>NC_090436.1:404414678-405755094 GCF_031143425.1 Pleurodeles waltl | reverse complement strand
TAAGCCAGTCTACACCGGTTCAGGGATCCCCCAGCCCTGCTCTGGCGCGAAACTGGACAAAGGAAAGGGGAGTGACTACTCCCCTGACCTGCACCTCCCCTGGGAGGTGCCCAGAGCTCCTCCAGTGTGCTCCAGACCTCTGCCATCTTGGAAACAGAGGTGCTGCTGGCACACTGGACTGCTCTGAGTGGCCAGGGCCAGCAGGTGACGTCAGAGACTCCTTCTGATAGGCTCCTCCAGGTGTTGCTAGCCTATCCTCTCTCCTAAGTAGCCAAACCTCCTTTTCTGGCTATTTAGGGTCTCTGCTTTGGGGAATTCTTCAGATAACGGGTGCAAGAGCTCATCAGAGTTCCTCTGCATCTCTCTCTTCTTCTTCTGCCAAGGAATCGACTGCTGACCGCACTGGAAGCCTGCAAAACTGCAACAAAGTAGCAAAGACGACTACTGCGACCTTGTAACGCTGATCCTGCCGCCTTCTCAACTGTTTTCCTGGTGGTGCATGCTGTGGGGGTAGTCTGCCACTTCTCTGCACTAGAAGCTCCGAAGAAATCTCCCGTGGGTCGACGGAATCTTCCCCCTGCAACCGCAGGCACCAAAGAACTGCATCACCGGTCCTCTGGGTCTCCTCTCAGCATGACGAGCGAGGTCCCTTGAACACAGCAACTCTGTCCAAGTGACTCCCACAGTCCAGTGACTCTTCAGTGTGGTGGAGGTAAGTCCTTGCCTCCCCACGCTAGACTGCATTGCTGGGAACCGCGTGTTTTGCAGCTACTCCGGCTCCTGTGCACTCTTCCAGGATTTCCTTTGTGCACAGCCAAGCCTGGGTCCCCGGCACTCTAACCTGCAGTGCACGACCTCCTGAGTTGTCCTCCGTCGTCGTGGGACCCTCCTTTGTGACTTCGGGTGAGCTCCGGTTCACTCCACTTCGTAGTGCTTGTTCCGGCACTTCTGCGGGTGCTGCTTGCTTCTGAGTGGGCTCTTTGTCTTGCTGGACGCCCCCTCTGTCTCCTCACACAATTGGCGACATCCTGGTCCCTCCTGGGCCACAGCAGCAACCAAAAACCCTAATCGCTACCCTTGCAGCTAGCAATGCTTGTTTACGGTATTTCTGCACGGAAACACCTCTGCACGACTCTTCACGACGTGGGACATCCATCCTCCAAAGGGGAAGTTTCTATCCCTTGTCGTTCTTGCAGAATCCACAGCTTCTACCATCCAGTGGCAGCTTCTTTGCACCCACAGCTGGCATTTCCTGAGCATCTGCCCACTCCCGACTTGATCGTGACTCTTGGACTTGGTCCCCTTGTTCCACAGGTACTCTCGTCAGGAAATCCATCGTTGTTGCATTGCTGGTGTTGGTCTTCCTTGCAGAATTCCCCTATCACGACTTCTGTGCTCTTTGGGGAACTTAGGTGCACTTTGCACCCACTTTTCAGGGTCTTGGGGTGGGCTATTTTTCTAACCCTCACTGTTTCCTTACAGTCTCAGCGACCCTCTACAAGGTCACATAGGTTTGGGGTCCATTCGTGGTTCGCATTCCACTTCTAGAGTATATGGTTTGTGTTGCCCCTATCCCTATGTGCCCCCATTGCATTCTATTGTGACTATACATTGTTTGCACTGTTTTCTATTGCTATTACTGCATATTTTGGTATTGTGTACATATATCTTGTGTATATTTGCTATCCTCATACTGAGGGTACTCACTGAGATACTTTGGCATATTGTCATAAAAATAAAGTACCTTTATTTTTAGTATATCTGTGTATTGTGTTTTCTTATGATATTGTGCATATGACACTAGTGGTACTGTAGGAGCTTCACTCGTCTCCTAGTTCAGCCTAAGCAGCTCTGCTAAGCTACCTTTTCTATCAGCCTAAGCTGCTAGACACCTCTCTACACTAATAAGGGATACCTGGACCTCGTGCAAGGTGTAAGTACCCCTTGGTACCCACTACAAGCCAGGCCAGCCTCCTACAGGCTCCTTCTGCGATTCCTGTGTCACCATAGTGTGGGGCTCCTGCGGGTGCTGCCTCTGCTTCTGTGGACTCTCTGCAACACTGAGGGTCTCCTGTGACTTCCCCTCCTGGGTTGAGTCCTCATGGACCTTGCTGGTCCCTGGCAGCAATACTTTTAAATTAACTGTGAGTTTGCCTTTACCAAGGCTTGTTGGTGGAATTCCTGCACCGACACCCATCTGCAATCTTCAGTCCAGCATGGGACATCTTCTGCATCCATCTGGAACTCTTCTCCCGGCTCCAGGGCTGCAGTGCTCCTCACCGTTGACCAATTTCGGCAAGTACAGCTGGGTGGGTAGTAGCTCCTACTCCTCCTGGACTCCCCTGTGACTTTTGGACTCTCTCCTCTTTCCACAGGTTTGCCCATGAAACAGAAATGTACACCTGTATAAAAAAGGGACACTGCCCAGTCCATAGTTCAAAGGGCGCACATGGCCACAGTCCAAGGCCCCACTCGAATCCTGTTCCTATGCGGATAGAACACTGCAGGAGCATCAGTTGTTAAATAGGCAGGAACCTCAGAGGGACAGGGGGACACCCCAGCCAGATGCGGGAAAAAGCCCATTGGCTCTGGATGGGCCAACATGCCCATTGCATTGTCCTGGGGAGTGCAAGACCACAGTCTCTCAAGTGCGTTTCTTTCCCACTGGTTCTGGAGGGAGCAACATGCCCTGTGCTTTGTCCTGGGGAGTGCAAGGCTACAGTCTCTGGAGTGGGTGTCTTTCCCACTTGTTCTGGAGGGAGCAACATGCCCATTGCTTTGTCCTGGGTAGTGCAAGGCTACAGTCTCTCAAATGGGTGTCTTTCCCACTGGTTCTGGAGGGGGCAGCATGCCCTTTGCTTTGTCCTGGGGTGTGCAAGGCCACAGTCTCTGGAGTGGGTGTCTTTCCCACTGGTTCTGGAGGGGGCAACATGCCAATTGCTTTGTCCTGGGGAGTACAAGGCCACAGTCTCACAAGTGGGTGTGTTGCCCACTGGTTCTGGAGGGGGCAGCATGCCCTGTGCTTTGTCCTGGGGAGTGAAAGGCCACAGTCTCTCATGTGGGTGACTTGCCCACTGGTTCTGGAGGGGGCAACATGTCCTGTGCTTTGTCCTGGGGAGTGCAAGTCTACAGTCTCTTAAGTGGGTGTCTTGCCCACTGGTTCTGGAGGGGGCAGGCCGCACAGTAGCCCTTGGAGGCTAGACTACATGATGTCCACCGGCGGTAATGGCTGCACTGTGGTGGTGGTTGGGGGAGACTCCTGGTTAGCCCCTGCACTCTCTGATGGCTGCACTGTGGTGGTGGTTGGGGGAGGCTCTTGGTCAGCCCCTGCACTCTTTGATGGCTGCACTGTGGTGAGGGTTGGGGGAGGCTCCTGGTCAGCCTCTGCACTCTCTGATGGCTGCACAACCACGGCTGATGGTGGGGACCCTGTGACAGCTGGTGGTGGTGGCGGTGTTTGGCTGACAGGCGTAGATTGCCTCTTCTCCTCAATGTCATGGGTTGGGGATCCCTTACCTTTCCTGGCAGGGGTGGATGGGCACTTCCTCCCTCTGCCTGATGGTGCAGGCTCACTCCCTTTCTTTCCAGCTGGTGCAGGCTACTTCCCCTTCTTTCCAGCTGGTGCAGGCTCCTTCCCCTTCTTCGCAGCTGCTGCAGGCTCCTTCTCCTTCTTTGCAGGTGGTGCAGGCTCCTTCCCCTTCTTCACAGCTGGTGCCGGACTCTTCCCTTTCCTCCCAGGTTGTGCTGCCTCCTTCCCCTACAGTATTGTTGGTCTGGTATCCCTACCACCATGAGTAGGTGTTGCTACCACTGGCCCTGTGGACTGTTTTGCTTAAGTGCTTGGCTGGGTCCTTGCTACCCTGCCCATACGTGCAGGATGGGGCAGGGCTAGGGACGAGGTCAATCATGGAAAGTAAAAGCTTTATAGGTACGTTGGGGCGGGAGGAGGGAGGAGTAATGGGAGTGGATGAAGAGGGAGTGGTCGTTGGAGGTGTATGTCTGTTGGATTTAGGAGCATGGGCTGTAGGCTGTTGTGAGGTGGATGGCTGTTGGGTGTCTGAGTGCTTGCGTTTGTGTCCTTTAGGAGGGGGGATAGACACAGTGGGAGAGGACACAGGGGACGCATGCATGGATGTTGTGGAGGTGTCTGCCAGTGAGGTGTGTGTTCTGCTTGGTGTGGTGATGAGGCTGGTAGTGGATATTGATGTAGTGCATGCAGGTGTGAGTGTAGATGTAACTGGGTGTGAGGTGGAGGAGGAGGTGGAGGGGGAGACAGTGGAGACAGTGGATGTTGTCGTGTATGCAACTGAATGGTGTTTGTTTGAGTGCCTGTGTGATGAATTCTGGTGCTTGTGTTTGCATGTGCCACTCTTGGGTGTTGTCTTGTGTGCATACATGTCTGTCTGTGTGCTTGGGATGGGTTGGGGCTGAGGAGAATGGGACTGGGAAGTGGAAGTTGGAGGGGAGGTGGCTGAAACAGGGACAATGGCTGTCATCAGACAGGAGGCCACAGCCTAAATTGATCTCTGTTGGGCCGCCAATCCACCGTGAATGTCCTGCAGGAATGTATTGCATTGCTGCATCTGGGATGCCAGCCTCTGGATGGCAATCACAATGGTTGATTGCCCACAGAGATGGATCCCAGGAGGTCAATAACCTTCTCACTGAGGGAAGCAGGGCTCACTGGGGAGGGCCTGAGGTGCCTAGGGAGAAGGAGATGCCCACCCTCCTGGCTGAGCGGGCAACTCGCTGAGGGGCTACTGGGAGGGCGGTGCTGGTACAGGGTGTGGCGGTTTTACCTGCAACTGGGGTGGTCACGGAGGAGGTATCAGAGTCTATGTTGTCCCCTACAGTCTCTGCCGCGGTGCTCCCCTCGTCCTCCTTCCCACTGGTGCCCTCAGCGTCAGTGGACTCTGCCTCCAGGGTCCTGTGGGATCAGATGATGCTAATGCACATAAGGACAGGATGACAAAACAAGAAAGGGGCAGAGAGAGACAAAGGATACACAAGATCAATGACTGCACCAACACCAACGTTATATAGCATCCTCACACACAGGAACAGGCCTACGCACTATGCATGGTACTACCAGTTAAATGGCTAGTCACAAAGGAAAGAGGAGGGGCACACACCGCCAACTGCAGCACACCTGGGACCTACGCAGCCCTGCCCAGAAGTGAATACTTACAGGCTAGGTAAGCAGTATTTTACATTCAAACCCTTAGCCACACAAGACCTACGCTGCTATATCTGGCCTGGCCTAGGGGCACCCAAGGACACACAACCATCACCCGGATACCACCCCATGAGCCGTAAGTTGTAATGATAGCCACTGTACTCACCCTCTTGTGGCTGCTGTGATGCCCTCAAGTGCCTAACCAGCTCAGGGTAGGCCTCTGCCAGTTCGTGGGCCATCAGGGGGGTCAGGGTCCGACGGGCACCCCTTCCTCGTTGGGAGGCCATCCCCAGCTGGGCCTCTGCGGACTTCCATGCCTAGCGTCTCAGGCCCTTTTACCGTTTCCGACAGTGGGTGCTCTGCCTGCCATAGAACCCAGGGTCCGCACCTCCTTGGGCGATGGCACGCCATAATCCCTTCTTTTGATGGGCGCTGATCTGCAGAGGCAATACAGACAGGAGAACACCATTAGACAAACAGTCCAGCCTGTCAAACAAATGGCCAACCATGCCCATCACCACTGGCACACACATAGCCCAGCCCACAACATGTACACCGCCAAGAGGAAATCCACTCACCCCCTTACACAATGCCTTCACACACAACTCCATGCCTTTATGCCACATGCATCATGCCCACAGTGTACTCATCTGTTGGTCTGGAGGCCCATACAGCAGTCAGTACTGGGGTAGGACACCATCCACCAGTCGCTCCAACTCCTGAGAAGTGAAGGCTGGAGCCCTTTCCCCGGTCACACGGGCCATGGTAGGTTCCAGACACTGGTCACAGCAGCACATGCAGTGTAGGTCGTCTCCTATGGAAGGTGAGGAAACAAGTGAGGAATCAGACAGAAAAGGGCAGTCACGTCCGCGGCGGTGCATACTGTCACCACCAGCTTAAATCCCCATTAGCCACTGTACCCCATAGGGCCCAATATTAACCAATGAGGAATTGCACGGCAGTTCACGACCCCCTACCTCCACGGTGCACAATGTCGGTGGCATTACTTCACTTCCACCTGTCCCTCCAGACGCGGTCGCCATTTCAAGGGGGTGAACAGGCCTATCGATAATTACTGTGTCACAGGATCAGTAGGCACATACTTCATAAATTACACTGTCCCATAACTTTTTTTCACATTGTGGACTGCTGTTGTGGCTCCATTGTTTAGCTTGTGATAGCCTTCTCACTCTTGTGTCCCTTAGATACTTACAGCTGCGGATGAATAAGAGATGGAGACATACCCCGTATACAAACCCCTGGTGGGCTTGCCTACACTGGAGGACAGGCACATAATACTCACCTATAGACTGGACAGGGCCACAATCACAGAGCTGTGTACCCAATTGGAACATGACCTGATTTCAGCTATCCGTAATCCCACTGGGATCCCCCCTCTTGTGCAGGTTCTATCAGTGCTCCATTTCCTGGCAATTGGTTCTTTCCAAGTAACAATGGGCTTGGCATCAGGAATGTCACAGCCAATTTTCTCACAATCATGCTAACAAGAGTCTTGTCTGCCCTGATAAAACACATGTGCAGCTTTTCCCCAGGTTGAGGATGTGGCCACTGTGAAGGCTGGGTTTTATGCATTGGGACATATCCCCAATATATTTGGGGCGATTGACAGAACACATATTGCGTTTGTACCCCCGCGCCAGAATGAACAGGTGTTCAGGAATCGCAAGAGTTTCCACTCCATGAATGTGCAGATGGTGTGCTTGGTAGGCCAGTACATCTCCCACGTCAATGCTAAGTAACCTGGGTCGGTGCATGATGCCTTTGTCCTGAGGAATAGCAGCATCCCAAATGTGATGTCCCAACTACAGAGGCACAGGGTGTGGCTAATAGGTGAGCCCTGGTTCCCACCCAGTGTATGTTGGCGTATGCCTATGGTGTTGGCCATATGGGATAGTGTGTGGCTAAATGTTGTCCCTCAATATTTGCAGGTGACTCTGGTTACCCAAACCTATCAAGGCTGCTGACGCCTGTGAGGAATGGCAGGAAAAGGGCAGAAGAACGTTATAATGAGGCACATGGGCAAACCAGAAGGATCATTGAAAGGACTTTTGGCCTCCTGAAGGCCAGGTACAGGTGCTTCCATCTGACAGGTGGATCCCTCTGCTACTCACCCAAGAAGGTCTGCCAGATAGTAGTGGCATGCTGCATTTTGCACAACCTGTCCCTCAGACGTCATGTACCTTTTTTGCAACCGGAGGAGACTGGATATGCCCCTGTGGCAGCAGTGGACCCTGAGGACAGTGAGGATGAGGAGGCAGAGGATGAGGATGTGGACAACAGAACATCAGTGAAACGTCAGTAATCCCAGGGTGTTTATTGTTGTGCTAAAATATAGAGGTGAAAGTGCAATGGAATGGGGTGATGATGGAGGAAAGTCCAGGGTATTGTTCCAGTCTGTTTGTAGCACAGGTGCATTGTCCATGGGGACATAGGAAGGGGAGCAATGGCAGTTCAAGGTGGACAAGGTGACTGAGTGGTACACAAGAGGGACAATCAGGAAAGTCTCATTTCCTGGCAGAAGTCTTGGCAAGTGTCTCTAGCTTCTGTCTGGTTCGCAGGGAACGTTTGCGGGGGTGGTTCACCTTCTGAATGGGGAGTGTTGCTGGTGGCCTGTTGGTCTTGTGACGGGGCCTCCTGGCCACTAGCAACAGTGGAAGTGGAGGGCTGTTCAGATGACTGGCTAGTGGCAGGGGCCCGCTGTTGTGCTGTTGCCTCCCTCATGATGTTGGCCATGTCTGCCAGCACCCCTGCTATGGAGATCAGGGTGTTGTTAATGGCCTGCAAGTCCTCCCTGATCCCTTGATACTGTCCCACCTGCAGCCGCCTGTTCTCAGGCACACTGTCTAGGATCTGGCCCATTGTGTCCTGGGAATGTTGATAGGCTCCCAGGATCTTGGAGAGTGCCTCCTTGAGAGTTGGTTCCCTGCTCCTGTCCTCCCCCTGGCACACAGCAGTCCTCCCAGTGTCCCTGTTGGCCTGTGCCTCTGTCCCCTGAATGGTGTGCCCACTGTCACTGACCCCGGGTCCCTGATTGTCTTGAGAGTGAGGTGTGGCCTGGTGTCCTTGTACAGGTGGGCACACTGCTGATTGACGTGTCCTGGGGACCGAGGTATAGGAATGTTGGGTGGGTGCTGTGGTGTTGGATCCTGATGGGGAGGCTCTGTGGTGGTCTGTGAGTGGGCTTGGGTGACCGGCTGTCTAGTGGTCCCTGATGGGCCAGGTAGATCGCCCAGATCCTGAAGTCCAGAGTTACTGTCATCACCGTGGACCTCTTCTGTTAGGAGACTGGATAGTGGTGGCACCTCCTCTCCAGTGACATTGGCTGGGGTACCTTTGGGGATATAAATGATGTATTATGCTTCAGGTGTCTGACATTCGTACTTCTGTAGCTTCCCCTCTATGGTTGTAGTTCCCCTGCCAGCTTTTGACTGTGTATGTTTGTGTATTGTGGTTATGTTAGTTTCCCTATGCTGTGCATGCTTTGGTGATGAGTGTCCATGCAGGGCTGGGAGGGGTGTCCATGCATTGGTACAGCATACAGGGCTTGGCATTGGGATTAATGAGATATGAATGTGGAGTGTGTGAGATGTGGTGGAGTGATGGGACTGAGGGTGAAGGTGTGTGATGGCATGCAGGTATGGGGGGTGATAATTGTTAAAAGTAGACATACCAGTGTCCAGTCCTCCTCCAACTCCAGCTAGTCCCTCAGGATGCAGTAATGCCAGGACTTGCTCCTCCCATGATGTGAGAGGTGGGGGTCCACCACCAGTCCATTGTATGGTGAGCTGGTGTCTTGCTGCAATGGAACGTACCTTCCCCCGTAGGTCATTCCACCTCTTCCTGATGTTGTCTCCTGTTCTTGGATGCTCTCCCACGGCGTTGACCCTGTCCACAATTCTCCGCATAGCTCCACCTTCCTTTGCTATTGATATCTGCTGCACCTGTGCTCAAAGAGCTGTGGCTCTACCCTGACGATTTCCTCCACCATGACCCTTAACTCCTCCTCAGTGAAACGGGGGTGCCTTGGTGGTGCCATGGGGGTTGTGTAATGTGTGTTGGTGAGAGTGTGTTGGGTAATATGGTGGGGTATGTGATGTGGAATGCGTGAGGGTGTATGGGTATGAGTGGTGTGTGTGTCTTGTTGTCTCTGTGCTCTTCTTCTCAGTCTTGTGGTGGCAATAGTTGTTTGTAAAGAGTTGTGTGTAATGTGGGTGTGTGTTTTATAGTGGTGTGGGTGTGTAGGTGTGGTGTGCGTATGAGTGTCAGGTGTGTGTTGTTGGAATTGGCCAATGTTGTGTTGTTTTGTCTGTGGGTGTCCATTGTGAGCGAGGCAGTATGTACTGCCAATGGTTTACCGCCGTTGAATCTCCGCTGTGGTGATTCGTGGGTCATAATGTGATGGGCGTTATTCTGTTGGCGTAACGGTGTGGGTTTTGGGACCGCCAGTTTATCACTGACCTTTGGTCTGGCGGATTTGTGTATGTGGTTGTATTCTGTCAGATTGGGGTGTGTGTGTCATAATATGGTGAATGGATATTCATCAGTGCGGCAAGTTGGCGGGCATCAGCAAATAAGTGTCATTTACCACCAATGTCATAATGAGGGCCATAGTCTCTGGGGTTTGGGCAACAGAGGGTTCCAGGAATAGCCCTTGCTCCAATCTTTTCTAAGAGAGACTAGAAGCTAGAGCAGTTAGGCACACCCCACACCACTCTAACACAGACATCTCTTCAGGAACTTGCACATCTCAGACCATGGGTTCTCCTTATGAGGATCTTACCTTTCAGGAATTGAGGGAAGTGTGTAAGTACAGGAAACTGAAGACAGGAAAGAAACCCTAACAGGAGTCTTCCACTAGGCCTGATCCTCCAGGATGGCCAGGACCATGCTGGTGGCCAGAAGGAGAGGCAGGTGGATGTAGTCTCTAGCCCCCAGTGTTAAAAAGAGAAGGTCTGGACACTGAGGAAGGTCAGGAGGGTCCATCAGAGGATCACAGGGTCCCTAGGAAACCCCCTAGTGCAGCTGGGAGTACTACAAGAAGTGTGAAGGGAACCCATGTTAGTAGCCCCCCTTTGTGCCCAGAGGGCTAGTTCAGAAGGTTAATAACACTAGAGACAGATCCTCCTCTGCCTACTCTCATGTCACCTCAGTATCTGATGGGACATGCTGCTCAACTCCAGAAGAGGACTAATTTGACAGGGAGCTCAGGAAACTGAGGCTAGAGGAGGCCAAGCTGAGGCTGCAACAGCTAGCCCTAGATAGGGACGCCTTGGCAGTAGAGAGGGAGAGGCAGGTGTTGGGGTTAATACCCCTTGGTGGCAGCAGCTGGGAAGCTGGGGTCAAGGAGAACTCTTTTTATTCTAGAAACCTTAGTAAAGTTGTCCCCCACTACAAAGTGGGGGGATGACATTCACAAGTGGTTCTCTGCTCTGGAAAGGACCTGCAAAGTAAAGAGGGTCCCCCAGAGACAGTGGGCTGCTATCCTTTGGCTCTCTTTCTCTGACAGATAGACTCCTTAATGTCAGAGAGGAGGATGCTGATAATAACACTCTGTTAAAGTGCGCTCTTTTGGAAGGGTTTGGTCTTACAACTGAACAGTATAGACTCAAGTTCAGGGAAACCAGGAAAGAGTCCTCCCAAGATTAGGTTGATTTTGTGGATTGCTCTTTGAAAGCTTTGGAAGGCTGGTTACATGGTAGCAAGGTCACTGATTATGAGGGCTTATATAATATGAGTCTGAGAGAGCATATACTTAACAATTGTGTGTCTGATTTGGTGCATCAGTACTTGGTAGATTCAGATCTGACCTCTCCCCAATAATTGGGAAAGAAGGCAGACAAATGGGTCAGAACAAGAGTGATCAGAAGATCTCACAGAGGGGGTGACAAAGACCAGAACAATGAAGCAGTAAGTCTCAGTACAAGGGTGAGGACAAAAACAAGTCTAAAGAGTCTTCACCAGGTCCAAAACCTCTTCCTCCTTCCATAATAAGAAGCCTTGGTGCTCTATCTGTAGGAACAAGGGCCATAGGCCAGGAGACAGCTCCTGCCCTAAGAACAGCACCAAGCCACCCACCACTACAACCGCCACCTCTACCAAAGGTAGAAAGGACAAAATGTGCCCCCTACCCCAACCTCCAGTGAGGTTTCCCCCTTTGAGGAGGAGGAATCCACTCCCTTGGTAGAACCTACACCTGAAGAGTTGAAAGCTGACACAGCTGAGCTCTTAGGTGCAGGGGGGGCTGCCAGGGAGGAATTCAGTGTGGCACAGAAAACCTGTCCCACACCGGAAGTGTTAAGACAGCAAACTGTCCTTCAGGAAGCAGAGATGTCAGTGCCACCCACAAGGTGTATTGGAAAGACGATCTCTTATACTCAGAGCCCAGGGAACCCGAACCTGGTGCCACCAGGAGGTTGATATTACCTCTGCAGTATAGACCCCCCCATAACACTACCAGTGGTTGGGATTCCCTTTGAGAGGGTTGGGGTGGATATTTTTGGCCCCCTAAAGCCCCCCTTGGCCTCTGGAAACAGATTTATACTGGTGGTGGTGGACCATGCCACCAGGTATCCAGAGGCTATATCTCTAAGGACCACTATAGCTCCTGCAGTGGCAAAAGCCCTCCTGGGAATCTTCTTCAGGATGTGCTTCCCAAAAGAGGTGGTATCAGATAGAGGTACAAACTTTATGTCTGCATACCTTAAGGCCATGTGGAAGGAATGTGGTGCAACTTATAAGTTCAGCACACCTTACCACCCCGAAATCAATGGTTTGATAGCGAGGTTCAATAAAATTCTCAAAGGCATGATCATGGACTCTCTGAAAAACTCAGGAGATGGGATGTCCTACTGCCATGCCTCCTTTTTGCCTACATGGAGGTTCCTCAGAAGGGAGTGGGCTACAGCCCCTTTGAACTTCTGTTTGGGCACCCTGATAGGGGTCCGCTTGCACTTGTAAGGGAAGGCTAGGAGCAACCTCTCAAGCCCCCTAAACAAAACATTGTGGATTATGTACTTGGCCTCAGATCCAGGATGACTGAGTATATGAAAAAGGACACTAAAAACCTTCAGGTCAGCCAGAAGCAGTGGCATGACCAGAAGACTGTTCTAACTATGTACCAGCCATGGCAGAAAGTGTGGGTCTTGGGGCCTGTGGCTCCCAGGGCACTCCAAGACAAGTGGAGTGGTCACCATACTATTACGGAGAAGAAGGGTGAGGTCACCTATGTGGTGGACCTTGGCACTCCCAGAAGCCCCCTCAGGGTGCTTCACGTGAACCGCCATAAGACCTACTATGACAGGGCTGATATGACCCTGCTCATGGCCACTGATGAGGAACAGGAAAAAGAGAGTGACCCTCTCCCTGACCTCTTCTCCACCACTGCAGCTGATGGTTCAGTGGATGGGGTTATCCTAGCAGACTGCCTTTCTGAGCCTCAGAAAGGGGACTGCAGGAACCTCCTAGGATAGTTCTCAGAACTGTTTTCTCTGACACCTGGTCAGACAAAATGGTGTGAACACACTGTTGACACGGGGGACAGTTTGTCTATCAAAAGTAAAATTTAAAGGCAACCTGATCATGTTAGAGACTGCATCAAAGCATAAGTGCAAAAGAAGATGCTAGACCTAGGAGTGATTGAGCACTCTGGCCCAGTGGTGCTGGTACCAAAATCTCACTCCCAAAATGGGAAAAGGAAGTTGAGATTCTGTGTTGATTACCGAGGGCTCAACAAAGTCACAAAGACTGATGCTCACCCTATTCCCAGGTCAGATGAGTTGATAGATACACTGGTATCTGTCAGGTATCTAAGCACATTTGACTTGACTGCAGGGTATTGGCAGATCAAATTGTCAGATGATGCAAAACCAAAGATTGCATTTTCAACCATTGGAGTGCATTATCAGTTCACAGTTATGCCCTTTGGGTTGAGAAAGTCACCTGCCACTTGTCTGAGGCTAGTGAATACAGTCCTCCAAGATTTGGAAGCCTATAGTGCAGCCTATCTCAATGACATATCTGTCTTTAGCTCCACCTGGGACTGACCACCTGGTCCACCTCTGGAATGTTTTGGAGGCTTTACAAAAGACAGGCCTCACTATCAAGACCTCTAAGTGCCAGATAGGGCAGGGGAAGATTGTGTATCTGGGGCACCTGGTAGGTGGATGCCAGATTTTTAGATTGCACTCCCTCTACTACACATACCCAGGTAAGAGCCATCTTAGGCCACACTGGGGACTACAGGAGGTTCATTAAGAATTATGGCTTCATTATAGCCTCTCTTAATGACCTCACATCTGAAAGAATGCCCAAAAAAAGTGTTACGGACAGCTCGCTGTCAAAAAGCTTTTGAGACCCTCAAACAGGCCATGTGCTCAGCACCTGTGTTAAAAAGCCCTGACTACTCCAAGAAATTCATAGTCCAAACTGATGCTTCTGAAGTAGGAGTTGGGGCAGTTCTTTCACAGCTCCCCACTGAGGGCCTGGATCAACCATTTGCTTTTATAAGGGGAAGGTTGACCCCTAGAGAGAGGTGTCGGTCAGCTATAGAAATAGAGGCGTTTGCTGTGGTCTGTGCCTTGAAGAAGCTGAGGCCATACCTGTTTGGCACTCACTTCATTGTTCAAACAGACCACAAGCCCCTTCTATGCCTCAAACAGATGAAGGGAGAAAACCCCAAATTGTTGAGGTGGTACAGGTCCCTACAGGGAATGGGCTATATAGTGGAACATAGACCTGGGAGTAACCACCCCAATGCAGGTGGACTCTCCAGATATTTCCACCTAGGCAATGAAGACTCATTTGGGCAAGGTTAGCCTTCTTGTCCTTCGTTTGAGGGGAGGAGGGTGAGTAGGAAAGTACCCTCTTTCATGGCATGCTTACCCACATTTTCTGCTTGATTGTCAGTGTGTTTGACTGCATCCTGCTAACCAGGACCCCAGTGACTATGCTCTCTCCTTCCTAAATTGGTAACTGTACCTTTTTCTTCCCACAATTTGCATACTGGACCCCCATGTAAGCCCCTAGCATATGGTATCTAGATACCCAGGCCATTGGGGTTCCAGGGCATACCTATCGGCTGCAGCAGTTATTCTCATGCAAAGGGCTCTGCAGGCCTGCCTTTGGAGTCTGCGTGAAACAGGTGCATTCACCTGTTTTTACTACGGGTCACTGCAACAGATCACCCCTATGGTAGGCCCTCTCAGCCCAGAGGACATGGTGCAGGTACCTGTGTGTGTGGGCACCCCTGCACTAAAAAAAGTGCCCCAAAAACTCCAGATCCATTTTTCTGGACTTTGTGAGTGTGAGGATGCCATTGTACTTGTGTACTGGACATAGGTCATTACCTGTGTCCAGCTACATAATGGTAACTCCAAACCTGGGCATGTTTGGTATCAAATATGTCTGAATCATACCCCAGTAATGTTGCAAGTATTGGAAGTATGATTCCATGCACTCTGGGGGCTCCTTAGAGGAGCCCCAGCATTGCTACCACCAGTCTTACAGGGTATTCCAGGCTGCCCAAGCTGCTGCCACCCCTCAGACAGGTTTCTTCCCTCCTGCTGCTTGATCCGATCAAGCCCAGCAAGACAGAACAAAGGAATTCCTTTGGGAGAGGGAGGTAACACCCTGTCCCTTTGAAAATAGGTGTGACTGGCTTGGGAGGGTGGCCTCCCCAAGTCACTAGGTATGCTTTGAATGGCACATTTGGTACCCTCATTGCAAAAGCAACACAAAAGGATGATGGGCGGAGTGCTGAACAATGCAAACACTCACCCCCAGTGACATATCTGGGCTTAATCCATTGTTCTTTTGCTCACCCTGCCACCCCAGTTTGGACCCAGCCATATGCAAATCAGTCTTGACCCTGTTCTTCATGGGAACAGTCCAGCCCGAACTGCCAGGCCAGGTCCTCCCTGGACCGGAAACAAGCATCCTGGGAACAGTTTCAGGGTATCACCCTTCATCAGCCAGGCTAGCTTGAATCCAGTGGCACAGTGAGCAGGGGACCCACATCTGGGCATGCCCTTCCCACTTAGGGAAACTTTAGCAACACAAAAGGATGATGGATGGAGTGATGAACAATGCAAACACTCACCCCCAGTCAAAGATCTGGATTTAATCCATCGTTTTTTTGCTCACCATGCCACCCCAGTTTGGACCCAGCCATATGCAAATCTGTCTTGACCCTGTTCCTCTTGGGAACAGTCCAGCCCGAACTGCAAGGCCAGGTCCTCCCTGGACCGCATACAAGCATCCTAAGACCGGTTTCAGGGTATCAACCTTCATCAGCCAGGCTAGCTTTAATCCAGTGGCAAAGTGAGCAAGGGACCCACGTCTGGGTATACCCTTCCCACTTAGGGCAACTCTAGCAACACAAAAGGATGATGGATGGAGTGATGAACAATGCAAACACTCACCCCCAGTCACAGATCTGGATTTAATCCATTGTTTTTTTGCTCACAATGCCACCCCAGTTTGGACCCAGCCATATGCAAATCAGTCTTGACCCTGTTCCTCATGGGAACAGTCCAGCCCGAACTGCGAGGCCAGGTCCTCCCTGGACCAGAAACAAGCATCCTGGGACTGGTTTCAGGGTATCACCCTTCATCAGCCAGGCTAGCTTGAATCCAGTGGCGCAGTGAGCAAGGGACCCACATCTAGATATACCTTCCCACATATGGCAACTTTAGCAACACAAAAGGATGATGGAAGGATGGATCCAGCATCATGAGTGGTGCCCTTGGTCCTCTCTGCCAGCTGTCCAACTTTGGTGCAGGTAATCCTTTGCCTTCCCATGCACGACAGTACCACAGTGCAGTGCATCTTTTGCAGCTGCCAAGGATTGTTGGCATCTCCTCCAAGGGATCTTCAGGCTGCGTGCAGCTCCAACATTCCTTCATGCAGAGCACAACCTTCTGTGTGATTCTCCGGCAGTGTGGGATCCTCTTTTGTAGTGCTGCATGGGCTCCTTCTGCAACTCCTGTGTCCCCGTACTGTGGGACTCCTGTGGGTGCTGCCTCTGCTCCTATAAACTCTCTGCAATGCTAAGGGTTACCTGTGACTCGCCCTCCTGGATTGAGTCCTCCTGGACCTTGCTGGTCCCCGGGAACGCACCACTTTTCCACTAACCATGAGTTTGCCTTTGCAAAAGCTTGTTGGTGAAATTCCTGCACCAACACCCATCTGCAATCTTCACTCCAGCGTAGGACATCTTCTGCATCCATCAGGAACTCTTCTTCGCTCCAGGGCTGCAGTGTTGACTTGTTCTTCCTCACCGTCAACCAACTCCTGCAAGTACAGCTGGGTGGGTAGTAGCTCCTACTTCTCCTGGAATCCACTGTGACTTTTGGACTTGGTCCCCTCTCTCCACAGGTCTTCTTCTTCAGGAATCCACCACTGGTTTCTTGCAGTCTTGCCTGGGTGTCTTCTTTTTCTACTTTTCCTCCTTTTGGATGGTTTGGGGAAAAAGCAGTGGTTTACTCCTGCTTTCCTGGTTGCTGGGGGATGTTGGGTTACTTACCTCTGTGGTTTTCTAGTACCCTCAGCTCCCCTCTACACATTCCACTTACCTAGGTGGGGTCCTGTCTCCGCATTCCATTTTTTTACTATATGGTTTGGGCTTCCCCTAGGATCACTATTGGTCATTGCTATTTGCACTGTTCTCTAATCTTTTCTACGCCCATTTCTGATCACTAGTGTACATATTTAGTGTATTACTTATCTCCTATTGGAGGTTTGCTTTTCTATAATTTTGTGGGGTTGTGTTCCAAAAACAAAGTACCTTTATTTTTGTACAAGTGAATGTTTTCTTTCATGTGTGCAAGTGCTATGTGGCTACTGTGGCACTGCATGAGTTTGCATGTCTCCTAGATAAGCCTTGGCTGCTCATCCACAGCTACTGCTAGAGAGCCCGGCTTCTAGACACTGCCTACACTTCACTAAGAGGCGATACCTGGACTTAGTATAAGGTGTAAGTACCTTGAGTACCCACCACACACCAGGCCAGCTTCCTACAAGGACTCAAGCTGGAATCCAGGGTATAAAACTGCTGTTCAGTGGTCTATGGGCTGGTCTACTGTTTGACTGCTTCAGGGACACGAAAAGAAGAATAGCTCCTGATTCAAGAGAGCTCAGCTGACCACTAAGGACTGGACCCTGCGTAAGACTGGGCAGGAGCTAGACCTTGGTGCCTAGAGGCCTGCCTCAAGGAGCTAGGTGCAAAGGAACTGACCAGGAGAAACGTTCCCAGTATTTTACAGAATTTGGCACTTAGTAATTTTTTGCACCTGTGAGGCAAGGTACTGAGCGAGCTTGCACCCATGGTGGGAAAGAAAACAAGGTGTGTACCACTCTGAGCTTTTTCCTATGCTGAAAACTGGTTTAGGACCTTGCAGTGACCATGAAGAGGACCTTGCAGTGAAGACATTCAGCCTCATAGAGCCTTGCTCAGCTATGGCTTCCAACCTTAGCAAATGTATCTGACTTGCGAATTTTAATAAGCATGGTGTACTTTTCCTCTATTTTTCTTTTTTTTAAATGTAATGAAATTGTGTTTTTATTTGGCTTTGAAATTGTTGGTACTGCTTTAACATGACATGCACTCCTAGTAGTAATTCCTGCTTATGGGTGTTGGGACACTTCCCCTTTCAATTTTGTGACTATTTACTAATATTTCATGTAAGTAAAATATTTTAAAAATACAGTTCGTTCATTCCTAACTTCCTGACTCATCCAGCTAGGGTCTGACAGTTAGGCACTTTCATTGGGCCTACTGTGCATGCAAGACTTCCAATGTTGAAAGGACCTACCTACACACAGCCTGGTATTTCATCTTAAAGTAGGTGCCCTTTTCCAATCTCCAGTCCAACATGTACAAGGCTGAATTCCAGTAACAGGCAGTCACTGCACCCTTTCCAATCTCTTCGTAGGGTGAAGAGAGATCACCATACTTCACTCCCCCCCCCTCAGTCTGTGACGAGAAAGGAAATGAAAGGCTTAATGAGTTTGCAAACCAACATCGCTGAAAATGAGAGCTAATTCTGTGATTATGTCACTTTGACCGTCACATTTTATTTACTGCATGTGATGTGACTCCGTTTCGTTTCCCGGCGGTGGAAGAGATGTCGGGATCCTGTCTACCATAATTGCAGAGCTGCAGGCAAGAGTGTTATGGTGACCTTATTCAAGTAGCAATACAAACGAGGATATAAACAGGGGCGTAGTTTGGTCAGTCAGACTGGGTGGCTGTGAGTTTAAGATTTTCCGACAATCAGGCTGGCACGAAATGTGGGAGGGAGAGAGCGTATGTGCGTTTTTGTCTTAATGAATGTAAACATGACTGATGAAATCCGGCAGACATCTCACCTTACCCAGCTGAAAGCATCTATACCCAACTATTTATCAGAAAATTCATTTATTAGGGGGTATAGCACCTCACACTCCCTGAAGCCACGCCACTGGAAAGACCGCATGGCAACATTTGGAAATGCCAGAGGGTGATATTTTGCTTCAGAAGGCATTAGACTGTAGTTTCCACAAGCTTGTAGTGGAGTGAAGAATATGGAGGAGGGAGAAGTCAATAAAGGTTAAAGATTGACACAATTGTGTTCTAAAGAACAGAACGCTTCAGATTTGCAAGAGGGCTGAGAGTCAGACAGGTTGTGGTGCGGCAGGCTGTGGGACAAAGCTATTTGTTATGTGAAGTCTGCACAAGCTTTCACTGCGCAGACTCTTCTACGCTGCCACTGGACTGATATGTTATTTTTCCCTGTGTGGTGCGTCTTGTGCTATGGGTGCCCAGTATGCTGTGCCCACAGGTATTTGGTGATGTAGAAGGTTGTGTGGTGTGATAGGTGTATCCCTCGTGCCTGCAGCCTCTGCTTTGAGATTGCACTGCAGGCACCTGAGATAAGTGGCACATGGTTCCCCACCACTACTGAAGGTTACTGCCTTTCATCTTCTGCACATCATGGTGCAAAGTGACCCAGAATACATCATCTGTTTCTTTTTTATACCAGTTTGCAGGTGGCACTTGTTGTTAAACATCTTTTGAGCATTTGTAGAGCACATGATTCACCCAGGAGGGCATGCTGCCGCTGAAAAGCTGGAACAGTGTGGACCGAGCCATGACTAACATGACAACATAGCATCCACTGTATGTGGTATGCTCCATTGATCCTTGCTCTGTACTTACATTAGATGTATATATGTAACATGCACACTTAGCCAGGGAGATGATTTCTTCTTCAAGGGCCCAGGTTAAAAAATCCTTAAACTTGAATTTCTTGTAATGTTGTTTATCTATCCTACAATAGAGATTAAGTTGTGCTCTAAAATGCATTACTCATATCTGCTTACATTGACAGATGCACCACAAGCTGGCCAAGTCGAGTTCACCAGTGTAGAGTAGAAGACTTATGTAAATGTTTAATGTAGGTTCTGCAGTCCAATCAAGCTCAGTGGTCCCTCAGCTCACCCTCACCCGAGTTGTAATTTATTATAAAATATTGTACTAGGGTCAGATAATATAGTTAGTAGGCCGACAACTCTATTGTAGCAATAAGTGAGTTTTGTAAATTATGACTGCTTTCAGTTATCTGTTCTAAATTTGAAAAATTGACTCTGAGGACTGTGAAGGAAGGCATCTAATGGTCAGGCTAGCATATAAACACAGCCTGTTTTAAAATGTGTCATGAACTTGGTTTTACTTCAGGCAGTATTTAGTAGTCATGACTCTGTGGTGTCAAGTATTCCCTAAACATAGCCATATTGCCAATGTTTTGTGTATCCTGTGGCATCGAATGCACTCATTTGCTCCTTCCTCCCAGTACCCACAAATAGTTGGGCTCTGTCAGGATTTCACTCGCAATATTTTCGCAGGAGTGAAATGCCTCCACGAGCATCAGTTCCAACCTCTATGTTGGGCAGAAAGACCCAACTAAATCAAAGCCCACCCTGCCCCAACCGGAGGAGGAGATGGAAGAGTAGCAGAGCTGTTGACCAATGGACTGGAAGTGTCATGTCTGAGTTGCCTAATATTCTCTCTACCTCCTCCTGTAGTGGCTCAAACAATACTGTTGAGTACTGAAATATTAGTCAATTCTTAAATGAGACTGAATCCCTACTATGTATAACATATAATACCTGACAGTTCCCCTCTCCTTACGAATGGCCGTTTTGTGCTGTACACAAGGATAATCTTCCTATTCTAAACACAATAACATAAATGTAATGACAAATGTACTCTTAGGATCATGTAATTAAAGGCTACGCACTCTTAAATGAGCCACATTGGTTTGGATGGTGGTTGGGCAGGCCCGACAGGCTCACTCACTTTCGTTGCGGTATTTATGCACCACTTATTTGAAATTTCACCACCCACCACTGTGCACTTCTGTGGGTACTGCCTACTGCTTCTGCCACAGCTACCTGGGTTTGAGCATATATTGTCTTATGTCTGTATTTCACCTTACCAGAGTGGATTTATTAAATTGCTCAGGTTACCATATCTCAAATTATTAACACGATTACCAATATCAAGGAATCTAGAAATAAAAAAATTACCCTGTGAAATACGTGTTCTTGAATTTCTTTTTAGGTCTGGCATAGAGAAAGCTTTAGCTGCCTTGCTTATCACATGTATTTAAAAAACATAAAAACATACATATGTACATAAATAGATGGTCTTTGGGCAACCCCACTTCATCACTTGGCTTGTTCTTTTGTCATTCACATTTTGCATCCGGAGGCAATGGGCAAGCTCATTTCAACCATTGTCTCTGTTGCAGTGTGAGTGACTATATTTTGCCTGAATAAATGTGCACATGCACCTAAAAAACAGTGTACTTAGTGTCAGGGATGATGGACCAATAATTTCAGTGCTTTTTACTTTCCATTATTTAGCATTTTTTAATTCTTTTGTCATTCTTTTGTGTTTAAACCATGTCTTCGGGTTACAAGTGGCAGCATGTTCTCATATTTTTGTTTTTTTTCTTGCTGTGGCTTAGTCTTGCAATAAAACAGAGCAAATATTTACTCCATAGCTTGCCAAGTCCAGACCTATCAGCTTTGCCAGTGCTTGTTTAAAGTTTCCTTTTATCTGATCAGTACAAAGGTAAAAACTTGAAGGTTTGTGTTGGTGTTTTGATTTGCGATAGAATCGATGTGGGACATGTTGGTAAAGACTGAATGAGGCGGCGGGAGCTTTGAACTGGCCACAGGTGCTTAGTGCGAGCATAAGGGAACAGAGCACACACCACGCTATTACTATTTGAGCTTTCAGTAGATCGCTGCGGGGGAAGAACCCTGTCTGTGCTGCGCACCACTGCTATCTTCTTAGGCCGCACAAAAATCAAACGAAAAATCACAAAGTACTGCGTATATGAAATTCGTGGGAGGTAACCAAACATACGAAAGACCTGTTCATGCTGAGTGACTGCACAATAGCTGAAGTTTCTTGACACTTGTACTGACCTCATGCCCTGAACTAGGCAGGGGAGGAAGCATCGAGAGAGAGACAAAGTGTTGTGATCACATACCAGTAATTTTATGGCTTCAGTTCTTCCATTCTTGTTCCAGGCATTACATTACCACCCTAGTATGATGTTTCTGCCTTACCAACCAGTAAAGCACACTGTATTCCACTTTCGAACAAATGCAATCATATTAAACACTTCTGTACTGATTACTAAAGACTCCTTCCCAGATTTAGTAAGGATTTACATAGCCATGCAAAGGACTAATTGCAGCACTTCTTGTGACTTTGTGAAGAAATGAAATGCAACGAAGTGGCTTGTGCTGCGTTGCATTGTATTTCGTTGTGATAGGCGTTCCATGGGTGGAGCATCCTCACTTTGAATTTGCAGCAATTCCGTATCTACTAAATGTAGCACACCACGGGTTGCGCCAAAAAGGTGCGTCTACCACAGAGAGGCATACAGAGGGGAAATATGTTTATTTCACATCATGCATATAGAGAGAAAGTTGCCTCCTAAGTTTGCTTTTGTGCAAGAAGGTGTTCCTTCCTACTCAAAAACATTTCTGCCTGTAACACACCACAGGCACTCTTGCAGCATGGAGCAAGGGTGCTCTTGGCGCTAGGCAGCCACAGGACTGCCAGCATAGATGAAGAGTTGAAGAACACCATGCCATAGTAGATGTGGAGCTATTCAGCTCTCTCCTATCCATGCAACGCAGCAACTTTGCTTACTGCCCTACGTTGTGTGAACATTTAGGAAATATGCCCCCTCTATCTGTAGCTAAAAAAATAGGAGGATGGGTAGTTCTGCAATGTGGAAAAGAGAACTGGGGTGCGATTGCCAACAGGCAATCAAGGCATTATTTCCTCATCTCATTTCACACATAATCTGAAGCCATGACAGAACAGAGAATTTCAGATTAAAATAATGGCAAATAATGCACCAGTCAAGGATTTAAAGGTAGCCTTTTAACTCTAAGTTTCATGATGATGAAGTTGGTCTCCTCAGCCCGAAATGCGCAATGATGCCTCTGATAATTGCTTAAAAGCCATTTGATAGAACTTTAATGCTACCAGTGCAAGCATGCAATGGGCATCCACCTCTGGACTTTTTGATAATGACTGCTCGAATGTCCCTAAATAAGGTACCGTTTGGATGGGACGAAGGTGTGTAACACAGCCTGCCACCCTTCCTTACTGAAAGACTCCAAAAGTTGTGAAGCATGGCAGGGAGATTGGTTTTAAGACTGGAAAAACATGAAACTTTGACAGCACTGGCTCCCAGTCGAAGACTGAAATAACCTACTTCAATATATCCAGCCTCCCTCACAAGCTGATGCAACATAAGAGGCAACAGACATTTTTTTTTATATTTTAAAAATACACAATTTTTGACAATACCGAAATCTCAGTAGCCTTCATCATATCTTCAGTACTCGTTTGACAAAATATTATTCCAATATGCTAAGTGGCAGTGCCTACAACCTACCTGGGTGAATCTGCCACTTTCAGTTGAGATCGAGATTTGAGAGCCACGTGTTCTAAATCCACGATTCAGGTGTTTCATTCAGTCCATATCATTTGTTCATTAATTCAAGTAAGCTGACAGGGACAGTGGTCTTCAGGCGGATCCACCCGCCAAAGTCGTAATGTGGTGGTCTGATCACCTGGAGTGCGGTGGTCCGACCACCACTGCGAGGCTGGCGGTCCTAGGACCGCTAACCTTCTAATGAGGTTGTTAGTCCTTAAGAAATCAATAAGTGGTCTAAACTAACAGTAGTAATGAACTGTAAAGGTGGTGAATCTGCTATCTGATAGATCTTCATCAGCAAACCCAATGTCAAACATTTGTTGAACATGTTGTTAATCTTATAATTGGAGCTAGAGCACCATTCCGGTTCTCTTCAACTGGCTCTTGGAAGCAGAGAGCTTGTTTATCAAATTAAAGTAAAAGGCAGGATTGTCTGAAATGTAGGACTGCATACTGGATGACAGCCCATTAGGCTGCACTTAGGCTATTATCTAACCACGCAACAGACGAGGTATCTGAGTCATCAACTATAGCTGGAAGCTCCACTGGACCAACTCCAACACATCGCTAATATGTTCAGTTTGCAATGAGAAAAGGACAGGTCAAACCCACTGGACTCAAGTAGCAGATGCTTTTGAAATGGATGAGTCTCCTGCAGAAGGACTATATATGTTCATGAATTCAACATTATTTGGAAAATACCCTTCCTTTAACGGCATGTAGAAGATTATTCACATTCCAAATGGACAGTAGTATAGCATTGCTTCTCCTATGTCAATCAGAGATTCCTGAACCAACAATGACAGACAAATAGTTAAAAGAGCTTGAGGACCAATTAATTTACCTCTGCCCAATTTCCTTACTTTTTGTCTTGAGCCAATCCCGAATATGTGCTCCATCCCCCAAACTTCAATAAGAGGGAAATCTCTCCTCCTTGTTAGCGGGCATTTATGCACACTGGGAACTAGCTTGATTTTGCACTCCGATGTGGAAAAAAGGGAGGATAGTTGAAAAAATAGGAAAGGCTAAAAAAGTAGGATAGACAAATGGTCCTTCAACCTAACGGTCAGAACAAAAGCCACTCATTACATTGTCTGCAGCTTAAATCCAACGTTCTTCCCCATAGCTGTAAATTTTAGGATTCAGTAGATATATATTAAGTTTAGCTTTAACACAACAAACAAAATGCATTATACTATGAACTCTGACTTCCTCTCTCTCCACCCCCTGTATTGCCAAAATACAATAAGTCTGTCAAGAATGAAGTAACCTTGAATTGAGACTCTTGTACAGATTAACTCCTGCATCTAATATGTGCTCTGGTGAAATGATCAGAAGTGCTCTCAGAGTTCTTTGAGCAAGTGAGCAGTTTAGTATCTTTCATGAAGAAATTCCACAGTGGGCTCCATTCTTTACTAAATTCCTTCTCAGTACCTAGGATCTTATGGGAGATTGCCATGCCCAATATATGCAAGAGTCGAAGGTAACAGTCCGGTCTGTTCAGTGGGTTTTCCTTTAGCTACTTCTTTTGGAGCATTTTTTCACAAAAGCCAATGCACCCTGGGCATAAAACCCAAAAGGATGCTAGGAGCTAAAGCAATGACTCCTATGCTCATAAATAGTGCAATGCCTTGCTCCAAATGCTGCTCATTGTTTAGCAGTGTCGCAAAATGTTAGATGTAGTACCCTTTCTCTACAGTTCCTCCGATAATAGTCAGCGATAGTGTTATCAAAAAAGATTTTAGCCTTGCTGAAGTATAGTGCCGTTTGTTGTTTCCTTGTAATTATCTATTTAAGTTCTTAATGTAGCTTTTCAAAGACATGGCATAGAATATCAGTGTGACAAGGTACAAAATGTCAGATTACATGAAATCTAGGTCTTCAAAAAGATGATGTTATCTTCTTGGTACAGTTTTTAGGAAGACCAAGTTCAACATGCAGGTAGAGATTATGAAAGGTCTTTTATGAAAAACTGTTTTTAATCCCTTTTAAAAGTGGAAATTATTGTGGTCTGTTGGATGTGTCTTGCTATAGAACTTAAAATCCTTGGAGCATTTCTGGAGTATGAATGTTTCAGGGTGGAAGACATTGGGAGTTTGGGGTTGTCCATCTTAATCAGAGCTTGGTTTCTTAAAGTTTAGTTTCTTCCAGAGGGTTGACATATTTGAGATGAGTATGCATGATAGTATGCATGATAGTCAATATGATGCCACCCTAGTGAAGAAGGGGCTGGTGAGATCTTTTTGTATGGGAGACCAGACTATCTCCCTAGTGGAAAACTGCTTCAGGGGAGCTAGGTGACATTTAGGGCCTGATTACGATTTTGGTGGTCTTTTGGCAAGACCGCCACGGTGGTGGCCACCAAAAGACAGCCATGTTGGCAGTAATCTGCCCATTGTATTAAGAGTCACACTGTGAAGTCCACCAAAAAAAAAGCCAAATTCCTGAAACCGACAGGACACTGGAGGACGGAAAAAAGGCGGTTCCACCACCAGCACGGCCAGCCCAACAAAAATCCACCCATCAGATTACAATCCACAAATCACATCAGCGGTTCTCCCTTGGCGAACCGCGGTGGTCTCAACTCACTTTTGTCAGAATACCACATTGGATAATTTGAATACCCCACACCTGATACACATAGAAACACCTGACACACCTACTCACTGCACTGCACTATATAACACACCCCAACAAAACCCACAATCCTTTGCAATTTTGCATACCAAAACTGTAAACCTGCCTTATACAGTCTCAGGTGTCCTCAATGACTCTTTCCAGAGATGAGTCCATTGCCCTACATAGGGGATGATTCAGTTGGCAGGGCTTTCTGTTTAGCTCATTCACACAGTTTATGTTTGATCTCTGTCAAAATGTGTTTTCTTCTTGCTCACTACTGTCTTCCAGCAATTTTCTAATTGGTGGCAGCTTGAGACGCTTGTTGGGGAATGCTGCCTCTCCATGGCCGACATTTCATCATGGATCACAAAATCTCCTTAGCAGCTGTGATGGATTTGGGTTACTATAGCTGATTGCCCAACTCCTAAAGGGATTTTGCCCCTGGATTGCCATGTTAATAGCTCTAAAAAAAACTGGTGACCTGTCCCCTGAGATCCCCCACACTTGATGCAATTCATATACTGCTCAAATTGGAAGGGCCACACCACCTAGTGTCTCTTCTATATCATACAGCAACAGCACCAGCAAAGAACTCTTCGCCGTGGTCAAAGAATTTGCCAAACCCAACACAGAGAAAACAGACATCCCACCCTCCCAAGACCTCTGCGACAGGTTGAGCACCTTCGTCCACTGCAACATCAAGCTTTGAAAGCTTCGACGCCCAATACCCTATTCCCCACCTGGCACCACCGCACCCAACGAAACCGGACCCCACCAGATCCTGCTTAGCTGGACCCCCCTCACCACAGACAACACCCTTAAGATCATAAATGGCATCCACTCTGGATCTCCCTCGGACCCCTGCCCACCCCACTTTTTTCATAGAGTCGCCACCACCATCGCACCGAGCTCCACCACACCACACCACTTCATCAACTGCTCCATCGAGACTGCCGCCTTCCCTGAATATTGGAAACATGCCAAGATTAACCCCCTGCTGTAAAACCCCTCCGCCAACTCAACTGACCTCAAGAACTTCAGACCCATGTCCCTGCTCCCCTGCCCAGCCAAAGTCATTGAGAAGGTCATCAACTCCCAGCCCTCTGATTCCATCGAAGCCAACCACACCCTGGACCTCTCCCAATCTGGCTTCTGAAGCAACCACAGCACCGAGACCACCCTCCTCACCAAGGGGTATGCCATGTAGTTGCATTTATTTTGTTTGATTTCATGCTAGATCTGGAAGTGTAATAAAGACTGGTGTACCGGATACTTACTGATTCATGGATCCGATACCTGCATTTGATGTGTGAAACCGTACATTGGAGTATATAAACCGTGTGACAATAGGTGATCTTATATGTAAGCTTTTATAGACTCACTTTCACTTTGAGTATTTCTTGAGTAAGTAGATGTAAATAGCATTATTTTTTGTTTTCCAAGATCACTACCTACTTACCAATTGGTATCTCATGGACTTTGTTTGATGACGGTTGAAGTTGGTCAACCTTTTTGAGGATTAGGAGGTATGACTTACATACGTTGTTGCTTGTTAATTAACACAGTGGTGTTCTCTCACATGAATATTGGAGCTTGTGGCTAGTGCACGTTGGTGTTTGTTGTTCTATCGACCATATATTTTGTTTTTTTCAAGTTTAATACATACGATTTATGTACCTACGGGTAGCTAATACCCATTTCTATTTCCTTGGTTCTCATTCCACCCTTTGTTTTTGTTTTTGGGACACGTTTATCAGACACGAGACATTATGCGGTTAACATTTCGGTCATCTTGTTTGGGCTCTATTTGGAGTGTATACTAAACCTCTCTTTCCTTTTGATAACTTCAAGGACTAAGTTCTAGTATTTTGGTTACTAACTCAATGAATATATTTACAATTTTAGCCCTGAAGAAGTCGTTTGGGATTGGATTGGAGTTTTCCCAAGACGAAACACGTGTTGGCTTGAGTTGTATCATTATGGAGGTGTTGTCAAACACGGCTTGAGTTGTACCATTATGGAGACATGTGTATACTTATGAGGAACAACTATTCAAAACACTGAATAAGAATGGACTTTTCTAATATGTATTAAAAGTTGATGCTTGACTTTGTTTAATTATTTATTGATTATTCATAATAAGTTTCTGTTAGGTGTGCCGTACTATGTATCATTGTTTGTTGGGTTGTTCAAACCTGTAAGGGTTGGGGGTGTTCCCTTGTGCAGGCACCCTTGTTTTCCTTGCTTTCTTGCTTACTTGACCTGAATTTATGCCATTTATGATCCTGAGCGCCTACATAACCCCAATCTTTCACCCCACTATTAAAGTTCCACCCTCCTCACCACTACAGATGACATCCACTCGCTCCTCGACTGAGGGGAAACAGCAGCCCTCCTCCTCCTGGATCTCTTGGCTGCCTTCTACACCATCTCCCATTGTACCCTATGCTCAGGACTCCATGGTACTGGCATCAGCGACAAAGCCCTTCCTCATTGGCCGAACGCAGAGAGTCTGACTACCACTGTTCCTTTCAGAACACACAGAGATCAGCTGCAGAGTGCCCCAGGGCTTCTCCCTGAACCCCACCCTCTTCAACATCTACATGGCCCCGCTCGCAGCCATTGTCCGGAACCACTGGCTCAGCATTGTCGCATACTTCGATGACACCCAACTGATCCTGTCCCTCACCAACGAACCCACAGCCGCCAGGATCAACTTCCACAATGGGAAGAAGCCTGTCACCACCTGGATGAGGGACAGCTGGCTCAAACTCAACTCAGACCAAAGTCCTCATCATGGGCTCCACCCCATCTGCTTGGGACAACTCCTGGTGGCCCACCGTGATGGGTACCCCCCTCACACCCATGGGCCACGCCCAAAACCTCAGCATCATACTGGACTCCTCGCTCATCATGAACTGCCAGATCAGCACTGTTTCATCATCCTGCTTCCACATGCTGCGCCTGCTCCAAAAAATCTTCAGGTGGATCCCCACAGAGTCCAGAAAGACGGTCACCCAGGCACTCATCAGCAGCAGACTCGACTACGGCAACGCACCCTACACTGGCGTCACCTTGAAACTCCTCAAGCAACTTCAGAACATGCAAACCGATGCTGGCAGACTTGTCCTAAATGTTCCCCGCCACAGCCACATCACTGAGCACCTGAGAAAACTTCACTGGCATCCTGTCAACAAAAGAGCCACTTTCAAGCTCCTCACGCACACCTACAAAGCCCTCAATAATGCGAAACCTGCAAACCTTAACCACCGCCTCTCATTCCACACACCCACCAGACAACTCCACTCCTCCCAGCTGGCCCCGGCTACCGTCCCACAGATCCTTAAGACCTGGACCGGAGGAAGATATTTTTCCTACCTCTCCGCAAGACCTGGAACACCATGCCTCTCCACCTCAGGCAATCTCCGTTGCTGCCCTGATTCAGGAAGGATTTCAAGACCTGACTCTTTGACTAAACCAGAGCCCCCAGCCACATCAGCAGTCCCCTCCGCCAGTGCCTTGCGACCCTTATGAGTGAGTAATCACGCAATACAAACCCCTGATTGATTGATTGATACAGCACAGCAAGAACAGACACTCGTGGCAGGAAGATACCGGGAGGGTTGGGAACTCAAATTAGGCACCCCGCTCTTGGATGCACAGTGGCTTTACTGTTGTCAATAGATGGGGCGTATCGTCTTGAGTTGCAGACTATGCATCATCTACTATAAATTCCTTCATAGGATGTACTATACACTGGTAGAGTTACACAAATATCTCCGCCGCCTAGATGACAGATGCATTAAATGTGGGGCAGATGGGGTAGAATTCCTACACCTGGCCTGGTCCTTTCCCCAAATATTGAGTTACTTGAGAGAGGTTGAAACTGCCTTATTGCTCTTGGGTATTCAACCCATTACCCTCACTCCATTGGTGGCAATCTTAGGGTGCACAGGGCACACTGAAGCAGTGTTCTGTAAGTATGTTTCACTCAGTCTACTCATTGCAAAGAGGCAGGTGGCATGCAAATGGGGCAGAGGTTGAGATTTAAAATTTAAAGAATGGTTGCAGGATTTGATATACTGTAAATTTCAACTCACTGTTTATACCGAATTGTTGCCACTTTGCTCTAGGCCCAGAGATATTTAAGGACCACTTGAGGCTTATCTCCTCACCCAGCCATCCGATACTGTGACAGATGTGAACTAGATCCTATGCACCATCGGCCTACCAACATATGACAGCCACAACCACACAGCACTGTTCAGTGTTGCCTGGAGCATTCCATTCATGTAGGAGCCCATGTGTGTTATGGACATTTAAAAACATTAATTGTATACCCACCACAGATGAAATAGGAGACCTTACTTGTTATAAGCCTCCTATGCACACTTACTGATGTATTTTGTTCAGTGGACAAACACTGGCAATGTACACTATCGCACAATATGATAATGCATGGGAAACGTTCTCCCAGTTGACTGTTTTAACTGATTTTTCTAAATGGTGCCTCTAGAAATGTAATGGTTACCATCATTGTCTGGAGCTTAATGTGTGACATTTATTACATTTAATTCATTAGAATGTGTAACATTCCTTAAAAGTCCTTAAAATTAATTCATTAGAATAGAGTCTGCCTCACAATTTAGATTAAGGTCAACAGCAATATGTGCTTTGTCACTCACCTTGGTGGCTCATTGCAGCAAATTTGATATGTCTTTTCATGTTCCTGCATTTCCTTTCTTGAATTACAATGACGCCTTTGTTTACAATGAGCACATTGATACAGACAGTGAACTTAGGGCCTGATTTAGATCTTGGCGATGACAGTTCCGCTCTCAACTTTTCAACTGAAAACCTGTATGCCGGCGTGATGGTCTGCCCACCATATTTAGATGTTGGGAGTCCCATAGACGAAAGCTTGCATTCGCACCGCTGTCTTTGACAAGAAATACTTCCCGCTTCAACAGCGGGAGAGGGAAAAGTGGAAGTCGGAGGAAACCCAGACACCCTTTCACCATACAGATTTGGATGGGCCTTGCGCCAAGCAAAAAGTGGCAGTCCGACCTCTATGTCTAAGTTGGCGGATTGGGGGGGAAGGTATGAAAACTCACCTTTTTCCATTCCCTGCCTGTCTTCATCTGGGCACGACTGGACTACACCTGCTATCACTGCTGCCACTGACCCACAGAGAAAACATAACCTGCCCTCTGTTCAATGCCAGACTCAATGGTAGGGACGCTGCATTGCTAGGGTACGTTGGGTGGGGACTGCACAGGAGGTCGGGACCACTGCAGGCATACACATGTCACAGAATCATTTTTAGTTACTGTGACATGCATATGTGGGGTACACAATGGTGTCACACATGGCTGGGGACACACTTGCACAACATGCATATCGTACACATATACAACTGTCATTGTGGTGTCAACATTCATTGCAAAATGAATGCTGACAACACATTGAGGGTACACTCACACTGCACAATGGTGTCCATGTGTGCCTATTGCAAGGGGACCTGTATGGGAAGGTTTGTGGTATCTGTTGTGTATGTGAGTCAGTATGTCTGTGTGTGTGTGTCTGTGTGTGTGTGTGTGTGTGTGGATTGGCTGTTTGAGGTGGAGGGAGCTGGGGTGTGTGATGTAGTTTTGTCTGTATGTATGTCACTTGCATTTGAGACCGATGTTGTTGTATATGTTTTGCTGTGTGACACATTCAGGTGAGTGCTCCTGTTGTGTGGAGGATGTTTTTGTGATGTGTATAGTTGTGTGAGTGTGTTTGTATAGCTCAGTGTGTAGTTATGTATGTCACTGTGTGTTTTCAGCATGTACAGGTTGGGTTTGGTGGAATGGAAATGGGTTATTGTGTGAATGTGATGTGTTGTGTAGAGTGTTGTGTAGAGTGTAGTGCAGAGGTACACATATGGCTAAGGTACAGTGTGTGTGTGTATCACTTACCTCTATTCCATAGCCACTGCCATTGTATGAAGTCCAATTGGTCCGGCTGCCATGTGCCTCCATCAGCAATCCGTCACCAGTCAATCCGCTTGCAGAGCTGTAATATCTAAATACAGTGGGCTGAACACTGTTGACTTGATGGTCTTCTCTCGTCCGCGGCCGCAGCGGCTTTCCGGTGTGACTGCCAACACCTAAATCAGGGCCTAAGTTTTTTCCCTGAGAATCATGCTAATGATAAGGATTCATACATTTATGTCTGATTGTTTATCTCTCTATCTTTTTCATAATAGTTTTAGGTTTAGACTTCGTTTGTTTTCGAGTTCTGTTATCAACTGTAATTTTGTGTTTCCTACGACCTCCATCTACCTTCTCCAATTACTTTTCAGCTATCACGGGCGAACATAAGATGCTTCCTAACTTTAGGAAGAGAAAGGTGTGTGTGCCTGAAACTGTAAGAGGACTGATACCGTATGCACAAATCCTGTCTCTTATTTAAATTGTGTTACTTGATCTATGTTAATTTGACTCTGCCATTGTAGAGGTGGTAAACAGTACAGTTTGGCCATTTTACAGTGACTTATACAACTTTGATGTGTGATATGTTATTCCTTTAAGATATTTTGCATGTCTTCCAAGAGTAATTGCACCCCACTGTCCGTACCAATGGCCCAAGAAAACCCCTCCTTGCAGTAATTTCAAGACTTCAGTAGTAGTTGGGTTTTCAACAAATTTTACTCCAGACTACTTGGAATGGTTGCCTATCAGAACCAATTTAAAATATGTTGTGCAAACAAAAGCTTTAACAAAACTTCAGCCCCCAAAAATAGTTTTTGCCAATCACACTGCATTGCTGGACTGATGACAGAGACAAGGCAAAAGTGTTAACAGTCTTGTTACCTGCTATGCGCACATCACAAAATCTGACCCGTTTGTCAACAGCACAATCCATACACAGCAATCAAAAGTACATTATTACCAAATTATTTGTCGCAAGCATGCTCATGTCTCTGTGGTTACCACTTTCCAATACTGTTTGATGTATTCCAACAGGTGGTATGCATTTGTTATTCCTCATTACAAAGTCACCTTCTACATTTCAGTTCATGTGCAACATGATAATGTGGTTAAAAAAGTCCTAGCTGGAGGCCATTCCTTTAGTAGAGAACCCCTTATCATTTTCAAGGTTTTCTCTTTTTGGTCTGCTGCATACCAGTCTTCGGGCAAGCTAAAATGAAAGTTTTGCCGTTTCATTCACAGCAGAAAGAATATCCAGTTCTTTGCATCCAACTCAGAAGAATGCATCTGTGTAACAGGCAAGCAAGAAAGACAATAAGCAATCAAATTTGTTTTCCCCTGCCACAAAGTTCTCAACAAATTTGTTGTAATTCTCATGTATCCTTGCAATGGAAAGCAACCTTTCCTTTTAATCAGTGCTTTTCTGATGGCATACATCAAAGCCTCTAGAATTTGGCCTGGAATATTCCTCCTTCATCATCCCTCAGGAGGTGTTTGGTGCCCTGCTATTCTCTACATTACTAATCTTCATCTTCAATCAAGACTCATAGCAAGCCAAGGCATTGTTATCTCTTTTTGGGTTTGTTCTCCTATTTCACACATTTTTAAGGGCACACTTTCCAACTTTCATGTATCCTATATTGTGCTGGGTGGCACCATCATTATTGGAAGAATTCACCATTTTTTTGGACAGCCTAGAAGTGGACTCGACCCACTGTCCAAGTTTACAGTCTTCAACACTATAGGAGTTTTCCTTTTTTGACCAAAGCTGGAAAGATAAAGCAAAATGGTTATCCTGACTTCTAATACCACTGGATCACGTTTCATGCTAATACCTTTGATTATAAGGAAGCAGCAATGTTACCACTGCATAGATATTAAGGGGGTCATTCTTACCCTGGCGGTAAAAACCGCCAGGGCGAATGACCGCGGTAGCACCGCCAACAGGCTGGCGGTGCACCGTTGGGCATTCTGACCGCGGCGGTTCAGCCGTGGCCAGAAACGGAAAGTCGGCGGTGTACCGCCGACTTTCCGCTGCCCTTGAGAATCCTCCATGGCGGCGGAGCGCGCTCCGCCGCCATGGGGATTCTGACACCCCCTACCGCCATCCTGTTCCTGGCGGTTCTCCCGCCAGGAACAGGATGGCGGTAGGGGGTGCCGCGGGGCCCCTGGGGGCCCCAAAAAGAATTTCAGTGTCTGCCTAGCAGACACTGAAATTCGCGACGAGTGCTACTGCACCCGTCGCACCTTCCCACTCCGCCGGCTCCATTCTGAGCCGGCGTCCTCGTGGGAAGGGTGTTTCCCGCTGGGCTGGCGGGCGGACTTTCGGCGGTCGCTCGCCAGCCCAGTGGGAAACCCAGAATGACCGCCGCCCGCCAAGCTTAGAATCACCCCCTAAGTCTGTCAAGTGGGTTTTCTACACATGGTAGAGAAAATTAAATGTTAAAAAAATACTTAAATGATAATTTGGTGAAAGAATTCATTTTACCTTCAACATACAAGTGTGGTTTGCCTATTTATTTGTTAACAAGAAAGATGCTAGAGATCAAAGGGCCTGATTGAGATCTTTGCGGCGGGTATCTCCATTACAACAGTGATGGATATCCCTTCCACCGAAAAATAAATCCCATTATATCCTATGGGATTTATATTTCGGCCGACGGGATATCTGGCACCATTGTGATAGACTAACTTGTCTGCCAAGATCTAAATCAGGCTCTAATACTATATACCAATTACAGACAATTTGAGTGCTATCACAATAAAAAATAGATCCCCTCTGATGTTGATTTGAGAATTTCTCAATGATGTGAAATAAATGTAATTTCCTATCTAGCTAAATATTGGACGTATAATAAGTTTGATGCCCAACCATAAGTTGAAGACAGAGTTTCAAATCCAATTCGATTATTTTGAAAATGTGGTCATGCCCTTCAGGTTATGTAATGCTCCAACCATAGTTCATGCAATTGGCAGTTACAATTTTCATGACATTATAAGTATCTACAATTTCATATTCTTAGTGACCATGTGCTGATTAAATTAAATGTATTAAACATGTGAAGTCCTAGAGTTAAGAAACCTATCCAGTCTCCTGCTTTGTCCCCTGACCTTACTCTGGTTCTCAACAATACCATTTGGAATATAAGCATTAAAGTGCTTCCTGCCACTCAAAACCCTCTTGACAGTGATTTGTCTTTTTCTCCCTGAATTAGCGTAGTAGTTCATACTAATATTTCATCCTAAGGCAATGCTGGCTTGCTAAATGTATCATTTAGAATTCAAGAACCATTCAAAATGTGTCTGTATTCATCCTTCATATCCCTCCACACACCTTTATCAGAAGTGAATTCAATGGCTTTCAAACATCTTCACATTCCATTGATTACTCCATACGACTATCACAGTCTGTGGTTCTTCCTAGCTTCTGTCCGTTTTCCTTCACCATATCACTACCTACATTCTCAGGTCATCATCTTTAGCACTGTAAAAATCTGTACTGTCCAGTTCCTTAGGATGGGAGGTTGGTCCTTCACCTTCTCCTCCGGAACCTTCTTCTGGTCATGTCCATCTCATATCCACCAATCTTGTGTGCCAAATAAAGCTTGAAACACTTTTCTTTAGCACTATCATGTAGTGGGTTCTGTTATGGGAGCCAATATGTTCAGTGCCAGGACACCTCTGGGTAGCAGAATGCTTTTCAAATGTGATAGTCAACAAATCAATCAATCAACCTAAGCTACGTTTATGAAATGTGGCTTTGAACAGACAATTGTATCCTTCCTTCCTTTGCAATACAACATGGTTATTTTCTTACACCATGCACAATTAAATGTATTCTCGATTTGCCAATACTGAAAACAGTGAAGGAGCTTCATAGATATTTGAAATTTGTTGATTTTTATTGAATGTTCCTGTAAGGTTACTCTTTTGACATTCATCTATTAGCACATTTGAGGAAAACAGTGACTCACAAATGATTTTTGGGAGTGTTCAAAGCCTTTGATGAATCAACATCTTCAGTATTATGACCTCCAAATGTGAAATAACAATATTAGGTAGAAACGTGCTCCCAAGACTGCCCAGGATAATTTCTTTCTTAGTCACAACAAACTTGCTGTCTTTAGTAGTTTATCATTCATGTATACTGATGAATTTTGAAGACACTTGTATTATATATAAAAACTAGTTGTCTATTTGTGATGCCTTTGTAAAAGCGAGGCAGTATTTGATTTTGCTATTTATTAGGAAACCTGTAAATCAGAATACTAAAGCTGATCCTGTGTTCTAGATCATGAGAAAGTGTTAGGTGAAGTTTCCGATTATTGTTGCAAAGTGTTCGTGGCACTCACCAGAACCTCCCCTATTTAGTAGTTTGAGTAAATGTATGTCATTTTAATGTTTTCGGATTGTAAACCATGAATTGTTGGGCAGGAGGAAGTAATTCATGTTGTATAAAGAATTGTGTTGAGCACTGGGATTTTTCTCAATCAATGTCCAATCTTTTTGACAGGTTTGCTGGGAATTTACACTGGGGCTCACTAGTTCTTGAGTATCCACTGTCTGGTTGCTGAAAGGCCCACTTTGTTCTACCAAATACTTGAAAGGTAGGGAACCAGAATGCCAAAATAATTCTTGTGTATAAAATGTCTGGTTACTTTTTCTCTACCACACATCAGTCTCTGACTGGGTTTATTCTGGTAACAGTGACTGCCCCAAACTGGATTTTGGTGTTAGGTGTGGGAGGGCAATAGGATTGTTAGAAATTGGGTTTCTGGTTGGCAGAGGTATGCACCCAGTCCAAGCAGGAACCACAATCCTAGTTAGGGTAAGTCAGTTACACATCATAAATTAACCTGTGCTCACCCTCCGGTAGCTTGGCACAGAGCAGGCAGGCTTAACTTAAGAGGCAATGTGTAAAGTAGTTGTACAACACTTCAAACAGTAACACAGTGAAAACACTGCAAACTACTCCACACCAGGTTAAAAAAAATAGATCTTGATTTAACAAATTAAACAAGACAAAAATCCAAACAGTAGCACAGTGAAAACACCACAAAAATACTCCACACCAAGGTAGAAAACGGGATCTTAATTTAGTGAACAAAACAAGACCAAAATGAGAAAAATCGATTAAGTAGAAGGTGAGATATGATTTTTCAAAGAATAAACTTAATTGTAGTGCTTAGAACCATTAAGCACCAACCAGGGATATCTGGTTGTGCTAGACAGGTTAAAATCTGAAAAAGTCAGGATGACCGCCATGGAGCGTGGGTCGGATACAGGGACCAGCATTGGCCCATTGAAACAGTATCTTGGTTCTTATATGTGTCGACATTGAAGCTGAGATGAGTAGACATGCAGGAAGCAGAGGAGGTGATGAATCGTTGTCGATCCTTTGAATATAGGTGATGCGTTGGTTCTGAGCCATGCAAATTTGGAGATGCATTGGAAGCTGGAGTTGATGCGTTGGGGTTGAGAGAGATGTGCCGGTTCTGCATTGGCATTGAGGCATAGGTTTTGACAAATGCAGCACTTTATACCCACTTCCAAGGACCCAGAACTAGATTGGCACCACTTGACAGGGCAAGATTTTCAACAGGCAAAGTCCAGGTGCTATTGCAGGATGATGTGAAGTTGTTAATGTTCCTAGGGCAAGGTAACATAACCTTGAAGTCACTCTGGGTTCAAGCCCTTGCTCAGCAGGGCAGAGGGCAGCAGAGCAGCACAGCAGAAAAGCAGTTCTTCCAGAGCAGCAGTCCAGAGTGGCAGTCCTTTTAGCAGTACATCAGTCCTTCCTTCTGGGAGAGTTCTTCACAAGTCCAGTAGTGTACTTCGTTGGTAGGGTCAGAGGTTCAGTATGTATACCCAGTTGTGCCTTTGAAGTGGGGATGGCTTCAAAGAAGGGCCTTTGAAGTGCTAAGAGGTCCTTTCTTCTTACCCTGGCTCCAGACAAACTACAGGGGGGTATGCAGCCCTTTTTGTGGAGACGGGGCACTGCCTATCCAGGTATAAGTGTGAGGCTGTGCCCAGCTGCTCCCTTCCATTCTGCCCAGGATGGCCCATCAGGATGTTGATTGTCCATCGGTCACACCTAAGCTCCATTTGATTGTAGCTGTCTAGAGGGAAAGCACAAGCCGAGCTGTCACCCTACCCCAAACGTGTATTGGAGACAGGTTGCATGCACAGAGGGCTAACAGCAGTTAAATGCCAAACATAAAAGCATATGTTCTGCTGTTTAATTACATAGTAGTCTGCCGTACCTAGGGCCTACCTTAGGGGTGATATATATGTAATAAAAGGAGAGGTTAAGGCTTGGCAAGAGGTTTAAAATGAAAACTCGACACTGCAGTGTAACTGCACATACAGGCTTTGCAGTAAAAGGCCTGAGACATTTTTAAGGACTACTTGAGTGGGTGGCACAATAGTGCTGCAATCCCACTAGTAGGACTTAATTTACTGGCCCTAGGCACGTGCAATGCCCTTTTCTAGGGACATATAAATAAAATAAATAAGACAATTGTGAGGGTACCAATCAAATCATTTTTAGGGGAGAGAGAACATGCACTTTAGCACTAGTCAGCAGCATTAAAGTGCTCAGAGTCCTAAGACCAACAAAAAAAAATCAGCAGAAATGTGAGGCAAGAAGGCAAAAAGCATAGGATAAGACCACCCTAAGGCTGTCAAGTCTATCACTACATAAAATCTTTACACACTGCCTCTACGTTAAGCCTGTCTGCTCTGCGCCGTAGCTACAAGGTGGCTGAGCTCAGGTTTATATAGTAACTTTAGTGGTACCCCAGACAAGATTCCCTGGGTGAAGGAGTAGCCCAGGCCTATAATCTACAGCTACCCTCATTGCAAAAAAGGGGTCAGTTTTGAATGGAAATATTTGGTCTGCCCTTGTTGAGCTTTGGGTGTTTCCTGTCACATACTTAGGCCCACCTAACCAAGTGGGGCCATGTTTTTATTAGGACAGGCATTGGGACACTGGATAATAGGAAATATGTGGATCGCAACATGTTCTGGAACTTTCTCTGGAAGATGTGTGTTTTTGCCAAAGTTTGAGAAATACAGGTACATTGTATTTTACAAAAAGTAGGGAGATCCCCACAAGACAACCACCCTGGACTTCCCTGGGTGTTTAGTTTGCACAAATTTCTTGACATGGTAGGTTTATTTGGGAGGAGGCCGTTACCCACATTGTAATAAAAAGAGGTGTTTTTGCTGAATGAAATATGATGTCTGCAGGCCAGTTTTTGCTGTGTTATCTGTCGCAGGCAGAGAACCCAGCCACACAAGTGGGGTACTGCGTCGGTCAGGAGACAAGGGAATACAGCATAGTAGAACATTTGCTAGCACCAATTGGATTTCTATGCATATTTTTCTTCCAAATGTAAGTCAGTATGCAAGAAGCACATTTTTCAAACTGACTTATGAATTACACAATAATATGGCGACCCCCAAATTCAGAGGTGTACAAATAACCACTGTTTCTAAACTCAGCATCTTATGCATATTTCATTAATCATAGGTTTCCTTCAAACAGATTTTTCATTTATTAGACTTTACCGATTTGCCGCATGGTTAGTACATGAGGAAAAATCATTACAGTCTCCAGCCCAGTTATTGGCATTAGGTTTTGTGTGTTTTTGGAAAACATATAAACATTATATCCCTGTAACAAGAAAGGTTACACAGGCATAATGTTATTTAGCTTTTATGAATTGGCCATCGTGATAAAACGTTACAGATAAAAATGTTGTCACCAAAGAGTTTTTTCCCTACTCATGTTCATTATTTTTTTTAATTTTAACAATTAGTTTATTTGGAAAAGCTTTCAGGAATCTAACAAAATGGCCTCCTTTGTCAACTTCAAAATTTTGTCTACCTTTCAGAAATGTATAGTTTTCCAGGATCATCCATGGGTTCCACACATGTTTTCACCAGAAGATGGAAGTCGGTTGAAACCACAAACATTAGGGAAACATGGAAAACCTCTGAGTAAAATGAAAAAACTGGTAAAAATTGTTTTTTTATATAGCTCTGCTTACCTTGAAAGCTGGGAAGATGGTAATCCTAGCACAGTAAACCTTTTGTTGATGCAATTTTTAGAAAAAAACATACTTTTGTGCAGAGCACTAATTTCCCATTTTCCCCCCAAAAACAAAAATCAGCTTTATTCTGGCTATTTTCTCAGTTCCCTCTAGGATGTTGAATCAAAAGGACATAGATTTGGAATGCATACCTTTTGTGAAAAAAGTTAGGGAGCATTTAGTGCAAGTTACCGTAAACACCCAAAAAGGAGCTTATCCCCAGGGTGAAAGCCCCAGCAGTCATGTGGTTAAGAGACAATAGGAAGATGTCCATGAGAAGAAAAATGTTGACAATGTCAAGAATGAAAGGGAGCTTGCATGAGGTAAGATGTGATGATTGAGGAGGGAAGGAGAATGTCATTGTTAGAGGATGTTTTTTCCAAGAGCAGGACATTGCTATCACTCACAAATTATAGAATGTTTTCTTTAAGATCATCTACATAAACAACATAATTAATTATTGTTTCACTAAGATGTTATTTGGATTCCTTGAGTTCCACAGCAGAGGATACTATTAAAGTAGTACTATGAATAGCCTGAGTTCGATCTTAAATACTTGGAGAATTGTGGTTGGAAAGAGTGTAAGCAAATGAGAAATTGCAGTGTCGAACTTCCAGCCTTCCTTCCTCTGTTTGCAGCTGTTGTGGAGGTGAGGTGCTAGTGGTCACTTGGCCTTTTTCTAATATACAGATGGAACAAGACTACATGTCATGTTCCTTACATATGAGAATAAAGGTAACCATCAAGCTTGTGTCAGGTAACTTCCTTGCGCCCAAGTAAATGACACTCAAATGTAATTGATTTTGTTATCTATTCGCTCTAATCTGAAGGATTCTCAGTCATATAGATCATATAATCAAATAATAAAAATGACCCATCCTACTCCATGTAAGATTTTTACCTGAAGGGTTGCAAGTATCAACTTTATTTGTGAAAAATGGGTACGACTGACAAACGGTATTTTGTATTAAGCGAAGAAGTACTATAATAGTGTTACTCATGTACTACAAAATGCAACTCGCAAATCTACAGCTAGATACCTCCACGTCTCTTGTCTTCTGCTTTCGCCACTGCTTCTACCTTTGCATATTGCATCATTCATGACATGTGTAGTGACTGCATTGATATCCCTAAGAACATCTGAAATTACATCATTTATCATAACACTGTGCATGGTGGGGGTGCAAATTCTAGTTACTTTAAGGCATGCGTTATAGTAACTTGAGATAACTATACCTGGTGAATTAATGTGGTTTTGTTCATTTAAAACAGTATGCTTTAACTGACATTTTCACCTAACTATAACATTCTTTAACCTTTGTTTTTTCAGTGACTATATCTATATACAGTATATATATATATGGATATATATATTATATCTATAAATCTACATTTACAATTTATATTCACAAATATGTTTTTCAGTGAATATATGAGAAGCACGTATGAACATGTACACATACACGTACATAAGAAATTGAGCTATTGGTTGAGCAGGATGTGAGACTTGCCCAAGGTATAGGCCCACAATTGTCTCCTTATTGGGACACAAGCACCCCATTGTAGCACTTGATTCTCTCAGTTTAACAAAGCAGAGTAGTACAAAGCCTACTTAAGGTAAGTGTTGTAGGCTAGTGATTGCCACTCACTGGCACACAAAAATAATACTCAATAAAGAATTGTCCAGTCATTACTTTTTATTTGAAAAAGGAAAAGTACATTTATTTCACACACCCTACCAAACACAACACTGTAATTTACAAATATATACATCAGGCAGATTGAAATATGTTTCGTGAACCCATATTTTTAGCCTAATAGAACATGAACCCCAAAATCTCAGTATCCTCCCTCATGAGAACATCAAAATATTAGCTCCTTGAAGTGGTCATCACAACATAAAACAAGGGTTCACCAAATCAACATATACGGCAAGCCTATTTGCTTTGTAAAGGGGCCACCACATTAAATGCTGAACAATGAACATTATTTCATTAAAAGCAGTAACTATGTTCAAATGCAATCTTCACTGTCAATAAAGCAATGTTTATCAAAATCCTACCAGTGATATATTGTCAATAAAGAATTAAAAATCAACATAACATTCATCTGAGTCTTTGTTTAATACATTTATGCTGCCTAAATTGCAGCCACAGGACCAACCACTAGAGATCTTTGCACTCCGAAGCTGGAGAACAAAACTTCTAGCCTTAGGAAAGCTTAAAACATAATGCAAAAATCTCCCCAGGAGATGCTTCCTTTGTCCAGAGAGACATAGCAATACTCTTAGGGAAAGGTTACCAAGGGAGTGGCTGCACTCCTGCCATCCCCAAACACCCCCCGGCTACATTGGTGGTGCCATGCCATTCTTGGGTCACCACCGAACAAGAAAACCTGGGCATATTTGATTAGTGTCTCCAACCGCTTTCTTCTGCTAATGGTGCTAGGTGCAGTGTGTATTTTTCTTTCCCCTTTTTCTCTTGCACACACGTCTGCCTGCACTCTGTGCTTCACATGGGTATTGCAGCCCTCTGCACCCACCCCCCCACAGACAAGGAACTGAGGGGGCAGAGATGTCCCACAGCCTCTGCTGTCTCAAGAATGGGGTCCCAAGCTTATTTAAGTGGCCACCAGATCGGTGAATGGGGTCCCTTGCCTAAATAAGAGTCCAGGATGGGAACCTACCCCCTCTCTGGCTGAAGTATATAATTAAGCTTGCACTGACCCTAAGGCACTGGCCTAATCAACAGGTAATTCTTCTTTAGGAATGAGGCAGAGCCCCACCGATTTCTCTGTGCAAGGTCACAAATTTTAAATGGGGGTACTTCCAGCCCCATAGGCCCAGTTCAATGTTCTAGGGCTCATTATACTCCAGGTTGTTAGCCTTAGCTATCAGGAGAATTTTCAGCAGACCTCATGGCCTCAGAAAGAGATACTCTCTGCAGGGAGCTGATTTCACTGGCTCCCTGCACCAGCCTTCTCCTCTGATGTGCCCTTCACAGACCCCGTGGCATCTAGGCCATTTTGCAGGGCATCTGAAGGCAGTGTCCAAGTCGTCACCAACTAGTCCTCAGAGAATTTAAGTAGTCAGCATCACTGCCCATGGAGAGACCTACAAGTCCTGCATTCAGCTGCAAACTGTGCCCCCAGTCCATCGGGCATCAGTGGCTTTGTCTTTCTACCTGTCCATAATGTTGCCACCATTGCAATCCAGGTTCAGGGTCTTGCTCTCCTTCATGTTTTATGGATGCCTCTTTTATGCCCAGTCCCGCTTGTGGGATTGGGGGGCAACCCTTTGTCTAATCCTAAAATTGGTTCTGATAAATTCTCCACTCTGCCCTGGGTTTGGCTCCAGCCAGACTAGTGACACAAAAGACTGTTATCAGGTCTCTGAGTGTTCTGGGGAAAGTCCATTTAAAGTTTAATCAGGGCAAGGCACAGTTCCTACCCGGCCATCCTGTCAGGAAAATCCATTCCGCTCTACACCTAGGCCCTTTTGGTGCATTGTCTGGCTCGAATACACATATTCCACTGGGAGAGCCAGCACCAGTCCAGGCAGCTGAAAACTCCTAGGAAGGTCCCAAGAACCTTAGGCAGCAAAATGGCAACCTTCAAAAAGTGCTTTTCTGGCATAATAAATAAAAATTTGACCTGACCATTAAAGGTAACGTTACATTACAATTTAAATGAGTAGACATATTCTTCCAGCTGCACCCGATCTGATTTTACCATTTAATAAAGGTTACAATGTAGCCCAATGATTCTCCAGCAACTAGCCTTGCTACATTGAAAATTGCTTTTGGGGACATTTCATTGTAAGGACATGTTAAACATTAATTTCTACATTCCCTATTTTTAAATATCAAGATCTGTGCCTTCACGGTCAATAAGACCCTCATATGTATGCCTTATTAATATTTAAAGTGTTTAGGCCTCTCAAAAGGAGTATTTTGACAGCCTGAATTTTCAGTTTAAAACTGCCACAGGCAGGTTACCTGTGTGCAGCTACCAGGTCTCACGTGTAGCCGGCACCCATGATCACAGGCGTGTGCACATGTGTTCACATGTGACGAGCCAAGTATCCCCTACCCAGGTGCGTCGCATTGGCCTTATCTTGAAAGGTGGACAGTGGTGGTAAGCATATGCAGTCCAATTATCATGCAGTTACTGGGAGTGAAACTCAGGGACTGAGGCTCACCCATCATTAACACAGGTGATCCAAAAACACAGGTGATCCAAAGCAAAAAAATCCTGCTATGGCATACTAAATGAGCAGAACTAATTTGCAACTATATATATATATATATATATATATATATAATTAAATGTAAGTAATTTAAATTTACATAATTTAAATTTTATATATATATATATATATATATATATGTATATATATATATATATCATTGAAATTTCAAACTCATATTATTAGTTTAACACCAGCTCCGTTTGGATGTTAGTTTAGTTATATTATTTGTCTATCCATTCAAAGGGAGTGAGTATTAGTGTCAAGGGAGGGCTGAAGTACATTTAAGCCTGTTTGACAATTTTAGATCTGTAGTAACTTTAGAAGTGTTTTTTTATTAAATGCATCGCCTTACTCTTTTGTGTGTTTGTGTGTGTCCTAAGAGTCTTTTTAAATTTCCCATAACCACGCCCATTTTGAGTAATTATTTTCCATTTTTCCACCACTTCCTTGGTCTCTGCTACATTTAGTACAATGTAGTACACGTACATGTGTAGAGACCCGCCATGAAGTTTTCTGTACAGAAAAGATACAGGAGGCTGACGGTAAAGTCTCCGTCTATTGGTTTGTGAATTACATTTTGAAGAAGGTAAGTAATACCACTGCAGTACAATGTTACATACTACAAAATGCAGTCTGTGAGCCCGGCCCACGTAGCAAGAGTATTCAAGTGCCTTATAGATCTATCACATCAATATTCGGTTTGCTGTGTATTTGTTTCAATAAATGCATGTGAGAACTAGCTTTACAACTTCAGCCAGTGAGTCATTGTTGCATCATGTTGTTTTTCTTCAAGCATCTTCTCTGAGGCCTGCCGTTATGATAGAGAACATTAAAATTGAGAAATTCAAGGACTGCTTTTTTACAAGAACTTCCCCAGGCTATCAGGAGACATCTTCAAATCCACTTGACAAATGTACAGTGAACCTAAAGGTTCTCTTCTGTCAGGAGAGACGAGTTGCGGGGATGCTTGAGAGTAAAGGGAGCCCTGAAGGTCTAACTTGCTCAATCGATCTTTCTAAAAGAGAAGCTGGACTTTTGAAAGCCAGCTGCTGTTCTAATTTCTTAGGAGACACAAAAAACACTTTCCTAGGCATGAATAGGAGTATGCGAATATTTTTTTCCTAACCATGACTGTCATGAAAATGCGAGTGCATATTTTTTACCACCTAATAGACATTTGCACAGGTCTCAGTCATTAGCAAGTTCTCAATTGGAACCAGATTGACTCTTCAGGAGACTCTGGTTCAAATTGTGCATGAATTCACCTGTTCTAGGTTGTGCGAACCAGTATTTTGCTCTCCCCCCCAACCGCCTACCAGTTGGCACCATGTTTTTGACTAGTGAAAATCGGAAGGGCCAACACCCAAGTCGGATGAACCTGACTTAAAAGTCCGAGCTGTGCAAAATGACAGATTGTGCCTTAAACATAATGGGGACTACAACACAACTTGAGCATCAACCCACCTATTCGTTGGTGTGAAATCTGGTATTGTGCACCATATACGTACAGCAGATTTATCTGGCAAAAAATTGGATGGCAATTGCCTGCGTCGTCCTCTAATTATGCTTTCAACATTCTGTACTTCTGCACACCCCCCACTCAGATTTCACAAAACACTATTCAGAAACTGCATATTGTAGTATTTGAAGTAATGTTATAGTAGTTCGACTTACTACAAAATGCAGTTCACAAACCTATATGTGGAAATCTCCTCCTCCCCTTTTCCTGTCTGTTCTCTGGGGACATTGTCACATATGTACTACTTAGAAATAAATGTGGGAGTGGCTGGAAAATGAGAAATACTTACTACTAAATTGGAGGGGTTAAGGGAGAAGCAAGGAGGGCACTAGGGAGGGTTATGGAGGGGTTTAGGCAGGGCTGAAGAGGGTTTATGAAGGGACACACACACACGCAAATGAGTAATACCCTTTCCTTTTCACAAACTGCACTTCCAAAGTTACTGCAGCCAAACATAATGCAAAAATGCTCAGCCATCATGTACATCCAGCAGCACCAAGTATGGCTAGCCACTGGTACTGCAACACTCTCCCATAGAAAATAATGGAGGCCTGGACTTAAAATTGAACCACACAGGAAATAATAATAAATTATTTCAATGTTTTAAAACTAAACATAAATGTAATTTAATGTTAAAAGTATATATTAATAAACATATTATTTTATGATAAAACATTTGATTAACTTTTTTATTAAAAAATAAATGTAAATAATTTTCTTACCAAAATAAACAGTTTACTTAAGGTGGATTTTGAAATAAATATTAAAAAGTAATTTAAGTTACTATATTTAAATTAATTAAAAATCTAGATCAAAAATAAGTTTATAGTTATGTAAATTTTTTTCTTAATTCTAAATTTAATTTACATTCATATTTAACATAAAATATCTATACTGTTTTCTTATTGTTTTATAAACTTTTAACATTTTCCCTATATTTTAACATAGGGAGATCTCCACCACAGTGGCTCCAAAAGCGCTCGGTCTGCCCTCGAGCCACCTGCACCCTCAAAGATACCCAGGATCAGCATCTGTGGTGAAAGCTCCACCTCCCATTGCAGTATCTTGATAGTTCCTTGATTATAGCGGTTCAATAGCGTGTGATCACGGGACATGACAAAACCATGTGATAGCAGTCTGTGGGAGTCTGGAGGCAGTGAAAGCATGTCTGAGGATGAGGTAGCAAGTTTGCATCAAGCAAAGTCCGGAGGAGATCGTGATGACCCGGGGGGCCATCACTGCATCCTACCAATCTTCACCCTCCAGAGAACACAGCCAGTCCTCCAACCGGGTTTGAAGTTGTTACAATGTGTCAGGAGCATCACCCTTCCCTAGTACGCCCATCAGGAGATTAGCCTCCAGGGGGTTAAATTCAGGAAGAGGTGTATCTTGTGATATGTGGGTACACACTGTGTGTCGCAGTTGTAGATATTTGTGAAATTGTGTTAAGGGTATTGTGCAGGTGGCTTGGAGTTCCTGAAAGGAGTACGTATGTGTACCAGACCAGTCATCTCGCAGTTGTGTGATACCAATGGCATACCAATGTACAAAACCTTCCAAAGCCTTCCAGTGCTGCTGTTTCACTTAGCCATGTACCCTGCCACAGGGGGGTCTGGAGAGTGACCTTAGTGTACCATATAGTGTTGCTGAGTGCAGCCCGCTATCCACCCAGGTTTACCTTCAGCATTGCAGTGGGAACAGGAGCGCCATACAGCATAGCCATGAACTGATAAAACCCCAGCAAGGCCAGCTCTACCCTTTAGGCTGGATCGGACCATCCCCCATTGAACCAGTCACTGATAACCAGAAGTTGCAACGTGAGGTAGTAGAGATGGAGGTTGTCCATACTGAGGCCATTGTTGTATGGAGCTTGCTGGGAATGCGTGAGTGCCAATTATGGTCTGGAGCTGTGCCAGAGAAATTAAGTTGTCACAGAGTACATTTCATGGAAGCAGTGGTGGGGCATCTGTTGCAGAACATTTTGAAAGATGTATAAAAATCTTGGCAACACCATCATTTTATATAGGACTATCCTACCCATCACGTTCAGTGGGAAAGATTGTCTTCTCATGAAGTCCACCTTAATTTTTCAAGTCAGTGGAGTAAGGTTAAGGGACCAAGTCATCTCAGGGTGCAGCGCTACTAGTATCTCCAAATAGTGGAACGCAACCGAAGCACAGGAATTGGCTTTTAGCCAGTCCACACAGTTTTGCGACAAAGGCACTAGCATCGACTTGGTTGGGTTAATATACAAGTCTTGCTTCAGCAAAGATCTGGAAGATCTGGAGACAGCGGGGGCCACTCGTTTCAGGATTGGAAAGAAACAGAAGGGCATTGTCTGCTTACAGGGTGATACACTCCTTGTGTCCCACTGGCATCCTGGCACCTACGCGTCACAATGAAGGAGCAGCACAAGGGGCTCAATGGCTAGTGCGAAGAGAAGCGGGTACAAGGGGCAGCCCTGTTGGGTCCCACGACATGTGGGAAATTCCTCAGAGACCATCCTGTTTGATGTGTACACCTGCGGTTGATATGGGACTGTGAAGAGTGTGGTCAAGTGCTCTTGTTCTTCCTCATATTAGAGGTGGGGGGCTGGAAGAATCCTGCAAACCAGGACCCAGCAAGTTTACCGCTAGCATAAGCAGTTATGCACCAGCAATAAGTAACCACTCTGCAGTGAGGGCTCAAGCAGCAGAAGGAGGATAGGCAGTGAGTGCCTGAGCAAGGTAGTACAGGGTCCCTCCAAGCAGGCTTACCAAGTAACAAGTGAAGCTCAGCACCTCCAGACATACGGAGCAGCCCTCTGCAGAAAGGCAGACAACAGACAGCTTTAGGTTTCACAAATGAAGCAGAAACCCTACTGTAGGCAGCAGCTGCAGCGCCTCTCCAGCAGCCACACCACTCCAGTCAGTAGGGGGTCATGTAACGGACAGTGACCAGGTGTTACAGTTCACCAGTGCAGGGCAATGAGTTTTGACTATTTCTGGCAGCTCAGTTCATTTACAGGCTAAGGTGTCCAGGACACCTCCTCCACAGCCGGCAGTTACAAAAGTCTCTGTTCTATTGGGGGAGCCCCATTACCACATCTTGTTGCCCCTGTGCAGGTGGTCAGCAAGTAGGTATCAGAGGCAGGGGGGCCTCTTCACCCGCTATTAGGGTGCTGGGCCAGAGGTTACCTGATAGAGGAAGGAGGCCTCTCAGGAGTCAATAGAGCCCCAGGGCAGAGAGGGCCTATCAGGTGAACCGCAGCAGTGGTATGGAGGCGAGATGCCAGAATGTCCAATGAAGCTGCCTGCTCCTCCCACTAGAGCTGTTCATGAGCGGCCTGAGGCAGGCACAGGCACTTGAAACCACAGTAGGCCTCAGTGCTGCACAAAGAGGGTCCTCCCCCGCTCACAACACTCACATTTTCGCAGTCTGATGCAGTCCAACCTGACGCATGAAGCCTGTGGGTGTCTCACCAAGCTGGAGTGCAGATGCAGCATGCCTTCTGCGTTGGGTTGCAACCTTTGCCCCGCATGAGAGTTAGTCCCTCTGCCACACTACAGCCGGCATCATGCTGCAGGGCTGAGACCTTGTGGCCTCCCACTCCAGTCTCAAGCCGAGCCTGATTTTCACAAATCCAAAGGAAGCAGACATGGATTCAGTGACACTCCAGGGATGGGTGAAGAGCAGGAGGGCCCTTTACAGTGAACAGTGGATGGCAGGGGATGAAGGAGGGGACCGAAGCACTCTCAGAGTGCGACCATCATCTTGATGCCCTAAGCCACGCCGCCTAAGCCTACACTTTGTTGAAGATTTATACTCAGAAATTGTGCTACCCACAAATAATACATTTGCTACAAAGTGTTTTTGTGAATAAACCCCTGAATATGATTACACACTTTTGAAGTAGATGCAAGCCACAGACATCTGTCAAGATGGGTTATAAAACAGTTCAACCAGGAACTTGCCTTACTAAAGAGAGCAGGTCACTGTGAGAATTAAGGGATCTGACATATTTGTTTCTCAGTTATACTACCATAGGTAAAGCAACATATTCTGTAGGACTTTGAGATTTGTCAGATATCCAACATGGCGCCTATGGCAGAATGGAGCTTGGCACAACTGAAAACAATTAGGAACAGTCTAGTGTTTTTAGAGCTGCTCAGAGCATCACTTCCTGGTGAAACTTCTTCACTTCTTCGATATTAGTAATGGCAGCCATATTTCATCATTAGTCAGATACTGGGAGTTTGGCTGGCAACTGTTGCATTTGCTAAGGTTTCCCTACTATTCCCTACTATTGCTTATCAGTTAGTTCCAGTAATCAGTTTATTTCTCCTTATTTTGGTTCACTTAGTGAATTACAGCCACAGTTTTTTTTGTATAACATGCTCAGCTTTTCTCCTTCTATACATAACAGTTTGCTGAGTGACATCTGGTGACATCTACTTGTGGGTGCCTGTGGTGAATTCAATTTAGTCTTTATTAGGACTCAGGAGTCTAGCCTAGCCGTTTGGCTTGCAGGTCTGTGCCCCAGTCACCTAGTGACTTTATACTGCTTAGCTTGCTCTGTTTTAGTCCATGTATTTTATTATTTCTTTTAAGATGGATGCAATTGTTTATAGTTATAGAAATATTTTAATTTGCATTATCAGTTGCATTCTGTGTTTATGTTGGTGGGTGTGTTGTCATAAGATGTTAGTTATGATGTTGGTTGTTTGCTAGCACGATGATGGGTGTATTGATGGTGACTGTGTTTGCTTATGATGATGCTTGTGTGGGTGTTGGCATCTGATGATAGGTCTGTGGCCAATGTATGATGGGTGTGTTTACCTATTGTGTTGCTTGTGTTAACATGTTGGTGGAGGTGTTGGTAAAGCATGTTGGTTGTATGGATGTAGGACAGTGTATGTTGGCTTATGACATTATATGTGTTTTTGTATGACAAAAGGTTTAAGACAATTGGTATGTTAGAATATGATGGCAATTTTGTCTGCATATGATGTGGGTTATGTAGACAGAATCTCTACCACATATTAAATGTTGCTGTAAACAACTGTAAAAGCGTCAGTTCTGATCGAACCTCTTTATTAATTCCATAATTCTGACACCTATGCATCACGCTCTTTGACCAGGAGGTTTAAAAATGCTTCATCTGGAAAGATAGCCAGCTATCAAGTCTCTTCCCAAAGGCTTTAACTATTATTCAGCTAAAATAAAAGCTGCTTCAAAAGCTGTAAACTAATAGTTAAACATATTTTTTAATGTAATTGAGTGCCCAGTGCACATAGACTATACATTTAAAAGAGCTGTTGCCGAAAGAAAGGATTGCTCTGAAATGAAATACACTTAAATCATATTATTTTAACAGTGCTTTTTAACTTCTTATTTTATCTAATGCAGTACTTATTGTGCATGTTTGAGTATGGTGATTTGCAAAGTTTTTTAGTAACTATGCAATACAAATTTGATTTGGTTTTCTAGGTACACAATGAGGGTGAACGTATATAGCATATGACATCCCCTCTATATGCCTCCTGCCTCTCTGTAGCATTTTGTATTCTCTAGTCTGCTGCTTCTCCTGCGCTATGCCTGTCCAACCTCTAAAGCCGTGCTGTGTGCCCCACTGCATGGCTGCTTCACATTTTTGTGGCCCACCACTACCTGTAGCCTTTCAGTGTGTCACACAGCTTCACTCCTTGGAATGTAAAGATGGTTTTGCAGAGGATGTGTCCATCTACAATGGTGTGTGTGGATGTTTGTTGCAAGTTGTGGTGGTGTGTAACTGTGGTTGTGTGGTTGTAGCATTGTGACTATCTCAACTCTGTTATGTGATGTCTTTGAACCAATCATTTATTATGTTTGTAAGTGTGTTGAAGGATGTACGATTGTGTGAGTATGCTTTTCAGCCACAGTGCATATTATCGGTAGTAGTTTACTTCAAGCATGTATCACGGTTGTTGTGTTGGTGTATTACGTTTATTTTACTGATTGAGTGCTATTGTGTGTTTGAATTTATGATAGTAAATGCCGGTTGAGGTAATGCATAATGGTCTCTGTTGTGACATATTATGGTGGGATTGTGGGGGTATGATACTTGATGTGCGCTTGTACAATGATGGTCCTTTTGGTGTATAATGGTAGGGATGTTTGGTGTGTGATAGTGTCTGCGTGAGTGCATGATGGTGGCTGTATGGGCATTTGATGTAGGGTGTATGTATATACATTGGTGGGTGTGGGCATCAGAATGTGGCACTGTGGTTGATTGGTGTGGTATGTGAGCATGTCCTATTGCTTGTTCATACATATAATGGTATGTGTGTGCGTTTGTTAAGCTTGGTGTTGACATTTTATATTGTTTGTATAAAAGTGTTACTGAGTCCAGGTGTATAAATGTGGCTGTGTGATTGTATGAAGGTGTGTGAGTGTGTATTGCTGCTTGAACAGATACCAAATGTTGGATGTATGGTCATATATGATGTTGGTTACCTGCCTGTATGTCAAGATCTGGTTATTCTCAAAATACACCGTTTTATTAGCAGCAAATTGTACACATTATAATCTTTACGGATTGACTGACATGTATTAACTGGCCCAGTGGGAGCGATGCATGAAGATTCGCCTCTGATGTCCAACTGCGCCCTCCAGAGCAGGTGGATTCACAAACACCCTACGGCATGCCACCAGAGGTGGGATAGGTACAGAGAGAGAAGAGAGAGAAGAAAGAGCTACTCATTGTTTCTTTCACACCTGCTGAAAATATTTTGCCCTTACGCTTCACAGTGTGGGCTGATCAGCGGTGGTTCCTCCATAGGAGTGGAGGAGTGTTGCCCCCACACAGCTGTGCAGAAAGCTTGAAACATAAAATGGTAATACAATGGTTTTATTTTACCATTTTATTTTGTACTCTCTGCCAGGAAACAGAGTGTGAGGGTGGGCCAGTGATTCACTGCTGCTGATTGGCAGCAGTGAGGAGTGGCTGCTTCAGTTTGAAGTGCACATGTTGGTTTGACCACCTATTTTGCTACAGCCAGACCAACATGCCCAATACAAACTACTCCAACCCAGCTGTCTTTGAGAGCTGGGATGAAAAGCAGACTCTGGCCTCCAGCGCTTTTCTGAGTGTTGAGACAGCCCACTCCAGCCTATTGAGACGCTTCACTCATGCTTCTTAACAGCATGTGAGCAGCATCTTGATTGGATAAGGAGTTGGGTGGAGGACCGCGTGCTCGCACTGCAGCCTGAAGCCACCAACTTTGAGTGGTAGAACATCAGGAATGTGCTGCATGCACTGCATACAATGTGAGGTAAGTGAAACTTTTTTTAAATATAAAATATTTGTTTTGCGCCCCTCAGTTTTCATATCTCACCAACCGCCACTGGTGTTGATACTGAGAGTTGTTTATGTTGCTGAAAGGAAAGTTAAATGCACATTTAGCTTGTCTTACATTTTAATACCCTCGTAACCTATAAACAAACTAGTTCTTCTACCATCCAACCTTCTGAACTCTCTATTAAGGTTCGTTAGTTTATTCTTCTGAAAATCTGTAATTTGGCGCCAGACACAAAAACTTGCAAGTAGAGGAACGTTGTTTCTGGTTGGATTGGCGTGATGCTTGATCTCTAACACTACATTGACTGATCACACGTGTTCTTAAGTGCTGTTGTTGACACACAACTTAAGCCTTCTTATTTATTCTCTACTTGTCAAACGTTTTGCAACTACTAGCGATCACTGGCCCTTGTGCCATGCACAATGTTTTTTTCAATTTTTATTCCAAGCCTGCTAATGATGTGCTATTTTGTGGGGTATACCCCACCAAAAACTGAAAGCCAGTATCTACCTTTCCTTTTGACTTTTTTTCAGATATCGTAGGAGGTGACCAGGTGGGAGCGATTCTTGGGCCATCTTTCAGGCTGTGGACTCCAGATAATCCCCAGGTAAGTACAGGATACTCACTTCATGCCCCCTCTTGGCTGTACTATATTGCCCAACAAGAGTGTTACTGTTGGGGCATGGCTTTATACTGTTTTGTTCCAAAATAACCACTGAGGTTTGAAAATCTCGAGTGATCATTCCAGAATGTCCCAAGCACTGGAAGCAATGGCAGATTTTTTGTTGTTGAAGAAACAGCTGGATTTACACAATGCTTCTGGAGCCGTGCTCTATTTAGTGATCTGTTTTACATCAGTACGCACTCATCTCTATATTTAAAGGCTGGGTAAATATTTCCTTTTGCACATTATATTTAAAGGCTTGCCAATTTTTCCTTTTTACACATTGGATCCCTATTGGTGGCTTTCTGTAGTTAAGTATTGGAAACATGGTTGTTGGCTTTGGTAACTGCTACTCCTCTTTCCATGCTGCTACTCTGTTTGTCCAGTTAAGAGGACCTAAATAGCAGGTTTTGGTTGTGAGAGTCTTCTGTGGATATGGGATTCTACTAATTTGGGGAGCGATCTGGGTGATCATGACACAGTATAATGGTGGGTCTGTTATATGATTGCGAGTTGACCCCCCATAGTATATACCATTACCCCAAGACCAGGTATTTAACACGAGTAATAAATACCAACTCTTTTTCAATTTTAAAAAGTTGCATAACATACGGAATTGGTGTTTTACGCACCTGGGCCCATATTTATAAATCCCAATTTGCGTCAAATTTTAACACCTGGGTCAGGGCAGGTGTTAAAATGGGGCATACATACCACTACTTAATGAAAAATCACACAAGCAACATCATTGCTCAAGAAGGACGACATGGAGGTGCTACTCATGCAGCATGCCAGAAGACGCAGCGCACAGGACCAACAGCAGCAGCTGCCAACACACCAACATGGACCCCAAAGGCAACGCAGAAGGCATGAGAGGCTATTCAGGACCAGGACAACCCTCCTGGGCCTCAGGGAACATGATATCATCCAGAGGTACAGACTCAACTGGCAAGCTATACAGCAGCTGCTGTGCCAAATTAAGCCACAGTTAGCAGCCAGCTTGCAGACACCCCACATTATTCCACCGGAGACCAAGCTGCTAGCTGTCATGCACATGTTGGCAAGTGGCTCATTTCAAACTACTGGTCCCCTGATTGCCGGGGTCTCACAGCCCTCATTCTCCACCTTCCTTCCCAAGATACTTGATGCCATCATCTCCCTCACACCCTGCCACAATAGCTTCCCCAACACACAGCAGAAGCAGCAGGAGACCAAACAGGGGTTATCAAATTAATGGCTTCCCGCACGTGCTTGGTGCCATTGACTGCACACATGTCTGATTGTGCCACCTGCTGCAAACAAGCACCTATACCGCAACAGAAAGCTCACACACTCCATCAATGTGCAGGCCATTGTTGATCACCAGGGATTGTTCTCCAAAATCATGGCAAAGTATCCTGGGAGTGTCCATGATTCATTCATCTTCTGCCACAGCACCATCAATCGGCACTTCCATGATGGACGATATGGCAATGGCCTTCTTGTCGGTAAGTCCAGAAACCTAGTAATTTACACACAGCACAGAAACCCTGTAGGACACACACGACATACACCACTATATTGACACGTGGCCAGGAAGACACTGAGGTGTGACACTGGTAGTCATGTTTGATATCCTGACCCAATGGGATACACACCTATGGACAAATGACGGCTGCAAATAACCATAGATGGTACTCTAGAGCCACAAGGGACCAATTTAAAACCACACAATGACAATGACATGGCCTTAAATGGCAGTACAACTTGGAAGATGAACCATTCAATATCACATAAGACCACAGTCAATCCCACACCCTTCCAAGCAATACGTCCTGTGTAAGGGGTGTGTAATGTGTGCTGCTGCAGGTCAAACACCATGACACACATAGCATGATGACGCTGACTCAAATGAAGGTGACATGGAATTATTGAGTCAGTAACAATATCTCACATCACTCCTGGGGTGACATTGCCAGCTAGCAATAAGGAAGTGGACTGTGCAATGAAAACATGTTGATGTGACACTAATGCAAAGTGCACACTGCTACACATAGTGAATGCGTCAATTCCCCATATATATAACAGATGTACAAGGAGATGGTCCTTCCTACACTAAAACCTTCGCCCCACAACCAAGTTAGCTAGCTCACCTGGAGCAAGTTCAGTAGTGTAGGTGCACGGTTGCACATGAGCCGACTGAGTGAGGGAACCAAAACAGGTTTGCATAGAATTAGTCACACATGGGATAATTGTGCATTGTCAATACTGAACACTTCAGTGCTGCCAACTTATTGAGATGTGTTGTGCATTGTCACCTAGCCAAATCAAAGGGCCTCACTGTTGCATTTCACCTGCAGTTACATATGTCTAATTGGATGGGATGTCCAGGCCATGTAGTGCAACCATGTTACCACCACAGTGGAATCTATTGTGTGTGTGGGAGTATCATGTCACCTACAGTGAATGCACACGGACACATCTTTCTCACTACATAACGCATGGGAGATACGAACTGAACTGCAAGTTTCTAAATACACCAGAGATATCAGGTCAATTGTCCAAACACCAGTTTTGCTAGTCAAACAACCCAGTGCAGAAAGAACCTCACAGAAGCCTAGGATCCCACACAATACCACAAACACATATGAGTCACAGATGACACAAGATAACAACTGCTATGCAAAGCGACAATCCTGGTGCAACCAGCAACAAAATACTTACCCCCATTTTCTCTTTTAGCTGATCAGGGTTACGGGACCCAGCCATGGATCATGACCCCATTTGCCAAACCAAGCACAGCAGCAGAGCGTGCCTATAATGAGGCACATCTTAGGACATGCACCATAGTTGAATGGACTTTTGGCATCATGAAGTCCAGATTCAGCTGCCTGGACATCTCCGGAGGCAGCCTCCTATGTTCCTCAGAAATGGTCTGCAAGATCATTTTGACCTATGCATTCTGCACAACATTTGTGTTAGGAGGAACATTCCCCTACGTGAACCTAAACAACAACTGCCTGAAGAGGAGGAGGAGGAAGATGCTGTCCGGGAAAATGAGGGGGAACATTGTAACACAGCTGCAGGAATGCGTCACAGACAACAGATCGTACAAAGGCGGTCATTACAACATTGGCGGTATAAGGCGCTTACCGCTGTGCAGAAGACCGCCAATACACCGCCGCGGCCGCGGTAGACCGCCACAGCTATTATGACACACATCATGGAATCCGCCGAAATTCGGACACCCGCACAACACCACCACACCAAAGGTCAGCGATAAACTGGCAGAAACACATCCTCCACCTCCACGCCAACAGAAACATGCCCATGCTATTACGACCCACGAATCCAAGCGGCGGTCTTTCAACCGCGGTATTCCATTGGCGGTACACACCACCGCGCTCAAAATACACACACATCTCCAAAACACCGCCACATTGGACATTTCGAAATACACACACCTGATACACATACAAACAACACTCCCACACACCCAATACAATATAAAACACACACCCACATCACCCTCAAACCCCTACAACCAGAATTTCTGAGAGAAGGCCAGAGAGACAGCACAGCTATTGACATCCCCATCACACAGAGGCACACAACACCATCACCCACACTACATCCACACACAAAACACCACATACCACTACACTCACCACACTCACCAACACATACACCACCCCACACATCACACACAACACCCCTTGGCACGCCAAAGACACCCCCGCTTCTCCAAGGAGTAGCTCAGGGTAATGGTGGAGGAAATCGTACAGGTAAAGCCACAGCTATTTGGCTCACAGGTACAGCACACATCAATAGCCAGGAAGATGGAGCTATGGCGCAGAATAGTCGATAGGGGCAATGCCGTGGGACAGTACCCAAGAAATAGGGAGAACATCAGGAAGAGGTGGAACAAACCTACGGGGGAAGTTGCGTTCCAAGGTCTCCAGGCACAACATCGCGGTGCAGCGGACTGGCGGCGGACCCTCCTCCCCCACAACTAACAACATGGGAGGAGCAAGTCCTGACCATCTTGCATCCTGAGGGCCTCGGAGGAGTCGGTGGAGGATGGGACACTGGTAAGTCAATTCTTAACTATCACATCCCCCACCCTACCTGCATGCTATCACACACCCCCACCCTCACACCCTCCCCTATCACCCCAAATCCTCACTAATCTACCCATGACACCAAGCACCCATCCCAACACCAAGCCCTGCATGACAAAACTAAGCATGGGCACCCCTCACTAAAGCATGCCCACTGCACATACCCAGAACAACCCCCCAACCATCACCACACAAGCCCCCACACAGGAATGCATGCACTGGGGTACACAAACACCCACCCATTGCACACCATTACACACACACATGCAATAATCATGTTCTTATACCCCTGCAGGAACCCGAAGGAACGTCACCACACCAGAGGGTCCAGACAACACCACACCACCCCCAGAAGAGGCCCACAGTGACGACAGCAGCTCTGCCCTACTGGATCCTGATGGCCAGCCCAGACCATTGTGGGCCTCAGGACAGTCGGTTCCCCTTGGCCAGCCACAGCCCAACACCAAGCTGCCACCCTCTGGTAACACCAGCACAGCACCCACCCAGCGGGCCCAAACCTCCCTACCCAGGACAGGTCAATCAGCGGTGTGTCCACTACTACAGGGCACCCAGGGTAACCCACCACCCCAACAACAACAGGGACCTGGGGGCAGTGGTAGTGGGCACACGGTCCAGGGGACGGAGGCACAGGAACATAGGGGAACTGGGAGGGCTGCTGTGCGACAGAGGGAGGACAGGCCAAGGGAACCAACTCTCCACGAGGCCCTCTCCTTCATCATGGGAGCATACCACCACTCCCAGGAGACGATGGCGACGGTCCTGGACAAGTTGCAGGAGACCCTGCGTCTGCAGGACGAACTGTATTTGGGGTTCAGGGAGGAGCTCAGGACCATCAGCTCCGCCCTGGGCACCATCGTAGGGGTGCTGACGGACATTCAAAAGACCTTGAGGGACACCGTGGCACTCCAAGGGGCCCCTGACACCAGCCAGGATGACGAACTGCCCACCACGTCCGCCAGCGCTAGTGGACAGGACGCCCCGCCGCAGGACCAACACACCAGCACCCCATCCCCTGCAGACGGACAACCACCACGCAAGCGGGCCCTGAGATCCAGGAACAGGACAGAGCAAGATGGCAAGACCACCGCCAGGAAATAAGACCACCCTGATTGTCCCCCCACTGTCCCACTTTGTCACCCTGTCCAGATTGGAACTGCCCCAGCTCCACTTCCTATGCCCATATGGGCAGTGCACCTGTGATATTAATATACTGGACTCTGCCATGGACATTCCTCCACCATCACCCATTATCATTTAACTACCCCCCTCCATTTTTGAGCACTTAAATAAACACCCTTGAAAGCCAAAAAAATCTGGAGTCAGTCTATGATTTGGAACTTTGTATTATCAATTAGAGTGTCATAATGGGTTACCCATTGTAAGGCTAACATACCAATGTCACACATCACAAGCCCTTCAAGGATGCAAGCAGTTGACACGTAGGTTACCACACTTGTGAAACTGAAGTGGAAGGGTACAATTCAATTAATAAATAGTGAGTGAAATGTAGGTACAGGATAGAGGTAGACGTGTGAAAGTTAATGTAATGTTAAACCAGAAAATGTTCTCACCTGTGTGTCACTGGAAATATTGCTGTATGACTGACTCCCTGTTGTCGTTTTCTTCATCCTCAGCTTCATCCTCATCACTGTCCACTCGCTCCCCAGGCTCCACAGCTGCCACACCACCGTCATCTGGATCATCCTCCTCCAGAAATGGCACCTGGCGTCGCAATGCTAAATTATGGAGCATTGAGCAGGCGATGATGATGTCGCACACCTTCTTCGGTGAGTAGAATAGGGATCCACCTGTCATATGGAGGCACCTGAACCTGGCCTTAAGTAGGCCGAAGGTGCATTCGATAACCCTCCTAGTCCGCCCATGGGCCTCATTGTACCGTTCCTCTGCCCTGGTCCTGGGATTCCTCACTGGGGTCAATAGCCATGACAGGTTGGGGTAACCAGAGTCCCCCAATAGCCATACACGGTGCCTCTGGAGTTGACCCATCATATCAGGGATGCTGCTATTCCGCAGGATGTAGGCGTCATGCACAGAGCCAGGGAACATTGCATTTACCTGCGAGATGTACTGGTCTGCCAAACAGACCATCTGGACATTCATTGAATGATAATTCTTCCTGTTCCTGTACACCTGTTCACTCCTGCGGGGGGACCAGAGCTACATGGGTCCCATCAATAGCACCTATGACGTTCGGGATATGTCCAAGGGCATAGAAGTCACCTTTAACTGTAGGCAAATCCTCCACCTCAGGGAAAATGATGTATCTCCTTACGTGTTTCAGCAGGGCAGACAACACTCTGGACAACACGTTGGAAAACATAGGCTGGGACATCCCTGATGCCATGGCCACTGTTGTTTGAAATGACCCACTTGCAAGGAAATGGAGCACTGACAGCACCTGCACGTCAGGGGGGATTCCAGTCGGATGGCGGATCGGTGACATCAGGTCTGGCTCCAACTGGGTACATAGTTCCTGGATTGTGGCACGGTCAAACCGGTAGGTGACGATGATATGTCTTTCTTCCATTGTCAACAGGTCCACCAGCGGTCGGTACACTGGAGGATTCCGCCATCTTCTCATATGTCCCAGCTGACGGTGCCTAAGAAGGATAACAGCGAAGAACCAGTCACTATTCCTCCAGGTATGTACCCACAGTTACACACAATACTACACCAGAAAAAAGCCCTTCCTGTATGTGTGTTGAGTATAGGCCTAGCTATGCGTGACGCAGTAGTAAATGAAGCCATGTGGGCCCCTGAAATGGCGGCTGTCTGACCTCTAAACTGGGACAATGGGATTGTGGGGTAACTGCGCTGGCGTTGCACACCGTCGCGGTAGGCGGTTGTAGACCGCGGCGCAATGCTGCATTGGTTAACATTAGACCCTATGGGTCCCAAGAGCCAATGAACAGGTGCGCCGGCGGTGATGATGCGCACTGCCGCGGACGTCACCGCCGCGGTCGTCACCGCCATTTTCTATCTGTTCAATCACTAGATACCTGACCTTCGACAGGAGAGGACCTACACTGCTAGTGCTGCTGTGACCTCGGTCTGGAAGCGACGATGGCTGCTGCATCTGGGGAAAGGGCCCCTGCCTTCACTGCACAGGAGTTGGAGAAACTTGTGGATGGGGTCCTCCCCCAGTACATGCTACTCTACGGTCCTCCAGACCAACAGGTTAGTACACAGGGAGCACATTGTATGGGCTAGGCCTGGGTGAAGAGGGCTGGTTGGAAGAGGGAAGGGGGCAGAGTACATAGATCAGTTATGAATGGGAATGAATGGGCCACATGGGCAGAGTAGATAGGGGGCCACTCACATTGATGGTGCAGTTGGTAATGACTGTTCCTCTTTCCTTGTGCATGTCATGTAGGTCTGCGCCCACCAGAAGAGGGACATTTGGCGTGCCATCGCCAAGGAGGTCCGGACCCTGGGGGCCCACCAGAGACGGGGCACCCACTGCCGTAAGAGATGGAGGACATTCGCCGCTGCAGCAAGAAGACGGCGGAGGCTCAGCTGGAGATGGCCTCCCAACGTGGGAGGGGTGCCCGTCGCACATGACCCCCCCTGATGTTCCGGATCCTGGCGGTGGCCTACCCGGAGTTGGATGGGCGCTTGAGGACATCACAGCAGACAGAAGGGGGTGAGTATAACCTCATTCTGCGGACTTTGCGTGCAGTGGAGGGGTCTGGGTGGGGGAGGTGGACTGTGGGTGTCCCTAGGCCAGGGCAAGTTAGGTAGACAAGGCCCCTCCATAATGTAGGCCATGTGGCACTCAACCCCACCTCAGCAGAGTGCCAAGTTGAGGTATAGTTGCCCCTGTGGCATCCATGTGCACAGATTTCCACCATTGCCATGTAGGTCATGTCCCAGAAATTGCATGTGCAGAGGTCAGGAGCACGGCGTAATGCAGGGGGCTGCTGCGTCTGTCTTGTCCGCCAACAGTAGCGGCATGCCATGCACTAAAACTCTCTTCTGTCTCCCCCCCTTTTCCTGCTCTCCCTGTCCTTTTATCCATCAGCATCATCAGGCGGAGGTACAGTGGCACCGGAGCACGAGGGAGCTGCATCCCACATGGCCATGGAGGGCCACACCACAGACTCTTAATGCACCAGTGGGACGGAGGGCGAGGGGAGCTTCACGTCGGCCACCGGATCACCAAGCAGCGACACAGACTCGTCCGCCGATGGGAGCTCCCCTGTGGTGGCGGCACCACCTGTGCACCCCACTTCTACAGGTACAGCCGCCACCCCCCCTACCAGCACCGCTCTCCCAGCAGCCCCTCAGTGTTTGCCCCATGCCTGCTCACCCAGGAGGGTGGGCATCACCTTCGCCCCAGGCACCTCAGGCCCTGCCCCAGTCACCCCAGCTGCCCTCAGTGAGGAGGCCATTGACCTCCTCAGGTCACTCACTGTTGGGCAGTCTACCATTGTGAATGCCATCCAGGGTGTAGAACGAGAGTTGCAACACTGTAATGCATTCCTGGAGGGCATTCATTCTGGTCAGGCTGTCCTTCAGCGAACCCTGCAATCTCTGGCCTCAGCACTGATGGCAGCCATTGTCCCTGTGTCTAGCCTCCCCCCTCCAACTTCCTCCGCCCAGACCCAATCTCCTGTACCCCAGCCCATCCCAAGCACACCTACAGACCAGCATGCACACAAGTCAACACACACAAGTAGCTTAAGCAAACATAAGCACCACACACACCACAGGCACTCACGCAAGCCTCACCCACATACAGACACAGCAACATCCACTGTCTCCACTGTGTCCCCCTCCTCCTCTTCTCCCTCCTCCCTCCCAGTCTCGTCTACACACACACCTGCATGCACCACATCTACAGGCACTAGGACTCGCACCAGGACACCCAGCACCACAAGCCGCTCACCTGCATTCACCACCTCCACTGCCATTTACACGTCCCCTGTGTCCTCTCCCAGTGTGTCTGTGACGCCCCCTCCCAAAGTACACAAACACCGGCAATCACTCACCCAACATCCATCCACCTCACAACAGCCTCCAGTACCTGCACCTGCACCCAAAACAGCTAAAGTGACACCTCCTACAACCACCTCCTCTTCCTCCACTCCCAGACCCCCTCCAACTACCCATCCCAGTGTTCGTCAGAAACTGTCCCTCTGTCAAATTGACCTTTTTGCCCCCCCCCTCCAATACATCAGTCCCGTCGTAGCGCCTCAGCCAAAAAGCCTCCAGTACCAGTGGTGCGTGTTACAGGTTTTTGGAGTGCACCGTCCACCAGGGCAGGCAGTAGGACCCGGAGCCAAGGCACTGGCAGCCCACCCCCTGTAAAGGCTCTCAAAATGGAGAGTGGACGACGGGACCGTCTCAAGACCCCTGGTGGGACAACAAGTGACATGGGATGGAAGGGGATTGGTGAGTCAGCTGTAACTCCAACAAAGATGGGGAAGGTCCAGAGGAAGTCTGCCCAGCCTGTTGTGAGTGTCACGGCGGAGAAGTGCACCATCATTTCCGGCGGTCCAGACACAACCGCCAGCACCGTCGTCACTGGTCAGGAGACCACCGCCGGAGTCACAGCCCAGGAGGGCACAAGTATCGTCACTGGTCCAGAAACCACCTCCGGAGTCACAGCCCAGGAGGGCACAAGTATCGTCACTGGTCAGGAGACCACCGCTGGAGTCACAGCCCAGGAGGGCCCAAGTATCGTCACTGGTCCAGAAACCACCGCCAGAGTCACAGCCCAGGAGGGCACAAGTATCGTCACTGGTCAGGAGACCACCGCCGGAGTCACAGCCCAGGAGGGCCCAAATATAGTCACTGGTCCAGAAACCACCGCCAGAGTCACAGCCCAGGAGGGCACAAGTATCGTCACTGGTCAGGAGACCACCGCCGGAGTCACAGCCCAGGAGGGCCCAAGTATCGTCACTGGTCCAGAAACCACCGCCGGAGTCACAGCCCAGGAGGGCCCAAGTATCGTCACTGGTCCAGAAACCACCACCGGAGTCACAGCCCAGGAGGGGCCAGGATGCCACAGCCCCGCTGGGCAATGATGGAACATCATGCCACACACCAATGTCCAGTGTAGAGATCGTCATGCCACACACCAATGTCCAGTGTGGAGATCGTCATGCCACACACCAATGTCCAGTGTAGAGATCGTCATGCCACACACCAATGTCCAGTGTGGAGATCGTCATGCCACACACCAATGTCCAGTGTAGAGATCATCATGCCACACACCAATATCCAGTGTGGAGATCGTCATGCCACACACCAATGTCCAGTGTAGAGATCGTCATGCCACACACCAATGTCCGTATCAGAACTACCATGTCAAAGCACCGCTGAACAGTCCTGAACCTCAATGTCAAAGCACCGCTGAACTGTCCTGAACCGCCATGTCAAAGCACCGCTGAACTGTCCTGAACTGCCATGTCAAAGCACCGCTGAACAGTCCTGAACCGCCATGGCAAAGCACTGCTGAACTGTCCTGAACCGCCATGTCAAAGCACCGCTGAACAGTCCTGAACCGCCATGGCAAAGCACCGCTGAACTGTCCTGAACCGCCATGTCAAAGCACTGCTGAACTGTCCTGAACTGCCATGGCAAAGCACCGCTGAACAGTCCTGAACCGCCATGGCAAAGCACCGCTGAACAGGGCAAAGACCGCCATGGCAAAGCACCGCTGAACAGTCCAGAACCGCCATGGCAAAGCACCGCTGAACTGTCCTGAACCGCCATGGCAAAGCACCGCTGAACAGGGCAAAGACCGCCATGGCAAAGCACCGCTGAACAGTCCAGAACCGCCATGGCAAAGCACAGCTGAACTGTCCTGAACCGCCATGGCAAAGCACCGCTGAACTGTCCTGAACCGCCATGGCAAAGCACCGCTGAACAGGGCAAAGACCGCTGTGGCAAAGCACCGCTGAACTGTCCTGAACCGCCATGGCAAAGCACCGCTGAACAGGGCAAAGACCGCCATGGCAAAGCACCGCTGAACAGTCCAGAACCGCCATGGCAAAGCACAGCTGAACTGTCCTGAACCGCCATGGCAAAGCACCGCTGAACTGTCCTGAACCGCCATGGCAAAGCACCGCTGAACAGGGCAAAGACCGCTGTGGCAAAGCACCGCTGAACTGTCCTGAACCGCCATGGCAAAGCACCGCTGAACAGGGCAAAGACCGCCATGGCAAAGCACCGCTGAACTGTCCTGAACCGCCATGGCAAAGCACCGCTGAACAGGGCAAAGACCGCCATAGCCAAATCACCGCTGAACAGGGCATGCAGTGTGTAGGAATGAATGGACCGCCACATCAGGCATCCTTATCCCATGTGCAACTGGGACAGTGACAGGACAGGTACTTTCACGTGGAGACTCATCCAGTCTGGGCACCAGTCCCCCTCCAGAACCAGTGGAGACCTGCATCTACTTGAGAGACTGTGGCTTTGCACTCCCCAGGATGGCACAGTGGGCAGCCCACTCACTGTAGAGACTTGAGAGACTGTGGCTTTGCACTCCGCAGGATGGCACAGTGGGCAAGCCACCCACTGTAGAGACTTGAGAGACTGTGGCTTTGCACTCCCCAGGGTGGCACAGTGGACAGCCCACCCACTGTAGAGACTTGAGAGACTGTGGCTTTGCACTTCCCAGGATGGCACAGTGGGCAAGCCACCCACTGTAGAGACATAAGAGACTGTGGCTTTGCACTCCCCAGGATGGCACAGTGGGCAGCCCACCCACTGTAGAGACTTGAGAGACTGTGGCTTTGCACTCCCCAGAATGGCACAGTGGGCAACCCACCCACTGTAGAGACTTGAGAGACTGTGGCTTTGCACTCCCCAGGATACTTCAATGGGCATGGAGCCCCGTCGTGGATCTGGCTTCGCATTCATCTGGCTGAGGTGCCCCCCCTTCCCTTCCCCCTGAGGTGCCTGTTTTATTTCTATCTGATGCCCCGGCAGTGTTCTCTCCGATTTTGGTCAGGTATCTATTGTGGGCCTCGCCCATGCATTTTTGGACTGTTGGTGCACGGACATTGTTATGTACATATCTGCACAACTTCTCGAATTGTATGTGTAAATAAGAGTGATTTTGAAATTTATATATCTGTGTATTTTTTTATGACATGTATATTGGCACATTTCAATGTTTGCCCGATTTTGGCTTTTTGTTTTCATTCTTCCGGGGGGATTGTGGGTTGTTACTGTTATTTTTGTGACTGCATTGGTGTGTATGTTGTGATATGCGAGGGTGGGGGTGTTTGGTGGGTGTCTCCCTAACTTTTGCCTCCCCCCTCCCCGTGTCGTAGGTGCTGTACTCACCGGTATCTTCTGCACCTACGTAGCTGTTGGTCGTAAAGGACCAGAAAAACAAGCGCAGGGAGTATTTGGAGTTCGGGGTCCATGGAGTCCTCGTTCCTCGTGGGATGTGTTGAGGTGAGCGTTTTCCCATAGCAAAAGCTGTTTCCGCCGTGTTTTTATCCACGGTGAATCCGCCACGGAAAAGGTGGCGGATTGGCGGGTTGTAATAGTGTGGGCGGTACATTGTCTCCGCCTGTCTGTTGGCGGTAACCGCCGCGCTGCTTGTCTGTACTGCCGTGGCTGTTAAAGTGGCTGTCTTTGTTGGCGGTTTCCGCCAGGGTCATAATTCCCTTTTTTTGTCCGCCAGCCTGTTTGCGGTATTACCGCACCTTTAACACCGTCCGCCAGGGTTGTAATGACCCCCAAAATCTTTTCCAACTATAGTCACTATCACCACTTTGTTATGATATGGAATTAAACCCAACTAATACACCATCAATCATAAGGTAAAAAAGTGCATCATACATAAACTGCTTAGAAGCTGCCATTTCCTGAATCTCCTTGTTGTGTATTGGAGTACAATTCATTTGTGTACCAGAGCCCTTGTGGGATTGTGTAACAGTGCAGAGTACACCAGAAACTGCTCTTTGTTTCCACAGTGTTGTTCCTACTTGTCCCAGTCAGACTCTCCTCACTGTGTATTTGCCTTGTTCATGTTTGTTCCTGACAGAGCCTACATCCTGTTAGCCAGACTGATTCCAGTCTTTCCGTTAACCAGAGACGTTCCCTGTGGCTACATTAGCCTCATAGTTGGTTTCCATACCCTCTGTTTCCTCCTGGGGTATTGTGTCTGGTAGGTCTACGATCAGACCTCAAATGTATAGAATAGTTGACTTTGTTTTCTTATCTTATTTTGTTCTGGGACATGGGTTCAAAGGGCCAAATCCAGCCCCCATCCCTTGTCTGGGTTTGCATGGATTCATTAGTGCCAAACAGTGAAAGTGTGCTATGGCTGTATCCCTGGATTTGGTACTTTGCCTCCAGCCTAATAAACAAGGGCTGCTAATGTGTATGTAAGGACAATACATGTTTGTGTCCTGACGGTCCAGACACAGATTCACTTCTGCCGCCACCTTTTGATGGGGCTTGTGTGGTGACTAGCTGTGAGATTAATCAGCACAGAGGCACTGATGTTCCCTGTTGCGGTGGGAATTTTAGAGGTCTACCCTGTGTACAAATGTAGTGATGAAACCTGCCTGTTTTTCTATTACTGATCCATAATGTATTTGAGCACACCAAGGTTGCTCTGTCATCAGCTTTCTGAAATTTCTGCTGTACCATAGCTGCCCTATCCCCTTGTATGCCGATACCTGATCTTTGGCTTTAGGTCAAATCTGCTTCGAAGGATACTCAGTTAATTCAAGGGTTGGCTCAACAGACTCATGTCTAGACTTGCACATAACTGTTACACCATGGAGGCCAATGCTGACACAGGGAACACATGGCCACACACTTGAACTGGACACTTATGTGCAATGAACGACTGGAAATATGTGAACACATGCAGCATGGTCTGCTGGTCCACCACAGCCACAGGAGAAACATAGGTCATTTGCATTAGTCAAACTGTGGTGTACAGACCAATGTTATGAATGGATTTGAGACTCTGTGTCACAAACACTGTACCTACCTAGCATGTTCAAATGCCTAACTCATGGTTAGTATACACACAAGTGACCATGAAGTGGTAGCCAACATTTCATGACATGTGAGGGGTAACATATCTGACATAGCCCTCATCAGCCGTCCTCGATCTTTCCTGTGTATAGTTAGTCATGGGAAATGTATTGTCCCCAATGTCAAGCAAGTACACACAGCATAATAGGCAACAGATATTACAAACACATATCATGACTGATGTACCTCATTGAACGGCATCTGATGGTTATACCCATTTGTAACACATTCCTACATGAACATTACGCCAAATGTTTTGCATGCCAGTCCCACAGAGGCACACAAATAGTTTTAACAGACAATTCACACACAAAACACACATGGCATGATTCACTTTTTAGGAGCATAGCCTTGCTGTCCTCTATTGATGCAACACCTGCGCAAACTTGAAAAATCAAATTTTAATTTCCAAAATTTGTGCTGCTGTTGCTTCGGTTAAGAGAGCTAATCCTGCACAACAACATGAGTATTAGGGGCCGCAGTAGTATGGTCTGCCACATGTGCACAAACACTAGAACACAAACTGCAGGTCATACCATCCTATCTTTGTCTAGTTGTAGGCCGCATTCATGTTAAAAATAGAAAAATGACTCAAGCACAGTTTAAGACAGAATTTTCATGCAAAAAATGACACATATGCGTTAAACAATTACGCTCACGCACATTATACATCAATTGGTCCCTATCGTTAATTCCACCAGCGCACCCCAAGCATGTGGATATCCATTGAAAATGTATTGATCCATGAATGCGTGGGATTTTAACTCATATGCGTAAAAAAATAGTGATGCAAACCCTGTAAGTGTAAAAAATTTACACACAATACAAAACACTGGCTGCAAATGAGACAGGAAGTGATATAATAGGCTATCCTGTTTGCAGAAATGGTACAGTGGGTGTACTTTCACTTTCACTTTGCAGTCTGTGATTATTCTAGACTGTGTCCCTGTGTGTTGGATTGTCTCTCTGTGAATATTGTGATTTTGTCTCCTGTGTGCTTTTTATATTGTCTTTTGGTGTTTGGTAAGTGTCTTTTGTATCCTGTGTAAGTGTATTTGTGCCATTAATTGTATTTAGATTGGTCTTTGTACTATTGGGAGTCTGTTTGTGGGTAGTATTAGTTGGGGTTGTTTTGGGCTGTATTTGGGTTAGATAAGTTTCCTTTTTCCACCTCCTTTCCCTGTTTTTCCCTCTTTACTTTTGATTTTTTGTTTTTGTGTGATGTAAGGAAGGCCACAACTGGGGCGCATGGGTGAGGAGGAGCTAGGGGCATTTGTGTGGCTGGTGTGCCACTTCCTCCCCCTAGTGTTGGAGGCTGGGGGCCGTGTTATACAGGGGTATCACACAGAGGCAAGACGGCTGAGGTGGGCAAAGGTGCTGTTCCACCTGAGGCGCATTTTCACCACCCAACCCAACGATCACCAACTGAAGCATCGCTAGGCTGACCTGGTGGCCTGAGAGCAGAATCTGCTGGACCACCTGGGTGTGGTGATTGGTGGCCCTGTTGGTGAGTACCAGATTGACTAATGAGTACAGTACAATGCTCTGGAGTGACAGTAGCAGATGTTGTGACATGCTGCATGCAATGTTTGTGGACATGTGGAATGAGAGTTGAACAAACTGTGATTGTACCAGGAATGGGATGTATTTCTCATGGTAATACATGGAAATTATGTAGTCCACAGTTTTGTGGAACCATATCCGAACAGTATTCAGGACTATACGTACCAAGCTCTTCATAACCTTCACTATTATCTTAGGCCCATATTTCTACTTTGTTTCCACTGCATTCGCGTAATTTCTGGATGCAAAAGTAGCGCACACTTGCTACATTCAAATATATTTTGCTAATTTGCGCAGCTGTTGCGTCAATAAATGAAGCAAATGCGACACAAAATAAATTACACATCTGGGCCTAAGTTCACTGTTTCTGTGTGTTTACGTCTGGACAAATAATGATTCACATGGCCAAACTCAAATGGGCCATTATACTACCAGATTGCATTATCACAAAACAGGGTCATCGTGTGGCATTTCGGAGTAGGCGTTGAAATCCTATCATTGAGTAGCAGGGCCCAATGGCATATTTTGCTTGGGCACAATTGCTGGGACTGAGCTAGTTCAGTTACCATCTGTGTCACTTTGGTGCCAATCCATTTTCTAAAATGAAAGGGTCAGCATGGGATCCCTGCTCTTTGTGAATGCATGGTCACAAACTAATTTTGAGCATGATGTTGTGCACGGGACCACTGACTGCTTCCATGATACTATTTTAGTGAAGAAATAGGTTGTTAAATTACTTTCCGTACACGCCTGCTGACATTTTTGCTGCATTTCTACAAATGTAAACTTCCCAGTATGAAGCAGTCACAGACATGGTGGACTGCTAAGGTCAGCAGGCCAGCAGTCCTGTGAGTGCCACCATTCCCAAGGTGTTTTCAAATAGACACCTACCTCATCATGATTTGAGAAGTAGGACATTTGCTACCCCTTTTTTTATTAGTGGACAGTGTCAGTTCAGGTGTATTACCACTGATTATCCAACTTGCCAATTGTAAGTTGCTGATTCTGGCAATGTGTGATTTACAATTCCTGATATAGGTACACATGGCCCAGAGTAACACATTTCAGGTGCAATGACTACACCTGTGCCCATGCATTATGTCAACGATGATCAACTAAGACACTGCCAGCATACATCATTTTGCAGTTTTGAATCAGGAAAGTGGCCAATCCATGTTTAGCTTAACATTGTCATCAAGTAACACACAGGATCCCTGCCATCATGTTGTCATAGGGGGCATATACGGCTTAGGGTACACTGCCAATGTGGCATATGTAACCTACGTATAACACTGGCACACCTATTATGGACTGAAAGCACAATAATTCCTGAAAGCAAATCAACCCACATGATCATCACACAGTTACCCATTGTCCCTTGATGCACAAGCCACAATACCTGAGTCACTGGTATTGCAGTGCACCAGGAATGTGGCATTGCATGTGTCTCCCAATTACAAAAGATAAAATGGAGTACCTTCTGCAATGTATTAAGCACAAAATTGAGTAATCATGTTTGGCACCACATGATTGTTAGGGCCAGTGCATGTGTGCATATGTGTGTCTATCACTCACTGGAGTGGTGGTGTCAATGCATGTTTGCAGTGGTATGTCTTTTGGGGTGTCTACATACCTGAGGTGCAGCTCTATCATATAAAATGTCACACACAGTGATTTGTTGTTCCAACTTTTGTACAGTGAGCAGACATTGAGCTCATATCACCCTTCCATGTTTTACAGGTGGACCAGCCCCCTACATCATAGGTGAAGTGGCTAGATTCGAGGACATAGACATATCCAGTAAGTGTTAAAATGTTTGTCCTGTGTTGTGTTTGCAACTATTGTGTGTTTGACTCCTGTGTGTTTGGCTCATTGCAAGATATGATGAGCTGACATGTGATCTGATATGTGACTTGACTGGAGGTTGACATAGTATTCCATAGAAGAGTTAGACATTCACTGGCAGAGAGTCATATATTGGGAGTTGAGTGCTGTGCAATAGGCATGGGCAGGTGAAGAAGGTGATTTGTTGCCACATGTATGCCAAAAATTTATTTGGAGGTGGCCAGTGTCATAATTTAGTCAGCAAGTCATACCCTAATTCACACAGAACAGTGATGCATCAGTTTTACATATCCAACTTGTGCATCCCTGTTAAGTAATGAACATGCAGGACTGTATGGGTGACTGTCCCACAGCATCTAGCTCCACATGTTGTACTCCGTTTACGTGGCACTTGAGTGATATGCCATAGGCGTGCATGCAGGTCAAGGCCAGATGGGTGCTTGCATCAATGTTGTTGATTTAGGAAATGTGTCAGTGAGATCTGATGTTGATGGTTGTCCACAAATAGAAACAGTAATGTAGATGTCATTGTCCAGTGGTTGACTCAATCCTAGTTGGCAGGCCTCCTTACCTGTGGTAGACTGACTAAATCCATGTACAGCTGGACAAAGCTTCGTGGTTGTCCTTGATGGTTGAAAATATGTATTGCATGCCCGTCCCCCCCGAGGCACAGGGTTAGGGGTAGAAAATATATGTAACTAGGTGTTATGGTCACAGTGTAGACAACAGACATGTAATTATAGCATTCATGTGTGCCAAACTACAATGCCCCCTTATGATTACCAACTGCATACGATCCTCCCAGTTATGTATGCAAATCACAGGTCTTGTGTGCCTTGAATTTGATCCAGCAGATAGGGATTAGTTGGCCTGTCACATGTTGAGTACTTGCAGCATTTGTTATGTGACGAATAGTACTACATATATGCACAGATCATTTAATTAAGTACACACCTTGTTGTGCATTGCTGTGCTGTTAGATAGTTGATGGGTAGGCTGCTTTGGCATGTCATTCCTCCGGGACAGTCTATTATCTGTACTGTGATTTGGACTGCATGTGCTATCTGTGAGGAAGTGTTAGATTATCATCTGTACATGTATCACACAACAATGTCACTAATCTTTGCCTGTCTCGATTTTTACAGCTGCCCACATGAATGCACTGGAAATCTGTGAATTTCAGAGGTGGGCAGTACAGTACTGACACCTCTTCGATGTGGAGGCTGGGTACTGTATGATGGCTAGGCGGTATCGTCACGAGAGAGCCACAGAGGCATGGAGGGCATTTAGCCACGGGGGGCCAGCATTGGCCACAACAGCCGCCGCTACACCAACTCAAAGCACAGTGGACACTAGGATGACAGCCACTACAGCTGGTCCCTCAACCTTGTCAGTACAATGCCCACAGCAGCACCATCTACACCACCACCTTCAACCACAGCACCAGCACCTGCTACATCAAGTGCTACTCAGACCACCACAGCTGGAGCAATGGACATGGCAGATTTCTGCAACCTCCAACGTGACATGCAACGTATGTTGCACCAGATGGACAGGCTACAGCATGAGGTGGCCCGTAACAGCAGGAGACTGCAAGCGATAAAGAAAATCCTGAGGAGGGCAAATCTTTGAATTTATTGTTCTTCACCCCTAATTCCGTCCCCTCCCTCCTCTTTCCTCATACTTTTTTTTTAGTGGGTTTAAGGGGCTTAGTGATAGGTTAGAGTAGGCTGTTAGTTTAGTTAGGATAAGTGGGTTGGGGTAGGGGAGTTATATTATTACTTGTTTGTTTGTGGGTGGGTGGGTGGTTGATGTGTTTTTTAAATAAAAATAAAATTACAAAAACAAATACTAAAAATATATATTTGTTTAGAATTTGTTACAATAACTGCAATGCCACTATGAAGGTGTGTTTAGGTTAGTATATGTTGTCTTACACGTGTCCCGTCATATAAGGGGGGTGGAGGGGTTGATGTTTAGAGTGTTTAGTTACATGTGGTAAGTAAGTTTAGCTTAGGGTAGTTCGGGCCAGTTGTGGGTAATGTATAGTTAGGATAGGTTAAGTTAGTTTAGGTGTTTGACATAGTTTAAGTTTCCTTTCATACATATATAATAAAGTTTGATGTACTCCTTTACAGTATGTGTCATATGCTTGGGTGTTGGACATTTTTGCTTATGCAGGGTCATCCCCAATCTTTTTGCCTCCTGCCTCCTATTTTTTCTGACCTGTTGCTGTCGGCTTTTGAACTCTGAGCACTTTACCACTGCTAACCAGTGCTAAAGTGCATATGCTCTCTGTGTAAATTGTATTGTTGATTGGTTTATCCATGATTGGCATATCTGATTTACTAGTAAGTCCCTAGTAAAGTGCACTAGATCTGCCAGGGCCTGTAAATCAAATGCTACTAGTGGGCCTGCAGCACTGGTTGTGCCACCCACATTAGTAGTTCTGTAATCATGTCTCAAACCTGCCATTGCAGTGTCTGTGTGTGCAGGTTTAACTGTAAATTCGACTTGGCAAGTGTACCCACTTGCCAGGCCTAAACCTTCAATTTTCTTACATGTCAGACACTCCTAAGGTAGGCCCTAGGTAGCCCCAAAGGCAGGGTGCAGTGTATGGTTAAGGTAGGACATATAGGGGGTCATTCTGACTTTCCCGCTGGGCCGGTGGGCGACCGCCAGAAGGCCGCCCGCCGGCCCAACGGGAAAGCCCCTTCAACAATGAAGCCGGCTCCGAATGGAGCCGGCGGAGTTGAAGGGGTGCGACGGGTGCAGTGGCACCCGTTGCGATTTTCAGTGTCTGCACAGCAGACACTGAAAATCTTGCTGGGGCCCTGTTAGGGGGCCCCTGCACTGCCCATGCCAGTGGCATGGGCAGTGCAGGGGCCCCCAGGGGCCCCACGACACCCGTTCCCGCCATCCTGTTCCTGGCGGTAAGAACCGCCAGGAACAGGATGGGGGGAAGAGGGTCGGAATCCGGAGGATTCCTTTGGCCAGGGGAAAACCGGCGGGAAACCGACGGTTTCCCTTTTCTGACCGCGGCTTTACCGCCGCGGTCAGAATTGGCCAGGAAGCACCGCCAGCCTGTTGGCGGTGCTTCCGTGGTCGTTGGCCCTGGCGGTCAATGACCGCCAGGGTCAGAATGACCCCCATAGTAATGTGTTTTATATGTCCTGACAGTGAAATATTGCTACATTCGTTTTTTACTGTTGCAAGGCCTGTTCCTCTCATAGGTTAACATGGGGACTACCTTTAAATCTGATTAAAGTGTAGATTCCATTTGGGAGTGGATGGATATGTGCAGTTTGGGGTCTCTGAGCTCACAATTGAAAAATACATCTTTTAGTAAAGCTGATTTTAAGATTGTGCGTTTGAAAATGCCACTTTTAGGAAGTGAGCATTTTCTTGCTTATATCACTTCTGTGACTCTGCCTGTTTGTGGATTCCCTGTCTGGGTCAGTTTGACAGTTGGGCTGGTTGCACCTCACACTAGACAGTGAAATAAAGGCAGCTGGGGTGTAGTCTGTATTTACTGATGAGCCATCTGTGCTAGGAGGGAGGGGAGGAGTGGTCACGTACACCTGAAAGGGCTGTGCCTGTCCACATCTCATTCTTGACATGGTTATTCCCACTTCCAAATGAGCTGTCACATTGGCAGCTGCAACAAAGCTATTTCATTATGCATCTGCCATCCATTGAACCACCACTCAAGGTAACTATGGTTCCCAATGTATTGTAAAGGTTGGTGTGATTTAAAACTGTCATCGTTTGAGTCCTGTGTTGGAATCTTGGGCACTGTGGGACGTCTGCTTGCAGCCTGATGTTCATGTGTACTCTGATAAACTGAGTTGTGTCGTATTCTTATGAAGTTCAGTATACATAAATCACACCTATGATTTATTACATTGTACTCCCAGATGACGTTATTGTCCATACACTCGTACACATCCATTCCTGCTGTATGATGTGGGTGTGGGATTAAAGTTTAGAGTCATATGTCACATACATAATGATTGTCTTGTAGGGAATGTGGGCCACATTGAGTTTCATCTTGTAGATACTTTGCGCCTGACATATACATTTCTACACAGCATTATGCTGTTTTTGATGCTTTAACTTCAGAAATGAGCCAAAGGCAGCACAGATGATGATGATAAAATCCAGACCCTTGTGCATAGATATCAGCCCACATTCTTTCCACTCTATTGTCTTGACATTCTGTGGCCATTGACATGTTACATGCATCACAAATCTCCTACACAGTTGATATGTCACATTACACAGAGACAAAGTGGTTGTGTAGATGCTGTTTATTTTAAAGTGCTGTAGTGCAATATTTACATAGTCCAGGATTGTAAGTCCATTAGTGTGACGCCTTCTATTGTGACGCAACACAAGTGCAATGGTGAGGGACATGTCATTGTACATGCTATGATGGAGTGTCATTCAGTGCAGAGGAACATGAATTGCCAATTAGGGAGTCAGAGACAATTGCAGTTCATAGTGGTAAGGTAAACATTGTGTTGGAGAACAGTGCATTTTACCAACTGTAGCAAGACTGGCATGTTATCAAGCACAGGACATGGGAAAATCACTGCCCATGTGGCATTGACTGGTGCTACCGGGTACTTCTATGGCTGAAGGTGTTCTGTTCCACATCTTCATCTTCTGATGTGTGTGTCATCACTTCTGCCCTTGGTGGTGGTGGGTTTGAGGGGGCAACACACACTTCAGTGTTTGAAGAAGTGGACTCTGAATTCCCGGTAGCTGCCAACTGTGGCGCTATTAAGGGCATAACTGCAGCAAGGAGGAGCTGCTGGTTATTGAGTATAGCAGCTACATCGCTGTTGTAGGCAGCCAGGTGGGTCCTGAGGGGGTCATGATTATAGTGGTGCACGCAATGAAATGTTTGGGATGTCAGGTGTTGTGGCAACTCCCTAACTGCTGTGGTGAAATCCCTCACACACTGTTGTAGTCCTTGCAGTAGGGATTGTTGCACTTGCATGGCTGCTGACTGTTCTGCGGATATCATCATACAAATGCCCATCCCCTCAAGACTGGCTGCCATATTTTGCATCCCCACCCGCACCTCCTTGGCCAGCTCCTTGGCCAGCTCCTGCTGTACTTCCACTACTGTCCTTTCAAAGGGGGTACCAGTGTCATCAGAGTCCTCAGCTGTGTTTGAGCTGACAGGCCGTACTATTGGGGTGGTGGGTGGGTCCTCTGTGATGGCTGCTACATATGTGCTCCTCTTTGTGACTGAAGGTAGGGTCTGGAGGGTTCCAAGGACATCTTGGAGGGTTTCCTGGCTAATGGTTGTCAGCTCGTCATCCATGTCATCAGGGCAGTCCAGGACAGGCATATCCACAGGAGAGCCATCGTCCTCTGCAATGAGATATTGTACAATTAGTGTGTCTGTTTTGTGGCAGTTGTAATGTGATGTCACTGACTTCTTATTAGTGGAACATTGTAATCTTGGTTCCTGTTAATTGTTTGTGTCATTAATATTAGCATTCTCACAGGCCTGTGCCCCACCTGCATGTCACATGTAGTGTGGGCAGTTTCGGGAACTGTCTGCGTCACATCCTCTAGGTGTAGGTTCTGTCCAAATTGTGTTTTTCCACCTTCTTGTTCTACTCAACCCTCCCTCTACTTCCATTAGCATGGTGAGGCCTTGCAATGCCTGTGGGAGTTCTGATGCCACTTGCACCACACATAACAATATGGGACTGATCCAGTCTATGATATTTCACATACGCCTATATGTTGCTGAGACCTAGCACATACCATGTATTGCATTGGCATGACACGATACAGGTGTAGTATTGGTAGTGTGTCATGTTGATGTTTGCCAATGTGTGCTACATTTGATTGCACTGATGGGCCTGGCAGTGTTCTATTTTCTCTCATGACTGTGGGTGTGTGTTTCACTAGCTAGACACATATGTCCTCCCCCTCAATGATGTTGTCTTAGAAGTATGACAGTTGAGATGTTGCATAGTGGCATTGCAGTTATTGTAACACAGGTACTGGGTAAACCCTGGAATGGGCAGCATGGGTATGACATTACTGCTGTGTACATCATAATGTAAGTAGCAATACATAATGTTTATTGCGCCTATAGACATGAGCATTTGACAGGATTTACACTTTGTTAGGAATTGAAGGCGATTGATCACGTCGTCATTCTGAACCCTCTATTTTGGGTGTGTTTGTTCAATGGGCAGCTAACTGCCATTTGCTACTTGACCAGCACACATAGCACAGGTGGTAGTGGCAACTGTTGTCAATGGTAAATGCCACTTGCGGAAATGGCCTGAGACTGGACATTGTCCCCTAGTTCATGTTCTGACAATACCAGCTGTCCTGTGACAGCAGCCCGTTTTATGTTCTACTTTACCCTCCTGGACTGGCTTTGCCTTTCCATCAGCCTTGGCATGGTGGAGTACCCCCATGCAAAGGTTGTTGGTGTTGTGCCAATGGATTCCCCTGCACAGCCCATGCATCTGTGCTGTGCTCCTTTGCTCTTTCCACTGCCTGATTTCCATGACTGACATACATTGTGTAGTAGGTATGTACCTCCCACTGCTTGCAGTTCACATTTAGGCATTTTTGTCCCCCATGAAACTTACCCTGCATATGTGTTGTTTCCTAGTAGTCTGCACTGTCCTGTGATTCCTGTGATGATCTCCTCTGGGATGACGGCTGCCACCATCTCCTTCATCTCGTCCAGGGCCTCCTGCGGTGCTTGACTCTCACCTCCAATCTGCAGTGCTGCCTTCCTGTTTCTTGCCATTTTTTCCTTCGTCCTGCACTTGCAGTCATGCCATCGTTTCTTACACTGTGTGACAGTTTTCTGGACTTCTGCCACACTGTTTATCTTGTCAACAATTTGTTGCCAAATTGCCTCTCTCCTCCCAATTGGCAATTTTGAGGTGACGAAAAGTTGATGCTGGTGCTCCGTCACCTCTCTGACCAGTATTTCATGCTCCTCTGCACTGAAACAACACTTCCTTTTCTTCTTGTCTCTCCCTTGGGTCTTGTCTGTGTCCTCCTTGCTGGTTCTTGGTAGACTGGGGTCTCCCTGGGGTCTCTCCTGGCCTATGGGATCCATTTTGGGGCTCCTTAGCACTGTTTGCTACGCTTGCGCTGCTTTTTGACGCTAATGCGGTGGAAAATAGTGCATATCCGGTTTGCAACGTCGCAAACCGGATTAGAGTCATTTTCCCCGTGTTAACATAGTGTTGCTTTACGACGCGGCGTAATGGTTAGAGTAAAAAGAAATTACTCCAACCCGTGCTTTGCGCCACCATGCGTCAAAGTATAAATTTGACGGGTGGTGCAAAGAAATGGCGTTAGCCCGCGCTAACTTTTTTGACACAAAACTACATTCGTGCAGTTTTGCGTCAAAAAAGTATAAATATGGCCCCAAGTACGCTACATTTTCCATCTTTTTCCAGGTCTTGTACCCGCTATTAATTTAATCAGGTTTGACCTGTCAGAATCTATCAGAGGACAATTATCTCACCAGTAAGGGTTATGCTTCGACAGTAATTGAAGACACCCAAATCTATGCGTAGTTTATAGTATTGTTTAATTCTTTCTCCAAATCTCTATGGCCATAAATGTCCACTTTGTAAATGTCCCTTTAGTTTCTTTCTCTCAGATCAATCTCTCCTTTTCTTCTTCCGTTAGCTTCTACAGGGCGGTCTTGTGCTACAGTTGGTTGTTGGCTATTATCGTAGCCTGATTCTTAAGTGCATTCTGAAGCGTCTCCCTATCAGTTTTCGCCTCCCTTTGTTGTACTTCCCATACAATCTGGAGGTGGCGTTGCCCTTCTGCTAACCTCTGTATCATTTCCTCGAGTGTTGGCTTTGTTTCCATGTTGCAACTGTTTAGGCGTTCTTCCTAGGCATGTTCCTTAACATCCCACTGCTGTCACCATTGTAAGGGTTATGCTTTGACGCTAATGGAAGACGCCCAAATCTTTTTGTAGTATATAGTATTAATTCTTTCTCTAAATCTATATGGTCATAAATGTCCACTTTGTAAATGTCCCTTTGGTTTCTTTCTATCAGATCAGTCTCTCCTTTTCTTCTTTTCTCTTTTTGACTCTCTTTTCCTCTTTCTGGTTCGACTATCTCTTTACTGTTTCCTTCTCTTTTGTTATTTGTAGAGGATCGTGGCTGGAGCGTCTTCCCATCGTGGGACCCCAAAGGAAAACGGAAAATCGGAGACACAGGTAAGGGGACTTTTCTTTGTTCTTTTTATCAATTAAGGGATAGGGAGTGCAGGGATACACCACGACTTTAGTGAAAATAAAATTCAAATGGCAGCTCTTATCCTTTAGTGAACTAGGGGGTTATTACAACTTTGGAGGAGGTGTTAATCTGTCCCAAAAGTGACGGATATACCACCAGCCGTATTACGAGTCCATTATATCCTATGGAACTCGTAATACGGCTGGTAGTATATCCGTCACTTTACCGTCACTTTTGGGACGGATTAACACCTGCTCCTAAGTTGTAATAACCCCCATAGTGTTTTGTGTGAAGGGCGAGTGTTCTGGGTAACGGTCTCCGAAACTCTCAGCCCTGTGGAGCCCATTTCGTGCAAAGTAGAAATCTCGCAATAAGCAAGTGGCTCTGTCTAAACAAAACTAATACCAATAGCCCCACTACCAGTGATACCCTGGTAGATTCCACAAGCAGGTATGTACCTGTGTGAGCCACGTCCCCCTCTGACGCCTGTCCAGTCGTGGAAGGACGCAGGTCCAGCTCGAGGCGCAAAAGTTGTTGATTCTTTCCTCCTCTACCCCATCGACGTTGTACTATCGGTCTTCTCCGGCTCCTTCGGCTTGGTCGCTTCCTCCTCACACAAAGCCCCCCATTCAGTGCTTTCGATTTCCTTTTTAACTTCTGGGTTGGTGTCAACTGACGTCACGACCGCACTCTGTAAGGTGCCCCCGGGGTACTGTTCCTTGTCCCCAGGGGAAACGGAGTGAAGCCGGGTATTGCTACACCACCACTCATAAATCCGATGACTATGCAAATTCTTGTTTGAGTATGGATTGGGGTTTAGCCATTAACATGTATTAACGGTTTTATGCCCATATTTATACGTTTTTTGCGCCGCATTTTTGTAATTTTTTTATGCAAAAGCAGCGCAAACTTACAAAATACAATTGTATTTTGTACATTTGCGCTGATTTTGCGTACAAAAATGACGCAAATGTGGCGCTAAAAAAGTAGAAATATGGGCCTTAGTGTCTTGTGTTTGCACTAATGGGAATACAGGAGGTCATGAGGAGTCACATGCCCTAGAGTTAGTCCACACATGCCACCTCCACACAAATGTTTATTACCTGGTAGTGCTAGGTCTTTGTCCTGGGTCTTAAATGCCTCAGGTAGCAGTGGTCCCTGTGTATTTCCTCATCTTGTATACAGAGGTGGCTCCTCCGTTAGGAGGAGTGTCCCCCCCGCCAGCAGCAGCAGGAGCTGCAACCTTTCGAAACAAAATGACAATAAACACTGTTTATTGTCATTTTGTTTCTAAAGGGGGCGGGGCTATGGCGGTGACAAGAATGGAGGGGAGTGCACAGAGCACTCCCCTCAGTGCACATGCATGTTTGGTTGGCTCACTCGGGTTTGCCAAACATACATGCGCACAAGGGCTCACTCCAACACGGCACTGTGGTGCCAAGTTGGAGAGAGCTTGCACAGGCTCCCAGTCTGCGCTGGAGCCCCTAGCTGGGGCGCTCCAGCCTATCATGACGCTGCTTTGAGCAACGTCATGATTGGCACAGGGCAGGCTTGGAGCCTGTGCCTGGAGTGCGACGGCTGAGACGCAAGAGCAGTGCGGCGACGAGGTAAGTAAATATTTTACATTACTTTATATATACATTTGTTTCGCCTCCCCCCCGCCCTGCCACCATGTTGAGTCGACAGCTGCGACCGCTTGTATATAATTATCTAAACCAGTCTACCTCTTGGCTGTGTGTCAACACTTTCACTCCACTTGACACAGTTCTTGGATGGACCACAACGTTCTGTTTAGTAGCCAAAGACATCAGTGGCATCTCACTAAAATGGGTTGTGTATTTCTTGCCTAGACACACCCACAAGCTGACAAACTCTTAATGTCCTTGTCCAATGATTTCATATGCAGATTTCCCCAGGGTTCGTCCCCGCCATCAATTCAGGACACTTAAAAACAGTTGTGTGACCCTTGGGGTGCAAATCATGAGCAGATACAAGATTTCTAATCAGTTGTGCATAGATAATAATGATCTACATCTCAAACTGCAGAAGGATTCCTGTGGTTTCCAGATTTTGCAGAATGCCTCATGTAAGTCGATCTCATTCTCCTCTGCTTTGCTTCTACTTTGGTGAAGAAGTTTCAGAGGCTCTGATGTTGTAACCTTCAGGTTGTGGCTCTCTGTCATTCAAATGGCACCCCTCCAACAATTTCACTCTAGTCCCTAGCACAAAGTCTGCAGACTGAAACAAAATGTTAGCAATGACGTGTCTTTCTTGATGCAGATAAAGACTTCCACCAAGGCAGCCTTCTACTAGCTAACACTACTGCATTGGGATCACACTCTTGTGAATGATTTTCCATGTGGTTGTGTTGATCCTTTTATCAGCTTTAGAACACTGTAGAAAGGTCTTTTGTTTATAAACCTATGAGATTAAGAAAGTTTAGTTATGCAAATCGCTCAGGAGCTCTTTGACAACTGTCACAAAATGATTTAGTTTTTCATAAAAGAGCAAAATAATACATACTTTTTACTCACCTTGTAATAAAGTAAAGTATACTGTGCTTTGGAAATGACGTTGAATTGCTTGAAGGAATTTACTTGTGAGGCCCAGAAGCTTATGCACTCTCACATATATTGAGATAAATCTTCTGATACAATATTAAACCACACTGGGTTCTGAAGTTTCTTAAAGGCATAACACATCTCCTTCCTTTGACACTGAAACAAGTTACAACACAAACATGGAAAAGCCATATTACAAAGTAAAACTCACAATTTGAGTTTAAGAAATATGTTGTTTAAAAGAAGAAACAAAAACACTATGGACCTATTCACAAACTGCATTTCGTAGTACTTTACTACTAAGACTAAAGTTTATGTACAAAACCTGCAAGTGAAAATTTCCACCTCCACCTCTCCTATCCTTTCTATGATGGGCCCCCCACACATGTACGAATACTACTTAGTAGTAGTAAATGTGAAAGGGATCGGAAGAGTGGCTGGAAAAAGTGTAAAACGTACTACTAAGTGGTGGGTTATGGAGAAGCAACAAGTTGTTTTGTTAGGGTTAGAGAGGGTTTTAGTTGGGAAACTATGCTATATTATATTAAATTATTTGAAATAATTACAAATATAAATGTTATACAAAATCAAAAAATGTGAAACAACATTAAATTAAAAACATTACATTAAAGAATGTTAAACAAAATCTAAAATCTCTATTGTTAAACACAATCTCAAAATAAAACATATCTATTATTTAAATATTACATATGTTAACCACTTTTGAAATTGTATATTAATGTAACATTAATTTTTATTAAAAGTAACGATTTAAAAAAATTATTATTCTATAATTCACTTTAATCATTGGTAATAATTATTAATGCAAAATAAAAATAGTTTTTTTTCCTTAGGCTGGAATTTATACTTTCATTCAAACTTCACAAAAATAATTTTAAGTTATTTTAATATATTTAAATTAATTTAAGATGTAATTCTCACATTTGTTAAGCATAATCCTCTGATACAATATTAAACCACGGAGGGTTCCGAGCTTTCTTAAAGGCATAACACATCTTCTTCCTTTGACACTGGAACAAGTTACAACAGAAATACCGAAAAGCCACATTACAAAGTAGAACTCATAATTTGAGGGTAAGAAATATGGTTGTTTAAAAGAAGAAACAAAAACACTACGGACCTATTCACAAACTGCATTTTGTAGTTATTAGTGAAGTAGCATGTTGTATTTTGTTCTACATTTAAAATAAATATATGAAATTACTTTACATTAATATTTGACATAAAAATATTTTTACTAATTTGTTTTTCAGTTAAATAAACTTGTTTACTTTTCCTCATACTTTAGCATACGGAAACTCCTAGTTGGGGTAGAGATCACCCATATGGTTAATTATACAAACAATTCAAAAACACATTAAACTTTATATAAACCAGTGAAAATGTGCATGCAAGAAATAGTTACCCTTGTATGGTGTGTCCACACCATGTCTGTCATGGTTCACATTCTCCTGGACATTCTGCCTGCTACTTAAAGCCAACTATATTACCCCTTTACCATTCTTTAGGCTCACTAACTAAGCCATTGGATTTGGGATTGTACAAAGACAACCTACAGATGATGTCACGATTGTCCAAAACCTATGATGTTATTTGTGTACCATTATCAGTGATGAAATGTGTGGGAAACCAATCTCCCATGAACTATTTCCTTAGGGCCCCAATAGTACTCAAAGTTGATTTTTCAGTAAAGCTATCCTTAACAACTTTGAAAGTACATTCACCACCACAGTTGTGAACATTTGTGATTCATGCAAACCTGTCAAATTGCTAATCATCTTTTTAAGTTAATTATCCTGTTTTTCCCACCAAAAATGCATGTTTAGTATTTTCTTTGTCAGTGTCTATCCTATCCCAGATGTGCCTCATCCATGTCTAATAAGGCCTCCATGCACCCCCTCCAGAGTTGCAAACATGTACCACTGAGACAACCCCTCCTACATCAACTAATAGTTTGTCAATTATTTTAACATATGGCCATACTTTAAACTGCACAGAACCTTGTCACTTTACCACTTCTTACATCATTGTATCTATGTCTTTCAACACATTATCATTTTTACCAGCTTCTGATAAGTGCCCCTTATTGAGCACAGGGTCACAAGTCTCCATGTTATCTTGCATACTCACCACCACTTCTTCACTTTCTGTCATTTTTACCGCATAACTATCTATATCCTACATATACTACCATCATACTGGTAACTTTGATAAGCAGCCTGCCTCCTTGCCAACACAAAACAATTCATGGAACCTAGCCAGAGGTCTACCTAGTTCTTCTGATCTGTTAACTGTTCCACCTGGTTGCAACTCTTTGGCCAATGGTTTGTAGTTAGTTTGCAATAAAATCTCACTCCCCAGACTTACATCCTAAAATTCTCTGCACCCTACACAGCTTCTAATGCTTTCTACTGAATAATTCCTCTGAATTGTATTGAAGCTAAAATAAAAATAGAGTCACCTCAACTAGGCAGTAGAAGGACACAACACATCCAATTAGAATACTAGAAGACTGAAATGTTCCTGGTGGCTCAAGCACAAGAAAAGGGAGAAAAACCATTGAAACATCAGAAAACATTGAGGTGTTAAATATATATTCACCTATTCAGAGTCAGCATTTTATATTCTACTATGCCTCTGTGAATAAACCCTTGCTCTGGTTGGACCTACAGAGGTTGGGAATACTAGAATTTTACTGTCTCTGAAATTAGAGGCCTAATTTAGATTCTGTTGGAGTGGGTTACTCCATCACAAACTTAGCGGATATCCCATCTGCCTTATTGCAATCCCATTATTTCCTATGGGGATCTTAATACAGCGGGCTGGATATCAGTCACATTTGTGACACAGTATTCCCTCCACCAGGATATAAGTCAGGTCGTAGGTCTCTGATGTTGAAAGTAGTATATGTGACTCTCTGTCATTGTTTCCGAGACCTTGCATCCATCCACAAAAAGACCCCAACTACTGGGGTTTTTCTGCGGGTTTCCTTTGTTGAAAAGAGAAGTGTCCTATGAACCTGCAGCTCAACCAAAGATTATCATCCCAATTTATTATTCTGAAAAGATTTGTGGGCCCAGGCCATAACATCCTAAAAGGCATCCAGTGGAGAGCAGGTGAGCACATTTACTTTTGCCGCTGAGGTTGCGCTGTCTAACTATGTCATCTCTTTGCATAAGTGAACATAATGAGCATCATGTAGTTCTCGAATCTGTCCTACAGATGTAGAGCTTCACTGAATTCTGTCAAGGAATTCCATCCTTTTAAATTGCTATTTCAGCCCTCCTCGGATTGTGCCACCTTCCCTTTCACTTATTTCAAAAACCCTTCTGTGAGGGAAACCTTTTGCCAATACTACTGGTTGCTGCTTCAATTTGTTTAGAAAATCCCTGAGTAAGGATTCTCCCTATGTCATACCAGCAGACAGGAGATCCTCCATAAATGCCCCTGCTCTGTCAAACTGCAGGGAGAGAGATTGTCTGTTTTTAAAAATACCTCCTTCTTCTCTTCAGCTCGTTCATTCAGAGTCTCCTTTTCCTTAGTTGGCATAACACTGGAGAGGGCTCTCTTTAGGGTCTGGAAATTCACCAGTAGTTCATGTATGGGTCTCAGGTATTTGTGGCATAGGTGCAGCTTTCAAGCTTTCTGTCCCTGCACTGGCACACATTGTCGTTCCTATGGTCTGCACTGATGCCACACAGGGCCAGCATAACAGATAGTATTATGGCCAGAGCCTGGTCCCTCTCTTGGCATAAATCACGGGAGTTCCATACCTGCCCTATGTTTCACAGCGCAGTCCAGCAGAGCTCGACCCCAGTATTGGTACCACTGGTTTATAGCCTCCACAGAAGATCCTAATACAGCACTGCAGCATCCTTTTTAGAAGGAGCCCTCACACGGTAGGGTCTTGCCATAACGCTGTAGCTAGAAGGTGATTCCTGTGGCACGTGGGCCGGCAGACTCTCCCCCACATTACTTCTTAGGTTCTGGCTTTGGAAAGGTCTTCACACTCACTGGACTCCTATCATTAGCACTGGCCCTGTTGCAAGAGCTGTACCAGAGCTCCATTAACACTTGTCCATCCAGGGGGACAGGCAAACACTGCATAATTGTGTAAATAATGCCTCCTAAACACGATAGTACAGAGTATGGGTAATGGGAGTTGTGCGGGTAAGAGCGCATTGAAGCTCCAGTGGAGACTGACAGAGTGAATAGAAAACTGCTCACAACCATGGTTTAACAATTAACCCCTTCTGTGCCGCGGACGTAACTGTTACGTCCTGTGGCACAGTGCTCATGTGCCGAGGACGTAACCATTACGTTCTGGGGACTGAGCTCAGAGGGAGCGCTAGCGCTCCCTCTGTGGGCTTCCCTCCCACCCCCCCCAAGGCAGGTATGGAAGGGGAAGCCCTTCCCCCTCCACCCTGACCCCCCCTGACCATCCCAGTGATGTCTGATGACGTCAGCGCGCAAATGCGCGCTGACCTCATCAGAGGGCACTTCCCTATCACGCTGGAAACTCAGCTTCCAGTGCGATCGGAAGAGAAATGTAAAGCATTTCTCTTCCGATCATGTGATGGGGCCCTGAGAGGCTTCATAGCGAAGGAAAGCAATTTCCTTCCCTTTGAAGTCTCTCAGAGCATTTCAAAAGCCGGATTGTAAAGCAATCCGGCTTTTGAAATACCCACTAGACACCAGGGATTTATTTTTGTATGAAACTGGCATGAGGGGAGCGACCCCTTGGGCAAGGGTCGCTCCCCGGGGGGGCAATATTTTTCAAGGTCTTTTCTGCCCCCAGGATCCACTGGGCGCCAGGGATAATTTTTTTCTTTTTTGTTTTTTTCAGTTGGGGATGGGCCCCTTAGGCAAGGGTCGCTCCCTAGGGGGCAAATTATATTTAGGCCATTTCTGCCCCCCTTGGGGGCAGATTGGCCTATTTCTATGAGGCCAGTCTGCCCAGAAACCACTAGACACCAGGGATTTTTTTTTTTTTACTCCAAATTCACGGAAGGGGAGCGACCCCTTAGTCAAGGGTCACTCCCTGGGGGGGTGGGGGAAAATTTATTTTAGGCCTTTTCTGCCCCCCGGGGACAGAAACCTCTAGGCGCCAGGGCTAATTTTTTTGTGTGTTTTTTTAGAGATGGGGAGAGACCCCTTAGGCAAGGGTTGCTCCCCTTGGGGGCAAATTGTATTTAGACCATTTCTGCCGCCCTTGGGGGCAGATCGGCCGATTATTTTAGGTCAATCTGCCCCCAGGGGGGCAGAAACCACTAGGCACCGGGGATCTTTTTTTTGCGCCAATGTCACGCAAGGGGAGTGACCCCTTAGGCAAGGGTCACTCCCCGGGAGGGGGGTGGGGGCACATTTATTTTAGGCCATTTCTGCCCCCCCTGGGGGCAGATCAGCCTATTGTTATTAGGCGGATCTGCCCCCAGAGGGCAGAAGCCTCTAGGCGCCAGGGATAATTTATTTTTTTATTTTTTTTGTTTTGTTTTTTAGAGGTGGGGAGCGACACCTTAGGCAAGGGTTACTTCCCTAGTGGGCAAATTGTATTTAGACAATTTCTGCCCCCCTTGGGGGCGGACAGGCCGATTTTTGTTAGGCCAATCTGCCCACAAGGGAGGCAGAAACCACTAGGCACCAGGGATCTTTTTTTTTGCGCCAATGTCACGTAAGGGGAGCGACCCCTTAGGCAAGGGGAGCGACCCGTGGGGGGTTGGGGGTATGGGGGGGGATACATTTATTTTAGGACATTTCTGTCACTTTGCAAAAAACAGCTCTGTTTTCTTTGTGAAAATGTGATGTGTCCATGTTGTGTTTTGGGGTTTTTGCTGTCACGGGCGCTAGGCCTACCCCCACAAGTGAGGTACCATTTTTATCGGGAGACTTGGGGAAATGCTGGGTGGAAGGACATTTGTGGCTCCTCTCTGATTACAGAACTTTCTGTCACCGAAATGAGAGGAAAAAGTGTTTTTTGGGCCAAATTTTAAGGTTTACAAAGGATTCTGGGTAACAAAACCTGGTCAAAGCCCCACAATTCACCCCATCTTGGATTCCCCTAGGTGCCTAGTTTTCAAAACTGCGTAGGTTTGCTAGGTTTCCCTAGGTGTCGGCTGAGCCAGAGGCCAAAATCCACAGCTAGGCGCTTTGCAAAAAACAGCTCTGTTTTCTTTGTGAAAATGTGATGTGTCCACGTTGTGTTTTGGGGGTTTTCCTGTCGTGGGCGCTAGGCCTACACCCACAAGTGAGGTACCATTTTTATCGGGAGACTTGGGGAAATGCTGGGTGGAAGGACATTTGTGGCTCCTCTCTGATTCCAGAACTTTCTGTCACCGAAATGAGAGGAAAAAGTATTTTCTTGGCCAAATTTTGAGGTTTGCAAAGGATTCTGGGTAACAGAACCTGGTCAGAGCCCCAGAAGTCACCCCATCTTGGATCCCCTAGGGTTCTAGTTTTCAAAACTGCTCAGATTTGCTAGGTTTCCCTAGGTGCCGGCTGAGCTAGAGGCCAAAATCCACAGCTCACCACTTTGCAAAAAACAGCTGTTTTCTTTGTGAAAAATGTGATGCAGCCATGTTGTGTTTTGGGGCATTTCCTGTTGCGGGCGCTAGGCCTACCCACGCAAGTGAGGTACCATTTTTATCGCCATACATGGGGAAACACAGAATAGCAAAACAAGTGTTATTGTCCCTTGTCTTTCTCTACATTTTTTCCTTCAAATATAAGACAGTGTGTAAAAAAGATGTCTATTTGAGAAATGCCCTGTAATTCACATGCTAGTATGGGCACCCCGAAATTCAGAGATGTGCAAATAACCACTGCTTCTCAACACCTTATCTTGTGGCCATTTTGGAAATACAAAGGTTTTCTTGATACCTATTTTTCATTTTTTATATTTCAGCAAATGAATTGCTGGATACCCGGTATAGAATGAAACCCCATTGCAAGGTGCAGCTCATTTATTGGCTCTTGGTACCTAGGGTTCTTGATCAACCTACAAGCCCTATATATCCCCACAACCAGAAGAGTCCAGCTGACGTAATGGTATATTGCTTTCAAAAATCTGACATCGCAGGAAAAAGTTACAGAGTAAAACGTGGAGAACAATGGCTGTTTTTTTACCTCAATTTCAATATTCTTTTATTTCAGCTGTTATTTTCTGTGGGAAACACTTATAGGATCTACACAAATGACCCCTTGCTGAATTCAGAATTTTGTCTACTTTTTAGAAATATTTAGCCTTCTGGGATCCAGCATTGGTTTCTCACCCATTTCTGTCACTAACTGGAAGGAAGCTGACTGCACAAAAAATTGTAAAAATGGGGTATGTCCCAGTAAAATGTCAAAATTGTGTTGAAAAATTGGGTTCTCTAATTCAAGTCTGCCTGTTCCTGAAAGATGGTGATTTTACCACCGCAAACCCTTTGTTGATTCCATTTTCAGGGGGAAAACCACGAGCCTTCTTCTGCAGCCCTTTTTCCCAATTTTTTGGAAAAAAATCGAAATATTTGCTTTATTTTGACTAATTTCTTGGTCTCCTTCAGGGGAACCCAAAAAGTCTGGGTACCTCTAGAATCCCTAGGATGTTGGAAAAAAAGGACAAATTTGGCATAGGTAGCTTATGTGAACAAAAAGTTATGAAGGTATAAGCGCTAACTGCCCCAAATAGCCAAAAAAAGGCTCGGCACAGGAGGGGAAAAGGCCTGGCAGCAAAGGGGTTAAACAAAATCAACATGCAGGTACGTACTTGAATTATGTCATGGCGACATATCATAAATGAGTCTTATGGACGCTTTAGTGAATGATCTGATTGAATGATGTTTAAATGTTGTACTATATTTCTACTATATTACTGAAATGAGTGTGGGTCTGCCACAAGGAGAAAGATTAACTCCAGAGTAGTTCAGGAAAGAAATGAGGTGTAAGCAGTGGAGTTGATCATTAAATTGACCACCAAAAGCAATGCTGTAGGGGGGCACTTCACAAGTGGGGATTCCCGGCTCCACCCCTTGCAGTGAGGGAAGCTCCAATCAATGGTGTATGACAGTGTATACTTTCAGAAGTGTCTTGTCATAGTTTCAGTGAAGCGCATGAGATAAGCACCTAAGTCTTTTTCACAGTATATGGCATAAGCTTTTTAGTCAGTGTCACTTTCATTCTCAGTTTGATTCAAACATTTATTTTTGATGTTGTTGCAATTCATACTGGAATCTCTTTGATGTACTAACACTATTCAGAAGGTGAACTACAGTCTCTGTAACCTTTCAGGTACGCACGAGACCCATCATCAAATACAAATTTGATAAATTGACAAGAAATCGCCTTTCATATTCGGAGTAAGACTGTAGAAGGAAGGATTAAGAAAAGCCAGTGTGGGATGTTATTTGCACACTTTGACAAACACCAGGAAGAGGGTGGAATTCTTTCTTGGAGAGAGCCTTGAAGGCAATAGAAGGTCTACTGCTAAATGAGATAGCAGATAAAAGCTATGTGGGACGTAATTGTCGGAAAGCGTTTTATTGCTTTATGGTAAAGATCTTATTTAGCGCCAGTTATTTTGTCTGAACTCAGTTAAAACTGCTGCTCCTTAACCCTCACTCCATTTCGATTTATTTAGGCACATAGGGCCTCATTAGGACCCTGACGGCTGGTGGTAAACTGGTGGTCACACCGGCAACAGGTTGGCGGTGTTCCGCCAGCCATTCTGACCGTGGCGCTATAGCCACGGCCATACCACCGGACCCTCCACTATATGAGTCCCCGATCTTCAGCCTGGTCACGGTGGTAAACACTGCCATGGAAAGGCTGGCAGTAAGGGGAATTTGGGGTGCCCCTGGGGGCCCCTGCACTGCCTATGCACATGGCATGAGCAGTGCAGGTGTCCCCAGACATGGCCCCATCGCACATTTCACTGCCCGAATTTCGGGCAGTGAAATGTGCGATGGGTGCTACTGCACTCGCTGCACATCAGCATTGCCGTCGGCTCTATTACGAGTCGGCAGCAATGTTGATGTGACTTTTCCTCTGGGCCAGCGGAAAAGTCGAAATAGGGAGCCAGGAATACCACCAGCACTGGTGGTATTTTGGCACCCGCTGCCTTGGCGGTCTTCTAAGAATACCGCTGAAGTTGTAACGAGGGCCATAATCTATTGTCCAGATATTTTAAATGTCTGGTCATAATATTCCTGATGAATTGATAAAATGCAGTAGGCTACAGAAGGTGTTATCCTGTATGTATGCATAGTAAATACATTTTGAAGGTAAAAATATGATTTTTACTTGGCAAGTGGGTGATTCCACCACTTAAATTCAAGACCAACAAATTCGTTGAACCCAGGGTGCCCAATGTAAGTCTATGTGCAATGAATCCATGCTAGATTTTCATAATACCCACAATGTAAATTAGTTCAGATAAAATGTAGGTAGGTTTCTTTTTTATAAATATCCTGAAAATGTGGCACAGATTTGGTTTCCCTGGGCTACTTTAAGCTCTTCTACTTCGACCTCCATTAGAAAATGGATTCCAACCAGCAGTGTGCTGTAAGTTATATTATTTTATATTATGCAGATCTGTAGAGTGCTCTATCACCTGGGAGGGTATCCTGGCATGGAGCAGGTATGAATCTAGCCACACCTAGGACCTAGTGGAAGTACCTGGAAAGCCAGGTCTTCAGCTTCTTGAGATGTTTAAGAAGTGAGGAGGAGGCTGTTATGTGCTGCGGCATGCCTGGTTTGTAGTGGGTACCTCAGGTACTTACACCTTAAACCAGATCCAGTTATTCCTTATTAGTGAAATGTAGACAGTGTCTAGAAGCCAGGCTCTCTAGGGGTAGTGTGGAGCAGCCAAGGCCTAACTAGCAGACATGCAAAGTTCATGCAATACCACTGTAGTCACAAAGTACTCACACACATGAAAAAAAATACTCAGTGTTACAAAAATAAAGGTGATCTATTTTAGTGACACATATGCCAAAAGTACCATAGAGACTATACTCCCTTAGGAGGTAAGTCATTCACAAAATATATACACTGGTATGCAGAAATGTGCATAAAAACAGTTAGAAAACAGTGCAATTAGTGAAAATCACACTGGTTAGAAATGGGCATGGGGGAACACAAACCATATACTAAGAAAGAGGAATGCGAAAGTCAGTTTCCCACCTAGGCAAGTGTAGTGTGTAGAGGGGCACTGGGAATATTAGAAAACACCAAAGGTAAGTAATAGAACCCACCCCAGAGCCCAGGAAAGCAGGACTAAATCACAGTAACTTTCATAGAACACACAAGAACACGAGAAAGAAGATTAGGCAGAACCAGAAGAGACTGCAAGACACCAATAATGGATTCCCGGATCTGAAGACCTGTGGAAGAAGGGGACCAAGTCCAAGAAGCACTGAAGAGTCCAGGTAGAACAGGAGCCCCTGCTAACCTGGAAGAAGGTGCAAAAGAAGAACCACCGGTGAAGAACAACAGTCAGTACTGCACCCAAGAAGATGGATGTGGGTTCCTGGTTGGTGCAGATGATGTCCCATGCCATATGGATGATTGCAGTCTGGTTTGCGTCGCTGGATTCAGCCAACAAGCCTTGGCACACGCAAAGCTTGCGGGTAGTGGAAAATGGCGCTGCCCGGGACCAGGAGGGACTCTATCCAGGAGGTGAAATCAGGGGGGCTCTCAGCAACACAGAGAGCCATCAGAAGACCAGGCAACACACAAAGGAGTCCCGCAGCACAGGGACAAAGAAGGTACACAAGGAGGCCCATGCAGCACTACACAAACGGATCCCCCTTTGCCGGAGAGCCACACAGGAAGCTGTGTCACGGGAAGGAGTGCTGGGGGCTGGAGCTGCACGGTGCATGAAGAAGTTCATGGAAGGATGTCAACAAGCCTTGGCAACTGCAAAACACATGGTGCATGGGGGTAAGCTCTTACCTCCACCAAAGTGGGACAGTAGGATGTCAGGACCATCAGCACCAGTTTAGTCCACCACCTGTGATGCTGGATCCATACACTTTGTCAGGAGATGGGACCCAAGCCACAGGTCTTCACTGCAGAGGGGTGCCTGCTGAAGCAGGGAAGTGACTCTTTCACTTCAAGGGAGATTCCTTCATTCTTCCAGTGCAGGCTGAAGACAGGCAGTCCTCGGAGGATGCACGGCCTGGAAATAAAAGATACAATGTTGCAGAAGTCATCTTTGCTTCTTTGTTGCAGAGTTCCTGGAGGGTCCAGATGCAGTTTCTTAGGTAAGAAGGTGAAGTAAAGGATGCAGAGGATTCCTGCTGGAGTCTTGCAATCCAAATCTGGAGAACCACCCAAGAGAGAGACCATAAATAGCCCTGAAAGGGGGATTGGTCAGCTACACAGGTAAGCACCTATCAGGGGAGGGCTCTGACATCACCTGCTGGCACTGGCCACTCAGATGCTCCCAGAGATCCCTGCCACCTTGGAATCCAAAATGGTAATACCCAGGGACCCTCTGGAGGAGCTCTGAGCATCACTTGTGAGGTGGGGATGGACAGAGGAGTGGCCACTCCCCCTTTCCTTTGTCCCGTTTTGCACCAGAGCAGGGACTGGGGGTCCCAGAACCAGTGTAGACTAGCTTATGCAAGGAGGGCACCATCTGTGCCCTTCAATGTATTTCCATAGGCTCTATCTGTTGAATCACTCGATACCTGATCTTCGACAGGAGAGGACCTACACTGCAAGTGCTGCTGTGACCTCGGTCTGGAAGAGACAATGGCTTGTGCGTCCGGGGAAAGGGCCCCTGCCTTCACATCGGAGGAGTTGGAGAAGCTCGTCGACGGGGCCCTCCCCAGTACACGCTACTCTACGGTCCTCCAGACCAACAGGTGAGTACACAGGGGGCATGTTGTATGGGTTATTCGTGTATGGAGAGGGCTGGTTGTAAGAAGGAAGGGGGCAGAGTTCAGAGTGCATGAAAGACGGTGGGTGCATGTGCCACATGGCAAGGGTAGGGATGGGGGACACTCACTTTGATGGCGCAGTTGGTAATGACTTCTCTTCTTCCCCTGTACATTTCATGTAGGTCAGCGCCCACCAGAAAAAGGATATATGGCGTGCCATCGCCAAGGACGTCCGGACCCTGGGGGTCTACCACAGACGGAGCACCCACTGCCGGAAGAGATGGGAGGACATTCGCCGCTGGAGCAAGAAGACGGCTGAGGCTCAGCTGGGGATGGCCTCCCAACGTCGGAGGGGTGCCCGTCGAACCATGACCCCCCTGATGTTCCGGATCCTGGTGGTGGCCTACCTGGAGTTGGATGGGCGCTTGAGGGCATCACAGCAGACACAAGGGGGTGAGTACACTCTCATTCTGCTGACTTTGTGCGCCGTGGAGGGATTTGGGTGGGGGAGGATGGCTGTGGGTTTCCCTAGGCCAGGGCGAGTTCTGTAGGCTAGGCCCCTTCGTAAGGCATGGCCCTGTAGCCCTCCACCCCAACTCTGTAGAATGCCAAGTACAGCTATTCATGCACCTGTGTCATCTGTAGATCCCAACAGCGCGACGTAGTGCAGGGAGCTGCTGTGTTTGTTTTGTTCGCCAACGGTAGCGGTAAGCCATGCACTCAACCTGTCTTTCTTCTGTTCCCCCCCCTTTTTTTCGGTCTCCCTGTTCTTGTGTGCATTAGCATCATCAGGCGGAGGAGCAGTGGCACCGGAGCACGAGGGAGCTGCGTCCCACATGGCCATGGAGGGCCACACTACGGACTCTGAATACACCAGTGGGACGGAGGGCGAGGGGAGCACCACGGCGATGACAGGAGCTGAAACCAGCGACACGGACTCGTCCTCCGATGGGAGCCCCCTTGTGGTGGCGGCAACATCTGTGCCCCCCACTACTACAGATACAGCCGCCACACCCCCTACCAGCACCGCCCTCCCAGCAGCCCCTCAGCGTGTGCCCCGTGCCCGCTCACCCAGGAGGGTGGGCATCAACTTCGCCACAGGCACCTCAGCCACTGCCCCTGTCACCTCTGCTGCCCTCAGTGAGGAGGCCATTGACCTCCTCAGGTCCCTCACTGTTGGGCAGTCTACCATTTTGAATGCCATCCAGGGTGTAGAAAGGGAGTTGCAACAAACCAATGCATTCCTGGAGGGCATTCATTCTGGTCAGGCTGCCCTTCATCGAACCTTTCAAACTCTGGCCTCAGCTCTGATGGCAGCCATTGTCCCTGTGTCTAGCCTCCCCCCTCCAACTTCCTCCACCCAGACCCAATCCCCTGTACCTCTGCCTATCCCAAGCACACCATCCGACCAGCCTGCACACACCTCACCACACAAGGGAAGCTCAGGCAAACATAAGCACCACACATCCCACAGGCACTCACGCAAGCATCACAGACATACAGACACACCAACATCCACTGCCTCCACTGTGTCCCCCTCCTCCTCATCTCCCTCCTCCCTCCCAGTCTCGTCTACACTCACACCTGCATGCACTACCACTACAGCCACTACGTCCTGCACCAGCACACCCACCACCGCACCCCGCTCACGTGCAGTCACCACCCCCACTACCATTCACACTTTACACAAACACAGGCACACACCCACCAAACATACATCCACCTCACAACAGCCTCCAGCGCATGCACCTGCACCTGCATCCAAAGCCACAAAAGTTACACCTCCTACAACCACCACCTCTTCTTCCACTCCCAAGCCCCCTCCAGCTACCCGTCCAGTGTCTCCAAACAACTTTTCCTGTCCACACTTAACCTATTTCCCACCACCCCCCGTCCAACTCATAGGTCCCGTACTAGCACCTCAGCCACAAACTCTCCAGGACCAGTGGTGCCTGTTGTCACAGGTATGTGGAGTGCACCAGCCACCAGGCCAGCCAGTGTATCACGGAGCCAGAGCACAGCCAGTCCCCCCCCTGTGAAGCACCAGAAGTTGGCCAGTGCCCGGCGAGAGAGGGGGAAGACTCCAGCCACCCAAGCCGCTCACAGGGGTTCCGGGGGGAGTGCGGACTCAGCTGTGACTCCTCCCAAGGTGGAGAAGGGGCAGAAGAAACCCGCAAAGTCTGGGAGGAGCAGCACGGCAGAGAAGACCGCCATCATCCCCGCTGGCCAGGAGGCCACCGCCAGCCCCATCGTCGCTGGCCAGGAGGCCACCGCCAGCCCCATCGTCGCTGCCCAGGATGTCCCCGCCAGCCCCATCGTCGCTGCCCAGGACGCCACCGCCAGCCCCATCGTCGCTGTCCAGGAGGACCCCGCCAGCCACAGCCCAGCTGCCCAGGAGGACCCCGCCAGCCACAGCCCAGCTGGCCAGGAGGGCCCCACCAGCCACAGCCCATCTGGCCAGGAGGGCCCCGCCAGCCCCAGCCCAGCTGGGTAATGAAGGACCGCCAAGTGAAGCACCGCTGAACAGGGCAAGGACCGCCAAGTCAAGCACCGCTGAACAGGGCAAGGACCGCCAACTCAAGCACCGCTTAACAGGTCAAGCACCGCTAAACAGGGCAAGGACCACCAAGTCAAGCACCGCTGAACAGGGCAAGGACCGCCAACTCAAGCACCGCTTAACTGGGCAAGGACCGCCAAGTCAAGCACCGCTTAACAGGGCAAGGACCGCCAAGTCAAGCACCGCTTAACAGGGCAAGCACCGCTGAACAGGGCAAGGACCGTCAAGTCAAGCACCGCTGAACAGGGCAAGGACAGCCAAGTCAAGCAAAGCTGAACAGGGCAAGGACCGCCAACTCAAGCACCGCTTAACAGGGCAAGGACCGCCAACTCAAGCACCGCTTAACAGGGCAAGGACCGCTGAACAGGGCAAGGACTGTCACGGCAAGCACCGCTGAACAGGGCAAGGACCGCCAAGTCAAGCACCGCTTAACAGGGCAAGCACCGCTGAACAGGGCAAGGACCGCCAACTCAAGCACCGCTGAACAGGGCAAGCACCGCCAACTCAAGCACCGCTAGCCCATGAGCGGCAGGGGCAGTGACGCAACTGGGACCGTCACGGGGTGAGTGATGCACCCTGGGCACCAGTCCCCCTCCAGAACCAGTGGAGACATGCATCCTCTCCGTCTGTCCTGCATAGGATGAAGCACTCTGGGCACCAGTCCCCCTCCAGAACCAGTGGAGACATGCATCCACTACCTGTGTCCTTAACAGGATGAAGCACTCTGGGCACCAGTCCCCCTCCAGAACCAGTGGAGACATGCATCCACTCCGTCTGTCCTGCACAGGATGAAGCACTCTGGGCACCAGTCCCCCTCCAGAACCAGTAGAGACTGTTATCCACTTGAGAGACTGTGGCTTTGCACTCCCCAGGATGGTACAGTGGGCAAACCACCCACTGGAGAGACTTGAGAGACTGTGGCTTTGCACTCCCCAGGATGGTACAGTGGGCAAACCACCCACTGGAGAGACTTGAGAGTCTGTGGCTTTGCACTCCCCAGGATGGTACAGTGGCCAAACCTCCCACTTTAGAGACTTGAGAGACTGTGGCTTTGCACTCCCCAGGATGGTACAGTGGGCAAACCACCCACTGTAGAGACTTGAGAGACTGTGGCTTTGCACTCCCCAGGATGGTACAGTGGGCAAACAACCCACTGGAGAGACTTGAGAGACTGTGGCTTTGCACTCCCCAGGATGGTACAGTGGGCAAACCACCCACTGGAGAGACTTGAGAGACAGTGGCTTTGCACTCCCCAGGATACATCAATGGGCATGGAGACCCCTCGTGGATCTGGCGTTGTGCACTCATCCGGCTGAGGTGCCCCCCTTCCCTTCCCCCTGAGGTGCCTGTTGTATTTCTATCTGATGCCCCAGCAGTATTCTCTCCGTCAGGTTCGGGTATCTTATGTGGGCCTCGCCCATGCATTTTGGGCCCAGTGGTCCACGGACTATGAATGGTGCAATACCTGGACTACTAATCGTGGTGTATATTTTGTTAATAGTGTATATATGTATATATTTGCTAACTGAATTTTGATATATTACAATGGTTACACTCATTTCCTTTTGTCTTTGCATTCTTCCGGGGGGTTTGGGGGTGTTACTGTAATGTTTGGATATGCATTGGTGTGTGTGTTGTAGTGGGTGAGGGTGGGGGTGGGGGTTGGGGTGTTGCGTGTGTGTCCCTGTTTTTTGCCTCCCCTATGTCGTAGGTGCAGTACTCACCGTGGTCTTCGCCACCGGCGTTGGTGCTCCTGGTATAGGAGCAGGAAGACTAGCACAGGAAGAATATGGAGTTCCGGCTCCATGGTGTCGTCGTTCCTCGTGGAGTGTGTAGAGGTGAGCGTTTTTCCTTCGAAATGCCAGTTTCCGCCGTGTTTTTATCCGCGGTGAATCCGCCCCGGAAAAGGTGGCGTATTGGCCTGTCATAATAGTGTGGGCGGTACATTGTCTTCCGCCTGTCTGTTGGCGGTGACCGCCGAGCTGTTTGTTTGTACCGCCGTGGCGGTCTGAGTGTTAAAGTGGCTGTCTTTGTTGGCGGTTTCCGCCACGGTTGTAATTGCAAAATTTTTACCGCCGGCCTGTTGCCGGTCTTACCGCCGCTTTAACACCGTCCGCCATGGTTGTAATGACCACCTATGTCTTTTAATATGACAACACTTTACCTTGTTGATCAGATGTCTGCACAGGAAGTTAGGTACTTTGTGTATACATCAAGGTAACACATCCATTGTTTCCTACTCTTTTTAATTTAAAAATTCATAACTGTACTTGTGTTTGTTGGATGTTTGTTGTTTTGGTCTTGTTTGATTTAGATAAATATAGGCTATTATTCTAAACTGGTGTGGTGTCCATTTTGTAGTGTTTTCACTGTATTATGGTGCATTTTGGTACAGATACTTTACACATTGCCTTTGAGAGAAGCCTGACTGCTTGTGCCAGTCTACCAAGGGGGTGAACAGGGATTATCTTAAGTGTGTATCTCCATTGCCTTTACTAGGGTGAGGGTCCCTGCTTGGACAGAGTGTAAACTGACTGCCAACCAGAGACCTAATTTCTAACATTAAGATGTGGATCATTTTCAGGAGAATTACTGCAATATTGGTGGCATATTTACAAGAAAGTGGTGCATCAGCATTGATACACCAATTTTCTTGCCCCCCAGTGCCACCCTAATGGCACCATGAGTGCAGTGTATTTACAATACTGCACAGCATTACACACAATGCCACAATAGCGTTAAAATTCTTGGTGCTATTGTGGCTCTTTGCTGCACTAGCGCCAAAAAGTGTGACGCTAGTCCAGCAAAGCATAGTGAAGCCCATAGGAGATTATGGGGGTGTCTTTTTAATGCCTGCCCCGAGCAGACGTTAAAAATTACGCCAATAATGGTGCAGTGAAATCTAGTGAATTTCACTGTGCCATTTTTTGAGCCTTCTTGCATAGGAGCGTCCCCCTTGCATACTTCATGCCTGGCGTGGGCGTAATGTGGCACAAGAATTTACAAAGTGGCACAATCCAGTCATTGCGCTACTTTGTAGATATGGTGCATGGAAATTGCCTCCTTAGCACTACATTAGAATACACAATTATGCTAGTGTGGTGCAAGGAGGTGGAAGGGGCTTGTAAATATGCCCCTTATTTTTTTTAAACATATTTTAAAGTAAAAATAAAAAAGAACAACAGTAGCAATCGAAGTACTTAGCTATTTTTCAGGAAGTACTATAATATATCTCATAACGAGTATAGGCTGCTTCCGCAAGGCTTCTCTTCCTCTCTTTTAATGAGGCTTGAACTGAAAATAAATCCCAAAGAAGTATCATCACATCCTTAAAGGGATATAGATTGTGTAGAAGCACTGCCATCTTCACCAGTACATCATGACTTATCATAATAACAGCAAGAGGGTCCAAAGCATCACATGCCTATATTCAATGAAATGTTGCCTTAATTTGTGTGATCTTCAGTAATTCTGAGGTATTTCAAGGCGCAAGACTGCCACACCATGGTATGCTATATGGAGTAGTGCTGAAGGCAGCATGTTCTGGTTGGCTGAGGCAAGGTCCTAATTAGTCAGAACCTACCACTCCCATCAGGGATGGGGGATTACATTCACTATATAACCTGGGCTCACTCTTGGGTACCTTGGCACAGAGCTGCCAGGCATATCACAGGGGCAACGTGTAAAGCAATGGCACAGCACTTCAAACAGCAATTACGCTGAGCATCACAAAAGATACTTCACATGAGGTGTTTGTAAATAAAACTTGTATTCATCACACACATTATTAATACAGCATAATCGTCTTATAAATCTGGGCATAAATCATGGTTAGAATATTACTCACAGTACTAGGCCCAACTGTGTTAAACACCATAAACAGTATGTACACATGAGAAAAATAATACTTTCCCTCCCAGAACCCTCATGCGGTGCCAAACGTTGTCAGCACAAGACCCAACCTAGCGATTACACCAGTTCAATAGCACGCTATTGCAGGGCTCATCCCGGTTCACAACGTTAGCAGCAATATGTACATACAAAAATGTGCAGCACTTTTAATTAGCTCCGCGACCAAGGCTCCACAGGTAAAACTCAATGTCAACCGTAAGAGACCTCCGGTGGGAAATTAGGTGTAAGGCAACACCACTGTGTTGTTTCAGCAATCACCCGCATCCCTTACATTCAGTCCACAGCATGCATGTATTTTTAATGCGGTGCACTGGTATCCGTCTGGTTAATGTCACTGTGATTGCAGACACCTGGGGCCCCAAATTGCCCTCCACCTGCCAACCAGTTCCTGCTCCCTCTCGACCCCCCATGAGCAGGAGATGAAAGCAACCTTTCTCCGGATACTGGGCCGCTCATGGCCAAGGTTGCACTTTTCAGGATCTCAGGGACAAGGTGGGGGGAAGAAACAGATAATGGCTGATCAGGCAACAGTTAACACATGGAGGCTTTGGCACTTCTCAGGAGGTTCACTCAGAGGTCTGCAAAGCACAGGGAATGGTCGCTGGGGCCACCCCTAGTCACAGCGGCACCTAGCCCAGCCAGGCACTCCAATAACCAAATAGTAACCTATTCCGCATCTCCAGGGAAGGAGGCACAACGTATGAGGCATGGTGACTTGAGCCCCCTGACAATTCTGGTTTCACACAAACAGTTACCAGGTCCGCACCTCCTGGAAAGAAGGCACATCGTCTGGTGCACTATGAGTTTGTTCGCACAAGACAATCTTGATCCCACACGCAAAGTGCTCAATGCTGTACCTCCCTGGAATGAGGCACAATGTCTGGGGCTTGATGACTTGAATCAGCCCAGACAATCCGATCACACATGAAAAGGTTTCCCATGCAGTACCTCCCCGGAATGAGGCAGTAGTCTGGTTCAATATGACTTATGTTGTACCGGACAATTCCAGACAATCACACGAAGAACGTCAATGCCGCACCTCCCTGAAATGAGGCAAAATGCCTGGTGTGCAATGACTTGAGTCACACCAGAGAATCCAGTCACTCACAACGAACTCCAATCCCATGTCTCCCTGGAATGAGGCACAACGCTTGGTGCACGATGACTTGAGCTGCACCAGACAATCCAGTCACACACAAAGATGCAAGTTCAGCGCTGCCACAGGAGGTAGAATGCAGCACTGCTCCAGATGCACCCCCACTTCCGAGGGTCTCAACCTATGAATCAGACACCACATGCAATGAGCATGCATTCAGGTGTCACACGAGAGAAATGCGATGCACTCGACAAAAGAGGGCCATGCAGGGTCCGCGACTGGTGAATACGCTCAAATAAAAAAGGATGCTTATTCATGCAATGGCCCCACGATGAAGGGCGGGCAGTAATTTGAAGGCTCTGCATCAGGCAATTCCGATCTCCAGGCACAATACTTGTTCTACAATAACAGCACTGCTATCACGTGGAGTCCAGCAGACGATGTAGGCACGAAGGGGGGCACCGCTCTCCAGATGACACCAGTAGGTGGTGTAGATCCCTCGCAGGAAGTCTGTGATTCCATGAGACCTACAGAAAGAACAGGAGGAAAGCCAACAAGCACTTGGCGAGCACTCTTCAGAGTGCCACACAGCAATCAGCAGGCAGTCTGCAAAGGCCAGCCATGATGCAGAAAGGGTGCACGGATCCCTTCCAAATCCTGTGCACAACAGATTCCTCTGGCAGTGTGCACCACATGGTCCATCAATACCGGTCCCACTTCCCTGCTAGTGTATCTGTAAGTTGCTGAAATGTGGTACTCGTAGTTATACTGAAGTGTGCCTTTGAAGTAGGGTGTGGTTCATAGGGTTCCCCTTTGAACCACAGATGTCTCCCTAACTTTCTGCCATGAGGCTGTGGAATGCAGATCTTTATCTTTAGTGGTGGCATGATCTGGCTCGGAGAGGCCAAGTGTCAAAACCTCTCCCTCCAATCTATCCAGCCAGGCCCTCAAATGGCAGAGGTCTGTCATTCCAGTTGCCCAAGTTTTATGGCTGTAGCTGGGAAATGCACAGATGTGCTCACCTCGCCTCCAGTGGAATGAAGTTGAATTAAAGGACACACAAAAAGAGTTTTTAGAACATAGAAAGGCCCACGTTCTAGTTGTGCCAGTTCTAGGGTATTATTGACAAAACCACCTTAACCATGAGAAGTGGTTTGTCATTGTGAATCCAATGATAGGAAACATGAGGCTGCTCCACTGCAATCCACTATTGCAGTCATGATTAATTATAAACTTTCCCTCATGTTAACCTTTGGGCAGAACAGCTTTCATGGGTAGTGAGAACACACATGGGTACTTCGCACTCCATGTGCTCTGCTGCATGCATAAGGCTGCAGGGTCAGGCTGGACACAAGGGATCATCGAAAATTTTCAAGTGTGCTTATAGAAGCCTGATGTGACAGGCTCAGTATACATATGAAAACACGAATGTGTACATGTGCACACCCCGGCAGGTTGTGCCAGGCTCAGTATATAAGAAAACACCATTGTGCAAGTGTGCAGATATTGGCTAGCTCTGCCAGGTTTAGTATATGGGTGAAAACACCATTGTGAAAGTGTGCACATATTGGCAAGCTGTGCCAAGTGCAGTATAGAGTTGAAAACACCATTGTGCAAGTGTGCACAACTGGAAAATAATGGCAGGCTCAGTATCTAATTAAAAACTATTGTGCAAGTGCTCACACACTGGCCTGCTGTGTCGGGCTCAGTATATATTAAACCACCATTGTGTAAGTGCCCATTGTATAAGTGCTCACACAAGGGCCTGCTGTGACAAACTCTGCATATCTTAAGGCACCACAGTGCAAGTGCACACACACTGATCTGCAGTGGCTGGTCCGGTACACCCTGGCAAGTGCCACTTGCTAACGGTGGAGAAAGGATGCATGCTTTTCCACCCTGTATGCCCAGGGCCCTAAGGCCGCCATCAAGGAATCAGTCAACCCTATGAGAAAGGCCTCATGTGGGGGTTCTTCCCTCCCAAATCAAATCAAATCAAATCCTTAACATTTATAAAGCGCGCTACTCACCCGTGGGGGTCTCAAGGCGCTAGGGGGAAGGGGGTTACTGCTGCTCGAAGAGCCAGGTCTTGAGGAGTCTCCGGAATGCGGAGTGGTCCTGGGTGGTCCTGCGGCTGGTGGGGAGGGTGTTCCAGGTCTTGGCTGTCAGGTAGGAGAAAGACCTCCCACCTGCCGTGGAGCGGCAGATGCGAGGAACGGCACAGAGCGCGAGGCCAGTGGAACGGAGGAGACGGGTGGGGGAGTAGAAGCTGAGGCGTCGGTTGAGGTATTCAGGTCCCTTGTCGTGGAGGGCTTTGTGTGCGTGGGTGAGAAGTCGGAAGGTGATCCTTTTGCTGACTGGGAGCCAATGTAGGTATCTCAGGTGTGCGGAGATGTGGCTGTTGCGGGGTACGTCGAGGATGAGGCGGGCGGAGGCGTTTTGGATACGTTGCAGACGTTTTTGGAGTTTTGCGGTGGTCCCAGCATAAAGGGTGTTGCCGTAGTCCAGGCGGCTAGTGACTAGGGCGTGGGTCACGTTTTTTCTGGTGTCGGTGGGGATCTAGCGGAAGATCTTGCGGAGCATGCGGAGGGTGAGGAAGCAGGAGGAGGACACGGCATTGACTTGTTTGGTCATGGTGAGAAGAGGGTCCAAGATGAAGCCGAGGTTGCGGGCGTGGTCTGAGGGGGTCGGTGCGGTGCCAAGGGCCGTGGGCCACCAGGAGTCGTCCCATGCGGTCGGGGTGTTGCCGAGGATGAGGACTTCCGTTTTGTCTGAGTTCAGTTTTAGACGGCTGAGCCTCATCCAATCTGCGACGTCCTTCATGCCGTCTTGTAGGTTGGTCTTAGCGCTGGCGGGGTCCTTGGTGAGGGAAAGTATAAGTTGAGTGTCGTCGGCGTAGGAGGTGATGATGATGTTGTGCTTGCGTACGATGTCGGCGAGGGGGCTCATGTAGACATTGAAGAGTGTCAGGCTGAGCGAGGAGCCTTGAGGGACGCCGCAGATGATCTCGGTGGGGTCTGAGCGAAAAGGTGGGAGGTAGACTCTTTGAGAGCGGTTGGAGAGGAAGGAGGCGATCCAGTCCAGGGCCTGGCCTTGGATCCCGGTGGAGCGGAGGCGGGTTATTAGGGTGCGGTGACAGACGGTGTCGAAGGCAGCTGAGAGGTCGAGGAGGATGAGGGCGACTGTTTCACCGTTGTCCATCAGGGTTCTGATGTCATCTGTGACTGAGATGAGGGCGGTTTCAGTGCTGTGGTTGGTTCGGAATCCGGATTGTGAAGGGTCGAGAAGATTGTTGTCTTCCAGGAAGTTGGTAAGCTGTTTGTTGACGGTCTTCTCTATTACCTTGGCAGGGAAGGGGAGGAGCGAGATGGGGCGGAAGTTCTTCAGGTAGCTCGGGTCAGCCGTGGGTTTCTTTAGTAGGGCGTTGACTTCGGCGTGTTTCCAGATTTCGGGGAAGGTAGCAGATGAAAATGAGGAGTTGATGATGGTCTGGAGGAGCGGGGCGATGATGTCGTCGGCTTTATTGAAGATGAAGTGAGGGCAGGGTTCCGAGGGGGCGCCGGAGTGGATCGAGTTCATGGTGGTTTTGGTCTCTTCAGTGTTGATGTGGGTCCAGGTGTTGAGGGTGATGGCAGGGGGTGTGGGTTCGGTGTTGCTTGGCTGGGTCTGGTGTCCGAAGCTGTCGTGGAGGTCGGTGATCTTGCGATGGAAGAAGGTGGCGAGGGAGTTGCACAGGTCTTGTGAGGGCGTGATGGCATTGGCGTTGGGGTTGGAGAACTCTTTAACGATGCTGAAGAGTTCTCTGCTGTTGTGGCTGTTTTTGTCCAGTCTGTCGGTGAAGAAATTCCTTTTGGCTGCGCGGATCAGGTGGTGGTGTTCGCGGGACGCATTCTTGAGGGCGGTCATGTTGTCAGCGGTGTGGTCCTTGCGCCAGGCTTTCTCGAGGGCGCGATAGGTTTTCTTCGATTCCTTAAGGGTGTCAGAGAACCAGAGAGGTTTTTTGGTGTTGGCCTGTCGATGCTTGCGTCTGAGGGGAGCAAGGTTGTCTGTGCAGTTGGTGATCCAGTTCGTGAGGCTGAGGGCTGCGTCGTTGGGGTCGGTGGTGAGGGTAGGTTGGTTGACGGTGAGCGCGGAGAAGAGCTGTTCTTCGGGGATTTTGTTCCACTGTCGACGAGGGATGGGTTGAGTGCGGAGGTGGCGGGTCTCGCGTCGGAATGTGAAGTGGACACAGCTGTGGTCGGTCCAGTGTAGAGCGGAGGCGTGGCTGAAGGAGACGTGTTTGCTGGCGGAGAAGATGGGGTCAAGCGTGTGTCCGGCGATGTGGGTGGGGGTGTTCACCAGTTGCTTGAGGCCGAGGTTGGCGAGGTTGTCGAGCAGGGCGGTGGTGTTGGGGTCGTTGTTGTGTTCCAGATGGAAGTTGAGGTCGCCTAGGAGGATGTAGTCCGGCGAGGCGAGGGCGTGCGGGGAGACGCAGTCGGTGATGGAGTCGCTGAAAGGGGCGCGCGGTCCGGGGGGACGGTAGATGAGGGATCCTCTGAGGGTGGTCCTGGGGTCGGTGCGAATCTGGAAATGCAGGTGTTCTGCGGCGAGGGGGGTGTCTTCGGTGGAGGTGGTGACGCTGATGGAGTCTTTGAAGACGATGGCGATTCCTCCTCCTACTTGGTTGGTGCGGTCTTTCCTGGAAATCTTGTAGCCTTCGGGGATGGCTATGGCGATGTCTGGGGCCGAAGAGGCGTTCATCCAGGTCTCTGTGATGAAGGCGATGTCCGGTGCTGTGGAGTCCAGGAGGTCCCAGAGTTCAACGGCGTGCTTGTGGACGGATCGAGCGTTGACCAGGATGCATTTGAGGTGGTTGATGGCGCGTGGGCTGGTGGTCATGGTAGTTGCGTGGTGGAAGATATGTTTGCAGGAGTGGCAGGCGAAAGGTCCATGGGTACGTTTTGGGTTAGCTTGGAAGCAGGTGTTGGAGCATCCTGGGTTGAGGGCGTGGAGGGTGGTGGGGTCGTAGCGGAGCAGAGGGGTTTGGTAGTGCTGAGGACCAGGGGTCGTGGCGCTGAGCGCGGGCCAGGCGCGGACGGGCGCAGACGGGCTTGCCTCTGGTGCGCCTCCGGTGCGCCAGCAGCGCGGTCGCGCAGCGGCCGCCATAAGAGGGAGGATGAGGGGGAGGGGTCAGCTGGGGGCGAATGGGAGCTGGGGGGCGGGGCGTGCAGGAGGTGGCGGCGGGAAAGCGGAGGGAGGGGGGGACAGGTAGAGGGGAGAAGAGCTGGGGGAGAGGGGGTTAAGGGTGGTGGGGGGTGAGTTTTAGGAAGTTTAGGAGTTTAGGGAGAGAGATAGGAGTAAGGTTGAGAAGATAGGGGAGGGGGGTTGTAGAGGTGGGTGAGGGTGAGAGGTAGAGTGAAAGGATAGGAAGATAGGGTTGGTAACAGAGGGGGTGGCGAGTGGGGGGGAAAGATAGAGAGATAGGTAGATAGGAGGAGGTGGTGAGTGAGGGAGACAGAGAGAGAGATAGAGAGATAGGAAGATAGAGATGGGGGGTAGATAGGGGTGATAGAGAGGGGGAGAGACGAGTCAGGAGCGGAAAGAACCAGGGAGTAGGTAGCAGTTAGTTCTGTTGGGAAACAGAGCTAACAGAGGAAGAGGAGCGGGGAGCAGGAGGGAAAGAAGAGAACAGGAGGAACAGAAGACAGAAAAACAGAAGACAGAAGACCACAGAAGAAGAGGAGCCGAATACACAGAAGACAGAAGACCACAGAAGAAGAGGAGCCGAATACACAGAAGACAGAAGGCCACAGAAGAAGCTACAGAAGAAGAGCAGCGCAGAGGACAGAAAAGTACAGATGAAGGTGAAGAAGAGGAGCGCAGAAGACAGAAGAATACAGATGAAGGTGAAGAAGAGGAGCACAGAAGACAGAAGAATACAGATGAAGGTGAAGAAGAAGAGGGGCGGCGAGCAGCAGAGGAAGGAGCCAAGAAGAGGGACAGAGAAGAGGAGGCACACACGGGTCGCGGTGCAGAGGAGAGGGAGAGAAGCACACAGATGAAGAGAGAAGACGGGGAGCAGAAGTACAGAAGAAGACTGCAGAAGGAGAGCATAGAGGAAGAACAGAGAAGAAGAATAGAAGCAGGAGAGAGGGTGAGTAGCGCGGGGCAGGGCGAGGAGCTGGGAGGTGGGGGGGTACTTACTGCGAGGTAGCTGGGCTTGCTGGGAGGTCTCAGGAACCTGGGCTGGAGGAGCTGCAGCGGCAGGGGGAGCGACCTACCCTTGGGTCAAGGGTCGCTACCACTGTCGCGCAGCGGCCACCATAAGAGGGAGGAGAGGGGGGAAGGGTCAGCTGGGGGCGAATGGGAGCTGGGGGGCGGGGCGTGCAGGAGGTGGCGGCGGCAAAGCGGAGGGAGGGGGGACAGGTAGAGGGGAGACGAGCTGGGGGTGGGGGGGTTAAGGGTGGTGGGTGGTGAGTTTTAGGAAGTTTAGGAGTTTAGGGAGAGAGATAGGAGTAAGGTTGGGAAGATAGGGGAGGGGGGTTGTAGAGGTGGGTGAGGGTGAGAGGTAGAGTGAAAGGATAGGAAGATAGGGGTTGTAACAGAGGGGGTGGCGAGTGGGGGGGAAAGATAGAGAGATAGGTAGATAGGAGGAGGTGGTGAGTGAGGGAGACAGAGAGAGAGATAGAGAGATAGGAAGATAGAGATGGGGGTAGATAGGGGTGATAGAGAGGGGGAGAGACGAGTCAGGAGCGGGAAGAACCAGGGAGTAGGTAGCAGTTAGCTCTGTTGGGAAACAGAGCTAACAGAGGAAGAGGAGCGGGGAGCAGGAGGGAAAGAAGAGAACAGGAGGAACAGAAGACAGAAGAACAGAAGACAGAAGACAGAAGACCACAGAAGAAGAGGAGCCGAATACACAGAAGACAGAAGGCCACAGAAGAAGCTACAGAAGAAGAGGAGCGCAGAGGACAGAAAAGTACAGATGAAGGTGAAGAAGAGGAGCGCAGAAGACAGAAGAATACAGATGAAGGTGAAGAAGAGGAGCACAGAAGACAGAAGAATACAGATGAAGGTGAAGAAGAAGAGGGGCGGCGCGCAGCAGAGGAAGGAGCCAAGAAGAGGGACAGAGAAGAGGAGGCACATGCGGTCGCAGTTCAGAGGAGAGGGAGAGAAGCACACAGATGAAGAGAGAAGACGGGGAGCAGGAGGGAAAGAAGAGTACAGAAGAAGACTACAGAAGGAGAGCGCAGAGGAAGAGCAGAGAAGAAGAAAAGAAGCAGGAGAGAGGGTGAGTAGCGCGGGGCAGGGCGAGGGGCTGGGAGGTGGGGGGTACTTACTGCGAGGTAGCTGGGCTTGCTGGGAGGTCTCAGGAACCTGGGCTGGAGGAGCTGGAGGAGCTGCAGCGGCAGGGGGAGCAACCTACCCTTGGGACCTTCCCATGGAATAGCACACCATTGTGTACCTGCCCTGCCGCATGCCTACCACCTGCTCTGCCCTCCAGGGAGTACTCTAGGAGAAATGTAAGGTCTGCTCAGGGTTGGCCACGGCATATGCACCCCCCCACAGGCCTGCACTGTCAGGCCTAAGACATGGTTGACAAGCGTTCTAGTGGGTGGGGCAATCAGTGCAGCGTCCCCTGAGTAACCAGGACCGTATCTGCCCCAGGTATGTGGTGTACCTTTTTACAGGGCACTCCTGGGTACAGCAGTGTAACCACACACATTAGCGCCCCTTCCCAACATGTGTAGGAAAGGTGCTCACACTTTCCTACCACAGTACAGTGGGAAAGTGCCCAGAGTCCTCAGGCCATGCGATGAGAGTCAGCAAAACAAACTGAGAGGGAAAAGCTAAACGTTTCAGGAAAATCCCCTAAAAAAGGACCAGGTCCAACAACTTGTGCAGTGCAGCTAATCACCCGTGATGGTATCCAGGCGGGTAACCATGCCCGGACTGACACGTCATGTATGTCACACTCAGGGCAAACAACCAGGACTTGGAGAAGTTATTCTTACAATCAGACTGCACACCAAACTCTTCAACCAGACTGATGATCTCTAGAATAGCCCTATCGATTTCAGAAATGTGTACCAGTTCATAATTTGCACAGAGAAACACATGTGATTCATGTCTCCAACACGTGTTCCTAGTTCCAACATCTCCTTCTGAAGCACCACTGTTGGAGCCTCCAGGGCCAAGGAAAGGAGCGGTGACAGGCACCACTGTCTCGTACCAGCTCTCAGATTTTCAGCATTATTCTTCACCCATGTCTGAACATGTGACTAAAACAATCTGACCCAACCATTAAATCTGAGTCCAATGTTGTGTCTATTCAGAAGTCCAAATAGAAATTCCCACTCAACTGAGTGAATTGCCTTTACCTTTTTAAGGGGTACAATTACATAACCCTTCTCACGCATTTCTAAAAACTACTTAACATTAGGTAGCCACAATTGTTACAGATCATGGATAATTTTGAAAAAAGCCTGTATTTATTGCATTGTGTTTAAAATTCATTTTGCTCATTTGGTACAGATTTGAATAAACTTCTGCATTTTTTTCCCTGCCCTTGCAAGCCAAGAAGGGTTTCATAGCAACAGGGCCCACTTGGTAAACATATATATTGGGAATTTGCATTTGGCCTAGGGGTAACTCCTCTGATTATGTGACTCCTATGTCTCCCTATCTCCCACTAAGTCACCTACTCACCTGATTGTTCAGGTTGGGATTCCCATTGGATCTAAGTCACTTGACAACCAGGGCTTTCCCTCCTATTTCAGCAAGACTCTCAGGGTGTATAGGTAAAGGATGATAAGTTAAGGGTGCTGCCTGCTAGGGCTTGGAATGGGGCTTGGGTCACAAATTCGGCCACTGCACCTCCAGACCACCAGCTAAGCACCCAGTCAGACAGTGAATAACTGTTATTTGGCTGTGGGGTATTGGCACACCACACCTGGGTACAAAACCCTATATACACAACCGCAGGTTGAGGATTGCTATTACAGGGGTTGGGTGGATAAAATAAAGCCTGCCCTACCTCTAACCAGTAAATGGGAACAGTAAACACAGACTTTCTGACGGTCTTCTTGGACTCAATCAATGTGTGATATCATATACCAATTCACTACCTGATCCTCATCTTCAACAGGCCAGGCATATGTGTAATGGAGGAAAAGACCCATGGAACCTTGCTGGCAGCTGGAGGGCAAAGGTACACGCTGCACCAGGCCACATATACCATGCTATACCAGGCTACCTAATTAACCACTCAGGACTAACCAGACAGGTCTGTGAAGACCTTACAGATCTGCTACACATTGGCAGTCACTGGAAGACATCATTGCAGGTCACAAATTGCCACATACCCGAGCATCAACATCCTATTTTGACAAACGTTTGTGTATATCACAGTGTTTCTTGGCAAATCTCCTTAACTGATTCATCATGACAAGCATATAAAGGAGGAAAGTAATGCAGTCTATCCAGGTAGATCTATGATTCTCACTCATGTCTTCCCCACACCTGTTACTGCCCCAAATCCATGAGATCAGAGTGGACAAACTCCTGTCACCGCAATCATAGTAAATGGGATTGATGTTGAATGTTAAAATTACCAACATAATAAAGGGATCTGCAGAGCTAATAAGTGCTTCCAGAATAGCATAAACTAAAAAATGCACATCTGTCCCTCACACTTTCTTATTTATCACACTGCTAAGCACCACATCACATAACACAATAACCCCATCTTGGTGGTCATCACTCACAACTTGGAAACTCTTCCCACATAGACACAAAGAAAGGACAGCACACTCCTATGATGTAACACGCTATCCATGTAGATAAGTGCTATACTAATGCGGCAATGTAATACACTGTTGTTTTCTCTACAGTTTTACATTTTTTAATTTCACACTAACTAAAAAAGTCCTTGTATTCCTAAAAGCCTGCATGAAAATTTACCTTGATTTAAAACTATAAATTGTTTCACACATCTTTCTTTGTATCGAAAGACGCTGTCCTTACACACTCTCCTCTGCATGACTCCTATCTCTGATTATACTGTACTCTGAGTTGCGTGACTCTCTGCCTTATTCGCTGCTCTGGTATCTGTAAATTGCCCAAGCCTCATTTCGAGAATCTCAACCTCTTCTTTGAATCCATATCCCCGTAACCTTACAATAAGTCTTCTCACCTATCCACCAAACCAACCATTTGAATGAACTTACATACCCCTACAAATCATCATACCTAGCTCCTATTAGTTGGATTTACCCCATATAGTAAATATATATAATGCTTTGACAGTATAATGCTAATGCTAAGTAGCAACAATCATCAACAATACTGGATTAACCACTAATCATGGGTTCCAGAGTAGTGGGTTACTTCATTCAAAAGCTTCAATGCCTTATCCAATTACAAGCCACTCTCAGCTTCTAAGAGCAAGCTACGCACTTGGATCTGAAGAGCAGGCCACACTCTTGGCTCTGAAGAACGGAATAATGCAAGCGGAATATTTGATATGTCTTACACTTGCACTAATAAATGCTTGAATTTTTTAAATGTGGTAATCTGCAAAATGATAAGTGGAGACTGCCAACAAGCCTCTGTCGCTTGATTGCTTCTTAATTGCTTTTATTCTACTGATATCAAGCTGTGCATGATTAGGGGCTGTTTTAAATCTAATAACAATAATGCATTTTTTTGCAGTGCTGAAATGACAAGTCACAGCACTATCATTCTTGGGTCGAGTAATTGACTACTGTGGTAGTTAACACTCATACACCCACAGTCTGAGATTCAAGGGGGTTTCTTCTCTATAACAACCTCCATAACACATTGTTTTCTTATGCTCTTTCATTCAAAGGTGAGTGTGCGTATTTCATGAGTCAATGACGAAAATGTATGGCATTCAACAGTAGTTTCCTTATATTAACACAAAGGCACCACGTTGGTCTCACTTTATCCGTGTTTTTAGCTACACTGTCGCTGCCAGGTTGTAAGAAGGCTCACGTTGTGACTTGATGCACTAATGGAAAGGGAATGATTCTGATTTGCATAAATGGAGCTCTGTGTGTAAATGAAACACAGCAAGGTTTCACCCATCGAAGCAGTACAACTGCGTTTATTCTTGAGCTGATAAACTGAGGGCTAAGTAAAGGTTTTGCATGAGTTTTTGATTTATGCAATTCTATTCTAATATTCATTTACCGGTAAAACGCCTACTAAGAATGACCTTTTGATGATGCAAGGCAAATGACCATATCATGTAAGCAAATGAAAGGACAAGGGACTCCCGGATAAATGTGCAAAGCCTTTTCGCATTTGCAAACTGCCTGATTCGCAGAAGCGGGCTGTTTGTGAACGCAAAACGGCTTTTTATAATGTATCAAACCCAACTTGCGATTAGGTAACATATTACCGAATCTCAATTTGAGTTTGCGACCTAGGTATTTAGAAGGGGCATGCTTAAGACATCCCTTCCAAATACCAAATTATAGTGATACATACTAATGTTTTGCAAACTAAATACGTCGCAAAACATTTGTAATTTACCACCAACTCAAAGTTAGTGGACACTCATTCGTAAATGGGAGAGGGTCCCTTTGAGACTCTCTGAAAAATATTTTTAGAGCACACTCTTAAAAAATTAAAGTTTGCACATATGGGGCCAGATGTACAAACCATGTTACGGGTCACAAACAGCCTTATTTGGCCGTTTGTTACCAGTAAAATGCATTTTGCCATGTGCAAAAGGCAGAATATGAGTAGGTAACTTGTTACTGAATCGCATTTTGGTTTTGTGATTTGGTTTTAGGAAGGGGCATGTTTAGGGTGTCACTTCCTAATACCAAATAGCATTGGTAAGCATGAATGTTTTGCGACCTGAATGCGGTCACAAAACATTCATACTTTACTGACTCCGTACAGGAGGCGGTAACCCATTCGCAAATGGGAAGGGGTCCCTAAGGGACCCCTTCTCCTTTGTGAATGGGGACGCCAACATTTTTTAAGACCAAGCAGTAGTGCCACGGACCACTGCATACTTTTGTAATGCATCCCTTTTTCACTTTAAGGAAAACGGGATGCATTACAAAAAAAGATTGCTTTATTTAAAAAGCAACCACAGACATGGCGTCTGCTGAGCCCAGCAGGCCACCATCCCTGTGAATGTAGCCTTCACATGGGTCACAAATTGCAACCTGCCTCATGAATATTGATGAGGCTGGTCGATTTGCGACCCACTGCGAATCGCTAAATGTATCTGAGACACATTGATACATCTCAATATGCGATTGTCTAATTGCAAATTGAAAAGATTCGCAATTAGGAAATCGCAAACTGGATTTTCTGTACATCTGACCCTTTATTTTTTAGTCTTAAATACATCCTTTTCTCCTTTAGTGAAAACAAGCTGCATTTAAAAAAATGATTGTTTTATTTAAAAGCAATCACAGACAAGGTGGTCTGCTGACTCCAACAGGCAACAATCCCTGTGATGGCAGTAAATCGTACTGGGGCACAAATTCCGACCTACCTCATTAATATTCATGAGATAGGTCAAATTGCGACCCACTCCAGATCGGTAAGTTGCATAATGACCCATTAGTACATAGTTTACTTTGCAAATTACCAAGCTGGTCGCAAAAAAACTGGTTGCAAGTTGCGACCTGTCTTTTGGGACCAGTCATACTTACATCTAGCCCTCTCTTACATATTAGACGCACACATCTGGTTTCTGCCAGTGCGCATCCTCATTGCATGGGTCCAGTAGAGACTGAGGATTTATCCTTGATTATATCTGACACATGTGTTAACACTCTGAGTTATATAGGTTAAGCATGGGCACTTTCTTGAACCTTCAAAGTGCCACTGGAAATGTCTTGAAGCCCAATACAGTCGCACTGCCTGCCATACTGCCATTCCGCCGCAGCAGAATTCCATATGCCATGTAGAACATACCATCAGTTGAGGGCATGGCTGCTAGGGGTATCATATGGAATGTCCCATTATCTGGTGCAAGGATACCAGAATCTTTTAATCTGATTGGGCTTTCCACACAAGATAACTGGTATTTGAAGGTGTTTTACCCAGACTGTGAAGTAAATTATGGACCCAGAAATATCAGATCTTTGTCTGCATGATAATCCCATTCTGGGTTGAATAATGTCCCCCTTTCCACTGCCATGTACCACTTTCTCTAAGCAGTTGATAAATAGCAGCAGGTAACTGCTGCAGGTTGTAGGCTCGGAGCTGGATTGAAGACAAGGTAGGGCAGGGAAATGCTGGGGGGGAGAGTTGTCTGCTCCCTTGGGGTGCTCCAATGGCTGGGCAGGGTCCATTCTGTATATCAGCCCATAGATCCTCCCATTGATTTCACTAGGTGTGGATCTGCACCTGGTGAAACCTGACCAGTGTATCTGGAACTGGGATTACCAGGCTTGTAATTTGCAGACCCTATAGTGCTGGCTTTGGAAACACTGGAGCACCCTGAATCACCCAAAGTTGAAACTCCCAGGGGTTTCGATGCTGGTAACTCATATTGATGTCTTCAGTGGGTAAACCAGAACCTTCTCACATCACAGTGTAAAGGTGTATTCCAGAGTCACACAGGTGATACAACTAAGTCCATCAGGTGATATAAACTCAATCAGGTGATACAACTACAATAGTTAAATGTATTCTGAGAGTTGTAGTGGTTAATCCACCGTTTCACTTGGTGATATCTTATATAAGGCACAGTAAATATACATGTATGCCTTGACACTCTAATATCTAAAAATGACAATCACAGACAACTGGGGGAGGTGGGAAAGGTGTGTGTGGTGGAATGGGTGGTATAGGAAACACCAGAAATAAACATATAAACAATATGCCTATGTGCTAGAACGTGACTGGTCTGTCTGAGCAGATTCTGGGATACACAGTAACCTTTTTTAGAAATCTGAATGTACTACATCAAATCAAATTATACTTTATTTCAACCATAGGTCATAAAAATTTGCACATGGAACAATAAGACAATAAGACACATGTGCATTCATTATTATTGTGTTTTACAGTGCACCACACTTACAGAAAGTAGGATTTGCATAAAATAACTCTCTGATGCCATAGTTACTGGGAATGGAAGAACCAGTCATAGACCAGGACCTGTACTAATCCACAATAGTCCATGTAGCGACCAGTGCAAAGTTTTTATCAAGGAGTTGACAGTACGGTGATCAGAAATGTAAATGAGAAAATAAAAACACTGTGATTGCAGGCTATTGTAAAACCATCACTAAAATACCAGCAGATTGGGATATCAGCAAATCAATTTAATTCACCCATTGGCTGCAAGCTTTACAAGTCCATTTCCATAAGTGCAGATCTGTTGGACAATCCGAAGGAGGAATTCATTGTTTTGCATTTGGGTGCCAAAGCAACTCAAAAATCGGCGCCACAAGATTAAAATGATACAAATATTAGGAAAGCTGGCAATTCGAGGAGGATAAATATAAATTCAGCTTTTCCCAAATAATACAGTCATCAAAAATGAAGGCAAGTATTCCAACACAAGGTATAAAATGCTAAATTTGCAATGTACATTAATACAATTTCACAATAATTCAAATGACAAACTTTGGCAAAAGAGACCTGCTAGCACCAAGGTCAAGCTGGCAAAACGTATGAGAGACAGGACATTATATTCAAGGGGCACAGAGCTTAAACACAGTCAGATCATTAAAAGACATGCACAAAATATAACAAGAGGCATATGTCATAGCTTAATGCGACTTGGATAGCAATTCGAATTGGATTGAGCACACAGACAAAACAAATACGGTAAGAGGAACACATTGCAGCTAGCAACTCTAAATTGTGCTGGGGCTCACACCTATAAAGTGCAAAAAAGCGAACTAGAAAGTGCATAGTGCAAAAAATCACAGGAACATGGGACATAAAAAAAGACTGTACTCCGATGAACCGTATGGGACCGTTCCTGGCGACTATAGTGAATGGTAGTGTAACAACGGTAGAAGAAGGAGTTTTCCATGCACTGACCAGAGGGCCACTCCCAGGGCCCTATCAAGGCCTCATAGCTAGGAGGTTCTTTACTTAAGCGTTGCAGGCTAAGTGCTGTGGCCCAATGCTGTTCTAATCCTGAGACAAATAGACGAAACTGCTGACAGATATTTAGTGACTGTACTAATGTAGATGAGTCATATTTACAAATTCTGTAAGCGTTGGTATGGTCGTTTGAAAACAGGGACTTACAGAGAGGAATGATCAATTGACTCCACGCATAGTTTATACATTTTGCATTTGTTGGCCTCAGGGCTATTCAGTGACCACCTGGCAGTGAAAGCATTGACTGGTAGGGTGCCGTATCTAAGCTGGAGAAATAGGAACGGGCATGGGACGGTATTAACAAGTCAAAGAATTGCTCAGGCCATGGCTCCTGTTTGACGAGCAAAAATTCAGATGTTAAACGACCCACCCCGTTTCTGTGGAGGATCTGCTCATTGGCCTTCCCCCAATATCTCAGTTTGACTAACCAAATAGCGTTAGCTGGTATCTAATTGGGCCTCTCCCAAAATTGGGGGAAACACAGTTCATCCCAGGCTGATTTCATTTCCCTCAGCTAGCTGACCTTCTTCCCGCTACTTTGGTTCTTTAGTAGATCTTTGACTGCCTCACAAAAGGGTTCCAATTCCTCTGTCCTTCAGAGATGGATCCAATATAAGGGGGGCCTCAGACCTGCAACATCTTTGATGCTATTCATCCCAAAATCTGATCTAATGGGGATCATCGGGTACCCTTCTCCATCCTGGCTATATGTCTATTAAAATCATTTTCTATAATTTGTAAAGCATCCTGCTGTCTATGGGAACCCCATAATTCTGCTCCATACAAAGCATCTCCCGTGATCTGAGCTTTATACATTTCTACAATTGGGTTTAATGAGGGATTAGCAACAGCTCTAGCTTTACGGGCCAGGGCACACCCTCTTTGGCATATAATATGCACTCCTTTTCTAATATGTGCATCCCCTCTGCCTGAATCCATCAGTCTGATCCCTAGGTAGTTAAACCCATTGACCCTTTCCAATGGGATGGAGTTCATTGATGTACTAGCTTTCACTTTCTTCTTTCTTGGGCTACAAATCATGAACTTGGTTTTACCGGCATTAACCCCCAGACCGAAGTCTCTGCTAATTAGACAAAATTGGTCGACCAGATTTTGCAGGCTCATGGGTTATTTTGCCATAATGATGGTATCATCCGCATAGAGCAACCCTGGGATTTTCCAGCTGGCCAACCGTGGTGAGTCATTATTGCAGTTGTTTAAATACTTTATGCAGTTGTTTATATATAAGAGGAAGAGGGCAGGGGCGAGAACACAGCTCTCAATAGTAACTGGATCTGTTAATTCGCAGTCCTCACCACTTCTGATTCGGGCATAGGTGCTTTCATGAAGTCGAACAATAAGGTTTAAAATGCCTCTGGGGACTAGTTTTCCCTTGATTGTTTTATTGGCTCTCTTATCCCCCTTCTCAGGTCCCTCAATAATCTGTGCTTGGCTTCTCTGCTTGATCCACTTCTCACTGCACTGAATTCCTGTTTTGGCAGTAGCCTTGGTAATAAAAAGTTATTTTAAGGAATTGAATAATTCCAAATGATTGGCTAAGAGCCTTCTTTCATCCTCACCAGATTGAAGCATAAGTTCTATTTGATCGGCCAATAAGCTATATGTAGCTGAAATGGTGCACAGTGAGGAAATTATGGTTTCCCACTTGACATTCCGTTTGTTATTTGTCATGGTGAGATGTTGATCAAAATCCCTGAAAACAGGAGCCCCTATTATAGGCAGCAGACCCCTAATAGATAGAATCAACGGGTTGTGGTCACTTTCTTCATATTCCTTTATCCCCATGTCAAGCATGTGACCCCTCAAACAAATATCTAGTAGAAAATAATCAATGTGGCTCCTGTATACTCCACGTCTACAGGTGGGAGAGGGATTGACATCTGAGCGGGAGCACCCATTGCATGCATGAAGGCCAAAAGCAAGTGTAATGTCAACAATTTGATAAGCCATTCTGCTCAATCTATGGCTTTTATTCTTAGCTAATTGCGGGATGCCCCAAAAAGTATCCTCTTCTTGGTAAAGCTCTTGAGCCAATGGATAGGGCTCAAAAGTAGCATTGAAACCCCCTGCAATTAGGATGTGATGAGTATTATACCTACTGGCTAAAATAATATCTAGAACAGTTAAAACATCAGATTCACAATTACAGCCCACACTCCTGCTATAGATGACCACCAAAAGTAAGGATTGTTCTCTTTGGGTAGTCAATAATAGGCCTTGTAAATCACCACAGCCCATATCCAATTCCCTGACCTAACACTTGAGAGAACTACTAATCCAAATAAGTAAACCGCCCAAGGGTCTTCTGGAACCCAAAAACTCTTGAAACCAGGTCTGTTCTTGGGCTCCAAGGCCCATGTCTCTTGGAACAGGCAGCTCTTATGTTTGTCTATAAAGGAACCCCAGTCTGGAATGCACATGCTAAACATTTCTGAAAAGTAGACAAAATTCCGAATTCAGAAAGGGGTCAGTTGTGTAGATCCTACAAGGTTTTCCTACAGAAAATAACAGCTGAAATAAATAAATATTGAAATTGAGGTAAAAAAGCAATTTTTCTTCACGTTTTACTCTGTAATTTTGTCCAGCGATGTCAGATTTTCAAACGTAATATACCTGTACATTTGCTGGACTGTTCTGGTTGCAGGGATATACAGGGCTTGTTGCCAATAAATGAGGTGCACCCTGCAATGGGTTTTCATTGCATACCGGGTATACAGCAATTCATTTGATGAAATATAAAGAGTGAAAAATAGGTATCAAGGAATCCTTTGTATTTCCAAAATGGGCCCATGGTAAGGTCTTGGGAAGCAGTGGTTATTTGCACATCTCTGAATTCCGGGGTGCCCGTACTAGCATGTGAATTACAGGGCATTTGTCAAATAGACCTCTTTTTACACACAGCCTTACATTTGGAAGGAAAAAATGTAGAGAAAGACAAGGAGTAATAACACTGGTTCTGCTATTCTGTGCTCCCCCATGTCCCAATAAAAATGGTATCTCACTTGCATGGGTAGGCCTAATGCCCGCGACAGGAAATGCAACATGGCCACATCACATTTTTACATTGAAATCTGGCGTGTTTTTCGGAAAGTGCCTGGCTCTGGATTTTGGGCTCTATCTCAGCCAGCACCTATGGAAAGCTACCAAGCTTGTGCATTTTTGAAAACTAGACACCTGGGGGAATCTAAGATGGGGTGACTTGTGGTGATCTCACCAGGTTGTGTTACCCAGAATCCTTAGCAAACTTCACAATTTGGCAAAAAAAACTTTTTCCTCACATTTCAGTGACAGAAAGTTCTGGAATCTGAGAGAAGCCACAAATTCCCTTCCACCCAGCATTCCCCCACGTCTCCTGATAAAAATGATACCTCACTTGTGTGGGTAGGCCTAGTCATCGCGACAGGAAATGCCCCAAAACACAACATAAACACATCATATTTTCCCAAAGAAAACAAAGCTGTTTTTTGCAAAGTGCCTAGCTGTGGGTTTTGGCCTCTAGCTCAGCTGGCACCTAGGGAAAACTGCCAAACCTGTGCATTCTTTAAAACTAGACACCTAGGGAAATACAAGATGGGGTGACTTGTGGGGCTCTCACCAGGTTCTGTTACTCAGAATCCTTTGCAAACCTCAAAATTTGACCAAAAAAACTCTTTTTGTTTACATTTCGGTGACAGAAAGTTCTGGAATCTGAGGGAAGCCACAAACTTACATCTACCCAGTGTTCCCCCAAGTCTCCTGATAAAAATGGTACATCAATTGTGTGGGTAGGCCTAGTGCCTGAGACAGGAAATGCCCAAAACTCTATGTGGACACATCAAACTTATCAAGTACAAAACTACTTGTATTTGCGGAGCGAACCTGCATTTTTCCTCCTGGGCTCAGCAGCCATCTAGGGAAACCTAACAAACCCAGACATTTCTGAGAACTAGACACCTGAGGGAGTCCAGGGAGGTGTGACCCAGAACCCTCAAATTTAGCTTAAAAATCACATTTTTCTGACTTTCTGTGTGTGATCACTGCACCGGCACAAATTTCCTAACACCAAACGTTCCCCTCAGTCTCTGGGTAAAAATGATACCTCACTTGTGTAGGCGGGCCAAGTGCCTGTGACAGGGAAGAGCCAAAAACATGTTGAAAATGAGGGGGAACCAAAGCGGGTCCAAAAGGGCAGTTTGAAAAAACAAGTTTTTTGGATATTTGCAGGGCATTGTGGATAAGAAAATGGTGCAGGGTGCATGTGAAGCACACCACCCTTGACTCACCCAGATGTTTAGTTTTCAGATGTGTCTAAGTCTCGAGGACTTTCCTAGATGGCAGCATCCCAAAGTCTAAAAAGTGCAGCCCTCACCATTCCAAGTGGGACTATTTTGAGAGTCAGACAAGCTCTCATGGCCCAAATGTAAACCAAAAGCCAAAATAATCAAATGTCCTCTTACATGCTATCAGATAAGATGTTTTAGTGTGTGAAAGAGCTGAAAGACTGTTACCACCTTCAGTTGGGATGGGGGCATAACCATGCCCATACTGGTTGGTAGCCACCACCCCACTATTTTTTTTTTAATTCCCTGGCATCTAGTAGGCTGTCTACCCCTCCTCCCCCTGGGTAGTGGATCCGGGATAATTGCCCCATCTGTCCACTGGTGGGCAGAATAACTTTGTCCCCGTTTATTTGGGGTGGGGCTATGACCCCAGTTTGTCAACTCCCAATTGATGTGTTCTCACCTGAGAGGATAACATTTGTAAAGTGTGTGTAGTACAGGGAGTTACATGACTGCTAAGACCAAGAGGCCCTGCTGCTAGAGAACCATACACCACACAGTGTTCTATTGTCCAAGGACCCCTGTGTCTTAACTCTCAATTGAAGTGTACTGACCTGTAATAATACCCTATGTACAATGTGTGTAGTACAGGGAGTTGCATGACTGCAACTCACAGGAGGGTCTCTTACTGTTACTCCAATCACCAGTCCAGTGCCCTCTTCTCCAAAGACTCCTAGTTGGGAAATCACATAAGAAGTGAACTCACCAGCAGTATGACATTTCTCAAGTGTATAAAGTAGAGGGAGTGACATGACTGCTAAGGCTAGGAGGTTGTGTCTTTCCAATTCCAAACACAAGCCCAGTGTACACTTGTCCAAATACCCTTCTTAGTTAACTCACAATGGACCTTTACTCTCCTGGGTGGATCACATTTGCTTAGTGTTAGGAACTAGTGGGGGTGACCTGAATGTAAAGACCAATGGGCCCTGTTTTGCTAACTCCAATCACCAGCCCAGTGTCCACTTGCCCCAATGCATCTGTTAGTGTACTCACAAAGTAAGTTTACTCAGCTGGGAGGATAACATTTGGCTAGTGGTTGGAACTAGAGGAGTGACCCGAATTCAACTCCCTGGAAGCACTGTTTAAGTGACTCCAAATAGCAGAACAGTGGTCACTTGTCAATCAATCAATCATAGAATTTGTAAAGCACTCTACGTACCCGCGAGGGTTTCAAGGCGCTGGGGGGAGGGGGGTGTGGGGGAAGCTAATGTTACTGATCGAAGAGCCAGGTCTTGAGGAGTCTTCTGAAGGTGGGTAGGTCTTGGGTCTGTCGCAGGTTGGTAGGGAGCGTGTTCCAGGTCTTGGCGGCGAGGTATGAGAAGGATCTGCAGCCGGAGGTTTTTCGTTGGATGGGGGGGACGACGGCGAGGTTTGCGGAGCAGAGCTGTCGGGTGGGGGTGTAGAAGCTGAGTCTGTTGTTCAGGTAGGTTGGTCCGGTGGTCCAGTGAAGGTTTCTCAGGTGGTATGAGATGTGTCTTTGGCGGGGTACGTTGAGGATCAGCCGGGCAGAGGCGTTTTGGATGCGTTGGAGGCGTAGTAGGTCTTTTGCTGGGATGCCTGTGTAGAGTGTGTTGCCGTAGTCCAGCCTGCTGCTGACGAGGGCCTGTGTCACCGTTCTTCTTGTTTCTGTCGGGATCCACTTGAAGATCCTACGGAGCGTGCAGAGTGTGTTGTAGCAGGAGGAGGAGACTGCGTTGACCTGTTTAGACATGGTGAGGGAGGAGTCGAGGACGAAGCCCAGGTTGCGTGCGTGGTTGGTTGGTGTCGGTGGGGTTCCAATTACGGTGGGTCACTAGGTGTCGTCCCAGGCGGAGGGGGTGGGTACTAGGATAAGGACCTCAGTCTTGTCCGAATTGAGTTTCAGACGGCTGCTTTTCATCCATTCGGCGATGGATTCCATTCCCTTGTGGAGGTTGGTTTTGGCTGTGCGCGGGTCTTTGGTGAGCAAGAGGATGAGCTGGGTGTCGTCGGCGTAGGTGAGAATGTTGAGGTTGTGTTGTTGGGCTACTTGTGCTAGGGGGGCCATGTAGATGTTGAACAGCGTCGGGCTGAGGGATGAGCCTTGGGGGACGCCGCAGATGATGTTGATGGCTTCGGAGCGGAAGGGGGGGAGGCGGACTCTCTTGGTTCTGCCGGAGAGGAATGAGATGATCCAGTCGAGGGCTTTTCCTTGGATTCTGGTTTCGTGGAGGCATGTTTTCAGGGTGCGGTGGCAGACTGTGACGAAGGCGGCAGATAGGTCCAGGAGGATGAGGGCTGATGTTTTGCTGTTATCCATTTGACGTCTGATGTCGTCTGTAGCGGCGAGAAGGGCGGTCTCAGTGCTGTGGTTTCGTCTGAAGCCGGATTGGGAGGGAGCCAGGATGTTGTTGTCTTCGAGGTGGGTGTTTAGTTGTGTGATGACTATTTTTTCAATTACCTTCATGGGGAAGGGGAGTAGGGAGATCGGTTGGAAGTTCTTGAGGTCGTTGGGGTCTGCTTTGGGCTTCTTGAGGAGGGCGCGGATTTCAGCTTGCTTCCAACTTGCCGGAAAGGTAGCTGTTTCAAAGGAGATGTTGATGGCCTTCCGTAGTTGGGGGGTGATGGTGGAGTCGGCCTTGTTGTATACGTGGTGGGGGCAGGGTCTGACGGAGCTCCTGAGTGGATGGAGTTCATGATCTTGCGTGTCTTTGTGTAGTTGACGTTGGTCCAGGAGGTCAGGCGGTTTGCACAGGTGGAGCTTTCGGGGGTGGGGTCTGGCGTGGGAGTGCCGTTGAAGCTGTCATGGATGTCGGCGATCTTTCGGTGAAAGAAGGTGGACAGTGCGTTGCAGAGTTCTTGGGATGGAGGGATGTCGTTGACGTTGGCGCTGGGGTTGGAGAGTTCTTTTACGATGCTGAAGAGCTCTTTGCTGTCATGGTCGTTGTTGTCCAGGCGGTCTTTGAAGTGGGATCGCTTGGCTTGTCTGATGAGTTGGTGGTGTCTGCGGGTGGCGTCCTTGTGGGCTGTGAGGCTGTCGGGTGTGCAGAGCCATTCCTTTTTTAGTTTTCGACAGTCGCGCTTGGGGTTTAGGAGCGCGTCGGTGAACCAGGTGGCTTTTCTTGTGGCTTGGTTGTTGGTGGGTTTCTTGAGTGCCACGAGGATGTTGGCGCAATCGTTGATCCACAGAGTGAGGTTGTGGGCGGCGGTGTCTGGGTCAGTGGGGTCGGAGGGTGGGTCCTGAGCGAGGGTGTTGGTAAGCTGGTCTTTCGTAACTTTGCTCCAACATCGGCGGGGTGGTTGTTGGGTGCGATGGTGCTCGGTATGTTTCTTGTAGGTGAAGTGGATGCAGTGGTGGTCGGTCCAGTGGAGTACGGTGGTGTGGTTGAAGGTGACGTGGGCGCTTGAGGAGAAGATGGGGTCAAGCGTGTGGCCGGCGGTGTGGGTTGGTGTGTTTACGAGTTGTCTTAGGCCGTGGTTTGTGAGGTTGTCGATCAGAGTAGTGGAGTTGGTGTCGTTGTTGTTCTCCAGGTGGAAATTTAGGTCCCCGAGGAGGATGTAATCCGTTGAAGTGAGTGCGTGGGTGCTGGTGAGCTCGGCGATGGATTCGCAGAAAGGCGCTCACGGTCCTGGAGGTCTGTAGATGAGCGTTCCTCTGAGAGTGGTGTTGGGGTTGGTGTGGATGCGGAAGTGTAGGTGTTCGGCGGTCTTGAGGGTGTCGTCAGTGTGGGTGTGGACCTTGAGGGTAGATTTGTGGGCGATGGCTATTCCTCCTCCGATTCCATTGGTGCGGTACCTTCGGATGATCTTGTAGCCGTCCGGGATGGCTATTGCGATGTCAGGTGCCGAGGAGTCGTTCCACCAGGTTTCGGTCAGGAAGGCTACGTCTGGGGCGGGGGAGTCGAGCAGGTCCCAGAGCTCGATGGCGTGCTTGCGTGCGGAGCGGGTGTTGAGGAGTATGCAGTGGAGGTGGTTTGTTCCGGGCTTTGTAGGTTTCGTTGTTCTGTCGCAGGTGACTCTGCAGCTGCGGCATGAGAAGGGTCCGTGGGTGTTCCTTGGTGAGGAATGGAAGCATGCTGTGATGCGGCTGGGATTGAGGGCGTTGAGTTGGTCGGGCGTGTAGCGGCGTCTGGAGATGCAGGGGTCTCGCGGACCAGGGGGGGTGGCGCTGGGCGTGGTCCAGGTGTGGACGGGCACAGGCGGGCTTGCCTCTGGCGCGCCAGCGGTGTGGACGCGCAGCGACCGCCATTAAGAAAGGAGGGGGGAGAGAGGAGCAGCTGGGAGGCGTGAGGGAGCGGCGAATGGGGGCGCAAGGGGGGCGGGCCGCAGGGAGGCAGCGGCGGGGAAAGCGGCTCAAGGAGAGCCGACAAGGGGACGGGGGGAGCGCACCAGAAGCAAAAAGCGGCAGAAATACCACAAGGAAACTGCAAAAATGAATGGCACAGAAAATTCAAAGGCACATAAAACGAGTCACAAATAAACGAAAGGCACATAATTCAAGGCACAGAACACGAGTCACAATCACATTAAACGGCACAAAGCACAAGTCTAGTGAAGCTTACCAGAGCCCACTAGACACCAGGGATGAGGCGCAGGAGGATGCCTGCGGGTGGAGGAGGGCCTCAAACGCACGATTGGCAGCGCGTGCAGGTTCAAGGGCAGGGGGACAGCTTGGTGGTGCTGCGGGCGTGGGGGAGCGGTCTCCTGACCAAAATCAGGTCAAACTTGTCCACAATCTCTTGCCTGATCACTCTCAAATGATGTTTACTCACCTTGGAGGGACTGAGATACAGATCATGCTCAACTCAGAGATGTGGCTGGCCACCTAGCTCAATCATGAACTGCTAAGCCAAGATTAAACTATTGAGGACAGGAAGCACAGCTCACCCACTGTGCAACATAAATGAACAACAAGGCCTCAGGATGCATCACCAGAATGGTACTGGCTGCAGACACTTTCACAATGCACTGACCACATGATGAGTCCGATCATATATATATCAACTTCTGGGTCAGTCTGCATAATAATCAACTAGACCTCAAAATGATCAAAGCCACATGGCATTCTCAGCCCATCCTCCCAAGTGCTAATGAACTGACAAATTCAGCAGGTGATCAACTTAAATGGAATTGGCATTTTTCACAAATGTCAGGTCAATACAACCAATAGCATGGGTACTAGTTACAATAGAATAACATGCAAATCAACTAAGTACACAGGCTTTGAAAAATGTCACTGTAAACTTTTGGTGGTAGATGTCACAATACAACCAGTAACATTGTATCTTTTGCATCAACAGGTCGAGCTGCCACTATCCCCTGGATGAAGCCCTCAGTGATTATGATATTCCTGGAGAACGTGGAGGACGGTTCTGGCCCATCTGGACAACCTGGTCAGACCCCTACAGTGAGTCTCACTATGGCCACATCAAGACCTTCCAGCCCAGTTGCCTCGGTCTCCCAGGCAGCCATTCGCCCCCAACCTGTGTCCCTAAGACAGTGGCACACATCTTGTGCTCCTCCAAGTCCAGAACCCTGAATCGCAGCACAGCACCTCAGACAATGAAGATCCTAGAGCCAGTAGTAGGGGGTACCATGTGGCAAGGGTACAGGCCTGTGGGGGTAGGGTGTATGGGAGGGATGTTGTGGGCCATCGGAGAGGCCACTGGGGATGCTCCTGGCCAGGACACCATCAGCCAAGTCTTGGGGGTCTATCAGGAGTCCCAAGGCGTGATGGGCCTGGTAGTTTCCAAACTCCAAGAGGTGAAGCAGCTGCAGAAGGACATCCATGGGGATATGCTTTAACAGTGGGAGGCCACAAATTCCAACCCAGTCTCCCTAGGGGTTTTGAGGGACATTAGCAGTACCTTGATCAGGGATCGTCAGCAACACTCCACCCCTTCCTTTCGCACAGCAACAACAGGTCCTTCGTCATTGGTGGCAGCCACTGGAAGGGAGACCCTGTCAGGTGAAGAACCCGCCCCTGCCACTGTAGCAGCAGCTCCACCCCACGCAAGCAGGGACGTCCAGCTAAGAATCCAGGAGGTGCAGATGGGCAGACACCGAACACTGCCAGCAAGTGACCTCTTCCTGAAGGAACTCCTTTGTGTGCCACATAGTCACTCTAATGCCTGTTTTTCAACCACCTTCCATTTCCTTTGGGATGAGTATACTGGACTTTGGATTTCCAATGCTGTGGCATCTGCTTCAATAATTTCATCAACCATGACAGAAACCTTCACTTTTCTTTTCCGTCATGTCCCTTATTTTTATTCTATGCACAAATTCACAATAAATACCACCTATCACAAATTTTGTGTCTGCTGGCTTCTGTTTCAATTGTTGCTAAGTAGAGATGTAACACCATGTGAAACAAATGATGAAGACACAAACAACTAGTGTAAGGAAGCATGCATTACAGGTACAGTGTCCTGCTAAATATTACAACCATCACATGCAAACACATTGGTACAAGTGTCTGGTCACACCAAACATTTTATTTCATTGTACCGCACATAGGCTGTCAATATGTTTGGACTGTCATAGCCAGGAATGGCTGACTCATATTGTGTCAAAGTAGATAGATGGATATATAGGCCCCCAGACCACAGAAGGAAGGGCCTTATCAGACATTGTCCTGTAGAATAGGCAAACAGAGAAGTGAATGGTGTCACCAGCTTGAGCCTTATCACATATCAAAACCAAGTAATCTAACTTCACATAAACCAAGATGCAGACAGACGGCAGTGCATCAGTCCCTAATCACAGGTCCATCATAATCCAATGACCATGCATCTGGTGGTATGACACGAACATATGTCAGTGTTGTGGCACAGGCACTGTGGTCTGCAATGATGAAACATCTACAGTTATATGCAGGCCATACGGGAAGAGTGTTTAGCCTATGTGAAGGGTGACTGCCTGGCTGGCATTTGATGACAACATATTTCATGCCCACATATTCACACAGATGACGCATTTGGCACAGCCCAAAAAAAGGTATTGTGCACTTCAGACCTTCCACCCAAACACTGTTCAAGCTGCTCTGGCACAGGTCTCATACACCCCAAATCTGTAACCTACATTACCTGTGCTAGCACGCCTGGTCCTTAATAAATAAATTTACAAGGGGATGCGCATAGGTCCATGAACCTTTTCATTCTCATGAAGTGTCCTAGCTAGGGTTTGGTTGGTGACCCTTCAGTCATGAATAACCACAACTTGTTATACATTTTAGTGATTTTGTTTCCCTATTTGTTACAATACTAAATCATAAGATTAATTCAACGCAATTCAAAACAAGTCAAAAATTCTGTATTAGTTTATTATAAGGTGCCAAAAACATAATCTAACTGAAATGTGCATCAAAACATATTCTAATACAATAGCAAAAGTCAACAGAAAGATCAAAGGTAATAAGTCTTTCCTATTCATAGAGTTCAGCAAATCAGTCCGTCAATCATTTGTCTCTAAATCTGTCAGTCATCAGATAAGGAAAACCTCATCTAATCCAGATTAGCATCAGCATATGAGACTTCATGCAAAAACAATTTAGAAGAAGAAATGTTTGGAAAAAATCATCTAGCTAAGAAAACTATTTAGACAGCGCAATTGGTCCTTGAAAGAAAAAGGCACAAAATTATATTCAGTCACATTATCATATCTACCTATCCTTGGTATGGATCAGCAACAGAGTCAGTCTTCGTCTCCAGGTCATCAGTCGGTCAGCATCACATCAGGCTCACAAAAGTATAAGCCCAATGACAGAATATGGAATTGCCTCAGCAATCTTGCAGTCTCGCATTTTTCAAATGTTGATTTTTAGTAAGACGATTGTCCTGGTTGTTTTGCTATGTATTACACTTTGATGGCCCTATTGTTTCTCCCTTCCAATATGGCGCTCATTTTATTTATGCTTTCCAGCACCTGATCCCATTTTCAGTCCTATCTCTATTTCCATGCTTTCACTTTAAAATGGTTTCAATGGTTCATTATAGAGTCACTCGCTACTTTCAACACTGGAGCACTCGGACCACGCGCTCCTTCACGGCGGTAAGCTCATAGCCTCTCCGTTTTAGACCTTTAATCATACAGGAGCTGCTCGGTCTACCTGGATATTTTCTTATGACTGTGGCTATCGCATTTCATTTTCCAACGTGTGCTCCTTTGACGAGACACACGCCAATGTTATATCGGACCACACAAAAGCTTTAGGCTCCGTTGTAATTATTGCTTGGTGCTCCTTTTTTTTGGATTCATTATATGTTGATTACTTTTTTTAGTTCCTAGCCTGCTTTATACATCTTAATATTATTGTGTATGTCATTGGCTTAATGGCACTCCATTTAAATCGATTTTTCATTATTACCGAGTCTGGTTCAACACTGTTTCTTTCTGCAAGAACAATGTGCTGTTGGCTTCATGTCCACTTCATTACATCTACCTTGTGTTTTCTGGACAAGAATTCCTTTTTTTCTTTTTACATCTAAAATGTTCATCAACGATGTTTTGGCCATTATAGTTTGCAAGTAACTAATGAGTGCTTTTTACGTATTTCTCCGCTCTTTTTTGGGCTTACCATGGCCTTACACAATTTACCATGATCATCCCTACTTGATGTTCCGAGACACTTTCCTGAGAAATCATGTTACAGTGATTTGCTGTTCTATTCTACTTGTGAAACGTCACTTTCTCTTTTTTGGACCTTGACATCTCAGTCCTTCCATGGACAAACTTATCCTCATGCATCATACTCTGGTATGTTTGATCCTTGTTGTTGTACTATCATCTTGATTAGCCTTTATTTTTCACGCATGAATGAATATGTTAACTATCGGGTAACTGTGGCATATTACAAGCATCACTGCTTTTGCATGCACTTAATTACAGTGTTGGGGTTATTTGGTCTTTGTTTGGGTACTGCACTTGTATGAAGATTTATTTTGCACTTGACGTACACAGGTATTTCCTTTCTTTTTAGAGATGATGTTTTCTGTATTAGGGGCTTACCTTTACAGATATTAGAGATATCTATCCGCTCTTTCCCTCTCTTTGTTTTCCCACCACTCTTCGATTCGATTTTCTGTTCCTATACTCCAACCACACTATTTGTACATGCTTTAATGTACATTTATGTCTTCTTATCTTCATTCCAATGTTATTTATTGTACCCATAATATATAATTTTGGCTTCTGATTTCTAATTCACAGCCTTGAAAAAGTCCTATGGACGAAACACGTGTTGGCTGTTCTGCGTTTTGTTGTACCTATCAGAAATAAAGAATATATTATTGCAAGAAGAAAAGAAAAAATTCTGCATGACCTTGGCTACTTTATTGCTTGGACTGCTCTTTGGAATGCTCTGGTTTCTTTGTGTAACAAAATCCCTCCTCTGATGACTAAATATGTCATCACACTACTTTTTCCTTTTACCATTCATAACTCTATCTCTTCAGCATTTTGTCTTCTCCTCAAATATTCCCTATAGATTATTTCCCTGTTTCGTTCTTCCCTCCTCTGATTATTTTTAGACCTTTTCAATTTAATCTTTTGGCACAATTTACATAATCCCCATATTCCTAATATGCAAACACTTACAATCAATATTCCCTGTATGATTTTTAGTAATACCCCATTCCAAATGTTACTAAGCCAATTTCCCACTGAAGCAAGGGCCAGATGTATCATCACGGCCCTTTGCGATTCGGAAATAGTGATTTTTAAGAAATCGCTATTTCCGACTCGCAGAGTGCCATGTATCACATTTGCGATTCGGTAATAGCAATTTCTTACAAATCGCAAATGCTATTACCGAATCACAAATTGCGATACCGGCCCCATTCGCAGCTATGGGCCTGTTGGCCCATATCTGCGAATTGTTTGCATTTCCAAAATTGCGATTTCTGAACCAGAAATCGCAATTTTGGAAATGCAAAACCCCGGGGTGCTGGGGTGCTAAGGCCCCCTCTGCTGCACCCCAAACATTTGTTGGGGACATATAAGGTGCACACATACCAAAAGGGCATGTGTGCTTTACATGTACAATTTAAAAATGCATTTTAAATACATTTTTAAATTTTGCACATGGTTACCACCAAGTACAAATTGGTGGTAATTAGCGATTCCTAAATGCCAAGATCGCATTTAGGAATTGCTTCATACATGTGCTAAGAAATCGCAAATAAGGAATCCTTATTTGTGATTTCTAAATTAGAGAGTCACATTTTGCGACTCTCTAAACAGGGTCGCAATTTTAAGGAATCGATATTTTAGCGATTCCTTAAAATTGCGTTCAGAATGCATTTCATACATTCTGAACTGGCATTTTGCATTCGCAAACGGGCATTCGCACCGTTTGCGAATGCAAAATGCTTTCATACATCTGGCCCCAAATCCTTTTCCTACCCTTTCCCACACACCTGGTTCCTTCAATTCCTCCAAGTCACTACTTGAGTTAGTCAGGTTAGTAAGTAAGTCTCTTATCTCTTTACTATTGTTAGGAATGTATGAGCAGCAATGCCTAGAGTTAATAATTTTACAGATTCTGCCGTTCTTCGCTACAGTAGAAGGATGTCTAAATCAAGACAATTTGGAAGTGTCATAGCTCTATCCACAGCCAATTCAATATCTATCAGGAGTATTGCCCCTGTAAAATTTGTCAGCATGTTATCCACAATAGTAGACAACTTTTGAATCTTGATCGAATTCAGGATGACTCCCAATGAAGGAATTACTGCACCAAATATATCTCCCACTATCGCAGAAGAGGATTCTCTCCTCTGTCTCTTATGATGTAATTAAGTCAATTTCAGAAACTTTTTCAAGTCCTCTATCTGGTAAATCTTTGGGAACACTATTTCCAAATAACATGTCCCATACCATCCTCTTGGAAACGGTAATAAGCATTAAGTCAACAAATATAATAGATACGTGGAATTGCAGGATCCTGACTATTCAGCTTAAAAGTCCATTTACTCTGAAACAAAAACAAATGCCTACATTCACTCGTTCCCACAAATAAAGTGTCAGTGCGCGATTTTGGCCTATATATACAAAGCTTCCCTACATGTAATGCATCTAAAGCTAGTTTTCCTTGTGTCTTAATTGCAGTGTAAGCATAATCATTCTTGTAAGTTATTTTCTGTAAGCCTTTTTTTAATTTCTCTTCTAATGCTTTTCTCCTATCATCAGTATGCCTATTGAAGCTTTTCTCTAAAGGTGTAAGCAAGCATGTTAGGTTATTTTTGTGAGCATAGGCCGTTCCAAAAGTTAGTGTAGCTTCAAAGAATCCTCTAACCAATACTATATCATGGTCCTTAGCTCCTCAACTCAAATACCTAATGATAGGGACAAACGAAAACACTACATCATAATTGAAATAAAAATACTGAATATACTCCTGGTCATAGAACCTTGTTAGTAGCAGACTACAAGTTATCCCATAGGTTAATGGAAGACTATGGTATGTAACTCCTTCATCTACTGATGAAGGAATTTGCGTACACACAAGACAATGACTTGCATCCATCGTCTCAACATACTTAACAAACGATAGAAGGTGTTAGAAGAAAGTTCTCCTTGAGCATTAGTATAATCATGCAAATATTTCTTATCTGACTTAAACTTCTCCAAAGCCATTAGTGTAGTAGTCTCAGAAGCAGTGGTATGGGTGGCTCCTTTTGCATCAAGAACAGACATACCCACAATCACTACTATAAACAAAATCCCACACATTATTGTCAATCCAATGCTCATATATTTACAGCGCTTAGCATCCCTAATCTGATTATTGAACTCAGCCATGATCTGTAAAGAATCAGAAAGCAGAAGTAACTTAGAAAAAGTGCAGCAAAAATCAAAAAGAAACAGTTCTTCTTTCAGTAGTTCAGTTTAGCATCCAGGAACCCTTATCTTTGTCAATATCGATTAGCAGCTTGTCACATCCGGGTTTTCAAATGTTAAATCAGGCTATCAATGTCTTTTTCAGTTGACTTTCAACAGTCTCTTTTTCTTAAAGTAATTCTTAGATAATTTTCAACAGCTCATTTCCTTTGCTTATCTTCTGGTTACATCAAAATATTGACTTGGAACTTCCCTATCAAAACTAAAGGACATAAACTTGTGCTGCCATTTGTTTGTAGCTGCGTATGCACATTCAGGACCTGCGTATCGCCGACTTGCTATTCTCTTTCTTTTCAACTTTCAATCACCACTCAACTCTTCTTTGCTTAATTCCTCTTTTCTCGTAACAGCATCAGATACCAGCCAATATCACAACTCTGAAATGGCCACATGAGGATGTCATAAGGAAGGTACCTGTACAAAGACAAAACAAGGAGTATAGATTTGAAAACATACCTATTACACAAATCACATAACAAGCCTCTGGAAATGAGGTCATAATGAAATTAGACTGACACAAACAAAGCAGCAACATCAAGGTAGGGATATGTCAAAAACTAACTCTTCCAGCACCCTTTGGCTCAATATTGCAGAACATTAGCTCCCCAGTATTTTGCCAAAATACTTTAGTCCACACATTCTGACAACTACAGTTCTTCGTACAATCACAGTCATAACATCACATGACATGCTTACAATCAAGATAAGTAGTTGTTGATGAGATCCTCCCGCAAGTCAGCTCCTTTCTCTTCACCACTGTCATCCTCACTTGGCATTTCAGGAGGCTCAACCGGTGGCACTGCAGTCTCCCCCTCCTCTTGGTTGTATGGGATACTCCTTTGCAGGGCAATGTAGTTGAGCATGCAGCAGTCCACAATGATCTGACACACTTTACCAGATGAGTAGAAGGGTGATCCACCAGTGCAGTCCAGACGTCTAAATCTGGCCTTCAGGAGCCCAAAAGCCTGCTCCACTACCCACCTTGTTCTGACATGGGCCTCATTGAAGCGGACTTCCCCTGGTGTAGTTGGATTCCTGATCGGCATAAAAAAACAAGGACAGTTTGGAAATACAAAATCTTCTATTAAGGAATAGGACATATGTGCAGCTATGAGTCCCTCTTATCAAAATTGTGACACCAGACATTGCACACACACAAACAGGACAGATGTGACTCACCAACCAGCCAGGCCCTCAAAGGGTACAGTTGTGACATTAGCTGGGAGATAGCGCTGTTCCGCATAATGAAGGCATCATGGACTGAACCCGGATAACAGGCACAGACCTGTTAAATATACAGGTCAGCCAAACATACAACTTGGACATTGATGGTATGGAAGTTCTTTCTGTTGGTGTATACTTGCTCATTGGCATGTGGTGGGACCAAGACAACACGTGTGCTGTCAATAGCCCCCACAGCAGGTGGGATGCATTCAAAACCATAAAAGTCAGCCTTCACATGGGCTAAATCCTCACGTCGGGGAAACTGGATATAGCTATCAATGTGTTTCAACATTGCTGAGAGGACATCCTTCAATAATAGACTGAACATAGGTTGGGACATACCACCAGTTTGGGCCACTGTATGTTGGAAGGATCATGTGGCTAGGAAGTGCAACACTGACATGGCTTGTACAATGGGTGGTATGCTGGTTGGAAAACTAATGCCTGGAATCAGATCTGGCTCCAACTGACAACATAAGTCAGATATTGTTCACCGATTCAGACAGTAAAGGAGGATGATGCGTCTTTCTTCCATGGTCGATAGAAAGGTGGTTGTCGCATCCTCCCTCTCCCTGGGTACCTGCATGTGACAAGAAATGAGTACTGGCATTAGTCATTGTGCCCACAGCAACATACATGATGCATGTCAAGGATAACATGTGACAAGAAAATTTAGAAGGGATAGACATGACAAACTGTACACATCACAGCTGCTAATAACACAAGAGTCACATGTTAACCCCTTTGCTTGCCACACTTGTGCACTTCATATATCTGGACCTAAATCAAAATTGTGCATTCAAATGCCACTCGGAATGTGACTGGATTTCCAGAGTGCAAAAATGCCCTTTGACGGGAATGTACTGTGCCCCACTGTAAATTGCCATCTGTGCCCTGCAACATACTACAATGCTGTTTGAGTAGTAGCAGCTACATGACAAGACATGAAAAGTCATTTTTTGTGCTCAAAGCAACATTTTCTGAGGCGTGTCACAGTTTGTAAAGCCCAGTCTCGCACTTGAGGCCTCTAAAATGGCAACTGCCTGAACTACTCCACTAGACATTAGGAACTGCCCTTGACTGCCCGTGGAAGTCATCATGGATTAGGCGGTTGCAACTGCAGCAGACACAGCCATAGGCTAACGTTGTTGCCAGTAGTGCTTGTGGGCCAATGGCTGTGTCTGCAGGTGGTGATGACCGCTTACGTGCAGAGATGACCGCCATGTTCTGCAAAATCCCTCACTTGACTCCTAAGACTGCTGCCAGCAATTCCTCCACTATCAAGCTGCTGTGTACCGTCTCTGGGACCAATCATGCCACGTCCAACAGGTGATAGGGCCCCTGCCTTCTCACCAGAGGAATTGGAAAAGCTGGTGACTAAGGTCCTACCCCTATATGAACAGCTCTGTGGTGTACCAGAGGAGCAGGTGAATGTCTCATGTGCACAGTTTACTCTTTACTTCATGACCATTTCCCTCTTTATAGGCTAGATTATGTTCATGTGTGCCCTCTTTATAGGCTAGATTATGTTCATGTGTGGCAGATAGAATCTATGTGCCTGTAGGTGCAGTCTGTGTGGCATCAATGGGAGAGTCAATGTGCAGGTATTGGTGGGCAGTACCATATGTTGAATTAATACACCTTGTGGTGTGTGTGGTGTGTTGTGTGCCCTGATCCACCATGTGTTGGATGCACAGCACTAGGTGAGTTGACATTACAGCCATCCACTGACATCTCTTTCCTCATGAATGCTGTATGTGTGAGACAACATGTATGTACATGACAGCATGACCTGAGTATGCATGTTGTAGGTGTCAGTTGTGAGTATGTTGCCACAGATTTCTTCATACATCTGCCCTTGCAGACTGTTGTTTGTAAGACATGTCATCACTCTCTCTGCCCTTCAGGTTGGCACACACACCACATGCCAATTTGTTGTTGGCTACATGATGTACTATAATGCATGGAAGTGATGGGAATCTGGTGTCTTGTAGGTTATGTTTGCTCAGCCTGCAGAGAACAGGGCGTGCCACATGTATCTCCCAGTGTGGGTCGTAGTCTAGGCTGGGGGGGAGGGGAGTCACTCTGGCTATGCAACTGCGGTTCTGTGCCCAATCCCTGTACCCCTGCAGATCCTGTCATGTGGTCAATATGAGGCTGTATTGTGATATGCAGCCCAGAAAGCCTCATTCCTTTGATCAGATTGGGAATGGGCACAGGGGTGGGTTATTGATATGTGACAGAAATGCAATTGCATCATGTCAATGTGTGTCTCTGACTCCTGACAGGTTCCTTACTCCCACAGCCCTGTGGTCACCTTCATACAGGTCATATTTGTCCTCTGCAGGCTCATTGCATAACTGACATTTCCACAGTGCAGACAGTGTTGATTCCTGGGAGACCATGATGTGTGACTCAGTAGCTTGGTCACATAGCAGAAACTGGACAATGAATGCCTTTCTTTGTTGGATGCCATCTCTGTAGGCTGGACACATATGTCCAAAGGTATGTTCCGGGGTCCAGATACATAACACTAAACCCCACCCCTTGAAGTGGCATGAGTCTGCATTTGTTATTGCAAATGTCTACACATGGACAGGCTAGACACTTTCTGTACCCACCATGCCAGTCCCTCCATTGTCACCCATGTGTGATGTTTGAGTTTGTACTTTGGCAGTTGCCCGTAAGGACTGTATGCAAAGAGTCAGTGTCACAGAGGGGGTCATTCCGACCCCGGTGGGCGGCGGGTGCCGCCCGCCTGGCGGAGACCGCCAGAAGACCGCACCGCGGTCAAATGAACGCGGCGGTCATTCTGACTTTCCCGCTGGGCGGGCGGGCGACCGCCAAAAGGCCGCCCGCCCGCCCAGCGGGAAAGCCCCAGCAACGATGAAGCCGGCTCCGAATGGAGCTGGCTGAGTTGCTGGTGTGCGACGGGTGCAGTGGCACCCGTCACGATTTTCAGTGTCTGCTATGCAGACACTGAAAATCATTATGGGGCCCTGTTAGGGGGCCCCTGCACTGCCCATGCCAGTGGCATGGGCAGTGCAGGGGCCCCCAGGGGCACCACAACACCCGTTCCCGCCATCCTGTTCCTGGCGGTTTTTACCGCCAGGACCAGGATGGCGGGAAGGGGGTCGGAATCCCCATGGCGGTGCTGCGAGCAGCGCCGCCATGGAGGATTCTTTGGGGCAGGGTTAAACCGGCGGGAAACCGCTGGTTGCCCTTTTCTGACCGCTGCTTTACCGCCGCGGTCAGAATTGCCCATGAAGCACCGCCAGCCTGTTGGCGGTGCTTCCGCTGCACTCTGCCATGGCGGTTTTCAACCGCCAGGGTCAGAATGACCGCCAGAGTGTGAATGTGTTGGTCTATTTATGCCTATGGAGTCTACCTTTCAGAAGCCACAGAGGTGTGATGTGTCTCATAGTGCCTCACATCTCAGTCATTTTGCTAGAGCATGTCCCACAAGATGTCAGTAAGCCTGCTTAGTCATTGTAGGGCCTGAGTAGAGTGGTAGGTTATTCTGCAGATTGGGAAATGTATGTCTGGTCATGGCTCTGTACTTCTTGGCTTTTATGTCACACTTGAGAAGTATTGACAAAATGGGAATGTTCAAGCTTGACGTAACTGACGTATGTGAATCAACCACTTGTGATGAAACTTGTGATCATGATCTCTTGATTGGTTTTTGCATCCATGCAGGTCAACGTTCATCAAAAGAAAGGGATATGGAGAGCCATTGCCAAGAAGGTGCAGACCCTGGGTGTCCACAGCCGGCAAAGCACCCACTGCAGAAAAAGGTGGGAGGACCTGAGACGCTGTGCCAGGAAGATCGCGGAAGCCCAGCTGGGGCTGTCCTCCCAATGTGGGCGGGATTCCCTTCGGATTTCAGTATATGATGTGTGCTGGTGCCTTACTGCAGTCTGTAATGTGAAGATGTCCAACATACATGTGACAGGGCTTACATTGTTCTTTGGAAGCAGCTCATGGATCACTACTTTCCCTTGGTAAGTGGGGAATGTCCATTCACATGAATTATGTGCCATCACTGTTGAAAACATTCCTCGTGCCTCCATGTCAGCATGTGTCCCTTTCTCTTTAGAAAACATTTGTAGGCTGCAGTTTCATGCATGTCTACCTATGTAGATGGGATGATGTCTGAATTCCCTCACGTATATATGTGTATGGCAAACTGTTTGTGAAACAGTACATTTACAATGGGGTTACATTTCACTATTGTGTATTGTCTGACATATTCCGTCATGCATCACAGTATGTCATTTGGCATGTACAACTGCATAAGCAAGGAGGAAGATGACAGGTAGGCCTATTGTTTAGAGCCACAACGTGAGAAGCTATTACCTTTATGTGGCATTAGGTGGAAAAATACACTGCACATGTGTAATGGTTAAGGTTTGTGCCCTGACTGTTGGCATGCATCATGGAGTGGCTTGCAGTTATGTTTTAGATACATGTGTTTGGGTACTGGCATTCATCCACAGACAGTCATCTGGGTTTGCATGACTAAGATGGAGATAGTGATGTAGCTTCCTATTGGGTAACAGGCTGAGGGCCTTCTACAAGTGCTTGCAACTTCTGTGTCCCTCCAACATGCAAAGGACTAATGGCTTCTACTGAGGCACTCAGAATGCGTCATTGTGAGGGGTGCAAGACGTTAGTGGTGATTATCCTGGGGCCTGCTAATTTATTATGTTGTGCATTTTGGAGACATCTCTCCCTGACATATTGGACATGATGTCTACAGTGTTCATTTCCATGCCTTATGTGAGGCCTATCTGAGTAACATTGATACTACCTCCTTGACTCTATTGGGGCAAATATTACTTGGTGAAGTGTACATTGTTGATATGTTTCCAGTGTGGCATGGGCATTTCCATGTCACCTTCTCCAAGCCATTGTACTTTTCTCATCAACATGGCTGAGTTTTGCAGCATCATTTCTTATTGTGTCATTATGTATGTGACAAATAGATGTGTGTATGACCTTGTGTGGGATCTGTAGAAATGGTCTTTGCATTGGCCTACTAGTATATGCCAACATGTGACTGAGGTCTGCTTCATGGGGGCAAAGCTCTGAGTGTGATGAGGTCTCCTAGTTGTTGAATGGTTATTGTGGTTGAACCAATTCAGCCATGCAATAGTAGTTGTCTGTAATTCAGAATTTGTTGTGGGCAATTGTTTATAATTCAGGTGGCATACATGCATATTGTATGGCACATGTATAGTCCACTTAGGTGGAGTTTATTGCTGGGGCCTACTTGACATCACAGTAATGTTTGCTAATCAGAGCTGTTGTTCAAGTTTGATCAAGGGCATGTGATGACCCTGTTCCTCTTTGTATTGGCAGCATCAGCACAGCAAGTGGAGGAGACATGGCAGAGCTGAGTGGGGAAGCATCTGGGCAAGGGACCTCGGGTCAAGACACCACTGAAACAGAGGGACCCATTGGCCCGAAGGGCAAGGGAAGTGCCACAGGGGAGACCAGATCTGCAACCTCAGCATCATCAGATTCCTCCTCTAGTGGTCACTCCCTAGTGGTGGAGGACCCAAAGGGTCATCCCCCTGTACCATACTTGTCTACCACCCACGTTCTATCACCCCCTTCCCTGTTGCTCCCCACCAAGTTGGCTGTGAAATGGTTGGCCTTCAGAGATCTTTTCAGGCTCGCCAGTCACCCCCTACCTTCTGCCCCCCCACCAACTCACTCTTCCTAATCCGAATTCCCCCTTCCCCTCCCTACCCAAAACACACAGGAAGATCCACAGGCATGCACATCAACAGCCAAGAGGAGCCCACACAAACACAAGCACCACAAAACACACTGGCATGAACACAAACAACAGCCACCCATAGACACAACTACACAGTCACAATTTCCCCAGACATTCCCACCACTCCAGCATCACACACACGGCCTCCAGCATACCCACAGGCACCACACCAATAGTCAGTGACACACCCACCACACCCATCATACCCACAGACACCACCTCAGCAGACCCCTCACATCCACCACAAACACCACAGACACCACAACTACAGACACACAGACATCCACCACATCCAGCCAACCCACAGTCACCACCACAACAGACATGCACACATCCACCACTCCATCCCCTGGAACTCCACCTTACACACCCCCACCACACACAAGCATACATCCCAGAAGGATGCACCCACAACATCCACACCAGCGCAGCCTACAACCACTCTCTCAACCTCCAAATCCTGATTCCCTTCTGATGACCGTCTCTGTGTCCCTACAAACGTTTTTTGTTTGATCTGGACCTTACCCCTGTTGCCTCCACCACCTGTACTAAACCCAAGGGGCTCCACTCAGCTCCCAGCCTGTCCCATCCACCTCCAAGGCTTCCCCTGCCAACCCCCTGCAAGCACCCATACCTCTCCCCTCCCCAAGAAGAAGCCCACCCCTCCCAAAAAGAAGACCACCTCTCTCAAGCCTAAACCCTATCCAAAACCCAACACCCTCCACCCACACCCTCGGATAATCCCTGAGGTACCTACCGGCCCCCTTGATGCCCCTTCCTATGGAGGTTCATGTGCATGAACATTTGATCATGGACTGGTCAATGGCCTTGAACATTTTACATTTTCTTCAACAATAAACCCAAATAGTTGTTTTGTTGGGTACGCCTTTATCCTACAATTCCTTTTCTACCTTTATGTTGTTCCTGAGTGACTTGTGTGTTGTGCCTGCAGTTGTGTGTGTTTCAGCCTTCTTGCTGATTCGTGTGTTTGCAGTATATGACTTTGTGGGCAGTGCTGGTGTCCCCCAAGACAGGGGTATATGTTGATTGTATGGATATGTGGGTGTAAATGCAATGGTGGTGTCATGAGATTGTGTACTGTTTGTTCAGGTAAGTATTTCACCTTGTGTCGCTCAATGTGAGTTTGTATGGTGTTAGACTTGTCCCCTTGAAATGGCTTATGTATTCATCTGATGTGTGTCAGCTTGAGTTTTGTTTGTGCAGACATGGAGTGTGTTCAGTTGTGCTGCCTCTGTTTACAATTGACTGTGCATGTGTCCATTTGGGTGTGTGTCCCATGCAGCTAGTTCATGTAGAGAGGTATGTCCTGTGCAGTTGGAGTTGTATATGCTTTGTTGACTTGCACTTCCATATTGTACAGATTGACATGGCATTTGTGTTGAGTACTGTTTGTCCCTGTGACACATCTAGGGCCAGTTCCTGTGCACATGTTGTATGTGGGGCATGTGCAAAGTGATATGTGTTCCAGTGCAGCCTCCTTCCCTGAGTGTTCCTGATGCCCCATCCCTATTGCGCAGGTATTGTTAGCATAGTGCTCTTTGTCTATTTGTCTCTCTGTGTGTTGTGAATGCCATTGTCCTTTCATTGTGCTGTGATGTGTGTGTCCATTGCAGGGATGTTTAAAGATAGTGTTGTTTGTGTTCCATGCCACATCTATACATATGAGTGTTGTATGTTACAACAGTCCCTGGACAGAGTAGAATGTGAGTGTGTGAGTTGTATCAGTATATGTGATGTTTGTGTGTTGTTTGTGATGTGTGAGACAATGTTGTGTAGCCTTCACTGCCCCTGTGCCTGATATGTGTGGCTGTGTGTTTCTTGTGTAGTGTTGCAGTGCAGTGGGCTGTCCAAAGGTGGCGTATTATGATTGTGGATGTGTCAGTTTTAATGTATGTTTCAGACTGTGTACAGGATGTAACATGTACTTGATGCCCCTGGCATACCCCCCACAAGATGTGGACAACGGGACTACGATCTGTTTTTAAGGTTAATGATACAGGTAGGTGTGTGTACTTATGGTTGATTGCGCCCAAGGCAGTGCTGATTTGGTGGTCCATTGTTGATAATTAGCAGCAGCAGGATGTCTGTGATGGACTCCATGGTAGCATCAGACATGTAAGGCTGCCTTCAGGTGCGTGTCTCCCTTTATACTATCCGTTTCTGCCTTCTGAGAGGTGGTGGTTGGCCTGCCACAGTCACATTGGCGGTATGCAACCTCGTAATGTGTCTGGCATAAACAAAGGCCTGCCGGCCTGTTTGTGCTGCCTCGTGACCATTGCGCAGCCTGGCAGAGGCCGAGACGGCAGTCTCCTGGTGGTCTGATCGCCAGGATCGTAATCTGGCAGTAGGACCACCAGGATTGCAGTGGTCTGACCGCCACAACAAGTTTGGTGGTCTGAGGACCACCAATCTCATAATGAGGGCCTTACTTTGTGTAGCTACAAATCTTCCTCTGTACCCATGTAGTCTAAATAGTAAACCACCAAAAATGGGAAAAGTATTGCCCAAAAAAATACAAATATAACATGAATATAATACAGATCCCTCAAAGCAATCCACAGTATCTAGGAACCATGTAAAAGCATGAAAAAGGTTTTTAAAAAATAAAATAATAATAAACACTCCAGGAACCTCAAAAATATGGAAATCAAAGAAAAGAGCATAGGCTTATTATACACCAAAACTGATTTCCTTTCAAAAACCTGAAACTCCCAATGCCCACTGGACATGTTCATAGAAACAAATCTGTAAAGTAGATAAGAAAATCCATACACTCGCAAGACACATTACATTTTCTAAAATACATATACATCACACTTAATCCACAATGTATAAATAACATAGCAAAATGTAACATAGTGATGCATTACTAAAACAGTGTAGGAAAACCCCAAACTACAAACTAGTGAAAATCCCTACTATTGATACATCTAAATAAACAAAAACCCACAAACAACAAATTAACTAACTTCTACGCCTACCCCCCTAAGCTTACCCACTCTAAAAACCCTTAAAACAATCCTTAAAAAAGTACTTGCTTGTTCTGACGAACAGCAGAATCTTACTGTGACTTGGTTACACAAATAGATGACAAAATAGTAGGTAGGGGTAAAAAAAGGGCCCCTAAATGAAACAAAAAAAAAAGTCTATCTCTCGATAGAAATGAATGGCAAAAAATGGAAAAATGTTGAATAACTGAATCAAAAAATTAAAAATGTATTAAAGATGTAAAACATGTTAAAAATGTTGTAACAAATGTTGACAAATTTTAATGTATACAATAAATAATAATATAAAATATTTACAATTATTTAATACATAGTGAAAAACATGTTAAAATTATGTTCAAAATATGTATATAAATCAATTAAGAAATGTTATAAAAAATGTTAAACAATGGGAAAAATGCGAAAAATGTACAACATATAATAATATTTAAATACAATTTACAGTGTTTATTTATAATAAAAAAAAAAAAAGTTGTATTTATTTACCACATATACATTTTTATTTTCAAGTTGAAATACATATCTTTAAAAATGTAAAAATATGAATTAAATAAAGTTTGAAAACATGAATAAAATGAAAAAAATGTGTTACATGTCTTATTCTATAACAAAAGTTATTTATGATATAATTACTTACAAACATACAAGTATTTTTAATGTTATTTCTAAACAGCATCAATACTAATGAAATAACACAATTTTGTTTTTTTACAAACAAATAAAATTAAAACAAAGGATTTCAGACCAAAACTATACGTGTTAGATACTAAAGGGGTAACACTTACTCTTCCTTCTATAATCTAAACAAATTTAGGAAAACTGTTGGACACTAAAAGGGTGTCATTTACGATTCCCACTCTAACCTATTCCAATTTGGGGAAGGTGTTCGACTCTAAAAGGGTAACATTTAATGCACTTACTCCAAGCTATACCGATTTGAAGAAGGTTTTGGACACTAAGTGGGTGAAAAATACTAGTTACACTCCAATCTAAACCAATTTATGATAAGTGTAGGACACTAAACGGGTTACAATTACTATTTCCACTCCAATCTAAACCAATTTGAGGAAGACATTGGACACTCCAACCTGTGCCAATTTAGTGAAGGTGTTGGAATATAAATGTGCAACCTTTACTGTTCTCACTCAAATCTATACCAATTTGAAGAAGACGTGGAGCACTAAAGAGGTGAAAATACTACTCCCACTCCAATCTAAACCAATTTGAGGATGGTGTTGGGCACTAAAAGGGTGAAATTTACTATTCCTACTCCAATCTAAAATTAATTTGGGGAAAGCATTGGTCACTGAAGGAGTGACATTTACTATTCCCATTCCAATGTATACCAGTTTTGATGAAGGTGTTGGACACTAAAAGGGTAACATTTACTGTTCACACTCTAGTATAAACCACTTTGTGGAAGGTGTTGAACAACAAATGGCACTTACTATTCCCACTCCAATCTTACCCAATTTGGGGAAGGTGTTGGACACTCAAAGGGTGACATTTACTCTTTCCACTCCAATGGGGGAAGGTGCTGGACACTAAAAGGGTGATATTGACTATTCCCACTCCAATGTAACCATACTGGGGGAAGCTGTTGGCCACAAAAAATTGAAATTAGCTATTTCCACTGCAATTTAAACATTTTATACAAGGTAAGACAAACTCTAAAATAAATGTGCATATCATGAAAGTAAGAAACATAATATTTACTTTATAATGCACACTTTAACCTTTTAGCTGCTGGGCCTTCCTCCCCCCTCCCAGTGCTGAGCCATTTGTTGGCTATTTGGGGTAGTTTGTGCTTAGGCCTTCATAACTTTCTGTCCACTGAAGCTATCCATTCCAAATTTGCGTCCTTTTTTTTCCAACATCCTGGGAATTCTAAAGGCACCCAGAGTGTCTGGGTTCCCCTGGAGGAGACCAAGAAATTTGCCAAAATACACCTAAAATTTCATTTTTTTTTTTTAATGGGAAAAAAGGGCTGCCAAAGAAGGCTTGTGTTTTTTTCTCTGAAAATGGCACCAACAAAGGGTTTGCGGTGCTAAAATCACCATCCTCCCAGCTTTCAGGAACAGGCAGAGTTGAATCAGAAAACCACATTTTTCAACACAATTTTGGCATTTTACTGGGACATACTTAATTTTTACTATTTTCAGCCTCCTTCCAGTTAGTGACAGGAATGGATATGAAACCAATACAAAATCCCGGAAAACTAAGCATTTCTGAAAAGTAGACAAAATTCTGAATTCAGAAAGGGGTCATTTGTGTAGATCCTACAAGGTTTTCCTACAGAAAATAACAGCTGAAATAAAAAAATATTGAAATTGAGCTAAAAAAAACAGCAATTTTTCTCCACTTTTTACTGTGTAACTTTTTCCTGCAATGTGAGATGTTTTAAAGCAATATACCGTTACGTGTGCTGGACTCTTTTGGCTGCAGGGATATAAAGGGCTTGTAGGTTCATCAAGATCCCTAGGTACCCAGAGCCAATAAATGAACTGCACCTTGCAATGGGTTTTCATTCTATTCCGGGTATACAGCAATTCATTTGCTGAAATATAAAGAGTAAAAAATAGGTATCAAGAAAACCTTTGTATTTCCAAAATGGCCGCAAGATAAGGTGTTGAGAAGCAGTGGTTATTTTCAGATCTCTGAATTCCGGGGTGCCCATACTAGCAGGTGAATTACAGGCCATTTCTCAAATAGACGTCTTTTTTACACACTGTCTTACATTTGGAAGGAAAAAATGTAGCGAAAGACAAGGGGCAAGAACACTTGTTGTGCTATTCTGTGTTTCCCCCACTCTCCCGATAAAAATGGTACCTCACTTGCGTGGGTAGGCCTAATGCTTGCAACAGGAAAGGCAATATGGACACATCACATTTTTACACAAAAATCTGATGTGTTTTTTGCAAAGTGCCTAGCTGTAGATTTTGGCCTCTAGCTCAGCCGGCACCTAGGGAAACCTACCAAACCTGCGCATTTTTTAAAGCTAGACACCTAGGGGAATCCAGGATGGGCTGACTTGTGGGGTTCTCACCAGGTTCTGTTACCCAGAATCCTTTGCAAACCTCAAAATGTGGCCAAAAGAACACTTTTTCCTCACATTTCGGTGACAGAAAGTTCTGGAATCTGAGAGGAGCCACAAATTTCCTTCCACCCAGCGTTCCCCCAAGTCTCCTGATAAAAATGGTACCTCACTTTTGTGGATAGGCCTAGTGCCTGCGACAGGAAATACCACAAAACACAAAGTGGACACATCACATTTTCCTAAAAAAACAGAGCTGTTTTTTGCAAAGTGCCTAGCTGTGGATTGTGGCCTCTAGCTCAGCCGGCACCTAGGGAAACCTACCAAACCTGTGCATTTTTTTAAACTGGACACCTAGGGGAATCCAGGATGGGCTGACTTGTGGGGTTCTCACCAGGTTCTGTTACCCAGAATCCTTTGCAAACCTCAAAATGTGGCCAAAAGAACACTTTTTCCTCACATTTCGGTGACAGAAAGTTCTGGAATCTGAGAGGAGCCACAAATTTCCTTCCACCCAGCGTTCCCCCAAGTCCCCTGATAAAAATGGTACCTCACTTTTGTGGATAGGCCTAGTGCCTGCGACAGGAAATACCACAAAACACAAAGTGGACACATCACATTTTCCTAAAAAAACAGAGCTGTTATTGCAAAGTGCCTAGCTGTGGATTGTGGCCTCTAGCTCAGCCGGCACCTAGGGAAACCTACCAAACCTGTGCATTTTTTTAAACTGGACACCTAGGGGAATCCAGGATGGGCTGACTTGTGGGGCTCTCACGAGGTTCTGTTACCCAGAATTGTTTGCAAACCCCAAAATGCGGCCAAAAAAACACTTTTTCCTCATATTTCGGTGACAGAAAGTTCTGGAATCTGAGAGGAGCCACAAATTTCCTTCCACCCAGTGTTCCTCCAAGTCTCCCGATAACAATGGTACCTCATTTGTGTAGGTAGGCCTAGCGCCTGTGACAGGAAATGCCACAAAACACAACATGGACACATGACATTTTCCTAAAAAAAACAGAGCTGTTTTTTACAAAGTGCCTAGTTGTGGATTTTGGCCTCTAGCTCAGCCGGCACCTAGGGAAACCTACCAAACCTGTGCATTTTCGGAAACTAGACACCTGGGGGAATCCAGGATGGGCTGACTTGTGGGGCTCTCACCAGGTTCTGTTACCCAGAATCGTTTGCAGACCTCAAAATGCGGCCAAAAAAACACTTTTTCCTCATATTTCGGTGACAGAAAGTTCTGGAATCTGAGAGGAGCCACAAATTTCCTTCCACCCAGTGTTCCTCCAAGTCTCCCGATAGAAATGGTAAGTCACTTGTGTGGGTAGGCCTAGTGCCTGCGACAGGAATAGATCACACAACGGTCAATGTTGTTACATGAGGCAACTGTTGACCCTGGGGTGATCCATTCGTGACGTAGGCACTAGGTATAGGCACTCAAGTGAGGTAGTGTTTTTATCAGGACAGGTGAGGAATCACTGGGTGGTAAGACTTTTGTGGATCCCAGCATATTCCTGTAGTTTATGTGACAGAAATGCAAGAAAAATTGAGTTTTTATTTATCATTTCAGCTTTGCAGGGTATTCTGGGTAAGAAAACTTTGGGGAATCCGCACAAGTCACACTTCTGTGGACTCCCCCGGATGTCTAGTTTCCAGAAATGTTTGGGTTTAGTATGTTTCCCTATATGGCTACCGAAACCAGGACCAAAAACACAGATGCCTGCCTTACAAAACCAGTTTGTTTTGTGATAGATAATTCTGATGTCTCCATAATACGATTTGGGCGGTGGAATTTGGGGCCAAACTAAATTGGGGAGCACTCTCTCTGTGCTTGCCGCCGCATTTACCTCTGGGTTGGGCTAACCCACTATTGCCCCGTTGCACACACTGTGCTTGCAAAGGGACAGCAGGACTGTCCTCATCACCTCCCTCATAATTTACTGGAAGAGGAGTTATACAGTGGGACTTCTCCGACTGAAAAATCACTCCCAGAGTCTGCGCCATTGTCCTATCCCTCAGATGCAAAATTGCTGGTGTGTGTAGAGGCCACCTTACCTGCGCTTCGTCCCTCAATCAGCACGTTCTTTCAAAACACTCAAAAGACACCTTGTCACATACCATTCGTCACAGTCTTTAGCACCTCTTGCGCCCAGCCCAACAATCATTATTGGTGCTCCCACTCCCATGTCCTCCTCCTAGGATTCCCTCATTACCATCCAGCAAAAGTGCCTTTCATCTCTCCATAGCCGCCACCCATCCCACACATACATTTGATTAGTATTATAGCGTAGGAAGTGGCTCACTTTACAAAAGTCTGATCCTTTTGTAGCAGAAACATAATCACAAGACTGCCACTAGACAAAAGTCTGATCCTTTTGTAGCAGAAACATAATCACAAGACTTACTTGACTTTTTTTATTGCTGCCTAAAAGCTACAGTTGAAATGCGTCAGATGAAGTATGTGTATTGCTTTGAAGACGCAAGCTGCAACTACAAGACAACTGGTGGCAACTATATATATATATATATATATATATATATATATATATATATATATATACCACTTTGATATGTGGGTCTGGTTTTCCTGGGGGCCGATTGCAGCCCCCAGGGAAACCACACATGCATTGACAAAAGTTATCTCTCTCGCTCTCTCTCTCTCTTTCTCTCTCTCTATATATATATAGATCTATCTCTATATAGATATATCTATCTATGTAGATCGATATATCTATCTACATGGATTTATCTCTCTCTCTTTCTCTGTATATAAATATATATATATATATGTATACATATATATATATATATATTATATATATATTGATATAGCCATGTAGCTAGATATATCTATCTACATAGATAAATATATCTATATGTATAGATCTATATATATACATATATATATATATTTTTTTTTTTGAGTTGTTGTATGGTTTCCTTGGGGGCTAAACAAAGTATTCCCCCGACAGGGGGTCGCCCTGCCCACGGACGACCCCCTGTCAAATTCTTTATTTTTTTTTTTTACCCCTGGTGGGGGCGCGATCGAGTGTGATCGCACTCGATCGCGACCCCCCAGGGGCCACCTACCTCATTATGAAAAAAAAATGCCCTGGGGGGAGCAGCCCGTTTTCCAAGTGGGCCGACCCCCCAAGTGAAATCCCTGGTGTCTAGTGGCGTTTCCTGGCTTTCGATTGCAGCTGTGCTGCAATCAAGGGCCAGGAAACACATTCAGGAAGGCCTCGTATGAAAGTGGAGAGTCTCCCCTTTCATACGAGGCCTTCCCGAATGTGGGAAAGGCCGTTTGGGGCTTCCTGCTCCAATGGGGAAAACAACAATGTGACGTCAGCGCGCCTCACAGTGCGCTAATGTCACAAAGGGGCGAGTGGGGGGTTGGAGACACGGAAAAGCTTCCATGTCTCCCGGCTAGTGAAAAAAAATAAAAAATCCTCGGGTGTGACGCACCCGAGGATTTTCTAACCCCCTCCCTGGTGTCGGCCACTAGTCGTGACCCGCACCACAGAGGTAGTGTGGGCGTCGGCCAGTGGCCGACACCCGCACCAAAGGGGTTAAAAAAATCTCCCCCTCTTTATTCCATAAAAACCCAATACCCTGCTACTAAAACAATGTTTAAAACCATCATTTATTTACATTAGCACAACTAAAAGTATGAATTTCAACAATTTCACAACTAATAAATTAACTTTCTAAAAACACAAATAAAAAATAAACATATATAATCAAATGCAGTACAACAAATTACATAATAATTAACAATTAGAACGATATTACATAAACAATATTTTCTACATGAGTATTTTTTTTAAACGATATTAAAAATAGTACTTGCAACTACATTTTTACCTTCGATATTGCTGTCGATGATATTTTTGACATCCTGATATTTTTGAAACAATACTGTTGAATCACAATATCTTTTTCTAATATTTTGCCCAAACACCATAAAACTGACACTATAATTTAGTAAAGTGAAACATATTATTGAACAAAATAAGCTCAAAACAATGGAAATTATATTATGGGAACCAGAGATATGGATTTTTAAACTTTAAATGTCACAAAGTGCTAAGGAACAAATTGCCAAAGTAAATCCTAGCTGCCTTTTCAGACCAAAAGGAGGAAGGATACAGCCCAGTGGGTCACCCCAGTCAACATTTTTAACTTCTGCCTTTTAAGGCAAGGGGCTGTAGCTGATGGGAGTTCAACAATTTCATGTCAATAAATATTGTGTTCCTTTGTTTGGCACAAGCATCTACAGTCGGACAAACACGAAAATCAAATCTGCCAAGGTCACTTTGCCAGTGATCTCACTTTGCCAAATTTCTACGCTCCTTGGTTTTACATCAAACTTTGGAGACAAGGTATGCCAGAAGCTGTGATGATGGAATACGGAATGCTTCATTCCATGTTCCATCATGGAATAGGAGAAGGGAATGTGAAGAAAGGAGAGACGGAGATGAAGGAGAGGAGGAGCACGGACATACTGTTCTTCCCGATTTAGTCTTGCTATATTAACCGGGTTGAATAAAGAAGTTCCATCCATTCCATGGTGTACAAGTGTATTTGCAACAGTGGCAATGAGCGAAAATTGGTCACAAAAAGAAGAGGAACAAATAGTCAACCCCGGGAGTACGCAGGATGGGACTCATACGAAGAGACTGCTGTTGGAAAAGTTTGTCGGCATCAATAAACACTGCAATTACGGATCACATTAAGCTATTGTTAACAATAATTTGGCAGGCTGGGAATTTAGGAAGTCTGGATAGTTTACCACTTACTAGGAGCTGGCGGCTGTAATGGTAGGAGAGAGCACTGGCTCTTGATTTCCGTTTCGGCGGAAATCGCAGCTTCTATGGAGTTTGTGTATGCTGTTAACGTTCAATTTCGGCTCATTGACAGCTAAGTCACCATGTGGGGAGCGTTTATACAACAAGTTCAATCTCCACTAGAAAATCAGATGAGGCACCTTTTTCACGTCTGTACGAGTGGACCATCTCAGCGACTTGGAAATAAGGATGTGTTTCTTCATTTTTGTAAATAAAAAAGTAATTTCAACTGCAGAACATGTGCTTGTCAGCACGGTGACGGGCACACCCATATTTTACAGTAAGAGTGAGATTAATTTGGAGACACATCATGTTTAATTTCCAATGTTTAAAAAAAAATTGCACTTTTAATTCATTGAACTTCGCAAATACCTAAACCTTTTTGCCAGAAAAGGGGGAACAATCAATGAGATGGCAGGATTGGAAATAGTACTTTTGTAACTATATGGACACATTTGAAGAAGAGGATTTTTCACCGGAAAAAAAGAAAAAAGTGCTCTTACATTGTTTGGGTTCGGGAGGTGTAAAAACATATGACCAAATTCAAAAGAAAGTAAGACAAGATGGAGTTGGTGATGCGTTTACACATGCTTTTGAAGATATGGATGCTCATTTTTCATCTGTAGTTTGTATTGCAGTTGATAGATATCATTTTTTTCAACGCAAACAGGGAAAAATGGAAAGTATAGATGGCTGAGGGGGTCATTACAACATTGGCGGTAAAAGCTGCTTACCGCCGTGCAGAAGACCCCCAACACACCACCGCGGCGGCGGTAAACCGCCACGGTCATTATGACCCACAACTCGGAAACCACCAAAATACAGACACCCACAGAAGTCCACCACACCAAAGGCCAGCAATAAACTGGCGATAACCAAACCGACACCGTCACACCAACAGAAATACGCCCACACTATCACAACACACAAATCCACGCGGCGGTCTTTCAACCGCGGTATCCCATTGGCGGTACACACCGCAGCGCTCAAAATACACACACTCCTACAAAACACAGCCACATTGGACAATTCCAAATACACGCACCTGATACACATACAAACACCACTTCCACACACCCAATACAATATAAAACACACACCCACATCACCCACAAACCCCCACCACAAAAAAATCGGGACGACGCACAGAGAGAGAGACCATATAGAAGAATTGAGCACCCAGCCGCACATATTACCATCACCCACACAAATCCCACGCACTTCACACAACACACCAATACACATAACCACAATTATCACCACACATTCTACCCCACACATCACCAACACCACCCCATGGCACCGCAAAGACACCCCAGGTTTTCGGAGAAGGAACTCAGGGTCATGGTGGAGGAAATCATCCGGGTAGAGCCACAGCTATTCGGAGCACAGGTGCAGCAGACCTCCATTGCAAGGAAGATGGAGCTATGGAGCAGAATAGTCGACAGGGTCAACGCAGTGGGACAGCACCCAAGAAATCGGGATGACATCAAGAAGAGGTGGAACGACCTACGGGGGAAGGTGCGTTCCGTGGTATCCAGACACCGGATTGCAGTGCAGAAGACTGGAGGCGGACCCCCACCTCCTCCCCAGAATTTACGACATGGGAGGAGCAGGTCTTGGCGATCCTGCATCCTGAGGGCCTTGGCGGAGTATCTGGAGGAATGGACTCGGGTAAGTCACATCTTCACTACTTCATCCCCCCACCCCACCTGCATGCCAACACATACCCCCACCCTCAGCCTCACCCCCATCACTCCTACTCCTTGCAAATGTCCCACCATCACAACCCACCCATCCCAAAACCAAGCCCTGCATGCGACCACAAAGCATGGACACCCATCACCAAAGCATGCCCACTGCACATACCCATACCCCCCAAACCACCGACACAAAGCCCCCACACAGGAATGCAAGCACTGGGGGACACGGGCACCCACCCATTGCACACCATTCCACACACAGATGCAATAATCATGCTTTTATACCCCTGCAGGACCCCTACGCAACGTCACCGCACAGGAGGGTCCACAAATGTCCACCCCCCCCAGAATAGGCCCAAAGTGATGACTGCAGCTCTGTCGACCTGGATCTAGATGACCAGCCCGGCCCATCGGGGACCTCGGGACAGTCGGTTCCCCTCACACAGCCACAGGCCACTGCAGACCTACCCCCCTCTGGAAGCACCAGCACAGCACCCACCCAGCGGGCCCACACCTCTGTCTCCAGGACACGTCAAGCAGCAGTGTGTTCACCACTACAGGGCACCCAGGTTAACCCACCACCCCAACAACAACAGGGACCTGGGGGCAGTGGCAGTGGGCACACGGTCCAGGGGACAGAGGCCCAGGGAAACAGGGGAACTGGGAGGGCTGCTGTGCGACAGGGTGGGGACAGGCCCAGGGAACCCACTCTCCACGTGGCCCTCTCCTCCATCATGGGAGCATACCACCACTCCCAGGAGACGATGGCTACGGTACTGGCCAAGTTTCAGGAGACCCAGCGCATGCAGGAGGAACAGTATTTGGGCGTCAGGGAGGAACTCAGAACCATCAGCTCCGCCCTGGGCACCATTGTAGGGGTGCTGAATCTGGTAGTGACCACTTTGAGGGACACTGTGGCACCACAAAGGGCCCCTGACACTAGCATGGACCAAGAACTGCACACCACCTCCGCCGGCGCTAGTGGACAGGAGGCACCGACACAGGACCAACAGGCCACCAGCACCCCACCCCCTGCAGAAGGAGAACCACCCCGCAAGCAGTCCCTGAGATCCAGGAAGAGGACAGAGTAAGATGCCAAGACCCCGCCAAGAAAGGATACCACCCTGATAGTCATCCCACTGTCCCACTTTGTCACCCAGTCCATCCTTAAACTGCCCCAGTTCCACTTCCCAGACCCATTTGGACAATGCACCTGTGAGACTAATAGACTGGACTCTGCCATGGACATTCCTCCACCATCACCCCTCGCCAATTTACAACCCCCCTCCAATAATTTGCACCTTAATAAACACCGTTCTTGCACAAAACAATCAGGAGTCTGTCTGTGAATGTGAATATAGTTATCTGTAATTATGGTGCCAAAATGCTTATTTACATTGTGATGCCAACATACCAATGTCACACAGCTGTAGTCCATGGGGAAACAAAGCAGATATCACACTGTGGGACCCAGATCTCTGAAATCGTAAGGGAATGTGACAACTCAGTTACCATACACTGGGTGAAAAGGACAGACAGTACAGAGGTAGTAGTGTTTAAGTACATGTAGTAGGCCAGTTTGTATTCTTACCTCTGTTCATTGGAAATATTGCAGTATCACCGTGTTCCTGTTGTCTATGTCGTCTTCTTCGTCTTCCTCCTCTTCACTCTCCACAGGCTCCACAGCTGCTACACCACCACCATCTGGACCATCCTCCTGCAGCAAAGGCACCTGGCGACGCAAAGCCAGGTTGTGAAGCATACTGCAGGCCACGATGATCTGGCACACCTTCCTTGGTAAGTAGAATAGGGATCCACCTGTCATATGGAGGCACCTGAACCTGGCCTTCAGGAGGCCGAAGGTCCGCTCAATCACCCTCCTAGTTCGCCCATGGGCCTCATTGTAGCGTTCCTCTGCTCTAGTCCTGGGATTCCTCACTGGGGTCAGTAGCCATGACAGGTTGGGGTAACGAGACTCACCAATTAGCCGCACACGGTGCCTCTGGAGCTGACCCATCACATAAGGGATGCTGCTATTCCGCAGGATGTAGGCGTCATGCACTGAGCCAGGGAACTTGGCATTCACATGGCAGATGTACTGGTCTGCCAAACATACCATCTGGACATTCATGGAATGATAATTCTTCCAGTTTCTGTACACCTGTTCACTCCTGTGGGGGGGACCAGAGCCACATGGGTCCCATCAATGGCACCTATGATGTTGGGGATATGTCCAAGGGCATAGAAGTCACCTTTCACTGTAGCCAAATCCTCCACCTCAGGGAAAACGATGTAGCTCCGCATGTGTTTCAGCAGGGCAGACAACACTCTGGACAACACGTTAGAATACATAGGCTGGGACATCCCTGATGCTATGGCCACTGTTGTTTGAAATGACCCACTTGCTAGGAAATGGAGTACTGACAGCACCTGCACTTGAGGGGGGATTCCTGTGGGATGGCGGATAGGTGACATCAGGTCTGGCTCCAGCTGGGCACACAGTTCCAGAATAGTGGCACGGTCAAGCCTGTATGTCAGGATGAGATGTCTCTCCTCCATTGTCGACAGGTCCACCAGCGGTCTGTACACCGGAGGATGCCGCCATCTCCTCACATGTCCCAGCGGACGGTGCCTATGAAGGACAACAGCGAGCACAGAGTCAAACATCCCAGAGGTACGTAACCCCAGCTTTAAAAAAACACAGATCTTAACCCATCGAATGGCTTGTATGAGTGTGGATGCAAGGCCTAGGTATGTGTGAAGCAGTACAAAAAGTAAGGCATGTGGGCCCCTGAAATGTCTGCTGCCTGACCTGTAAAGTGTGACAATGGGATGTGAGGTAACTGCGCTGGCGTTGCACACCGTGGCGGTAAGCGGTCGAAGACCGCGGCGCAATGCTGCATTGGTTAACATTGGACCCTATGGGTCTCAGGAGCCAATGACGATGTGCGCCGGCGGTCGCGGTACGCACCGCTGCGGACGTGACTGCCATTTTCTCTCTGTTAATTCACTTGATACCTGATCTTCGACAGGAGAGGACCTACACTGCAAGTGCTGCTGTGACCTCGGTCTGGAAGGGACAATGGCTCATGCGACTGGGGAAAGGGCCCCTGCCTTCACATCGGAGGAGTTGTAGAAGCTTGTGGATGGAGTCCTCCCCCAGTACACGCTACTCTACGGTCCTCCAGCCAAACCGGTAAATACACTGGGAGCATGCTGTATGGGCTATGCCTGTGTTGAGTGGGGTGGATGAAAGATGGGAGGGGGGGGAGAGATTGAGGCATGCTTGAAACAACGGTGAGTGCATGTGCCACATGGCAAGGGTAGGGATGGGGGGCCACTCACATTGATGGTGCAGAAGGTGATTACTTTTCTTCTCCCCCTGTACATTTCATATAGGTCAGCGCCCACCAGAAGACGGATATTTGGCGTGCCATCGCCAAGGACGTCCAGACCCTGGGGGTCCACCACAGACGGGGCACCCACTGCCGGAAGAGATGGGAGGACATTTGCCGCTGGAGCAGGAAGACGGCGGAGGCTCAGCTGGGGATGGCCTCCCAACGTGGGAGGGGTTCCCGTCGGACCTTGACCCCACTGATGTTCCGGATCCTGGCGGTGGCCTACTCCGAGTTGGATGGGCGCGTGAGGGCATCACAGCAGACACAAGGGGGTGAGTACACTCACAATCTGCTAACTTTGCGTGCTGTGGAGGTGTCTGGGTGGGGGAGGAGGGCTGTGGGTATCCCTAGGCCAGGGCGAGTTCCGTAGCATAGGCCCCTTCGTAAGGCACGGCCCTGTGCCCCCGCTCCCCACCTCTGTAGGGTGCCAAGTACAGCTATTTATGGCCCTGTGTCACCTATGTGTGCAGATGTCGTCCATAGCCTTGTAGGCCATGTCCCAGGGATTGCAAAGTGGACCCCAAGTGTGCGGCGTAGTGCAGGGGGCTTCTGTGTCTATGCTGTCCGCCAAAGGTAGCGGGAATGCATGCACTCAACATGTCTTTCTTCTGTTTCCCCCCCTTTTTGTGGTATTCCTGTTCATGTGTGCATTAGCATCATCAGGCGGAGGAGCAGTGGCACCGGAGCACAAGGGAGCTGCATCCCACATGGCCATGGAGGGCCACACTACCGACTCTGAATTCGCCAGTGGGACGGAGGGCGAGGGGAGCTCCACGGCGGGGACACGAGTGGACATTAGTGGATCGGACTCGTCCTCTGATGGGAGCTCCCTTGTGGTGGCGGCAACATCTCTGCCCCCCGCAACAACAGGTACAGACGCCACCCCCCGCACCAGCACCGCCCTCCCAGCAGCCCCTCAGCGTTTGCCCTGTGCCCGCTCACCCAGGAAGGTGGGCATCTCCTTCGCCCCAGGCACCTCAGGCCCTGCCCCAGTCACCCCTGCTGCCCTCAGTGAGGAGGTCATTGACCTCCTCAGGTCGCTCACTGTTGGTCAGTCTACCATTTTGAATGCCATCCAGGGTGTAGAAAGGGAAGTGCACCAAAGTAATGCATACTTGGTGGGCATTCATTCTGGTCAGGCTGCCCTTCATCGAACCCTGCAATCTCTGGCTTCAGCACTGATGGCAGCCATTGTCCCTGTGTCTAGCCTCCCCCCTCCAACTTCCTACACCCCGATCCAATCCCCTGTACCTCTGCCTATCCCAAGCACACCATCAGACCAGCCTGCACACACCTCAACAGCCAAGGGCAGCTCACGCAGATATGAGCACCACACATCCCACAGGCAGTCACACAAGCAACATCCACATACAGACATACCAACATCCACTGCCTCCACTGTGTCCCCCTCCTCCACGTCTCCCTCCTCCCTGCCAGTCTTGTCTCCACTCACACCTGCATGCACAGCATCTTCAGCCACTACGTCCCTCAGCAGCACACACCAGAACACCCCGCACACGTGCACTCACCACCCCCACTGCCATTTACACGTCCCATGTGTCCTCTCCCAGTTTGTCTGTTCCGCCCCTCCCAAGATACACAAACGCAGGCAGCCACCCACCCAACAGCCATCCACCTCACGACAGCCTACAGCCCAGGCACCTGCACCCAAAGCCACCCCACTTACACCTCCTACAACCACAACCTCTTCCTCCACTCCCATACCCACTACACCTACCCGTCCTACTGCTCCCAAAAAATGTTTCCTCTCCAAACTTAACCTCTTTCCCTCAACTGCCCCACCGCGTCCATGTCATAGGATCAGAGCTAGCACCTCAGCCACTACATCACCGGACCCGGTGGTGCATGTCGTACATGGTCACTGGAGTGCAGTAAATACCAGGGCAGCCAGTCTGGTACGGAGCCACAGCACAGCCAGGGGACCGCCATCTGAAGCACCGCTGAACAGCGCACGGCTATCCCAAGCAACGCTGAACAGGGGACCGCCATCTGAAGCACCGCTGAACAGGGCACAGCTATCCCAAGCACCGCTGAACATGGGACTGCCATCTGAAGCACCGCTGAACAGGGGACCGCCATCTGAAGCACCGCTGAACAGGGCACAGCTATCCCAAGCACCGCTGAACAGGGGACTGCCATCTGAAGCACCGCTGAACAGGGCACGGCTATCCCAAGCACTGCTGAACAGGGGACCGCCATCTGAAGCACCGCTGAACAGGGCACGGCTATCCCAAGCACCGCTGAACAGGGGACCGCCATCTGAAGCACCGCTGAACAGGGCACGGCTATCCCAAGCACCGCTGAACAGGGGACCGCCATCTCACGCCGCGCTGGCCCATGAGCGGCAGGGGCAGTGCCGCATCTGTGTCGGACAGGGCTGCACGATGCACTCTGGGCACCAGGCCCCCTCCTGGACCAGTGGAGACATGCATCCACTACCTCATTCCTGCACAGGAAGAAGCACTCTGGCCAACAGGCACCCTCCAGAACCAGTGGAGACTGTTATCCACTTGAGAGACTGAGGCTTTGCACTCCCCAGGATGGAACAGTGGGCAACCCACCCACTGTAGAGAATTGTGAGACTGAGGCTTTGCACTCCCCAGGATGGAACAGTGGGAAACCCACCCACTGTAGAAACTTGTGAGACTGTGGCTTTGCACTCCCCAGGATGGAACAGTGGGCAACCCACCCACTGTAGAGACTTGTGAGACTGTGGCTTTGCACTCCCCAGGATGGAACAGTGGGCAACCCACCCACTGTAGAGACTTGTGAGACTGTGGCTTTGCACTCCCCAGGGTGGAACAGTGGGCAACCCACCCACTGTAGAGACTTGTGAGACTGTGGCTTTGCACTCCCCAGGGTGGAACAGTGGGAAACCCACCCACTGTAGAAACTTGTGAGACTGTGGCTTTGCACTCCCCAGGATGGAACAGTGGGCAACCCACCCACTGTAGAATCTTGTGAGACTGTGGCTTTGCACTCCCCAGGATGGAACAGTGGGCAACCCACCCACTGTAGAATCTTGTGAGACTGTGGCTTTGCACTCCCCAGGCTGGAACAGTGGGCAACCCACCCACTGTAGAGACTTGTGAGACTGTGGCTTTGCACTCCCCAGGATGGAACAGTGGGAAACTCACCCACTGTAGAGACTTGAGAGACTGTGGCTTTGCACTCCCCAGGATGGAACAGTGGGCATGGAGCCCCCTCGTGGATCTGGCGTCGTGCACTCATCCGGCTGAGGTGCCCCCCCTTCCCTTCCCCCTGAGGTGCCTGTAGTTTTGCTATCTGATGCCCCTGCAGTGTTCTCTCCGTTTTGGTCAGGTATCCGGTGTGGGCTTTGCCCATGTTTTTTGGGCCCAGTGGTCCACGGACAATGCCTGGTACAATGCCTGGACTTGTAAATTTGGTGTATATAATAGTTTTTAGTGTGTATATATTTTTGATTGCTGTATTTCAATATATTTCAATGGTTACAGTCATTTCCTTTTGTCTTTGCATTCTTCCAGGGGATCTGGGGGGTGTAACTGTGATGTATAGATATGTATTAGTGTGTGTGTTGTAGTGGGTGAGGGTGGGGGTGGGGGTGGGGGTGTTGCGTGTGTGTGTCACTGTTTTTTCCCTCCCCCCTTCCCTATGTCGTAGGTGCAGTACTCACCGTTGTCTTCTGCACCGGCGTACGTGCTCCTGGTAGAGGAGCAGGAAGACTATGGCTGGGAGGATTTGGAGTTCCGGGTCCATGGTGTCCTCGTTCCTGGTGGGGTGTGTAGAGGTGAGCGTTTTCTCTTCGAAATGTCTGTTTCCGCCGTGTTTTTATCAGCGGTGAATCCGCCCCGGAAAAGGTGGCAGATTGGAATGTTGTGATACTGTGGGCGGTACTTTGACTCCCACCTGTCTGTTGGCGGTGACCACTGCGCTGTTTGTTTGTACCGCCGTGGCGGTCGGAGTGTTAAAGTGGCTGTCTTTGTTGGCGGTTTCCGCCACGGTCGTGATTCCATTTTTTTTTCCTGCCGGCCTGTTGGCGGTTTTACCGCCGCTTTAGCACCGACCGCCAGGGTTGTAATGACCGCCTATGTCTCTACACTGAAACAATTAGCTATCAGTTGTAGGTTTGGTAATCTATAAGAGGAACTCATTGGTGACCAAATTATAATGCACGCCAGTAATCCAACTATACAGGACAAACTATGGGTTAATGGTGAAGCTCCACTAAAGGAAGTCATGTCTTTAGTTAAGAAAGCAGAATTAACATGCAGATGTGCTAAAGCGGTGCTGGAGGAATCTCAGAATGAAAATAAATATGACAGTGTAGATAAGACCACCAAGAAAAATTTGAGCAATTGTCAGGGTGTTACCCCTCTGAAGAGTAAAATTGGTTTTAGAAAGAAAGAGGACGTCAGCAGCAAGAGATGTTTTAGATGTGACAGCACGGAACATTTAGCTTACTCTAAAAAATGCCCGGCTAAAAACCAAAAATGTTCCAGTTGTGGAATAATGGGTCATTTTTCTAGGGTCTGTAAAAAGAAAAAGGAAGGAAATGTGAAGTGTGTTCAAGAGGAGAGTAATTCAGATTCAGATCATTGGTAGGATGAGTCTGATTCAAGCAGTGTGTTTTGCCTTGAGTATGGTGTATGCGATGTTGAGCATGGTGTTAGGAAAAAACCTATGTATGAAATATTAGTAGACAATGTACCGGTTATTTTAATGGCAGAGTCAGGTTCAGTGTTTACCATCATTAATAAAGCAATGTCTGTGGGGTTATTTAGGGACAAATTTGTTTTGGAAAAGCCGGATGTGGAATCAAGAAAATTTATGGGTCAGTTCATCAATTTAATTGGGGTCCGAAAAACAGAATTCAAATTTAAAGTAAGAAAAGCAATGTGTAAATTATATATCTTGAAAAGGGGTCCATCATTTTTAGGTTGGCATGATCAGGGCGAATTAGGAATTATTTTAAACCCAAATAGTGCTGAGCATGTGTTGTTTATGGAGGAAGGCATTGAGGAAACAATGCATAACACATTTTCAAAGGTGTTTTCAGGAAATGTTGGACTGTTAGCAGGATTCAATCACAAAATAGAATTGAAGAATTCTGCATCCCCATGCATACAGAAAGTTAGACACATTCCATTGTCCATTAAAGATGAGGTCGTAGCACAATTAAAAAGGCTGGAGACGGAGGGCGTTTCACCTTTGGTTGTGGTGCAGAGGTCCAATGGCACAGTGAGGTTGTCTGTTGACCTCAGAGAGGTTAACAAAAACATATTGATTGATCAATTCCCATTACTTAGAATTAATGAAATGTTAACAAACACAAATGGGGGCAATTGGTTTTCTACACTAGACTTAAAATCGGCTTATCACCAAGTGATATTACACCATGAATATAGGAGGTGCACAACTTTTATTACACCGTTGGTTGTTTCCAATCTTTAAGGGTACCTTTTGGTTTGGCGTCAGCTTCTGCAATGTTCCAACGCTTGATGAGTGAATTGTTTAAGGATATAGATAAAGTAATGTTTTTCAGGATGACATTTTGATCATGGGCGAGTCCAAGTTAGAACATGATCTAAAATTGAGACAAGTGTTGAACATTTTAGACCAAAAAGGTGGAATTTAATAAATGCAATTTTGCTAAGCAAGAGGTGATTTACTTACGTAACAGTATTAGCAAAAAAGGCATAAAACCTATGCAGAAATTATTGGATGCCATTTGCAATTCACCAGTGCCTTCCAATAAAGATGAGGTTAGAGCGTTTCTTGGTATACTGGCAGTTTACTCAAAGTTTGTGTGTAATTTTGCCACAAAAACACATGCTTTCAGGAATTTACTTAAGAATAGAATTAAATGTTTGTGGTTGGAAGAATGCCAAAGAAAATTCATGAACTTGAAGGGGGAAATGTGTAATTCACCATATTTGAAGAGCTTTGATCCCAAACATCACATTTGTATAGCCACAGATGCCAGCAAAAAAGGGTTTGGGAGCTATACTGTCGCAATTTGATGAAAAAGGCAATAAGTGGTTTGTGGCTTTTGCATCACGTGCTCTTTCCTTGGCTGAAGATCGGTATTCTGTCATCAGAAGAGAGACTTTGGCATGTGTTTGGGGACTTTGTCATTTTAGGCATTATATATGAGGGTTTAAGGTGTTGGTGAAAACAGGTCACAAACCATTAACAAAAAAGTTAACTACAACAGGTTTACAGAGAGCTTCTCCACGTTTAGCTCAGATGTCTGTTAAGTTATTAGACTTCAATTATGAGATCCAATACATTCCTGGTGTGAACAATAGAATAGAAGATTTTATGCCTTCACCAGCTGATGGTAATAATGACCATCTTATTGATGGGTGTGCTGCTGGTATGTTTGATGAAGGCATGGAAGGAAATAATCAGGATGAGTGGAAAAGCTACATGATGAAGGATGGTATCATGCAAAAAATTATTTTATTTGTTAATGAAGTCTGGCCAGAGAAGAAAAACATTGACAATGATTGCAAGGGATTTTGGGAAGTCCGAGATGAACTTAGTGTGGAGAATGGTATACTACTTGGAAGTGTGAGGTTTATACCACCAGTTGGAGTACATGGAAGAATTTTAGATGTATGTCATTAGGGACATTTAGGTATTTCTAAAACAAAACAGAATTATTGGTGGCCCGGCTGTGATAGTGACAGTGAGAGAGTGGTCAGAGAATGTGTGAAATTTAATTGTTCTGATAAAGCTTTGAAAACATTTTGTCCACCTTTAATTCGAATATCGTGTCTTAGCATGCCATGGGAAAAAATAGGGATTGATGTAATTGGTCCAATAGAAAGTGGTGAAGCACAGAAGAAATGTATTATTGTAGTTGATCATTTATCAAAATGGCCAGAAATTGACATAGTCAAAAAAGCAGATAGGGAACAAGTTTTTGAATATGATATTTTTGAAGGAAGGTTTGTCCAAATAAATAATTTCCGATAATAGTCTGCAATTCACTTCTGAGTTATTTAGTGAGTCTTTGAAAAGGAAAGGGTTTTGTCACAAAACACATCTGTGTACCATCCTTCAGGAAATGGCCTGGTTGAACGCTTCAACAGAGTGATTAAGGGGTCTTTACAGATTGCGACGAATACCAATTTGAAGTGGGAATCTTAAGTGTTTAAAATGTTATGGGCATATTGCATTACTTCTTGTTCTAGCACAGGGAAAAGTCCTTTTGTTCTTATGAGGGGATGTGAGCCATTATGTAAAGAAGTTGCATGGATGCAAACTACCAGGTTGGCAGTTTAGTCTTCTGAGAGTATTGTTTGAAAAATATGTGAATCTAAAAAAAATTATAAAGATTACCATGATAAAAACAAAAATGTCAAACTTGTGCCAATTATAGTGGGAGATTGGGTGACAGTGAAAAAGGACAAAAAAATACAGAAATGGATCAGTAAATTTTCCACACCACTGAAAGTAAGCAAATTGTTTAGCAATTCACCTTTAATTAGTGATGGAAAGGTTTGGCATTTAAACAGGCTGGCAAAATGTTTATATGCTGCTCAAGGATGTATGTATAACCAGAATTCAGTAGATGAGAGAACTAGGTATGACTGGATGGAGGAAGTAGTGGAAAATGATATTGTGCATGGAAATGCTATGAATGAGATTGGGGAAAGTGAAACAAGCATCAATAATGATAGTTTGTCACAAAGGATGTTGAATTTTAGAAATAATAGAGAAAAACTTAAAAGGACCATTCACAAACCTAAAAAATATAACAATTACATTTGTTCTTGATGTAAATTGATGTACTGTAAATAGGCAAATATGCCAATTGGTGATACTTCCGGTAAATCATAATAGATGGTGTGATTAGAGATGTATTTTATTATAGGAAGACATGCTAACAAGTTTTCTTCATGTATTTCAAAATAGTAGTGACGGGTAAATACTTTAATTGCATTTTAATATAGGAAAATGTGCAACTAGTGCACTTCATGTATTTCAAAATATGTTGGTATTTATATAATTTGTGTTTGTTTTTTATAAAGGGGAAAGGTGTGTTATGATGGAAGATGGAATGCTTAATTTCATATCCCATCATGGAATAATAGAAGGGAACGCTGAGAAAGGAGACACGGAGATGAAGGACAAGAGGAGCACGAAAATACTGTTCTTCCCGCTTTAGTCTTGCTGTATTAACCAAGGTTGAATGAAGAAATTACATCCATTCTGTGGTGTACAAGTGTATTTACAACAGAAGCTTTTCATCTTGCAGCAAAAATATTTAGGCTGGATGAATGAAGAATACTTACCTGCTAAGATCACACCTTTCTCAGCTAGCCTTGTCCTAGACCTCTAGAAGTCAACATTTTTCAAAGCCCCAAATGTCTTTGATGCTGAAGTGCCTTCACCTGGTCATCCCCTTAGTTCCCAAACTAGAAGGGCAGTTTCAAGTCACCAGGATACAGGCAGCAGTCGAGAGCAAGCTCAATCATTCTCTTCAGCCAGTGCATCACCTCAGGTCTCAGAGCCCTCTGGCTTGTTAGTTCTTCGTGAATTAGTATGGGAAGTCTGTACTTAGAATTAAGAGCTTCTTATAAGGTCAGAAAAGTTCAGACAAACTTTAGAAGATAGGGACATGGAAACTAGCATAGTAGATAGTGATGTTACACCTCCAGGTTATGGATTTGGAGCAGAAAATCTGGAGCAGGGGCACTTGTAGCATATTGACGTTATGCATAATGGAATCCTTGTGGTTCTGTGCGGACTCTGAACAGTAAGTATGTAATGTGCAGAAAGGTGTTAGGGTGTGGACCCTATAGAGCTGTCTTAGAATATAGGACTATCAGAGGCACTATGGAAGCAGTAGGGAGGGTCCTTTTTTCTTACAGACTAATTTGACATATGGTATTGCATTCTGATACATTATTTTCTTCCTTCTTGGTTCTCACTATCCCTGTTACTCACTACTCTGTGGTCTGCTTACCACAGTGATTCTGCAAATACTGTCTCAACAAACCACCTCTTCCTCTCACTGCCTACCTGATCCTTGGATCCTCATAATCTGTGCAGTGCTGCTCTCATCTTGCAAGCATCTTTCCAAATCTGGGCCTGTATCATGGTAGGACTGGTGCTAGTTACAGTCATCTTAAGTAAGTTGGTATCTAAGATGCACAAATTGTTGATTGATGTATCATATATTTTGTTATTTTTGTGTTATTCACATATTCTCCAAAGTCTTTGTCCTGTATTTTGTTTTGTGGAGCTTACTGAGCAGTGGCTCTGCGATAACCCAAGGATCGTGATAGTGCAATTCTAAACCAGGGTCTCCAGTGTCTTAGCCTTTCCCCCGTGTTCTCCTGGTTCCTAATTGAGGATTTAATTTCAGTATCTTCATTGAAAAAAGTGGATGATAGGGGTAGCTGTCTATTTTTATTGGGGCCTTCATTCTATATTCATGTTTAACAAAAGTTCCCACACTCACATCTTTTACAGCACTTCCTCTCAGTTTACTGTAATTCCTTTCCTGAAAGATATTTATTTTGCAGGTCTTTCAAAAGAGTGGATTCACCCCGCCTACCCCTACCAGGTATAGCTCACTTCCTGTCCGAGATGTGCTGGCATGTCAAGATTCTTTGTTTTCCTAGAGAGATACTTTACACCACATCATCAGAAATAAAAGAGTTCTTTATTGCCAATGGATAAAGGGGACTTCATTGTAAATGGATTTATGACTTTTCAGGCTTCGTTCAAAGATGGATAGAATAAACTTTTGTAAAAATTGCACTTTATTCATGTGACCACACGGACATGCTAATAACATTACTGGTCATGTCCATACAATTCCATTCAATTGTACTTTATTCGGTTGTCATAACCATAAAAGCATACGATAACAAAAGTACCACAAAACCACAATGAAAACAATCACAAAATAAATATAAATAAAAAATGTTACAATTTAGATGTTGACAAGTGGCTGTGCTGCCACAATTACTGTACATGGAAGCAAAGGTTAAAAAAGGAAAACATGCATGAGAAAAATACTGCATAGTCCATAAATACTTCTCATGCAAATGGCCATGAGATGTTTTCCAATATTTAAATTATAACAGGTACTGCATTCACATTTGTACTGTGCAGCTACAGGGAATAGGAACACTATAAAATGTATCATCATAATGTAAAACAATGCACATAAAAGTGGTTAATCAGCTAACCTAGAGGAAATACCGATGTAAAGCTAGATAAAGTGCAAGATCATGGAAGTGCAATTATTTAACAATATAATGATCTAATGTAAAAAAAATGCTGGACTTTAAAAAGTACAAAATGGCAAGTTTGTTGCAGGAGCAAAAGCCTGGCACTAGGCATTGCTGAAATAGTTGTTTAAAACAATACCCACTGCACGTTGTGCCAGCTATAGCAGAAATGTGGTTCACCTATACCAAGTGTTTAGCAGAAAGCGTCAACAGCGAATACAGTTGGACCTGAAGTGTTGGTTTTCAAAATTCTCTGGGCAACTAAACAACAGGTCACCCCCAAGCTCAGACTCACTGGGCATATCCACTTGAGGCGTAGACCAAGATTTTTAGAGGAAAATAACAAAATATGCTCCTCTGTCTATGGAACCAGTCCAACCCACAAGCTGGACACATATCAGAGGTCTGGCCTTTTTTCCATCTACTTGTGAGTGATTTCAGGCATAGGTTACCCAGTCAAAAGCAGACATTCAAGCTCTTGGCTGAAGGAGGTATGATAGTGTACAAGAATGGTTCAAAACATTGGTTGATCTTAAATTCAAAAAACTGCTTTGCTAAATGCTCGTTTGTCCCGGACAAAAGCCCAATATTGGGACTTTAAACCTGTGGCCTCAACTTTGCAGATACGTCCTGGTTCTTCCCATAATTTCATTAGAACTAACTTCTTGAACCAACTTGATACAAACTTGAGCCAGGGGACCTGGGGATTGTCCATATCCACCATTTCCTCAAGAGAATTACTGTAGTCAATTAGCTCTGGATGTGGACCAGGAATGTATCCAATATATTAGGGGCTTCAAATGTGCCAGGTCTTAAACTATATTGATACCTTTATCCAGAAAAAGATGAATGAGGGGAGTACAAGCCAGGACTGAAATGAGCAATCTGAAAAAAATATTCTCTATAGATTGGGCATGCCTTCATTGTATAGATTATGTACACTGGCATATTGGGTTTCAAGGCACAATTTATGGGTATTTTGGAAACTGTAGGCTGTTCCACACATCACAATCAATTTTCTTTGACATACTTCTTTGACATATATTGGCTGCTCTTTAAGGCTAAAACCAGTCAGGGCTGTATTACTGAACTCATGATTTTAGAGGCACTCATGTTGGTCATGTAAAGCCACACTGCAGCCCACATACACATCTGACCATTATGGCATTAGGGTCTTTTGTAGCATATTTCTGTGGCTTTACTAACGAGTCGGGTATGCTAATTAGAGTTAACCAATGATACCATGATCTAATGAGCAGAGCACATGCACAGGGAGGTTATTAGCAGTTTCCTAGCACTGAGAGTCAAAACAGACAAAAAAGTCAGTCCCATAAATGCAAAAAAGTCTTCAGAGATCACAAAGAAAGGTAGATATACCCACTAGCATCCTTTCTTGTGTGGTATAATCTACAATGGAAGTAACTGATCATTCAAATGCTACTCTGAAATCATAGGCCTTAGCAAGATGACCATTGTACATAGATTTGATGATCTCACGTTGTTTTTTGTGGTGAGAAATTGTACACTTTTTAAACTAAAGGGCACTTGGGTCTAACAGAAAATGTCTCAGGGGAGACTGTTTGTTTTGTGGAAGACACTAACTACACAAAGCACTCCCAATGTTTGGTTCACGCACAATTTTTTAATGTGGCGTATGCCCTCTTATTCATTTTTCATGTGAAAAATTTAGGAGTGAATTGTATAAAATTTAACAAAATGTGCACAATTTTGCATATATTACAATATGCTTTTCGCACACATGTGTAGTGTGGATGACACCGCATGCAGGTTATGCTCTATCCCATTTTGCCCTCCTTTCCTGTATCGTACATTTTACACAATGGGCTAGTGCATATGTTTCACAGCCTATGCTAATGCCAGAACTTGGAACATTTCAACAACATAATGACAGTGTTCCTGAGACATTTCAGGGGATTCTAGCTGAGGGGACCCGTCCACAGGGACTATGCTACCCATTCCTGATAACATTTACATCCGTCTCTCAGAATTTTGTCATCATGGTCTGTGAAATACGTTAGGGTGCAATTGTGGCCAATCCGACCCCATGATGTGTGTAAGGTGAATGCTGTGGACACTTGCCTCTTAAGCTGCCTCCATCACACTTATTTGAGATGTATTCTACAGCACCTTAATACAATACTGTAGAAGAGTAGTATGTACTGCCATAGAGTAGACACATCATAGGCATTGTTGTTACATCTGCTGTATGATGTTGCAATGTGTGCATTGAGAAAAAAATCATACTTGGTTTACCTGACCACCTTTCTTCCACACCTCGATGTATTCCCGCAAGGATTATAACATACTATATGGGAAATGAGGTAAATGAAACAAACTGGGCACATCTTCCACTGCGAATTAGCACACAGGATCTGGGGGATCATAAATAGTGAAGGGTTCATTTAATATCGTGTTAAAAAGTATGATGAGCAAAGGGCAAGAGCCTTCACCGACCCAGAGGTGGCATCTTCATCATAGGGCCTATCCTCACATTGGTAGAGAATTGTAACTATGTGGGCAACAATCTGATGAGACAGGGGAGCTCTCGAGTTGGAAATACAGTCACTTTGTGGTTATGGGAGCCTAGCTCAGATGGTGTGGGGATAACCTGTAGGTAATATACAAAGAGGAACTGTTAAAACTACCTCCTGGTAGACAAGTCAATTACATGAGTTACAAATAAAGTGGCTTCACTTTGCCCTTTTTGTGAGGTCGACGTGTTTCAGCCCTTACACAGCCCTGAAATATGTGCCTTGGCCCTTCCTCAGGACCTGTCATCTCTGCAGCTATCACTCAAATGGGTTATTAAAGCAGGCACAGATACAAAGCCTAATGAAATTTACACTCATTGTATAATACCAGGGGTGAAAGTGAAGGAATTACACTGTACGCATACACTTGTGTAGAAGATTTAAGTGGGTACACCATTTAAAGAGAGAACGTCCAACCAGATAAAGAAAATAAGCAGTTCCTACCCTGGCTTAAGACGGGCTGCTGCCTTTGTTCTTGCAACTCCACGGGAGGGGGCCTAGCTGGAAGGGTTCATTAAGTGCACATATCAATGTATACATATACGTACTGATTCGCTCCACCTGAATGTCAAAGGTGCAGTTGTGCTATCTCACCTAGTGGTGAAATTCATAGTATTAGTACATTCGAAATGTAAATATTTGCACTACTTGTACTGAGATGTATTAACCTTAAGGAATCAGAGTGTGCAATAGCTGGTGAAACACGTCTCGAGTTATAAAATATTATTATGTAAATTAATAACGTGGGTATGTACCATGCAGAGAACATCAACCCGGATAACAACTGAGCGGCTCTTATCCTAGCCTCAGACGTGCTGCTGCTCTGCTCTTGCAGTCGGAGAGAGGAGGAGGAGCTGAAGGGTTCATAAACAGCACATATCCGTATATACATGGAGGTACTGATCCACGCAAACTGAATGTCAAAGGGGCAGTCTTGCTGTCTCATCGAGTCGAGACAGAGAGCTTAAAGGCATAGAGTGTGGAGAGATGAAGGGCATTTTTCTATGGGTTTTCCTGTTCATGTGTGTTAGGGCCCGAAAGGGCCTCTTCTGATAAGAACCACTTACCCCTTTCCACTCAGTTACTGCCAGCATCAACCATAATTTGAAGTTACCCCTCCCCGCCCTTGCGCTCTCATCACACATCAATTTCTATTTTATCTTAAAGCACCCTATTCCAGCCTGTCTCATTTCCATCTCTAGGGATTAGGATAATTGCTGTACCTAATATCGACTTTCAAGATGATTGCTATCATTGCACTGCATAACGGAGAATTTGTAAACTCTCAAAATGGAATTACTTTGCTATGAGTAAGTAACATATGCATTCTGTTGGCATCTCTATTGTTCACGAAGATTTAAAACAATAAAGGACGCAAACGCAAATGGTAAGTGGTTTGCCCAGTAGTTGGCAGCCTGCTCAGGAAGGGGGTGGAGTCTTGAAGTTCGAAGTGTGTATTACCCGGCTCCGGGACATTTAGCCTCGCTCCTGGCTTTAGGGTTTAGAGGTGCTGGGGATATTTCACTACCTAGCAGCCCTCAGGGCTATTGGTCAATGTATTTACACTTGGAGGAGTATTGGCTGGGTAACACCATGGTGATATTTACTTAAATTTAGGTGAGTTTTTGAGATGTATGGGTAGGTTGGAAGGAGCCTGGGCACTGGCAGTGGAGGGGCTTTGTCCTAAGAAAAGATGCTGGCAGACAAGTAGGAAGTTTCAAAGGAGCTCTCTTTACATTTAATTAGAAATGCGTGGCTGACGAAAGAGGTCACTGCAGCACTCAGTGTAAATACTTCACTGAGAGGAAACCGCAAGTTAATGTTCCATTCTGCTTTAATGTACACTGCAATGTATGTCCTTCCTTCTAAAAATAGAAGTAACATGCAATATATTAGATAAATGGATCCCTGTTGCACAAATCCTACTGTACTTGGGGAAACTTCATTATTCTAAGACATCAGCAATGTCTTTCTCTGGCTAATTAAGAAACAAATTCTTTCCATTAGAGTAATATCATTAAGACTCTCTTTTCTCCGTACTTGACGCATATTGAATATTTTCCGCGTCTTAGCTGCAACCTACGTTTCTGGCCATACGTTTAAATCGAGTGACTGGTCATTAGGGGGTGCTCCCCGGAAAAAATACAACCTGAGGGGCACAATAGTGTATCTTACACCTCATGGTCCCAAACAAGTTTTAATTTCGATTTTCTAATGTCTTAAATAAAATAAAACATTACTTCATTTGAAATATGCATATTAATTTCAAATACCTAAGTATTTCCCCGTCCATTCTCTTTCTGCTTTGTTGCTTTTAGCCTATTATTTTTAGCTCTACTGTTGCTCAGTTATGTATGTATTTTCTACACTTAAGAAGTGCTCCCCATATTTTATTTAACGCATCATTACTAATGCTGTAATATTTTTGATATAATGTGCTCTGAGCAAGGATTGTTATCGAGTCATCATGATTGTGTGCTTTCTTTTCAATAAGGTCTTTAAAATATAAAAAAGAAAGTAATAAGCGAACTGCATTGAGAAGGCAATCAATATGCATTGTTTGCTATAAAAGTAGCTGCTGTTACGATAATCCAAATTAATGGGCTGTCAACGACGTGGAATAGCTGAATCTATTTCTTTGTGGTGTAGTGCACTCATTACAACACGCACTGGCAATGCCAGGCGGTCCGGCTTTAATGGAATGTTGTATGGTAGTGTGACATGTTACAAATAGCATGGGGATGGGGATGTGTTTTTAGTGGAAGCAAAGAACAGTAGAATAATATTGGGTCAGGTGATAGTTGCATTGTCAAGCCAGGCCTAAAAGTCTGCCCTCCTCCCATCTCTACTGCTGTCAGAGAAAAGCACCCTCAATTATCCAGTTATCTAAGACACTTTAGTAGCATTACAGGTGCATACCCCTAAAAGTTGAAACTCTGAAAGCTGAATAGATAAACAAAATGATTACAGCTTTATGGAGGACAAGCACTTTTTTTGTGGAAGCAAACAACTTCTGCTCAATCAAAACATGTACTCCGGCCTCCCAGTATGTCAGCCGTCCAAAACCCTACTCCTTTTGGTTCTTACATAATTGTCTGAGGACAGCTGTGCTGTCAATCCAGACCAAAAATAAGGCTGTCTGTGTTCGCTCCTCTAACAGTCATCTTTAACGAGCATCGAGGGACAACTCCATCCTCCGATGCATACATTAAAATGGATAATTGAAAAAAATATTTTCGAATAATTGTTTAAGTAAACAATTTTTACTTATGTAAAGCAACATCAATTGTGGAATGAATAGCATCCTAAATAATTACCAAAGGGTTCATGAAAAGTAGACATGACTTTTTTTCTTTAGCCCATAACTCACTTGCATGTCGAAAATATGAAGGATGGCTGGTAAGTGAGTGTCTCATTTTTAGAGCTCCAACTGCAGCGCTGTTTCCTAGACAACCTGGACACAGGTATGGGACCAGGTGCAGAGCTTTCATTGGTCCAGAAGTCACAGTGGCACTGAAGCCCAGAGGCCTGAGGGGCCCTCTGATGTTTGCTGTATTTCTCATTTCAAACAGCGGGCAGTAGGTCCTTTCTGTCCTTGCATTAGGGTCCATGACACACTGGCGTGAGGCATCACTACTCGTGTATCTGGTATTGGTATTGGTATTGGTAACGCTGAGTTATTTATGAGTTTTATTAATGAATATTCATGCATTTTGAGTATTGGATTTGGGTAGAAAATGTATTAACTTTAGAGAAAAATAATGCACACAGTTGAAGGTGTGCCCACCAGAGTGGCCGTCAATGTTCACAAAGTGTACTAATTATTAATGTGAAATGTTGAGCTTATGTTTGAATAATGTAGTAATATGTCATATTAAGCGTTATACATTATGTATTAGCTTTATTAATTGTAGGCCTTAATTTAGCGAAGTCTTGGCCTAGGTGTCCCGGCCTCATGTCAAGCCGCATTTCTTAAGGGACTCATAAAATGGATGCTTAGAGAATTAAATTGTGCTTTTCCACTGTACTGACCATGTGCTCGTAGCTGAAGTTAGTTCTCATGAGAAACTGCTTGCTAGAAGATGCTGTATTTGTTAATGAAACAATGTTTAATGTAGTATGCATAAGACTGACCTTCCCAGGAGAAGACAATGGATGCTCTGACTGGAGTATAAGTTGCAACAATATTGATACCTGACAAGCCGAATGATGAGAGAAGGCAATCATTGGCATGTGAACCATGTAGTTAGTAGAAATGTAAATTTGAGGTTTTAGTTTCATTGGACTAAGTGTGAACATGCGATCCCCTGACCAATTAGGATGTGGGAAGTAGTTTTAGGAAATCTAACTTAGCCAGACTGCACTGAGAGGAGAGACCGCCATTATTTTCTTGACCGTCCCGAGAAGAGACGTGCTTAACTTTACTGCTTAGAGACACTTTGCTTATTCTGTACTTCGATGCTGAATCCTGATGTCTTGCTGACCAAACTGATGTCCTATTGACAAACACTGTCACAGCTTGCTGGACCATATTGAGGACAGGTATACTGACAATGTTTCTGATTGCTATGTCTATTTGCTTTTGTTTCTAGATACCAACCTCTGATTTGACAGACCCATAGTTAGAAGTTTTCCAAAATTGTGTTTACTAAATTGTTTTGCATGAAGCCCAAACTTGCCATTCTAATATGAAGTTAGTTAGGGTTCTTACTGATGAAGTTCGCTACATGTAATAACAACTGATGTCTTTTCTTTCCTGAATCTAAATGTATGTTATTTTGTTTGCACAGTTATTCTTGCTATTAATTTGTACTGTAACAATAGATTGTGTAGTAGTTCAAGCTTTGATTAGATTGTGATTCTTTTGCCGCTTTGGTCAGCCAGTATTGTTTTTTTATGTTTATCATTTGATATTGAGACTAAGGCCCTCATTAGGACCCTGGAGGTGAGTGATGAAGTGGCAGTAATACCCCAAAAGGCTGGTGGTAAGTACTGCCAAATTATGACAATGGTGGTGATAACTCCAATAGACAGCCAATGTACCACAACAACCACCAGTGCGGAAACAACACTCACCATGGTGGTAGCCAACAACAGCCAGGCGGAAGACAAAGTACCGCCCTCCATATTATGACACATCACTCTACCACCTTTTACGGGGCGGTACCAATGCCATCAAAAGCCTGGCAGAAACGCATCACTGAAGAGAAAGGACTTACCATCGGACACACAGGGAAGAACAACACCGCCATGGAACCCGAACTGCAAGTCTTTCTGATGATCTTCTACGTTATGCTCCACCTGGAACACCAACGCCGACGAAGATTACGAGGGTGAATACAGCCGCCTAGCACACAAGGGAGGTAGGGAGGAAAACAAGAGTGAGACACACAGACGCATGACACCCACCCACCATGCACACAACCAGCTGCCCACGTAAAACAATTTTTCCCCAAAAATGGCAGAATAATGCAAGAACAACAGGAATGTACTAAAGTGATTGTAATCAGATCAAATACAAAATTAATAATTCGTTTTGTCACTGAAACAGATATGTACACATGTATACAAAGGGACCCTTCCCTGTCCAATGTTCAAAGGGCCCACATGGCCACAGGGCACAGTCTAAGGCCCATCTCAAATCCTGACCACATCCGGATAGTACACTGCAGGGGCATCCGTTTACAAATAGGCACGCCCATTGGGTGGGGGGCACCTCAGACGGATACGGGAACAAGCCCACTGGTTCTGGAAGGGGCTCCATGCCCATTGCTCAGTCTTGGGGAGTGCAAGGCCTCACTCTCTCAGGTGGGTGACTTGCCCACTGGTTCTGGAGGGGGCTCCATGCCCATTGCTCTGTCCTGGGGAGTGCAAGGTCACACTCTCTGGAGTGGGTGACTTGCTCACTGGTTCTGGAGGGGGCTCCATGCCCATTGCTCTATCTTGAAGAGTGCAAGGCCTCAGTCTCTAAGGTGGGTGACTTGCCCACTGGTTCTGGAGGGGTCTCCATGCCCATTGCTCTGTCCTGGGGAGTGCAAGGCCACAGTATCTGGAGTGGGTGAATTGCCCACTGATTCTGGAGGGGGCAACTCGCACAGCAGCCCCTGGAGTGTGGCCTACATGGCGTCCTCTGGCAGTGACGGCTACAGTGTGGTGGTGGATGGAGGAGCCTCCTGGGCAGCCTCTTCACTTTCTGATGGCTGGAGTGTGGTGGTGGATGGAGGAGCCTCCTGGGAAGCCTCTTCACTTTCTGATGGCTGCAATTCAGCAGCTGGCGGTGTGGGCCCCATGACAGCTGGTGGTGGAGGTGTCACCCTGACAGCCTCTGCTGGAGTAGAGGGCTTTGTCTCCTCCAGTACATGGGGCGTGGATCCCCTACCCTTCCTGGCAGGGGTGGATGGGCTCTTAACCTTCCTGGCCAGTGGTGCAGGCTCCTTCCCCTTCTTGCCTGGTGGTGTAGGCTCCTTCTTGCCTGGTTGTGCTGGGTCCTTCCCCTTCTTCGATGGAGGTGTGGTATCCTTACCACCACGAGTAGGTGGTGCTACCACTGTCCCCATGGGCTGTTTGGCTGAGGTGCTGGGCTGGGTCCTTAGTACCCCCTGCTCATATGGGCAGGATGGGGGAAGGGGTAGGGAAGAGGTCAAGTTGGGAAAAGAAAAGTTTTTTAAGGACGTTGTGGAAGGAGGAGGGAGGAGTAATGGGAGTGGAGGTTGAGGGAGTGGTTTTTGGAGGTGTATGTTTGCTGGACTTGGGTGCAGGTGCATGGGCTGTATGCTGATGTGAGGTGGATGGCTGTTGGGTGTCTGAGTGCCTGTGTTTGTGTCCTTTAGGAAGGGGGGATAGACAGGGTCGGGGAGGACAGACGTGACGCATGCTTGGCTGTTGTGGAGGTGTCTGCCAGTGAGGTGTGTGTCCTGCTTGGTGTGGTAATGCTGGTAGTGGATGTTGATGTAGTGCATGCAGGTGTGAGTGTGGACATGACTGGGAGGGAGGTGGTGGAGGAGGAGGGGGAGACAGTGGAGGCAGTGGATGTTGTCGTGTCTGCAACTGTATGGTGCTTGCGTGAGTGCTTGTGGGATGAACTGTGGTGCCTGTGTTTGTCTGTGACACTCTTGGGTGTTGTCTTGCATCTGTATGTGTGCCTGGGATGGGTTGTGGTTGAGAAGAATGGGACTGGGAAGTGGGAGTTGGAGGGGGATGGTAGAAACAGGGACAATGGCTGCCATCAGAGAGGAGGCCAGAGCCTGAATCAGTCTCTGTTGAGCCGCCAATCCACTGTGAATGCCCTCCAGTAATGCAGTGCATTGCTGCATCTGGAGGGCATTCACAATGGTTGACTGCCCTACAGAGATGGATCGCAGGAGGTCAATAGCCTCCTCACTCAGGGCAGCAGGGCTCACTGGGGCAGGGCCTGAGGTGCCTGGGTGAAGGAGATGCCCACCCTCCTGGGTGAGAGGGCACGGGAAACTCACTGAGGGGCTGCTGGGAGGGCGGTGCTGGTATGGGGTGGCGGCTGTACCTGCAGCTCGGGTGGTCACAGAGGTGTCTGGCACCCCCAGGAAGCTCCTATCGGAAGAGGTATCTGAGTCTGTGTTGTCTCCTCCAGTCTCCGCCGTGGTGCTCCCCTCATGCCTCCGTCCCACTGGTTCCCTGGGCGTCGGTAGATTCTGCCTCCTGGATCATGTGGGATGCAGCTCCCTCTCTCACTGGTGCCTCTGCTCCTCCGCCAGATGATGCTAATGCACACAAGGACAGGATGACAGAAGAAACAAGGGGGGAGAGAGAGAAAAATGATACACTGGGTCAATGACTGCACCAACACGACAGTTGGCATACACATCACCGTCACATACAGGGAATAGGCTTCAACACTATGCATTGCACTACCAGGGATATGACTGGTCACTAAGGGAAGATGAGGACAACACACTGCCAACTGCAGCACTCCTGGGACCCACCATACCCTGCCTGAAATGGACTGCTAACTAGCTAGGTCACCTGTATTTGCCATACACTCGTTACCCTTCAGATGACCCACGATGCAATGTCTGGCCTGGCCTTAGGGGCATCCACTAAACACACATCCACCAATCGGATACCACCCCACCAGCAAAAATATGTATTGATACCCATTGTACTCACCCCCTTGTGGCTGCTGTGATGCCCTCAAGAACCCATCCAGCTCAGGGTAGGCCACCGCCAGTATGCAGGCCATCAGGGGGGTCAAGGTCTGATGGGCACCCCTTCCTCACTGGGAGGCCATCCATAGCTGGGCCTCCGTGGTCTTCCATGCCCAGTGTCTCAGGTCCTCCCACCGTTTCTGACAGTGGGTGCTCCGCCTGCCATAGACCCCCCAGGGTCCTCACGTCCTTAGCGATGGCACGCCATAATCCCTTCTTTCAATGGGCGCTGACCTGCAAAGGCTATACAGACAGGAGAACGCCATTAAACAAACTATCCAGCCTGTCACACAAATGGCCCACCATACCCATTTCTATCACCATTGCCACACACATAGCCCAGCGCACAACATGTGCACTGCCAAAAGACAATCCCCCCACCCACCCTTACATGATGCTTGCACATACATCTCCATGCATCCTTAACACATGCATCGCTGCCAAAGTGTACTCACCTGTTGGTCTCGAGGCCCATCCAGCTGTCCGTACTGGGGTAGGACCCCATCCACCAGTTGCTCCAACTCCTCCAAAGTGAAGACAAGGGCCCTTTCCCCGGGCACACGGGCCATGGCAGGTTCCAGACACAGGTCACAGTAGCACGTGCAGTGTAGGTCTTCTCCTGTTGAAGGTCAGGAAACAAGTGAGGATTGATAGAAAATGGCGGTCACGTCTGCGGTGGTGTACACCGCCGGCGTAGATCCCATTCGCCACTGTACTCCATAGAGCCCCATATTATCCAATGAGGAATTGCATGGCAGTGCAACACCGCCTTCCGCCACGACGTCCAACGTCGGCAGAGTTACCTCACTTCCACCTGTCCCTACATAAAGGACAGGCGGTCGCCATTTCAGGGGGGGGGGAACAGGCATATCGACAATTGCTGAGTCACAGATTAGATTGGCACATACTTCGCCATGAACACTCTCTTAATGCATAAGTGCACCATGTGGACTGCTGATGTGGTTTGTTGTTCCAGTTGTGACAGCCTACTCGTCCCTTAGATACCTATCGCTGCAGATGAATAGGAGGTGGAGATATACCCACATGTACAGACCCCTGGTGGACTTAGCTACACTGGAGGGCAGGCACATTATACTCACCTATAGACTGGACAGAGTCACAATCACAGTGCTGTGTGCCCAGTTGGAGCCAGACCTGATGTCATCTATCCATCATCCGACTGGGATCCCCCCTCTTGTGCAAGTGCTATCAGTGCTCCATTTCCTGATGACAGGTTATTTCCAAGAGACAGTGGGCTTGGCAGCAGGAATGTCACAGCCAATGTTCTCAATCCTGCTGGCAAGAGTGTTGTCTGCCCTGGTAAAACAGATGTGCAGCTACATAGCTTTCCCCCAGGTGGAAGATTTGGCCACTGTGAAGGCTGGATTCTATGCAATTGGACATATCCCCAATATTACCGGGGTGATTGATGGGACACATATTGCATTTGTGTCCCCACGCCAGAATAAACAGGTGTACAGGAATTGTAAGAGTTTCCACTCCATGAATGTGCAGATGATGTGCATGGCGGATCAGTACATCTCCCACGTCAATCCTAAGTATCCTGGGTCAGTGGATGATGACCTTGTCCAGAAGAATAGCAACATCTCAAATGTGATTGCCCAACTACAGAGGCACAGGGGATGGCTAATAGGTGAGCCTTGGTCCCCACCCACTGTCTGTTAGTGTATGCCTCTGGTGTTAACCTCATAGGATAGTGTGTGGCTAAATGTTGTCCCTCAATACCTGCAGGTGACTCTGGCTACCCAAACCTATTGTGGCTGCTGACCCCTGTGAGGAATGCCAGGACAAGGGCTGAAGAACGTTATAATGAGGCACATGGGCAAACCAGACGGGTCATCGAAAGAACCTTCGGCCTCCTGAAGGCCAGGTTCAGGTGCCTCCATCTGACAGGTGGATCCCTGTGCTACTCACCCGAGAAGGTCTGCCAGATAGTATTGGCATTCTGCATGTTGCACAACCTGGCCCTCAGACGCCATGTACCTTCTCTCCAGGAAGAAGACACTGGAGATGCCCCTGTGGCTGCAGTAGACCCTGATGACAGTGAGGATGAAGAGGCTGAAGATGAGGATTGGGACAACAGAACATCAGTTATCCGTCAGTACTTCCAATGACACACAGGTGAGAAGGTGCAACTTCACATTTCCATGAATATTGTTGTATTCTGTGTGGCTGTGACATGATGGCATTAACTACTTTTGACCTCTACTGACTGTCACCTATGGTTTATCATTTTACAGATATTGGTGATATAAGAACTGTGTACTGATGTACTGACTACAGCCAACTACAGGTCATTATATCTATGCTTTTACAGTGTTCAGATCATTTGCAATGGATATAACTGTTTCCATAAATACACTTTTTCAACACATGACACACAAGTGTTCGAGCTGTGTTCAAGGGTGTTTATTTTAGTGCTAACAAATTGATGGGAAAAGTGCAATGGAATGGGGTGATGATGGAGGAAAGTCCAGGGTACTGTTCCAGTCTGTTTGTAGCACAGGTGCAGTGTCCAAGGGGCCATTGGAAGGGGAGCATAGGCAATTCAAGGTGGACAAGGTGACTGAGTGGGACACAAGGGGGACAATCAGGAGAGTCTCATTTCCTGGTAGTGGTATTGGCAAGTGCCTCTGGCTTCTGTTTGGGTAGCAGGGAACGTTTGTGAGGTGGTTCACCTTCTGCAGAGGGAGGGATGCTGGTGGCCTGTGGGTCCTGAGGCGGGGCCTCCTGCCCACGAACGGTAGCAGAAGTGGTGGGCTGGTCAATGGACTGCCTAGTTGTAGGTGCCCATTGGTGTGTTGTTGCATCCCTTATGATGTTGGCCATGTCTGCCAGCACCCCTGCTATGGAGATCATAGTAGGGTCCTCCCTGATCCCCTGATACTGTCCCTCCTGCAGCTGCCTGTCCTCCTGCACGTTGTCAAGGATCTGGCCCATCGGGTCCTCGGAATGTTGGTAGGCTCCCAGAATCTCAGAGAGTGCTTCCTGGAGGGTCGGTTCCCTGGTCCTGGCCTCCCACTGGCACACAGCAGTCCTCCCAGTGTCCCTGTTGGCCTGTGCCTCTGTCCCCTGAATGGTGTGCCCACTTCCACTGACCCCAGTTCCCTGATTGTCTTGGGGGTGAGGTGTGACCTGGAGTCCCTGTACAGGTGGGCACACTGCTGATTAACGTGTCCTGGGGACAGAGGTGTGGGTACGCTTGGTGGGTGCTGTGGCATTGGATCCTGATGGGGGAGGCTCTGTGGTGGTCTGTGAGTGGGCTTAGGTAACCGGCTGTCCAGTGGTCCCTGATGGGTCTGGTAAGTCATCCAGATCCAGAAGTTCAGAGTTGTTGTCATCACTGGGGGCATTTTCTTTTGGGGAACTGGATAGTTGTGGCACCTCCTCTCTGCTGACATTGGGTGGGGTACCTGTGGGGATGTAAGTGATGTATTATGCTTCATCTGTATGACATTTGTACATCCCTGGCTTCCCCTCTATCGTTAGTGTTGCCCTGCCACCTTTTGCTTGTGTATGGTGATGTATTGTGGGAATGTTAGTTTCCCTATGCTGTGCATGCTTTAGGGATGGGCACCCATGCAGGGCTGTCCATGCATTGGTGTAGCATGCAGGGCTTGGCATTGTGGTTAATCATATGTGTAGGTGCAGTGTGTGGGATGGAGTGGAGTGATGGGAGTGAGGGTGAGAGTGTGAGATGGCATGCAGATATGGGGTGATAAGTAGTAAATGTTGACTTACCAGTGTCCAGTCCTCCGGCTACTCCAGCGAGTCCCTCAGGCTGCAGTAATGTCAGTACTTGCTCCTCCCATGCTGTGAGCTGTGGGGGAGGAGGAGGGTGTCCACCGCCAGTCCTCTGTATGGCGAGCTGGTGCCTTGCTGCAATGGAACGTTCCTTACCCTGTATGTCATTCCACCTCTTCCTGATGTTATCCGTTGTTCTTGGGTGCTGTCCCACAGTTTTCAACCTGTCCACGATTCTCTGCCATTGCTCCATCTTCCTTGCAATGGAAATTTGTTGTACCTGTGCTCAAAACAGCTGTGGCTCTACCCTGACAATTTCCTCCACCATGACCCTTAACTCCTCCTCAGTGAAACGGGGGTGCCTTTGTGGTGCCATGGGTGCTGTGTGGTGTGTGTTGGTGAGAGTGTGTTGAGTAATGTGGTGGGGTGTGTGATGTGGGGTGCGTGAGGGATGTATGGATGTATGTGGCATGTCTCTAGGTGTGTCTGTGCTGTTCGTGTCACTCTCCTGGAAGTAATTGTTGTTGGTAAAGGGTTGTGGGTAATGTGGGCGTGTGTTTCATAGTGGTGAGGGTGGATGGGTGTGGTGTATGTATGGGTGTCAGGTGTGTGTTTTTGGTATTGGCCAATGTAGTGTTGTTTTGTATGTGGGTGTCCAGTCTGAGCGTGGTAGTATGTACCGCCAATGGTTTACCACAGTTGAATGCCCGCCGTGGTGATTCGTGGGTCGTAATGTGGTGGGCGTTGTTTTGTCAGGGTAACTGTTTGGGTTTTGGGACCGCTGCTTTATCACTGACCTTTGGGCTGGCTGATTTGTGTATGTGGCTGTATTCTGTCGGATTGGTGTGTGCGTGTCATAATATGGTGAACTGATATTCGTTACTGCAGCGGTATGTTGGCGGCCGTCGGTGTGGTGGTAGGCGGCATTTACTGCCAATGTCATAATGAGGGCCTAAGTTATATGACATTAGCATTGTTAATATAGGGAAATAAACATTCTAACTTTTACATAAAGGTATGGTTATTCATGACTGCAAGGTCATGGTGTGTGCAAATTACTGACTCCTATTGATTATTGATGTCACTGATTGTTAGTTGTTATTTGATTTGTATTGGTACGGGGTTATATGGTGGGAAAAACTCCAAGAGCAGTAGAAAGGTCCATCAGCCTTTACAAGTCTCCCTTGTTAGTTTGCTTAATAAGGTCTGACACGCTAACAGAGATGATAGCAGAGGATGGTTTGTCTCCTTAAGTGTCCACCATAGATGCTCGGGACAGGTTTGTCTCGTTAAGAGCCCATCATAAAGGCCGGAGATAGGTAGCAGAGTATTGATACCAGAGATTTTAAACGAGAAATAACAGGTGTCCCCAGAGGTGATAGTAGGGTAAGGGTTAACATCCTACAAAGAGCAAAATAATTAGCAGATTTGGTGAAATTGGTGAAAAGTTTGGATTTTTCTAGATTCGATGATACAAAGTGGAAAGAAAATGTGCGCCTAAGTGCCTACGATGACTTTCCCAGAATCTTGGAACTTGCCTATGATAGTTTGAGGATGTTCTCGGCATTCTAGTGACTGTGAGAATGAAGTAGGTTTTGCGCTTGCACAGCTGATGCAAATCGCAGGTGAATTGTGATGTTTGTGAGGGTTTAGGGAGTTTGCGTACTCCAAAAGAAGTTGTAGAAGGAATGGGACAGATGTAGCAATATACGAATTTGCGAATCGGAAATTGCGAGTCGGTGCAACTCGCAATTTCCGATTTGCAAATTCGTATGCAGAATGGTGTCTCAGACACCTTCTGCGAATCGCAAGGGGGTCGCAGAGACCCACCTCATTAATATTAATGATGTGGGTCGCAATTTGTGACTCCCTTGCGATTCCCTGCACTCACAGGGATGGTGGCCTGCTGGAGACAGCAGGCCTCCATGTCTGTGACTGCTTTTTCAATAAAGCAGTTTTTTTTTTTTGTATTGCAGCCTGTTTTCCTTAAAGGAAAACGAGTTGCATTACAAAAGAAAAAATGAAACCATTTGGTTTAGTTTTTTCAGAGCAGGCCGTGGTCCATTGGACCACGGCCTGCTCTGAAAAAATATTTTGGGCGACATTCACAAAGGGGAAGGGGTCCCATAGGGACCCTTTCCCTTCTGCGAATGAGTTAGCACCCACTTCAAGTGAATGCTAACTGCGAATTGCTTTGCAACCGCTTTCGTGGTCACAAAGCAATTCTGCATCGCGGTGCGAGTCGCAAATAGGAAGGGAACACCCCTTCCTATTTGTGAGTCGCATTCCCATTTTGCGTGTCGGTACCAACTCGCAAAATGGGAATGTGCATCGCGATGGCCGTTTTGCATGCCCCAAACTGCGATTTTCGCAGTTTGCGCCATGCAAAACGGTTCGGAAATCTGGCCCAATGTGTGTAGTCCGAAGAGTGAGAGTAGGGAAGTCATCAAACTTCACATGTGTATGGCGCTTTGTGCTCACAAATTGTCCACATGGTTGTTGGTATACAGATCCTGTGTGGTCTGAGACTCTGGAGTATATTGAAAAGTATATGAGACAATTGTTTTTTATTGTAATTTGTCTGGTTTAATAGGTCGATTGGGTGTGGTTGACAAGTCAGAGTGTGAGTCAAAGTGAATGAAAGAAGTTTTTGACTGAGATCTGGCAAGTCCTAAGGGCACCAGGACAGACTCACTGATCAGTTGAAAGTGAAATTTGCGGGTTGAATTTTGCATGTGAATCAGGGAAACTGAGAAAGAAGGAGTAGCTGCTAGAGCGAAAGCTGTCAGTGAAAAATCCGTAAAGTTTCTGAAGTGATTGTGTTACCTTACCTGTAGTAAATGAACAAATTGGGTTTTGATTTTGTTCAGTGTTCGCGATAAATTGCATTCATTTTGTGCGCATCTGAGTTTGTGAGGACAAGCTGCAAGACTTTGTCAGCCGCAGTACGTGTCAGTGTGACATCATTGGAGCTGCACTGGGATAGGTTGGTTGGTGAGAAGGATTACGCACCGATTAGCAGCTGTCCGTGAAGCTCAATTGGTTGAGAAGGTGGGAGAAGAGAATTCTGGGATTAAAAGTCACTTCTTGATTTGATTTAGAATAACATAAAGGTCACAAAGATGAACATTTTCAAAGCTTTAAAGAGTGCTTTAAGAGGAGATATGTACATTACATCGAGAATAGGGAATATTGCACCACCAGAAGGTACACCAGCTTACATTGTAATAAAGGAGCAGGGTGTCGTGCCATGTCTTTGGTTAAAACAATGGTGCAAAGTGACAGAGAAAGATGGGAGCTCAGCATTTCCTGCCCACGAACATTTAATTTGAGGAGCTTGGAGAATCTGAGGATGGTGCTGTATGATCTGAAAGCCCCTCAAAGGCCGGCCCAGTTCGAGTCATTAGCAATCTGCGAGTTAGTAGCCAGTCAGCAACAGCAACAGAAATTTGAGAGGAGGATGAAAAAGGAAGAAAAGACACTAGCGAAGGCTAGGTGGGACAGTGCTCAGAAATTGTGGAGCGCAGAGACATTATAGGGGATTAACATGTTTCCAGCAATTACACAAGACAGCGAGATAAAAGGAAGGAAATCTACCAGAAAAACAAACACCAGCACAGATTAATCCGAACATGACACAGAGCCCAATGCAGAGCAGTCTTAATGCACCTATTACTCTGATAGCACAGAATGAGGTGCCACAGTCAAATGGCCTGAGAATTTACCCTGATGTACCTGTAGTGGAAACTGCCACAAACCTAATAGTGCCTACAGGACAGGTTTTTCTGAAACCGATGTTGGTTCTGACAGAGCCAACTCCACTTTTACTGCCGCAAGTGCAGTCACAAGTAAAGCCAAAGTATAGTCCAATAACAGGGACCCAGACAGAGACGTCTGTAATGAAGAGTCAGAATATGGGAACTATGCACCCATATCACTTGAGTGTTAGACCAAGCCCAAATGCTGTATCTGTACCTGCCACCATTGGTCAAGTTGTACCTTTGTTCACACAAGAGAAACACAGCGCAAATAGACAGGGAGTTCTGAGTCAGAACTCAATGAGGTGAGGACTTAATGAGAATATTCACGTAGTCTCTCCTATGGGACAGACCTTTGATGGATCGAGATCTTAGCTACACCTTAGTCCATTCGGTGTTCCTCCGGATATAGTCATAGTGTTGAAGGTTAGTCAGAGCCTGAAATACTGATGCTGCAGCCCCCGAATACAGTGGTCAAACAAGTGCCACATGCCCAGGCCAATAATATTTCGCTGCAAGGTTTGACTACCCAACAATTGACTAACCAGTTAGACACGCTGAATACCCCACAGAGTGGAGTAGAGAAGTACTTGAACTACACAAGACTAAAGATAGAAGCGGGTGACCTCTTTGAAGGGACTATGGGTGTGAACAGGAACAGTCCTATACAGAAGCAGAAATGAGATATATGTGCCCAAAGATTACGAGGGGAGTGAGCAACGTGCATCAAAGGTTAGCAGATCTGGCAGAGAAGTATGGCATAGAAATAGAGAAGACAAAGCATTTGAAAAGGAGTTACAGGTTAGATTTTGACACAAAAGACTTCGAACACATGAGATCTGCAGGAATGAAGGCACGCCTTAGGGAGTTACTCCAAATTGTCCAGACAAGGGGAGCCTTAGACAAATTGGAAGGCAGATGGGCAAAGAAAAGAGATAAAATAAAAAGGGATTCTGCAGAGCTGACTGCAAATGTGCAGCAGGGTAAGGATCCAGTGAAAATCTTACCAATGAGGGAGATTCCAGGAGGGAATTGTGTTCATGTCCCTTGGAGCAGAAGTGATATTCTGTCTTTTACAAATGACTATCTCAGGGTGAGAGAGGAGCCAGTAGAATGGTACCAACAGACAGACAAGTGTGTGAAACTTGCAAAGTTCCTATGGGAAGACTTCAACACTCTGTTAGAGATGGTAGTCTCAGCTGATCTGTGGATGGATTGTAAGAGGAGTTTTAGGTTTGCCATCTCCTGAGGTAATGAAATATTATAATGGAATTTTTTAAGACATGAATTTGCCTAAAAACATTGACTGTCAGAGAACAGACAGGACGGCTCAGGAAGCAAAGGAGTCGATACATGTGTACTATGAGAGATTGTTGCAGGCATTTAAGCATTACAGTGGTAAAGAGACAATTGAGCTGAAAGAGATGATTCATTTTGTGTTCAGATTTCCGGAAGGATTGAGAACAGAAATTAGTCAGATGATTTAGAGTCATTTGATTTGCTGGCAAGCAAAACCGATTGATAAGGTGTTGCAGTATGCAAAGTACTGTAGTGACGAAATTGAGTTGAAGCAGAGAAAGTTGAAGGAAAAGATGACGGTGATGCAGATTAAAGCGGCACAGACAGATATGCAGGGCCGTTTCCAACAGCAGCAGCAGCCGCACTAGGGAAATGTGTTGTTTCAAAATCAGATGGGAGGTAGGCGTCGTGGAGGAATTGGTAATAGAAACCGCAGTCCTGATTTGAATACTGTAGTGGTTCAGAATGATGTGCAGGGAATGAAGAGAGTGTTGCCTTGTCACACTTGCGCAGTGGTCCGACATTGGAAGCGGGAGTGTCCGATGATGGTGCAGGAAGGTGTCGTTCAGCAAACAAGTGACATTAACATGAGAGGACCGAGAATGAGAGGTCATAATCTGAACTTTCATAATAATGCAACATTTTCAACCCATGCAGCAGGTGCAAATGCCACATGTAAAAATGACACAATTGCAGCCAATGCAACAACAGGTTCAAGTAGTACCTAGACAGCAAATTCAAATACCTCAAGCCCCTATGGAACAGCAACAGGTGATGCTTCCTCAACAGGTCACAAGCCAGAGGTCTAACCAAAGTAATAACACAGGTCACCAATTCCTGTTACACAGTGAGAACGGAATAAACAATGATTGGGTGAGTGAGAGTTCGGATGAAGAGGAATGTGTTCTTGCAGCCTCTTTAGAAGTAGATCAGAAAGGCCCATATGTGAAAGGAAAGGTAATGGGTCACAAAGTTTCATTATTGGTTGACACAGGAGCTACACGCTCTACAGTGAGAACTGCAGAAGTTCCAAACTCGCCCCTTTCAGGAAAGACAGTTCAGATTGCAGGAGAAGCAAATCAGTAGTTAACCAACACAATTACAGAACCAGTCCAAGTTGAAATTTGCAACTTTAAAGGGTTGCACAAGTTTGTAGTCTTTGACTCAAGTCCAGTATCCCTATTGGGAAGAGATTTGCTGTGTAAAACCAGGTGCTCGATTACTTGTTCAGATGACGGAATCGAGATACAGATGAATAGTGATGATGAGGATGACCCAGCTCCAGAGACTGATTGTGAAACTATAAATGAGGAGTACCCCTTGATTAATTTCTTTCCAGTGTTCACAATGAAGGAGCTTTCTCCTAATTTACAGGGAACAGTTAAAGAGAAGGTGTGGGATTCGACAGGGAAACAGATAGGTCTGATAAAGGGAGTTAAGCCAGTTAAGGTTCCTGTAAAGCCAAATGCAATTTTTCCTCAGATTCCCCATCATCACATGCCACAAGACATCCTTCTGAAGGTCGCTCACGTAATTGCAGAATTTGTAAAACAAGGGATCCTGAAAGAAGTGTTGAGCAGCCCATGTACTTCACCAATAATGGGATAGAAGAAGCCCCGTGGGAAAGTTCGAATTGTCCAAGATTTGAGAAAAATAAATTACATTTTGATCAAATGTTGCTCCATGGTGCCAAATCCAGCTGTGATTCTGTTTAAGATTCCATGTGATGCTGAATGGTTAACCGTCATAGACGTGTCACAAGCTTTCTTTTCTGTGCCTCTTCATGAGGACAGCCAATTTCTCCTTTGCTTCAAATTATTAGACCGAGTTTACTGTTGGTGTAGAATTCCTCAAGGGTTTTCGGCATCACCTTCCATATTCAATCAGATCTTGAAAAATAATTTGGAGTCAATGGAATTGCCTTTCCAACAGACATAGGTACAGTATATTGATCACTTTTTGATTGCATCCAAAACGAGGGATGAGTGCAAGTATGACACAATTGCCTTGCTGAATCATTTGGGAAAAAATGGTCATAAAGTGTCTCCACTTAAATTACAATACTGTCAGAAAGAAGTGAAATACTTGGGTCACCAGATTGAGAAGGGAATAAGAAAAATATCCAGAGGAAAGGTCACAGCCATACTGAGGATAAGTTCCCCGACCACACAGAGAGATGGCAGGATGTTTCTAGGGATGGTAGGCTACTGCTGCCAATGGATTCCCAACTTTTCAGTCATTTCCAAGCCATTGCAGAAGCTGGCCCACAAGGAGGTTACCAATCCCCTAGTGTGAGACCAGGCTTGCTAAAAGCGTTTGCTGATCTGAGAGAAAGTCTGTGCAAAGTTCCAGCTTTGGGTATGCCTGCCTACACTAAGTCCTTCACGTTGTTTTGCCCTAAGCGTGATGCATGTTCTATGTCTGTCTTGATTCAGGTCCATGGAGGTGTAAACCGCCCAGTAGCATATTTTTCAGCTACTTTGGACCCAGTCACAGCAGCTTTACCAGGCTGTTTGCGTGCAGTAGTAGCAGTTGGACAGAGCCTCACACAGTGTGAAGGCATTGTGATGGGACATGCTTTAACAATAATGGTCCCTCACTCAGTTTAAGTTTTACTTACCAGAAACAAGACCCAATACCTGAAAGGTGGAAGATTGACTCACTACGAGACGAGTATTCCAAGGGCACCAAATGTGTAATTGAAAAGATATACAGTGCTGAACCCGGCAACCTTGCTTCCAAATGTAAATGTTGAAGTTGAAAAGTTGGAAGACATTGAGCATGATTGTCTTGAAGTAACTGATTTGTGCACAAAACCAAGACCTGATATTAGAGACACCTGATTGGAAGAAAATGTCCAAATTATCTTTGTTGATGGTTCCTGTCTAAGATACAATACAGGAGTACTGAGAGCAGGATATGCTGTGTGCACAATTACTGGTATCATGGAAGCGTCTTGGCTTCAAGGAGTATATTCTGCACGACTAGCGGAACTGATAGCACTTACTAGAGCGTGCCATGTTTCTGCTCTGCTTAAAGTTACCATCTATACAGATAGCCAGTATGGATTTGGAAGAGTCAATGACCTTTGCCAGTTGTGGTCACAGAGAGGTTTCATGACCTCTTGTGGTTCACCAGTGAGAAATGGTGAGATAATTTGAGATTTGTTGCAAGCTATCCAAATGCCTGAAAAGACTGACGTGGTGAAATGCAGTGCACATCTGAAATCGCAATATTTTGTGTCAATAGGGAATGGATATGTGGATCAAGTCACAAGGTTTTGCGCATCGAACTGTATGTCTTTCAAAGATAAGTGGGAACTGTTACCCGAAGAAGAAGAAACATGTCCAAGTTTTGGATTACATGTGATAGATACATTGGAAGAATTGAGAACACTGCAGAATAATGTTGACAGGGAAGAAAAACGATCATGGAGCAAAATAAAATGTGTACCGCTACGGGATGAATTGTGGGTTTAAGTTTAAGGTCAATTAGTTTTGCCAAGCAGTCTGTTGTCTCAAATGGGTAGGTATTATCATGGACAAGCACATATTGGGAGGGATGCAATGATTCGCACTTTCAAGCAGAATTGGTTCAAACCGAGGTTTAGACAAGTTACTGAAGCAGTTTGCCATTGTTGCGTCATTTTTCAGCAAATGAATGTGGGAAAAGGGACAGTGGTCAATTTGAGCCACACTGAAAGAGCAGGAGGTCTATTCATTAGAATGCAAATGGATTTCATTGAGATGCCTGTGTGTGGAGGTTTGAGATATGTGTTGGTGACTGTCTGTATCTTTAGTCATTGAATTGAAGCGTACCCTACGTGAAGAAATGACAGCCTCACAGTAGCGAAACTACAGCTTAGAGAACTGATACCACATTTTGGGTTTCATATCTCTCTAGAGTCAGATAGGGGAAGTCACTTCAACAATGAAGTAGTTTAATTGCTGTGTGCAGCCTTAACATTGAGCAGAAGGTGCATTGTAGGTATTGCCCTGAAGCATCAGGACTAGTGGAACAGATGAATGGTACCTTGAGACCAAGAATGGTACAAATGTGTGCGTCCACGAATCTGAAATGGCCTGACGCACTGTCATTAGTTCTGATGACAATGAGGAACACACCTGACAGGAAGACAGGATTGTCAAAATCCTCATGGGCAGAGCAATGACGTTACCAGCGGTTCCTGCAAATGCTCTTGTGAACATAACAGATGATATGTTGTTGGACTACTGCAAAGGTCTGGCTGAGGTGGTTCGCTCTTTCTCTCAGCAGGTGGAAGCCACAACACTGCAACCATCACAGGATCAAGGACGCAACCTGAGAGTTGGTGACTGGGTTGTGGTCCGAAAACATTTGAGGAAAACGTATTCGGAACCTTGGTGGAAGGCCCATTCCAGGTAGTTTTGATCACTACCACAGCTGTGAAGTGTGCCGGGATTCTGAATTGGATACACGCAAGCCACACAAGAAAAGTGGCATGTCCTTTAGATCATGAACAGGATTTGTTGAGAGTACCAACAACGACCAGACGAGCCTCAGAGCTGGAAAGAGAAATAGGAGGAACTGAGGCCGGATGTGAGCCCATTGAGGATGGTTCAGTCACTCCTGTGAGAGATGAAGGACAAGACCTCCAGGAGGGTGACAGTGAGCCAATCTCAATTGAGGCAGCAGGAGAGTCTAGTCAGAGGAGTGCTCTCCCAGAAGTAGACGAATTTGAGAGACAAAGAAAGCAAATGCCATACCCCAAGGGGGAAGGACTTGAGGCCGATCAAACCCAATGTGATCTGACCCCTCCTGAACCAGTTGCAGGTCCTTCAAGAGAAAATCCTGCAGAGCAAGAAGAAGTTTCAAGTTCAACACTGAAAAGAGCATTGACCAAGGGTCCACTGAAAGAAGATAAATGGGCGGAATCACAAGCAAAGAGAAAGGAAGCAATTTTTGTAACAACAATAGAGGAGGAAGTAGATACAACTAGGAGAGAAGATCTGAGTGAAGGAGAATTGAATGGAGATTGAAAATTGAAAAGAAAGAGAATAGCAAGTCGAAGGTACGCAGGTCCTGAATGGGTGTCTTCAACAACAAGTGAACGGCAAAGAGAGTTTTTGTCTTTTTGTTTTGATCGAGACATTCCAGGGCAATATTTTGGCACTTGAAGGAAAGTAACAAACTAAACTGTTGAGACAAATTGAGAAAAGTGCAAAGAGAAAGAGACTGTTGAAAGTAACTGGAAAAGCCTTTGAAACCTGATTTGACAAAATAACCTGATTTGACAAGCTGCTAAACTGATTTAGACAAGTTTACCGATTTTTGACAAAGGATCGTGGAAGGAAGACTGAAACCTGTAAATAGCTGCTGAAAGAAGATTTTTGTTTTAGATTTTTGCTGCATAGTTCTAAATTTTCTCTTCTGCTTTCTGATTCTTTACAGATCATGAATACATTAGCCAGCAGGGTAGGAAAAACAGGTGCTGTAAAGACATGAGTGTTGGGTTGGCAATTGTGTGTATGATATTTTGCGTGATATTGATTTTAGGTATGACTGTTCTTGACAAGCGTAAAGCCAACATACTTCAGCTTTACAGACAACTACTGCATTAACAGTGATAGAGAAGTTAAGGCTAGATGAGAAGTATCTGCACATAGACAATGCCCAATGCCCAATGGGAACCTTCTTCTAATGTCTTCTATCGCTTATTGAGTGAGTATGTTGAGACGATGGATGCAAAGAATTGTTTTGTGTACACGCAGATTCCTTCATCAGTCGAAGGAGGAGGTACCTATCATAGTTTGCCTCTAACTTTTGGGAGAAGCTGTAGTCTGTTATTAACAAGTTTCTATGACCAGGAGTACTTCCAGTACTTCTATTACAAACATGATGTAGTGTTTTCTTCTGTCTCCATAATTAGGTACCTGAGTAGAGTACCTAAGGACAATGACATACTACTAGTGAGAGGATTCTTCTAGTCTACATTAACTTTTGGCATGGCTTATGAGCATAGGAATAACCTGACATGCTTGCTTACACCTTTAGAAAAGAGCTTCTTATATCACACAGATGACAGGAGAAAGGCATTGAAGAAGTAATTAGAAAAGGGCTTAGTAAAAGGACTTACAAGAATGATTGCTTTTAGTGCAATAAAAACACAAGGGAAATTAGCTTTAGATGTGCAACACATAGGGGAGCTTTGTGTATATAGGCCTAAATGCAACACTAACACTTTGTTTGTGGGAAGGAGTGAATGAAGTCATGCATTTTTGTTTCAGAGTGAATGGACATTTATGTTGAATGTACTGGATCCAGCAATTCTTGGTATATATTACATTTTTGGACTTAATGCTTTTTACCGTCTTCCAAGAGGATATTATGGCACATGTTATTTGGGGATAGTTTTCCAAAAGATTTACCAACTGGATGATTTGAAGAGATTACCAAAATTGACTGTATAACATCACATTAGAGAAAGGAGAGAATCTCCTTCTGGTATAGAGGGAGATATATTTGGAGCAATGATTCCTTCAGTAGGAGTTGTTCTGAATTCTCTAAAGATTCAAAAGTTGTCTATTATTGTGGATAACATGCTGACAAATTTTTCTAGAGCCATGATACTGATAGACACAGAATTGGCTGCGGAAAGAGCTATGACTCTTCAGAACCGCTTTGCTTTAGACATTCTTTTAGCAAAAAATGGTGGAGTTTGCAAATTGCTTAATTCGAAGCATTGCTGTTCATTTATTCATGATAATAATAAAGAAATTAGAAGCTTACTTACTTATCTGACTAATGGGTGTGCTGATTTCAAAGAGTTGAAAGAACCAGGTGTTCGGGAGAAAGTTGGCAAAGGGTTTGCTTCAGTGGGAAATTGGCTCAGCAACATTGGGAATGGGATATTATTGAAAATATTAAAAGGGATATTGATTATTGTGATTTGCATAATTGGAGCATTGGGAATATGCAAGTTTTGTAGAATGATTAAATTGAAGAAAATGAAAAATGATCAGAGGAGGGAAGAAATGAAAACAGAAAAATAGTTTAGGGGAAATTCAAAAAGGGAACGAAGATTCGAGGGGATAGAGATGACAGAATTTTAGCTGATGCAAACATTTGTGTGGGAAGATTTGATGTGATGACATATTTAGTCAACAGAGGAGGGATTGTCAACGCTGAGTTATTAATGAGTTTTACTAATGAATATTCATGTATTTTGAGTATTGGATTTGGGTAGAAAATGTATTAACTTAGAGAAGAATTATGCACGCATTTGAAGGTGCACCCACCAGAGTGGCCGTCAATGTTCACGAAGTGTACTTATTAATTTATTGGCACTGGGCGTCAATTTATGCACCAGCACAGGGGGAAAAGACAGAAATGCACTGTATCTTGTAAATATAGTCCATGTCTGTCCTTTTGAATTGGCAAAGGGCAGCGCAACAGAAAGGCTTGCGACCCTGCTCTATGCCAATTCCTGGTAAATATGCCCCCCTGTTTTTTGTCATTAATAGCACTTGGTGAGCCTCCTTTTAGTATTGTCATCACTGCAGATTAGGAGCGAGGCCACAGGAAATGCGAAATCTACACTGAAGAAATTAGCAATAATGGATACTGTTGGCTGCTCAACAGTTAAAGTAAGGGTTAGTGTTTTAGAGATCAATTTGCTTAGCCCAAAGCATCAAATGTTTAGATGCTAGTTCAGGCATTTACTGTGACACACCAGGAGAGAGGGACCACACAAGACAATGGTGAACATTAACTCCTTGCCCACCAGCACTGTGTGAAGGGCCTCCTACTTACACCCACAAATTCTCACGAGAAACAGAGCTTTACATAGTAGCCATTCTTAGGCTGGGAACATCCATTTGAAAGCATCGAACACATTCGTTTTCTCCAATCTACTTGGTGGTAATGTTGCAATGATGTAGATGGCATTTTATTTTACTTTTTCATTTTAAAAGCATTTGTGTTGCTTCTTAAAACGTTTTCCAACTCAGGCTGCCCTTGTATGCTACAATGTCCTTTCCCACATGCACAACTGCAGACTAGAAAAAGAGAAACTACTCAAACAAATTAAACTGTCAACTACTCTCTTGTATAGCTGTGGGAAAGCAAATTTATCCACATAAACTTCTGAGAATAATACAATTGTCTTCAAAATTAGGGATGGGTGGAAATCACGGAGTTATACTCCATGGAGTTACATATAAAATCTGTGAGGCTCTGCGGAATTCCCCCAACAGGCAGAAATATGGATGTTGCACTGCTCCCACTGCAAATTAGCACCAGTTGAATGAGCAGCACTGAAATTTCATCGCAAATGGCACCATGAGCTGGGCAAGAGCACACAGCCATTTGAGTTGATTTTGCTACCACTGACGTAGGAAATCTACTTAAGCAGCAGCAAATCTACTTGTGAAGCAGCCTTCTGACTGCAACAGCTCCTGTCCATCTGCGTTAGAGAATCACGCTAGAGGACACCAAATCTCACTCACATTTCTGAAGCCTTGCGAGAACAAAGTCTACCACACCGCGATTGGTGGAATTTGGACGGAACTTTGATTTACTCTTCATCAAATTCTGCCAAGTCAGCGGGTGAATTGAAACATTCCACCCAACCCGTCCTCTGATCAAGATGCAGCAAGAAGTGCTATCTGAAATGAAGCTAGAAATGTTTGCATGCACCTTGTCAGGCAGTGGGGGCATTGAGGGGGCACTGAGCCAATATCAATTGACATCCCATTAGCTTTTGAAAGTTTGGCACCAGAATTATCATTGTCAAAATATCATCTGACATAAATATTGTGACCTAAACACCTTGCATCTGCCCCATGTCTGAAAGTAAGCCATTAAATAACGTCATTAAATAGTACTTTAACACTGACCTTGAATTAATGTTCTGTTTGAATTTTCTATGAGGGCAGGTTTTCAATTGTTTGTATAATGTTTGCAATATCCCACCTCTATATGCTTTGTTTTTTTTTAAAAGTATTTATACTTTCCATCTTTTGAAACAAATAAATTAACTACAATATATTCTATGTCAAATGTAAAAATTAAACATATGTCATGTTTTGGCACTAGCAAGGGGGCTCTGGGGTGTGGAGGAGAAGCCCAGGGTGCAAGAGGGAGCACAGGAGGGGGTACAGAGTACAATAGGTGGCAGAGGATAGAAAAGGTAAAGGAAGGATGCAGAGGGCAGCTCAGGAAGTTACAGGGTAAATATGATGCATGGGTGAGTGCAGACTGTAAGGGAGAATATTTCTATGTTATGTTTATCTCTATGCCTAAGTTTGGTGAACATGTTTTCAAAATACAAAAAATGAATGGGAGCATCTTAGGGGCATTAGGTGCAGGGAAGTGCAAAGGGATAAGGGAAAGTGTAAAGTGCAAGGGCAATATCAAGGTACACTCGAGAACGCACAGGCTTCCCTTCCACAATTATAACAAGCGTATCAAAGAAAGATTACAGTGGTTGATTTGTAATTTACTTTGCACTATACATATGTACATCTCAGATGGCAGCAGTTCAAGAGCCCAACACACAGACCTATTCGGGCAAAAGGCAGATGTAGTGCAAGCTTCCTTCACACAGAACAGGTAAAATACTGTATTGGCAAATGTTCACCAATCTCCCTTTGCACTCGGACAGTCGAAAACAGAGCCATTGTAGTAAAAGCAGCAGCATTGCAAGTGTCAGAATCCCCTCTCAGAAGATGAGATGCGCCTCTGACTCAGTGCCCTCATAGAAGCCCCATGCAGCCTGAGATAGAGGGTTGAAGGAGCAGAAGAGAACCAGCCCATGCAGCAGTCATAGAGGCTTGACCTGTGTGCAGAAGAGACACTGTGGTGGCAGCAGGAGGAAGGGCAGATAGCTGCAGAATGTGACAACCTCCTGATACATCAATGGATGGGATGGCTCTTTATATCTGATCAAGCCATGGAAGTTAAGACCGAGTGAAGTCCAGTCAGGCTTTGCCACTCACAAGGAATAATCTACTTCCTGAAATTATTCTCTTGCTACAGTCTACCAGCCTTTTTGGGCTGTCTTAGGTCATACAACAGCCTCCTTGGAAAGGCAAGTATAGGCTGGCAGCACCTCTGTGTGAATGTCACTGAAACCCAACCAATTCAAGACTAACACACTTTCCCACCACTAATACAATACGCTTACATATACCTGATTATGAGAGTCAATGTTCTGTTTTCAGGTATACGCAACCTTTAAGTTAATAGTAAGTTTACAACAGCAAAGACTCTGCAGTCGGGGTGGATAACTCTGCAGATGAAAAGACAGCTCTGTCCTACCTTTTCATGTGTGCAGTTCTCTGCCATGACTGTGGACTCTCGGGTGTCGTAACGTTACTATTAAAACGTAGTTTACAAATACCAAAAAGAATAAACTTACAGAAAATGTTGAAGTTTATTTTTGTGAATCAAAACCTTAGTAGTGCAGCAATAGTCTAATAGCTATAGCAAAGTTTGGGAAGCATTAAAGTTGAATAGCCAGAATCACACTATACAATAAAAAAATTTAAACAACAATACCATATGTAGTAGATCACAGAAGCAGCAGATTGGCCCAACACGCCAATTTATGAGAAATGCTGAAATTCCTTATCTTTATTGAGTTCCTTTTCAAACACTCTCAATCGGCTAATCGATCTGGTTTCTATTTGGTTAAGGCATAATTATCTATTGCCTCCCATTGCATTTATGGAATATGGCCAATCCAATAGAATCTCATATTCCCACAATCATTTTTGGTTTGATACTTATGGATCACTTGGGGGGTGAGCGGGGGACTCGGTTGTTTTTCATTATAGTTCTAGCATTTTCTAAAGTTTGCATTTTCAGTTGCCTGCTGGTGCTACCATCGTATATAAGATCACATTTACAAATTATGACATATACAACATGCCTGCCTTAACAGTTGATAAAATGATTAATTTTGTATAGATATGTTGTGTTATAGCAAAATTCAAGTGTGTTAGTCATACGCGATGGGCAAGCTTTACAATCGCCGCAGGTAAAAAAAAAAGCCTAAGGGTGGTGTTGGAAGTCACTTGGTGGTCTTCGTCGGTACAGATGCCGTATATCTAGGGCAGTTTAAATTCCTCGCTGTAGTGCTTCTGCTATAGGTTATCTTGGGTTTTGTTGTGATTAAACCTTTCATCACAGGAGGTGCTTGAAAAAGTTTTCCACATTTATGCAGGATTTACTAAATGTCTTGGCTCGCACTTGTGTAAGTGATGATGAATGCTACTTCAGTTTGCTTCTTGTTAGTCCAGATTATAGTCAAGGTGTCTGACCTGCGGACTTCTCTTATACCTTTTTGTGCAGTCCATAGGATTGTGGACAGTAGCTTCTGGTTCTAAGCTGTGTTTTTAGTCCCTCTATATTAGCACTGAACACGGATCTTTGCTGAAATTCGTCTGAATTGTTTCAGTCTCCCCATATGGTATGTTATTGATAACAGAGGGGGAATGGGCACTTGTAGCATGTAAAATGCTGCTAGCTGTTTTCTTGCTTGTAAAGGGCAGAGTATATTTTGTCACTATATCTGTACCCTGCAGCGTATGGGACCAAACCTTTATTGAACACTAAGAATTGTGAGCCAGGATTATATGTGTCATGTTCAATAACATTGTAATGCGTTCAAAATTGTTTGCTTTCCTGATTGAAATATAGCGTTCTTGTGTATGAAACCCAAACGTTCGTTTAATACACGTGTACAGGCTCTCTGCATCAAGTGTAACAAACATCATAATGTCTGTATCTCATGCCACATCTTCAAATTTACTAAGTATGTCTTTTAGTTCCTGAATGTAGGAGGGGAGGTTAAGTAGAGAAGGTTTTAAAAAAAAGATTCTACAAATTCTGAAAAGTATTCAGTTGGTCAGACTATGCCCACTATGATAAGCCTCCCTGGTTGTAAGTCTGCTAGTTTGTAGATATTTGGGAGCATGTATTGTATGTACACAGGAACTTTAGATGTTCAATTTTAAGGTATATGTACTCAAGATTACAAATAGGTCCTACTTCTTTCCAGTGAGTCAAACGGGTGACGATGAGGAGCTTTGTGTGTTTCACAGGTTTACTTGTTAGTGGGGTGTAAAACTGCCTACCATTGAGTTGTCTTAACTTGGGTGCTGTGGAGCTGCTGGACACATCCAAGCACTGCCTCTCAGGACGTATCCAGCATGTCCTCGCAACAGTGACAGGAAATCCCTCCAGTGCTCGCAGCAGATCGATTTCCTTTTCTCCTTTTCATCCTGGGCCGCTGGGAAAGAGCTTATTCAGCAGCCAGTGGCTGTTTTTTTGTTTGTACTTATAACATCATTTAATTGAAAGTGAAAGTGAAATGAGCAGATCAGCTCATCAATTCACTACATCAGTGCTTGGAGACATATCTCAGCCCCCGAGCATTCATGGGGCAAGAAAGAATCTCCACTTCACTTTCTAATGATATCCCTCCCTTGTGGATCACAGCTTGGAAATCACAACAGGAGGGTGACCCCAATCAGGGATGCACCCACTAAGCACCAGGGATTGCGTTCAGAGAAGGGGTGGGCCCCATAACAATGGGCTGGTGCTCACCTACCCCAAGACACAAAAGACTTCTGCCCCTTTTTGGGGATAGGTAGGAGGTCTTGATCCTCAATCATCCTCAACAGAAAGCTCACTAGGCATCAGGGAATTGATTTATTGCCAACGTTGAGGGTTGGGCATGCCTTCCCATGCTTCAGGGTGAGCCTCCATCTCAGAAAATGTCAAGACATTGTTTTTGCCACAGTGGGGACAGTGTGGTGGGTTTTATTTGCCCCTCCTATCTGCCCCCAGGGGGCAGAATGCCCACTATTCTCCAGGAAATATATTTGTTTTGGCAAAGGTTGAAGGCTGTGTCAGTCTTCCCACAAGTCAGTGTGAGCTCCCACTACATAAAAAAGCCAAACAGTCTTTCATCTCCTCTGGGGATAAAGCTGAGGGGCACTACCTGCCATTCTGAATCCGGGGCTAGGAGGGGGACAAAAAGCACACTAGACTCCTCGGTAGTCAGGCAGGAGGTCCTTTGCATCCAATGTGCTCAGCTGGAAGCAGACATCCCACTAGACGATAGGGGAAGAAAATGCCCACAAAAAAGGTGGGATGGGACAGGCCACCCAGGCATCATGGAATGTCCATATCCCATGACGTGGCAATTGTTTTTCAACTTTTTAACGACTGCAAGCTACATTTGCACCCATGACAAGCTCTGACGATTTGGGTGCACGGATACCAGAGAGACACAATTCTACCTTGCACCAAAGTCCACAGATTACACGTTTTCTCCCTGGTTTGGAGATTAACAGTATGGACCCAGAAATATTGGGTCCTTTTCTGTGTATGTTCATCCAATTCTGGAGGAAACTATGACATTTTCATTTTGCAAAGTGTTGCATCCGCACACCTGGAGAGTATATGAGGGCCTCGGTCTCTATGTCACACTTTCATCAAGAGAACCGTAGCACAGTATGCATAGCTCCAGCCCGCATCTCCAAATGCAAATCCAGGCAGGAGTTCCTAAATGAAGACTCCCATAAGAATAAAGGAATACAGGACAACCCGAATAGCATGGTTCAGTATAATTTTTATTTAAATGTGTGTGGGCATATTTTTGCACCAGTGTGAGTAGTTGTTCAGTAAACTATCCAGCCCTTCCCTTAGGTGTAGGACCTTAGGTGGTCCGGAAAAAATCCAAGCACTGACATTTTTCAGATGAAACATGTTGACCATGAGACACACAAGCCTGATTATGGCCAGTTTGTATTGACCTTGTTTTTAGTCATAACATAAGGACCCTATAACAAAGTATATTTATAGCAGACCAACAAGTAGCTCATGCTCTACTGGTAACTCTCCACCTACTTGTAAGTGGTTCTCCTCTGTGAAGTCCAGAGTACTAGATTACAAACATTTGCTTTGTTGAATGAACATATGTTTTGTGAAGATATGTTTAACTAACTTGAAAAGTGTGCCCCCCATGCATAGTATGTTTTTACTGCAAATATTACATTGATATTATCAGTGATGTTATTGAAGATGTCATGAGTGCTGTAATTTGTGAGGTAATTAGTAGGAGGGAAATGACTTTGGATACACCCGGAGTCAAACACTCAACTCTCAGTTTGAAGGTCTGTGACCTACAGCATTAGACTATCTCTCTCTCTCTCTATATATATATATATCTATATATATATATATATATATATATAGATATATATATATATAGATATATATATTTAGATATATTGATACCTTTACGGGCTATCTGGGACAGCGGGGTCAGGGGAGCCTCAAGGCCTCCCCTGCAGTCACACCCAATTGTTTTTTTTTTTTGACCCTTTACAGGCTATCTATGACAGTGGGAGGAGCCTCATTGCCTCTGCTGCAGTCCCAGCTGGCTAACGCCTCCTGTGGAAGCTAGCATTGCTCTAGCAAGCAAGGAGCTGCTTTCCTGCATGCATATCTGCATGCAGAAAAGATAGACGAAAACTCTGCTTTCTGACAGCGGGACCTGTTTGACAGATCCCGCTGTCAGAAAGTGGAGTTAGGTGTGCTTTTGCTTGGTGGGAGCGGTCAGCTTCGACCAAACAAAAGCAAACAGCTATGTCCTGGGGGCGGGCACCCTGGGATATTTCAGGAGCTGGTCCTGTTGGGTGGTGGTCACCATAAGTGGACCCCTTCCAACATGGAAATAGCCCCCTATGTAATGTTTACTATTTGCCCCAGGGAGGTGGTGTTCCCTGGGGCTGCGGAGAGACCGCATGGCCCCCTGCACCTTATTAGTTAATTGCCCCAGGAAGGTGGTGGCCAGGGCTGTGAGGGATGCCACCAGACCTCCCCCAAATCAGAAAAAAACATTTTGCCCTGGGGAGGTGGTGATCCCTGGGACACAAGTGGGTCACAAGGCCTCCCTGCACCAAATTTAGTAAATGCCCCAGGGAGGTAGTGGTCCACCCGGGAGCTTTTTAAAACAACAAGGATGGGAGCCTTAGTATTAATAAAATGATGAAGGTAAGGAAGCAAAAATATTTATTTAACAGCTTTAAAACATTGAACAAAAATTGTGTACATAAGAACTGTAACGGTGCATAATATATTACGCAAAAGATGTAGTTAACCTCTACCAAATTGAGACCCAGTGATTTAGATAATATACACTTTTATAAGGACATTGACAATGAAGACAAACTGATAGACATTTTGATACATGAAAATAAGAAGAAATATACATACAACATTTACAACACTAAGGCAACAAAAAAAGCTATCCAGTGAGGGTAAAATTCTTGATCCAAAAGTATTCTTTTAGGACCATTTCTAAGACTGGGACTAGATGAACTGACTAGGATATTTTGGGCTTGATTTAGATCTTGATGGTGTTACCACCAAGCTGCATCAGGTGCAGACCCGAAAAGACCTTTAAGCCATCAAGCACTGTGCCAGCTCCCCACTCCTGGTTGCTGCCTGGTTGCTGCCTGGTTGCCTCTGCCAAGCTCTCCTGAGTGGCAGCAGGCCACAGGTCAGCCCCATCACCCTCTTGGGGACTGTCAGGAATAAGGCTGTGCGCGGTCCATGTCCCACCGAAACTCCGCTGCGCATATTTGCGGCGCTTCATGCGCACCACTTGTCATCCCCTCTTGTTCTAGAAGTGGTCATCAGCGTCGCCTGCCCTGTGGTAAAGCTCATGTAGCTGCAGGGTCAGGACATTGGTGGACAAGATGCACTATGCTATTCTATGAATGGACTACAATTTCCAGGTTTCTAGAGGCAGCGGCCATCTTGGGGTGTGGCAGGCCTATAAAGCCCAGCCACACCCAAGCACTTTGCTCACTATTTTGAAGACTTCGATGCAGTCAGACCTCGGTGGGGTTCCCCTGAAGAAGAGCAGATTTCCTGCATGGCAGATTTGCAGCAAATTGGAGTATCCTTGTTTCCATGGTGAATTCAGATACGAGTAGGTCGTACTTGTAGCGGTAAGGTCTTGATGAGCCCAATCTTGAAGGGAGTTGTTACTTCTAAAAGTAAAGCGGCCCTTAGCACAAGGAGAAAATCGCTTTCAGTCCAAAGAGTAAAGCGCTCCTGGTACGAAGATAAAAGCGCTTCAGGCCAAACGAGTAAAGCGGCCTTGGCGCGACGATCAAATCGCTTCAGACCACATGAGTAAAGCGCCCCGTAGCACAACGAGCAATGCGCTTCAGGCCACATGAGTACAACGCCCTTGGCACGATAATCAAATCGCTTCAGTCCACATGAGTAAAAAACCCTTGGCAAGTCAATCAAAGGCGCTTCAGGCCACATTAGTAAAGCACCCTTGGGACGACAATAAAAAGCGTTTCAGGCCACACGAGAAAAGCGGCCTTGGCACGATGATCAAAGCGCTTTATGCCACATAAGGAAAGTGCCCCCTTAGTACAACAAGCAATGAGCTTCAGGTCACAAGAGTAAAGCGCCCTTGGCATGACAATCAAAGCATTTCAGGCCACATGAGTAAAGCAGTCTTGGCTCGAGGATCGAAACACTTCAGGCCACATGAGTAAAGCGTCCCTTAGCACAACGAGCGTAGCGCTTCAGACAAAGCAAGTAAAAGTGCTCTCTGGCATAATGAACAAAGCGCTTCATGTATGATGATCAAAGCGCTTCGTGAACAACAAACAAGGCTCTTCTGCCCAACGAACAAAGCACTTCAAGTTCAATGAGTAAAACTTTCAGGCCTTAGTAGTAAATGTGAAAACATTTTAGGAGATAAGCAAATTATAGTTTTCATTGTTTTTTGGAAGCACAATATGTGAGATACATATTTAAGTCTTTGAGAATTTCTAGGTTGAGATCAAACGTTTATATTATGAATGCATAGTTGTTACATGCTTGATATTCAGAGTATGACCATAGTCCAAAGCTCTTGCCATCTCTAGGTTCAGAGGTCGCAGTTTGTTCTTGTTCCATGTTTCAAAGAAGGGGCTACACCCAATTCACAAAGGGTCTCAATCTGATATCATGGAGACGCCTTTATTCAAGAGTCTATTGGTGACTTTATACTGTTATGAAGGAGTATATCCATATTTGTTCTAACCGTTTCTTTTCAGCTCTCTCTCCCTGCAGTTCCCTACTCTAACTCCCTTCCCCCCACCTGGCTCCATCATAACTCTGTGCTCTGATAGCTTTCTGAATTGGTGACGCCCAGAGGTGGGCCTTTTGTTCAGCAGCGTGCAGATCCCGAGGAAAGGGCACTGTGACAGGGACCCTGTTGATCTGCATCTCTGACCCCACCCCTTTGGCCTTTTCCCACCGTTTTTCTCTTGCTTTGCCCACCCACCCTCCTCTCACTGCACCCCTTCAATCCCAGGACCTACTTAATGGTGGTCAATGCGTGATAGAGCGTTGCGACCTAATAAATTACCTGTATCTGAACGCTCTTAGGTCGATGAATCTTTTGGCCAAGTGGAACTCTCCGTACTCAGGAGTAATCAATCAAAATCAACAATCAATAATCAATAACGAACATAAGCAATTCCCCGATCAACATAACACTTCACAATTAATCCAGAATACATTTCGGTGAAACCATGACCTTTTGGTCATGAATAATCACACCAGTTTATGCAAGGTTAATGAATTTATTTCCCTATATTAACAAAGCTAGCACAATGTAGATGTGTCTCAACACCAAATGATATATGTAAATGAACATTAATAGCTGTCCATAACGACGAAACAAATGCAACCTATGCAGCATCTGAATAACAATGCCTTCTATAATGGCCACGCAAACCACTAAAACTACAATCTGTAATGGGCTAATTGCATACATTTAGTCAGCATAACAAGGTCTCGAATTGCATCGTACATCAAATGAATCCTCATCTAACCTCAAATTAGCATCAGCATGTGGGACTTCATGCAAAACAATTTAGCAACATTAATTTGGAAAACTCCTAACTAGGGCTCTTATCAAAATCAGCAGTTGGTTACCTAAAAAGAAACACAATGCAATTGTACAATTTTTCCTTTCATATTTACCAAATTCAATCAGCATTCAAGGAAGTCTTCGTCTCACAGGTACCGATTTCGATCAGCATGGGTACCGGTTCCGATCAGCATGGGACGGGGCAACGGGGGCAGGGTGGACAGGGCAATTGCCTCTCAGCGGCAAAATAAAACTATTACTTCATGCAAAGGGACAAATCAAAGTTAAAGTCTCTAGGGCGAGAATTACTTAAAGTCTCTTTCTCTCGATTAGAGAAAGCATCAAAGTCTCTCAAAATGGCGTCGAACATCAATTGGCATCGTAGAAGATAGGCAATAATGTCTGATAGGTAATGGCCAGTAATAGTAGCTGCTTTCTTCTTGTGCACCTGGGTTTTATAGACAACAGTTCAAATCCAGTAGGGTCTTCCATTGGAGGGTTCATAGGTTAGCTTCAAATTATCCAATCAAAAACAACAGTTCTCAAGCTTTTACTTAAGCATACATTATCCTTGGAGACGGGTACGCAAGTTGCAACATTTTATACCAATTAACTCACTTTCAGAGCTTCCATTGTCCGCACCTGCAGATTGACCTTGGAGCAAAGAGAAAAATGCCAGGCTGGCACGAAACCTTAAGATAAGCATGTGAACGGTCTCACTGGAAAAGTACAGCTTCAAGCAAAAATACACGTTTATTAGCACAGTGGAAAAATACGAGCATCTAAATCGTGAGACGCGGCAACTAGGCCAAAGCCTCCATTAAAGTCATGCTAAGCTAAAACATTTCTAACAAGCAAAATCATGGCACACGTTTACGATTATGTCAAACTAGCACAATTCTAATACATCACGTTATATAAAGCACGCTTATAAATGTTGGCAAACTACTCTGAGGGCACATTTGTCCCCGTACAATCTTATTTAGTTCGATTAAAGTCACACTTGATTATTGCTACACTACGTTTAAGCGCAAATAAATGTAAAACCTTCATTTCAGCTTCATCAATCCCTCCTCTGATGACTACTTGTCATCACACAAAACCATGTCCACAAATTTTATTCCATTAAAATTCTGTCAGTTCTCTCTGCCTTTTAGTTCCCCTTGTTCTTGCTTTGTATTCTTCTACCATTCTTTTCATCATTTTCTCTTCCTTCCTTCTTTTAATTCTTTCCATAATCATTATTATTCCCCTTTTTATTCCCCATATTCCAAAAATGCAAATCAGTACTATTAATATTCCCTGTATTATTTTTAGCAAGATTCCATTCCAAATGCCACCAAGCCAACTTCCCACTGACGCAATTCCCTTTCCAACTTTCTCCCACACTCCTGGTTCTTTCAATTCCTTCAAATCTGCACTTTCTTTTGTTAGGTTAGCAAGCATTGTTTTAATCTTTGCACTGTTATCTGGAATATACGTACAACAGTGTCGTGCACCAAGCATTTTGCAAACGCCGCCATCCTTTGCTAAAAGAATGTCTAAGGCAAGCCTGTTTTGAAGAGTCATAGCTCTTTCCGCTGCAAGTTCAGCATCCATCAGGATTATAGCACCTGAAAACTTTGTCAACATGTTATCCACTATAGTAGACAACTTTCTTATTTTGATGGAATTCAACACAACTCCCAATGAAGGAATCATGGCTCCAAATATATCTCCTACCACAGCAGCTGCGGTCTCTCTTTTCTGGATACGATGGGATCCAGATGTCTTTGGAATCATTGATAGGTCATCCAGTTGATAAACCTTTGGGAACACTATACCCAAATAACATCTCCCCCACCATCCCTTTGGAAGACGATAATAGGCATTATGCCCACAAATGTAATACACACCTGGTATGACAGGGTCAAGTCCGTTCAGCATGAATGTCCATTTGGCTTTAAAGATAAACGTATGTTTACACTCACTCGCTCCTACAAAAATGTTGTCATAATAAGATTCACCTCGATATATACAAAATTTCCCTACATGCCAAGCATCTAAAGCTATTCTCCCTTGTGTCTTTATTGCAGCAAAATCATAATTATCTACTGAAGTCCTCTTATGTAGTTCCTTTTCTAATTTCGCATTCATGTGTGCCCTTCTATCATCTGTGCGATCTAAAAAGCTTATTTCTACTGCAGATAGCGAGCAGGTAAGATTCTCCCTATGAGCGTGAGCCGTTTCAAAAGGTAGCATTGGCTCGAAAAATTCCCTCATTATTTTAGCATCCCAATCTTTAGCAATCTGGCTAAGCTGCGTGATTATAGGAACATATGCAAAAGTAACATCATAATTTGAGTAAAAATACTGTATGTTAGTCTGACCATAAAATCTAGAAGTCACTATACTACATGTAATCCCATATGTAAGAGGCATGTGGTGATAAGTCACCCCTCCCGTTACCGATGTCGGTATCTGCGTACACACATAACAATCTTTCGCATCCATAGTCTCAACATATTCTGTTAGCAAGCGATAGAAAACATTATACGAAAGCTCCTTTTTATCATGCAAGTGTCTCTCATCTAATTCTAGTCTTTTCAATGCAGTTAGTTCAGTGACAGTAACAGGAGCAAAAGTAGAAGCATCAATTTTCTCATTCTCACCTTTACCATGCATTCCAAGCACTATTGCCATTATTATTAGTACACATGCAATTACCAAGCCTATACACGCATATTTACAATATTTCTTTCTACTGTTTTGCGTCATGATCTGTATAGAATCAGAAAGCTAGAAGCACCTATAAAAGAAACGATTTAGCAATTCAGTTACAAAGCTGAACGAGCGCAATGTTCACACAGTTTTCTTCAGGAGGCCAAGTCACTTATCGGTTAGCAGCATTTGTCTCAATTCGGCAATAACTCAGTCTCAATTCGGCAATAACTCAGTCTCAATTCGGCAATAACTCAGTCAATAACTCAGTTTTTTTTTTTTTTTTTTTTTCAAAGTTCAATAACTCACTCTCTCTCTTATTTTTATTTTTTCAGGTGGCACGTTGTCTCAAATCGTGTTTAAGAGTCAATCAGGTTTTCAAAGTCTTATCAAGTTAGCAAATGTCTCATCCGGTTTAGCAATGTCTCAGCTGGTTGTATCACGTTATATTATAGCAAGCAATGTCATTTACCAGCTTTTCAATCAACAGTGTCCATAAAACTTTTCTTTTCTATTGGTATCTCTTCTTCTTCGTTCTCGAGGCTGAGAGATACAAATTCGTCAGTCCAATCGTCATGGACTACATATGCCCATTCTGGACCGGAATATCTCCTGTTCGGTATCCTTTTCCTCTTCAATTTTGCATCTCTCTTTGACTCTGCCTCACTGGTACTTTCCTCTTTGGCCAAGTCTTTCCCTTCACTTGAGGTTGGTACCACGACAGACACTTCTTTTCTTTTCTCTTTCACTCTTGGCCCTTCGTCATTCAATTTTTCTCTAGTTCCTAATTTTACTGGTGATCTACTTTGTCTTTTCTTTGCACCGTGTCCATTTGATGGACCTGCGACCTCTTCTGAAGAAGTTTGAATAGTTTGGTTCTGTTCTGTTTTGTCCCCTCCTCCTGAGGAGTCAATCACATTTTCCTTTTCTTTATCTGTACCGTCTGCTTCTGGGAAAGCCCTCCTCTGATCAGGCTCTCCTGCTTTTTCACCTCTTTCGAGCCCTTCGTCACCGTTGCTTTCGTCAGGCTCTTTGTCACTTTCAGCTGCTTCAGGCTCTTGGTTACCTTCGGCTGCTTCAGGCTCTTGGTTACCTTCAGCTGCTTCAGGCTCTTTGTTACCTTCAGCTGCTTCAGGCTCTTTGTTACCTTCAGCTGTCTGAGGTTTCTCCTTGGTCTTCCCCAAGTGAATCTGTTTCTTCGTCTTCAGAGAATATTTCTCTCTCGACTATTTCTGCCTGTTCACTTTCAGTTCTGTTTGGCTCTGTCTCAGCGCTCGGTACTTTATTATCAGGAACTGGCAGTTTCAGCGCTTCAACTTCCTCATCTGTGGGACACAACACTTTCTTTGTGTGACTGGCGTGAATCCAGTTGGGAACCCCCGCACACTTCACAGCGGTAGTGGTTGTCAGGATCACTTGGAAAGGGCCTTTCCAACAGGGTTCCAGACACGACTTCCTCACGTGCTTCTTTACCACGACCCAGTCACCTGCTTTCAGTGTGTGTCCTGGACCTTGGATCAGTGGCAAGGTGGTTGCTTCCACCTGGTGAGAGAAAGAGCGAACCACGTCAGCCAGACCTTTGCAGTAGTCTAACACCATATCATCTGTAATATTCAAAAGCGCGTTTGCGGGAACTGCAGGAAGTCTCATGGCCCTGCCCATGAGAATTTCGTGCGGGGACAATCCAGTCTTTCTGTCAGGGGTGTTTCTCATTGACATCAACACCAAAGGCAATGCGTCAGGCCATTTCAAATTTGTCGATGCACATATTTTCGCCATTCTTGATTTCAGTGTACCATTCATCTGCTCCACCAGTCCTGATGCTTCAGGGCGATAGCTACAATGCAGCTTTTGCTCAATGTTCAGCGCTTCGCAGAGTAACTTTATCACCTCGTTATTGAAGTGACTTCCCCTATCTGATTCTAAAGAGATCGGGAATCCGAAACGTGGTATTAACTCCCTCAACAATAGTTTTGCAACTGTAAGGCTGTCATTTCTACGTGTGGGGTATGCTTCAATCCAGTGACAAAAAATGCACACAATCACCAACACATACTTTAGACCTCCATGCACAGGCATCTCAATGAAGTCCATCTGCATCCTACTAAACGGGCCACTCGCCCTGCCAATGTGGCTCGCGTTCACAACCGTTCCCTTCCCTGGGTTCATCTGCTGACATATGACACATCGATGGCAAACTGCTTCTGCAGCTTGACGAAATCTGGGGTTAAACCAATCAGTTTTGAACAATCTTATCATGGCATCTCTCCCTAGGTGAGCTTGCCCATGATAGAACCGCGCTAGCTGCGATAAGAGACAATTTGGTAAGACAAATTTTCCCTCAATTGAAACCCATACGTCATCTGGTCTCTTTGTGCATTGTGACTTAATCCAGGAATCTTTTTCATCCTCCCTGACGCTATTCTGTAATTCTTTTAGTTCATCTATTGTATCCACGACCTTCAAAGCAAATTCTTCAGCTGGTTCGAGCTCTGGCTCACTTATTGAATTCCATTCATCCCTAAGCAATATACAGTTCAAGGCACAAAATCTTGCGACTTGATCCGCATATGCGTTTCCCAAGGAAACATAGTCCTGTCCTTTTGTATGAGCACTACACTTTACCACTGCAATTTCGGCTGGCATTTGAATGGCGTGTAACAATTCCCTTATTCTTTCCCCGTTTTTCACTGGCGACCCTGAAGAAGTCAGAAAACCTCTCTGTGACCATAGTTGCCCAAAGTCGTGCACAATTCCAAACCCATACTGACTATCAGTATAAATGGTAACCTTCATCAATGTGGACAGTTGACATGCTCTTGTAAGGGCTACAAGCTCTGCTACTTGTGCGGAATATACTCCTTGAAGCCAGGACGCTTCCAAGACACCTGTTACAGTACATACAGCATATCCTGCTTTCAAGATTCCCATTGCATCTCTTAAACATGACCCATCAACAAAAATAATTTGGTCATTTTCATCAAGCTTAGTATCTTTGATGTCAGGTCGGGGTTTTGTGCAAAATTCAGTCACCTGAAGGCAGTCATGCTCGACGTCTTCAGCGTTCTCAATTTCAGCATTTTCACCGGGAAGCAAGGTTGCTGGATTCAACGTAGTGCACCTTTTCAGCTGCACATTCGGTGAGCCCAGAATTATTGTTTCATACCTTGTGAGTCTTGCTCCAGTCATGTGTTGTGTTCGGGAGCGGGTCAAAAGTATCTCAACTGAGTGAGGGACCATGACTGTTAATGGATGTCCCATCACTATTCCTTCACTCTGAGTGAGGCTGATACCAACTGCTGCTACGGCGCGCAAACACCCAGGAAGTGCTGCTGCGACTGGATCCAAAGTAGCTGAAAAATACGCTACTGGTCTGTTTACGCCACCATGGGCTTGGGTCAAGACAGACAGAGAACATGCATCACGTTCATGACAAAACAATGTGAAAGGCTTTGTGTAATCAGGCATACCTAAAGCTGGAGCCCTGCACATGCATTCTTTCAATTCAACAAAAGCATACATCTCATCTCCTTTCAGCTCAATTTCATCCAAGGCATCCTTCTGGGTCAATTTCAGTAAAGGCTTTGCTAGAGTCGAGAAGTTGGGAATCCACTGGCGACAGTAGCTCACCATCCCCAAAAACTTCCTCACCTCCCTCCTTGTCTTTGGTGGACTCATTTGAAGTACACTTGTTATTCTTTCCTTCATTATTCTCCGTGACCCTTTCTCTATTTGGTGACCCAAGTATTTCACTTTCTTCTGACAGAACTGCAACTTTGAAGGAGACACCTTGTGTCCATTCCTTCCCAAATGATTCAGTAGGGCAATGGTATCGGCTGTGCAGCCACTTTCTGTCTTAGCTGCAATCAGTAAGTCATCAATGTACTGTACTAGGACTGACTCGAATGGCAATTCTAATGCTTCCAAGTCTTTCTTTAGTATCTGATTGAAAATGGACGGTGACTCAGAAAACCCTTGAGGAATTCGACACCAACTGTAAACTCTGTCTAAGAATTTGAAACAAAAGAGAAATTGGCTGTCCTCATGAAGAGGCACTGAAAAGAATGCTTGTGACAAGTCGATGACTGAGAACCATTCGGCATCGCAAGGGACTTGGAACATTATCACAGCTGGATTCGGTACTACAGGGCAGCATTTGACTATGATGTCATTTATTTTCCTCAAGTCCTGCACTATTCGGACCTTTCCACTCGGCTTTATTAGTCCCATGATTGGTGAATTACATGGGCTGCTCAACACTTCTTTCAGTACTCCCTGTTTCACGAATTCGTCAATTAGTTGGGCGACTTTCATGAGGGTGTCTTGTGCCATGTGGTATTGTGGGGTCTGAGGAAAGGTTACATTGGGCTTTACTGTCACTTTCACTGGTTCCACTCCTTTCACCAATCCCACCTCTTTTCCTGTCATATCCCACACTTCTTTTCCGACTGTTTCCCGTAATTCAGCTGGAATATCTTCTTCAGTTATCATCGGAAGAAGGTTAATCAGAGGATGTTTTTCATCGACAATTTCCATCTCATCCCCTTCTACACTGTCCTCTTCTTCCCCATCACTGCTCGTCTGAATTCTGATTCCATCGTACGAACACATAATCGAACATCCCAATTTGCACAATAGGTCTCTCCCTAACAGTGCTATCGGGCTTGAGTCACAGACCACAAAATTATGTAACCCTTGGTAATTACCAATGCTGATTGGTACTGGATCCGTGATTGGGTTCGTCAGGTACCTGTTTGCTACTCCCACCACTTGAACTGTTCTCCCTGAGAGGGGCAAATTTGGTACTTCAATGCTCCTCACAGTTGAACGTGTGGCTCCTGTGTCCACCAAGAATGAAACACGATGACCCATAACTTTTCCCTCCACATATGGACCCTTTTGATCAACTTCCAAGGATGCTGCAAGCACACAATTTCCCTCCTCATCTGAACTTTCACTCTCCCATACATTGTTTATTCCACTCTCACTGTGTAATGGGAACTGTTGTACTGTGCCGTTTGTACTCATCACCTGACTCGAGACCTGTGGAGGAACCATCACTTGCTGCTGACTCATTGGTGCCAAGGGTATTTGCATTTGCTGATTAGGTACCATGGGTAACTGCTGTTGCATTGGCTGCATTTGCGTCATCTGCATACGGGGCATCTGCACCTGCTGCGGCTGCATAGGCTGTAATCCTTGCAGCTGATTTATGGTCTGAAAATTTGGGTTTGGACCTCTCATTTTCGGTCCCCTCATTGTCTGAAATGCATTGACATCATTGTTTTGCTGACCAACACCTGCACCACCATTGGGCACTCGCGTTTCCAATGTCCGACGATCCCGCACACGTGACACGGCATCACCCTTTTCATTGCCTGCATACCATTCGGAGTCACAACAGTGTTCAAATCCGGACCATTATTTACAAAACCTCCTCTGCCTCTGCCTCTCACCTGTGGCTGAAACACCATATTTCCCTGCAGCTGCGGCTGCGGCTGCGGTATCTGCTGTTGGAACCCTTGCAACCCTTGCAAACCTTGCAACCCTGTCTGAGCTGCTTTAAGTTGCATCATCATCACTTTCTCTTTCAACCTTTTCTGTTTCACTTCAATTTCGTCGCTACAATATTTCGCATAATTCAACACCTCATCAATCGGTTTCGACTGCCAACAAATCAAATGCGACTTTATCATCTGACTTATCTCTGGTCTCAGCCCTTCCACAAATCTGAACACAAAATGAAGCATGTCCTTCGCCTCTATTGTTTCTGTGCCACTGTAGTTCTTAAACGCCTTCAACAACCTCTCGTAGTAACTATGAATCGACTCTTTAGCCTCTTGGGCAGTTCGATCAATCTTCTGCCAATCCCCATTTTTCACGGCAACCTTCGTCTTCAAGTGCTCAATCACCTTGCGGTACAAGCTCATCACCATAGGTGATGGTGCACCCGTATCCCTGTCTCTCTCTGGTTCACTTGTCGGCCAACCTACAGCTCTTTTGCATTCCTCCCACAAATCTGCCGGAACCACAATCTCAAAGAGGGTGTTCAGGTCTTCCCAAAGACATTTTGCAAGCTTCACAAACCTATCAGTCTGTTGATACCATTCAATCGGTTTCTCTCTCAGTTTGGGAAAATCATCCGTAAAGGATTGAATGTCGCTTCTGTGCCACGGTACATGTATTAATTTTCCCCCTGCTATCTCCCTCATCGGTAACATGGTTACTGCATCACTACTCTGTGGCCTTTTCTCCTTGTGCTCTGGGACACTGTCTTTCTTCTTTTCCTTTTTCTTTGCCCACCTGCTTTCCCATTTGTCTAAGCACCTCCACACTTGTGCACTCTGCAGCAATTCTCTAAGGTGCGTTTTCATGCCTGCTGACCTCATGTGTTCAAAGTCTGTGGTCCCGAAATCCAATCTATAGCTCCTGCTCAAGTGTTTTGTCTTGTCTATGTCAATCCCGTTTTTGTCAGCTATTTCTTGCAACCTTCTGTGTACCTTGTTCACTTCTCTCGTAATCCTGGGACATAGATACCTCAGCTCTTCTTCCGAGTAGGACTCTAGCCTATTCACACCCATAGTCCCTTCCACCAACTCTTCTGCTTCCATGCTCAACCTTACCCTATTCAGGTAGTCTTCCCCCTTCCCACTTGTTGAGATTTGTGTGGAATTCAGACTGTTGAACCACTGTGTTAGCTGTTGCGCATTCAACCCCATTAGTGTAGCATTCACATCGACTGCCATTGATGGTTGCGGCAACTTTTCAGTGCTCGATGATAGCGGTATTATCAGTGGGGGACTCGACCTCACCACTGTTGACTGAGCACATATGGGACTAAACTCCATCAAGGACCCAGATCCAGTTTGCTGACCCGCTATCGGAGTTATCCCTGGAGTGTGTTCTATGCACCTCCTTTCCGTCCCATTCTGCAGCATTGATCCTTGACTGCTCATACCTGCGTTAGGCTGAACGTACAAAGGTACCGGAGGACCTACAGTAATGGGTAGTGATATCGCATCTGGGTTCTGTCCATTTCCCATGTTCTGAGACATGTTCATTCCCACACTATGGGTCATCATTGCCGGCATGCCCATCTGACTCCCCGTCATTCGAGCATGTGCTGTTCCCCCCTGCATCTGCTTTTGAGGCATCAAAAACTGAATTGTTTCAGCTTGTGCCAATGTTGGGTTGCAACCATTCTGTACTCCCATTACGGTTGGATCTAGAATCATTCCCGTACTGTTATCACTGCTGTAGTACCTTGGGACCTGCGGCTGATAATTTTCTGCTGGTTTCAATATAGGCACATCTGGATATATTCTCCTAACCTGCGGTATCTGCGGGGTGAACAGTAAACTCGGGTCCTTAGATCCCGATGACGTTTCTGAACTCTGAGTTTCATTATTCTGTACCGGTGCCGGAGGGGCAGAACTGGTACTTGGACCTTGTCCATTCTCTGCATAAGGCAGTGGACGGTCGTTCAGCAATTGCATGATGAACTCCTCATCATCTGACTCATCTTCTCTATCTTTGGAACACCTCCCGGTTGTCTTACAGGTAGCTTTCTTGCCTGTCTCCTCCTCTTTTTCCTTAGCAATTGCGGGAAACAATTTTATCACCTGCAATACATCTGACCTCCACACCTTCTGTGCATTGTCCCACCTAGCGTCCGCTAGTGTCTTTTCTACCTTTCTCATCCTGGTCTCGAACTTCTTTTGCTGTTGCTGTCTAGCCATTAGTTCCCAAATCGCTAGAGCCTCAAACTGTGCTGGCCTTGGAGGCACCTTCATGTCGTACATCGCGAATCTCAAATTCTCTAGGATCCTTATATTGAATGTCCCATGAATCGGGAACGCTACGCTCCCATGTTTCTCTGTCAACTTGTGCCATTGCTTTAGCCAAAGGCACGGAGCTACCCCTTTTTCCTCCATTACAATGTAAGCTGGTGTACCTTCGGGTGGCGTCTCCTCTCCTACGCTCGCTTTAATGTAAGACTCCCCCTTCATCGCACTCTTGAATGCTTTAAAAAATTTCATTTTCTCATCTTTTATTTCACAAAGTATGTAATCAATAGGTGACTTTAATTCCCGGAATACTCTTCGCTTGCCTTTCCCCTTCCAATCGAGTCCCACGGACTGCGTCCAATCCGTGCACGACCCTTCTCTGCAACCAACCTATCCCAGCGCGGCTCCTAGTGACGTCACACTCACACACACTGCGGCTGACAAAGCCTCGCGGCTAGTCCTCCTTCACTCAGCTCCTCTCGTAACAACTTCTGGCATGTATCGCGAGCAACCAAAATAATAATAAAACAGATCTGTCGGTTTACTACAGGAAGGGTAACACAATCGCTTCAGGACCTTAGGGATTTTTCACTAGCCTCAGCAGTTATTCCATCTTTCTCGGTCCCCACTTTCGCAAGCAAATCTGACCCGCAGACCTACTCTCAACTTGTCAATGATCTATTCTAGTGCACTTAGAATTTTGTCAAAGCCCGAAGTCGAAGTTTCTTTCACTCCCTTAACACACGCACCGACTCGTTGACCACGCCCGATCAACCTACTAAACCGCCCAGACCACAACATAAAACAACATACTCCGGAGTCTCTTGACCTCGCAGGGCCCGTCTCAACAACAACAACCACGTGGACCTTTTTCTGCACAAAGCGCCACACGCACATGAAGTTCGACGACTTCCCTACTCTCACACTCGGAGTCGCACCTCCGCTACTTCTATGAAGTTCGACGACTTCCCTACTTCTACACTCGGAGTCGCACCTCCGCTATTCTCTAAAATCCTCGCAACCTTTTCACACACTCTGCGGCAATAAGCTGTGCAAGCGCAAAACCCTAACTTCACTCATACCGTCACTAGTACCACCAACGCCGATTCCACACCTCCATTCTCTCCATTCGCAAGCTCCGAGATCCCGGGAAAGTCGCGGGGGACTTAGCCCATCATCATTCTGTCAATCTGTTTTACCCAAGAAAATCTAATTCAACTTCTCGAATGGGGTCTCAAAAGGGCGTAACCGTTAATTCAACACCATGTACTTTAAAATACGGGGTCCCAAAGGGCGCAAGCGTCCTCTGCTACCATCTACTGATAGAGCGTTGCGACCTAATAAATTACCTGTATCTGAACGCTCTTAGGTCGATGAATCTTTTGGCCAAGTGGAACTCTCCGTACTCAGGAGTAATCAATCAAAATCAACAATCAATAATCAATAACGAACATAAGCAATTCCCCGATCAACATAACACTTCACAATTAATCCAGAATACATTTCGGCGAAACCATGACCTTTCGGTCATGAATAATCACACCAGTTTATGCAAGGTTAATGAATTTATTTCCCTATATTAACAAAGCTAGCACAATGTAGATGTGTCTCAACACCAAATGATATATGTAAATGAACATTAATAGCTGTCCATAACGACAAAACAAATGCAATCTATGCAGCATCTGAATAACAATGCCTTCTATAATGGCCACGCAAACCACTAAAACTACAATCTGTAATGGGCTAATTGCATACATTTAGTCAGCATAACAAGGTCTCGAATTGCATCGTACATCAAATGAATCCTCATCTAACCTCAAATTAGCATCAGCATGTGGGACTTCATGCAAAACAATTTAGCAACATTAATTTGGAAAACTCCTAACTAGGGCTCTTATCAAAATCAGCAGTTGGTTACCTAAAAAGAAACACAATGCAATTGTACAATTTTTCCTTTCATATTTACCAAATTCAATCAGCATTCAAGGAAGTCTTCGTCTCACAGGTACCGATTTCGATCAGCATGGGTACCGGTTCCGATCAGCATGGGACGGGGCAAAGGGGGCAGGGTGGACAGGGCAATTGCCTCTCAGCGGCAAAATAAAACTATTACTTCATGCAAAGGGACAAATCAAAGTTAAAGTCTCTAGGGCGAGAATTACTTAAAGTCTCTTTCTCTCGATTAGAGAAAGCATCAAAGTCTCTCAAAATGGCGTCGAACATCAATTGGCATCGTAGAAGATAGGCAATAATGTCTGATAGGTAATGGCCAGTAATAGTAGCTGCTTTCTTCTTGTGCACCTGGGTTTTATAGACAACAGTTCAAATCCAGTAGGGTCTTCCATTGGAGGGTTCATAGGTTAGCTTCAAATTATCCAATCAAAAACAACAGTTCTCAAGCTTTTACTTAAGCATACATTATCCTTGGAGACGGGTACGCAAGTTGCAACATTTTATACCAATTAACTCACTTTCAGAGCTTCCATTGTCCGCACCTGCAGATTGACCTTGGAGCAAAGAGAAAAATGCCAGGCTGGCACGAAACCTTAAGATAAGCATGTGAACGGTCTCACTGGAAAAGTACAGCTTCAAGCAAAAATACACGTTTTTTAGCACAGTGGAAAAATACGAGCATCTAAATCGTGAGACGCGGCAACTAGGCCAAAGCCTCCATTAAAGTCATGCTAAGCTAAAACATTTCTAACAAGCAAAATCATGGCACACGTTTACGATTATGTCAAACTAGCACAATTCTAATACATCACGTTATATAAAGCACGCTTATAAATGTTGGCAAACTACTCTGAGGGCACATTTGTCCCCGTACAATCTTATTTAGTTCGATTAAAGTCACACTTGATTATTGCTACACTACGTTTAAGCGCAAATAAATGTAAAACCTTCATTTCAGCTTCATCATGCATGACCCCACTGAGCAGGTCCTGTGCCAGCTCCTCACTCCTGGTTGCCTCTTCCAAGCTCTCCTGATTGGGAGCAGTCCGCAGGTCAGCAAAGTCACACCTCTTGGTGGCCCTCTTAGGGACACTGTTTATTTGCATCTCTGTCCCCGTCCCTGCTGCCTTTTCCGGCTTTCGGCTTTGCCCTCCTGCCTCCTCCTACTGTGCCCCTCCCACCCCAGGCCACAGGCTCACCAAAAGAAAACCTGTCTGCGCCCTTCTGTGCCTAGACCGCGCCCAGCACCAGGAACTCTGACTCCCACCATCCACCGAGCTCCTGGACTTGGCCCCCAGGAACAAAGACAAAATCTGCTGCATCACCTCCCCTCCAACTACGGTCCGACCCTTCACCTGCTACCAATGCCACTTCACCTGCAATACATATACCCTCTCTGGTCCCCCTCCGCCATCTCTCAGGCCCAAGAAGCAACTCCTCTGCCCACTGCTCGACGCACGATCACTCTTCAAACGCTGCGGAAATATGGAACACCATAACCACCCTCAACCCGTACCTGATGTATATCACTGAGACTTGGTTCACACTCACTTCGGCCTCCAACATTACCTGTGTCACCCTGCAAGGCTACAAGCTGATCCAGAAAGTCCGGCACACCAAACATGGGGAGGAATCGTCATCACGCCTAAGGACAGCTTCTCAAGTATCACATTCGAGAAGGAGAACTTCCACCTCATGGAACACTTTAACTTCCTCATTCAAATCCATGCCAGAACATCTATCTGGGAAACCCTTGCATACAAACCCCTGGAACCCTGCCCGCCTTCTCCAGAGCCATAGCCGACTTCATCGCCCAAATTGACTCAACACACTACATGTTCTTAGAAGATCTCAACTTCCACTTAGATTACCCCAATGACCACAACTCCACCAACTCCTGGACATCCTAAGCAACGTCTGACTCAAACAGCTAGTCACCTGCCCCACACACATAGCAGGACACATCCTGGACCCCATCAGTATAGCCAGCGGTAAGATTAACTTCTCCCATACAATGGAGTTCACATGGACTGACCATCACCTGGTACATTTCACCATAACCTGCAGACCAGAACATTCCACCACTCCTCTCCCCCCTCTGCAGATGGGGAAAAATTACAGAAACTCAATGTAACACCACCCTCTGCTACAGCAAACCCATCCTCTTCGGCGACCTTGAGCAAGATGCTTGCAAGCAGTCAGAATGGATCCACAGCAGTGCCAACAAAGTTGCCCCCACTAGAAACTCCACTGCCAGAAGAGCCAGTAAACCCACAAGTTGGTATGCCAACGAACTCCGCTCACTCAAGAGGGAATGCAAATAACTAGAAAGGTGCTGGAGCGGCAGTAGAGACCAAGCTGACTGCACCACCTTCAAAGAAGCTCTAACCTCATACCATCTTTGCATCAGAGAAGGCAAAATGATCATCCTACTCAGCCTCATCGAGAAAAGCTTTAACCACCCGAAGGAACTCTTCAAGATCATCAAGAACTTCTCCCACCCTGCAGCTACCAGAAACACAATCCAACCCTCTCAGACTCTATGTGACTCACTAGCCAACTACAGAAACTTTAAACCCCAAACCACCAGCATTGACCATCTCCCGACACCATTGAACGACCCCCCCAGCCACTGGAAGCCTCTTTCCGTCCAGGACAAAGCAGCCCTCATGAGTACAACCCACTCTGGCTCTCTCAGTGATCCATGCCCCCACCACATCTTCAACCTGGGCCAGAAGGAGATCAGCATCATTCTCACCCCCATCCTCAATACCTCCAACAAGACGGCCAGCATCCCCGAAGCATGGAAGCAAGCAGAGATCAAGCTACTCCTTAAGAAACCTTCCGGCGACCCCAGCAAACACAATACTACTGCCTTATTTCCCTGCTCCCCTTCCCAGCCAAGGTCCTGAAAAGAGCCACCAATCAACAGCTCTCTGAACACCTGGAAAGACACAACCTTCTGGACTCCAATGCGGCTTCCACACAAACTGCTGCACTGAGACTTCCCTCATCGTTGCTATGTACGACATCAGGACCCTCCTTGACCACAGAGAGAAGGTGGCCCTGATCCTCTTCAACCTCTCTGCCACATTCAACACCATCTCCCACTATACCCTCTCCTCCAGACTCTACCACATCGAGTTCCGAAATAATGTTCTCAAATGGATCCATGCATTTCTCACGGGAAGCACTCAGAGAGTCCACCTCCCACTGTTCACATCGGAACCTAAGAGCACCATATGCGGCATCCCCCAAGGACCTTCTCTTAGCCCCATGTTTTTCAACACCAGCGTGATGCCATTAGCCAATGTTGTTCACTCCCATGGACTCCACATCATCTCATACACAGATGACACCCAACTCCTTCTCTCCCTCTCCGAAGATCACGCCAACCCAAAGATAACTTCTGCACCGTTATGTTCCACATTGCTGAGTGGATGAGATCCAACTGCCTGAAACTGAACTCTGACAAGACTGAAGTGATCATCTTTGGGAACAACTCTCCTCCTGGGACAACTCCTGGTGGCCCTCCACACTCGGACACCCCCCTACCCCAACGGGCCATGCCCACAACCTCGGCGTCATCATCGACAGCAAACTCACCTTCAAATGAGAGATAAACACAGTGGACTCCACCAGTTTCCACAACCTCCACCTACTAAGTAAGATCTTCAAATGGATCCTGCTTGAAACCAGAAAGAAGGTAACACAAGCCAACATCACAAGCAGACTAGACTGCAGAAACGCCCTCTACATCAGACTCCCTGCCCAGCTCCTCTACTGCCTCCGGACAATCCAGAACACAACAGCAAGACTTGTCCCGGATCTTCCAAGGCGGATTCCCATTACACCCACCTCGAAGTGTCCACTGGCTGCCCATACACAAGAGGTGCAAATTGGAGGTTCTCACCCTCGCATACAAATCCCTCCATAACATCGGACCCAATGTCATCAACCACAGACTCTCCTTCCACCAGCCCAAAGGGGAACTCCGCTCCACCACCCTTGCGCAAGTCCCCAGTCTGTCGCACCTACTATGGGGGATGCTCCTTCTCCCACCTTGCCACCAAGATCTGGAACAACCTCCTCCCTGCCTTTGTACCATCCACACCTTCCTCGACTTCAGGAAGAAGCTTAAGACCTGGCTCTTCGATGAGTAGCTTCCAGTTCGCAGCAACCACCCACAGCCCGAGGATATCCTTTGGGGTGATAAGTTGCGCTTTACAAATCCCATGATTGATTGATTAATTGACAGTGTTCCACCTGCCGTATATAGATGTACTGTGGCTGAGCCGAAGACTGTCACGACGGAGTGCTTTTCTTAGCAGTCAGGCATACAGGTTCCCATCAACCATATTTAGATGCTTCAGCTGTGCAGGCAATGTTATACCTGTGGGTTGCTGATGAAGGGAGGCTATAGCTGGACCCAGTGGACATAGGATATTGGCAGTGGCTATGGAATGATGATGTCTGACACACACACATACTGTACCTTATTCACATGTGTCCCCTCTGTACAACACACGGCACATCACACCATATACAAACCAAAATCCATTGACATTCCCACACCACACAACCCGTACATGCCAAACACACCCATTGCCAGAAATCCATGTCACAACATACACACACCATTGACACTGCACCCACACACAACAGAACCACAAAGACCAACACAACTAAACACTCATCTGCACAAACACACCCACATGAGGCACACCTACACACATCAGGACAACATCCACCACAAAACAACACTCACCAACATACACAACGACATCAATCCCACATGCAAGTGACACACATACAGACACAACCACATCATCCACTCCAGCTCCCTCCACCTCAACCAACCAACCCAATCTCACATACATACACATACTGACTATCATACACAACAGGTAGCACAACCATATCAGTACAGGTCCCCTTGCAATGTGCACACATGGGCACCATTGACAAGTGTGATTATACCATCATTGTGGTGCCAGCATTCATTTAGGAATTACTAATGACACCAGAATGACAGTTATGTATGTGTGCGATATGCCTGTTGTGCCAGTGTGTCCCTATCCATGTCGGACCCAATCATGTACCCGTCATGTGCATGTCATAGTGATTTAAAAAAATTACTGTGACATGTATATGCCTGCAGTAGTCCTGACCTCATGTGCAGTTCCCACCTAACGTACCCTGGCAATACCCTGGGGGCGGGGTCATATTTTCTCTGTGGGTCAGTGGCAGCAGTGACAGCAGGTTGTGTTCAGTTGTGTCCAGTCAAAAACGTAAATGGAATAGGGAAAAAGGTACGTTTTTACATCATTTCCCTCCCAATCCACCAACTCAGGTATGGAGATCAGACCGCCACTTTTTGCTTGGTGGTAAGGCACATCCAAAATCTGCACGGTGGTAAAGATGGCTGGTGTCCCACTGGCAACCACTTTTCCCTATGGTGTCGTAGATGTAGGTGGTGTTTCTTGGCAGAGACGGAGGGACAAATGAGGCCTATTCCCTATGGGACTGGCAACATCTAAATCTGGTGGTGGACCGTCATGACGACAGACGGGATTTCCGTCTAAAAATCATTGCAGGGACCATAACTGCCAACATCTAAATCAGGCCGTTTGTCTGCAGCAGGGACAAGGAAATTCTGGAGATGAGGTTTAGCATACACAAGTGACTACCTGAAAAACGTGCAGGGGATAGGCAGGACCAGAGAAAAAGACTGGAGTAGAGCGAGATCTCAAGACTGATCTGGAACTACGTTATGACTGTAAAAGACAAAAATGGGCAGACAGCACTTATATAGTGCAATCAACAAATGTAAGGCATTAGGAAGCACAAAGCAAGTGAACAATAGACAAATCAATCAATCAATCAATCATAGTATTTATAAAGCGCGCTATGTACCCGTCAGGGTTTCGAGGCGCTGAGGGGGGGGGGGGGGGAGCGCTGCTGGTTTAGCGGTCGAAGAGCCAGGTCTTGAGGAGCCTTCTGAATGCGAGGAGGTCCTGGGTCTGGCGAAGAGATGTGGGGAGAGAGTTCCAGGTCTTGGCGGCGAGGAAGGAGAAGGATCTGCCGCCGGATGTCTTGCGCTGGATTCGGGGTACGATGGCGAGGGCGAGGTTGGCGGATCGGAGTTGACGTGTTGGAGTGTAGAAGTTGAGTCTGGTGTTGAGGTAGGAGGGTCCGGTGTTGTGAAGTGCCTTGTGAGCGTGGGTCAGGAGTTTGAAGGTGATCCTCTTGTCTACCGGGAGCCAGTGGAGTTCCTTTAGGTGAGGGGAGATGTGACTTCGGCGGGGTATGTTGAGGATCAGTCGGGCGGAGGCATTTTGGATACGTTGGAGGCGTTTGATGTCTTTGGTTGGGATGCCTGTGTAGAGTGCGTTGCCGTAGTCAAGTCTGCTGCTGACGAGGGCCTGGGTCACCGTCTTTCTGGTTTCTGTTGGAATCCACTTGAAGATTCTGCGGAGCATTCGAAGGGTGTTGAAACAGGAGGAGGAGACGGCGCTGACCTGTTTGGACATGGTGAGGGCGGAGTCCAGGATGAAGCCGAGGTTTCTTGCGTGGCTGGCAGGGGTGGGTGGGGGTCCGAGGACAGAGGGCCACCATGAGTCGTTCCAGGCTGAGGGAGTGCGTCCGAGGATGAGGACTTCCGTCTTGTCGGAGTTGAGTTTCAGGCGACTGTTGTTCATCCAATCGGCGATGGATTTTAGTCCCTCGTGGAGGTTTGTTTTGGCGGTGAGCGGGTCTTTGGTCAGGGAGAGGACGAGCTGGGTATCGTCGGCGTAGGAGATGATGCTGAGATGATGTTGGCGGGCCAGTTGAGCGAGGGGGGCCATGTAGACGTTGAACAACGTGGGGCTGAGGGAGGATCCTTGGGAGACGCCGCAGATGAGGTTGGTGGCTTTGGAGCGGAAAGGGGAGAGACGGACTCTCTGCGTTCTGTCGGAGAGGAAGGATGAGATCCAGTGGAGGGCTTTATCTTGGATGCCGGCTTCCTGGAGGCGGGTCAGTAGGGTGCGGTGGCAGACGGTGTCAAAAGCGGCTGATAGGTCGAGGAGGATGAGGGCTGAGGTTTCGCCGTTGTCCATTTGATGTCTGATGTCATCTGTGGCGGTGAGGAGGGCGGTCTCAGTGCTGTGGTTTCGTCTGAATCCGGATTGTGAGGGGTCCAGGATGGAATTGTCTTCGAGGAAGTGGGTGAGCTGAGTGTTGACGATCTTCTCGATGACTTTCGCTGGAAAAGGGAGGAGAGAGATCGGACGGAAGTTTTTGAGGTCGTTGGGGTCAGCCTTGGGTTTTTTGAGGAGGGGTTGGATTTCTGCGTGTTTCCAGCTGTCCGGGAAGGTGGCAGAAGTGAAGGAGAGGTTGATGATCTTGCGGAGTTCGGGGGCGATGGTGGCGTTGGCTGAGTTGAAAACATGATGGGGGCAGGGGTCCGTGGGGGAGCCTGAGTGGATGGTGTTCATGGTTGCTATGGTTTCTGCCTCGTCCACGTGGGTCCAGGCGGTGAGGCGGCAGTCGCGGGAGGAGACGTCGGGGGTGGGGTCTGGCGGTGGACCGGTGATGAAGCTGTCGTGGGTGGTGGTGATTTTCTGGTGGAAGAAGGTGGAGAGGTCGTCGCAGAGTTTCTGGGAGGGCGGGATGTCGTTGGAGTTGGCTTTCGGATTGGAGAGTTCCTTCACGATGCCGAAGAGTTCTTTGCAGTCGTGGGCGTTGTTGTTGATGCGTTCGGTGAAGTGGGCGCGCTTGGCGGTGCGGATCCGTTGGTGGTGTTCGCGGTTGGCTTTTGAGGGCGGCGAGGTTGTCGGGTGTGCGTTCTTGGATCCATTTCTTTTTGAGTTTCTGGCAGTTGCTTTTGGAGGTGGTGAGATCGTCTGTGAACCAGGCTGTTTTTTTCTTTCCTTGGATGGTGGTGGGTTTCTTGAGAGGGGCAAGGGTGTTGGCGCAGTCGAGGATCCATTGATGGAGGTTGATGGCGGCTGTGCTCGGGTCGATTGCGTCGGGTGGAAGGTTGTTGATGAGGGTGCTGGTCAGTTGTTCTTGGGTGACTTTGCCCCAGCGGCGGTGGGGAGGTAGCTGGATGCGGTGTTGCTCTGTGGTTTTCTTATAGGTGAAATGGACACAGTGATGGTCAGTCCAGTGGAGTTCGGAGGTGTGGCTGAAGGAAATGTGGTTGCTAGAGGTGAAGAGGGGGTCAAGGGTGTGACCGGCGATGTGGGTAGGTGTGTTGACTAGCTGGCGGAGACCGAGGTTGAGGAGGTTGGAGGTCAGTGACGCGGTGTTGACGTCGTTGGCATTTTCCAGATGGTAGTTCAGATCTCCCAGGAGGATGTAATCCGGGGAAGCGAGGGCGTGGGTGCTTGCAAGGTCAGCGATGGTGTCGTTGAAGGGGGCTCTTGGTCCTGGAGGGCGGTAAATGAGGGTTCCTCTGAGGGTCGTGTTGGGGTCCGTGTGGATCTGGAAGTGGAGGTGTTCGGCTGTCCTGAGGGTGTAGTCCGAGTGGGTGTGGATTTTGAGGGTAGCTTTGTGAGCGATGGCTATTCCGCCGCCGATTCCGTTGGTTCGATCTCTTCTGGTGATTTTGTAGCCGTCCGGTATGGCGATGGCGATGTCCGGAGACGAGGAGTCGTTCCACCAGGTTTCGGTCAGGAAAGCCACGTCAGGAGCAGTGGTGTCGAGCAAATCCCAGAGCTCGATGGCGTGTTTTCGTGCGGAGCGGGTGTTGATGAGGATGCAGTTCAGGTGGTTGGGGTTGGATGTTTTCGTAGTTGGATTGGTCGTTCTGATGCAGGAGAAGTTGCAGGTACGGCAGGAAAAAGGTCCTTTAGTGTGCTTCGGGGATGCCCGGTAGCATTCAGTGGGGGGGCCGGGGTTGAAGGCGCGGAGTTCGTTGATCGAGTAGCGGATGCGGGGGGCGCGAGGGCCAGGGGGTGTGGCGCTGGGCGCGGTCCAGGCGCGGACGGGCGCAGACGGGCTTGCCCAGCCATTAAGAAGGGAGGGGGGAGGGAGGAGCAGCTGGGAGGCGGGAGGCGGGAGGGAGCGGCAAATGGGGGCGCGAGGGGGGCGGGGCCGCAGGGAGGCAGCGGCAGGGAACGGGGAGCGCACAAGGGGCAAAACACTGAAAACGAGCAAAATACAAGCAGTTACAATAAGAAAAGCACACAATCAGAAAAACAAAATGGCACAATATACGATCGGGGAGACAGCAATCAGGGGGGCACAAAGGGGGCAGAAGCGCCGGCGGGGAGGCGCTGAAAAAAGCGAAAAAAACGAAAAACACTTACGGGACGGCGGAAAGCGGCACACGGGTCAAGTGAAGCTAGTCAGAGCCCACTAGACCCCAGGGATGAGGCGCAGGAGGATGCCTGCGGGTGGAAGAGGGCCTCGAACACGCAAACAGCAGCGTGGTCAGGGGACAGAGGCAGGAGGCAGCAGGTTGGTGCTGCGGTCGTGGGGGGCGAGCTCAGGACCTGAAACAGGTCAGAGGTCGCTCACTCACGACGCTCAGCGCCATCCATTAAGAAGGGAGGGGGGAGGGAGGAGCAGCTGGGAGGCGGGAGGCGGGAGGGAGCGGCAAATGGGGGCGCGAGGGGGGCGGGCCGCAGGGAGGCAGCGGCAGGGAACGGGGAGCGCACAAGGGGCAAAACACTGAAAACGAGCAAAATACAAGCAGTTACAATAAGAAAAGCACACAATCAGAAAAACAAAATGGCACAATATACGATCGAGGAGACAGCAATCAGGGGGGCACAAAGGGGGCAGAAGCGCCGGCGGCGAGGTGCTGAAAAAAGCGAAAAAAACTAAAAACACTTACGGGACGGCGGAAAGCGGCACACGGGTCAAGTGAAGCTAGTCAGAGCCCACTAGACCCCAGGGATGAGGCGCAGGAGGATGCCTGCGGGTGGAGGAGGGCCTCGAACACGCAAACAGCAGCGTGGTCAGGGGACAGAGGCAGGAGGCAGCAGGTTGGTGCTGCGGTCGTGGGGGGCGAGCTCAGGACCTGAAACAGGTCAGAGGTCGCTCACTCGCGACGCGCAGCGCCAGCCATTAAGAAGGGAGGGGGGAGGGAGGAGCAGCTGGGAGGCGGGAGGCGGGAGGGAGCGGCAAATGGGGGCGCGAGGGGGGCGGGGCCGCAGGGAGGCAGCGGCAGGGAACGGGGAGCGCACAAGGGGCAAAACACTGAAAACGAGCAAAATACAAGCAGTTACAATAAGAAAAGCACACAATCAGAAAAACAAAATGGCACAATATACGATCGGGGAGACAGCAATCAGGGGGGCACAAAGGGGGCAGAAGCGCCGGCGGCGAGGTGCTGAAAAAAGCAAAAAAAACGAAAAACACTTACGGGACGGCGGAAAGCGGCACACGGGTCAAGTGAAGCTAGTCAGAGCCCACTAGACCCCAGGGATGAGGCGCAGGAGGATGCCTGCGGGTGGAGGAGGGCCTCGAACACGCAAACAGCAGCGTGGTCAGGGGACAGAGGCAGGAGGCAGCAGGTTGGTGCTGCGGTCGTGGGGGGCGAGCTCAGGACCTGAAACAGGTCAGAGGTCGCTCACTCGCGACGCGCAGCGCCAGCCATTAAGAAGGGGGGGGGAGGGAGGAGCAGCTGGGAGGCGGGAGGCGGGAGGGAGCGGCAAATGGGGGCACGAGGGGGGCGGGGCCGCAGGGAGGCAGCGGCAGGGAACGGGGAGCGCACAAGGGGCAAAACACTGAAAACGAGCAAAATACAAGCAGTTACAATAAGAAAAGCACACAATCAGAAAAACAAAATGGCACAATATACGATCGGGGAGACAGCAATCAGGGGGGCACAAAGGGGGCAGAAGCGCCGGCGGCGAGGCGCTGAAAAAAGCGAAAAAAACGAAAAACACTTACGGGACGGCGGAAAGCGGCACACGGGTCAAGTGAAGCTAGTCAGAGCCCACTAGACCCCAGGGATGAGGCGCAGGAGGATGCCTGCGGGTGGAGGAGGGCCTCGAACACGCAAACAGCAGCGTGGTCAGGGGACAGAGGCAGGATGCAGCAGGTTGGTGCTGCGGTCGTGGGGGGCGAGCTCAGGACCTGAAACAGGTCAGAGGTCGCTCACTCGCGACGCGCAGCGCCAGCCATTAAGAAGGGAGGGGGGAGGGAGGAGCAGCTGGGAGGCGGGAGGCGGGAGGGAGCGGCAAATGGGGGCGCGAGGGGGCGGGGCCGCAGGGAGGCAGCGGCAGGGAACGGGGAGCGCACAAGGGGCAAAACACTGAAAACGAGCAAAATACAAGCAGTTACAATAAGAAAAGCACACAATCAGAAAAACAAAATGGCAAAATATACGATCGGGGAGACAGCATTCAGGGGGGCACAAAGGGGGCAGAAGCGCCGGCGGCGAGGCGCTGAAAAAAGCGAAAAAAACGAAAAACACTTACGGGACGGCGGAAAGCGGCACACGGGTCAAGTGAAGCTAGTCAGAGCCCACTAGACCCCAGGGATGAGGCACAGGAGGATGCCTGCGGGTGGAGGAGGGCCTCGAACACGCAAACAGCAGCGTGGTCAGGGGACAGAGGCAGGAGGCAGCAGGTTGGTGCTGCGGTCGTGGGGGGCGAGCTCAGGACCTGAAACAGGTCAGAGGTCGCTCACTCGCGACGCGCAGCGCCAGCCATTAAGAAGGGAGGGGGGAGGGAGGAGCAGCTGGGAGGCGGGAGGCGGGAGGGAGCGGCAAATGGGGGCGCGAGGGGGGCGGGGCCGCAGGGAGGCAGCGGCAGGGAACGGGGAGCGCACAAGGGGCAAAACACTGAAAACGAGCAAAATACAAGCGGTTACAATAAGAAAAGCACACAATCAGAAAAACAAAATGGCACAATATACGATCGGGGAGACAGCAATCAGGGGGGCACAAAGGGGGCAGAAGCGCCGGTGGCGAGGCGCTGAAAAAAGCGAAAAAAACGAAAAACACTTACGGGACGGCGGAAAGCGGCACACGGGTCAAGTGAAGCTAGTCAGAGCCCACTAGACCCCAGGGATGAGGCGCAGGAGGATGCCTGCGGGTGGAGGAGGGCCTCGAACACGCAAACAGCAGCGTGGTCAGGGGACAGAGGCAGGAGGCAGCAGGTTGGTGCTGCGGTCGTGGGGGGCGAGCTCAGGACCTGAAACAGGTCAGAGGTCGCTCACTCGCGACGCGCAGCGCCAGCCATTAAGAAGGGAGGGGGGAGGGAGGAGCAGCTGGGAGGCGGGAGGCGGGAGCGGCAAATGGGGGCGCGAGGGGGGCGGGGCCGCAGGGAGGCAGCGGCAGGGAACGGGGAGCGCACAAGGGGCAAAACACTGAAAACGAGCAAAATACAAGCAGTTACAATAAGAAAAGCACACAATCAGAAAAACAAAATGGCACAATATACGATCGGGGAGACAGCAATCAGGGGGGCACAAAGGGGGCAGAAGCGCCGGCGGCGAGGCGCTGAAAAAAGCGAAAAAAAGGAAAAACACTTACGGGACGGCGGAAAGCGGCACACGGGTCAAGTGAAGCTAGTCAGAGCCCACTAGACCCCAGGGATGAGGCGCAGGAGGATGCCTGCGGGTGGAGGAGGGCCTTGAACACGCAAACAGCAGCGTGGTCAGGGGACAGAGGCAGGAGGCAGCAGGTTGGTGCTGCGGTCGTGGGGGGCGAGCTCAGGACCTGAAACAGACAAACTACCATAAATGACATTTTGTATGCTGTGCTTAAAGTAATTTAACTGTAATTGCAAAAAGATCTACCAATAACGCAAGGAGCAGTTGATCTCTCAAAGTCTTGAAAGACACTCAGCAGCTCTTATTCAAGAAGAACACTGGTGAGTCTCTGTACAAGAGGCATATAGCCTCGGAAGCTCGCTTGCACCCTGGGGTAAATATAACTAAGAGTTAAACCTAAATACAAGAGGTAACAAAGGGAACAAAACAAGAGGTTTTGAATAAACAAAACAAGACTCAGGAAAAGGTAGGACTGGATTCTAAGGAGAAGAATAGAACTGGAAGTGCACAGATTAGGAAGCAATGAAATATAAGATTAGGAATCTGCACACAAACTAGGACATGACTGGGAAGATGAGGACTGAACTAGAAACACTGGAACACAAAACAAGGAATCTGTATATAAACAAAGACAAGACTAGAACAATGCAACCAAAACTGGAAACATTGGAATCCAAGACTAAGAATCCACACACAAACAAGGACCTGCAGGGAGTAGCTAGACTGAATTAGGAACACTGCAACACTTATTGTAAGCCCCATCACAGCCATGGTGGTGCAAAAGTCTCAGTATTAAAGACAGTTGTGAGAACAGAAAGCAATGAGCTCACAGGACAAAAATACCTGGAAGCTCAGGGGAGGAGAGCAGGCGCAGGAAGAGAGTCAGGTGCAAGAAATTGGGAAGGCTGTACTGGGGTCTGGAAAGGAGGAAACTCAGAAAGCCAGAAGATACTAAAAAGGAAACAGGGAAGTCAGGAACGGAAGGTGGATTGAAGATGAGAGGGAGAAAAGTTTAGAATTCATGTACTTATGGGTGCAAATAATCCCAAGTCGCTGGGAACTATGATACTGTACAGAGCTCTGAATGTGATCTAGACAAGGTTTGATGATTTAAGGAAATACATGGAACATATTACGCCACAATGGTGTTGTTGAAACCAGAACTGCAGTATGATATGGAGCAAAATGTGGAATCCATTGGAAAGTGTTTTGACATAAACTGGTCTAAAGGTAGGATCCCACAATGCTGTCATGAGCACCACCTGATTCGAGGTTGACAGAATCCTGACAGATACAATAAGTCACCACAAAATTTAATATCCAAGTAAAAATTACCCAAACAGATAGACTTACCAAAGAACAGAACAATTCCATTACAATGTTATGGCTTCTGCTTTCCTTAGGTAGTAAAACATATTGCAAAGTAACTACTCAGCTGACACCGTTGGATTTTCAAAAAACGTCCTAAGTGAAGACTAACATTCTAACCTTAACTCTACTACCAGCTTTCTAGGGCAGCGCAAAATACTAAGGGCCAGATGTAGCAAACTTTTTTTGCATTCGCAAAACGGTGCGAATCGCAAAAATCTGCCGTTTGCGAGTGCAAAAATGGCATATACGATATATGAAAGGCATTCGCAGTGCGAAAATAAGGAATCACGAAAATAGCGATTCTTTGCAACTGCTACATGATTTTGTGTGTTGCAATCTGCATATTGCAAATAGCGACATGATTTAGCAAATCTCTATCTGCGTAACGTAAATTGCGACCTACATTTGCAAATCTCAGATAGCGATCCGCAAATTCATGACGCTATTTGTGATACACAGATTGCTACATGCAAATTCCATTTTGCAATACGATGTATAAAAAATTTTGCAAATAGCGAATATTCGCAGAATGGCCTTTTGCACATGCAATTTACCACGAATTGAAATCAGGTGGTAACCAGGTGCAACCTATATAAAGAGGCCTAGAACGACTCAGCCTCTTTTTCACAATGACTGCACTATACGTGATGGCGAGGAGAATGAGGATCCTGGCAGGTTTGAGGAGAGGGAGGAGGAGACAGGAGAACATTTTTAGAGTGCGCGTAACCCTTTTTGACCAGACAGAGGAGGAAATTTATGAGAAGTACAGTTTAAGCTCAGCCATGATACTTGACCTGATAGCTGATCTACAACGTATACTGCAGCGCACCACACACAGGACCAATAACCCTTTTTGACCAGACAGAGGAGGACATTTATGAGAAGTACAGGTTAAGCTCAGCCATGATACTTGACCTGATAGCTGATCTACAACCCATACTACAGAGCACCACACACAGGACCAATAGTATACCCACCCATGTGCAGGTATTATGCTCCCTGCTACTATTAGCCTCATGGACCTATCAAGGGGTCATAGCAGCAGCAGGAGGGGTCTCACAGAGTGCTCTCTCATGATTTGTCATTGCATTTCTCAATGTCATGCAGAGCAGAATTCAACAGCACATAAGATTCCCCAACACCCCACAGGAATTACAACAGACAAAAATAAATTTCTACCAGATTGCCCAATTCCCACACATCATAGGTGCCATCGATGAGACACATGTAGCAATCTGTCCACCATAGACCTCTGAATATGTTTATTGGAACCGTAAGAACCATCATTCCATGAACATACAAGTAATTAGCAATGCCTCCAACATCATAACTGATCTCGTGGCCAGATACCCAGGTAGCACACATGACTCGTACATCTTTTGCCATAGCAGAATTCACACAAGACTACTAGCTGGGGAGTTTGGCGAAGGATATCTAATAGGTAATTTGTTAGTTGACAATGTTGCATTGCTGTAAATGTGACGTCAGATATCACAAGTTCTCATTTTACTCTCTTTTCATTCCAGGAGACAGTGCCTACGCAGTGCGGACCTATATACTGATGCCCTACCTGAGCCCTGCAACGCCAGCCGAGAGGAGGGACAATGCTGCACACAGGGCAGCCCATAGTGTTGTGGAGAGGACCTTCGGACTGCTGAAGAGCCACTTTAGGTGCATCCATAAGAGTGGAGGTGCACTACAGTACAGCCCAGAGACGACCTGCAAAATTGTGGCTATGTTGCACAACATTGCAACGCCAAGGGGCATACCTGTGGAACCCACGGAGCCGGACTCTGATAAGTATGGTGATCCCTTACCACCCCTTCACCCAGTAGACAAGAGCAGTGCAGCAGAGGGCAGGCAAAGATGTGCTGACATCACGTGCAACCATTTCTTATGTAAGTAATGACAACACCACTTCAATTTTATGTATTTCTGTAGTTAGCATCTTTATTACCTGACTTCAAGTAACATATGTGTGAATAGGACATAGCTATGCACTATAGGCAAACATGTGCGAGTAACATTGTCACACTATTAGTATCATAGTGTAACTGTATTGCTACATGTTAAAGTGAACATTACTTACTACATCCATGCCCTCCACTTGAGTGTTCAATGGCCTCGTTGGCATCTCTTGTAGCAGGTTCAAAGACATTACTGTGTCTGGTACTGCGACGCCTAGGATCCATCACAGGCGCTGTAAGACTGCTGAGGCTAGAGAGCTCCTCACTATCCCCACCACCCAGTTTGCTATTTGTAGCACTGCGTGCTGTCTGCATTGCATACAGAACATTGGTTATTTGCACCAGGCCCTGTGCAACGTCCTGACTGCAATGCGCCATCTCCATCTGTATGCCCACAGCACGTCATGATATCAAGGCAGTTGAGCTAGCGAGCCAATTGACCGATCTGCAGAACCCATCAAACCTTCCCATAAAATGGTGATGGCGCCTACGGTGGCTGACACACTCCTGCTAAATCTCAGTGCAGAGTTCCCTAATGGCATTTGCTGTCCCTCATTCAGAAACTCCAACTGCTTGTGCATTGATCCCATGTTTTCATTGAGTGCATCCAACTGCTTGTGCAGTACTCCCATATTGTTATTGTGAGACACCAACTGCCTGTGCATTGACCTCCTGTGTTTGCATTGCAGCCGCTGCACTTTCCTCATGGAAGCTTCAAGGCCGCCAAAGATTGATGGGCCCTCTCCTTCATCTGTACACTGTCTGCCTGCATCGTGACGCCTCCAGAGGGGACTTGATTGACGCTGGGGAAGAGACTGCTGTCTTCCTGTGGATCTAGCCTCTGGGGGTGGTGTGGGTACTTCATCCGCCATTTCATCTGAGTCCAGGTTATATTCTGGGAGAGGTAACACCCTTGCCATGCGTCTAGTTTGTGCAATACTGAAGGACTCACTGGTGTTTGAGTCGGACTGTGGTTGTGTTTCACTACACCCCACATTTCCACCTTCTGCTGCGACAGGGCCCGGGACATCTACAACGACAATGTGCAGCATGCCATTAATGAATATTTCACAAAATGTTGCACAATAGTCATAAATGTACACTAACATCGTATCACTGTGAGTTGTTTGTGTTGTTCCTCTGTGTGGCTGAAAACTAACTTGCTGTATATGTGGTATTAGCACTTTAGGGGTGTGGATTACCACTCCCATAAGGCATTGTTGCATTGTATGTAAGATGTGGCATGGACTACTTATCACAATGCATCGAACTAATACTATTTTCTAGGGGGCATTTGTACATGCACATATGGGGATACACATCATTACTGCCCTTACCTTTGCTAGTGCTGGGTGTCTCTGAGGTGTCAATGTCAGTGACACCACTGACAGCTTCAGGAAGCAGTGTGGACTCCACGATGTCTTCCATTGGTGTGAACAGTGTCTGGGTGGGCTGTCCTCCTTCGGTGCTCCTTGTCTCCTTTAGCTTGCTGGCAACCCTCTCTTTGGCACGGGAGATGCAAGTCGTACCATTGCATGCGTATCTCCTTAACAGAGCGCTGCGCAACACCCACTGCACATATTTTGGTCTGGATGTCTGACCACAGTTTACTCTTTTCACTTTCAGGTACCTGGAGTGAATTCCTCCCAAAAAGTTTGTTGTGGTTCCTGACCACCTCCTCAGTGAGCACCTCCAATTCCTGCTCACTGAATTTGAGCTTGTGCTTCGTGTGTCTCCTTTCTCCTTCACATTCCCATCATTGGCCATGTTGCTGTTTGGTCCTGGCTGGCTCACAAAGCTGCCTTCCTGGTGCTGGGCTGTGTTTCTCTGCCTGCTTCTGTGGGTGTGGCTCCTGGAAACAGCATGGGCTGACTCACTTCCTGGTTGTGATGTCATCAGCCTGTTCCGGTTTGCTGCTTTCACAATTTGAGATTTTCAAATACCGATTTGCAAATGTTTTTGAGATTCGCTATCTGCAGCGTGGAAATTGTGTTTGCGAATTTTGAGAAATCGCTATTACTGACTCGCAGTTTTGATACATCCTATATTGCATTTCTAAAATAGCGATTTCTTAAAATTCGCTATTTAAGAAATGCAAACCGGGAGCTTGATACATCTGGCCCTAAATTCATTAAATACTTCATGCTGCTTGGGTCCTTAAGGGAAATGAAACTTGGGAATGGCTTATAGACTAAAATGGTTGCAATACAAACTCTTATTTTGCATATTTGTTATATGAATGGGACTCAATGATGAGAATGGTTTAAAATGTGTATTTAAAATGGAAATTACAATATTTTTACTAGTCAAATAAGTTTACAGAACATAGCATAAAGCGTGTTCTGAAATCTCTCCCTGTTCTAATAATCTAACAAATCTGTCTAGTCAGAAAAGATATCAGTACACACAAGAAATACAGTTACAGACTTTGATAGAAATAGTCTAGCCAGTTTGAATAAAGTCTGAAAATGATAGTTCTTGAAAGAAAACAAATTGGTTATTCTCTATACTATTGTCCTCTTACTCAGCCTCACAACCATTCAATAGTCCCTGCTGCTAGCTTGCTTATCTCCATCTCTTCTCTTTCCCTAATAAATCTGGTATGACGATTTTCAAGAGAAGCAATTTCTATACAATGTTCCATGTTCTGTTTTTTCATGATATTAGAATGCACTCGATTTATGTTGTTTTTCTCAACAAACAATGATTCAGACTTGTAACATGAATAGCTTTCGTAGAGGGTAAATTTGCAATATACAAGAACGTTCCCATGCGCTTTTGCTTCTAAAAAACAGATACTTGCATTAGTTTACTCTTGTCACATCCTTCTCCCACATCTTCCACAAGTAAGTCCATTCATAAAGGTGCACTTCTATAGATGAATTTAGTGAATCTATGCATTTGAAAGCAAGTCAGTAAGGCAGAAGAAAATATAATACAACCCTCTTTGTTATGACTGGAAGAAGTTTGTATCATGCATAGGCCATGCAAAGGTTAGAACAGAAACAGTTATGTTGAGTCCATTTTTAAAGAATGTGTTAACGGTAGCAGATTAGAAAATCAAGCAACATAGGTCTTGCAAAGTTTTAGATGAATGCTAATCAAAAAGGGCAGCTTTGGTTAGGCCTAGTTTCATTCATTCAGATTAATTACATGCACTGATTTTTATATTTAATGAAAGCTTTTGCAACATCACCCCTTTGTTGGATTGGAACCATCACAAATAAATAATTATACATTTATTTATTACAATTCACTTTCATTTACATCATCATCAGATTCTTGTCATTTTCTTTTTTTCAGGTTTTCTTTTCCTTTCAGTTTTTTCTATTCATCATTCACCCTGTCACTCAATTGCATCGTTTGTCACCCTTTGTTAATTTCTCTTGCTCACTTCTTTGTCAGACTCATTCTTATTGCTTTATTAAATGCCTAGAGTAGATAGGAAACAAGCTATTATTACTAGTATCCCTTCCCTGTCACTGATAAGGGTCCTCCCCACCCTCCCTACCTAGGTTTCCCCCCACACCCCTTCCTCTCCAGACCCCCCTTCATACACAACCCTCCCTTCACACACGCACACACGCACACACGCATACACACAACCATTCCAACGTTCATTCATCCATGCATACAACCATTCACACACACATCCACACACACACACATACACGCAGGCACGCATTCACCCAATTCAACATACACGCACTCACCCCCCCAAACATGCACACACATACAACACGCAACACACATCCGCATACACTCATGCACTGACATACACACACACACACACACACACACACACACACAACACCCCCAATACCCCCTGTCGGAACACCCACTTACCTGGATCCAGGGGGTTTTCCGGCAGGAGACGGGACGAGGCGCTGCTGCCAGCAGCAGTGTCCACCAGCAGTACACCGCCAGGCCGTATTATTTCTCATGATACGGCAGGCGGCGGACTACTGGCGTGATGCTGCTGGTGGCAGCAGCGCCACCTCACCGCCTTAGCCACAGCCGGATTTCCGCAATCCTTCTGGCGGAAATCCGGCTGTGGACATCATAGGGAGGATGGCTGGTAGCCGCAGCAATGGTCTTTTGGTGGCCGTCTCTGCAGTGGTAGGCAGTATATACCACCAAGGTCCCAATGAGGGCCTAAGTGTGTTCCTTCATTCAGACTTCGTGTATATCTTTAGTGTGCTGGTGTCATTGTTAATGCATTTACAGTTTGTACATGATACATCTTTGCAAACAACAATCCCAGATAACAAATCCCCTCCACAAATGCAGGCAACCTAAAATATGCAATGTCTCTAGGCCTGCGCTGAGTTCACTGAGTCCAATTCCGTGGAATTACTCAGAGTTAAAAAAAAAAACTCCAAGGAACTCCCTGAACTGCAGAGTCCTTAATGCGCCAGATCTCAGCAGCGCTATGTAGGGTTGGGCATACTTTGCGCTTCTGAGACCTCGCACATTCAGGAGAGGGCCCTGGCAGTGAAAACTGCTGTTTCAGGCCTCTTGCAGCCTCACCAGAAGCCTGAAATGGCCCCTTTCTTTCACTGCCTATGGCCCTGGCCTGAGTTCAGGCCAGGGCGGTAGGCAGCGAAAGCTGCCATGCCGGTTGTGCACCGGCCTGCTCCATGTGCACTGTACACCGGACAGGCCGGTGCACATCAGGCCTCAAACCACAGCTTCCACTGAATTCAGGCCAGGGCCATAGGCAGTGAAAGCTGCCATTTCAGTCCTTGTTTGTGCACCAGTGCGCACAAACAACAACCAAGAGAAGAGGAGGGGGGGGTCCTCCTCCTCTGCTCTGGTGTGCGCTACAGCCCAGTTATGGGTTGCAGAGTGCATGCGCAGACTCTCTGCACTTGTGCTGTGGCTGCAGCGTGAACCGGGTGAGATCCACTCCGCTGGTGAGGATAATGGAGTTTTTTGGACAACTCCGCACTCCAAGCGGAGCATGGAGCGTGGAGTTCCAAAAACTCTGTTAGCTCCACCAGTGGAGCACAGCATTCCGCACACCCTTAATTCTCTCCACATATACAATATACTCCTGGTATTGTTGGATCACCCTCTTGCAAAATCTGCCATGTTCCACAAGATAATTCAAATAAAAGCTCACAGTTCCTGTTTCCCACCGGTAGTTTCGTCCCACCTATTCTTCTTTTGAACACACGCACTTTCACTTTTTGTCTTTTATCTAGCTTTAGTTTAGGTACAGACATTTTCTTTATAAATTCATACTCTTCCTTTTTCCACACAATCTTGTGAATATCTTCTTTCTTATGTGCACTCCTTGTAAATTGCTCATTTATTTTTTCTAGAATTTGCATAAAAGCCTTTTCTTGTGAGCTCATTAAGCAGGTTAAGTTATTCTCATGTGCCTTACAGTAGTTGCAGGGAGAAATGATTTACAATAATGCCAAGAGGTCTCCATTTTCTAGCATGTGGATGTAAGTTCATACTTTTCATTACTGGCAGGTTAGAAAGCACCATGTCAAAATTAGAAAACAAATATTCAAAATGCCATTGTCTGTAAACTAAACTGAGAAGGATACTACAAGAGATAGCATATGAAAATGGAATGTGGTGGTACGAGACCTGCTCATCGACTGCAGATGGCATGGGTGTACAAACATACCAGTCCTTCATTTCTTAAGATTTAGGCACGCTTTCACCGCCATGTTCAGGCAGGCGGTCATTCTACTGAATGCCAGCCCCCATGGGATCCCGCCGGACGCATAATAAACATTTTCCTGGGCTGGCGGTAGGAAATATTGTTTCCGCCCGCCGGCCCAGCAGAATGCCTGGCCAGGACATTGCCAGCAGATCTACATGGAGCCGCCGTCAATGCCTCTGTGCCGCGGGTGCCCCGAAGCACCCCTTCCTCCAGCCTTTCCCTGATGGGAACCCACCAGAGAAAGGCTGGGGGCAGTAGGGATCATTATCCGAAGGGCAGAATGATTCCTTCCACCATCAGGCTGCCTGTCGGAGGAACTAACTCCCTCAACAGAAACTTCGCTGCAGTGAGACTATCATTTCTCCTTTTTGGGTAAGCTTCCAGCCATTGGGAGAAAATGCAAGCAATCACAAGGAAATACCTCAAACCATTGCAAATGGCTATTTTGATTAAATCCATTTGCCCCTGTTGAAAGGGCCTCCTTATCTCCATACATTACTCAATGTGACACATGTTTTTTTACCCACATTCATTTGTTGACATTTCACACACCTATGGCAAAGCTCCTCTGCTTGAGCTATGAATTTGTGGCCAGATGTAGGAAGATAGCAAATTGCGAGTTGCAAATTGCGAGTCCTTCCGACTCGAAATTTGCAACTCGCAATTTGCTATGCAGAAAGGTGTCTCAGACACCTTCTGCGACTCGCTATGGGGTCGCAAAGACCCACCTCATTAATATTAAGGAGGTGGGTCGCAGTTTGTGACCCCATAGCGAGTATAGGCACTCACGGGGATGGTGGCCTGCTGGAGACAGCAGACCACCATGTTCGTGACTGCTTTTAAATAAAGCAGTTTTTTTCTTCCATCTGCAGCCCGTTTTCCTTAAAGGAAAACGAGCTGCAAATAGAAAAATTACCGAAACCTTTTGTTTCGTTTTTTTTTAGAGTAGGCAGTGGTCCATAGGACAACTGCCTGCTCTGAAAAAATAATTTTGTGATCATTCACAAAGGGGAAGGGGTCCCATGGGGACCCCTTCCCGTTTGCGAATGAGTTACCATCCACTTCAAGTGGATGGTAACTGCGAGTTGATTTGCGACCGCGAAAGGTGCGAGTCGCAAATAGGAAGGGAACACCCCTTCCTATTTGCGAGTCGGAAACACATTTTGCGAGTCGGTTCCGACTCGCAAAATGTGTTTCTGCATCGCGTGCGGGCATTAGCGCCTCGCAAACGGCGCTTTTTGCCGTTTGCGAGGTGCTAATGCCTTGCTACATCTGGCCCTTGGGATCAAACCAGAATTGTTTAAAGATTCTGACCATTGTGTCTCTACCCAGATGAGATGGGCCATGGAAGTATTTTGGCATTGGAATTAGCAGACTGTCTGGTAAAAATGGTCTTCCATCCATTGAAATCCACACATTGTTTTCATCAATCCCACAACCTACTCTGAGAAACCTGCTTTTCTTATTTTGGTACATTCTCTTGCAGTTGTCTCAACTAATCCCAATTGTCAGCCACTCTCAATATAATTTCAAGTATGCTTCCTTCCTGACTTACTGAGTATTGAATGGACCATTGTAAGTGCATGTTATAGTTGCACAATAATTTTTCACTTCATCGGCTTACCTGTTTCCGATTGTGACATAGCCATTGTCACTCCTAGGTGCCACCCATTGTACAACAGCAATTTCAGTGGGTAGTTCCAATAGATTTTTGACCTGTTCCCCATTTCTGATGGGCAAACCAGCAGCGGTCATAAAAACGTGTTGTGACGACAATTGCCCATAATCATGGACAACACTAAACCCATATTGGCTATCGGTAAAAATAGTCCCTCTCATTGTGGTGTCAAGCTGCAAGCTCTGGTAATGGCAATTAGTTCTGAAACTTGTGCTGAAGAAATACTTTGAAGCCATGAAGCTTCAACTATTTCTTGAATTGTACATAATGCGTATGGTGCTCTTAAACATCCTTCATTTGTTCTCAAACCTAAGCTTTCAACAAATAGACACTTACCTCTAGGAAAGCTTTCATTAATTAATTGTCCCATGGAATTGGATCTGGTATATCTCTGTCTGTCAACCTAGGTAAAGGTTTTGCCACCAAAGAAAAGTTAGGTATCCACTGTCTACAGTGGCCAACCATTCCTAAAAACATTCTGATTTCTCTTTGTGTTCTTGGGGGATTTATTTTCCGAATTGTCTCAACTTTTTCTCTTGACACTTTTCAATAAAGTGTCCTAAATGTTGCACTTCTTTCTGACAGTACTGCAATTTATTTGGGGATACTTTATGTCCATTTTCTGCCAAATTATGTAACAATGCAATAGAATCAATGTTGCAAGATTCTCCAGTACTTGATGCAACTAATAGGTCATCAATATACTGGATCAGAATTGAAATTCTGAGTAATTCTAAAGTCTCCAGATTCCTTTTTGAATATCTGATTAAATATTGATGGTCGCTTTGTATACCTTTGTGGGACATGGCACCATGTTAATACTTTCTCTGAAAACATAAAAGAGAACAGAAATTTACTGTCTTCATGTAGTGGTATTGAGAAGAATGTTTGACAAAGACAAATCACAGTAAACCGTTCTGCTATGCATGGAATTTTGTAAAGTATGGTGGCTGGATTCGGCACCTTGGGACAACATGGGATTACAATATCAATCACCTTTCTCAGGTATTGAACAATCCTAAACCTGCCGTTTGGTTTCACAATCCCCTAATTGGTGAGTTGCATGGACTCCCTATTATTTCTTTTGGAATGCCCTTCTCCAACATATCGTTGATCAAAGGCGTAATGCTTTCTGGTACTTCTGGAGTCATCGGCTAGGGTAGTGTTATTGGGAAAACTGGATTTAGCTTTATGGTTATTCAGACTTGTTCAACTCCATTGATTAATCCAATATCTGCTTCTGTCACATCCCATGCCTCCGGTTTAACTTTCTCAATTAATTCTTAGGCACATCGTTTATCATTAACATGGGGCAAAATCCTGGTGTTTCTTGCTAAACTAATTCATGCTCAACATCCTCATCATTTGTCTGGAATTCAATTCTCTGAGGTGTATAACTAATGGTGCAATTTAACTTGCGCAATAAGGGCCAGTGAATTTTGCTGTTTGCGACGTGCAAAAAGCACATCCTGATGCCCAAACCCTGTTTTGCGATTCGGTAACCTGGTCACCGAATTGCAAAATGGGATTGTGAGTCGCAGTTAGGAAGGGGTGTTCCCTTCCTAATTGCGAGTCGCAGCGCGATGTTGAACGTGGTCGCAAAACAATCACAGTTAGCACCCATTTCAAATGGATGCTAACCCATTTTCAAAAGGGAAGGGGTCACCATGGGACCCATTCCCCTTTGTGAATGGCATTAAAAACATTTTTCCAGAGCAGGCAGTGGTCCTATGGACCACTGCCTGCGCTCAAAATATGAAATGAGATCGTAGGAAGGTCATATTTAGTATGGAAATGTCATATTTAGTATAGCCAGAATGGTGACATTAAATCCTGCTGACTGGTGAAGTTGGATTTAATATTCCTATTTTAGAAATGCCACTTTTAGAAAGTGAGCATTTCTCTGCACTTAAATCTTTCTGTGCCTTACAATCCACGTTTGGCTGGGTTTAGTTGACAGCTCCTTGTGCATTCACTCAGACACACCCCAAACACAGGATACTCAACCTCACTTGCATACATCGGCATTTTGAAAGGGTATTCCTGGGCTCGGAGGGTGGAGGGCCTGCTCTCACACAGAGGACTGCCACACACCCTACTGGGACCCTGGCAGACTGCATTGAACTGAAAGGGGACATGGTGCACTTCTAAGCTACTCTTTGAAGTCTCCCCCACTTCAAAGGCCCATTTAGGTATATAAACACGGCCTCTTCCCCTTCCAACTCAGACACTTCCTGGAGAAGAAACTTGTAACCCAAACCTGCATCCTGCCAAGGAGAACTGCCTGGCTGCCCAAAGGACTCACCTGACTTCTTTCTGTGAAGGACTGCTGCCTTGCTGTTGCCCTGCTGCCTTGCTGCTCTCTGGCTGTGGTTAAGAAGTGCTCTCCAAGGGCTTAGATAGAGCTTGCCTCCTGTTCCCTGAGGTCTCAGGACCAAAAAGAGTTAATCTCTTCAAGACGGGCTCCTTATGCAGTGAAATTTGACGCACAGCCTGCCAGAAACGATGCATAGCCTTCATTGGGGGGAAAAGTTCACTGCACGCTGAACCGGAATGACGCAGCCTGACTTCGCAAAGAGAAGATCCATGCAGCATCAGCATAGCGACTGGAAATTCGACGCACAGCCCGCTGGATCCGGTGCAAAGCTGAGCCGGAACGACGCAGCCTGACTTCCGAAGAGGAATCCATGCATTGCCTGCCGTGCGGTAGAGGATTAGACGCAATGCCCACCAGATCGACGCAGCTCCTGTGACTTCGTCCTGCCAGCACAGGAAATTCACGCACCATCCATCTCTATATCTACGTTTACTAATTACATCTTTGATCGTTGTGACCTGCATTTACCCAGATAAATATTATATATTTTTCTAAACACTCTGTGGTGTATTTATGTGGTGCTATATTGTGTTATTGTATGATTAATTGCACAAATACTTTACAGAATGCGGTCTAAGTTCAGCCTAACTGCTCAGTGCCAAGTTACCAGAGTGTGGGCACAGGATAATTTGGATTGTGTGTGACTTACCCTGACTAGAGTGAAGGTCCTTGCTTGGACAGGGGGTAACCTGACTGCCAACCAAAGACCCTATTTCTAACACTAGTAAATTTACAGGACTTAAATCACACACCACAAATCAATGATTTTCCTCAAATGATCCCATTTTTATAGGTACTTCTTTTGAAATTGCATTAGTAACTTGTTTATTTGAAACTCCCACAGCTTGGATTTCTGTTCCTGAGAGGGGTAGGTCTCATATTTCCACTGTTCAAACAGTTGAATGGATAACTCTACTTCTCCATCTAAAAATGCTCCACTCTGGTCTACCTCTAAGACTGCACCAAGCATGCAATCTGCCTCACCTCTCAGGCACTGTTAACGTGATGTGCCAGACCCTAGCATCTCATCATTATTAAACATCAGAAATTGTTGAACTGCATTTTGGTTTTGAACTTGCATCACATTTTGATTCATTATAGGTAGCTGGTTTTGATTAAACTTTACACCATTCATAGTAGGCAGAACCAAAGGGGCTTGTGGCATGGGCAGAATCTGATTTTTATTTTGCATTGGTACTTGCAAGTGTCATATTGGAACATTTAACAATGGCAATGATTCACTCCTTGCAACTGGTCAAAACATTTCTAACTGGATTAAATCTGTACTCATGCTCCCAATGCCCCATCTTGTTGCATGTGTGGCAAGGTGTCATTTCCTTCAGCATTGCAATATCAACACCTGTACATGGATCAACAGAAGCACCTCTTCCTCTCCCTGGAGACAACATCATTCCACCCTGCACTGCCTGCATTCCAGTTTGAAATCCAATTGTTTGCAAGCCACTTTCACCTTGTACTACACCATCGTTGTCAACAACCGACTGATTCTGTAAACCTCGTTATGCAAACTTTGTTTGAGCAGGCATGAATATCTCCTTAATCTTCAGCTGCTTCATTGCTTGCTCATCACTACAGTACTGTGCATATTTCAAAATATCATCTAATGTCTTTGTTTGCCAGCAAAGCACATTCTGCGGTATGTTCTGACAAATCTCAGACCTCAAACCAAGCACAAACTGTGTAACGGAAAATCCCATGTCTGTCAGGTCAAGATGCATTTGTTCTGTATGCTGTTGAAAAGCTTTTATCAACCTTTCATAAAATAATGTAGAGATTCTTTAACTTCCTGTTGCATTCTATTCAGCTTAAAATAATCTAAATCTTTAGGTAGACCTCTGCCTTTCAAAAATGTTATCAACCACATTATACTTTGTCATTATCTCAGGTGAAGGTGCATTTGTAACAGGATCTCTTGTCCGTTTTTGTATCTCACATTTGGCCCACAAATCACTAAGATCCACAATATCAAAAAATGTGTCCAAATCAATCCACAACACCTTTGAAAACTTAAGAAACCTCTCAACTTGTGTATACCACTGCTTGGGCTCTCTCAAATTTTGGAAAATTGTTTGTAAATGATGTAAGATCTCCCCTACTCCAAGGGACATGTACATACCCTCCACTTTGTATTTCTCTTAAAGAATATGCTGAAACTGTCTCTTTCTTTTCTGATTGTTCCTTCTTCATTCTTTTCTTTTCAGCTTCTTCATCTTGTTTCTTTTCCCTGTCTTGTTTTTGTGGCTATTTAATTTTATATGTATCCATATCTCACTCCACTTATGTACACACTTTATTAATTCTGTGAGATTAATTTGTTACGTCCGGAAAACACATGTTTTCAATCACTTTGTCATCTAGCTGCACCCTAAAACTTATCTGCAGAGGTGCACTCCTAGAAATATCCACATCATACTGATTTGCCAAGCCAGTTAATTTGTTGTGCACCGTGGAAGCTTTTCTTGTAATCTGTTTACACAGGTAGACTAATTATTTTTTTTGGCATTGTTCCATGAGTTCAGGATTTAAAAATCCCTTTCAATTTCCTCCAGTTCAACCTTTAGCTTGGGCACATTGAAAGGTCTCTCACTTTCAGAAACTGAGCTAATCTCTGTGCTTGTGCTGGTGCTCAGTCTTTCTACATCTTTAGCTTTTGCACAATTTCAAACAACTTGTTCAAACTAAGGGGGAAACAAGCCCCCTTCTTATTTACTTCCATCTTGTATTGTTTGTGTTATAAAGGCAAATCTCCTTACTTTCCGTAATGCCTGAATAGTCTGTGGTGGAGTCCACACTAAAATTTGTAAATTCTGTGAAGTCGGGCTGAATCCATTTACTGGACCATCCCCAGTTGGCTGTTCAACCACTGTAGCCAGAGTAATCTGTACAGGCACTATGTGCAGTTGTGACAATATTAAATGAAACATTTGTTGGAGATATCCTTTAGGCTATACTCGTTAGTATGGGAGTACTGACAATTGCTTGCTGTGACACAGGCTATCATTGGTAGTGATATAATGGGCTGAGTCAACACAGGTTGTCCCTTTACAGGTAATAGTGTCTGCATCTGGCTAGTAATCTGAGAAATATCAGGATCTATGGGAGCTGTAGCTGTGATCACACTATTTATAAGCTGATTGTTGTCTATTGCTGCTGGAGGATGCAGAGCACATTTCTCCCAATATATCATATCCAGAATCTGATTCTGAGTCAACTTTTAATTCAACCTTCAATTATTTTTCTTCTTTATTTTTTCTTTACTGGTTTATTCAGAATCTTTCATTCTATTTATTTCTTCTCTTGTATGTAAAGGATATAATCTAGTATCATCATCTATACGTTTTCTCTATATCTGTGCCCTACTATCACAAATTGTATCTGCATAATTTCTCACTGCTCTTTTCATTCTCCTTTCAAATCTTTCTTTATCTTGTTTTAGTGCCATGCTGTCCCATTCACTAAGTGACTCAAGGTGAGTAGGATTATGAGGTGGTTTCATTTCATGTAAAACCTCTGTCAGTTTTCCAATAATTCCCAAATTAAAGGTTCCCAATCTAGGAAGACTCAATGATTCTTCATTTTCAGTGATCTTACACCACCAACAATGCCAAAGACATGTATGTAATCCTTTCTCAACCATCATATGATATGCTGGCATACCCTCCAGAGGTGTTTCACCGCCTTCTCTAACTGGAATCACTACAGCACTTTTTATGAAACTCCTTACACCCTTTAAAGACTTCATGATTTCAAATTTAATTGATCAATCTAATATCAATAATCACAACATTTTGTGTGTTTTGAACCTTTTCTGCATATGTCAGGACCGAAATTCCCTTTTTTCAAATCACAATACAGTTTAGAAATTCAATCTACCAATAACTTTGCATTTCTTGCCGAACTTCAACCGTTTGTAGTGCGACTTCACACTAACTGACCAATAGCAGCGCAACACACTATTACGTCACAACTCACTCCTTGCAGCATTTCACCCTCCTGTACAATTTTCCTTTTTCAACAAATGAAACAAAATCCACCAACTAAACAAAACTAAAATATATCAATTCATGTCAGCTTCTTTTAAAGAACTTAATAGCACAATTTCAGCAATCAGAACTAAGTTTGTAAACTTTTCTGATTCTCAACCATAAAGAAATCTCTTCTCACAATGATGAGTTCTCAACCTTCAGGAAATCTCCTAATCAGTATTGCATCACCTTTTGTGCATCATGCTCCCCAACAACAGTCAATATTAGTACAATCACTACAAAGTGCTATTACAGCCCTATCTTTTGCGTAAAGTTGAGGACGTCTCATGACTTACACGTCTCGTAGTAGACAAAATCTTTATTTTTCTCTGTAATTGTTTATTTCTATTCTTATTCCTATATCTCTATTCTAGGATTTTAGATTACTTCTTAGTCCGATAAACTCTTTACCTCTTCAAAAAGGCACATATAACATAAACATGACAATTTCAATTCAATTCAACATAAATCATTTCAAGATACATCACAAATCACCATATGTACTTTTGATGCATCAACCCTATTGATACGCACACCCATCTAATCTTTCACCGACAATGCAACCGCAATCAGCAACCGCTTTGGTCACAGCACCTCAACAGTCTTCACAATCAGGTTCTGTGAACTCTTTTTTCTGACGTCCTAGGCTCCTTTTAACTATTGCAGCTCATTTTCCCTAAAATTCCAGCCATACCTCTGCTACCAACTTTCTGGAGCAGCTTAATGTGCTAAGGGCCACATGTATGAATATTAGGTTTTGCGACTCGCAAACCCTGATGTACAACAGTGTCAATGACACTATTTACAATACCGAATGGGATCACAAAAGACCTAACTCATCAATATTCATGAGGTAGGTTGCAATTTGCGACCCTATTGGGAATGGCTGCACTCACAGGGATGTGAGCCCTGGCCTGAATTCAGTGAAAGCTGTGGTTTGAGGCCTGAGGTGCACCGGCCTGTCCGGTGTTCCTTAAAGGAAAATGGGATGCATTTCAAAAACGAAAATGAAAAGTTTTCTTTTCATTTTTTCAGAGCAGGCAGTGGTCCATAGGACCACTGCCTGCTCTGCAAAAATATTTTTGCTTCCATTCACATGGGGGTTCCTTCCTGTATGCGAATGGGTTAGCACCAATTTGTAATTGGTGCTAACTGGGATTGTTTTGTGACCGCATTCACAGTCACAAAACAATCCTATATCACACTGTGACTCGCAATTAGGAAGGGAATGCCCTTCCTAACTGCAACTCGCAAACCTATTTTGCGATTCGGTAAACATATTAACGAATCTCAAAATAGGGTCTGTACATACAAAAATGCTTTTTTCTTGTTGCAAATGGACCAATTCTGTGAATTGGTCCATTTGCGACTAGAAAAAAGCTACGTACATGTGACCCTAAATTTATGAAATACATCTGCTTGCTGCTTAGGGCCATTAAAGGGAAAAACATGGGAATAGCCTGTAGGTTAAATGGTTGCAATACGAACTCTTATTTTGCATATTTGTTATATCTATAGGAGTCAATGATGAGAATTAAAATGGTTTAAAATGTCTTTTTAAAATGAAAATTATAAGATTTTTATTAGTCACAAAGTTTACAGAACATAGCATAAAGTGTGTCCTGAAATCTACCCCTAGTCTAGCAATCTAACGATTCAGGCTAGTCAGAAAAGATATCAGTACTCATAAGAAATACACTAGCAGACTTTGATAAAAATAGTCCAGCCAGCGGGAAGAAAGTCTGAGAATGATAGTTCTTGAAAGAAAACAAATTGGTAATTCTCTACACTATTGTCCTCCTACTCAGCCTCACAACAATTCAATAGTCCCTGCTGCTCAGCTCTGCTCTAGCTTGCTTCCAGCCATCTCTTCTCTTTCCCTAAGAAATCTTGTATAACGATTTTCAAGAGAAGCAATTTCAATACAATGTTCCATGTTCTGTTTCTTCGTGATATTAGAATGCACTCTATTGATGTTGCTTTTCTCACCAAACAGTGATCCAGGCTTGTAACATCAATAGCTTGTGTAGAGGGTTAATTTGCAACATACTAGAAAGATCTCTCTTATTCTCCTCCGACAAAACTCCCACAGCAGTTCAGCTCCACTCTAACTTGCTTCTCTCCATCTTTTCTCTTTACCTTAGAAAACATTTATAACAATTCACAAAAGAATCAATTTCATCACAATGTAAATCTTCCAAGTTCTCTTTCTTCATGAAGACATTCTATCGATGTAGCTTTTCTCAACAAAGAGCGATTTAAACTTGTAACATGAATAGCTTTCATAGACGGTGAATTTGCAATATACAACAAAGTTCCCATGTGCTTTTGTTTCTGAAAAACAAACACTTGCATAAGTTTCTCTGGTCACATCCTTCTCATACATCTTCCACACTGTAAGTCCATTAATAAAGATGCAATTTTATAGATTAATTAAGCATACCCGTACATTCCAAAGCAAGTAAGTAAGCCAGAAAATAATGATATAATACATCCCTCTTTGTTATGAAAGGAAGAAGTTATGTATCAACCATAGGCCATGCAAAGGTTAGAACAGAAACATTTATGTCAAGTTTTAAAGAATGCGTTAACGCTTGCAGTTGAGCAAATCAAACAAAATAGGTCATGCAAAGTTTAAGATGAATGCACAATTCAAAAAGGATAGCTTTGGTTAGGCCTACTTTCATTCATTCACATTAATTATGTGTATTGAATATTATAGTTAATGAAAGCTTTCAGAGTTCCATCTGGTGCAATGGTTTTAGACCATGCAGCCAAATGTTTTTTTCTGTCTTTCAGGCATGTTCCACAGAAAAAATCTGATAGTAAATGGTAGGCAGATATTTTAACCTATGGACATTGGAGTAGTGTGTCATGCATCATTTTAATGGTAGTGATTTTAGAACAGAAGTATCATGCCAAATAATTAATGGAGAGTGAACATTTTGTGATAGGTTGATGATGAAGAGAGGTTATTAATTGTGTATGCAACCCGTTGGTGGGAATGAAGTGAGGTGATGAGGTTTTGGAAGTATGCTGATTTCCCATTATCTGGGACCAAGGGTACTGCATCTTATTAGCCTTTATAAGTGTCAAGATTTCTGGCTGACATGTTATTGAAATATTTGCGAAGGAGATCTTACATCTCATTTTTGATCGAGTGATTATAAGGTAAGATTCGCGTTAATTGTAAGAAGGGAACGGCCGAGTGTATGCATGGCATAATTCAAATTAATAGCATATTTTAGGGCATTGCCAAATTGGTGAAATGATATTGTATATTTCAGTGGCAACAGCGTATTGCAAATTTGGTTCATGGATGGTTTCAAAGAGTAAAGAGAAGGTTTCCTTTTAGGTATTAGAATGGTGAGGGGTGCAGAAGGGATATATATTGGCTAGGATTTGTGTGCTAGAATGGTGAAAGACAGGGGTTGGTGGAATTTTTTCCCCTCAAGACTCCAGAAATGTAATCCGGCAGGAGTGAGTGAGATTGGGTGTCCCCTAGCATGATTTTTTAATGCGGGCGATCCCGGTTGGTAACCGTGGTCATGGTCAGAAGGCTGCTTCTCGAGTAGATTTGCTGCAGCTTGAATAGGTTTTCTACTTGAATGGCAGCAAAAGCAACTTGAATGGCCACGAGCTCTTGTGCATAGTGCTGTTCACATTGACTTTTACGGGCTTCTTATGATACAGGCATTAAATTGCAGTGGAGTATTAGTGAAAAAAATGCCTCAGAGTTTTTTGGCTCCATCTAGTTTCTGCCAATCCAGTTATTTTAGTCACACTTGGTGAATACAGCAGTCCATTTGAAAAGTGTACCAACTTCATCTAAAAGCTATTTGAATGAGGGGTACATCTAAGAGTCCTGTGTTAAATTAACAGTCACGTTTTGGTCACTGGTTTTTCCCCCAAACATTGTTTATACCCCATTTCTCAAGTTCACCCTTTTGCGTTTGTTTGTCCACTAGGATGCCACAATAGCATCAGTGTAGGTCCTGGCTAGACAAAATGGGGACATGTGCAGTGTTAAGGCTTTCTATGCACTCCACTCTACTGAAGGAACGGTGCCTATAACCTAAGTCTTGCTTCACGTTTAGTAGTTGTGACTGGCACAACATGCTATTGCAGGTTATTGGTGGGTTGTGGCTTTCAGACAAGGTTGGTGGTTGTAACGTGTCAACAAAAAGCGACCTTTGACCTTGATCCATGCGGTGTCAAATCTATATGAGAAAAGAGAAAAAACTCTCAGATGTATCTTGATACACAGGACCATCTCAGCAATCCAATGATGTGATTTTTGTGATTAAACATTCTTGTACTTTGCTGTCAAGTGCCGTCATGTGAGAATGTGGATAATGTGTTCTGTGTTTCTTTTTCATCTTCTAATTTGAAGTAATGATTGACAACATAATTTTTACCACTTGGTAGTGCCGAAAGGGGGCGGTATTCCTTGCTATTAAATATATTTTCTATGTAAATTTAAAAAATGAGTTCCATGTATCAAATCAAATTATATTTGTTTTTATTTCCTGAACAGTGCTTCATGCAAAAGAGTTGAGAGAAGCATTTAAATTCAATATTCTAACGAGTGCGCTACTCACCCGTGAGGGTCTAGAGGCGCTTGTGGGGGGGTTACTGTTCGAACAGCCATGTCTTGAGATTTTTTCTGAAGAGTAGGAGGTCTTTGGTTTTGCGGAGGTTGGTGGGGAGGAAGTTCCAGGTTGTGGGGGTAAGGTAAGAGAAGGCCCTGCCTCCTGTGGTGGTTCGTTGGATGCGGGGGACTGTAGCTAGTGCGAGGTCGGCTGATCGGAGGTTGTGGGTGGGAGTGTGGAAGTTCACTCTTTGGTTGAGTTAGGTCGGGCCGGTGTTGTGGAGGGATTTGTGTGCGTGGATGAGGATCTTGAAGTGATTCTATTGTCTATGGGGAGCCAGTGAAGGGATTTGAGGTGTGGTGAGATTCGTTTGTGGCGGGGGAGGCCAAGGACGAGGCGTGCAGCTGTGTTCTGGATTCTCTGGAGTTTGCGTTTGAGTTTGAGTGTGGTGCCGGCTCTCTGGGGGAATCCATTTGAAGGATTTTTTTAGAGTGCAGAGTATGTGGAAGCAGGAGGAGGTTAGTGCATTGATTTGCTGTGTCATGGAGAGGGAGGGGTCCACGATGATGCCGAGGTTGCGTGCGTGGTTTGCGGGGATGGGTGCGGAGCCTAGTGTGGTGGGCCACCAGGAGTCATCCCATATGGTTTTGTTGGGGCCGAAGATGATGATCTCAGTTTTGTTGGAGTTAAGCTAGAGGTGGTTAGTTGTCATCCAGTAGGCTATGTCGAGGAGAGCAGCGTGTAGGTTGGTTTTGGCGGTTGTGGGGTTGCGGGTGAGGGAGAGGATGAGTTGGGTGTCGTCTGCATAGGAGAGTATAGTGATTCCGTGTGGTCGGAGGATGTTGGCTAGGGGGATCATGTAAATGAGGGAGGACCCTTGGGGGACTCCGCACATGATCTTGGTAGCAGTGGAGTGGAAAGGTTGAAGGCGGACTCTTTGGGTTCGGTCGGTGAGGAAGGAGGAGAGCCAGTCTAAGGCTTTGTGGTGAATTCCTGTGTTGTGGAGGCGTGTACGGAGTGTGTGGTGGCAGACAGTGTCAAAGGCTGAGAGGTCTAGGAGGATGAGTGCGACGGTCTCGCCTTTGTCGACTTTGGTCCTGATGTCGTCAGTGCATGCGATGAGGGCAGTTTCCGTGCTATGGTTCTTGCGGAACCCGGATTGTGAGGGGTCAAGAGTGTTGTTTTCTTTGAGAAAGTGGGATAGGCGGGCGTTGACTAGTTTCTCAGCAACCTTGGCGGGGAAAGGGAGGAGGGAGATGGGGCGATAGTTGTAGAGGACCTCCAGGTCGACTTTTTTTTTTTTAGGAGAGCAGTGATTTCTGCGTGCTTCCAGGGGTCTGGGTAGGTGGCAGAGTCGAAGGAGGAGTTGATTATGTTGCGGAGTATGGGGGCGATGGTTGGGCTGGCTTTTTTGTAGATGTGATGAGGACAGGGGTCGGAAGGGGATCTGGAGTGGATGGAGTTCACGTTTTTTTCGGTTTCTTTGTGTGTGGTGGGGGCCCAGGTGGTGAGTGTGGTGGGGGGGTCGTGAGTGGGGATTGAGTTGGGTGAGAGAGGGGTGTGTGTGGTGGGTGTGTGTGGTATGAAGCTGTTGTGGATGTCCAGGATTTTGTGGTGGAAGTGGTTGGAGAGGGCGTCACATAGGGGCTGAGTGTGTGTGGGGTCTATGTTGCTGGCTTTGGGTTTGGCTAGCTCTTAATGATGATGAAGAGTTCTTTGCTGTTTTGGGAGTTGTTGTCAAGGCGTGTCTTGTAGTGATCTTTTTTGGTGGTGCGTATGAGTTGATGATGGGTGCAAATGGTAGTTTTGAGGGTGGAGAAGTTGGTTGTAGAGGGTTCTTGTCGCCATATTTTCTCCGCTTGGCGGCATTTGCGCTTGGAGTCTTGGAGTTCGGGGGAGTACCAGGGGCGTTCTTGTTGTTGCGGGTGGCAATGTATTTTCTGAGGGGGGCTAGTGTGTCTGCGCAGGTAGTGATCCATTTAGAGAGGTTGTGTGCTCCTGCGTTGGGGTCGTTGGTGTGGGGGGGAGGTTGTGAGCCAGTTGGGAGTTCAGGCGTTCTGTGGGGATCTTGTCCCACATGCGGTAGGGTGTGGTGTGTTGATGGTGGTGTGTGGGGGGTGTGGTGAAGGAGAAATGGACGCAGTGGTGGTCAGTCCAGTGGAGTTCGGTGATGTGGGTGTAGGCTATGTGTTGGCTTGAGGTGAAAATTGTGTTGAGCGTGTGTCCTGCTGAGTGGGTGGGTGCGATGACCAGTTGTTTGAGTCCGAGGTTGGTGAGGTTGTCTATGAGGGAGGTTGAGTTGTGGTCTTGAAAGTTCTCCAAGTGAAAGTTGAAATCACCGAGGAGGATGTAGTCTGTGGAGGTGAGGGCGTGCGAGCTGATGGTGTCGTCGATGGTGTCGCAGAAGGCGGGGCATGGTCCTGGTGGTCTGTAGATTAGTGTACCTCTGAGGGTGGAGTTGTTGTTAATGTGATTAGGAAGTGCATGTGTTCTTTGTTGTCGATAGTGTCTTGGGAGCTGGTGGTGACTTTGATGGTGTCCCTGTGTAGAATGGCGATGCCACGACCTGGCCTGTTGAGGCAGTCTTAGCGTTGGAGTTTGTATCCCTTAGGGGTGGCGATGGCTATGTCGGGTTCCGAGGAGGGGTTGGTCCAGGTTTCTGTGAGGAAGGCGATGTCAGGTGAGTGTGATGTGATGAGGTCCCAGAGTTCTTTGGCATGTTTGTGAAGGGAACAGGTGTTGAGAAGCAGGCAGTTGAGGTGGTGGTGCTGGGTGGTGTTGGTGTGGTGCATGAGGGTGCTGTTGTGGGGTGTGTTCTGGTAGTGGGGTGGTGTGCGGCAGGGCTGGTTGATGCGGGTAGGGGCAGAGCAGGTGAGTATTGTGTTGGGGGTGTTGTGTTTGTTGTTGGGGGGTCGCTATGGTTGGTGTGTGGTGTGAGGGATGAGGAGCAGGAGAAATGGCAGGTGTAGCAGGTGAAGGGGCCATGAGTGTGTGTGGGGCTGGAAAGGGTGCAGATGGGGTGAGGGTCTGGGTTGAGTGAGTGGAGGGTGAGGGGGGAGTAGATTTGTCTGAGGGGGCCAGGGGGACTGGTGCTGGGCGCGGTCTTGGTGCGGACGGGCGCAGACGGGCTTGCCTTTAGCGGCAACCCTGTATGCAAGGAGGGTCTGATGTGGTGTGGGTGGTTGCATCTGAGGAGTCTGCGCTTTGCCATTATGTGCGGTGGCTGCCTTGGGGCTTTGGAGGACACCGAGGAAGATGTTGCACCATCACTGGACTGCAGTCTGGAGCTAGAAGATCGACTCACACCCTCACTCCTGACTTACTACATCTTCACAGGCTGACAGCATCTCCCATCAGTGGGAAAAGCCAGCAGCGCCATTCAGGAGAGAGCCTGAACCTGCCAGGTGTAGCAAGAAATCAGACATTTCTGAACAAAAGTAGAGCTTGTGAGTTACCACTATCAGGCCACCAGCTGAATCGATGAACTCTTCCATGCTGCAGGAGCTGCTCAAGGTGCTGCAGCACCCCCTAGTGTAGGCTTTTTTGCCCCTTAATGTGCCCTTTTGATTTTTTATGGTGGTTGATGGAGGGCACCCCTGAAGTCCTAAATGCTGTCTTTATGCATCGTTGTAGTGCCCGGCTGACCCCTAGTGGTAGCTTGGTTGCCCACTAATTTAAACAGCATTCCAGTATACATTGTGATGATGGTAGTTGAAGGGCTTCTTGGTGCGATGTCCCCTGAGGCTAGATTGGATGCACCCTGTTGGTGCCTTTTGGCTTTGTTGTGTAAATGAAATGCCCGTTAAATTGGCCCAGCAATTACAACTTTGCACCTAACTGCTCACTGTGATACCTGTATTCCCAAATATGATGGCTGCTCGATGGTGTCATTGTTTGAAGTTAAGGCTGAATGAATGCTCATTTATTGTCTTAATTGAGATTTGCTAAATCCTACCCTTATGTGCTAGGTTCCTGGGTGATTTGCTATGCTGTAGGCTGTGCAACCCATGGCAGTGGCACTAGTGTGAGTTTTCTCCAGTACTGGATCTTTCATAGATTCACATGCTTGAATCATTCCCCGTCGTCAAAGTGGGAGTCCCAGAGTGCCATACAGAGCAGTAAGCTCTAGTCAATGGCCTACATTCCGTTAATGTTAAATGGTAAGGTTACAAGTAAAGCCATACCAGCAGCAGCATCCTTGCTGCTTAGCCCACACTCACCAACTCACATTCACACCAACCAGGCACTCATCAACATTCTGTGATCTCACACACACTCTGGCTGAGCAGCAGAGAACTGGTAACTAAGAGGATAATTCATAGCAACAAATTCAAGTCACAACAGTTCCTAAGTGATTTGCTATGCTATGCTATGGGTTGTGTGACCTGTGGTAGTGGCACTAGTGTAACTTTCCTTTTCTCCAGTATTGGATCTTTCATGTATTCACATGCTTGAATTATTCCCCGTCGTCAAAGTGGGAGTCCCACAGTGCCATAGAAAGCAGTAAGCAGTAGTCAATGACCTACAAAGCAGTTAATGTTGAAAACATTCAGTTCAATAGCTTATCCTCACCATTTAATAAGAACCAAACTCTAGCCAATCAGGTGACAGCACCCTCTAGAACACTCACCACAATGGCTTCAGTCCCTCAGATCTTCTACCGCTCATCGTGTGATAAGAGTCTTCCTGAGCTCTGCTCAGTTTACTGCAAAAGTCTCTAAATTTGAGAAGAATTTTCTTCAGAACAAGATTGATATCTACTTCTACATATTCTACCTACTCAATCATGACACAAAGAAGACTATGAAGAAGATCCACCACAGGTCATCAGGGCATTCAAAAAGATCAGAGGAACATTTACATTCCTCAAAAAAAGAATTAAGCTTCTGTCAGGAAAAACTCAATCTGAGTTGCTACTTCTTCTCTGAAGGACCCATGACTAAAAAAGTCTTCCAGATGGCTTTCGTCGATGACTAAACCATTAAAAACAGCTGTTTCATCTCAATTTGAGTTCTCATCAATGACGGCACCTTCAAGGAACCACTGGTCAATGACAACATCAGCAGTTACCACCACAACAACATCATCATCATTTATGTCAGTGGCATCACCTATGATTATCTCGTCATCAACTAAAACCTCGCTGATGATACAAATGGAGAGAAAATGCTTAAAGACGGACCCGTCAACCAAGAAGATTGCAAGGAAGACATCAGAAAAAGCACATGCCGCCGATGACAATGATGACGATAATCCTGTTGTCAAGAGCCCTGCCGATGACAACAGCCCAGATGGCAGCCCCGTCGACGTCAGCACCACCATCAAGAACCCCATCAACAACAACACCTCCATCCAAAATCTCATATACAATGATACCAATGATAGCATCATTGGCGAGAACACCATTGACACCATGCATGACATTATCAATCATTTCTGCACAAAAAATCCTTTACAGAACTACTATTACCAGCTCACACATAGCCAAAGAAGGTTTCGCCTTTCCCACCTGCACATCTGTTGGATGATTTGAAATCTGAGGATGAAGGCCTCTTTGGGGTAAAGCATAGTCCCTCTGAGTTAAATGTAAGTATCAGGAGGAGGATGAAGACGACAATCAATATCATATCAATATTATGGAGACCAATATAGGGTTCCAGTGGAACAACCTGCGCAGTATGAGGGTGAGTACTCTGGTTATGGCCTATAGGAGCAGCAGGAAGAATTAATACAAATGCCACTGGCTTTGGTCAAGAATCTTCAGCACATGCTCTGAGACTTTTAAAAGAGTTTTCCAGAGCCTGCAACAACTGCTCCTCTGCCACAAGCACCAAGACCAGTGCATTGGCCATAAATCAATATACCAGTCACAAGCTTACTGCATGTCTTAACAGAGCCAGTGACCTCAATACCCATACTGGCTAGTACATTGGATGAACCACCAGTGGATGATGCACCTTCCACAAATGAGGACAGGGAAGAAGGCAAGATTAGGGGGACTTCTTCAATTCCCAATGAATTGGATGATTAACATCATTTCCTCCTATCCCACCTCCGGTAGATTCAGCACCAGATGGCTTCCACAATCTTATGAAAAGGGCAGCAAAAGGTTCTAGTTTCCTTTAACAACAAAACAGTCAGGTTGCTTCCTCTACAGTTTTAAAATGCCAATTAAAAAATCAATCAGGGAAATCCTATCATGGATTTTATATGGGAGAAAAGCATCAAGACTGAAAAATCCAGCAACAGGGTCCACAGTACTGTTTAGGATGGATAAAAAGTACTAAGCGCCGGACAATTCAGTTTAATTAGTCATCCCAAGCCATATTCAGTTATGCAGTTATATCACAATTGGCCCAGCGTCGCTCAAACAATTCATACACCCCTATTACAACACCACCAGACCGAGATGGGCATAGGCTGGAGGATATTGAAAAACCCCTCTCTACCATGGCAGTCACTACTGCTAACTCCCTAGAAATATTAGGACTCTACGATAGGCAGATGTTGTCTGACATCACTGCATACAGTAACCTCAGAGGATTCAAGAGGTGAAGCAAGGAAAATTCTGTAGGAAGGAGAAAGAACTTCAGCAGAAATTATCAATTGTGCGATAGATAAATTGACTGCATTCCGAGAACTGCCTGGGGCAACTGTCCTCAGAAGACAGGGATGGCTTCACCTTCACAGGAGATACTTACCATGCTGAGAAAAGGAGCAATAGAGGAGGTCCGAAGACCCACAGGGGAATCAGTTTCTATTCCTGTTTCTTTCTGATAAAAAAAGTCAGGAGACTGGCATCTCATCTTAGACCTTTGGAAACTCAACAAGTATTTAAGAAAGCAATCCTTTTGCATGGTCACCCTGCAAGATATCCTGCATCTTTTCAATCATGGAGACCACATGACAGAACTAGATCTCCAGGATGCATACTTTCATGTCCCAATTCACCAAAAGCATAGCAATTATCTACAATACAAAGTAGTTGACAACCTGTACCAATTCAAAGTTCCATTCAGACTGAAATAGGCACCCTGCATCTTATCCAAAAGTCTAGCTCCGGTTGCAGCTTACATGAAGCAGCAAGGGGTGCAGGTATTCGCATACCTCGAACATTGGTTGATAGAGGCAGTTACGTCTTAACAGGCAAAAACACATACATCAACCTGTCTCAAACTATTCAACGCTCTGGGTGTCACAGATAACAAACAGAAATCCTATCTCACACCGTCAACAAACGTAACTTTTTTTGGAGCGGTTTTAGATGTGAACCAGGACAAGGCATTTGCCTCACAATAAAAACAGATAAGGATTCAACAACTAGCACAAAAATTAAGCAGGAAAACATCTGTTTAAGTTTGACTATACAAATCTTTCCTCAAATGATATCATCTTGCATTCACTAATTCCATTGCCACCTTCATATGCAACCATTACAAGAGGAGCTAGACAAACAATGGTTACAAACTCAAGCGTTGTTTGATGACATCATTCAGATTACTCTAACCATGATAACATCTATGAAATGGTGGACACAGAATGGAAACCTATCCAAGGAGCTAACATTCCTTTCGCAGAGCTCCAACTTTGTAGTAGCAACAGACGCATCTAGGAGGAATGGGGTGCTCATCTTTAATTTTAACAATCAGTGGAAAGTGGAACGACCTCCAAAAGAAGATGCACATACATTTACTGGAACTCAGAGCAATAGTATTGGCCCTGCTCTCTTTACATCCGAGGATAGCAAATTCATTAGTACTAATTTACATGTACAGTATCACCAGGTTCAAGGCCATCAGCCCTGTCACAGAAGGCACAGAAAATTTGGAAATTCGCTGTGCAGAATTAAATACCACTCAAGGCAGAACACGTGCACAGAGCAACCAATGTCCTAGCAGACACATTGAACAGGACAAATGCCAGCTCTTACAAATGGGAACTCAATCAGAATATTCTTGAGAACATTTTTGATCGTTGGGGCAAACCAAATCTAGACCTGTTTGCGACAAGGGAGAATTGGTACTGGCAATTCTTTGCAAGCTGGCATCCACAACAGGGATTGTGGGGAACACGTTTTCGATCAGATGGTCAGGGATCTATGTGTATCTTTTTCCTCCGATCACATTGATCCAGATATTCCTCATGAAACTGAAGAGGGAACCTTGCCAAGTACTTCTGATTGCTCCCAGATGGCTCACTCAGTTCTGGTTCCCAAAACTCCTGTCCCTTTCGGAAAAGACAAACATTCAGCTGAATCAAATAACAATATTACTAACAATGAACCAGGGCCGGGTACGTCATCGGAACCCAACATCACAACATCACTTCATTTGTTGGCCTGGCTCCTGAATTCAATGAATTTGAAAAGCAAAATATTCCTCCAGATTGCAGAGAGATTCTGGCAAAGGCGAGGGCTGATTCCTATCAATAAAACACACTAACTTAAATTGAAGTGTTTCTGTATGTGGTGTCAGGAAGCTAATATTCATTCTATCTCATCACCGCCAGAACAACTTCTCCTGTATCTGCCACACTTGGCAAAGTCTGGATTGGCTCTCTCCTACATTAAAGAACACCTAGCAGCGATCTCACATTTCCGAATGTTGAATACATTCCCTTCACTATGGTCTAGCAGAGTGATCAAGCAATTTATCAAGGGCCTTTTTGGAGTATTTCCTACTATAAAGAAACCTCCTCCTACTTGGCACCTTAATGCAGTGCTAGGGCAATTGATGAAGGCCCCATTTGAACACATTCACAAGACAGGCTTAAAATCCCTGCCATGGGATACAGCACTGCTTTTAGCACATCCATCAGCTAGAAGGGTCAGTGATATGCAGGCATTCACAATCATAGAACTGTTCCTACAATTTGAACAAAACAGTGCTGAGGACCAATCCTAATTTCTTACCAAAGGTCCCTTCGGATTTCCATTTGTATGAATCCACAATACTCAGTCCATTTTTTGACAGTCCCCAAGCTATGGCAGAAAGATCTTTGCATACACTGAACTCTAAAAAAATGTGTTAAGTGTACTTACACAGTACATGGCAATTCCGCAAGGGGGGTCAATTGTTTGTCACTTATGGAAACTTAAGGAAAGGATTCCCAGTGTTCAAACAAAGCATAGCAAGATGGAATGCAACAGCTATCCAGTTCTATCACAGACAGGCTGGAAACCCATTGACAAGCAAAGTCAAGGCTCATTCAACCAGAGCTGTCACTACAACCATTGCTCTCTTTGCCAGTGTACCTATTCAGCAAATATGTCAAGCAGTGACATGGTCCAGCAGGTGTGTGGTGCCTTTATGCACGTTATTTTAGCAACTAGGCCTGCTGCTTGTGCCCTCTAGCCCAGTTACATTTTATTCAGCTTCATTTTTATTATTTCAGAATAGGCCACATTTATGGTGCTGTTTTATTTTCCTTTATCTAGTTGTTCTTTTGCTTAGGAAAGCATTGCATTCCTTAGCAAGACATTGTTTTCACGTTGTGCTTTCCTCAAGGCTGCAGCAGCATGGGGTTGCCTGCAAAGTGGTACACTGCATCTCCAACATTCACAGAAACACACACATCCTTACATGGGGACAGTTTCTCAGAACATCAGCTATTTTATTATAAAAAACACTTCTCTGTCCCATGCATGTTAGAGGGAGATTCCAGCCAGATGACCACAACCACATGCTGATTGGCTTTGCTACAGCTGCTTACTGAGACCACTGGTTCCCTGGCCTACATGGAGATGGTGTCTCTATAGACAACAGGCTTCCTTGCTCAGGTATGGGGGATGATGTCTTCCCAGGAGGGAATCCTGAAGGGTGGATTAGGGTTTATCATGCTGTGCTCTAACATAGCTAAGGGAGGAACCACATATATTACTCAAAGTGACAGTATGGTGGAACTTTTCCTGTGTTTCACTTTTCTTGTCACCATTTTGCTTCTGTTATGTTTCATCATTCTAATTATTGCAATTCATGTCATTTTATCTAAGATGCAGCTGGTTCAATTAATCTTATTGAACCATGCTCTGCCTCTGTTTTTATTTGCATGAGTGAGACTAATGTAACTGAGGCAAAAGGATGAAATCTGATCCACCACGATTTCCCTAAGAAGTCATTACACCATGCGTCCGGTTGCCACAAATTATCCCTGCTCTTGGGCAGAGATGAGACACTGCTAGTTGGCCAGAAACGGATTAGGCCGACAGTTATCACATGGTGTGGGATTGGACTCAGTTCCCCACAAGTCAGGTGATTCTGCAACTTGAATCCAACAGCCTCATTAGGATAATAATAGCCCACATGATGTGGCACCCAGTGTTTGGTCAGGCACTGATTTTCATATCCATCTGTGTATCTCTGTCTTACTACGTGCTCAGGGCACCTCAATACTATATAGGGAGATGGCCATGGTATTGAGGATTTCCTCCTCAGCTAGGTATCAAATCAAATCAAATCATTAACATTTATAAAGCGCGCTACTCACCCGTGCAGGTCTCAAGGCGCTAGGGGGGAAAGGGGGGGTTATCGCTGCTCGAACAGCCAAGTCTTTAGGAGTCTCCGGAAAGCGGAGTGGTCCTGGGTGGTCCTGAGGCTGGTGGGGAGGGAGTTCCAGGTCTTGGCCGCCAGGAAGGAGAAAGATCTCCCACCCGCCGTGGAGCGGCGGGTGCGAGGGACGGCAGCAAGTGTGAGGCCAGCGGAGCGGAGGGGGCGGGTGGGGACGTAGAAGCTGAGGCGTCTGTTGAGGTATTCCGGTCCCTTGTTGTGGAGGGCTTTGTGTGCGTGGGTGAGAAGACGGAAGGTGATCCTTTTGCTGACTGGGAGCCAATGCAGGTGTCTCAGGTGTGCGGAGATGTGGCTGTTGCGGGGTACGTCGAGGATGAGGCGGGCCGAGGCGTTTTGGATGCGTTGCAGGCGGTTTTGGAGTTTGGCTGTGGTCCCGGCGTAGAGGGTGTTGCCGTAGTCCAGGCGGCTCGTGACGAGGGCGTGGGTCACGGTTTTTCTGGTGTCGGCGGGGATCCAGCGGAAGATCTTACGGAGCATGCGGAGAGTGAGGAAGCAGGCGGAGGACACGGCGTTGACTTGCTTGGTCATGGTGAGAAGAGGGTCCAAGATGAAGCCGAGGTTGCGGGCGTGGTCTGCGGGGGTCGGTGCGGTGCCGAGGGCCGTGGGCCACCAGGAGTCGTCCCAGGCGGACGGGGTGTTGCCGAGGATGAGGACTTCCGTTTTGTCTGAGTTCAGCTTTAGGCGGCTGAGCCTCATCCAATCTGCGACGTCCTTCATACCCTCTTGTAGGTTGGTCTTGGCGCTGGCGGGGTCCTTGGTGAGGGAGAGTACAAGTTGGGTGTCGTCGGCGTAGGAGGTGATGATGATGTCGTGCTTGCGTACGATGTCGGCGAGGGGGCTCATGTAGACATTGAAGAGTGTCGGGCTGAGCGATGAGCCTTGAGGTACGCCGCAGATGATCTTGGTGGGTTCTGAGCGAAACGGAGGGAGGTAAACTCTTTGGGAGCGGTTAGCGAGGAAGGAGGCGATCCAGTCCAGGGCCTGGCCTTGGATCCCGGTGGAGCGTAGGCGGGTGATTAGGGTGCGGTGACAGACGGTGTCAAAGGCAGCCGAGAGGTCGAGGAGAATGAGGGCGACTGTTTCACCGTTGTCCATCAGGGTTCTGATGTCGTCTGTGACTGAGATGAGGGCGGTTTCCGTGCTGTGGTTGGTTCGGAATCCGGTTTGTGAAGGGTCGAGCAGGTTGTTGTCTTCCAGGAAGGTGGTCAGCTGTTTGTTGACGGTCTTTTCTATTACCTTGGCTGGGAAAGGTAGAAGAGAGATGGGGCGGAAGTTTTTCAGGTCGCTTGGGTCAGCCGTAGGTTTCTTTAGTAGGGCGTTGACTTCAGCGTGCTTCCAGCATTCGGGGAAGGTAGCAGAAGAAAAAGAAGAGTTGATGACGGTCTGGAGGTGCGGGGCGATGATGTCGTCGGCTTTGTTAAAGATGAAGTGCGGGCAGGGGTCCGAAGGGGCGCCGGAGTGAATAGAGTTCATGATGGATTTGGTTTCTTCCGTGTTGATGTGGGTCCAGTTGTTGAGGGTGATGTCCGGGGAAGCGGGTTCAGTGGTGTATGGTTGGGTCTGGTGTCCGAAGCTGTCGTGGAGGTCGCTGATCTTGCGATGGAAGAAAGTGGCGAGGGATTCGCACAAATCCTGTGAGGGCGTGACGGCGTTGGCGCTGGCGCTGGGGTTGGAGAACTCTTTGACGATGCTGAAGAGTTCTCTGCTGTTGTGGCTGTTTTTGTCTAGTCTGTCGGTGAAAAAGTTCCTTTTGGCAGTGCGGATCAGGTGGTGGTGTTCGCGTGTAGCGTTCTTGAGGGCGGTCATGTTGTCAGCGGTGTGGTCCTTGCGCCAGGCCTTCTCAAGGGCACGACAAGTTTTCTTTGATTCTTTGAGGGTGTCAGAGAACCAGAGAGGTTTTTTGGTGTTGGTCTGTCGATGCGTGCGTTTGAGGGGAGCAAGGTTGTCAGCGCAGTTGGAGATCCAGTTTGTGAGGTTGAGAGCTGCGTCGTTGGGGTCGGTGGTGAGGGTGGGTTGGTTGGCGGCGAGAGCGGAGAAGAGTTGCTCTTCAGGGATCTTGTTCCACTGTCGATGAGGGATGGGTTGAGTGCGGAGGTGGGAGGTCTCGCGTCGTAATGTGAAGTGGACGCAGCTGTGGTCGGTCCAGTGTAGGGCAGAGGTGTGGCTGAAGAAGACGTGTTTGCTGGCGGAGAAGATAGGGTCGAGCGTGTGTCCGGCGATGTGGGTGGCGGTGTTCACCAGTTGTTTGAGGCCGAGGTTGGCGAGGTTGTCGAGCAGGGTGGTGGTGTTGGGGTCGTTGTTTTGTTCCAGATGGAAGTTGAGGTCGCCTAGGAGGATGTAGTCCGGTGAGGCGAGGGCGTGCGGGGAGATGAAGTCGGCGATGGCGTCGCTGAAAGAGGCGCGAGGTCCGGGAGGACGGTAGACGAGGGATCCTCTGAGGGTGGTCCTTGGGTCGGTGCGAATCTGAAAATGCAGGTGTTCAGCGGCGAGGGGGGGTCTTCGGTGGAGGTGGTGACGCTGATGGAGTCTTTGAAGATGATGGCGACACCTCCTCCTACTTGGTTGGTGCGGTCTTTTCTGGAGATCTTGTAGCCTTCGGGGATGGCGGTAGCGATGTCTGGAGCAGAGGAGGCGTTCATCCATGTCTCCGTGATGAAGGCGACGTCCGGGGCTGTGGAGTCCAGGAGGTCCCAAAGTTCAACGGCGTGCTTGTGGACGGAACGAGCGTTGATCAGGATGCACTTGAGGTGGTTGATGGCGCGTGGGCTTGTGGTCGTGGTAGTTGCATGGTGGAAGATGCGTTTGCAGGAGTTGCAGGCGAAGGGTCCATGGGTGCGTTTGGGGTGAGCTAGGAAGCAGGTTTTGGAGCGCCCTGGGTTGAGGGCGTGGAGGGTGGTGGGGTCGTAGCGGATCAGCGGGGCTTGGGGGAGCTGGGGACCAGGGGTCGTGGCGCTGGGCGCGGGCCAGGCGCGGACGGGCGCAGACGGGCTTGCCTCTGGCGCGCCTCCGGCGCGCCAGCGGCGTGCCCGCTGCGCGCGCCCGCTGCGCAGTCGCGCAGCGGCCGCCATAAGAGGTAGGAGGGGGGGGGAGGGGTCAGCTGGGGGCGAATGGGAGCTGGGGGGCCTATCCAATGCTGTAGGTTGTTCAAGCTTGAACCTTAAAAGGAGTAATCTCCATTTTGGTGTCCTTATCTCTGAACAGGTATATTGATGATGGTGAATCCACAACGGGTGGTAATTGCAGTGAACGTGCGACCTCCACTCACTGCTCATTTGCAGGCAAATGGCTTTACAGCCTAGGGGGGCCCTGTGACTTTTGTAGTTGAGGCTCATCCAGACTACAGAACAGAAATATTCTACTCTTAGGTCACTTTTCCAGCAGTTGATAGGAACACTAACACATTTCATCACTACACACCTGCTAACATTCATGCACAATACAGAGCATATGAATACTCAGAGATACCTCTATCTTTTCAAGACCATAATAACTGGCTTGATGGCACCCTACCACACACAATATTACACGTTAGGTTAGGTCCTCTGAGCAATGATGGTCTTACCTGGCCTTTGTTAACCACATGTACACTGCATCCTGATGCAGCCACCTTGGCAGTAGCTTGCAGCAATATACAGACTGTTAGTACAGTTTGTAATGCAAACACCAAATGCTAACCCAGTATGAGCTGCGCCAGGGGAACCGCATGCAGTCACACCAGGCATTAACCCTGCCACTGTACATTTGATTATCGGAAAAGTAACTGCCAAATGGGAGGAGACACCGTTTTGGTTAGCTCAAAAAACCAAATGCGCTGAAAGCAGTTTTTCCCCATACGAGACCTCAGGATAAACATAGAATACTCCCTGTGTGCTTACAATTTGGGATGGTTCCCACAGTAAATAACTACAATACTTGGGGCACGGTATTTGCCACGCTCTATACTACCGCACATGGTACACCAACACTTGCCAAACTTTCAGAAGTGTTAAAACAAATTCAAGATGAATACAGGGCTGCCTCAGCCCTAGATTTGGGGATGCAATTAATGGGCAATTTTGCCACTGTATCTCCAATAATATTAAGTAACCTTAAAGTGGAAGCAGTTGCATTAGCAGTGTGCATGCTGCTGTGGGACGTTCCTGTACAGGATTAAGAATGCGAGCTGCCAAAGATTATCGGGGAGACCTACTCTAGCAGTGGTTGTGATAGTCTCAGAGCCAGACCTATTAAATCACAATTACAGAGTAAATCCAATGAGTATTCTAACAAGCAAGCACCTGATGGTTCTAAAAAATGTTGGGATAAACAAAAACAAACACCTTAAAAAGAAGGGGGAGAATCTCCACATTCAGAGACCCTTCAAAATTGCTATAATGTTAGAAATAGAGATAATATAAAAATATCTGATAGATATCAATATTCCTGATACACTCCAATCTCGTTCCATTCAGGACTCACCGGATAAGTGCAGTGAGAGAGGTGGGTGGTCACAGCAGCGAACTGAGTACGTGAAACTGAGAAAGGACTCACAACGGTCGTCAGACGTTTCTGTTAAAAAAGAAGAGAAACCTCCCCAACAAAAACGCCTATTCTAAAAGAAAAAAGTGGCAGTTATTTCTATACGAATTGTCATTAAGGATGAGAGCTTTACTGAAGAACAGGAAGTAGGCACTGACACTGCTAGACAGCGCGGCATATGTCAAAATAGTTCTCTGGATACTTCAAGAGGATCTGGAGGTGAAAGCAAATGATGACTTCTTACAAGTCAAGACTGCAGACATGCACAATTAGAAGGAGACATTGAGCGCACAATAGACACCATCTTTTGCAGGATTGTGTTGTTACCGTTTATGATATCTTATTGGCCGAAAAAGATTGCCCACCAGAATTTGTCCATAATTTCCCATATGGAGAAGAGGTAATTGAACCCTGTTTCTCTACCCTTGTTCCCAGAGAGCTCAGTGAGGCTTATGCCATTGACTGGGTGAATGCGCAGGCACCCGCGTTATATCGCAACCATGTAGGGTGGGATAAAGTTTCTCCCTACCATATAATACTAATAAGATCCCATCCCTAACTGCAACCCCAATACCCAATGAAGCATGAAGCTAGAGCACCTGTGAGGGAAATCCTCATACAGTTGGCGTACCAGGGCTTAATTGAACTCTGTGTTTCACAAATGAGCATCCCATTGTATACCGTAGCCAAACCAGACAATTCATATAGAATAGTCTTAGACTGCAGACATTTAAACAGTCATACACACACATTTGCCATTCAAAATGCACACAGTACAGCACCTATAAACAATATAGCGCTGAAAAAATACAAACCACCATTAGACATTTCCAATGGCATTTTCTGTCAAAATATAGCGTCTGAAAGTAGGGACTTAACAAGTTTTAGTGCCTTAGGCTCCCAGAAAAAGAATTGCCGACTCCTACAAGGGTAAAAAAACAGTCCAGGATTGTTTTCAGCTTGTGTTCCTTCAATTTTACATGACATTGACCCTGAGGCATTGTCTTACGTGGATGACATCTACCTTATGGATGTCAATCTCATTCAACATGTAAGAATGGTGGGCCGCACTGTTGTAGGACTTGCTGAATAATGCTAAAAATGTAATTTAAAAAAAATTATAATAACCTTCCTTGGTATCCTGTTTTTGTGATTCGAACTATCAGATGAAGGCAAGAGCCTAGCACCCCATTTTTAAAAAAAAATAAGCACAACTACAACCACCAAACACTATAAAAAAACTCCAGTCACTGTTGGGCTTTTTAAACTTTGGCAGAACATACACTCCAGATTATGCATAATGCATTAAACCATTATATGACTTAATACATCCTGACTTTTCAAGCAAATATTGGACAGTCAAACACACACGCATTCTCAGAGCATTCCAACAAGACATGGTTGCAGCTAAACACTTACACAGAAAGGACAACAAAACTCATTTGGTCAGCGGAGTAATTGCTGGTGCCATTGGTTTCACCTATGTAAAGTTCAATGAGGGTGATACCATCCTTACTGCATAAAAATCACATTTGTATTCAACAGCTGAACAACGCTTTGCTCCCACAGAAATAATTCTGACTGCTGTTCAGATGGCTGTCATTAAAGAGAGACGTCTGGTCCAGGGGAAACCCATCATTGTTGTGTCTCAGATACCATCCCTTGAGGCTGTGACAAAAGCCAGCATTCCAAACGTTAAGGCACTACATCCATGTTGGATTCAATGGGCAACGTCTCTGATGGTCACTGATGTTGACTATGTTTGACCCAAAATTACTCACTTGAGAATTTTTATAATATGAACTTGAATACCCTGTTCCTGCAAACACATTGCCTATTGGACAATATCAAATAATCATGTACATTGATGGCTCAGCCCATAGTAGGCACTAAACAATACTCTGCCGCTTGCACGGTCATGAATGGCTTCAAGAACTATGGTGAATCCCATCCACAACACACTTACACGCAGACCTTAGCGGTGGTTGCACTGTACAACTAGCAGAGCTCAAGGCTCTGTTGATGGTACTGGAACACACGGATCCAGGACAGTTAATATTAATAGTCTGTGATTCATACCATTGTGTCCAGTCCTTCAATGAATACCTGCATTACTGGTGCCAGAATGGGTTCAGAGATTCAAAAGGCAACATCATTAAACACAGACTCCTGTGGGCGAAAGTAGCGGATCTGAAAGAAACGCTACCCAATGTCCATGTGGTTCATACATTGGGACATCATATCCTGCTAAATGTTCCTGCCACATATCTGGCCTCAATACTGCCCTTATAACAATACCAGGGGTGGGTGACCATGTGATCCCAACCAAGATCAAGGACCAGAGTTGATTAAAGCAGTGCATGAGGGAGTTGCTTCTGCCCATGCTGGTGTGGTGGCTACTATTTCACTGTTACAAGCATGCTACCAGTGGCCAGGTCTATACAAACAGATCAAGCAGTATGTCCATTGCTGTGACATTTGTCAGCAAATAAAAGGGTCCACCGTCAAACACCCACCACAGATACCCTTCAATTTTCCAACAACCCTCTACAATGTGTGTACCTGGACCATTGAGGTCCCCTGACACCTGATGGTGCATACTAATACATTCTAGTGACTGTTGACTCATGCTCTTAATTTCTATGGGAAAGGCCACAATCCTCGGCTGATGCTCAAACTGGTATTAAAGATTTGCAAGTCTTTATCAGCGCATATGCAGTTGTGGCTTTCCACTCGGGCCAGGGCCCTGCTTTCGCCTCAAGAGCATTCAGGGACACCATGGCTGCACTAGGGATCCAACTGTATTATTCGTCTCCATATCATCCTGAGGGAAATAGTGTTTTGGAGTGAAGAAACCGTGATTTAAAGCGATCCTTAACAGCCAGAGTATTAGGCATGGGTCATAGTTGGCTTAATCACCTGCATGGAGCCAAGAGAACACTTAATAATCTGCCTAGAAGGTACCTGGGAGGGCGTACCCCATATGAATGCCTGTTCATAACACAAATGTATGTTCCAGATGGTCCTGGTGCAGAGGTAGCAAATACACCTTTTGACATAAATGAACGTGTCACTGTCTTGCAGAACTTACAACAGTTCTATGATGGCAACGCATGTGCCAGTGCCACCTCCTTGGGAATAGGGTATGCACCATTAACATATGCAACAAATATAAGGTACACTGTTCGAACAATGAAAGAGGAAAACACAGAAGGACACTATCCTACCTCCTCTAATACTAGGTGTGACCTAGTATTAAAGGAGGTAGGATAGTGTCCTTCTCCCATTGTTTTTCTTGATTTGAGAGCGCATATGAGCATTACCTCTTCCTGAACTCTCTTTACTAGTTTTTAATCTTGGCCTGAACCCTCTTCTGATCAAACAAAATTGATGTTGACTTACTCAGGGTTAGAGTCAATTTTATTCCCCTTTTTTGCTCTCCTATCCTACATGTGTCTGTAGGTTGTGATTGCCCACGGCACAGATACATTGGGAAAAAGATCTCAGTTTAAGGGCCTCTCTTTAGTGGTGCCCATCAGACATTGCAGCGCTGATCTGATGAGGAGCATGCCCAATGATGAAGCATGACATCCTATTGGATGTGTGAGGGCTATTGCTTCTGAAAAAAGTGTTTCCCTGTGTTTTCCTCTTTTATTGTTGGAACATTGTACCTTATATTTGTTGCATAGGATATATCCGGGAGATTGTACACTGGACCATTAATCTCCCAGTCCCCTTTTTCGAAATATGCCCCATTAACACCTACTGGCTAGATTCCTAAAGTTGGGGATCTAATGTGTGAGAAAATTGGTGTAAAAGTTTGGTCCTTCCTATTGTGCACTGGTTTCAGTCCTGGGAATGCTCAGTACCAGAACTGTTATTCCACCTCCGCTGCCTGGCTCTAAAGACAATCGATTTGTCTCCATCAATAATGTCAAGCTACATAATATGACCGATCCTGCACAGCAGACCTAGAGGACTCCTGGTTAGTACCCGAATCCCTTTCACTACAGACTAGGATGTTCCTTTACAGTTTTTAAGCAGCAATGCTGACACCTATCCGAGCTTGGGGAGGGTGGAAAATGATCTTTCAATAATACCACTAACTTTTTCTGAGACAAGTAATGTCAACAATATTGAGTAATTCTACTCAAATTCAACTCAAACTGATGGAAAAGTCTACTATGAATGACTTAGAGAGACTTCTGCCAGTTCTCCTCTCCTAAACGGCTCTGGTTTTTGCATGAACTACTTCTGGATACTTTGCCAATATCAATGACACTCTTACCGACTCATCTGCCTCTTCTGCAACAGAACTGACAATAGCACGTAAGATGATAAACTGCCTCAAACTTAACTATTTCATTCTTTCATGGAACAATCTGTGGCTCTTATTGACTGGACTTACCTTCCTTCTTTGGATTTGGTTTGTCATCGTCTTTTTATTACTAATACATGGTCATTACCTTCCTGAACGCTCTACAGTTAAACTGGTGGATGAGGTCCTAAAACCACATTTGTCCTCCCATGAGGTCCACAGAGACTTGTCCCTAATGAACATTTCAGCCATACCAATTCCTGATGGGATTCTTTGGGATAAAGTACCCCTTAATATATACGGCCCGACGAAGGTTATTCAAATTCCATATGTATTTAAAATTTCAGTGAATGATGTGATAACACCAGGAGTTAATTCTGATGATTGGGATGTAAAAACAGTTGATTCTATGCTATCTGAATTAGAATATTTTACTGTGTTTGAAAGTGAAGATGTTTATCAATCGAAAGAAAATTATGGAGATATGTTCTGTTAGAATTATTATGGACATCATTGCATTCACAGAGCAAGTACCCCAAAGACACTTTTTAATTATACACAATCTGTACATTGTCTGACTTTGCCAATGCGGAGTTCGAAAACATATTCTGAAAACTTTGCATATTTTTCTGGGCACAATGTTAAAAATGCTGAGTCATATTATTTAAAATTTCCAGTGATGGAAATGCAACGTATCATGTTAACTGATACCAAAATGATTTATTCTGATTCCTTTGTTTCCCAGTTGGCTATAGAATGCTATGAATATTGGATGAAGTCGATTGATTTGAAAAGTGTACGGGGAACTACAAATTGGCAAATAAGGGGAAATGAAGTTTTATTTAGAGCATGCCTGATACCTGTCCAAATAATATTTTTAAATGAAACTGTACAACAGACAAGTTGTTTAGGCTTGGCAAAAAAATAAGGACTTAAATGTGCCCAGTATCCCTGCTAAAATTGACAAATTGCTAAAATATATGAATGCAACTAAAGATCAGCTTGATGAATGGGTCCAAAATGGAACATTTAATACATCACTTTCACATCCTGGTGGGTGGTTATCATGGCCAGTAAACACAAATGGTTGTCATGCACATTTTGTTAACTGCACTGTAGTTTTAGAACAAATGGGGCAGACCCTCACTATGTGTCATCAGAATATTCGAGTTTAGTAACAACATACAGTGTAGGGAAATTATATCAGCAATGGTTAAAATGTTCCTCAATAGATGCTGTTAAAGAACACCTCAGTCTCATGTCTAACAACACAGATTTGCAGGATTTCCTGTTAGGCACCAGAAGACACCGTAAAAAGCGCATCAGATAAGCAGTCTACAATGAAATTTGGAAACATTTCCAACAAGAAGCTGCTTCCTGGTTAAGACACATAGATCAGGAAAATTTAAAGAAAGCGTTAGACATTGTAGATAATGGGATTAACACTTTGGCCGACTGCATATACACTTTAAGCTTCACCGTTTCTTCTACAAGAGACATTGTGCAAAGTGACATGTCATTCTTACAACATGGACAGAGTCAGCTAAGATCCATTATGCAGTTGGGTTGGACTCTACAAACACTGAAACCTGGTCACATTCCCTGGCAATACGTTAGCGCAAGGGACATTTTCAACATTTAATTTGATGTGCAAGCAACAAATAATGGCTAAAAAGGAAACAACTCATGGTATGCTAAACACTGAGAAATGTAAAAAGTTACCTTTTACTGTGGCTGAAATACCATCTGCTGAATGGTTAATACACTGGGTTATTAATCTACCTATTTCAACAGTGCAATTCACGTCCTGCTTGAAACCCATTCCAGTAGTCAGATATGAAAGGCTACGAGATAGTTACATGCATGAGTTGTGGGAGCTTCCCTTTTCACACAAATGTTTGAATGGCATGAAAGAGGTCTTTCTTAGTGGCACTGAATGTGAGACTTTTGTGAGCCATTTGATGGTTTGTAAGCAGCTGTCCTTGCATGGGGCATGTAATGCTTTGGCAGCAAATTTAACTTGCTATCTGAAGGGAGTCACAGTCCCATTGATCAGACCTGCATTGCAGGTGCTCTCTAATGGAAGCTTTGTGCTTCTTAGCAGTGAGAGCTGTTGTGTAATGTGAGCCAGAATTGCTCACATCGTTTCTGTCTACCAAATTGTCACTTGTTGCGGGAATGTTCTTTTTCCTCCTACACAACAGACGAAAGTAGCAGATATTTGGCCTACTTCAAATGTGAACTTTTACAAGTTGAGTAGCCTAATGGCTTTATTGTTTCAAAAACATGTGGCTCTTACATCTGCACGGGTGACCTATGCACTCCAAGTGGGGAGGTCATCTGCAGAAATATAGTCTCTTTTAAATACAACCTTTCCGAGGCACTTCAGTGACCTTGTGGGATGAATATTTAATGCATCCAGTACTACTTGGATTGTACATTTCTTTAAGGCTGTTGGTTCTGGTTTCGTTCACACCTTCTCCTCTATATTTGGCTTAATACCTTCAGCAATACACTCAATATTTTCAAGTAGTTTTGGGGGATTTCCATTCTTTAGCTTTAATAGGTGGCATTTTGCTGTTGCTATATTTTATTTGCAAGGGCTGTCCCTTAACAACAAGGAGGACTGAAATTGATTCTACCAGCGCAGCTGTGTCGTGAACACATGATGCAGTATTTCGGAGCACCGCTCCTGGAAGAACTGGGGTGCAACTGGTCTCTGTCATTCAGACCAGTTTTAGATTGTGTGAAGCCTGTGTATCGATATATCTGGTGCCTTTTCGAATGTGAACCGAAAGTTTGTCTTTATACACAGTGCTTACTTTCATTGGACACTGATCTGTTGATGTTCTCGCTGGGGGCTCATTACCAGACATGTGCGTTGAGGTTGCATTTGCTACGGGAAGCTGTCTATGAGTTGCCCTTCGTGGATCATGCAGCTCTTGACTTAAAAGTGGGCACAACACAGAATACTCCTGCCTCAGCAGGAGTTCAGACTTTGCAACTTGTGTGCTCTTTGGTTTTCCTTGGCAATGATTTGGTCACATTACCACCTGCCATAGTGGAACATTTCCTTGCATCAATTGTCCCAGATGTAATTGGAGATTTTAAAAAGTGCATTGACTTTTAAATTTGGATCTATTGACACAACTGCTGACATTTTAAATTGCCCCTTTTCATATTTTATATGCTCAAGTGTCTTTTAACCTGTCATTATTGACATTTATATATATATATATGTTTTATGGAATAGCATTTTAGTTGTTTTTATATTTTTAATATTAAACCTTTTTACCACCTTTGAACTGACAAGGGGAGGGTATTGTATAGCCATTTTAGTGATGCATTTAGGCACATTGTTTTAGCAACTAGGCCTGCAGCATGTGCCCTTTAGCCCAGTTACATTTTATTCTGCTTAATTTTTATTATTTCAGAATCGGCCACATTAGTGATGCTGCTTTATTTTCTTTAGCTATTTGTTCTTTCACCTAGGAAAGCATTGCATTTCTTAGCAAGACATTCTTTTCACTTTGTGCTTTTCTCAAGGTTGCAGCAAGATAGGTTTGCCAACAAAGTGGTACACTGCATCTCCAACATTCACAGAAACACACACATTCTTACATGGGGAATTTTTTTATAACATCCGCTGTTTTATTATAAAAATACTTCTCTGTCCCATGCATGTTAGAGGGAGATTCCAGACAGATGATCACAACCACATGTTGATTGACTTCGCTACATTTTCTTGCTGAGACTACTGGTTCTCTGGCCTACATGGGGATGGTGTCTCTATAGACAACAGGCTTCGTTGCTCAGGTATGGGGGATGCTCTCTTCCCAGAGGGGAATCCTGAAGGGTAGATTAGGACTTATCATGCTGTGCTCTAACATAGCTTAGGTAGCAACTGCATATACTACGCATAGCGACAGTATCGTGGGACTTTTCCTGTGTTTCACTTTTCTTGTCACCATTTTGCTTCTATTATGTTTCATTATTCTAATTATTGCAATTCATGCCATTTTATCGAAGACGCTGCTAAGTCAATAAATCTTATTGAACCATTTTCTGCCTTTGTTTGTCTTTGCATGTGTGAGACTAATGTAACTGAGAGAAAAGGATGAGATCTAAGCCACCAAGATTTCCCTGAGAAGTACGTCATGCGTCTAGTTGCCACAAATCATCCCTGCACTTGGGCAAAGATGATGTGCTTCTAGTTGCCCGTAAGCGGATAAGGCTAACAGTTGTCACATGGTGTTGGATTGGACTCAGTTCCCCACAATTCAGGTGGTGTTGCCATCGTTATCCAGCAGCCTCGTTACGATAATGAGAGCCCACGTGACACAGGCACACCTTCACACAGCATTATTGCCTGCATTCTCTTGATAAGAGTGATGTGGCTGTGGGACAGGCAGCGTTGCGCCATCTATTTCAATAAGGTGAGCCATATCTTAACGTGTTTCCCACCATACGCTATATTCTGTTTATGTTGTTAAGTATAAGTGATTTTACTGCTAACTATTCTGATTCAAGCATGTGAATCTATGAAAGATCCAATACTGGAAAAAAAATAAGTTACTTACCTGTAACTGTGGTTCACCAGTATTGGTATCGTTCATAGATTCACATGCAACTCATCCTTCTCCCCATAGAGGCCCCCCTTATTATTATTTATATTATTATTATCAACTGGATTAGTAGAACTCACTTGTACTAGAAAATATGAGGGACTGAAGCCTTTGTGGTGAGTGTTCTAGACGGTGCTGTTGCCTGATTGGCTGGACCTTGGTTCTTATTAAACGATGAGGAGAAGCTACTGAAGTGTTTTTGTTTTTAAGATTAACTGCTGTGTAGTTCATTGACTACTGCTTTCTATGGTACTATGGGACTCTCACTTCGATGACGGGGAATGATTCAAGCATGTGAATCTATGAAAGATACCATCTCCTTCAACCCCCTCTTCATGGTGGTTTCTCTTTGGGGTATAAGCTGGGTAGCAGTTCAAATATCTTCAGCTTGGAGGCTGCTTGAATGTGGTCACTGGAATTTTAGTGCTGTGCGGTGAGCTCCAAAATTCAGTTAACTCAGGTGGACATGCTGCATAATAATGAAAGGGTGTCCAACATTCACATCCTGGTTTTGTTTCTGCCCCTGTTGGTGGGGCACTGACAAAGTTGCTATGACATTTTCTAACCAGACATGACTAGAAAATGGATGGGTTGTCATACAGAGAGACAGCTGAGCATTTTGGCTCCCTTTGCAGAGATACAATGATGTGTCTCGCTATGTGGGAACAGTCATTGAAGAACTAAACATAAGAAGGCAGGAAAACGTAGTGATTTGGTATCTTGTTCATTAAAGGACTGTTCTTCTTAGAGTTGTTAGGGTTCTTGTCTCCCCTGATTACAGTAGGAAAAAGCAGATGAAGAGGTTGGAATTTCATGGCTTGCAGAAGGAAGTAATCCAAATGGGCTTCGATGTGATAAATTTGCCTATGGATACATTTTTAGATATTCATAAGCAGAAAGGCCAAATGTTTTCTTATGTAAGTGTTGTCCAGTTCTTTGTGAAAGTCTTAAAGAGGTCCTGGGGTGGATCAGGAGGCATTGAGGTATGATACTTGAGATATTGAGGGTGCCTCTTACAGCTTGACTTCCCTCTGGGCTAGTTCCTATGGCCCAGCTAGTGTAATGCTGGGGATTGGGGGAACTGCTGAGTATGTACCATTATTTATTTATTATTGTTTCGTTGTATGGTACATATAGTGGTGGGTCTCAGGTGTATATAAGACTGAAACCTGACACTTCCCCCCTTGCCTACCACCTTTTAGGGACTTGTAATATGATGCTGGGTTCCTAGATGTCTAGTAATAATGGATGGTAATGTTGTGAAAGTATTCTATTGCTCATTTCACTGAGTTTTATATTTCGAGGTGTGTCCGCTCTTGTTGAATGGCAGTGATGTGTATCTTAGTACTAAGATATGACTCTGTTTCTGGTTTACTTTTTTAACAAAGTTTAAAAAATAGGTCCAAGAAAACAGAATAAAGCCAAAAGAGGAACAATGTTTATATCCATTAGGGAACAGCTCTCTTCTATATGAGTCAGGCACAACAGAGGTTGCAAGTAGTCATAATCATTTTTCTTTGTTAGGGGTTTGCAGCTAGGTTGCATAATAACCTTACAAACTGGCACCTCTAGTGAACACAATATTTATTTTCATCAAATGTTTCAAACTTCTCATTTGATTGCTTCAAATGCTGCAATTTCCAAACACACACAATTAAATTTCAAAGAGTCCATCTTCCTAGCAAATACCTCAATAAACAAGGGAGTTTTTTACTAGCATTTTATATGGGTATTCACAAGTGCAAAGTGGTGTAAAGTTGCATTTATTTACTTACTATTGAAATGTCCAGTGAGCACAGCTAAGTTTGCAGCACTCAACATTATGTAAATCGAGGCATGAGGGTGCTGGTCAGTTAAGCCAAGAAATGATGTCAACTGTTTCATATTTATGGAGTTTGGCAGCTCACTCACAGCTACCAACAAACTATTTTTTGTCCCCATCTCATCTTTAGATACAGCATGCTGTTGTCTTGAAGATCCTTTTAGTACCCCTGTTGGACACTCCTGTCTTAGCTTAGTTTCACGCTGTGTGCCCTGGTTTACACTTATGCACGTCTTATTCATGTTTTAGCAAAGTCTGCTTTTTAGCAATTGCTTTTACATATTTTATCAGTTGCTTCCTTCTAGAAAGACAAGGTTCACGGTGCACATTTTACCATGTAAAATCTGCACTTATTGTCCAAGGCTCTTACATGCAGTATGAGATATGCCAGCTTCTATCTTCGAAAAAACAGCATTATCAGAACTGTTGTCCAAATGATGCATGGGTCATTATATAAACTACACGTAGGCCCAAGGAGGGTAGAGGGCATTCCAGTCATGATCATCCTGGGATGAGTACTACACGACAGAGAACTTTGCTGGTGATGATTTCTCAACCTTCTGAGAGGACCGCTATTTATAAAAAAATATAATATCAAACCCCTGCTATTTCAGTTCTGGGATATGGGGCCAGGGCTAACTCCTTAGGCAGGACAATGCAGAGGGTTACAATCATTATGTTCTCACATGTAGACCTAGGGTAAGGTTGGAATCTCCCGAACATCTAGAAACACACAACATGGTGGGGTTATTCATCTTCTTCAATTTGATTGTAATGTTGGTAACCCTGCTTTGTTTCATCTGTCTAATTATCGCATCACATGCTTTTTATAGCAGGATGTGATTGCTTCAATAAAAGCATTGAAATCAATTTTGTATCTTGTGTTTCACCTTAGCATGCGTGAGTAACTAAACAAAAGGGGTACAATCTGATGAAGTGTTGAGTTTTGGTTGCCATAATCACCTTTTACCCCAACACATTTGGAGGTTTGAGTGAGGCACTGCAAACTGTCCAGGAATTAGTCCAACAGCTACTAAAGGTGTGGGTTGCAGTCAGTTTTCCATACTCTACGGAGCTGCAGTCCTAAACACACACACAGTCTTATTACCAAAGTAGGAACCACATACCATGGTGCCATCAACATATCAAGATATCTATTTACCAAATCTCCTGAGTAGTTCTCTTTCGTATGCCTAAGGTGCCATATTAACCGTATAGGGAGACATCTGTGGTGTTAGGGAAATATCCTCCTCAGTTTTATAGGTAGTACTTATGTTAGTCTGTAGGTTGTTCAAGCTTGAGCTATTACATGGATACTCCACTTGGTGCTTCTATCTCTAAATTCTAATTTTCAACGGTGAATCCAGTAGTTATTCAAGTAAATTGTATATATGCTGCCACACAAAGTTTACTTGCAAATTGGCTACCTAATGGGGGTTGAGATGTTACATTTGTGGTTGAGGCACACGAGGTGTACAGAAAAGAAACATCCCATGCATGGGATCATTTTCCTGCAGTTGATGCTAATACACATGAATTTCATACATGCAGAGTAGCAAATGTTCCACAACAATACAAAGCATAAAATTAGAAATACCATCAACATATCAGGATTTTTCAAGTAAACAACAACACACACAAATACTGAGATAACTATCAGGCATGTTGGAAGAAAAACTCCTACACAGATGTGGAAACAAAACAAATGTGGCCATCTGGATAATTCCGGATGACATTGGCTTTACCTACATCACATTCAGTGAAGGCGACAAAGCCACAATTGCATACACACCACATTCATACTCCAATGCAGAAATGCATTTTGCATTTACTGAAAAAATGCTAAATGCAGTTTAGATGGCTGTCATTAGGGAGAGACCATTGGCCCAGGGAAAACCTCATTGTTGTTACCTCAGTTCCAGCCTTAGAGGCTGTCACAAAAGCCAGCATTCCAAATTAAAAAGCATTGCGTCAGTGATAGATACAATGGGCCACCTCCTCAACTGCCACTGGTGTAGACTATGTTTTGACCCACGTTGCAAACATAAGAATTTCTCCAAGACGAACTTGAGCACCACATGCCCACTAACATCATGCCTCTAGATCATTACAAATACATAATTTACACTGACCAAACATCAATACTGAGTGGCATGTGCTGCCATTTTCAGAGTAATGAAGGATGGTGAGTTCTACCTTCAACAAACCTAAACACTCTCCCTTTGGGATTGAACAGCACAACTTAATGAGCTCAAAACATTAATTTTGGCACTGGAACATACCAATCTGGAAGTCCCCACAATAATCATATGTGAATCGTATCATTGTGTCCAGACTTTCAATGAAAATCCACACTATTGGATTCAGAGATTCCAAAGGAAACACCATAAAGCATAACATGCTGTGGGAGATACAGGGTAGCAGAACTGTGATTCTACCGCTGTTGGCTGGTTCCAAAGACAAATGTTTTGTCTCCGTTGATCACATGAAATTGCATCAAGTGGCTGATCCAGTAGTGTAGATCACATGGATTCCTGGGGAGTTCCCTTTTTCCTCTCACTACCATACAAGAGCTACCTCTTCGAGCATTAAACAACGTTGAAATTGTTTCCCCTAGCTTGGGGTGGGCAGAGAATGAACTTTTGTTGTTTCCACTTACCGCTACAAGTGTAAGAAATGCCCAAATTGTTAATCTACAATTCACTAATTCATCACAAATGGGTGGAATCGTTTATGATAGTCTACCATTAGAGACTTCTACCAGTTCTCTTTCGCCTGCACTGGCTCCATTTTTTGCATAGCTTGCTTCTGGTTATCTTGCCAACATACATTACTTTCCTTCAGCTTCAACTGTTGCCTCAGTACATAGTAGACGTACGCTTTTCAGTCCAGGCTTAGACACACTTATTTGATTTGTCCATGGTGTTACCTGTGGATTACATTGGCATTCCTTGCTATTTTTCTATGTTTTGGATTTGTTATTTCTTCTTTTTGCTTATAAATGGGCATTATTTTCCTGAATGCTCTGCTGTTGCACTGGATGACGAGGTTTTAAAGCCTTCGTTGTTTTCCCACAAAGTGTAAGGAGACTTGGCCCTAGTGAGCATTTCAGCAGTTACAGTTCCTGATGGGATGGTTTGGGATAAAGTTATGTATGATATTTTTGGTTCTACTGAAAAGATTCAAATTCCGTATGTATTCAAAATGTCTATGAATTATATTAATGCACCTGGTGTTGTATCTGATGATTGGGATGTTTAAACAGTTGATTCTATGCTTTCAGAGCCTGGATATTATACTGTATTTGAAAGTGAGCATATGTGCATGAATTATGTACATGAATTCTGTAAATTATGGTGAACTGCTCTATAACCATCATTATGGACACCATTACCTACACAGAGCTAGTACCCCATGTCTACTTTTGATTACACACCACGGGAACATTGCCCAACTCCACCAGCAGGAAGTTCTAAAACATAAGTAGACATACTTACTTATTTATTGGGGGGGGGACTGATGCTACCAACCCGAGTCATATTATTTGGAATTACCAGCAGTAAAAGCAAGGAAAACTCTTCTTACGGAACACTAAATTTATTTTTTCAAACTTGTTTTTCATTTAGTCCTACAAGGCTATGAGTATTGGATAAAAACAATTGAGTTAAAAACTATTTGGGGAACAAAAGATTGGCAGGTACAAGGCATGGATGCCTTATTCAAAGCGTACTTAATCCCATTGCACATTTTGTTTTTTTAACAAAACTGTTCAGCAAGCAACTTGCCTTGGTGTAGCAAAAGTTAAAGACATGAACCTGCCCAGTATTCCCTCAATAACAAAATTTGAGAATTTATTTTAATATTGTACGTTTTACAGAGGATTAGCTCAATGGCATGATTAAGAATGGTACATAATTTCAACGCTTTCAGGTCCCGCTGGGTGCTTATTGTGGCCAGCGGATACAAATGGTTGTCATGCACGTTTTACTAACTCTACAAAGGGTTTTAAAGCAAGCAGACTGGACCCTTGTTCTGTCACAACACACAGGTATAGCCACTACATATAACATGGGTAAATTATGTCAACAATTGTTGCAATACTCCACATTGACAGCTGTTAAAGAACATCTCTCGCTCCTCTCTGAGGATGTAGATTTTCAAGATTTCTTGCTAGGTCCCAGAAAACCATGCTCCAAAGGTTTCTTGGATACAATATACAACGAAATATGGAAACTTTCACAAATGGAAGCTGCAGCTCGTTAAAGGCAAATAGATAAGTAAAACTTAGAAAGGGCATTGGCCATTGTCGACAATAGTATGAACACACTGTCCACTCGCATTTACACATTAAACAACAATGTGTCACCTGCAATTGACATCATTCAAAATGACATCATTATTACAACATGGACAAAGTCAGCTTAGGTCCATTATGCAGTTGAGTTGGACTTTACAGGTTCTGAAGGTGACCCGTGTGCCCTGGAAGCATGTGAACTCGAAAGAGTTATTTGCTCCTTTCAACCTTAAATGGAAACAACAGATAATGGCAAAAAAGGAAGCTGGTTACATCATTGAGGAATTATAATATGTGCCTTTCACAGTGGCTGAAACACTATCATTGGTGTGGTTAATACATGGGGTGATATCCCTGCTGTTTTTGACCTTTCAATTCACTTCATGTTTGAAACGTTTTCCAATAGGGAGGTTTGAACATTTAGGGGAGAGTTTTATTTATGAGGTATGTAAACTGACTTTCGATTACAAGTGTAAGGGTGGGGAGAAAGAAGTTTTTCTTAGGGAAAGCAATTGTGAGACTTCTGTAAGCCATTCAGTGATTTGTGAACAGGTGCCATTGCATGGTGCATGCAATAGGTAGACAGTCACTTGAAGGGTGGTCCCATCTCTTTGATTTTCTCAGTATTTCAGTTATTTTTGACTGGGAGTTACTTGATGCTAAGTGATCAAGGGTATTGTGGGATGAGAACAGGGGTCCCATATGTGATTTCTATTTCTCACAAAATGACCTGCTGTGGAAATATACTTTTCCCACCTATGCATGAGATAAAATAAACAAATTTGGGGCCTCACATTGCTACTCCTAATGTCAATTTCGACAAACTGAGCAGAATGAAAACATGATTGTTTCAAAAACAAGTGGGGCTTACACCTGACCATAAAACATATGACCTACAAGTAGCATGGTCATCAGCAGGGACACAATCCCTTTTAAATACCAATTTTCCAAGATACTTTGGTGAATTGGTGAATTACATTTTTATTGTACCCAACACAGCAGGGTTGTAGACTTTTTTAAGGTAATAGGTTGGATTTTTAAGTATGTTCCATGCTGTTTTTGGACTAATACCATCAGCTATACACTCAATCAATCAATCAATCAAACAGCATTTATAAAGCTCAACACTGTCACCCCTAGGGGTAAATGGGGGCTGTACCTCCATCAACGAGCCATGTCTGGAGTCTCTTTCAGAAGTCTGCCAGCAAGGGGGCTGTACGGAGCTGGAGGGGAGGTTTATTCCATGTCTGGGCAGAGATGTAGGAGAAGGTGCAGTCACCACTGCAGCTGAGATGAATATGGGGGGAGTGTGCAAGGGTGGGTGAAGAGGAGCGCAGGTGTCTGGAGGGTTGGTGGAAGTTCAATCATGTTTGATGCAGGCAGGTTCTAGGTCATGGAGGGCTTTGTAGGTGTACTTAAGGATCTTAAACTGGCATCTCTTCTGGATGGGGAGCCAGTGGAGGTCTCTCAGGTGGGGGATGATGTGGGTTCATTTGGGGGGGTCCAGGATGAGTCTGGCTGCAGCATTCTATATGGTCTGGAGTCTTCTGAGGAGCTGGGTGGAGATACTGGCGTAGAGGGCGATGCCCGGGTTGAGGCGTCTGGTGATGATGGCCTGAGTGACAGTCTTTCTGGTGTTGGTTGGGATCCATCTGAAGATTCTGCGGAGCATGCAAAGTGTGTGGAAGCAGGAGGAGGTGACTGCATTGACTTGTCATTTCATGGTAGGTAGGTATGGGTGTAGGTCCGAGTTCTGCAGCCCACCAGCTGTGGTCCCATGAGGAGATGTTCTTCCCAAAGATCAGTACTTCAGTTTTGTCAGAATTGAGTTGGAGGCAGTTGTCTCTCATTTATTTGGCTATGTTAGTCATGGAGTCGCGTAAGTTGGATTTGGCATTGGAGGGGGCCTCGCTGAGTGAGAGAATCAGTTGAGTGTCATCTGTGTAGCAGATTATTTTGAGTCTGTGGGATCAGACGATGTCTGTGAGGGAGTTATGTAGATGTTGAACAGGGTGGGGCTGAGGGATGATCCTTGTGGTATGCAACATCTGATGTCTTTGGGTGCGGATGTGAAAGGAGGCAATCGGAAGCTATGTGTGCATCCCAGAAGGAAGGAGGCGATCCACTTGAGGGCATCTTGCTGTATGCATCTTGCTGTATGTTGCAGAGTCTGTTGATGAGGGTGTTGTGGGTGATGGTGCCGAACGTCGCCAAGAGATCGGGGAGGATTAGGGCGGCAGTTTCTCCATGGTCAGGGAGTGTTCTAATGTTTCTGAGCTAGCAATCAACGCGGTCTCAGTGCTGCGGTTTGCATGGAACCCTGATTGTGAGGCGTCTACTAGGTGTTTTTTTCCAGGAATTTGGTGAGCTGCTGGTTGAAGCTTTCTCAAGTACTTTCAATGGGTAGGTGTAAAGAAATGGCTCCCTGTTGCAGTTACCCCCCACTTTTTGCCTGATACTGATGCTGACTTGACTGAGAAGTGTGCTGGGACCCTGCTAACCAGGCCCCAGCACCAGTGTTCTTTCACCTAAAATGTACCATTGTTTCCACAATTGGCACAACCCTGGCACCCAGGTAAGTCCCTTGTAACTGGTACCCCTGGTACCAAGGGCCCTGATGCCAGGGAAGGTCTCTAAGGGCTGCAGCATTTCTTATGCCACCCTAGGGACCCTTCACTCAGCACCGACACACTGCTTGCCAGCTTGTGTGTGCTGGTGGGGAGAAAAAGACTAAGTCGACATGGCACTCCCCTCAGGGTGCCATGCCAACCTCACACTGCCTATGGCATAGGTAAGTCACCCCTCTAACAGGCCTTACAGCCCTAAGGCAGGGTGCACTATACCACAGGTGAGGGCATAGGTGCATGAGCACTATGCCCCTACAGTGTCTAAGCAAAACCTTAGACATTGTAAGTGCAGGGTAGCCATAAGAGTATATGGCCTGGGAGTCTGTCAAAAACGAACTCCACAGCTCCATAATGGCTACACTGAATACTGGGAAGTTTAGTATCAAACTTCTCAGAATAATAAACCCACACTGATGCCAGTGTTGGATTTATTAAAAAATGCACACAGAGGGCATCTTAGAGATGCCCCCTGTATTTTACCCAATTGTTCAGTGCAGGACTGACTGGTCTCTGCCAGCCTGCTGCTGAGAGACGAGTTTCTGACCCCATGCGGTGAGAGCCTTTGTGCTCTCTGAGGACAGAAACAAAGCCTGCTCTGGGTGGAGGAGCTTCACACCTCCCCCCTGCAGGAACTGTAACACCTAGCAGTGAGCTTCAAAGGCTCAAGCTTCGTGTTACAATGCCCCAGGGCACTCCAGCTAGTGGAGATGCCCGCCCCCTGGACCCAGCCCCCACTTTTGGCAGCAAGTCCAGGAGCCATAATGAGAAAAACAAGGAGGAGTCACTGGCCAGTCAGGACAGCTCCTAAGGTGTCCTGAGCTGAGGTGACTCTGACTTTTAGAAATCCTCCATCTTGTAGAAGGAGGATTCCCCCAATAGGAATAGGGATGTGCCCCCCTCCCCTCTGGGAGGAGGCACAAAGAGGGTGTACCCACCCTCAAGGACAGTAGCCATTGGCTACTGCCCTCCCAGACCTAAACACACCCCTAAATTCAGTATTTAGGGGCCCCCCAGAACCTAGGAAATCAGATTCCTGCAACTTACGAAGAAGAGGACTGCTGAGCTGAAAAACCCCTGCAGAGAAGAAGAAGACACCAACTGCTTTGGCCCCAGCCCTACCGGCCTGTCTCCCTCCTTCAGAAGAAACCTGCTCCAGCAACGCTTTCCCCAGGACCAGCGACCTCTGAATCCTCAGAGGACTGCCCTGCTTCCAAAAGACCAAGAAACTCCCGAGGACAGCGGCCCTGTTCAACAAAGACTGCAACTTTGTTTCCAGAGGAGCAGATTTAAAGACCCCTGCAATCCCCGCAAGAAGCGTGAGACTTGCAACACTGCACCCGGCGTGCCCGACTCGACTGGTGAAGAAACAACACTACAGGGAGGACCCCCAGGCGACTCCAAGACTGTGAGTAACCAAAGTTGTCCCCCCTGAACCCCCACAGCGACGCCTGCAGAGGGAATCCCGAGGCTCCCCTGACCGCGACTGCCTGACTCTAAAATCCCGACGGCTGGAAAAGACCCTGCACCCGCAGCCCCCAGCACCTGAAGGATTGGAACTCCAGTGCAGGAGTGACCCCCAGGAGGCCCTCTCACTTGCCCAGGTGGTGGCTACCCCGAGGAGCCCCCCCCTTGCCTGCCTGCACCGCTGAAGAGACCCCTTGGTCTCCCATTGAATCCTAGTACAAACCCGACGCCTGTTTACACACTGCACCCGGCCGCCCCCGCGCTGCTGAGGGTGTACTTTCTGTGTGGACTTGTGTCCCCCCCGTTGCCCTACAAAACCCCCCTGGTCTGCCCTCCGAAGACGCGGGTACTTACCTGCTGGCAGACTGGAACCGGGGCACCCTCTTCTCCATTGAAGCCTATGCGTTTTGGGCACCAGTTTGAACTCTGCACCTGACCGGCCCTGAGCTGCTGGTGTGGTAACTTTGGGGTTGCTCTGAACCCCCAACGGTGGGCTACCTTGGACCCCAATTTGAACCCCGTAGGTGGTTTACTTACCTGCAAGAACTAACAATACTTTACCTTCCCCAGGAACTGTGAAAATTGCACTGTGTCCACTTTTAAAACAGCTAAATGTGTTTTATGTAAAAAGTATATATGCTATTGTGATTATTCAAAGTTCCCAAAGTACTTACCTGCAATACCTTTCAAATGAGATATTACATGTAGAATTTGAACCTGTGGTTCTTAAAATAAACTAAGAAAATATATTTTTCTATAACAAAACCTATTGGCCTGGATTTGTCTCTGAGTGTGTGTTCCTCATTTATTGCCTGTGTGTATGTACAACAAATGCTTAACACTACTCCTTGGATAAGCCTACTGCTCGACCACACTACCACAAAATAGAGCATTAGAATTATCTCTTTTTGCCACTATCTTACCTCTAAGGGGAACCCTTGGACTCTGTGCATACTATTCCTTACTTTGAAATAGTGCATACAGAGCCAACTTCCTACAGTAGGTAAGTAGGGAGATTGGACAATTATTTTTGGAATCACTGTGGTTGTTGGAGGCTTTCTTTAGAAGGGGTATGACGTCTACGTGTTTCCATCTGTGTGGGAAGGTTGCTGTGGAGATGGAGGTGTTGAGGATGCTGGTGAGTTGCATGCTGTTTGGGTTTGTTGCGAGGTTGTAGAGGTGGTGGGAGCAGGGGTCAATGGGCGTCCCAGAGTGGATGGAAGACATGATGGCTGAGGTGGTCAGGGCAGTGAGTTGAGACAAAGTGATATGGTTTGGCTGATGTTTGCTGGTTGTTGGTGTTGAGGGTGGTGGGTTGGAGGCTAAATTGTTGTAGATGTTGGTGATCTTAAAGTAGAAGTAGTCTGAGAGGGTATCACAGGCTCACTTTTTTCAAATGTTTTAGGAAGCATCCCACTAGTACTAGCAATAATTGGTGGTATCCTGATGTTGCTTTTTTTTATTTGCAATGGCTGTCCCATCTGAAACAAGAGGAGTGATGGAGCTACCACCAGCCCAACTGTGTTGTGATCATGTGATGAGTATCACTGTTGGAGGAACTTGATAAAGACTGGTCTCTACAATTTAGACCAGTGTTCTGCTGTGTGCAGCCTGTTTTCTGTTGCTTATGGTGCTCTTTCAAGAATGCAATGGAAGTGTGTGTTGTTCAGCAACAGGTACTTTCTACAGACATGAATCTGATGATGTTCCCATTTAGGGTTCATTCCCAGAGTTGTCCTTTGAGACTATGGTTGTTTGTGACCCCTTCTATGAGTCATCCTTCATGGACCAGGATATTTCAGCACCAGGAGTCCTTTCATCTGGCATGGCACGGAATGCTGCCCACTCAGCCGTGGCTACGGATCATGCATGCTCATATGATCTTTTGGATGAGGATTTGGTGATGGTATCATCTGCTAAAGTGGGGTCCCTCTCAGATTACTTCTCCACTGATGTTTTTGATGACCTCATGTGGGATTCAGATGACTTTTGATTCTGACCTTTTATACAAAAACAACAAAAACATTTTTAATTGGCTATCTTCTTTTGGACTGTTCTGCTTGTCGACAGAGGCATTCTTTATTGTTTTTAGTGTATTTTTGAGCATTTTTTATTTTTAATTCCTTTTAGGGGATATTAGAATCTGCAAGGGGAGGGTGTTGTGAAATCTTATTAGTACCTGTGTTGAACACTACTGTCTTAGCTTAGTTTTGCAGCTTGTACCTTAGTTTCATTTAGACATGATTCATTCATGTTTTAGCGGTCTGCTTTTTTGCATTCCAGGAGGCAAGGTTCATGCTGCACATTTTAATCAGCTTTTGTACATGTTTATTCTGTACTTCTTGTCCAAGGCTGTTACATGAAGTGCATGATATGCTAACTTGTGTTGCCAGTCCAGGAGCTAGTTTCTATCTTCGAGACACAGCATTACATCAGAATTGTTGTCCAAACGATGCATGGGTCATTTATTTAAATTACACATAGGCCCAAAGAGGGTAGAGGGTATTCTGGTCAGGATCATCCTGGGACGAGTACTATATGACAGACAGGTTTGCTGACACTGAGTTTGCAACCTCCCGAGAGGACTGCCATCTATACAACAAGCCGACCCCTTCTATTTGATTCAGTTCTGGGGCTATGGCTAACCCCTTATGTCATGCCAGGCAGCGGGTTACAACCACTATGCTAGCAGATGCAGGAATAGGGTTAGGTAGGAATATCTAGAACATCTAGAAACACACAACATGATGGGGTTGCTCATCTTCTTCACTTTGATTATAATGTTGGTTACCTTGCTTTGTTTCCACTGCCTAATTCTCGCAGCACATGCTTTTTATACCAGAATGTGATTGCTACAATAAATGCTTTGAAATCCATTTCACATCTTGTGTTTCACCTTAGCATGCATGACTAACTAAACGAAAGAGGTACGATCTGTTTCCACTGCTTCTCCAGGGAGTCAGAGTGTATTGTTCAGGTTACTGTAATCACCTTTTACGCCAACAGGTTTGGAGGCTTGGGTGGGTCACTGCGAGCTAGCCAGGAGTTAAACCGACAGCTACGAAAGGTGTGGGTTAACTCAGTCTGTCAGATGTTACAGTGATGCTGTTCTAAACAGGCAGTCCTATTACCAAAGTAGGAATCACATAACACTGTAGTAGGTCACTTTCCTTGTTAACTGCCATCCCATCAATCTCACATTTTCTAAGCATTCATTTTTAGAGTTGGATTATTTGTTTATTTTTGGGGGAGAGTTATTTCTGAAAAGCAAAAGGGATAAACCTGAGTCCAGTGTCTGGGTTTCTGCTCTGCAGAGTTAATTTCAAAACTCTAAGTGAGACTCCCACACCATTACTAAACACAAACACCCCAGAAGGCCATTTTAAGACATTTGTTTTCATTCAAAACTTTTTGGCCTGTCCGCCTCATTATGGAAAGTGTATCAGAGATCACAGATCAGTGCACAGCTGCTAAATATATGTGGCATGGATAACCCAAACAATGTCTCATACCTAACATAATTCACCTGTGTACTGCGCCTGTGACAGTTTGCTACAATAATGTACAATGCTGCCCTGGAGCTAGGATTGAAGATAATGTTTTTAATTGAATTTGTAAAAGCACTGAATAATTCTTTTAATCAATACCCATATTTTTAGAAGAACATTCCAAAGTGACTGAATTGAGCTACCAATGGCAAAATCAGTGGCAGAGAAAACAGAGGAACATTTCATCATGTGCTCGAAAAATATTAATGCTATAGCACCATTGTTGATATTGTAGATACATCTTATATTCCCTAGAAGTTTGAGATCCAAAGAAGCCCAAGGACCACAGTAATCTTTGAATACATGGGAATGCTATGCACATTTAGCAAGGACATTATGAGGGGGGACCGTAACATTGCCCATGCATAGAAACAAGGTCCAATTCACAAGCAAAGTAGCAAATCTGTTCCTGTAAAAGTATGCCTACATAGGGATGTAGGTTTACTAATTTTTGCAATTCACACACATTTCCTGTAGTACACATGAATATTAATGCAAGGTAAATGTTTTCAGGAATACTACTGGGAATGTTATTTTACATCCTCACACCTGTATCTCTACAGTGTGTAGATTTAAACACAGGGGGAACTGTCCTTTGCAAATGCACACTTTTTTCGCTACAGGGAGCACAGTTTTTCCCCATGGACAAAGCCCTACCCAATACCCCCCTCCCTAAGCCTGCACGTGTCCCCTCTCTTTCACGAACAAGAGTTTACTCCAGCCCTTCTCTGGCATAAATTTCTAACCACTCCCAGAGTGGAAAAGGGTTGGATCAGAGTTTGGGAATGCCCCCAAGTCTAAGAATGTGTGGGTGTTACCAAAGTTACAAGACAAACCACGCCTTGTAAAGCCCACTTTCTACCTCTTGCATGGCATTAACGGCTACAAATTTCTCTAAACTTGGAGGGCCAATATATCCGCAGAGTAAAAACATTAGTGAAATCCTGACAGATGTAAATGAAGATATTTTTGGCTATATTTGTAGAAAGCTAAAAATACATTTATGGACTGGTACCTTGAATAATTTCACACATTGGCCGTTCTTCACGTTGGTAAAATATTGCAGATAGAAACAGGAAACACCACACTCACAGCCTCCCGTCGCAGAGGAGGGCAGCAGCTGGAAGGGGGATTATACTTATTAAATGTCTGCAAAGCATAGATGTTAGAAGATAAGAGAAGAAGAGTGCACCTACATATCCTCACCATGAAAGAGGTATTTGAATATTACTGTCTGTTTTCTTTGCTCCCTGGATGCACACCATCCAGGACATAGAAAGCAATCTTAAGATTAATGTTGTTACACACAATTCTCCACAATGAGGACATGTGCAGAAACTATTTTTTTCTTTTAATTCCTTGTCTCCCTGCCAAATCTGGGGGTGATCAGCTTTCCTACCAATCCTGAAAAAAAAGGATCAGGGAAGGTCATGTAAGCGACAAGGCTTCGACCCCTGGCTTGCCACTTACGACCCCTGGCACCGTCTTTGAGACCACTATTCTCAGAGACTACAACATCCGTACCAGGAGCAGAGTGTGGCTTGTGCTTATGGGCGTAGGTTTGGACTTCACTCTCTTTATTTTCTCTCATTTTTTTATTACACCTATATTTAATATTGTTTCGTTATTCACTATTAGCGTCATTAATAAATGGAGTACAGTTAGTTGGAAAATGACCTTCCTTGGAGTATGAGGTAAGAAAAAGAAAGGTTTAAAATTGTATGTTCTATGCGTGCTTGCGGGTGAGAAAGAGACAGGGTGTGTGTAAGTATGAATGTTTTATGTGTAAGCATCTGTGTGAGTGAAACTGAAGGTAATAGGGCATGTGATGTCACTTCCCCTACTCCTGGCATTTTGGTAATTGATGTAGATGGAAAAAAAGGTAGTCCACCCTTGCTGGAGTAAATCTTTGACCACTGCCATGATTGGACGAGGTCAGATTTCACATTGTGAATGGCCATAATGCACATATTTGTGGGCGTTTACCTTTACGGTCCAAGGTACATTTGTGAATCGGGACCATAATTAATATGGGAATGTCTGTATTTTCATATTTGATGTCATGTCTGTTTCTAGATAGAATATTTTGTTCAGTAATGGGCGGAGCTGGTACTCTGAACCACCTGCATCAAACAGTAAACATGCAGCTGACATAGACATACTTTGATACTGGATGATATATTTTGTCTAGCATAGCGTGTTTTCCTTTGTTGTGAATATGATCTGACTGATGTACAGATTAGTACTGTTCATATATACTACTGGAGTTATGTGAGATAACAGGGCTGATTGCAGAGGCCCCCTAACCTTTTGCCCCCATTTCCCACTTTTTGCTGGTGTTTTCCTGACTCTGATGGTGCCCTTGGTACTGCTAACCAGTCCCAGGGCCTGTGCTCTGTGTAAAATCAGTATGCAAATTAGGCTAATTATAATTGGCTAAGTCAACCTACCTATAAGTCCCTAGTATATGGTAGGGCATGGAGGTTTAGGGGCCCCGGCATAGGTAGTGCCCCCACAGGTGCATTGCTGAGGTGCCCAGTGTCATTTTAAAGGCAGGCCTTCCTTGCTGGCTGCTTTTAAATTAAAGTTACATGCAAATTTGACTTGGAAATTAAATGTAGTTCCAAAGTCTTAAACTACCATGTTTTTACATATAAGACACCCCTAAGGTGTGCCCTATGTGCCCCTAGGGCTGGGTGCCATGTAAAAATAAGCAGGGACCTTATGAAAATAGTTTTATAAGCCCTAGTGAGATAAAACAGCCAAATTTGTGTTTCCATCATTGTAGTGAATGGCCTCCATAGGCCAGAATGGGGAGATTTTATTTTAATTTTAAAAGTCCCCTTAAGTAACAGATACCAGACGTTTGGTATGAAATTAATTGTTATAATAAATCCCACAACTTCCAGTTGTTGGATTTCATATAACTTGTTCAGGTAAAGAGTTTTAAACTTTATCCTGAAAAGTTGCCAACTTCAGCCCTGCAGTGTTTTTGCTGCTGTGCTCTGATTGGCTAGCCTCTGGCAGCCTGGCCAGGCTGCCTTGATAAGGTGTGAAGTGGCCTGGCTCCACACAAAGAGGTGTGCCTGGGGAAGGAGATCTCCCCTCAGCAGATGGTGAAGCAGGAAGGGGGAGGGCTGCCAAACTTGTCTTCAAAGGCAGAGAAGGACATTTGGAGCAACCCAGCAACACCCTCACATCCTGCAAACCCAGACAATTAGGTGCCCCCTTGATTAGATTAGGAGAGGGTAGGAGAGGGGTGTGTTTAGGATTTTTAGCCACACCAGTGGGTGAGCTCAGCCAGTAATCTCCAAAAATCACTTTCAGCCATGATGGATTTTTGAGGAATGTTGCTCCCTGGGATTGATTTTTGCCACACTTCCTAGGAAGTGGTCATCACAGGGGGAAGGACCCTCCACCTGATTGGAGAACCAGGACCCCCCAGGAGCAGGGATAAAACAGGCAGACCTGCACCCACACCTCAGATCCCTATCAGATCCCAACAAGGAAGAACTACAGGAGAAGAAGGACTGCCCTGCTGGACCCCTGACCTGCACCTGGACACTGCACTCTGGAGGACTGCACCAGCTGCACACATGGGCTTCACCACTAAAATAACTGTACCTGTCTTCTACTGCTTCAAGAAGGGACTCCCTGTTTGTCCTCCCATGAGGTCCACAGAGACTTGTCCCTAATGAACATTTCAGCCATACCAATTCCTGATGGGATTCTTTGGGATAAAGTACCCCTTAATATATACGGCCCGACGAAGGTTATTCAAATTCCATATGTATTTAAAATTTCAGTGAATGATGTGATAACACCAGGAGTTAATTCTGATGATTGGGATGTAAAAACAGTTGATTCTATGCTATCTGAATTAGAATATTTTACTGTGTTTGAAAGTGAAGATGTTTATCAATCGAAAGAAAATTATGGAGATATGTTCTGTTAGAATTATTATGGACATCATTGCATTCACAGAGCAAGTACCCCAAAGACACTTTTTAATTATACACAATCTGAACATTGTCTGACTTTGCCAATGCGGAGTTCGAAAACATATTCTGAAAACTTTGCATATTTTTCTGGGCACAATGTTAAAAATGCTGAGTCATATTATTTAAAATTTCCAGTGATGGAAATGCAACGTATCATGTTAACTGATACCAAAATGATTTATTCTGATTCCTTTGTTTCCCAGTTGGCTATAGAATGCTATGAATATTGGATGAAGTCGATTGATTTGAAAAGTGTACGGGGAACTACAAATTGGCAAATAAGGGGAAATGAAGTTTTATTTAGAGCATGCCTGATACCTGTCCAAATAATATTTTTAAATGAAACTGCACAACAGACAAGTTGTTTAGGCTTGGCAAAAAAATAAGGACATAAATGTGCCCAGTATCCCTGCTAAAATTGACAAATTGCTAAAATATATGAATGCAACTAAAGATCAGCTTGATGAATGGGTCCAAAATGGAACATTTAATACATCACTTTCACATCCTGGTGGGTGGTTATCATGGCCAGTAAACACAAATGGTTGTCATGCACATTTTGTAAACTGCACTGTAGTTTTAGAACAAATGGGGCAGACCCTCACTATGTGTCATCAGAATATTCGAGTTTAGTAACAACATACAGTGTAGGGAAATTATATCAGCAATGGTTAAAATGTTCCTCAATAGATGCTGTTAAAGAACACCTCAGTCTCATGTCTAACAACACAGATTTGCAGGATTTCCTGTTAGGCACCAGAAGACACCGTAAAAAGCGCATCAGATAAGCAGTCTACAATGAAATTTGGAAACATTTCCAACAAGAAGCTGCTTCCTGGTTAAGACACATAGATCAGGAAAATTTAAAGAAAGCGTTAGACATTGTAGATAATGGGATTAACACTTTGGCCGACTGCATATACACTTTAAGCTTCACCGTTTCTTCTACAAGAGACATTGTGCAAAGTGACATGTCATTCTTACAACATGGACAGAGTCAGCTAAGATCCATTATGCAGTTGGGTTGGACTCTACAAACACTGAAACCTGGTCACATTCCCTGGCAATACGTTAGCGCAAGGGACATTTTCAACATTTAATTTGATGTGCAAGCAACAAATAATGGCTAAAAAGGAAACAACTCATGGTATGCTAAACACTGAGAAATGTAAAAAGTTACCTTTTACTGTGGCTGAAATACCATCTGCTGAATGGTTAATACACTGGGTTATTAATCTACCTATTTCAACAGTGCAATTCACGTCCTGCTTGAAACCCATTCCAGTAGTCAGATATGAAAGGCTACGAGATAGTTACATGCATGAGTTGTGGGAGCTTCCCTTTTCACACAAATGTTTGAATGGCATGAAAGAGGTCTTTCTTAGTGGCACTGAATGTGAGACTTTTGTGAGCCATTTGATGGTTTGTAAGCAGCTGTCCTTGCATGGGGCATGTAATGCTTTGGCAGCAAATTTAACTTGCTATCTGAAGGGAGTCACAGTCCCATTGATCAGACCTGCATTGCAGGTGCTCTCTAATGGAAGCTTTGTGCTTCTTAGCAGTGAGAGCTGTTGTGTAATGTGAGCCAGAATTGCTCACATCGTTTCTGTCTACCAAATTGTGACTTGTTGCGGGAATGTTCTTTTTCCTCCTACACAACAGACAAAAGTAGCAGATATTTGGCCTACTTCAAATGTGAACTTTTACAAGTTGAGTAGCCTAAAGGCTTTATTGTTTCAAAAACATGTGGCTCTTACATCTGCACGGGTGACCTATGCACTCCAAGTGGTGAGGTCATCTGCAGAAATATAGTCCCTTTTAAATACAACCTTTCCGAGGCACTTCAGTGACCTTGTGGGATGAATATTTAATGCATCCAGTACTACTTGGATTGTACATTTCTTTAAGGCTGTTGGTTCTGGTTTCGTTCACACCTTCTCCTCTATATTTGGCTTAATACCTTCAGCAATACACTCAATATTTTCAAGTAGTTTTGGGGGATTTCCATACTTTAGCTTTAATAGGTGGCATTTTGCTGTTGCTATATTTTATTTGCAAGGGCTGTCCCTTAACAACAAGGAGGACTGAAATTGATTCTACCAGCGCAGCTGTGTCGTGAACACATGATGCAGTATTTCGGAGCACCGCTCCTGGAAGAACTGGGGTGCAACTGGTCTCTGTCATTCAGACCAGTTTTAGATTGTGTGAAGCCTGTGTATCGATATATCTGGTGCCTTTTCGAATGTGAACCGAAAGTTTGTCTTTATACACAGTGCTTACTTTCATTGGACACTGATCTGTTGATGTTCTCGCTGGGGGCTCATTACCAGACATGTGCGTTGAGGTTGCATTTGCTACGGGAAGCTGTCTATGAGTTGCCCTTCGTGGATCATGCAGCTCTTGACTTAAAAGTGGGCACAACACAGAATACTCCTGCCTCAGCAGGAGTTCAGACTTTGGAACTTGTGTGCTCTTTGGTTTTCCTTGGCAATGATTTGGACACATTACCACCTGCCATAGTGGAACATTTCCTTGCATCAATTGTCCCAGATGTAATTGGAGATTTTAAAAATTGCATTGACTTTTAAATTTGGATCTATTGACACAACTGCTGACATTTTAAATTGCCCCTTTTCATATTTTATATGCTCAAGTGTCTTTTAACCTGTCATTATTGACATTTATATATATATATATATGTTTTATGGAATAGCATTTTAGTTGTTTTTATATTTTTAATATTAAACCTTTTTACCACCTTTGAACTGACAAGGGAAGGGTATTGTATAGCCATTTTAGTGATGCATGTAGGCACATTGTTTTAGCAACTAGGCCTGCAGCATGTGCCCTTTAGCCCAGTTACATTTTATTCTGCTTAATTTTTATTATTTCAGAATCGGCCACATTAGTGATGCTGCTTTATTTTCTTTAGCTATTTGTTCTTTCACCTAGGAAAGCATTGCATTTCTTAGCAAGACATTCTTTTCACTTTGTGCTTTTCTCAAGGTTGCAGCAAGATAGGTTTGCCAACAAAGTGGTACACCTCATCTCCAACATTCACAGAAACACACACATTCTTACATGGGGAATTTTTTTATAACATCCGCTGTTTTATTATAAAAATACTTCTCTGTCCCATGCATGTTAGAGGGAGATTCCAGACAGATGATCACAACCACATGTTGATTGACTTCGCTACATTTTCTTGCTGAGACTACTGGTTCTCTGGCCTACATGGGGATGGTGTCTCTATAGACAACAGGCTTCGTTGCTCAGGTATGGGGGATGCTCTCTTCCCAGAGGGGAATCCTGAAGGGTAGATTAGGACTTATCATGCTGTGCTCTAACATAGCTTAGGTAGCAACTGCATATACTACGCATAGCGACAGTATTGTGGGACTTTTCCTGTGTTTCACTTTTCTTGTCACCATTTTGCTTCTATTATGTTTCATTATTCTAATTATTGCAATTCATGCCATTTTATCGAAGACGCTGCTAAGTCAATAAATCTTATTGAACCATTTTCTGCCTTTGTTTGTCTTTGCATGTGTGAGACTAATGTAACTGAGAGAAAAGGATGAGATCTAAGCCACCAAGATTTCCCTGAGAAGTACGTCATGCGTCTAGTTGCCACAAATCATCCCTGCACTTGGGCAAAGATGATGTGCTTCTAGTTGCCCGTAAGCGGATAAGGCTAACAGTTGTCACATGGTGTTAGATTGGACTCAGTTCCCCACAATTCAGGTGGTGTTGCCATCCGTATCCAGCAGCCTCGTTACGATAATGAGAGCCCACGTGACACAGGCACACCTTCACACAGCATTATTGCCTGCATTCTCTTGATAAGAGTGATGTGGCTGTGGGACAGGCAGCGTTGCGCCATCTATTTCAATAAGGTGAGCCATATCTTAACGTGTTTCCCACCATACGCTATATTCTGTTTATGTTGTTAAGTATAAGTGATTTTACTGCTAACTATTCTGATTCAAGCATGTGAATCTATGAAAGATCCAATACTGGAAAAAAAATAAGTTACTTACCTGTAACTGTGGTTCACCAGTATTGGTATCGTTCATAGATTCACATGCAACTCATCCTTCTCCCCATAGAGGCCCCCCTTATTATTATTTATATTATTATTATCAACTGGATTAGTAGAACTCACTTGTACTAGAAAATATGAGGGACTGAAGCCTTTGTGGTGAGTGTTCTAGACGGTGCTGTTGCCTGATTGGCTGGACCTTGGTTCTTATTAAACGATGAGGAGAAGCTACTGAAGTGTTTTTGTTTTTAAGATTAACTGCTGTGTAGTTCATTGACTACTGCTTTCTATGGTACTATGGGACTCTCACTTCGATGACGGGGAATGGTTCAAGCATGTGAATCTATGAAAGATACCATCTCCTTCAACCCCCTCTTCATGGTGGTTTCTCTTTGGGGTATAAGCTGGGTAGCAGTTCAAATATCTTCAGCTTGGAGGCTGCTTGAATGTGGTCACTGGAATTTTAGTGCTGTGCGGTGAGCTCCAAAATTCAGTTAACTCAGGTGGACATGCTGCATAATAATGAAAGGGTGTCCAACATTCACATCCTGGTTTTGTTTCTGCCCCTGGTTGGTGGGGCACTGACAAAGTTGCTATGAAAAGGGATGGGTTGTCATACAGAGAGACAGCTGAGCATTTTGGCTCCCTTTGCACAGATACAATGATGTGTCTTGCTATGTGGGAACAGTCATTGAAGAACTAAACATAAGAAGGCAGGAAAACATAGTGATTTGGTATCTTGTTCATTAAAGGACTGTTCTTCTTAGAGTTGTTAGGGTTCTTGTCTCCCCTGATTACAGTAGGAAAAAGCAGATGAAGAGGTTGGAATTTCATGGCTTGCAGAAGGAAGTAATCCAAATGGGCTTCGATGTGATAAATTTGCCTATGGATACATTTTTAGATATTCATAAGCAGAAAGGCCAAATGTTTTCTTATGTAAGTGTTGTCCAGTTCTTTGTGAAAGTCTTAAAGAGGTCCTGGGGTGGATCAGGAGGCATTGAGATATGATACTTGAGATATTGAGGGTGCCTCTTACAGCTTGACTTCCCTCTGGGCTAGTTCCTATGGCCCAGCTAGTGTAATGCTGGGGATTGGGGGAACTGCTGAGTATGTACCATTATTTATTTATTATTGTTTCGTTGTATGGTACATATAGTGGTGGGTCTCAGGTGTATATAAGACTGAAACCTGACACTTCCCCCCTTGCCTACCACCTTTTAGGGACTTGTAATATGATGCTGGGTTCCTAGATGTCTAGTAATAATGGATGGTAATGTTGTGAAAGTATTCTATTGCTCATTTCACTGAGTTTTATATTTCGAGGTGTGTCCGCTCTTGTTGAATGGCAGTGATGTGTATCTTAGTACTAAGATATGACTCTGTTTCTGGTTTACTTTTTTAACAAAGTTTAAAAAATAGGTCCAAGAAAACAGAATAAAGCCAAAAGAGGAACAATGTTTATATCCATTAGGGAACAGCTCTCTTCTATATGAGTCAGGCACAACAGAGGTTGCAAGTAGTCATAATCATTTTTCTTTGTTAGGGGTTTGCAGCTAGGTTGCATAATAACCTTACAAACTGGCACCTCTAGTGAACACAATATTAATATTTATTTTCATCAAATGTTTCAAACTTCTCATTTGATTGCTTCAAATGCTGCAATTTCCAAACACACACAATTAAATTTCAAAGAGTCCATCTTCCTAGCAAATACCTCAATAAACAAGGGAGTTTTTTACTAGCATTTTATATGGGTATTCACAAGTGCGAAGTGGTGTAAAGTTGCATTTATTTACTTACTATTGAAATGTCCAGTGAGCACAGCTAAGTTTGCAGCACTCAACATTATGTAAATCGAGGCATGAGGGTGCTGGTCAGTTAAGCCAAGAAATGATGTCAACTGTTTCATATTTATGGAGTTTGGCAGCTCACTCACAGCTACCAACAAACTATTTTTTGTCCCCATCTCATCTTTAGATACAGCATGCTGTTGTCTTGAAGATCCTTTTAGTACCCCTGTTGGACACTCCTGTCTTAGCTTAGTTTCACGCTGTGTGCCCTGGTTTACACTTATGCACGTCTTATTCATGTTTTAGCAAAGTCTGCTTTTTAGCAATTGCTTTTACATATTTTATCAGTTGCTTCATTCTAGAAAGACAAGGTTCACGGTGCACATTTTACCATGTAAAATCTGCACTTATTGTCCAAGGCTCTTACATGCAGTATGAGATATGCCAGCTTCTATCTTCGAAAAAACAGCATTATCAGAACTGTTGTCCAAATGATGCATGGGTCATTATATAAACTACACGTAGGCCCAAGGAGGGTAGAGGGCATTCCAGTCATGATCATCCTGGGATGAGTACTACACGACAGAGAACTTTGCTGGTGATGATTTCTCAACCTCCTGAGAGGACCGCTATTTATAAAAAAATATAATATCAAACCCCTGCTATTTCAGTTCTGGGATATGGGGCCAGGGCTAACTCCTTAGGCAGGACAATGCAGAGGGTTACAATCATTATGTTCTCACATGTAGACCTAGGGTAAGGTTGGAATCTCCCAAACATCTAGAAACACACAACATGGTGGGGTTATTCATCTTCTTCAATTTGATTGTAATGTTGGTAACCCTGCTTTGTTTCATCTGTCTAATTATCGCATCACATGCTTTTTATAGCAGGATGTGATTGCTTCAATAAAAGCATTGAAATCAATTTTGTATCTTGTGTTTCACCTTAGCATGCGTGAGTAACTAAACAAAAGGGGTACAATCTGATGAAGGGTTGAGTTTTGGTTGCCATAATCACCTTTTACCCCAACACATTTGGAGGTTTGAGTGAGGCACTGCAAACTGTCCAGGAATTAGGCCAACAGCTACTAAAGGTGTGGGTTGCAGTCAGTTTTCCATACTCTACGGAGCTGCAGTCCTAAACACACACACAGTCTTATTACCAAAGTAGGAACCACATACCATGGTGCCATCAACATATCAAGATATCTATTTACCAGATCTCCTGAGTAGTTCTCTTTCCTATGCCTAAGGTGCCATATTAACCGTATAGGGAGACATCTGTGGTGTTAGGGAAATATCCTCCTCAGTTTTATAGGTAGTACTTATGTTAGTCTGTAGGTTGTTCAAGCTTGAGCTATTACATGGATACTCCACTTGGTGCTTCTATCTCTGAATTCTAATTTTCAACGGTGAATCCAGTAGTTATTCAAGTAAATTGTATATATGCTGCCACACAAAGTTTACTTGCAAATTGGCTACCTAATGGGGGTGGAGATGTTACATTTGTGGTTGAGGCACACGAGGTGTACAGAAAAGAAACATCCCATGCATGGGATCATTTTCCTGCAGTTGATGCTAATACACATGAATTTCATACATGCAGAGTAGCAAATGTTCCACAACAATACAAAGCATAAAATTAGAAATACCATCAACATATCAGGATTTTTCAAGTAAACAACAACACACACAAATACTGAGATAACTATCAGGCATGCTGGAAGAAAAACTCCTACACAGATGTGGAAACAAAACAAATGTGGCCATCTGGATAATTCCGGATGACATTGGCTTTACCTACATCACATTCAATGAAGGCGACAAAGCCACAATTGCATACACACCACATTCATACTCCAATGCAGAAATGCATTTTGCATTTACTGAAAAAATGCTAAATGCAGTTTAGATGGCTGTCATTAGGGAGAGACCATTGGCCCAGGGAAAACCTCATTGTTGTTACCTCAGTTCCAGCCTTAGAGGCTGTCACAAAAGCCAGCATTCCAAATTAAAAAGCATTGCGTCAGTGATAGATACAATGGGCCACCTCCTCAACTGCCACTGGTGTAGACTATGTTTTGACCCAAGTTGCAAACATAAGAATTTCTCCAAGACGAACTTGAGCACCACATGCCCACTAACATCATGCCTCTAGATCATTACAAATACATAATTTACACTGACCAAACATCAATACTGAGTGGCATGTGCTGCCATTTTCAGAGTAATGAAGGATGGTGAGTTCTACCTTCAACAAACCTAAACACTCTCCCTTTGGGATTGAACAGCACAACTTAATGAGCTCAAAACATTAATTTTGGCACTGGAACATACCAATCTGGAAGTCCCCACAATAATCATATGTGAATCGTATCATTGTGTCCAGACTTTCAATGAAAATCCACACTATTGGATTCAGAGATTCCAAAGGAAACACCATAAAGCATAACATGCTGTGGGAGATACAGGGTAGCAGAACTGTGATTCTACCGCTGTTGGCTGGTTCCAAAGACAAATGTTTTGTCTCCGTTGATCACATGAAATTGCATCAAGTGGCTGATCCAGTAGTGTAGATCACATGGATTCCTGGGGAGTTCCCTTTTTCCTCTCACTACCATACAAGAGCTACCTCTTCGAGCATTAAACAACGTTGAAATTGTTTCCCCTAGCTTGGGGTGGGCAGAGAATGAACTTTTGTTGTTTCCACTTACCGCTACAAGTGTAAGAAATGCCTAAATTGTTAATCTACAATTCACTAATTCATCACAAATGGGTGGAATCGTTTATGATAGTCTACCATTAGAGACATCTACCAGTTCTCTTTCGCCTGCACTGGCTCCATTTTTTGCATAGCTTGCTTCTGGTTATCTTGCCAACATACATTACTTTTCTTCAGCTTCAACTGTTGCCTCAGTACATAGTAGACGGAAGCTTTTCAGTCCAGGCTTAGACACACTTATTTGATTTGTCCATGGTGTTACCTGTGGATTACATTGGCATTCCTTGCTATTTTTCTATGTTTTGGATTTGTTATTTCTTCTTTTTGCTTATAAATGGATATTATTTTCCTGAATGCTCTGCTGTTGCACTGGATGACGAGGTTTTAAAGCCTTCGTTGTTTTCCCACAAAGTGTAAGGAGACTTGGCCCTAGTGAGCATTTCAGCAGTTACAGTTCCTGATGGGATGGTTTGGGATAAAGTTATGTATGATATTTTTGGTTCTACTGAAAAGATTCAAATTCCGTATGTATTCAAAATGTCTATGAATTATATTAATGCACCTGGTGTTGTATCTGATGATTGGGATGTTTAAACAGTTGATTCTATGCTTTCAGAGCCTGGATATTATACTGTATTTGAAAGTGAGCATATGTACATGAATTATGTACATGAATTCTGTAAATTATGGTGAACTGCTCTATAACCATCATTATGGACACCATTACCTACACAGAGCTAGTACCCCATGTCTACTTTTGATTACACACCATGGGAACATTGCCCAACTCCACCAGCAGGAAGTTCTAAAACATAAGTAGACATACTTACTTATTTATTGGGGGGGGGACTGATGCTACCAACCCGAGTCATATTATTTGGAATTACCAGCAGTAAAAGCAAGGAAAACTCTTCTTACGGAACACTAAATTTATTTTTTCAAACTTGTTTTTCATTTAGTCCTACAAGGCTATGAGTATTGGATAAAAACAATTGAGTTAAAAACTATTTGGGGAACAAAAGATTGGCAGGTACAAGGCATGGATGCCTTATTCAAAGCGTACTTAATCCCATTGCACATTTTGTTTTTTTAACAAAACTGTTCAGCAAGCAACTTGCCTTGGTGTAGCAAAAGTTAAAGACATGAACCTGCCCAGTATTCCCTCAATAACAAAATTTGAGAATTTATTTTAATATTGTACGTTTTGCAGAGGATTAGCTCAATGGCATGATTAAGAATGGTACATAATTTCAACGCTTTCAGGTCCCGCTGGGTGCTTATTGTGGCCAGCGGATACAAATGGTTGTCATGCACGTTTTACTAACTCTACAAAGGGTTTTAAAGCAAGCAGACTGGACCCTTGTTCTGTCACAACACACAGGTATAGCCACTACATATAACATGGGTAAATTATGTCAACAATTGTTGCAATTCTCCACATTGACAGCTGTTAAAGAACATCTCTCGCTCCTCTCTGAGGATGTAGATTTTCAAGATTTCTTGCTAGGTCCCAGAAAACCATGCTCCAAAGGTTTCTTGGATACAATATACAACGAAATATGGAAACTTTCACAAATGGAAGCTGCAGCTCGTTAAAGGCAAATAGATAAGTAAAACTTAGAAAGGGCATTGGCCATTGTCGACAATAGTTTGAACACACTGTCCACTCGCATTTACACATTAAAAAACAATGTGTCACCTGCAATTGACATCATTCAAAATGACATCATTATTACAACATGGACAAAGTCAGCTTAGGTCCATTATGCAGTTGAGTTGGACTTTACAGGTTCTGAAGGTGACCCGTGTGCCCTGGAAGCATGTGAACTCGAAAGAGTTATTTGCTCCTTTCAACCTTAAATGGAAACAACAGATAATGGCAAAAAAGGAAGCTGGTTACATCATTGAGGAATTATAATATGTGCCTTTCACAGTGGCTGAAACACTATCATTGGTGTGGTTAATACATGGGGTGATATCCCTGCTGTTTTTGACCTTTCAATTCACTTCATGTTTGAAACGTTTTCCAATAGGGAGGTTTGAACATTTAGGGGAGAGTTTTATTTATGAGGTATGTAAACTGACTTTCGATTACAAGTGTAAGGGTGGGGAGAAAGAAGTTTTTCTTAGGGAAAGCAATTGTGAGACTTCTGTAAGCCATTCAGTGATTTGTGAACAGGTGCCATTGCATGGTGCATGCAATAGGTAGACAGTCACTTGAAGGGTGGTCCCATCTCTTTGATTTTCTCAGTATTTCAGTTATTTTTGACTGGGAGTTACTTGATGCTAAGTGATCAAGGGTATTGTGGGATGAGAACAGGGGTCCCATATGTGATTTCTATTTCTCACAAAATGACCTGCTGTGGAAATATACTTTTCCCACCTATGCATGAGATAAAATAAACAAATTTGGGGCCTCACATTGCTACTCCTAATGTCAATTTCGACAAACTGAGCAGAATGAAAACATGATTGTTTCAAAAACAAGTGGGGCTTACACCTGACCATAAAACATATGACCTACAAGTAGCATGGTCATCAGCAGGGACACAATCCCTTTTAAATACCAATTTTCCAAGATACTTTGGTGAATTGGTGAATTACATTTTTATTGTAACCAACACCGCAGGGTTGTAGACTTTTTTAAGGTAATAGGTTGGATTTTTAAGTATGTTCCATGCTGTTTTTGGACTAATACCATCAGCTATACACTCAATCAATCAATCAATCAAACAGCATTTATAAAGCTCAACACTGTCACCCCTAGGGGTACCTGGGGGCTGTACCTCCATCAACGAGCCATGTCTGGAGTCTCTTTCAGAAGTCTGCCAGCAAGGGGGCTGTACGGAGCTGGAGGGGAGGTTTATTCCATGTCTGGGCAGAGATGTAGGAGAAGGTGCAGTCACCACTGCAGCTGAGATGAATATGGGGGGAGTGTGCAAGGGTGGGTGAAGAGGAGCGCAGGTGTCTGGAGGGTTGGTGGAAGTTCAATCATGTTTGATGCAGGCAGGTTCTAGGTCATGGAGGGCTTTGAAGGTGTACTTAAGGATCTTAAACTGGCATCTCTTCTGGATGGGGAGCCAGTGGAGGTCTCTCAGGTGGGGGATGATGTGGGTTCATTTGGGGGGGTCCAGGATGAGTCTGGCTGCAGCATTCTATATGGTCTGGAGTCTTCTGAGGAGCTGGGTGGAGATACTGGCGTAGAGGGCGATGCCCGGGTTGAGGCGTCTGGTGATGATGGCCTGAGTGACAGTCTTTCTGGTGTTGGTTGGGATCCATCTGAAGATTCTGCGGAGCATGCAAAGTGTGTGGAAGCAGGAGGAGGTGACTGCATTGACTTGTCATTTCATGGTAGGTAGGTATGGGTGTAGGTCCGAGTTCTGCAGCCCACCAGCTGTGGTCCCATGAGGAGATGTTCTTCCCAAAGATCAGTGCTTCAGTTTTGTCAGAATTGAGTTGGAGGCAGTTGTCTCTCATTTATTTGGCTATGTTAGTCATGGAGTCGCGTAAGTTGGATTTGGCATTGGAGGGGGCCTCGCTGAGTGAGAGAATCAGTTGAGTGTCATCTGTGTAGCAGATTATTTTGAGTCTGTGGGATCAGACGATGTCTGTGAGGGAGTTATGTAGATGTTGAACAGGGTGGGGCTGAGGGATGATCCTTGTGGTATGCAACATCTGATGTCTTTGGGTGCGGATGTGAAAGGAGGCAATCGGAAGCTATGTGTGCATCCCAGAAGGAAGGAGGCGATCCACTTAAGGGCATCTTGCTGTATGCATCTTGCTGTATGTTGCAGAGTCTGTTGATGAGGGTGTTGTGGGTGATGGTGCCGAACGTCGCCAAGAGATCGGGGAGGATTAGGGCGGCAGTTTCTCCATGGTCAGGGAGTGTTCTAATGTTTCTGAGCTAGCAATCAACGCGGTCTCAGTGCTGCGGTTTGCATGGAACCCTGATTGTGAGGCGTCTACTAGGTGTTTTTTTCCAGGAATTTGGTGAGCTGCTGGTTGAAGCTTTCTCAAGTACTTTCAATGGGTAGGTGTAAAGAAATGGCTCCCTGTTGCAGTTACCCCCCACTTTTTGCCTGATACTGATGCTGACTTGACTGAGAAGTGTGCTGGGACCCTGCTAACCAGGCCCCAGCACCAGTGTTCTTTCACCTAAAATTTACCATTGTTTCCACAATTGGCACAACCCTGGCACCCAGGTAAGTCCCTTGTAACTGGTACCCCTGGTACCAAGGGCCCTGATGCCAGGGAAGGTCTCTAAGGGCTGCAGCATTTCTTATGCCACCCTAGGGACCCTTCACTCAGCACAGACACACTGCTTGCCAGCTTGTGTGTGCTGGTGGGGAGAAAAAGACTAAGTCGACATGGCACTCCCCTCAGGGTGCCATGCCAACCTCACACTGCCTATGGCATAGGTAAGTCACCCCTCTAACAGGCCTTACAGCCCTAAGGCAGGGTGCACTATACCACAGGTGAGGGCATAGGTGCATGAGCACTATGCCCCTACAGTGTCTAAGCAAAACCTTAGACATTGTAAGTGCAGGGTAGCCATAAGAGTATATGGCCTGGGAGTCTGTCAAAAACGAACTCCACAGCTCCATAATGGCTACACTGAATACTGGGAAGTTTAGTATCAAACTTCTCAGAATAATAAACCCACACTGATGCCAGTGTTGGATTTATTAAAAAATGCACACAGAGGGCATCTTAGAGATGCCCCATGTATTTTACTCAATTGTTCAGTGCAGGACTGACTGGTCTCTGCCAGCCTGCTGCTGAGAGACGAGTTTCTGACCCCATGCGGTGAGAGCCTTTGTGCTCTCTGAGGACAGAAACAAAGCCTGCTCTGGGTGGAGGAGCTTCACACCTCCCCCCTGCAGGAACTGTAACACCTAGCAGTGAGCTTCAAAGGCTCAAGCTTCGTGTTACAATGCCCCAGGGCACTCCAGCTAGTGGAGATGCCCGCCCCCTGGACCCAGCCCCCACTTTTGGCGGCAAGTCCAGGAGCCATAATGAGAAAAACAAGGAGGAGTCACTGGCCAGTCAGGACAGCTCCTAAGGGTCATTTATTTAAATTACACATAGGCCCAAAGAGGGTAGAGGGTATTCTGGTCAGGATCATCCTGGGACGAGTACTATATGACAGACAGGTTTGCTGACACTGAGTTTGCAACCTCCCGAGAGGACTGCCATCTATACAACAAGCCGACCCCTTTTATTTGATTCAGTTCTGGGGCTGTGGCTAACCCCTTATGTCATGCCAGGCAGCGGGTTACAACCACTATGCTAGCAGATGCAGGAATAGGGTTAGGTAGGAATATCTAGAACATCTAGAAACACACAACATGATGGGGTTGCTCATCTTCTTCACTTTGATTATAATGTTGGTTACCTTGCTTTGTTTCCACTGCCTAATTCTCGCAGCACATGCTTTTTATACCAGAGTGTGATTGCTACAATAAATGCTTTGAAATCCATTTCACATCTTGTGTTTCACCTTAGCATGCATGACTAACTAAACGAAAGAGGTACGATCTGTTTCCACTGCTTCTCCAGGGAGTCAGAGTGTATTGTTCAGGTTACTGTAATCACCTTTTACGCCAACAGGTTTGGAGGCTTGGGTGGGTCACTGCGAGCTAGCCAGGAGTTAAACCGACAGCTACGAAAGGTGTGGGTTAACTCAGTCTGTCAGATGTTACAGTGATGCTGTTCTAAACAGGCAGTCCTATTACCAAAGTAGGAATCACATAACACTGTAGTAGGTCACTTTCCTTGTTAACTGCCATCCCATCAATCTCACATTTTCTAAGCATTCATTTTTAGAGTTGGATTATTTGTTTATTTTTGGGGGAGAGTTATTTCTGAAAAGCAAAAGGGATAAACCTGAGTCCAGTGTCTGGGTTTCTGCTCTGCAGAGTTAATTTCAAAACTCTAAGTGAGACTCCCACACCATTACTAAACACAAACACCCCAGAAGGCCATTTTAAGACATTTGTTTTAATTCAAAACTTTTTGGCCTGTCCGCCTCATTATGGAAAGTGTATCAGAGATCACAGATCAGTGCACAGCTGCTAAATATATGTGGCATGGATAACCCAAACAATGTCTCATACCTAATATAATTCACCTGTGTACTGCGCCTGTGACAGTTTGCTACAATAATGCACAATGCTGCCCCGGAGCTAGGATTGAAGATTATGTTTTTAATTGAATTTGTAAAAGCACTGAATAATTCTTTTAATCAATACCCATATTTTTAGAAGAACATTCCAAAGTGACTGAATTGAGCTACCAATGGCAAAATCAGTGGCAGAGAAAACAGAGGAACATTTCATCATGTGCTCGAAAAATATTAATGCTATAGCACCATTGTTGATATTGTAGATACATCTTATATTCCCTAGAAGTTTGAGATCCAAAGAAGCCCAAGGACCACAGTAATCTTTGAATACATGGGAATGCTATGCACATTTAGCAAGGACATTATGAGGGGGGACCGTAACATTGCCCATGCATAGAAACAAGGTCCAATTCACAAGCAAAGTAGCAAATCTGTTCCTGTAAAAGTATGCCTACATAGGGATGTAGGTTTACTAATTTTTGCAATTCACACACATTTCCTGTAGTACACATGAATATTAATGCAAGGTAAATGTTTTCAGGAATACTACTGGGAATGTCATTTTACATCCTCACACCTGTATCTCTACAGTGTGTAGATTTAAACACAGGGGGAACTGTCCTTTGCAAATGCACACTTTTTTCGCTACAGGGAGCACAGTTTTTCCCCATGGACAAAGCCCTACCCAATACCCCCCTCCCTAAGCCTGCACGTGTCCCCTCTCTTTCACGAACAAGAGTTTACTCCAACCCTTCTCTGGCATAAATTTCTAACCACTCCCAGAGTGGAAAAGGGTTGGATCAGAGTTTGGGAATGCCCCCAAGTCTAAGAATGTGTGGGTGTTACCAAAGTTACAAGACAAACCACGCCTTGTAAAGCCCACTTTCTACCACTTGCATGGCATTAACGGCTACAAATTTCTCTAAACTTGGAGGGCCAATATATCCGCAGAGTAAAAACATTAGTGAAATCCTGACAGATGTAAATGAAGATATTTTTGGCTATATTTGTAGAAAGCTAAAAATACATTTATGTACTGGTACCTTGAATAATTTCACACATTGGCCGTTCTTCACGTTGGTAAAATATTGCAGATAGAAACAGGAAACACCACACTCACAGCCTCCCGTCGCAGAGGAGGGCAGCAGCTGGAAGGGGGATTATACTTATTAAATGTCTGCAAAGCATAGATGTTAGAAGATAAGAGAAGAAGAGTGCACCTACATATCCTCACCATGAAAGAGGTATTTGAATATTACTGTCTGTTTTCTTTGCTCCCTGGAAGAACACCATCCAGGACACAGAAAGCAATCTTAAGATTAATGTTGTTACACACAATTCTCCACAATGAGGACATGTGCAGAAACTATTTTTTTCTTTTAATTCCTTGTCTCCCTGCCAAATCTGGGGGTGATCAGCTTTCCTACCAATCCTGAAAAAAAAGGATCAGGGAAGGTCATGTAAGGGACAAGGCTTCGACCCCTGGCTTGCCACTTACGACCCCTGGCACTGTCTTTGAGACCACTATTCTCAGAGACTACAACATCCGTACCAGGAGCAGAGTGTGGCTTGTGCTTATGGGCGTAGGTTTGGACTTCACTCTCTTTATTTTCTCTCATTTATTTTATTACACCTATATTGAATATTGTTTCGTTATTCACTATTAGCGTCATTAATAAATGGAGTACAGTTAGTTGGAAAATGACCTTCCTTGGAGTATGAGGTAAGAAAAAGAAAGGTTTAAAATTGTATGTTCTATGCGTGCTTGCGGGTGAGAAAGAGACAGGGTGTGTGTAAGTATGAATGTTTTATGTGTAAGCATCTGTGTGAGTGAAACTGAAGGTAATAGGGCATGTGATGTCACTTCCCCTACTCCTGGCATTTTGGTACATTGATGTAGATGGAAAAAAAGGTAGTCCACCCTTGCTGGAGTAAATCTTTGACCACTGCCATGATTGGACGAGGTCAGATTTCACATTGTGAATGGCCATAATGCACATATTTGTGGGCGTTTACCTTTACGGTCCAAGGTACATTTGTGAATCGGGACCATAATTAATATGGGAATGTCTGTATTTTCATATTTGATGTCATGTCTGTTTCTAGATAGAATATTTTGTTCAGTAATGGGCGGAGCTGGTACTCTGAACCACCTGCATCAAACAGTAAACATGCAGCTGACATAGACATACTTTGATACTGGATGATATATTTTGTCTAGCATAGCGTGTTTTGCTTTGTTGTGAATATGATCTGACTGATGTACAGATTAGTACTGTTCATATATACTACTGGAGTTATGTGAGATAACAGGGCTGATTGCAGAGGCCCCCTAACCTTTTGCCCCCATTTTCCACTTTTTGCTGGTGTTTTCCTGACTCTGATGGTGCCCTTGGTACTGCTAACCAGTCCCAGGGCCTGTGCTCTGTGTAAAATCAGTATGCAAATTAGGCTAATTATAATTGGCTAAGTCAACCTACCTATAAGTCCCTAGTATATGGTAGGGCATGGAGGTTTAGGGGCCCCGGCATAGGTAGTGCCCCCACAGGTGCATTGCTGAGGTGCCCAGTGTCATTTTAAAGGCAGGCCTTCCTTGCTGGCTGCTTTTAAATTAAAGTTACATGCAAATTCGACTTGGAAATTAAATGTAGTTCCAAAGTCTTAAACTACCATGTTTTTACATATAAGACACCCCTAAGGTGTGCCCTATGTGCCCCTAGGGCTGGGTGCCATGTAAAAATAAGCAGGGACCTTATGAAAATAGTTTTATAAGCCCTAGTGAGATAAAACAGCCAAATTTGTGTTTCCATCATTGTAGTGAATGGCCTCCATAGGCCAGAATGGGGAGATTTTATTTTAATTTTAAAAGTCCCCTTAAGTAACAGATACCAGACGTTTGGTATGAAATTAATTGTTATAATAAATCCCACAACTTCCAGTTGTTGGATTTCATATAACTTGTTCAGGTAAAGAGTTTTAAACTTTACCTGAAAAGTTGCCAACTTCAGCCCTGCAGTGTTTTTGCTGCTGTGCTCTGATTGGCTAGCCTCTGGCAGCCTGGCCAGGCTGCTTTGATAAGGTGTGAAGTGGCCTGGCTCCACACAAAGAGGTGTGCCTGGGGAAGGAGATCTCCCCTCAGTAGATGGTGAAGCAGGAAGGGGGAGGGCTGCCAAACTTGTCTTCAAAGGCAGAGAAGGACATTTGGAGCAACCCAGCAACACCCTCACATCCTGCAAACCCAGACAATTAGGTGCCCCCTTGATTAGATTAGGAGAGGGTAGGAGAGGGGTGTGTTTAGGATTTTTAGCCACACCAGTGGGTGAGCTCAGCCAGTAATCTCCAAAAATCACTTTCAGCCATGATGGATTTTTGAGGAATGTTGCTCCCTGGGATTGATTTTTGCCACACTTCCTAGGAAGTGGTCATCACAGGGGGAAGGACCCTCCACCTGATTGGAGAACCAGGACCCCCCAGGAGCAGGGATAAAACAGGCAGACCTGCACCCACACCTCAGATCCCTATCAGATCCCAACAAGGAAGAACTACAGGAGAAGAAGGACTGCCCTGCTGGACCCCTGACCTGCACCTGGACACTGCACTCTGGAGGACTGCACCAGCTGCACACATGGGCTTCACCACTAAAATAACTGTACCTGTCTTCTACTGCTTCAAGAAGGGACTCCCTGTTTGCTACAGGTACAAAAGAGCTGCCAGGAGTCCGTTGCATCAAGTCCTGCAAGCAGAGCCCAGCTGACCACCATCCAGTTGCCATTTGAGGATTCTGACCAGGTGCATTCTGGGAATTGTAGTCCCAACTCCCAAGGAGCAACTCAGAGCTTCTGGAACCTTCGATCAAGTTGTGGACACTTCAAGGACACAAAAAGGACCTCTGGAAGAAGATCCAGAAGTTTGGAAATGTTTGGAGCAACTCCATAAGTTGAAGAGGTGCTTTGTGGGAGTTGTAGTCCCAGACCCCAAGAGGCACACCAGAGCCTCTAAACCCTTGTCTGGTGCTGTGGACCACTTTCCTGAATCAAACACTTTTGAAAGTAAGTGTGACAATGTTACCTCGTGGGTGGCCTGAACTCTGGACTTTGTTCCTTTCCAGTGTGACCTTTTTTAACCCTTTGATCGCTAGTTGCTTCTATGCATTGGAAAGCATTAATTCTTTTAAAATTCATATCTCCGGGTCCCCTTATCTGATTTTATATGTTTTGGTGTCATTTTAAAGATATAAATATAATCTATTGTTATAAATTGATTTTGGATTTTTAAACTGTTTCCTGTGTTTTATTTAATTACTGTTTTGTGATATTTGGATGCTTTACGCTTTGTCTTCTAAGTTAAGCCTTGTCGCTCGTTGCCAAGCTGCCAAGGGTTGAGCTAGGTTTAATTTACTGAGACCTAACTGGACCTAAGTGGAGGTTAGTGGCCTATTGCTAAGTGTAGGTACTTACCTGCCCTTACCAATAACCCATTTTCCAACAAGTTAGTTTTGTAGGGCAACAGAATTCATGATTTACTTCCAATTTCTTCGTTATAACTGTGGAATTAAGCACGTGTTAGTCACGCACAGGGATGTCGGCAGTGCACACAAGCGCAATATGACTCCCTTTGCAGAGTGCAGTTTATGCAGAGCAACCATCTCAATGGTGGTGGTTCTGAGGGCAGAGAGACCAATGCCAGGCAGGCGCCTGTGACCTGGTGGCCACCCATCAGCGTCTAAATGACCCCCATGGCCTACATTCTGCCCAACTTACACTACTTCAGTCATTTGTAGAGCCAGGACCCATCGCCCACACGTTTGACGAGTGAGAAGTCGGTGTCACATGTTGCTTGTATATTATTGTGACAGAAGATATTGTCCTGTGCTCTTTTACGGGACGGATGTACAATTTAATGTTCCATCCAGATTTGAAAAGTGAATTAACTATTAATGCAACATTGTTTTGATTTTAGTTTTGACCGCATTAACGGTTTTTTGGTGAAGACAGAACTCCTTATCTGTTGTTGAAAGTGGCTAAACACAGGCTAGTGTATGCCTTGAGCCCCTGTGACAGCCTGATGATAGCTGTCTGTTGAAGAACAGTGCGACAGAAACAGCAGTGTCAGCAGCCGTGCTGCATCCATGTTATCTGGCCTGCAGGCCCACAGCGTGTAATGGATACACTGTCCACGTCAAAACAATATTTAGCTAGTAATAGGAGTGCTGTCATGTTCAATTGGTTGGGTTGATGTGAAAGCCCTTGACAGACCCCATTCCTCCGCCTCCTCTGCTGATGATGCTGTGCCTCGCCTCCCTGCTGCCTGCAATCTGCAGCACGAGGAGCCTGGGAGCCACGTGTACAGCTTCAGCTTCCAGCGCCCAGTGATACCACGGGGGCTGATCGACTTTAATAGTAATGCCCCTTGTTTAACATCCGCTAGGCGCTGTCAGTCAATTTACCACAGCCGTTCGATAGCAGCTTTTTGAGCATAAACAGAGCAATTATTTAGAAGAGGTGAATCCTTAATACGGTTTTGCTAATAATGGAAATTTGCCTTTAGAGATATTGCTGTAGTTTTACTGCAGTTGGAACAGATGCGGTTCCTCTATATTCTGCGCATGTTGCTTCAACATAGGTCACCGTTACAAGTGGTCCAGAGTGGTGTCCCCGAGGGGGAACGCCCTGGACCATTCCAACCTTCCTGGTATCTCAGAGCTGGAAACTACTTATTCCTCAAACTCGGGATCGGTTAACTCTGGGTCCGCAGACACCAGAAAATATAGAATGTTCTGGATCAGTATGGCTCCTGCCCTCTTACCACACAATGTGGGAGGGGTAAACATTCACCCACCTGCAATTTAACCCAGTCTACACTTTTAGCACACCAGGCCTTGCACACCACAGCCTTGAAAATAGCCTCATACAATTGCCACTTGCTTCAAGAAGGTGGTAAGTGTGTGCAGATTTGGGTATGTTATTATCCCAGGAAAGGGGGGAGGGCATACACATTTAGGACCACTATTCCTGGATGCACGTTATGCCCCAATCTGAGTGAAAGGACTTGCTATCCCCGGATGTAGGTGAGGGGATAAAGGCTTGAATGAGATATTATGGCTCCCCAGTATACCACCTCCCACAAACCTGAGGACCTCTTAATGAGGGCCACAGCCTTAATGCCACCTTTGGGAATTCCGCTGCATCACCTGCATGACTCATAGGAACTCAAATAATGGTAGAAAAGTAATTCAGCCCTTCTTCCTGTGCCTTCATGATTATCGCATGATTATATGAGTCCAGGGTGGGGGAGGGGTGGGCATATTTACTAGAGATAGAAGCCTAGAAGATTCGTCAGTTAAAAATTGAGCTGCGTGAAATCGCTTTCTATTCCCTACCACTTAAAAGTAAATTAATGTGTTACAGTGGCACAGGCATGTTTATCACAATTTAAATGGAGACAATTAAAACTTAAGGACACGTCTTTTGTCTTTGACAACATTTTGACAGTTAAGCCTCGACGCTTCAATGCATTCACAATTGAGCTCTGCTTCTTCCCACATTGCTGTCTGCATCGCAAGCAAGACTTCAGGTTATCACGGTTCGCTGCAAGACCTGTAAATGTACTGTCAGTCTAATATTTTAAACCGGACTCTCTAAAGATGATGGCCTTTTCTCACATGATGTGAGAGCACACACTGAGAAACATTTTTTGGCATGGTTGCTCCCTTTTGTAGCAAGGTTTTTTAAAAAAAAACAGTTTTACAACAGCTATTTGCATGGGGCCTTATTAGGAGAGACAAGATTACCTCAAGATTACGCCAAGGCCGCTCTGCGAAAGAGGGGCCTGTATCCCCCACCTGATCTTCATGCCCTCACTCAGTCTCTTTACATACAGGTCAACCTGCATTACATTGGATTTGTAAGTGATTACTGAAGACACTGAGTGCCGGATTTGCGTATTTTTTTAAAAACGCAAATCCAGCGCAAACTTAACTCCATATTTATATTTTGATGCTAGACCTGTCTAGCGTCAAAAATATGGAGTCAGCGTCATTTTAAGGATCCGTGAAACTGCCTTTCGTCAATTAGGTGCAAGGTAGGCGTTCCCGTCCAAAAAATGACTCAAACACCTTGGCGCCATATTTATCCAACAGGGCAAAAATGACGCACGGGTGGGAGGCGGACCAGAAAAATGACACTAAAACTGATTTGCGTCAAAATGTAATGCCTGGGTCCGGGCAGGTGTTAAAATGAGGCTAACACACCACTAATTAATGAAAACACACACAAGCAACATCACTGCCCAACAGGACAACCTGGAGGTGCTACTGATGCAGCTTGCAAGACGAGACAGAGCACAGGACCAACAGCAGCACCACCACCCCAACGTGGCCCCCATAGGCAATGCCGAAGGCAGGAGAGGGTCTTTAGGAACAGGACAGCCCTCCATTGCCTCATGGAACAGGATATAATCCGGAGGTACAGACTCAACTGGCAAGCCATACAGCAGCTTCTGCACCAAATTGAGCCACAAATAACAGCCAGCCTGCAGACACCACACAATATACCACCGGTGACCAAGCTGCTAGCTGTCCTGCATATGTTGGCAAGTGGCTCCTTCCAAACAGCGGATGCCCTGGTTGCTGGCGTATCACAGCCCTCCTTCTCCACCTTCCTTCCCAAGGTCTTAGATGCCATCATCTCCCTCACACCCTGCCACATCAGCTTCCCCAACACCCAGCTGAAGCAGCAGGAGATAAAACAGGGATTTTATCAAATCCATGGCTTCCAGCATGTGCTTGGTGCAATTGACTGCACCCATGTCCGGATTGTACCACCTGCAGCAACAGAGCATCTATTCCGGAACAGGAAGCAGACGCACTCTACCAATGTGCAGGCCATAGTTGACCACCAGGGATTGTTCACCAACATCTTGGCCGGGTATCCTGGGAGTGTACATGATTCCTTCATATTCTGCCACAGCATGATCAATCAGCACTTCCTGGATGGACAATATAGCAATGGCCTTCTTGTTGGTAAGTCCATAAACCTAGCAATATACAGACAGCACAAAAACCCTGTTGGACACACATAACATCCACTGCTACATTGACACATGGGCGGGGTGACACTGAGGCGTGACACAGATATTTATTTTGTACACCGTTACACAATGGGTTACACACACCTATAGACAAATGACGACTGCCACAAACATTAGCTGCCACTCTAGAGCTACAAGGGACCAATGTCAAAGCACACAGTGACAATGACATGGCCTGCACTGGAAGTACAACTTGAAAGATGAACCATTTACAATTACATTAGGCCACATAGTCAATCCGACACCCTCCCAAGCAGTATGTAGCGTGGAAGGGGTGTGCAATGTGTGTTGCTGCAGGTCTAACACCATGAGACACATAGCATGATGATGATGACTCACATGTAGGTGACACGTAAATATTGAGGCAGTCCCAACATCATACATCACTCCTGGTGTGCCGTTGCCAGGTAGCAATAAGGAAGTGGACTGTGCTATGAACACGTATTGATGTGCCACTAATGTAAACTGCACACTGCTGCACACACTGAAAGAGCCAATTGCCAATCAAAATAACAGAAGTACAGGGAGATGGCCCTTCCTGCACAGATACATCTACCTCCACAAGGCAGTTAGCCAGGTTACCTGGAGCAAGTTTGGTAGTGTAGGTGAACGGTTGCACATAAGCCACTGGCAGAGGGTAAAATAAAGGTTTGCCTAAAACCAAGTCTCACATGGGACAATTGTGCAATGTCAATACTGAACACCTCAGTGCTGCCAACTTATGGAGATGTGTTAAGCATTGTCATCAAGCCAAATCAAAGGGCCTTACTGTTGCATTTCATCTGCAATGAAATATGTCTAATTGGATGGGATGTCCAGGACATGTAGTGCAAACATGTTACCACCACATCGGAATCTATTATGTGTGTGGAAATATCATGCCCCCTCCAGTGAAAGCACACTAAATCATGTAGAACACTACACAACGCATGATACAGACATACTGATCAGCAGTTTGGAAACAAAATCATAGATACCAGGTCAAGGACACAAACAAAAGTTGTCAAGTCAAACAACCCACTGCAGAAAAAACTTCACAGAAGCCCAGGATCCCACACAATACCACAAACACATATGAGTCACAGACAACACAAGATATCAACTGCCATGCTACATGACATTCCTGTTGCAAGCACTAACAAAATACTCACTCCCATTATCTTTTGCAACAGATCAAGGTTACTGGATCCAGCCATGGATCATGATCCCATTCCCCAAGCACAGCAGCAGAGTGTGCCTACAATGAGGCACATCAAAGGACACACACCATTGTAGAAAGGACCTTTGGCATCCTAAAGTCCAGATTCAGGTGCCTGGACATCACAGGAGGCAGCCTCCAATATGCCCCACACATTGTTTGCAAAATCATACTTACATGTGCTATCCTGCACAACATTTGTGTGAGGAGGAACATCCCCCAATATGAGCCAGAGCAAGAACTGCCTGAGTAGGAGGAGAAGGAGGAGGAGGATGGGACCAGGGAAAATGAGGGGGAACACCAAAACACAGACAGCAAATTGCTCAAAACATTTTCAACCAATAATCCCTCTACACACCTTCTTAGGATACGTAATTAAACAGCTTACTTGATCACACAATCCTGCTCTGGTTTCTTCTTTCTCCATCAGATGTTCATTAGGAATATGAGTATTACCTCAGGGTGCATGTTACAAAGACAAATCTGACTACTTCTGATGCAACATCACATGTGATGCGTATGATTGTACAGCAAACATCACACACATACAAAAAATACTCAGCTTTTGAATTTCACATATGAAGGACAAAATCAATGGACCACAGCATATGACACACATCCACGTTGTCAACATTGTCTACTGTAGCACATGACACACAACTATGACATCCCCAATCATAAGGTAAATACGCGCCCCATACATGAGGGGGTGGATTTGCAATATCAGTGGAAACAGAAATGAATGAACTGCCCCCTGACTTTAGTAAGTGTGACATTTGCTATCTCTGCAAGGAGCTTGTGTGGCAAGGGGAGCATCATTTCTGAAAATGGATAGTATGAGTGTCCCAGGTATGACAAGCGATGTTCACAACACATGCCCTGTGCAGTCCATCCCTGGAAATAAGTCCTGCCACTGCATGTTTTAAGTATCTGCCCTCCCATCTCTAGGGGGGACTGTAAATGGACTATCTGTCCCCTGGGAATCATCATTAACACTCACCCAGAGTCCCTTTCTGACTCCTGTTTGCTTCCGTTTTCCATATGACATGCTATGGAAGAACTACATTAGTTTGCATGTACTTCAGGTCCCATAATGCACTGCCTGGTAGTCAGTAAGACCTGTAATCTTCTGTCCATTGCTTCCTATAGGAAAAGTCCAGTTGTGCCTTTATACTGGATTTTCTCCTCCAGGACTTGTGAGAGACTGAAGCTTCACACACCTGTGAACTCTCTTGTACAGCCCAGTCATGTGACTCTACCCTAGTCTTGCTGCTGCCTGGAACTGCTTAGAAGCTGCCATTCCCTGAAGCTCCTCGCCGTCCATCGGAGTATGATTCCTTTGTGTTCGAGACCCCTTGTTGGATTGTGTTACAGTCCTGATTCAGCCTGAACCTGCTCTCTGTTTACCCAGTCCTGTTCATGCTTGTTCCAATCAGAGTATGCTCCCTGTTTCTCAGCCTTGCTCATGTTTGTTTCTGCCAGAGCCTGCTTTCTGTTTCCCAGACCTGTTCCAGCCTTTGCGTCAACCTGAGCCTGTTCCCTGTGCCTGGCTTTGCCTCCTAGTTGGTTCCCTCGCTTTCTGTTTCCTCCTTAATTATCGTGTCTGGTAAGTGTCCTATCAGCCCTCACCTGCCTAGAAGTGTTTTCCTTTGTATTTGGGCTGGCACCTGGTTTCCAGGAGGGAAATCCAGCCCCCATCCTTTGTCTAGTGTTGCATGTAGTCATTAGTGCCTAACAGTGGCAGTATGCTATGCCTGTATTCCAGGAATTGCCACTGTGTCTCCAGCTGGACCCACAAGGGCTAGTCTTGTGTTTGTAAGTAAAATCCTTGTTTGTGCCCTAAGGGTCCAGACACAGAATCACTTCTGCTGCCTCCTTTCTATGGGGCTTGCGAGGTGACTATCTGTAAGATTAATTTGCACAGAGGCACGGACGTCCCCTGTTGCTGTGGGAAGTTCTGAGCCCTACCCTGTGTACAATCTTAGTGATAAGTCCTGCGTGTTTGTCCATTACTGACCCGTTCCATATTTGTTCACACTAAGGTTGCTCTGCCTTCACATTTCTGTTTTCTCTGCATTACCATTACTGGCCTTTCCCCTTGTATGCCTTTAGCTGCTCTTCTGATTTGGTACACTACTTCCTTGGGAGATACTCTGTGAACTCAAGGGGTGGTCCTAACTAACTCCTGACTAGACCTGCACAAAACCATAACACCATGGAGCCCAATCCTGACATAGGATACACATGCCCACACACTTGAACTGGACACTTCTGTGGAATGCACATCTGAAAATATGTGAACACATGCAGCCAGGGCAGCAGGTCCACCACAGCAACATAAGTAACATAGGTAATTCTTGTGAGTCAAACTGAGATGTACCTAACATTTTATGGTGGAATTAAGGCACAGTGTCTCAAACACTGCACATACCAAACATGTACACATGGCCGACATATGGGTAGTTCACACACAAGTCACCATGAAGTCATAACCAACAATTAATGACATATGAGGGGTAACATATCCGACATAGCACTCATGAACCATCCTCAGTCATCCCTGAGTTTTGTTTGTTGTGTGAAATTAAATGTCACCGAAGTCAAACAACTACACACATCAAATGAGTCAACACATATTACAAACACATATCATCACTGTTGTAGATCACTGATTGCCATCAGATGTAGATACCCATTTGTAAGACATTCATACTTGAGCATTACCTCCAATGTATTGCATACCGTTCCTTTAGAAACACACATATTGTTGTTACTGATCATTCACACAAAACACACAGTTGCATGCTCTACCACATGTGGCCAACCACTATACCACACACCGCAGACCATACCATCCTATCTTCATCTTGATACAGGGTGCATGAATGTTAAATAATTGAAAATCAGGCAATCTCAGTTTGAGCCAAAAATGTTAATGCAAATGCGTAGAAAAATCACGCAAATGCTAACTAACCATACATCGGGCCTTAGCGTTAATTCCACCTGCGCATACACGCATGCGGATATCCATTGAAATTGAAGTTTACAGGTAATGCGTGGTATTTTGCTGCACATGTAGGTTATGCGTCAAAAATATTCACGCAAACATCATATGCATCATAAAAATACATGCATGACGGAACCCGGGCCGCAAAGCGGACAGGAAGTGATGTAATAGGAAATCCTGTTCACAGGCATGGTACAGTGGGTGTACTTTCGCTTTACAGTCTGCTTTTTCTTGACTGTGTGGCTTTGTCTCAGTGTTGCTGGTGCCTGGATAGCGCTTCTTGGATCTTATGGTGTCTCTCTTGTGTCGTTCGTGTATTCTGTTTGTTTATTGTACCTGTGTATGTGCTTTTGTGTAGTTTAGTGTATTTTGGATTGTATTTGTACTGTCGGGTGTCTGTTTGGGGGTTAGATTGGTTGGGTTAAGTTGGGGTTCTTAGGTTTGGGCTGTAAATTTCCTTTTTTTACATTTATTTTCCTTCCTTTTTACACTTTTTTTGTTTTGCTTTGTTGTGCAAGGACATGTCGGGAAGGGTGGGGCTGACCTGCATGGGGGAGGAGGAGCTTGGGGGCTTTGTGTGGCTGGTGTGCCACTTTCTGCCATTGATGCTGGAGATGGGTGGGCATGTGATACAGGCGTATCTCACAGATGCAATGCGGCTGCGGTGGGGTAAGGTGCTCTACCACCTCAAACGAGTATTCCAGATGAGCAGGAATGAGCACCAGTTGAAGCATCGCTGGGCTGACCTGTTGGCAAGAGAGCAAGATGTGCTGGACCACCTGGCTGTGATGATCGGTGGTCCTGTTGGTGAGTATCACATTGACAAATGTGTACTGTTGAATGCTCCTGAGTGACAGGAGCAGATGTCTTGACGTGCTGCATGCAATGTTTGTGCCCATGTTGAATGCAAACAGAACAAACTGCTAGTGTCCCAGTACTGAGATGTAGTCCACATGTCTATACATGTTAACAATGCAGTCCTGAGGTCTGCTGAGTCATGTACGACTATCACTTAGGGCCACATGTACCAAGCTATTTTTAATTGTCACAAACGGCCTAATTTTCAGATTTTGGTGGTCATTACGACCCTGGCGGATTACTTCCGCCAGGGCCGCGGGACGCGGTGGCACCGCCGACAGGCCGGCGGTGCCCCGCGGGGCATTCTGACCGCGGCGGCTTAGCCGCGGTCAGAGAAGGGAAACCGGCGGTCTCCCGCCGGTTTCCCGCTGCCCCCAAGGAATCCTCCAAGCCGGCGCAGCTTGCTGCGCCGGCTTGGGGATTCCGACTCCCCCTCCCGCCATCCAGTTCCTGGCGGTTCTCCCGCCGGGAACCGGATGGCGGGAGGGGGAGTCGCGGGGCCCCCGTAAGAGGGCCCCAAAATGTATTTCACTGTCTGCCTTGCAGACAGTGAAATACGCGACGGGTGCAACAGCACCCGTCGCACCTTCCCACTCCGCCGGCTCGATTACGAGCCGGCTTCATGGTGGGAAGGTCGTTTTCCCCCTGGGCTGGCGGGCGGCCTTTCGGCGGCCGCCCGCCAGCCCAGGGGAAAACTTGGAATACCCTCCGCGGTCTCTGGACCGCGGAGCGGTATTCCTGACGCGCAACATTGACGGGCGGCCTCCGCCGCCCGTCAATGTTGGAATGAGGGCCTTTGTGTGTTTACATCAAGAATTTTTTTTTATTCCAATGCACATCCCCAATTTTGCCATTCTGCAATCACATTGCCGAATCACAAAACAGGGTTTGCTAGTGGCATTTAGGAAGGGATGTTCCCTTCCTATTAGCGAGTCGCCGTCCGCTGATTGATTGTTTGGTAACCACAAAAGCTGGCACTAAACAATTGCAGTTACCACCAGTTTCAAGTTGGTGCTAAACCATTTGCAAAAGGTGAGGGGTCCCCATGGGATCCCTTCCCGTTTGTGAATGCATGCCCAAAAATTGTTTCAGAGCAGGCAGTGGTCTCACGGACCACTGGCTACTTAAAAAAAAAAATTAAAGTCATTATCAGGAATCCCCAAGGTGCCTCCTGCGTTATCTGTCAGCATCCCCATGGATTAGGGTTAAATCATATCTCTGTTCTTGGTTAAACCTTCATGTTTCTAAGTAAACATTATGTGCTGTGTTACACAATTGGTTTTATCAATGCTTGTTTTACCATTGCTTGTTTGCTAATGTGAGCAGGTGTAAACATGTGCTTCTAATTGGGCATGGTGACTCATCTCAGCTGCTTTCCTGATTGGCTATAATAGCAGAGTGAAGCATGTCTCCCTGCTTGGCTTTGTTTTGCTTCCTGATCTCAGCATCTGACTTGGCAGTCCAGCCCCTGCTGTCATCCTCATATTCAGGACTTTTGAGGTAATTCTTTTCTTCGTTACTGTACCAGCTGACACCAGGCATTCCTCCAGCACACTGGAAAAGACTGCAGCTAAGTGACCAGTACTCTCCAGGGAGTTTGTTCTTTGAGTGCCACGCTTTCCTAGAACAGCTGGTGTATTTCATACCTCGTATTTTGGCAGAGTGCTTATCTTGAAGAGACAAATGCATTTCTGAACATTCTACATTATTATTGTAGTTACTTGCCTAAATGTGTTACAGGAAATCTGCTTGAGCTCGAGTACTACAAAAAGTGACAGTGGAATTTTAAAAGAGCATTTACATGACTTTTGTTTCTCTAATAGCATAACTCTTGGATTTAAATTGTGTCATTTATGCCTGTGTTCCAGGTTTGGGGAATTTTCTTTTTGAAGGGTTTTTCACACACAGAGTGAAATCAAACCAATCTGTGCCACCCTAACTGTTTGAACCCAGAGTGGACATTTGTATTTCTTGGATTGTTTTTGTTCCTTTTAGTTTAACCCTATGCATGCAGGAAAATTATTTGTGATATAATTAATGCCCTTGTTTGTCTTTCTTGTGCATGATAAGTGCAACCACAGTTCTAATTGTAGTGTGCAACAGTGAATCTCTGTGAAGCCAGCCCTAGTGTCGCAGTACTTATTGTTATGGTACTCTGTTTGGGTTTTTGGTAATGCAGTGTTAGTAATTGTACCAACAGTTATTACTGTCCAAGAAAAATGCTGGAGCATCCCAGTGTTCTTCTACCGCTCCTATGCCCATATCAGAAAGAGAGATTCAGTTTCAAGGAAGTTGAGTGCACTAACTCTACTATCACTGTGTCAACAAGGACCTGCCCCCCGAAGATACAGGGTGCCTGGCTGGACCAGCAAAACGTGGCAGTGTTTTGTCTCTTTCTCTTCCACTCCCCTTTTCCTTTTTGGTACACCTGCTGGGGTTTCTGTGTCAAGGAAGTGCTGAGAGGTGTTCCAGGAGGTCGGGGGCATACCATCGTCCCTGCAGACATCCTGCTTTTCAGATGAGTGGCCCCGTCTCGACAGTCATAATATTGTTTTATTAAATGCCTTCTGTTTACCTTGATGAAATAAGGCTGCATTTTTTAAATAAATATACACCTCTATTTGAAAACAGTCATAGAGATGGTAGTCTGCTGCGCCCAGCAGGCCAGCATCCCTGTGAGTGCCGCCATTCCCAAGGGATTTGCAAAATGAGCCCTACCTCATTAAAATTCAGGAGGTAGGTCATTTGCTAACCCATTTGTGATTTGCAAACAGTGTCATTGACAGTGTTGTACCTCAGATCATACTACTCGCAAATTGCGAGTTGGCAAGTCTCGCAATATGTGACTCACAAAATCTGATCTTCGTACATGTGGCCCTTAGTCACACATTACAGGTGCAATGCCAACACCTGTGCCCATGCATTCTGTCAATGATGATCAGGTAAGACACTGTCAGCATACCACATTTCACTGTATCAGGACAGCAAAGTTGGCAATCCATGTTTAGCGCTACATTGTCATCATTACAAGCACATGATTCCTGCTAATATGTTGGCAAAGGGGGCATACACGGCTTAGAGGACACTGCCAATGGGGCATTTGTTACTTACATACAACTGTGCCACATCTGTTATGGACAACTGAATGCATGATAATTGCAGACTGAAAATTGAGCCACATGTCCGTCACACAGTAACTCAGTGTCCCTTGATGCACAAGCCAAAATACCTGAGTCACTAGTATTGCAGTGCACCAGAGAAGTGCCATTGAAATTGTCACACAAATACAAATAATGACATGGAGTACCATCTGAAATGGATTAGCCACAAATGTTTGTAGTCGGCTTTAACACCACATGATTGTTAGGCCCAGTGCATGTGTGCAGATGTGTGTCTATCACTCACCCGAGTGTCAGTGTCAATGGGAGTTTGTAGTGGTATGTCTGTTGAAATGTCTACATGCAGGACCACCAGGTCACTCAAATAAAATGTTACACACTGTGATATGTTGTCCACACGTTTGTACAGTGGTCTACCATTGAGCATATATTTCCTTTCCATGTCTTACAGGTGGACCTGACCCCTATACCATCAGGGAAGTGGCTCGATTTCAGGACCCAGACGTATCCAGTAAGTGTGATAATGTCTGTCCTGTGTAGTGATTGCAGCTGTTGTGTGAGTGACTCCTGTGTGTTGCACCCACTGCAAGATATGATGAGCTGGCACATGATCTGATATATTCCTTGACTGGATGTTGACATAGTGTTCTGTGCAAGGGTTAGACATTCACAGGCAAATGGTCATATCTTAGGAGTCTTGTGCTGCGCAATAGGCAGCAGCGTGTGAACAAGGTGATTAGTAGCCACATGTAGGCCCACATGTGACTTGGAAGTGCTCCAGTGTCAGTTTATTGTCACTGGGTCATACCCTCATTCTCACAAGACAGTGATGCATCAGTTTTCCGCACAAAATTGTGCATCCCTGTATTGTAATGTATATGTAGGACTGTATGGGTAACTGTCCCCTAGCATCTAGCCCCATAAGTTGTACTCCATTTACGTGACACTTGCTTGGTATGCCATAAGCATGCATTCAGGTCAACGCCAGACTTGTGCAGGCATCGATGTGGGTGTTTTGGGAATTGTGTTGGCAAATCAGGTGTTGATGGTTGTCCACAATGGGACACATGAATGTAGATGTGAATGACCTATGGATACCTTATTCATAGGTGGCAACCCTCCTCGCATGTGTTCCACTCACTAAATCCATGTACAAGTGGTCATGCCTTTGTGGTTGTCCTCAACAGTTTTGATGATGTATTGCATGCCCATCCCCCTGAGGCACAGGGGTAGGGGAACAACATATATGTAGGTAGATGTGATGGTCACAGTGTAGCTGACAGTTGTCTCATTCAGGCATGCATTTGTACCAAACAACACTGACCACTTTTGATTTGCAGCTGCATACCATCCTGCCAATTACATCTACAAATCACTGGTCTTGGGTGCCTTGAAGTTGACTCAGATGATAAAGATTAGCCTGCCTGGCCCATGTGAAGTAGTTGCTGCCTTTGCATTGTGGCACATTGCACTACATCAATGCACAGACCACTTTATTTGGTCCAACTCTTGTTGTGCTTTGCTGTGGTGTAAAAGACATGATGGGTAGGCAGCGTTGCCATTACATTCATAAGGGATATTATATCATCTGGACTGTGATTTGGACTGCATGTGCAAATTGAGGCAGAGTGTTAGATTATCATCTGTACATGCATCACACAATGATGACACTGATGGTTACCTGTCTCATTTTTACAGCTGCCAACATGGATCTAGTGGAGATCAGGGATTTCCGGAAGCGGGCAGTGAGATACAGACACATCTTGGATGTTGAGTCTGGGTACCAAAGGATGACAAGACGCTATCAGAGAGAGAGAGCCACAGGAGAATGGGCAGCTTTCAGCCAAGAGGGACCGGCATTGGGCACAAAGGTTGTAGCCACCACCACAACTGCACCGAGTACCACAGAGGCCACCGTCACTTCAGCCCCACCTGCTGCACCGTCAACCTTGGCACCACCACCCACTACACCGGCTGCAACTTCAACATCTGCAACACAGACCACCACACCTGCTGCACCTTCAACGTCTGCAACAAAGACCACCACACCTGCTACAATGGACATGGCCACAATTGCTGAGCTCCAGAGGGATGTGAGGAAAGTGTTGAAAAAGCTTGACACAATACAGAAGGATGTGGACAAAAATACCCGGAGGCTCAAGGGAATTAAAAATGCACTGAGGAGGGCAAACCTGTGAACTCTTGCCTCCCCTCACCCCTAATTCCTCCCTTCCCACCTCATTCCTCATCCTGTTTTCTAGTGGTTTAAGGGGTTTAGGGATAGGTTAGAGTAGAGTAGTAGTTTAGATAGGATAAGTAGGGTGGGGGTTCCATATTATTACATGTTAGTTTGTGGGTGGGTGGGTGGGGGTTAATGTTGGGGATTTTGTGTAATAAAAAAAAAAAAAAAAAATATATATATATATATATATATATATATATATATATATATATATATATATATATATATATGTATATATATATATATATATATATATATATATATATATATATATATTTATATCTGCATATATATTTATATGTGTTTAGTATTAGGTAGTATATGTTTAGGTTAGTATATGTTCTACATGAGTCTCGTCATATAAGGGGGGTGGGGGGCAAATGTTTAGAGTGTGTTGTTAAATGTGGTAAGTACGTTTAGCATAGGGTAGTTAGGGCCAGTTGTGGGTAATGTATAGTTAGATAGATTAAGTTAGTATAGGTGGGTTACATAGTTTTAAGTTCTGTTTCGTACATAGTTATTAAAGATTTAGGTACTCCCTTACTGCATGTGTCATATGCTTGGGGCTCAGGGTCTTGGCATGAGCGTACAGTGCCAATTGTCTGTTGGCCTGTGTATTCCGTATGGCATCCACATCCCTCTCTTGACATGTTAGTTCCCACTTCTAATTGAGCTGTCACATTGGCAGCTACAACAAATCTAAATCTCAATGCATCTGCCATCCATTGTACCCACCACTCAACGTGACTATGGTTCTCATGTATTGGACAGGCCAGTGTGCTTTTTAAGCTGTAATAGTTTTGATCCTGTGTAGTGATGTTGGGCACTGTGGGATATCTGCCTGCAGCCTGAAGTTCATGTTAACACTGCTAAACTGAGTAGTGCCAATTTCAGATGAGGTAAAGTATACAAATTTCACGCACATGGGTTTTACTTGTAATCCGAGCTGATGTTATTAGCCAAACATTCTTACACAGCAATTCTTCTGTATGTTGTGGGTGAGGCATGTATGTTTTAAAGCAAATGTCACATACACAATGACTTTCTTGTAGGGGATGTGGCCAGCATTGACTCTCATTTTGTAGATAACTTGGCCCTGATTTATGCTTATTTAGCACTTCATTTGCGTCATTTTTTGATGCAAAAGTAGCGCAAACTTACAAATACAATGATATTTTGTACGTTTGCACTGCTTTTGCGTACAAAATGATGCAAACGCAGTGCAAAATAAGTATAAATCAGGGCCCTTGTGCGTAGATATCTGCCCACATTATTTCTGCACTCTGGTATTGACACTCTGTGACCATAGACATGTTACATGCATCACAAATCTGCTGCAAAATAGATGTGTCACATTACACAGAGACAAAGTGGGTGTGTAGGTGCTGTTTATTTAAAAGTGCTGTAGTGCAATATTTTCATAGTCAAGGTCTGTGACCCCATTAGTGTAAAGCGTAATATTGTGACGCAATACAAGTGCAAGGTTGAGGGACATGTCATTGGACATGCTGAGATGAAGTGTCTTTCAGTACAGAGGAACATGAAATGCAAATGGAGTAGTGAGAGAAAATTCAGTCCATAGTGGAAACGTTAACATTGTGTCGGTGAAGATTGCATGTCACCAACTGTAGCAATACTGGCATGTTGTCAAGCACAGGACAAAGGAAAATCAGTGCCCATGTGACATGGGCTGGTGCTATCGGGTACTCCTATGGGTGAAGATGATCTGTTCCACATCTTCATCCTCTGATGTGTGTGTCCTCTCCTCTGCCCTTGATGGTGGTGCTGGTGGGTTTGAGGGGGCAACACACACTTCAGTGGTTGGAGAAGTGAACACCAAATTCCCGGCAGCTGCCATCTGTGGACTACATATGGCATAACTGCAGCAAGGAGGAGCTGCTTATTATTGAGTATGGCAGCAACATCCCTGTGGCAGGCAGCCGTGTCTGCCCTGAGGGAGGCCAGTTCCCGGTGCATGGAGTCCAGCTTGTTGTCATGCATGCAGCAGCAATATTGGGAGGGCAGGTGTTGTGGCAACTCCCTAACAGCAGTGGTTAGGTCCCTCACACACTGTTGGACTCCTTGCAGTAGGGATTGTGTGACTTGTATGGCTGCTGACTGTTCTGCGGACGTCATCATGCACATGTGCATCCCCTCAAGGCTGGCTGCCATAGTTTGCATCCCCACCTTCACCTCCTTGACCAGCTCCTGCTGTACTCTCACTACTGTCCTCTCAAAGGTGGTCCCTGTGCCATCAGAGTCCTCAGCTGTGCTTGAGCTGGCAGGTCATACTATTGGGGTGGTGGGTGGGTCCCCCTGGGTGGCAGCTGCATGTATGTTCCTCCTTGCGACTGGAGGTGGTGTCTGGAGGGTTCTCAGGACATCTTGGAGGGTTTCCTGGCTGATGGTTGACAGCTGGTCATCCAGGTCATCAGGGTAGTCCAGGACAGACAGATCCACAGGACAGCCATCGTCCTCTGCAATAAGATATTGTAAAATTTGTGTGTCTATGTTGTGCCAGTTGTAATGTGACGTCACTGACTTCCTATTGGTGGTACATTGTCATGTTGGTTCCCATGCATTGTTCCTCTCATTAATGTTTGCAGTCTGTCAGCCCTATGCCCCACCTGCATATCACATGTAATGTGGGCAGTCTGGGCAATTGTCTGTGTCACATATTCTAGGTGTGGGTTCTGTCCAAATTGTGGCTTGCCACCTTCTTGTCCTCATCAACCCTCCCTCTGCTTCCATGGTGAGGCCTTGCAATGATTGTTGGTGTGCTGATGCCACAGCTGTGTGAGCCGAGTGTTCGGCTCAAGCCGGGCGTTCGGCTCGGGCCGCGCATCGCGTTTCTAAGACGCGGTGCGCCCCGAGCCTTTCCTGTACTTTACGAGGCCCCAGACCTTACATGGGGCCTCGCACTGCTCTCTCCCTCCGCATTTTTGGGGTCTCCTGACCCCTCTTACCTGTTCTTGTTTCTTCTTTTTCTTCTTTCTTCTTTCTTGGGTTTTTGCTGCACTTTCCTTTATGTCTTTTCCCCCTTCCCAGGTTACCTTTTTCTTCCCAGCATTCCTCATTCCCTAGCCTCTATGGTTTCTACTCTATTCTGTTCTATCTACTTTTCCCTATCTAAGATGGTGTCCTTTTTCTTCCTGTGGGTCACTTCCTGTTTTTTGGTATTTAAGGGCGGTGTTTTCTTCTCTTCTTTGCGCTGCAACACTTTCTGTTCAGATGGTGTCTTCGCTCCTGATTTCCTTGCCTTTTGGTTCTGGAATTCGCCAATTCTGTGCTATTTGAATTCAGTTCTTTTTGATTCCTGTTCTTTTGTTCTTGTTTTCAGGAGTCATTCTGTTGGAGGTTTTTTCCCCTTTTTTTGGAAGTTTTTTTTTCCCTCTGGCGCTATTTTCTGAAGGTCACGGTCTGTTCTTGGCGTTTCCATTGCCTACAGCACCGTGGCTACCAGAAAGAGTCGCCCCTTTTTGGGCCAAAGCCGAACACTCAAGATCCACGCCACGAGATCTGCAGATTCCAGGCGCAAGCAGCACGTGAGTCGTGACAGATTGCAGCGCCAAACCATTCCGACGTCTTCAAACACCATGGATGACACAGTGGTGGCTGCTGCAGATCCGGATCAATCTCTCCTGACGACGATTCAGCAACAAGCTCAAGAATTACAACAACTACGCAATGAGAATGCTGCGTTACGACAGGCTTTGGCTTTCCGCAGTGGTGATGTTCCAACGCTTTCAGCTTCTACCCATCGTTTTTCTGGTGAACCAACCAAACTGCGTGAGTTCCTTGATTCCTTAACGGTGTACTTCGCCTTCCGACCCACCCAATTCTCCCATGACAGAACAAAGGTGGGTTATCTAATCAGTGCCTTATCCGGTCCTGCCTTGGCCTGGGCAACCACGATGGTATCGTCCAACGATCCGGTATTATCGGACTATTCCGCCTTCGTGAATCGCTTCAAACAAATGTTTAGTCGTCCTGGATTGGAGGCTTCAGCGGAAGAAGCCTTATGCGACATTCAACAAGGTTCACAAGATGTCCTACAATACATAACACGTTTTCGTCAGTTATCGGCAGAGACCACCTGGGTGGAACGTACGCTGGTGACTTTGTTTCGTAGAGGACTCAAAGAAGAAATAAAGGATGAATTAGTACATTCCACCAGAGTGGAAGATCTTCGTGGCCTGATGGATCAAGCCCTTTCCATTGAATACCGCCTTCAGGAACGGAGATCGGAGAAGAGAAGGAGTAGAGGGTCTTTCCAACCAAGCACTTCACGAGTTTATCCGCACCGTTCTGAGGAACCTCGCCCTCCTGCTAGAGACATCGAAGGAGAACCCATGCAGGTGGATACTACTCGAGGTCCTCTCTCCGCTAGCGAGCGGGAAGACAGGCGAAAGAAAGGGTTGTGCCTGTACTGTGGTTCTGCTGGCCATATGCTTCGTACCTGTCCTGTACGTCCGTCAAGGCCATCGGGAAACGCCACTTCCCGTCCTCTGTAAGAAGGGAGGGGACGGGATTATCAGCCATACCTTCCATCAGTTCCTTTAATGACAATACAACATCCTTGCTCATAGTACCAGTCCTGTTACAATTTCCTGACGGCCGTCAAGAAAAGACTATGGCTTTACTAGACTGTGGTGCTAGTGGTATTTACATGGATAAGACGTGGGCCACTACTCAACAAGTTCCTACACAACCCAAGGAAATTCCCGAACAAGTGCACACAGTGGACGGATCCTTGATATCCTCTGGTCCAGTTGATACAACTACTCTGCTGCTGAATTTACAAATCGGTAACCATCAAGAACACGTTGCCTTTGATCTCATAACATCCCCCAACCATACCATCATTCTTGGAATTCCATGGTTCATTAGACATAATCCGTATGTGAATTGGGCAACCCGGACAGTTTCCTTGTCTTCACAATTTTGTTACGAGCACTGTTTTTCTTCTGACAAGTATTGGTCACCTAAGAGATCAATAATTACGGAAGGTACCACCGGTTCTTCCATTAATACAGTCCAAGGAGTCCCTGAACACTATTTGGAGTTTCAAGAAGTGTTCCAAAAACCATCCAGACCTGTGTTACCTCCACATAGAGACTATGATTGTGCTATTCCCTTGGAACCTGGCACTATCGTTCCTTTTGGAAGGATGTATTCCCTCACGGAACCTGAAAAGGGAGTTCTAAAAGAGTATCTGGAAGAAAATATACAGAGTGGTCTTATTGTTCCATCGTCCTCTCCGGCCGGGGCTCCTCTCTTTTTTGTACCCAAGAAATCAAAGGATCTTCGCCCTTGCCTGGATTTTCGAGGCCTGAATAAGATAACTATTAAAGATCGTTATCCTTTGCCTCTCATCAGGGATATTCTAGAAGCAGTCAGAGGGGCTCAACGGTTTACCAAACTAGATCTACGGGGAGCCTACCACCTTTTACGCATTAAAGAAGGAGACGAGTGGAAAACAGCTTTTAGGACCCCTTTTGGTCACTTTGAATACAAAGTAATGCCTTTTGGTCTCACTAATGCCCCCGCAATCTTCCAGAGATTTATGGACTCAGTGTTTTCTGACCTTCTGAACCAGACAGTTGTAATTTACTTAGATGATATTCTTATTTATTCTAGAAATCCCGAACTCCATTCTTCCCATGTGAAACAAGTCCTTCAAAGACTCCGGGCACATCAGCTATTTTGCAAACCAGAAAAGTGCGAGTTTGACAAGACGGAAGTTAAATATCTGGGTTATCATTTAAGTCCCACCGGCATAGCTATTGATCAAGAAAAAGTACAAGCTATTCTAGATTGGCCTTCCCCCTCTTCTATTAAAGAAACACAATGTTTTCTAGGGTTAGCGAACTTTTATCGGCAATTCATCTTAGACTTTGCGAATTTAACAAAAGGATTTGTCTGGACTAAGGCGGCCGAAACAGCCTTTCAAGATTTAAAGAAGGCGTTCACTCAAGCTCCCATCTTAAGACATCCACATACCAACAAACAATTTATTGTAGTTACCGATGCTTCCGAAAGAGCCATTGGAGCCGTCTTACTTCAACAACAAGAGGATGATGGTCTTGAACATCCTGTTTTCTACTTGTCCCATATTCTCTCTATAGCAGAACAACATTACTCAGTACTGGAAAGAGAATTATTGGCCCTGAAAACAGCCTGCCTAGAATGGAGACAGTTCCTGATGGGTTCCAAGGAGCCTTTTGAGGTGAGAACAGATCACCGTAATTTACAATGTTTACGAAATTTCGTATGCCAGAATAGTCGCCAAGCTCGTTGGGCCTTTTTCTTCAGTCAGTATGATTTTTACATTACTTATATTCCTGGATCCCAAAACATTCTGGCTGATGCTCTGTCTCGCCGTTATCCAGATTGTACTCCTGCCCCATCTCAACATCTACTGGAACCTAGTAAGATCATTGGAGTAGCTCAGTCTTTTCTGGAGGAGGTACAACTGGAATACTCCAACTTATCCGATCACGAAGTAGAGAAACTAAGGCCTCTATTACATAAAAGACAAGGTTACTATTATTATCAAGATCTGTTATTCCTCCCTACTGACAGAGTAAGAGAAAAAGCATTACAAATGTGCCATGATTCACCGGTTGCGGGTCATAGAGGCATAAAGGCCACACAAGAACTTATTTCGCGATTTTTCTGGTGGCCTACCTGGAGACTGGATATTGAAAGATACGTTCAGGCTTGTCCCACATGCGCTCAAGTAAAGATTCCCCGTACCAGACCTGCAGGATTACTCCAGCCTTTGCCTGTTCCGCCAACTCCATGGCACACCATCTCTACTGATTTTATGTGTTCGCTACCACCTTCAGCAGGAAACCGGGTAATCATGGTCACTGTGGATTCCTTTACTAAAATGGCTCACTTCACTGCCCTGAAAAAGCTACCTACATCCCAAGAACTAAGCCAGATATTTATCGATCATATCTTCCGTCTTCATGGACTTCCACATACCATTGTATCCGATAGAGAGCCTCAGTACATTTCCCGGTTTTGGAGATTTTTTTGTAAAACACTAAATATCAATAGAGCCCTGTCATCAGGCTTCCATCCTCAGACCAATGGACAGACCGAGCGTCTGAACCAAGGATTAGAGCAATATCTTCGCTGTTTTTGCAATTCTACCCAAAGCAACTGGAACACTTATCTCCCTATTGCAGAATTTTCATACAATAATACTGTCCATAGTGCCTCCAAGGTCACTCCATTTTTCTGTTCCTATGGCTTTCATCCTACCTCTTTTCCTACTTCTCCTCGGTCTACCTCTCCCCTGCCCGCTATCACTCATTTCTCCAAACGACTTCCACAAATCCATAGACTAATTCGATCCAATCTATTACACACCAAGAGATATATGAAGAAAGTAGCAGACAAGAAACGTAGGTCCACTCCGGACTACCATCTGCAAGATAAAGTTTGGCTTTCTTCCAAATTCTTACCCTCACGTCTTTCTCAGAACAAGTTCACACCTCGCTACTATGGGCCTTTCCGTATTCTTCAGCTGATTAATCCTGTCACTGTCCGTCTTCACTTACCTCATACGTGGAAGATTCATCCAGTCTTTCATGTCTCCCAGCTTAAACCTTATGTGCCTGACCCTTACTCTCGTCAGTTTCCTTGTCCTCCTCCTGTCTTAGTGGATGATGTTCCTGAATATGAGGTTCAGGACATTTGTGACTCGTCTTTCTCACAAACGTCTGCAGTATCTGATTCATTGGAAGGGTTATCCTCTCAGTGAATGTTCTTGGGAAGACGCATCTTCTGTTCACGCGCCTCTTCTGATTCAGCGCTTTCACCGTTTATTTCCTCTCAAACCTGGGCCTTCGGGAGGTGGACCTACTGTCGCGCCGCACCGCGCGGCGCGAGCCGAGTGTTCGGCTCAAGCCGGGCGTTCGGCTCGGGCCGCGCATCGCGTTTCTAAGACGCGGCGCGCCCGAGCCTTTCCTGTACTTTACGAGGCCCCAGACCTTACATGGGGCCTCGCACTGCTCTCTCCCTCTGCATTTTTGGGGTCTCCTGACCCCTCTTACCTGTTCTTGTTTCTTCTTTTTCTTCTTTCTTCTTTCTTGGGTTTTTGCTGCACTTTCCTTTATGTCTTTTCCCCCTTCCCAGGTTACCTTTTTCTTCCCAGCATTCCTCATTCCCTAGCCTCTATGGTTTCTACTCTATTCTGTTCTATCTACTTTTCCCTATCTAAGATGGTGTCCTTTTTCTTCCTGTGGGTCACTTCCTGTTTTTTGGTATTTAAGGGCGGTGTTTTCTTCTCTTCTTTGCGCTGCAACACTTTCTGTTCAGATGGTGTCTTCGCTCCTGATTTCCTTGCCTTTTGGTTCTGGAATTCGCCAATTCTGTGCTATTTGAATTCAGTTCTTTTTGATTCCTGTTCTTTTGTTCTTGTTTCCAGGAGTCATTCTGTTGGAGGTTTTTTCCCCTTTTTTTGGAAGTTTTTTTTTCCCTCTGGCGCTATTTTCTGAAGGTCACAGTCTGTTCTTGGCGTTTCCATTGCCTACAGCATCGTGGCTACCAGAAAGAGTCGCCCCTTTTTGGGCCAAAGCCGAACACTCAAGATCCACGCCACGAGATCTGAAGATTCCAGGTGCAAGCAGCACGTGAGTCGTGACAACAGCACCACACATAGCAATATTGCCCTGTCCCAGTCTATCATTTTTTACATACACCTGTGCGGTGCTGAGACCTAGCACCACACTATGTATGGCATTTCCATGAGACAATACAGGTGTTACCATTGGTAGTTTCTCATGTTGATGTTTGCGTATGTGTGCTACATTGCATTGCACTGGTGGGCCTGGCAGAGTTCCATTTCGTCTTGCGACTGTGCAGGTGTGTTTGCCTTCCTACACACATATGTCCTCCCCCTCAATGTAGTTGTCTTAGCACTATGACACCTGAGATGTTGCATGACGGCATTGCAGCTATTGTGACACAGGCACAGGGGTAAACCCAAGGAATGGTCAGCATGGGTAAAAAATTACTGCTCTGTACATCATTATGTATGTGACAGTGCCTGATGGTTATTGAGTCTATGGATGTGAGCAGTTGACAGGAGTTGTACTTGGATAGGGATCGATGGGGATTGATCATGTAGTCATACTGAACCCTCATTTTGAGTGTGTTTGTGCCATTGGCACCTCACTGCCATTTCCTATTTGACCAGCATACACAGCACAGGTAATGGTAAATGCTGCTTGAGCCAATGGCCTGTGACTGGGCATTGTCCTCTAGTTTACATTCCGACAATACCAGCTGTCCTGTGACACCAGACCAGTTTTACATTCTACCCTACCCTCCTGGTCTGCTTCAGCATTTCCAGCAGCCTTGGCATGGCGGTGTACCCTCATGCAAAGGTTGTTGGTGTTGTATTGTGCTGTGCCTCTGGATGCCCCTGCACAGCCTATGCACCTGGCATGAGCAGTTTAGGGAGTCCCGTGCCGTGCCCCTTTGCCCTTTCCACTGCTTGATTTGCAGGGCTGACGTGCATTGTGTAGTAGGTATGTGCCTCTCCCTTCTTGCACTTGACATATAGGCATTTTAGCCCCCATGCAACTTACCCAGCATATGTGTTATTTCCTGGTAATCTGTGCCGTCCTGTCCTGCGATACCAGTGATGATTTCCTCCGGGATGACGGCTGCAACCATCTCTTCCAAGTCCTCTTGCGGTGCTGGACTCCCACCTCCGTTCTGCAGTGCTGCATTCCTATTCCTTGCCATTTTTCTTTTGTCCTGCGCTTGCAGTCATGCCAGCAATTCTTGCACTCATTGACAGTTCTCCTGACCTCTGCCACACTGTTTATCTTGTCCACAATCTGTTGCCAAATTGCCTCTCGCCTCTCAATTGACAATTTACAGGTGATGAAGAGTTGATGCTGGTGCTCTGTTATCTCTCTCACCAGAACTTCATGCTCCTGTGCGCTGAAGAGACACCTCTTCTTCTTGTCTCTCCCCTGGGCCTTGTCTGTGTCCTCCTGGTTGGTTCCTGGTTGTCTGGGGTCTCCATGGGGTCACTCCCGGCTTCTGGGATCCATTTTGGGTCTCCTTAGCACTGTTTGCTCCGTTTGCGTTGCTTTTGACACTATTGCGTGGAAAAACGGCGCATATCTGTTTTGCAATGTTTTTCCATGTCACAAACCGGATTAGAGTCCTTTTTCCTGCGTTAACGTTATTTTGCCTTACGACAAGGCGCAATGGTTAGCGTGAGGAACAATGACTCTAACCTATTCTTAGCGTCACCCAACGTCAAAGCATAAATTTGACACACAGGTGGTGTTAAGAAATGACGCTAGCCAGCACAAAAATTTTGATGCAAAACTGCGTTAGTGCAGTTTTGCGTCAAAAAGTATAAATCTGGCCCTGAGTGTCAACATTCCAAAAAGACAGAAGAGCATCACATCAAAAGGGATGTCAGCTGTCTGTTATCACAGCCCCACCCACCATCCACTGAGATTTACCAGGGATCCTTGCTATTGAGTAAAACATAAACTTCAACAGCCATGACAAAGTAATTGGAATAGGATTTCTCAAATAAAATCAGGGTTTATAAACCACAGCTACTCACCCTTAATGGACTCAAGGCGCTGCGGGGGTTAGTTCTCTGAGCTTCAGTTGAAGATTTTAAGGTCCTTCCTGAATAGAGTCAGCGATGGTGACTACCTGAGGTGCAGGGTGTTCCTACTCTTAGCCACAAGGTAGGTGAAGGATCTTCCACCTTCTGAGGCCTTCTGTATGTGGGGTACTGTGGCTAGTGCTTGAGTGGAGAGGTCTGGTGGGGGAGTAGGTGGTGATGTGGGGGTTGAGGTAGGTGGGTCCTAGCTCATGGAGGGCCTTGTAAGTGTGGATGAGGAACTTGAAGTCAATTCTTTTCACGATGGGAAGCCAGTGGAAGTCTCTTAGGTGGTTGCAGGTATGTTCACAGTGGGGAATGTCCAGGATGATTGTGGCAGAGGCGTTTTGGATCTGCTGTAATTTCTTCAGGTTCTTCTGGGTGGTACTGGCTTAGACGGCATTGCCATAGTCGAGTCTGCTGGTAACCAGTGCATGGGTTACGGTTTTGTGGCAATCCTTTGGCATCCATTTGTAGGTCTTCTGGAGAAGTCGGAGTGTGTGAAAGCAGGAGGATGCAACTGAGTTGACTTGACAGGCCATGGTGAGCAATGAGTCCAGGGTGAAGCGGAGGTTTCTAAAATTGAACAATTTAGAGATCAGAGTACAACTTTTTCTCAATTAGGGCAATGGAGTTAAATACTCCAAGGACCTGACAGAGTACATGTAGTCTGAATTTAGACTTGCCCACCGCCCTGCTGATAAATCTAGTAATTGAGAGAGACTCCCATCATATCATAGAAGTTCCAGTCAATGAGTTAACATTTTGATGGACACCTCTATCAAACTGTTTTGGCTTCTTGAATAACAAAAAACCAAAGCAGGATTTTCTTTTTAAAAACCCAAAAGAAACTAATGACCACCACACCATGAGAACTTTCTTTAATGTTTGTGGTACGGGGTCATTTAAACATCTTTACTGCCCCGTACCTCCATATTTTTCACAGTCATAAGGGATAGTAAAGACTGGACATTTGACTACCCATTCTAAATCGAGGGGAATGATGGGCAAATGACCAAACCACCCCTTGCTCCCTTGGCCAACTAGACACCACAGATTGTTTTGTTTTTGTTTACACTCCTGGGGGACAATTATTTTATTATGCCTTTTCTGCCCCCTCCCCCCCATGAGGCATATCAGCCTATATTAATTAGGCCAGTGTGCCCTTTTGGACCCGCTTTGGTTCCCCCTCATTTTGGACATGTTTTTGGCTCTTCCCTGTCACAGGCACTTGGCCCACCTACACAAGTGAAGTATCATTTTTACCAGGAGACTGAGGGGAACATTGGGTGGTAGGATATTTGTGCTGGTGTGGTGATCCCACACAGAAATGGGGGAAAATTTGATTTTTTTAGCTGAATTTGAGGTTTGCTGAGGATTCAGGGTAAGAAAACACTGGGGGGATCCACGCAAGTCACACCTCCCTGGACTACCTCAGGTGTCTAGTTTCCAGAAATGTTTGAGTTTGGTAAGTTTCCCTATATGCTGCTGAGCCCAGGACCAAAAACGCAGTTGCACCTCCGCAAAAACAGGTTGTTTTGTATTTGATAATTTTGATGTGTCCACATAGAGGGTCATTCTGACCCTGGCGGCCGGTGGCCGCCAGGGCCACCGACCACGGGAGCACCGCCGACAGGCTGGCGGTGCTCCAATGAGCATTCTGACCGCGGCGGTTCAGCCGCGGTCAGAAGCGGAAAGTCAGCGGTCTCCCGCTGACTTTCCGCTGCTCATTGGAATCCTCCATGGCTGCGGAGCGCGCTCCGCAGCCATGAGGATTCTGACCCCCCCTACCGCCATCCAGTTCATGGCGGGAAAGCCGCCATGAACAGGATGGCGGTAGGGGGGGTCGCGGGGCCCCGTAAGAGGGCCCCAAAATGTATTTCACTGTCTGCCTTGCAGACAGTGAAATACGCGACGGGTGCAGTAGCACCCGTCGCACCTTCCCACTCCGCCGGCTCGATTACGAGCCGGCATCCTCGTGGGAAGGTCGTTTTCCCCTGGGCTGGCGGGCGGTTTAACTGGAACCGCCCGCCAGCCCAGGGGAAAACTCGTAATACCCGACGCGGTCTTTTGACCGCGGCGCGGAAATTTGGAGGGCGGGATCCTGGCGGGCGGCCTCCGCCGCCCGCCAGGGTCATAATGAGGCCCATAGTGTTTTGGGGCATTTCCTTTTGCGGGCACCAGGCAACCCACAAAAGTTAGGTACCATTTTTATTGGGAGACTTGGGGGGATGCTGGGTGGAAGCACATTTGTGGCTCCTCTCAGATTTCAGAACTTTCTATCATCAAAATGTGAGGGAAAAGTGTTTTTTTTGCCACATGTTGAGGTTTGCAAAGGATTCTGAGTAACAGAACCTGGTGAGAACCCAACAAGTCACCCCATCATGGATTCCCCTCGGTGTCTAGTTTTTAAAAATGCACAGGCTTGGTAGGTTTACCTAGGTGCCGGCTGAGCTAGAGGCCAAAACCCACAGCTAGACTCTTTCCAAAAAACACATCAGATTTCAATGTAAAAATGCGATGTGTCCAAGTTGCGTTCCCTGTTGCAGGCATTTGGCCTACCCACACAAGTGAGGGACCATTTCTATCGGGAGACTTGGGGGAATACTGAATAGCAGAAAAAGTGTTATTGCCCCTTGTCTTTCTCTACATTTTTTTTCTTCCAAATGTAAGACAGTGTGTAAAAAAGACATCTATTTGAGAAGTGTGCTGTAATTCATATGCTAGTATGGGCACCCCGGAATTCAGAGATGTGGAAATAACTACTGCTTCTCAATACCTTATCTTGTGCCCATTTTGGAAATACAAAGGTTCACTCGATACCTATTTTTCACTCTTTATATTTCACCAAATGAACTGCTGTATACTCGATATACAATAAAAACCCATTGCAAGGTGCAGCTCTTTTATTGGGTCTGGGTACCTAGGGTTCTTGATGAACCTACAAGCCCAACATATCCCCACAACCAGAGGAGTCCAGCAGGCATAACAGTATGTTACGTTTGAAAATTTTGGCTACCTTTCAGAAGTGTTTAGCTGTCAGGGATCCAGCATTGGTTTCACACCCATTCCTGTCACTAACTGGTAAGAGGCTAAAAGCAAAAAATAGTAAAAATGGGGTATATCCCAGTAAAATGCCAAAATTGTGTTGAAAAATGTGATTTTCTGATACAAGTATGTCTGTTCCTGAAAGCTGGGAAGATGGTGATTTTAGCACCACAAACCCTTTGTTGATGCCATTTTCAGGGAAAAACACAAACCTTCTTCTGCAGCTCTTTTTTCCCACTTTTTTGCTGTATTGTGCAAATTTCTTGGTCTCCTCCAGGGAAACCCATAAACTCTGGGTACCTCTAGAATCCCTAGGAAATTGGAAAAAAAGAATGCAAATTTGGCATGGGTAGCTTATGTGGATAAAACATTACGAGGTCCTAAGCGCAAACTGCCCCAAATAGCCAGATAAGGCATGGCACCTGAGGGGGAAATGCCCTGGCAGCTAAGGGGTTAAAAGGGACTGAATCTCTGCCGGTGACCTCGCAACTTGAAGTGCATAGGTCTCGCGCACAGATGTAAGCGTCACATGTTTTTGAAACAATAAAGCCTTGAGTCTGCTCAGCTTGTCATAATTCACATCAGAAGTAGCAATATGAGGCCAAATGCCTGCTACTCCTCTTTGTTGTGTAGGGGGAAAAAGGACATTCCCACAACATGTGACAATTTGGGAGACTGAAACGACATAAGCTATTCCGGCTCCCATTCCAGGACAGCTCTCACCGTTAAGGAGTGCATAGCTGCCATTGAGAGCACTTGGAACGCAGGTCTAATCAAGGGGACTGGAACTCCCTTCAGATAACAAGTCAAGCTCGCTGCCAAGGCATTACATGCCCCGTGCAAGGATGGCTGTTTACAAACCATCGAATGGCTCACAGAAGTCTTGCATTCACTACCTCTAAGAAAGACCTCTTTCATGTCATGTAAACATTAGTACGAAAAGGGAACCTCCCACACATCATGTATATAACTATCTCCCCGCCTTTCATATCTGCCTACTGCAATGTGTTTTAAGCAGGATGTGAATTGAAGTGTTGAAATCAGCAGATTTATAACCAAGTGTATTGGCCATTCAGCAGATGGTATTTCAACCACAACAAAAGGCAACTTTTCTAATTTCTCGATGTTTAGCATGACATAAGTCGTTTCCTTCTTAGCCATTATTTGTTGTTGTCGCATTAAGTTAAATGTTGAAAATATGTCCCTTGCGTTAACGTGTTGCCAGGAAACGCAACCTGCTTTCAGTGTTTGTAGTGTCCAAGCTAACTGCATAATGGACCTTAGCTGACTTTGTTCATGATGTAAAGAGGACATGTCACTCTGTACTATGTCTATTGCAAAGGATACAATGTTATTTAAAAAGTATATCCGGTTTGGAAAAAGTGTTAATACCATAATGTACAATGGCTAATGCTTTCTGTAAGTTTTCCTGATCAATTTGCCTTAACAGGGCAGCCGCTTATTGTTGGGAAAGTTTCCAAGTGTCATTATATACTGCATATAAGAAACATTTTCTGTGTTGTCTTCTGGGGCCTAACAGAAAATCCTGTAAATCTGTTTCATTATACAGGAGACTAAGGTGTTCTGTAACAGCAGCTAGTGAGGAACTTTTCAACAATTGCTGGCATAATTTTCCTATGCTGTGTGTTGTTACTATACCCGAGTGTTATGAGGACACATAGCGAGGGTCCGGCTTTTATTTGTTCTAAAACCCCTGTGGAATTTACAACACGTGTACGGCACCCGTTGGTGTCTACAGGCCACAGTAACCACCCACCAGGAAGTGAAAGTGATGTGTTAAATGTTCCATTCTGGACTCATTCATCGAGCTGATTTTCAGATGCATTTATAAATTTTTGCCATTTATCAAATTTTGCAGGGGCAGGAATGCTGGGCACATTCAGTTCCTTAATTTTATACAAACCTAAACAACTTTTCTGTTGTATAGTTTCATTAAAAAATATTATTTGACCAGGTATCAGGTGTGCTCGAAATAAAGCTTCCTTTCCCCTTATTTGCCAATTTTTAGTTCCCCACACACCTCTCAAGTCTATCAACTTCAACCAGTAATCATAGCCTTCAATAGCCAACAGGGAAACAAAGTAACCAGAATTAATTAATTTTGTATCAGTCAAAAAAACATGTTGACTTTCCATCACTGGATATTTAAAATAACATGACTCCGTTTTTTTAACATTGTTCCCAGAGAAATATGCACGTTTTTCAGTATATGTTTGGGAACTCCCCACTGGTGGAGTTGGACAGTGTTCCCACTGTGTGTGATCAAAAATAGTCTTTGGGGTACTTGCTCTGTGAATAAAACGATCTCCATAATAATTATAACAGAACATATCACCATAACTTTCCTTGGATTGATAAACTGTAGAGGATCCTATTTAGTTTTAATGGTAATCAGGAGTTTAGCTTAGCCATTGGCTTGCAGTCCTGTCCTCCCATCACCCAGTGACTTTTAACCTACTTAGCTCACTCTGTTTTAGCACATTTATTTAATTATTTCTTCCAAAATGGCTGCCATGTTCATAGTTAGGAAGAGGATTTTGTTTCAAGTTATCATTGCCACTCTGTAAAGGTGTCACTATCAGCGTTAAAGACAAATGAGATACGTAGGTATTCACATTATGTACTTTCCCACTTTCGTGTGACATTAACATAATGTACCTTTTCAGGGAATTGTTTATATAATTTCCACCCCAAGAATGCCATCTTATCTATTGTTTGGGAACATACCTGCGTCAGGAATCCTACCAGATCTGTATAAATACATCTCACACAGACAAGATAATCAGAGGGATTCCCACCAGATGCCATCGACGCTACTTATGCTACACGTTGCCTTGATGGTGACCTAGTCTTCTTATCCTTACGGAGTCTGATCTAGAGACCTCATTCCAAGATAATGAGTATTGGGGGGGGCTCTTCCTATGGACATGGTACTGGCAGATTAGGTTTAACACCTAGCTCTCTTTAGGTTAGAAATTAGGTTCATCATGTTAGGTTATTAGGGCCTATTTCACATCCATTTCATATTACATGTTATTGCAAGATGGTGGGGGTCTTTGTATTCATGACTCACGTTTTTCCCATTCTGTTTCTTGCATTGTTCATCATCCTAATCATTGCAGCCCATGCAATATACAAAACCTTTTGAATACTTCACTACATCTCTTTCATTGCCTGTGTTTGACTGAGATGTTGCTCATGTGAGAAAAGGGTTATCTCTGTTTAACCACAACCTCCCTGAGATGTCACACTCTTGAGTCCATGTGTAAAGGCTGCCACAAATCACCTTTTACTGTCTGGGTTTTGGTGAGGTACTGCTTGTGAGCCAGGAGGGTTGGGCAGACAGTTACGACTTGTTGTAGGATTGGTCTAGTCACCTACAAACAAAAGTGCTGTCATCCCTAAACCAGCAGTCTTGCCTAGAGCAAGAGTCAAACTACGACAAAAAAGCCTCATTTTCAAATACATTATAATTTTGCAAATCAGACATCATAGAATCAACTGTTTTCACATCCCAATCATCAGAAACTACTCCGGGTGTAATTACATTGTTTATGGAAAGTTTGAATACATATGGAATTTGAATGACCTCAGTCGGGCAATATATATCAAATAACACTTTATCCCAAACAATATCATCAGGAATTAGTATAGCTGAATTCTTCACTAGGGACAAGTCTCTGCGGACTTTGTGCGAAGAAAAATTGGGTTTTAGGACCTCATCCACCAATTAAACTGTAGAGCGTTCAGGAAGGTAATGACCATGTATAAGTGAGAAGAAAACAATGACAAACCCAATCCAAAGGACAAAGGCAAAGGCAGTTAGTAAGAGCCATAGATAGTTCCATGGAAGAATGAAATAGTTAATTTTAAGCCAAGTTATAAGCTTACATGCTATTGACAGTTCTGTCGCAGTAGAGAAAGATCACTCAGTAAAAGTTTCATTGATGTCGGCATGATATCCAGAAGCAGTTTGCGCAAAAACTGGAGCCGTGTTTGGAAGAGGAGAACTTGAAGAAGACTCCCTTAATGGTTCATAGTAGACTATGTCATCCATTTGTGTGGAATTTGAATAAAATCAATCAATATTATTGGTGTTCTTTGTAGTAGTAGAAGTTAGTGGAACCAATGAAAGCTAATTTTCCACCCTCCCCAGGCTCAGAGAGGTGTCAGTGTTGCTGCTTAAAACCTGTAGAGGAACATCCTGGTTTGTGGTTAGAGGGATTCAGGTACTGCCTAGGAGTCCCCTAGGTCTGCTGTGCAGGATCGACCATGTGGTGTAGCGTGACATTGTCGATGGAGACTAAGAGATTTTCTTTAGAACCAGGCAGTGGTGGTAGAATGACAGTATACCGTGTATTCCCAGGACTGGAACCTGTGCACAATAGGAAGAGCCAAACTCTTTTTTCACACCAATCTTTTCATGCACTAGATCCCCAACTTTTGGAATCCAGCTGGTAGATGTTATTGGTACATCCCTTATTCTCAAGGCGACGGCACGGGCAGATGTGTTGTCATCCTAGAACTGTTGTAAGTCCTGCAAGACAGTGACACGTTCATTTATGTCAAAAGGCGTATCTGCCACCTCCATGCAAGGACCATCAAGATTTGGAACATAGATTTATGTTCTGAACAGGCATTCATTTGAAGTGTGCCCCCCCCAGAGACCTTCTGGGCAGATTGTTAAGTGCTCTCTGGACTCCATACAGGTGTGTAAGCCAACTACAACCCATGCCTAGTACTCTGGCTGTGAAGGATTGCTTTAAATCACAGTTTCATTGCTCCTTGACACTATTTCCCTCGGGATGAAATGGACACAAGTAATGCAGTTGGACCCCTAATGAAGCCATGGCATCCCTCCCTGAAAGCCCTTGAGACAAAAGCAGGGCTCTTGTCCAAGTGAAAAGCTGCAACAGCATATGTGCCGATAAAGAAAAATCTTTAATAATAGAGCGTCAGCCGAGCATTGTGGCCAAACCCATATAAATCTGGAGCATGAATCAACAGCGACTAAGATGTATTTGCATGCATTATCAGGTGTCAAGGGACCACAATGGTCCATGTACACACATTGTAAGGATTTGTTGGATATTAGGAGGGGTGTCGGCGGTGGGTGTTTGACGGTGGATCCTTTTATTTGCTGGCAGATGTCGCAACAAAAAACATACTGCTTGGTCTGTTTGTAGAGACCTGGCCACAAGTAACATGCTTGTAAAAATAATATTATAGCCTCCACACCAGCATGGGCAGAAGCAACTCCCTCATGTGCTGCTTTGATCAATTTTGGTCTTTGGTCTTTACTGGGATGGGTTAATGGTATAACTGCTAGGGCTGTATTAAGGCATGATATGCGGTAGGAATATTTAGCAGGATGCGCTTTCGGTAAGGGCGTGCGGTTATCCGAATCTTTCACAACTGCCAGTGTTTCATCATCTAATTTAGTTCTAGAGCGAGTTACTGTAGCACCAGAAGCCGTAGCTACTGCTGATTTGGCTGCTTCATCAGACAAGGTGTTGCCTACAAGGTGTATCACTACACGCTGATGTCCCAGTGCATGTACAACATGGATATTGGGTAGCGTTTCCTTCAGATCCGCTACTTTCCCCTATAGAAGTCTCTATTTAATGGTGCTTCCTTTTGAATCTCTGAACCCATTCTGGCGCCAGTAATGCAGATATTCATTGAAAGGCTTGACACAATAGTAAAAAATCACAGACAATCAGTGTCATCTGCTCAGGATCCATATGTTCCAGTGCATCACCAGAGCCTTGAGCTCTGAAAGTTGTGCAGTGGGTGTCAGCATATTTATGCTTGGTGCCTATAGCTGTTTGGGCTGAACCATCAGTATACAAAATTGTCTGATATTGTTCAATAGGCAATGTGTTTGCCGGAACTGGATATTAAAGTTCATATTGCAAAAACTCTTAGGTTTGTAATTTTGAGTCAGAAATACAGTCAACACATCACAGATGTTGCCCATTGGATCCAATGTGGATGTAATGCTTTAGCGTTAGGAACGCTAGCTTTAGCAACAGCCTCAAGGGCTGGGATGGGGGATACAACAATGATACATTTCCCCTGGGCCAGAGGTCTCTGTTTAATGACAGCCATCTGAACAGCTGTGAGAATTTTCTCAGTGGGAGCAAAGCGTTGTTCAGCTGTAGAGTACACCTGTGATTCGTGTGCAATCGGGACGGTCTCACCCTCTTTGAATATTCCATAGGTGAGACCAATGACATCAGCAATTACTCTGATGACCAGATTTGTTTTTGTTTCTCATATGTAGGTGTTTTGCTTCAAACATGTCTTTGTGTAATGCTCTGAGAATGTGTGTTCCACTGTCCAGTATTTACTGGTAAAGTCAGGACGTATTAAGCTATATAATGGTTTAATGAGTTGTGCATAATGTGGAATGTATGTTCTGCCAAAATTTAAAAAGCCCAATAAAGACTGGAGCTTTATGATTGTATTTGGAGGTTGTGATTGTGCGCATTTTTCCAAAAATTGGGGAGCAGGGCCCTTGCCTTCATCTGATAATTCGTATCCCTGGAACAGAACACTAAGAAAGGCTATTTTTGTTTTATTTAAATTAAATGTGTAGCCAAATTTGGCAAATCCTACAACAATGCAGACTACCCGTCTTATATGTTGCATGAGGTCGTCGTCCGTGAAGTGCAGTGGCTTCAGTTTTTTGTTTCTTAGTTGGCTGATAATAAGTTACTCCTCTTGAGTTTTGTTTCCTCTGTAACTCCTAGTGTGATTCCAGGTGGCAACCCAAGATATTCCAGTTTATAGCATAACATGTGTGATTACAGTCTTATTATGCTGCATTGCATTTAACCATTTGTTTTTCAGATCTCCTTCCCTGCTATTGGTGTTGCCTGGAGGTGGGTCTCTTGCTCAGCAACGTGCAGATCCTGAGGACTTGGGCATCCTGACAGAATAGTGAGCCCACAAATTTATACTTCCTCTTGGTCTGCACGGGGGCTGCTCAAGATGGCCACCCTAGATGCTCTGATACAGGCCATTACCCAAATATAGAGAGAATTGTCAGAATCAAAAAATGTTACAGCTGATCTAGTCAATAAAGTAACTCAGCTACAGGTCAAGGTGGATGGAACAGGGGGTACATCCCCACCACGCATAATGCCTCCCTCGTCTACTAACATCGCAGTGAATGTGCCCACACAGCTTCCATTAGTGGCTGCAGAGAGATTTTTGGGGGATTCATCTAAGGTCCAAGTGTTTCTCACACAGGTGGAGTTACACTTTACGTGTCGCCCTGCCGCCTTCCCAGACCCACAATCTAGAATTGCTTTTCTTATTTCTTACCTGACTGGTGACGCAGCCATTTGGGCGGTCCCTTTGGTACGACTAGATAGTCCATTGTTGTACAATTGGCGTCAGTTTGTGGACGATTTTGAGAAAGTCTTTGATAGACGTGCAATCACCATGTCAGCGGATAAAGAACTCTTGGAACTGCGCCAGGGCAATAAAGATCTCATTTCATATTTGTCTCATTTGAATCGCCTGCCAGTGGAAACCGTGTGGCCTGAGGAGAAAAGATCCGCAATATTCTACCAAGGTCTAAAAGAAGAGTTGAAGGACATCCTGGCTCAAATCGATCCTCAACCCAAAACTTGAACAGACTTAATAAATCTAACTCTTAGGCTAGACCACAGACTTACAGAGAGGAAAGGGGAAAAGAAAAAACCTGAACGTGGTAATTGGTGCATGGACAAGTACCGAACTCCCTTAATGTCCTTAGAGGCCACCACCGAACCAATGGAGATAGGGACCATTAGACAACCCCTAACCAAAGAAGAAAAAGACCTGCAACGTCAGAAAGGTCAATTCTTGTACTGTGGAAAAAAGGGGCATTTTGTAAGGGAATGTCAAGCAAAACCTAAAAACAAGATGGATGTCTCTACCAACCTGAAGAAAAAGATAGCAACCCTAGAAAACCCAGAGGAAAACTAAGAAGCCCAAGGAAGGGGACCTCTTGGGTAATCTAACGATCCCTTCAGTATGTTCTTGTGTTAACCAGCACGTTAAACATCTCTGAATTTGCATACAACTCATGATACAAGGAAAATGGCAGACCATGCACACCCTGATAGATTCAGGAGCAACCGACAACTTTGCAGACTTTCAATCTGCTCAAAATTGTGTCAAAAAGAAGGTACCCGAAATCGTGCAAGCAGTGGATGGCAGTGAATTAGCTGGCGGCCCAGTTACCATGCATACCTCACAGATGCAAATGATGTGCAAGGATGCCAATGGCTATGAACATCGCGAAAAGATACTCTTTGAAATAATTCAAGCCCCTCAGTATGGTTTTATTTTAGGAATACCTTGGCTAAAATTGCATAATGCGCAAATAGATTGGCAAAAACAAACCCTAATCTTTTCCTCGTTACATTGTCAAAATAATTGTCTTCACTCAAAAGAAAGGAAATCCCAAAAACCACTGCCCACTGCTGAGGAAAAAGAGAAAATCCTGCCAAGGAGACACTCCAACTATGCCGATGTCTTCAGTGAACAGGCAGCAAGTAGTTTGCCACCTCATAGGTTGTACGATTATCAAATCGACCTCTTGCTTGGTGCCAACGTACCTAATTGCAGTATCTACGCCCTATCTGAGAAAGAAAAACAGTATCTGCGTGAATACCTTGACCAATGTCTGGTTAACGATTTGATCCGGCCATCACGCTCCCCAGCAGCTTCTTCACAATTTTTTGTACCCAAGGCCAGCGGTGATTTGAGACTCTGTATTGACTACAGGGCATTAAACAAGATCACCATTAGGAACAAATATCCATTACCACTCATCCCAGTATTGCTAGACCAAGTAAAAACTGCAGTCATTTATACCAAGCTTGACTTACGTGGGGCCTATCATCTAGTTTGTATACGTGAAGGGGACGAGTGAAAAACAGCTTTTAAAACCCTCTATGGTCTGTTTGAGTATCAAGTGATGCCATTTGGTCTATGTAACGCCCCGCGGCTTTCCAGTATTTCCTGAATGACATTCTGAGAGAGTATCTAGACATTTTCATGATTGTTTATATTGATGACATCTTGATCTACTCTAACTCAGAAGAAATCCATGAAAACCTTGTGATAAAGGTCCTGCAAACCTTGCGAGCTCATCAGTTGTACTGTAAACTAAGCAAGTGCGAATTCCACACCAAAGAAGTAGAATTCTTGGGAGTCACTTTGACGCCCAATGGTATGCAAATGATGGAACGAAAGATTCAGGCCGTAACCGAATGCCCCACACCAAAATCAGTACGAGACGTCCAATGCTTCTTTGGATCCGCAATTTTTTACCAGCCTGTTATTGACCATTTTTCCCAAAAAGTAGCTCCAATTACGAAACTGTTGCGAAAAAATTCCCTCTTTTTCTGGCCCAAAGAATCTGATGAAGCCTTTAAGGAACTAAAAAGGGCTTTTACCTCCGCCTCCATTTTGGCTCACCCAAAGGTCACGGAGCCATTCATAGTAGAAGCAGACGCTTCTGATGTAGCAGTGGGGGCTATACTTTCGCAACGTCACCCCTGCACTGGGCAACTACACCCCATTGCATACATGTCACGGAAGTTAAACGCAGCCAAACAAAATTACACCATCGCGGAGAAAGAACTATTAGCAATCTGTGAAGCCTTCAAGGAATGGAGGCATTATTTACTGGGAACAAAACACACAATCACAGTCTACTCTGATCATAGGAACTTACAGTTCATGAGCTCAGCCAGAATACTGACTCCCAGACAGTTACTGTGGATATTATTCTTCACTGAGTTTGATTTTGTAGTAACCTTCAGACCAGGCATAGAGAATAGAAAGGCGGATGCATTAACCAGACAAGACTCTTCAATAACACATGAAGAATCAAAACCGTTGCCAATCGTAGCGCCCTCAAAGGTGTTGTGTTTCATAGCCGCTGAACAATTCTTTGATCTTATCCGCACCCACTTTCATATCACAGAATGGCAAGAGTGGCTGCAACAGGATACCAAACGATCTATTCGGCAAGGCACGCCTTTTCCATGAATCTCGGGTGTTCTTACCCACCATCGAACTAAGGCAAACAGCTTTCCACTGGTTACACAGTCACCCCTTAGCAGGGCACCCAGACCCCCAAAAAACAATGGAATTAATGAAGAAATATTTCAAGGATCTAAAACAAATGCTACAATCATGTGAAGTGTGCACAAGATGCAAAAGTGCACACAGTAAACCAAAAGGCTTATTAATGCCCTTGCCAATCCCAAACCAACCATGGGAACACATCTCTATGGACTTCATTACTGGACTTTCTGAAATACGCCATTTCACCACAATCTTGGTAGTGGTAGACAGTCTCACCAAATACGCCCACTTTATTGCATACAAAGGCCTCCCGACGTCCAGCGCTCTAGCCACCCTTATTCTTCAAAATATTGTCCGTCTTCATGGACTCCCAAACATTATTCTCTCTGATAGGGGGTCACAATTTCCTGCCCACTTTTGGCAAAAGTGGTGCAAGGCCTTGCACATTGACTCTACGTTGTCCACTAGCTACCATCCTCACACTGATGGTCAGACCGAAAGACCAACCCAAACCCTAAAACAATATCTATTGTGTTATGCTACAGACTCACCAACCACTTGGCTTGACCTCTTTTGGCTCGCCGAATTAGCATACAATAACTCTTGCATTCATCCACTAAAACTACCCCTTCTGCGGTCTCTATGGCCGACACCCACACATCCTACCAGTCAAACTACTGGCCTCAACCCGCTATCCAAGACATGTTAGCACACATGCAAAAAATACATTTGCAACTACAAATCAACCTACGCCATGCAAAGTCAAAATACAAGCTACAATACGACAAGAAGCACCAACCCGGGCCTGTATATAAAGAGAAAGATATGGTCTGGTTGTCTACAAAAAAAATCATTTTTAAGAATATGAACATGTTTCACCCCAAGTTCGTGGGACCCTACGAAATCCTACGCCAAGTCAACCCAGTAACTTATAAACTAAAACTACCGCCTTTGCTAAAAATACACCCAGTATTCCACACATCCTTACTGAAACCTGCCATCCCCTCCTGTGTAACGCAGCCCGCCCCACTCTTGGTTCGAGGGCAATGGGAATATGAGGTACGCTCCATCTTGGACTCCCGCTTTCGCGGTTCATCGCTGTGATACTTATTGGCCTGGAAAGGGTATGGACCCGAGAATAACTCATGAGAACCCGCAACAAACATTCACGCTGCTAAAGTGATACGCTGTTTCCATCTCCTTCACCCGACCAAGCCGGGCCCCCGACCGCGCTCAGGCAGGGGGTGTACTGTCAGGATTACGGGGACACGTGGTCTAAACTCCGTCCTCTCTAGTGTTCAACCCACTGCTGCGCGTGTTTGTAGTACCCAGAATATGCCCCCATTGTTTGTTCCCTACTGCGGCAGACCACGCCTTTTCCCATACCCCTGTGGGAGAACTCACCTCTCTGCAGGCACCGGTCGATGGTGGTTGCACTGCAACTACCACCTTCATACCTGCAGGGGTACTGCTGTCTGAACAGAACCACAAATCCCAGCATGCTATGGTGGCGGCCATCTTGGGGTGTGGCTAGTTTATAAATACCTGCCACACCCAAGCAAAGACGCTCACTATTCTGGAGTTTTCCTGGAGAGAGCCGGTTCGGTCTTTTCCCAGCTCTCTCTTTCCCTAAGGCAGAGCAGGAAGGTAGCTCTATGGACAACGAGTCGTCGGACTCGTAGTGGTGAGTCCGTTCCATCGGGGTTTCCCCTGGCAGGTTTTGGCTGCGCCTGCTTTTTTGGAACTTTGTTTCTCCGCTCGTCTCGGCATCTCAGAACCCGGAGTGAGTTCTTGGATACAGTTGTTATTGCCTGAATTCGGAGCGAGTACTTGGATGCAGTTGATATAGTCTGAGTCTGCTGTTAACAACCAGTGTGTTTTTTCTTTCAGCATTCAATTCAGACGCCGTTATTCAAGACGATCTGTGTGTTCTTATGTAAACAAAATTTTAAACCAAAAGCAAAGTACCGTAGCGCATTGCTGGCGCTTTCTTGAACTAGAGAATTTGGGTAATGCTATTTGCGGGGATACTTCATGGCATAATATCCTGTTTCTGTTTAAACTGTGTTATTGACGATGGAAGAGAGTATAATAGGCTTAATATGATGATCAGTCCCACAGTTACGCCTTGCAGTGAGATTTGTGTTGGCAACATTTGTGTTCCCAAGAGCTGTTGTTTTCAGGAAGTCTGAGGCCCATGCTTTAGATTCAGTTCTAGTGAAGTGCAGTGGCTTCAGTTTTTTGTTTCTTAGTTGGCTGATCATAAGTTACTCCTGTTGAGTTTTGTTTCCTCTGTTACTCCTAGCGTTTTTCCAGGTGGCAACCCAAGATATTCCAGTTTATAGCATAACATGTGTGATTACAGTCTTATTATGCTGCTTTGCATTTAACCATTTGTTTTTCAGATCTCCTTCCCTGCTGTGCCCTTCCTGTTTCCCTTCCCCTCGCCTGGCACTTCGAAAACTCAGCGCTACAAGGGCATTCTGAGTTGGTGTTGCCTGGAGGTGGGTCTCTTGCTCAGCAACATGCAGATCCCGAGGACTTGGACATCCTGACAAGTGGACATGGCAAACACAAGCACCACACTTCTTCCCACAGGCACTCACACAAACACCATCCAGAATCAGACATACCAACATCCACTGCCTCCACTGTGGCCCCCTCTTCCTCATTGTCCACCTCCCTCCTAGTTTTGTCTTCACTCACACCCGCATGCACTACATCCTCATCCACTACCCCTATCACCAGCACACCTAACAGTACACGTCCCTCACTGGCAGACACCACCCCCACTTCCATGCACATGTCCCCTTTGTCCTCTCCCACTGTGTCTGTGCCCCCTCCTCCCAAAGTACACAAACGCAAGCACTCAGACACCCAACAGCCATCCATCTCACAACAGCATCCAGCCCATGCACCTGCACCCAAGCACAGCAGACAGACACCTCCTACCACCACTCCCTCTTCTTCCACTCCCAAACCATCTCCCTCTTCCTGCCCCAAGGTCCATAAGAAGCTTTTCCTCTCTACCACTGACCTCTTCCCTACCCCTTCCCCCGTCCCTCACATCAGGCCAGAGCTGTCAGAACCCAGGCAAGCACCTCAGCCACCCAGTCCACGGGCACAGTAGTGTCCCCAACTACTCCAGGTGGGAAAGGATCCCAGCCACCAGCCAGGGAGACGGACAGGGTGCCAGCTCCAAGTGCGTTGAGGAACTTGGAGTCAGTCCCAGCTGCAGGACAGAAGGGCAAGGAGGTAGCCACAGCTGCAGGACAGAAGGGCAAGGAGGCAGCACCAGCTGCAGGATGGAAGGGCAAGGAGGCAGCCCCAGCTGCAGGAAGGAAGGACAACGAGGCAGCCCCAGATTACCTTCAAATTACTCACCCACGCACACAAAGCCCTCCACAACACAGGTACGGCCTACCTCAACGACAGACTCACCTTCCATACCCCCGTTGGCCAGCTCTGCTCCAGCAGCATCGCCCTCACCCCCGTCCCCCGTATTCACCGCACCACCACCGGAGGAAGATCCTTCTCTCACCTCGCCGTCAAGACCTGGAACTCCCTACCGCTCCAACTACGCCAGACCCAAGACCTCCTGACCTTCAGAAAATGCCTCAAGACATGGCTATTCGACCAGTAGCTCCCACCCTCCCCAGCGCCTTGAGACCCTAACGGGTGAGTACCGCGCTTTATAAATTGATTGATTGATTGATTGATTGGAAGGAGGGGCAAGGGGCCTGCAACAGCAGGCAGTAGAGACAAGGGGCCTGGTACAGGGACTCAGTCAGAGCCCCCACCACCAACCATGGTGGTGCAGCCATCCGAGGCTGCAAGGGAAGGGCTTGAGCCTCCACCCACTACTGCCACCTGCATCGCCACTAGCACCGCCACCAGGACTGCCACCAGCACCACTGCCAGCAGCAGCAGCCCGAGTGGGCAGCCGTCCGAGGCTGCAGGAGAAGGGCTGGAGCCTTCCCCCACCACTGCCAGCACCGCCACCTGCACCACCACCTGCACCGCCACCAGCACCGCCACCAGCACCACTGCCAGCAGCAGCAGACTCAGTGGGCAGCCATCCGAGGCTGCAGGGGAAGGGCTGGAGCCTCCCCCCACCACTGCCAGCACCGCCACCTGCACCGCCACCAGCACCACTGCCAGCAGCAGCAGCCCCAGTGGGCAACCGTCCGAGGCTGCAGGGGAAGGGCTGGAGCCTTCATCCACCACTGCCAGCTCCACCAGCAGCACCACCACTACCACCACTGGGCAGCCATCACTACCAGCGGACAGTGTGAAGTCCTGCGTACATGGGCTGTTGTGAGGCCTGGCCCCAGCAAATCCTGTGGTTCTGACACCCACCTGAGAGACTGTGACCTTGCATTCCCCAAGATCTGCATCACTGGGCACAATGCCCCCTCCAGAACCAGTGGAGAAGCCATCCATTCACCCCATCCTCCCCAGGATGAAGCTCACTGGGCACAATGCCCCCTGCAGAACCAGTGGAAGAAGCCATCCACTCATCACATCCTATCCAGGATGAAGCTCACTGGGCACAATGACCCCTCTAGAACCAGTGGAAGAAGCCATCCACTCACCCATCCTCCACAGGATGAAGCTCACTGGGCACAATGCCCCCTCCAGAACCAGTGGGCAAGTCACCCACTTGAGAGACTGTGGCCTTTCACTCCCCAGGACCAACCACAGGGCATGTAGCCCCCTCGACAGCCAGTGGGCAAGTCACTCACTTGAGAGACTGTGGCCTTGCACTCCCCAAGGTCTGCATCACTGGGCACAATGCCCCCTCCAGAACTAGTGGAGAAGCCATCCACTCACCCCATCCTCCCCAGGATGAAGCTCACTGGGCACAATGCCCCCTCCAGAACCAGTGGAAGAAGCCATCCACTCACCCCATCCTCCCCCGGATGAAGCTCACTGGGCACAATGCACCCTCCAGAACCAGTGGAAGAAGCCATCCACTCACCCCACCCGCCACAGGATGAAGCTCACTGGGCACAATGCCCCCTCCAGAAACAGTGGGCAAGTTACCTACTTGAGAGACTGTAGCCTACCCCTCCCCAGGACCAAGCACAGGGCATGTTGCCCTCTCCAGAGCCAGTGGGCAAGTCACCCACTTGAGAGACTGTGGCCTTGCACTCCGCAGCACCAAGCACAGGGCATGTTGCCCCCTCCAGAGCATGTGGGCAAGTCACCCACTTGAGAGACTGTGGCCTTGCACTCTCCAGGACCAAGCACAGGGCATGTTGCCCACGCCAGAGCCAGTGGGCAAGTCAATCACTTGAGAGACTGTGGCCTTACACTCCCCAGGACCAAGCACAGGGCATGTTGCCTCCTCCAGAGCATGTGTGCTTGTCACCCATTTGAGAGACTGTGGCCTTGCACTCCCCAGTGGCTTTGTGGCCCACGGACATTGAGGACTGGGCAGTGTCCCTACATTTGTAAATATGTATATACTTGTTGATTTGGATGCACGTATTGCTACTATATTTATCTTATTACACTCACTTTAATCAATTAATTGTGTCCTTGCATTATTCCTGAGTGGTACGAGGTGAATATGTAATGTCTGTGCATCTGCTTGTGTGTATGGTGTTGGGGGTGGGGGTGTTGTGTGTTGCGTGTGTGTGTCACCCTCTTTTTCCTCCTCCCTCCCCTGTGTGCTAGGCGTCAGTACTAACCGTGGTCGCCTTCGCCAGCGTTGGTGTTCGTAGTGGAGCAGAAGGTAGAAGAGCATGAGGAAGACATGCAACTCGGGCTCCATGGCGGCGTGGTTCTTCCTTGAGTGTCCATAGGTGTGTCGTTTCCTTTCTGTGCAGTGTTTCTGCCAGGCTTTCGATGTTGTTGATACCGCCCCAGAAAAGGTGGCAGATTGGTGTGTCATAGTACAGTGGGCGAAACATTGTCTTCCGCCTGGCTGTAGGCAGTTACCGCCGTGGTGCCTGTTGATTTTGTTCTGGCGGTCGGTGTGTTAAAGTGGCTGTCTGTCTGAGCGGTTTCCGCCGGGGTCATAATTTCATAATGATTACCATTTTATCACCAACCGCCAGGGTTGTAATGAGGGCCTAAATCACATTTTGTGTCTGGAAATAGACTTTAAGTAGGGGAGCTCAAGGCCCCTAAAAATGGTCAACTGTCAAGCAGCCAGCAGGGCTGTGCAAGGTGGAGAAGCTCTGCCAGACTTCCATCTGTAACCTGGAATGTGGGCTAAGGCCTGACAGGCTCTCAGCTGCGTGAGGGGACATCATCCACGGAAATCCAAGACTGTCTGCCCATGGAGCTTGGAACACCAGTGCCTGCCTGCTTGCCAAGACCAGTGTGATCTGTGAGGAAGAGGAGAGCACTGGAGGGAGTAACATCCAGTGTGGAATCTTAGTGGGTTTATATTTGTAGCAAGGTGTGAGGAGATGGCTGCTTCACCAATTGGGTTGTCCCCCGTGGGCAGGTTGAAGTCAGCGATCCTGTATGCCAGAGGGGACTGCTGTGAAGATAGTCATGGTTGGCAGCACTACAATGCTGATTGGGCCTTAGACCGTGAGTTTTGTGAGTGGGACTCCTGAGACTTGGACGACTAGTGAGGCCTATCCAGAATGCTGCCTATAATGAAGGGAGTATAACCACTAAAATAGTGAGAGAAAAGTGGGACTCATGGACCTGCCTATTAAACACTAGAGCCCCAACATATTGTTTGTGTTTGCCATAGTTCACTTTGTGTTTGTATATAAATACTTCTTTTCTTCATAAAAGCAAGTTTTTGACTGGACAACTGTTTTATTGCTACTGAACGTACTTTCAATTGTGAACTTGTGTTCACCCCCTTGCATCTACCTTCACCCCCCCCCAAAAAAAAAGGCCTTGGACTGCTCGACCCATACTACTACTGGGAGTCAAGTGCTAAAGGGGTACTTGGCGCAGTTGCTCACTACCTATAGTAAGTTGGGTCCTCAGACATCAGGAGTAAAAGGCCTCAACACCCACAGTTGGGCCCAGTAGCTCCTGCTCGTCCATGGCTTTCTGATAAATCAATTTAAATCAACTCCAGAAATTCTTTTGTTTCTCAAAAAAATAGTGTTTTCCTGAAATATAATTTCTTCCTCCACAATTCCAGGAAATAGGTTTATTGGTTTCCCTTTCCACAATTTATGCGGAGGTTATGTGAAGACCTTCCAGCCGTGACTTAACTCTGAGTATGCAGATGGGAAATACACTTTAATGTTTGTAAATATTCAAAAATTACACCTGATTTGTATGGGATATCCCTAACTACTCACATGACACATCCCAAGGGATGATAATAAGATTAACTTAGGAGTGGGTAAGTTATGTAAACATGTGTCCTACATGCATACTCGATTGAATTTTCTGCATGGTGGAAAATCCATGGGAGTATGTGTGGCTATAATGCGTAAAGTCATACTATTTCTTTTTTTCACAAAGAGTAAAATATATTTTTCCTGTGAGGAAAGCAGGTGCATTGCACCACAATGAAATATAGGGTGTGCATCTAGGAGTGTACCTTTCCCTTTCCCACTTTTGAAGGGATTTGTGTGTGTTCTTTAACGCACAATTTAGTAGGGTGGGAAAATACCTTCAAAACATTTATGAATAATCACAGATATGTTTTAAGGCGTTTGCACATTTTGTGACTGGCAGACATCCAGGAAAACTCCATGATCCACCCATGGCTGGTAGTTTGATTCAACAGACAATCCACAAAAGTAGGGAAGTACATCCCGGTGGTGGAAAGGTCTGCTGATCCTTATTCTGAGAGTCGAGGAATTTCTACCTGAAAGTCAGTATTTTTACATTGGGAAATCTACTTACATGCCCAAAAACGTTTGAAAACTGGGTCCTCGGTCAGAGGTCGTTTACACTTTATTTAAATTAGGGCCTCTGTTGACGTGTGCCGAGACGTTGGTACTTTTTATGTAAGGTGTTCGGCTGGGGCTATGTAAACAAGGCACCCTTTCATCATTTGCTTTTAGTCTTCAGCCTCTATCAATGATCCCCACATTTGAAACCGAGTCTGTTATTTATGTTTTTTTGTTTTGCGCAAGTACACTGCTGAATGTAACAGCTTTTAGGTGCTTTCAAGACAGGAAAGGTGGATATCATAGTGACGAGAGGGTTGAGCTTACAGTGCCATGGCATTGCTGCTTTCATTTACGATTTGATCAACTTGAACATTTCCAGCTTCTTATCACTTACATTACAAGACATGTTTGAAAAAATAATCCGACAGGAAACATGAACCACACACTTCTGTGGCCCGGGAGCTCCCACGCAGAGTTCCAAGCTATAGGAGGCTGGTTTTGTGCTGTTGTTGCATTTGTGGCATGCACAATATCTCCCTGCTTCGCTTATCGGGTCTTCGCCTCCGCTATCTTTTCATTACAAACTCACCCGTGGTCTCGGTTTGAAGATGTTCCAGCGTTTCTTATCCAGGTCGGCGTTAAGACTGGCCATGTTCTTGTGATAAAAAATGACAGCAATACAACGAGTCCCCTAACGCTTCCTTTACATCTGATCCAAAAGCAGAACGACACATTATTTTGGGAACGGTTGCAGGAAATAATCGTTCACTATCAGTAAAACCACTTTTAATCTGCAAGCATAGAGTGATTCGTATGAAGAGCTCTAGGTACCTTAGGACATTTACTAGGCCTGACAGGCGCCTTTGATAGATAGCCCCTCTTCACTAAGCAGCATACAGAAGGTCTTCAGGTCACTACAGAATTTAACATGCATTGGCAAAGCCAATAGGAATGGCTTTGGAAGGGTGGTGCAATAGTATTTCTTTTTTTTTTTTAAAGCATATGCGAGAAAAAGAAAACAAGGCACCACTTAAACATGGCACCGTATACTTGCAATAAAAATAAATAAATTAAAAAGCATTCAAAGATACGGATGTTTTGCGAGTGATTTTTTTAAAACAAGTCTTTCGGTTAAGACATGCATTTTATTATTATATTGTTTGAAGGGTCAAGAATGACAGTTTAAAAGACAAAGGATGAAGCCCTCTAACCAAAGGTCCTTCTCTGTAAGCATGCTACATATGAGTTTTTTTTTCTGAAGGAATAGTCTGGTGAGACAGCTAAATCTTTCTCAAAGATCGATCTAAAAATATAGGAAAGGCTTAATCACGTTTTTCATAGAACCTTAAAAGGCTGAAGTTATATGCTGTGTCACAGAAGCTGAATGTGGCCCAGCAACATGTTAGTAGTGCAAGTGCACTAACAAGGCTGCAATCATACATGTATTGCTGTAGTCTGTTATTACTGCAGTATACTACATTTAGCATGGGGAAAATACAGTTAAGAGCCTCATAGCTACAATGTTACAGTGACTGAACAAGGAACAACTATCCTAACAATCTGTTCACTGTATTTATTTTAGCCCCTTGCATCTTAGTGTTGACTGAATTCCTTTTATTAAATGAAATACCATATATGCAAATGTGTACAGTGTAATGAACTAGTTCTTACCTTTGTTGAGGGATAGCAGGCACATGGCTCACAAGAAACATGTACGATTTATGCTATATTTGGTTCATTAATATATAGTTTAAGCCATGCGATTCATCAAGTATATATGTTATAAACACAGGTATTCAGCAGCACACAATCTTATTGCATTGATCCTAGTGTGAGCACCGAAGAACAAGGGTATGATAATACTAAGTCATATAACACAAAATATGATAATATCATGGAGTTTGACCTTTATATAAATGTTTAAGTCTATGGGTCCAATTTGACAAAGAGAGTATTCTTTTGCAATGGCAAGAGAATACACTGTCTGCTCGCTCAATTGTGAGTTGGGCTCCTACTTTGGGAGCTTGTTTTATATATATATAAAACACTATATGTATGCTATATTGGTGAAAATAAACAGGGCTGATATGAACCTATGTACAGTGATTGGTGGCTGTGGTAATGAGGTTGAAGCACATATTTCACAGGGATCCATGACATATTTTCCATATTTCACAGGTACCTTTGGAATATTTTCCATACGAAATGGGTGTATATGAAATATGGCTTTTTATAGGAAGGAATAGTACCAATTCAAGTCTACTGATCAATTCTATTTAGCCAACATCCTTGTTGCTCAAATGTGAAAAACAAAAGACAAGAGGAATCTGGCAAAACAAGAACAGTTTGTTTAATTAAACATTACAGCCGAGAGAGCATTTACAGAACCAGGGACTGAGGACTGTCTCTCAATATATATCAGTTTGCAGTGAGGTTTTATATATTTCTCTAAGTACCATAAAGCAATTAAAAACATTCCTTTCTTGGTTGAGAATGTGAACAGTTGTCAAGGAGATGTCATAAACAAAGTTCTGGTAACAAATGTAGGAAGGCCTTGACCTTGCGTGGACACAATGAGGGCCAGCGAGTACGCGTCCAGATGCCCATCCTGAGGGGCGCGTGGTTGCTGTGTGTGATGTGTTCTGATTGGCTAAGCGTTTCTAACTATATGTGGCATCTAACTTTATGGTGTTTTTGGAATGCATGCATCCCCTGGCCATGTGTGTTTTATTGGGGCCAATCTCATGGGACCATTTTGGTGTTGCTGCGCCTATCTGTGAGATTAGATCTACGTTTCCTGTTTTTGTGTCTGCCTGTCCGCTATGTGTCACCCCATCTGTGACATGAAAGTCATCAACCTCAGGCCTAGGTCTCAAAGCCTGCCTGACAACGTATCAAGTTGTCAGGGATGACAAAGCGTTCACAAAAGGTAATATAATAATGGTGATGCGACCTCATTCTTATATGTGAATGTATTCCAATATCAACATCCCACATTAAATAAAAAATATTATTCCAGTTTATAATAACAACACTTTTGACATTGTTAGGTTAGTATGTTAAGTTCCTTTACCTCTAATTCAAATTTCTACCGTTTTTTTCCAAAATGAAAAGTATTCCTGATGTTGGATTTGTCAACCATAAGAATGCTATTCATTTTGAAAATTCAGAGTAGTCATAAAATGAGATTCCTCAGAAAGATTTCCTCAGTTTTTGTTTTTCATCGAACTCACAAAGCAGATGAGCAAAACAGGATTTTCTTGCCCAAACGGTTTAATCTGTATGGATTCATTCATTCAATCAATAAATACTTTATTTGATTATAAATAATAATCATAAAAGCACAGATAATTTGAAATACCGCACACATGGATTAAAAAAGAACGGGTTAATAAAGCATGGAGTAACGACATTGGACAACTGATTTTAGAAAAACACCAACTTTAAAGCAGAAATCATCTCCGTTCAGCATCTATAAAAACATGGTGCTGATCCATATTTGGTGAAATTAGAGCATTTCAACAAAGGAATTAACCAACTTTTAGTATAAAGAACAAAACATTTACAAAATAATGCTAAATGCAAGCGTGTCTAATTAGAGTAGCTCGACGGGGACATATACAGATGCTGCTACTATTGTATTGGGAAGCAACGCAAGCGACGGATTGATCCACTCCTGAATTAGGCCACAGACAGCAGGGACAGAGGACCGGAAGATATGAGCAACTGAACTATGTATATCAGCAAGGCTTCATGGATTTTTGGTTCAACAGTAATTCAATCCACCCCAGCCTATCATAGAGGGGGGTTATAAGTGTTCCGTAATCTCAGAACCAAATCTGAGGCACAGCTGACCCATCGAAAATGCCACTAGAGGACAAAGGAGTGGACAGATCCCTAATGGAGTCATTTATATTGGGGTTTCGGTATACGTGCTATCCTACTTTGCGCTCAGCCGCTGGTTCGATGGACGGTGAAATAATAGTTGTCATGGGGTCGGGCAGTGAGCTGATTTTACTGGGTACATCAATGTTATCACTAACAACAGGAACAGAAGTGGCCGGGGGCTGAGATATTAAAAACGCTGGCGTCATGCGAAGGTCTTCCTTCAGTGAGCTCGGGCTCCTTGTTACCCCGACTGCACCTTCAAGAAAGCTATCAATATTTGTCCCTTTGAAAGAGACGCTCGAGTTGGCAGCAGATTTTCACTCACACATATGTAAAGGCCCAAGACAAACTGGTGAAGAATGAGAGGGGTTTGGCCCCTCCCAGCCTCTTTCAGCCTCTGGTGGGCACAGATGGGCCTGCTTCTGACCTAAGGTGGCCCGTGAGCCTCATCCGCTGCGGGGAGTAAGGATGCCTTAAGTGCACACTGTTCTGGGGGCCCGCCTCCTCCTGAAAGTGCCGAGGTGAGGGCTGGACTCCTCTTCCTCCTCAAAGACCACACACAGTTAGCACCCATGGATTCAAATTATATATTGTACTAATTACAAATCAGCTGTACTGAGACATAAATGAATGCAATGCTGGAAAATCAACCTGTCTAAACTGAGGAAAGCCCTTAAGACCTGAAGCTTTGATTTTCCTCTATTTAGGCAGTTATGTCTTTTGTTATGGTCTCTGTATGGTTGCAGTACCAAGAGACCATACTTTTGGGGTGAGCATTAAACTCTGCTAATATGCTTATAGACACATGCCATATATAATATTGACCATATCAGACAAGTTTACATATATTTTTTAAATACAAACTTTTCATTTTTGTAGGATGGGCTACACACAGGAGAGCTCCTTATGGGTAGCTCGGGAGCGACTAGCTTGCTCAGGAGCTACTCGCTGGAGACCCCTGAAACAGGACCTGGTAGGATGTATGTTCATTGTGTTGCTGACTTCTTTATTCACAGGAACTGTGCTGTCAGAAAGCTTAGAGTTTGTCAGCCAGAAGACTGGGAGCAAGTTGGTTCCTTGGGATCCTTCTTGATTGGTAACAGGTAAGAGATTTAGATTTATCCTTCATTTACTCGAAGTTTGCCTGTTTAGTGCCCCATATGAGAGAAGGAGATGGTATGTTGCAATTAATACAGTGTCAAACTAAGCATCTAATCAGGCAAAGAGTAGCCAATAGGAAGCTGCCTCCCTTACATCGCCTTCATGCACCACAATTTTTTTCTGAGATCTTTTAATCCATAAAATAGCTTAGTTTTCTATTTCTCATGCAGGAGTATTCCTGCAGCTCTCACTTCAGGCCAGTGCTCTACCTCTGAAAAGATGGTACGTTCCAGCATTCACACTGACTCAACCATTGTCTCATATGCACTGAAGGATATTGACATAGGGTCCAATGGGTTGGTTATTCAGGATGGTTCCATTGATGCTTAAAAGCATCTACCTAATCACAAAGTGTGCCAACATGTTGATGCTATGCTGTTCACCACTCTCCACAAAGTGAATCTTATCAGCAAGGGACAACTTTTAAAACCTCCATGGATTTCTTTACGTGCTACTTTTGTGACCTAGGGCTAGATGTAGGAACCGTTTTGCATGTCGCAAACTGCGAAAAATGCAGTTTGCGCCATGCAAAACGGCCATCACGATGCTGATTCACATTTTGCGAGTCGGTACCGACTCACAAAATGGGAATCCGACTCGCAAATAGGAAGGGGTGTTCCCTTCCTATTTGAGAATCGGACCGCAATTCGCAGTTAACACCCACTTGAAGTGGGTGGTAACTCATTCGCAAACGGGAAGGGGTCCCCATGGGACCCCTTCCCCTTTGTGAATGTCGCTAAAAATAATTTTTCAGAGCAGGCACTGCCTGCTCTGAAAAAATGAAACCAAATGGTTTCATTATTTTTTTGAATTGCAACTCGTTTTCCTTTAAGGAAAACGGGCTGCAATAAAAAAAAAAAAACAGCTTTATTAAAAAAGCAGTCACAGACATGGAGGTCTGCTGTCTTCAGCAGGCCACCATCCCTGTGAATGCATGGACTCGCTATGGGGCCGCAAAATGCGACCCACCTCATTAATATTCATGAGGTGGGTCTTTGCGACCCTATAGCGACTAGCAGAAGGTGTCTGAGACACCTTTCTGCATACAATTTTGCGAGTTGCGAGTCGGTATGACTCGCAATTTGCAACTCCCAAAATTTTCTTTTGCTACATCTGGCCCTTAGTTTCGTGGTCAGCATTTTATTTTTATGTTAACAGCCCCCTTTACAATTAAATGCATCTTTCTAATGTCTAAAAACATAACTAAAAACCTTCAACCATGCAGCCATAGAGCAGCAGATCAAAGCATGATTTGAACTCACAGCACACCCACACAGTTGTCCATGAGAGTGAACAAAACATTTTCCAGTAACTGCAAATGTTGTCGCTCTGGGGGTAGACAAAGGACCTGTTTTTCAGCAGCCCCCACCACAAATCCACACTAGCCTGTCAAACAGATCCAAAGTAATCTGACAGATATAGTAGTTGCAGTGCAGTGTGTAGAGACACATAGACTACCAACATGCTGTTGACAGGGAAGCACCGCTGCATGGGTGAAGCATCTCAAAGCCTTAAAACTTTAAAGTTAAATTTAGCTGTGGTGTGCAAAATCCAGATTTTCCAAGTTATTCAATGTAGGGAATCCCCTGTTTTTAGTAAATACACAGAGGTAATATGCCTCTTGTTCTTGCTTTATTTGGGAACAACAGCTAGCAAGACAATAAAATAGGCAAACAACTGAAAAATATATTCAAAGGAAGTTAAAGGCTACACTACCCAGCAGCCACAGGCATAGGGACAACACCAAATAACACAGGTAAATAATCAGCCACATCAAAAGATCGTAGCACATAACGTCCTCCTTTTTGTTGATGTGGTACAGCTTAGTTCAGGTTGTGAAAAACTGGAAAAACTAAAAAGAAGAAGCAAATGCAGATAAGAAGAAAGGTCACAAACCATTCCCCTTCTTGCTCCATCTAATCAGGATTTCATAACAGGACTGGAGACTCATATCATGCAGCAGTGGCAGTTGCAAATTTCAAGGGGGATGCAGGGATGGGGAAACAACTTGAAAAAAACACTTACCATTCTCGCGCCGCCTCCTGCCTCCTTCCTCCCCACTCCGCCTTCCGCGCCACCTCCTTTCACGCTTCCTTTTTGCCTATTTCCCCGCCGCTGCATCCCCTGCGGCCCCTCCCCCCTCCTTCTCACCGCTTCTTTTTGCCTTTTTCCCCGCCGCTGCGCCCCCTGCGGCCACTCCCGTCTCCCCCTCCTTCTCACCACTTCTTTTTGCCTTTTTCCCCGCCGCTGCGTCCCCTGCGGCCCCTCCCCCTCCTTCTCATCGCTTCTTTTTGCCTTTTTCCCCGCCGCTGCATCCCCTGCGGCCCCCTCACACCTCCCCCCTCCTTCTCACTGCTTCTTTTTGCCTTTTTCCCCGCCGCTGCGTCCCCTGCAGTCCCTCCCTCCTCCCCCCTCCTTTTCACCGCTTCTTTTTGCCTTTTTACCCACCGCTGCATCCCCTGCGGCCCCCTCACACCTCCCCCCTCCTTCTCACCGCTTCTTTTTGCCTTTTTCCCCGCCCTGCGTCCCCTGCGGCCCCTCCTGCCTCCTTCTCACCGCTTCTTTTTGCCTTTTTTCCCCGCTGCTGTGTCCCTTGCGGCCCCTCCTACTGCCCCCTCCTTCTCACCGCTTCTTTTTGCCTTTTTTCCCCGCCACTGCGTCCCTTGTGGCCCCTCCCGCCTCCCCCCTCCTTCTCACTGCTTCTTTTTGCCTTTTTTCCCCGCCGCTGCGCCCACTGCAGCCCCACCCCCCAGCCCTCTCATTGGATGAACCCTCCCACCTCCCAGCTGCCACTCCCACCCTCCCCTCCTCTTATGGCAGCCGCAGAGCGGGCGCGCCGCTGGCACGCCGAAGGCAAGCCCGTCTGCGCCCGTCCGCGCCTGCACCGTGCCTGCACCACGCCCAGCGCCACCCCCCCTGGGCCACGAGACCCCTGCGTCTCCAGACGCCGCTACACAGCTGACTATCTCAACGCCATCAACCCTGGCCGCACCACAGCTTGCTCCCAGTCATCACCTAGGACCACCCACGGACCCTTTGCATGCGGCGCCTGCAAATTCACCTGCAACAGAACAGGGAAACCTACAAAGACCAGAACAAACCACCTCCACTGCATACTCCTCAACACCCGCTCCGCACGCAAGCATGCCATCGAGCTCTGGGAACTGCTCGACTCCACCGCCCCAGACGTAGCCTTCCTGACCGAAACCTGGTGGAACGACTCCTCGGCGCCCGACGTGGCAATAGCCATCCCGGACAGCTACAAGAACATCCGTAGGGACCACAACAACGGAACCGGAGGAGGCATAGCCACCGCCCACAAATCCTCCCTCAAAGTCGACACCCACACCGACAACTCCCTCAAGACCACCGAACACCTACACTTCCGCATCTACACCGACCCCAACACCACTCTTAGAGGAAAGCTCATCCTCAGACCCCCCGGACCACGAGCTCCTTTCAGCGAATCCCTCGCTGACCTCACCAGCACCCACGCACTCACCTCAACAGATTACATCCTCCTCAGAGACCTAAATTTCCACCTGGAGAACAACAACGACACCAACTCCACCACTCTGATCGCCAACCTCGCCAACCACGGCCTCAGACAACTCGTCAACACACCAACCCACATCGCCGGCCACACGCTTGATCCCACCTTCTCCTCAAGCGCCCACATCACCTTCAACCATACCACCGTACTCCACTGGACCGACCACCACTGCATCCCCTTCACCTACAAAAAACATACCGAGCACCATCGCACCCAACAACCACCCCACCGATGCTGGAACAAAGTTACGGAAGACCAGCTTACCAACGCCCTCGTCCAGAACCCACCCTCCGACTCCACCGACCCAGACACCGCCACCAACAACCTCACCCTGTGGATCAACGACTGCGCCAACACCCTCGCGCCACTCAAAAAACCCACCGACAACCAAGCCAGAAGAAAAGCCACCTGGTTCACCGACGAGCTGCTAAATTTCAAACGCGACTGCCGGAAGCTAAAAAAGGAATGGCTCCTCAAACGCACACCTGACAGCCTCACAGCCCACAAGGACGCCACCCGCAAGCACCACCAACTCATCAGACAAGCCAAACGATCCCACTTCAAAGACCGCCTGGACAACAATGCACACGAACAGCAAAGAGCTCTTCAGCATCGTGAAAGAACTCTCCAACCCCAGCGCCAACGTCAACGACATCCCTCCATCCCAAGAACTCTGCAACGCACTGTTCACCTTCTTCCACCGGAAGATCATCGACATCGAGTTTTGACGCCACTCCCACGCCAGACCCCACCCCCTAACACTCCACCTATGCAAACCACCTGACCTCCTGGACCAACGTGAGCGACACAGAGACATGCAAGATCATGAACTCCATCCACTCAGGTTCTCCGTCAGACCCCTGCCCACACCACGTATACAACAAAGCCAACGCCACCATCGCCCCCCAACTACGGAAGGTCATCAACATCTCCTTCGAAACAGCGACATTCCCTGAAAAATGGAAACACGCCGAAATCCGCGCCCTCCTCAAGAAACACAAAGCCGACCCCAACGACCTCAAAAACTTCCGACCCATCTCCCTGCTCCCCTTTCCAGCAAAGGTGATTGAAAAAATCGTCAGCACGCAACCAGCCACCTCGAAGACAACGGCATCCTAGACCCCTCCCAGTCCGGCTTCAGACTAAACCACAGCACCGAAACCGCCCTTCTCGCTGCCACAGACTACATCAGACGCCAAATGGACAACAGCGAAACATCAGCCCTCATCCTCCTGGACCTATCTGCCGCCTTCGACACAGTCTGCCACCACACCCTGGAATCACGCCTCCACGAAACCGGAATTCAAGGAAAAGCCCTCGACTGGATCGTCTCATTCCTCTCCGGCAGAACCCAGAGAGTCCGCTTCCCCATCTTCTGCTCCGAAGCCACCAACATCATCTGTGGCGTCCCCCAAGGCTCATCCCTCAGCCCGACGCTGTTCAACATCTACATGGCCCCCCTCGCACAAGTGTCCCGACAACACAACCTCAACATTCTCACCTGCACCGACGACACCCAGCTCATCCTCTCACTCACCAAAGACCCGCGCACCGCCAAAACCAACCTCCACGAGGGGATGAAATCCATCGCCGAATGGATGAGAATCAGCCGTCTGAAACTGAACTCGGACAAAACGGAGGTCCTCATCCTCGGATCCACCCCCTCCGCCTGGGACGACTCCTGGTGGCCCACTACACTAGGAACCCCACCGAAACCGACCGACCATGCTCGCAACCTGGGCTTCATCCTCGACTCCTCCCTCACCTTGTCTAAAGAGGTCAACGCAGTTTCCTCCTCCTCCTGCTACAACACACTTTGCATGCTCCGCAGAATCTACAAGTGGATCCCGACAGAAACAAGAATAACAGTGACACAGGCCCTCGTCAGCAGCAGGCTGGACAATGGCAACGCACTCTACACAGGCATTTCAGAAAAAGACCTAATACGCCTCTAACGCATCCAAAACGCCTCCGCCCGACTGATCCTCAACGTACCCCGCCACATCTCTCACCACCTGAGAAACCTTCACTGGCTCCCCGTGGACAAAAGGATCACTTTCAAGCTTCTTACCCACGCTCACAAAGCGCTCCACGACACCGGACCTGCCTACCTAAACAACAGACTCAGCTTCTACACCCTCACCCATCAGCCCCGCTCCTCTAACCTCGCCCTTGCGGTTGTCCCCCGCATACGAAGAAAGACCTCCGGTGGCAGATCTTTCTCATACCTCGCCGCCAAAACCTGGAACACCCTCCCCACCAACCTGCGACAGACCCAAGACCTACTCACCTTCAGAAGACTCCTCAAGACCTGGCTCTTCGACCAGTAACTCCAGCTACCCCCCCACCCCCACCGCCTTGAAACCCTCACGGGTATCTAGTGCGCTTTATAAATCCTATGATTGATTGATTGATTGTGGTGTCCCAGCATTCACTGGGCACCAGCACAGGCTCCCCAGCAATCCTCACGCTGCTCTCATACTAAACCAAGCATGAGAGAAGCTTCAGGATTGGGCTGAGTGGCTTGGACTGCTGCTCAGACACTGCCCTGGCCTGAGGTGGCCGACCAAACACATATGTGCACTTAGGAGCACCCTCTCCTCCTCTCCCTCCTCCCTCCTGCAGAGCCCAGCCCTGCCCCTCCCTGCACTGCTGCAGATGAAAAATAAAACAATAGTACGCTATCATTTTATTTTTCATCTGAAGGCTCTTAGCCAGGGGGGCGACGCTCCTCTGCCATTGCAGAGGAGCTGCCCTGATATTATGCCATTTCAAAGTCTACTAATATCTGAAATAAATGAATGTAGTACAGGTTCCTGGTGAAATATTTTAAATGTTAAAGCCAGAGACCAATGAGCTGCACTCAGAGTGTCCCCCAGTCTCTAACCAAAATGTTTTGGAAGCAATGCCGTCCCTAGAGGAATGAGCCCTGAACACTGAAACATCTATTCCAGCCTGTTAAATGGTCTATTTGACCTACCTGGATAGGATGGCAGAAGAGCCACACAAATCATGTTTCTTGGAAAAAATGAAGAGCTCGGGAGAGGATGTGCTGAGCTGATGCATGATCCTCATATTTTGAAAGCAACAAACTACACAAAGCTTTGGATGATGTAGAACAAAATAATAGTTTGCAGAATAATAAGAACCTTATAGCCAGAATGGCAGAGAGGGTACTTCGTAGCAAAAGCAGCAGAGTACCCTCTCCGCCAAACTCACAGACTTCCCACTTGATTTAGAGGTGATTGGACCTACAATATGTCCATGATGGAGCCCACTCTAGCTCCGTCGCCAACATGCTCCTCCAAAGGCCCGACAGAGTACTGGAATATGGCATATTGGAGATTAGACATCAGACTGTTGGCCCAATTTAGAATGGGAACTAAGATGGCTTTCTTTTGTTGTCCATCACCGACAGTTAATACCCATGGTTTATGGGTCATTCATTTTTTCTTCTTTCACAAACTCTCACGTTGGAATTTGCTTTTAAAAAAAGTAAAACTATGTAAAAGTTTGATGAACATCCATCCTTTTCGATGGGGCCATCCCCCAAACGTTTACAGCATTTACAGGAACCGTTAGGCCAGAGGATCCTGTCCACGATAAAATATGTCTGTAGGGTCAGCTGACATCTCTCTAGATTTGGAGGATGGCATGTCTGTCATGGCGACACAGTTACTTACTCCATTGCCCTCCAAATGCTAAATTAGGCCCTTTGTGCTTCTGAAAATGAAAAACAAAATCTTCAGAGGGAGCAAACTGCTTGGCATGCAAATCGTGAGCTTTGACATCAGATAGTCTTGCAAAGATATAACACACAAAAACATTTGCAACCTTGTTGATAAACATTTCAATGGGCAAAAAATCATTAGCAAGCTAGACTAACCTCTTCTGTGCCGCGGACGTAATGGTTACGTCCCGCGGCATGGTGCTCCTGTGCCAAGGACGTAACCATTACGTCCTCGGCACGGAGCCCGGAGGGAGCGCTAGCGCTCCCTACGTGGGGTTCCCCTCACCCCCCCAAGGCGGGGATGGAAGGGGAAGACCATCCCCTTCTACCCCCCCCCGTAATGACGTCAGCGCGGGATCGCAAGCTGACCTCAGTACCCACTGCCGGTCGCACTGGAAGCCATTTGCTTCCAGTGCGATCACAGGAGAAACAGGTAAGTTTCTCCTCCGGCGGGTGAGGGGTTTGGGCCAAAGAGGCACCGGGGGAAAGGAAGTCTCTTTGAGCATTACTGCTGCCCAATCGCATTGCCCACTAGACGCCAGGGATTTTTATTTTTTTATTTTGATTGAAATGTTTGTGTTTGGGAGCGGCCCCTTGGGCAAGGGTCGCTCCCTTTTGGGGGCATGTTTATGTTGGACATTTCTGCCCCCCTTGGGGGCAGATCGGACTATTCTTTTTAGGCCTATCTGCTCCCAAGTGGGGAGGAATCCACTAGATGCCAGGGATTTATTTTTTTACTATTTTTAAAATGTTTGTGTTTGGGAGTGGCCCCTTCGGCAAGGGTCGCTCCCTTTTGGGGGCATGTTTATTGTGGCCATTTCTGCCCCCCTTTGGGGACAGATCGGCCTATTATTTTTAGGCCGATCTGCCTCCAAGGGGGGGAGAATCCACTAGACACCAGGGATTATTTTTTTTTGTTCTAGAAAATGTTTACGTGTTTGGGAGCGGCCCCTTGGGCAAGGTTCGCTCCCTTTTGGGGGCATGTTTATTATGGCCATTTCTGCCCCCCATGGGGGCAGATCGGCCTATTATTTTTAGGCCGACCTGCCCCCAAGGGGGGCATAATCCACTAGACGCCAGGGATTTCTTTTTTTATTTACTGTGAAATGTTTTGCGTTGGGGAGCGGCCCCTTGGGCAAGGGTCGCTCCCATTTGGGGGCATATTTCTTGTGGCCATTTCTGCCCCCCTTGGGGGCAGATCGGCCTATTATTTTTAGGCTGATCTTCCCCCAAGGGGGGCAGAAGCCACTTAGACACCAGGGATAGTGTGTGTGTGTTAGTGGAGGGGAGCAACCCCTTGGGCAAGGCTCGCCCCCCCCTTTGGGGGCACATGTACCAAGGCCATTTCTGCCCCCCTTGGGGACAGATCAGCCTATTATTTTTCGGCTGATCTGCCCCCAAGGGGGGCAGAAACCACTAGAACGCCAGGGATTTTTAAAAATATGTTTATTTATGTGGGGGCATCCCCTCGGGCAAGGGGCACCCCCCCCCCAAGGAGGGCATTGAACTGTTGGCCATTTCTGCCTATTTTTTTTAGGCCCATCTGCCCCTAAGGGGGGCAGAAGCCACGTAGGCACCAGGGATAGTGTGTGTGTGTGGTTTGTTTGTTGTTTGGGGGTGGGCCCTTGGGGACACACTACCAAAGGTATTTTCTGCCCTCCTTGGGGCAGATAGGCCTATTTTTTAGTAGGCCCATCTGCCCCTATGGCAGAATCCACTTAGGCACCAATTTCTAAATGCTTGATGGTGGGATGTTTGTCAACTGACGAAGTATTTGCATTTGTGATAATTTATTTCCTCCTTTTTGTTCTAGTTCAAAGCTTTTGCTTTCTTTGCTGTGGCTCCTTGTGGTTTTGGCGGTGGTTGACCTGCGGTTTGCATAGTTGTATGTTTTAGGTAAGTAAACACTATTTACTCCAAAGGAGTATTTTTGCCATGCATGAATGACATGTTTGTAGGTGGTGTACTAAATGCAGGTTTGTGTGAAATTGTCCTTAGATTTGTGCACAATGATATTTGTGTTGTCTTATTTCTAATTTGCTTTTCTTTCCTTTTTTTTTAGTGGAATATCATTGGTGATTGCTGTGTCTGTGCAGAGTAGTTGCTGGTGATTCAAGCTTTTTCAGGCAAGTGAGCGGTATAGTTTTTGAGTTTATAACTCTTACTAATAAAGCTACACTTTATTACTTATCTTACACAGTCCTGATTGTTGGTGGTGCATTTGTCGAGTTAATTTTCGTAGGAAAGATCATGGCTAGCTGCAGGATGACCGCTCAGCAGGTGGTTGGTATGCTTTTTGAGTCATTGTCTTATCATGATTATGAGACGGACTCTGCATCTGAGGCAGAGGAGGAAGTGAGGGATTCTGGCAGTGAAGTTTCTGCCGGAGAGGAATCTTCTGATGAGGAAGCCACACTCAGTGCAGATGAAGGGCCTGTTTCAGAGGAGGACACTGATGTGCCTTTAGTGCAGTAACCTGGGGCTGAAAGTTTTCCCATTAGAAGACCTGAACTCTGGGTTTCCCCAAACATGGAGCAGCCATAGTTGCCTGCCTTTACTGGTCTCCCGGGGTGTAGAGTCAATACTGAGAACTTTTTGCCTGTCAATGTCTTTGAGTTATTTGTGGATGATGTGTTTTTGGAAGAGATTGTTGAGCAGACTAATTTGTATGTGGAGCAGTATTTAAGGGACAACACTGCTAGACTTAGGCCGCACTCTAGAGCTGCCCAGTGGATTCCCACAAATTTGGAGGAGATTAAAAGGTTTTTAGGTTTGACTCTTTTGATGGGATTGATAAAGAGGCCCTCACTGGCTGCTTCTTATTGGTCTACTAGTCCCTTGATGGCAACAGCTATATTTCCTGCAACAATGAGTCGTAATCGGTATTTGCTTCTTCTTAGGATGCTGCATTTTATTGACAATGCATTCGCCTTGCCACAAGATCACCCTGATTCTGACAGTCTTTTTACGAGTAGGCCTGTCCTTGATCATTTTGTAGATCGGTTTTCAGAGGTCTATGTTCCAGGCAAAGAAATAGCTGTGGACAAGTCTTTGGTCATCTTCAAGGGTCGTTTGGTTTTTAGGCAGTACATTCCTAGCAAGTGGGCATGATGTGGAATTAAATTGTATATGCTGTCTGAAAGTAGTACAGGATATGTGTATAATTTCCGTGTCTACACTGGTAGGGATTCCAGTACTGACCTCCCTGGTTGTCCTCCCACTTTTGGAGTTACTGAGAAAATTGTGTGGGAACTTGGTAGACGACTGTTCAACAAAGGTCACCATTTGTATGTAGATAACTTTTACACTGGAGTGCAGTTGTTCAAGGAATTGTTTAGAGTGGACACTGTTGCTTGTGGCACAATTTGTTGTAACCGGAAAGGCTATCCAAGGGAGCTTGTCTGTAAAAATACTTGAGAGGGGACAGTGCAGTGCCCTGCGGATTGATGAGCTGCTAGCTTTGAAGTTTTCAGACAGGAGGGATGTCTACATGCTAAGTGCCATCCATGATGAGAGTACTTCCCCCGAGACTGTTTGGGGCCAGGTTGCTGAAGTGCGCAAACCTGTGTGCATTTTAGATTATAATAAGCACATGGGAGGTGTAGATAGAGTTGATCAGAGATTGGAACCTTATACTGCTATTTGTAAGTCTTACGTTTGGTATAAGAAGTTAGCAATTCACCTCTTCCACTTAGCAACTTTTAATGCTTTTATTGTGTTTAAGGATAGGTCTCCAGAGTCAAAGATAACATTTGTGATATTTCAGGAGTCAGTGACAGAGAGCCTTATTGTAGTGGAACAGGCCAGAGTTCCTAGAGAAGCAGTGGTGGAGGATGTGCTAGATTGAAAGATCGCCACTTTGCTGAGCACATTCCTCCCACACCCAAAAAAGACTTTCCAGCTAAGAAATGTAGAGTGTGTTTTCGAAGAGGTATCCGGAGGGAGACTCAAATGTACTGCCCAGATTGTCCTTCAATGCCTGGGCTGTGTGTGGGTGGTTGTTTTAAGAATTACCACACCCAGAAGAATTACTGGGAACAACCATGAGTGTTTTGTATTTTCATGTGTTCAGTTTCATGGTTAGCATTTCTGTCATGTACTTAGTTAGAGCTTTTGTGTTTGTAGTTTTGTAATTATTTCTAATTAGTTAGGGGTTTCTTTGTTTAAAAAAACAACAAAAAAAGTGATGCCATTGTGTGTGGAGTGGGGCTTGGCTGAGGGTGTACATAGTGTACATATTGACTTGCTCTTGGCTACTGCAACACACTGCCAGCCAAACACCAGTCCACACACTCCCATCAGCTGGTGTGTTTGTTGTATCAGGCATGTGGGCATGTGTAAATGATGGGCCCTTGAGTGGCGCTGTCTGTCGATGTGAGTGTTGTAATGTGCTGGGCCCGTGGCTGGTGGTGTGAATGGTCTTGTGCGTGTCATGTATGAAAGGTGTGTGAATGGACTGTAAAGCGTTTGGTGCCTTGCCGTGGCTTTACAGCTCACGAGCTGTGAGTCATTGGTTCAGTTTTTTGGCCTTTCAGTTATTAACAGTGCATTTCATTTTGGTGAAATCTCTTGTTAATAAAATTTGATCCACTGAACCATCACTCACCCTTGTGCCAAATCCAACAAGTATGTGTGGTAAAAATGACAAAACCAGCTCCGCTGTAATCAGGCGTCGCAGCACACCTGTGACACGCTAGGTGCCTCGGATGGGACCCCAACTTGGTTGGTGGGTGAGGTTTTTTTTTTCACATCACCTAAGTGCATTTCTTTTCACAATTTTAGTGTTTGGCACATCGCAGACGTATGTGGACACATCAAAATTATATATTACAAAACTACCTGTGTTTGGGGGGCAGGGGGCACCTATGTTATTTTTCCTGGGTGCGGCCTTAATCTAGGGAAACCTACCAAACCCAGACATTTTTTTAAACTAGACACCCTAAGGAGTCCAGGGAGGTGTGGCTTGCGTGGATCCCCCAACATTTTCTTACCCAGACTCCTCTGCAAACCTCAAAATTTGCTTAAAAAAGCATATTTTCCTGTCTTTCGTTTGTACGATCACCGCTCCAGCACAAAATTCCTACTCCCCAGCATTCCCCTCAGTCTCCCAAGTAAAATGACACCTCACTTGTGTGGGTCCCCAAAGCAGAGTCAGCCTAAAGATGTATAAAAGAAGAATATGTCCTTATCAACTTGCTGTGCTATCCCATCTATCTCTACAAGTTTTTGGCCTTATTCTGTTGCAGGCACCTGGCCCACACACACAAGTGAGGTATCATTTTTACTGGGAGACTTGGGGGAACGCTGGGTGGAAGGAAATTTGTGGCTCCTCTCAGATTCCAGAACTTTCTGTCACCAAAATGTGAGGAAAATGTGTTTTTTTAGCCAAATTTTGAGGTTTGCAAAGGATTCTGGGTAACAGGACCTGGTCAGAGCCCCACAAGTCACCCCATCTTGGATTCCCCTAGGTCTCTAGTTTTCAAAAATGCACAGGTTTGGTAGGTTTCCCTAGGTGCCGGCTGAGCTGGAGGCCAAAACCTTCAGGTAGGAACTTTGCAAAATACACCTCTGTTTTCTGTCAAAAAATGGGATGTGTCCACGTTGTGTTTTGGGGCATTTCCTGTCGCGGGCGCTAGGCCTACCCACACAAGTGAGGTATCATTTTTATCGGGAGACTTGGGGGAACGCTGGGTAGTAGGAAATTTGTGGCTCCTCTCAGATTCCAGAACTTTCTGTCACCGAAATGTGAGGAAAATGTGTTTTTTAGCCAAATTTTGAGGTTTGCAAAGGATTCTGGGTAACAGAACGTGGGCAGGGCCCCACAAGTCACCCTATCTTGGATTCCCCTAGGTCTCTAGTTTTCAAAAATCCACAGGTTTGGTAGGTTTTCCTAGGTGCCGGCTAAGCTAGAGGCCAAAATCTACAGGTAGGCACTTTGCAAAAAACACCTCTGTTTTCTTTAAAAAAATGGGATGTGTCCACGTTGTGTTTTGGGGCATTTCCTGTCGCGAGCGCTAGGCCTACCCACACAAGTAGGGGATCATTTTTTACGGGAGACTTGGGGAAACGCTGGGTGGAAGGAAATTTGTGGCTCCTCTCAGATTCCAGAACTTTCTGTCACCGAAATGTGAGCAAAACGTGTTGTTTTAGCCAAATTTTGAGGTTTGCAAAGCATTCTGGGTAACAGGACCTGGTCAGAGCCCCACAAGTCACCCCATCTTGGATTCCCCTAGGTCTCTAGTTTTCAAAAATGCACAGGTTTGGTAGGTTTCCCTAGGTGCCGGCTGAGCTAGAGGCCAAAATCTACAGGTAGGAACTTTGCAAAAAACACCTCTGTTTTCTGTCAAAAAATGGGATGTGTCCACGTTGTGTTTTGGGGCATTTCCTGTCGCGGGCGCTAGGCCTACCCACACAAGTGAGGTATCATTTTTATCGGGAGACTTGGGGGAACGCTGGGCAGTAGGAAATTTGTGGCTCCTCTCAGATTCCAGAACTTTCTGTCACCGAAATGTGAGGAAAATGTGTTTTTTAGCCACATTTTGAGGTTTGCAAAGGATTCTGAGTAACAGAACCTGGTCAGAGCCCCACAAGTCACCCTATCTTGGATTCCCCTAGGTCTCTAGTTTTAAAAAAATGCACAGGTTTGGTAGGTTTTCCTAGGTGCCGGCTAAGCTAGAGGCCAAAATCTACAGGTAGGCACTTTGCAAAAAACACCTCTGTTTTCTGTCAAAAAATGGGATGTGTCCACGTTGTGTTTTGGGGCATTTCCTGTCGCGGGCGCTAGGCCTACCCATACAAGTGGGGGATCATTTTTTACGGGAGACTTTGGGAAACGCTGGGTGGAAGGAAATTTGTGGCTCCTCTCAGATTCCAGAACTTTCTGTCACCGAAATGTGAGGAAAATGTGTTTTTATAGCCATATTTTGAGGTTTGCAAAGGATTCTGGGTAACAGAACCTGGTCAGAGCCCCACAAATCACCCCATCTTGGATTCCCCTAGGTCTCTAGTTTTCAAAAATCCACAGGTTTGGTAGGTTTCCCTAGGTGCCGGCTGAGCTTGAGGCCAATATCTACAGGTAGGCACTTTGCAAAAAACACCTTTGTTTTCTGTCAAAAAATGGGATGTGTCCACGTTGTGTTTTGGGGCACTTCCTGTCGCGGGCGCTAGGCCTACCCACACAAGTGAGGTATCATTTTTATCGGGAGACTTGGGGTAAGACTGGGTGGAAGGAAATTTGTGGCTCCTCTCAGATTCCAGAACTTTCTGTCACCGAAATGTGAGCAAAACGTGTTGTTTTAGCCAAATGTTGAGGTTTGCAAAGGATTCTGGGTAACAGAACCTGGTCAGAGCTCCACAAGTCACCCCATCTTGGATTCCCCTAGGTCTCTAGTTTTCAAAAATGCACAGGTTTGGTAGGTTTCCCTAGGTGCCGGCTGAGCTAGAGGCCAAAATCTACAGGTAGGCACTTTGCAAAAAACACCTCTGTTTTCTGTCAAAAAATTAGATGTGTCCACGTTGTGTTTTGGGGCATTTCCTGACGCGGGCGCTTGGCCTACCCACACAAGTGAGGTACCATTTTTATCGGGAGACTTGGGGGAACCTAGAATAGCAAAACAAGTGTTATTGCCCCTTGTCTTTCGCTACATTTTTCCCTTTCCTTTCAAATATAAGAGAGTGTGTAAAAAAGACGTCTATTTGAGAAATGCCCTGTAATTCACATGCTAGTATGGGCACCCCGGAATTCAGAGATGTGCAAATAACCACTGCTCCTCTACACCTTATCTTGTGCCCATTTTGGAAATACAAAGGTTTTTTTGATAGCTATTTTTTACTCTTTATGTTTCAGCAAATGAATTGCTGTATACCCGGTATAGAATGAAAACCCACTGCAAGGTGCAGCTCATTTATTGGCTCTGGGTACCTAGAGTTCTTGATGAACCTACAAGTCCTATATATCACCGCAACCAGAAGAGTCCAGCAGACGTAACAGCATATTTCTTTAAAAAAATCTGACATTGCAGGAAAAAGTTACAGAGTAAAACGTGGAGAAAAATTGCTGTTTTTTTCACCTCAATTTCAATATTTTATTTTTCAGTTGTTATTTTCTGTAGGAAACCCTTATAAGATCTACACATATTACCCCTTGCTGAATTCAGAATTCTGTCTACTTTTCAGAAATGTTTCGGTGTCTGGGATCCAGCATTGGTTTCATGCCCATTTCTGTCACTGACTGGAAGGAGACTGAAAGCACAAAAAACGTAAAAATGGGGTATGTCCCAGTAAAATGCCAAAATTGTGTTTCAAAATTGGGTTTTCTGATTCAAGTCTGCCTGTTCCTGAAATCTGGGAAGCTGTTGATTTTAGCACTGCAAACCCTTTGTTGATGCCATTTTCAGGGGAAAAACCACAAGCCTTCTTCTGCAGCCCCTTTTCCCCCTTTTTTAAAAAACAACAGCATTTTCACTGTATTTTGGCTAATTTGTTGGCCTCCTTCTGGGGAACCCACAACGTCTGGGTACCTCTAGAATCCCTAGGATAATGGAAAAAAAGGACGCAAATTTGGCGTGGGTAGCTTATGTGAACAAAAAATGATGAGGGCCTGAGCGCAAACTGCCCCAAATAGCCAAAAAAAGGCTCGGCACAAGAGGAGGAAAGGCCTGGCAGCGAAGGGGCTAAGGGCTTGATTTAGGAACTTGTGGACAGGGTACTCAGTCAAAAACATGATGGGGTACACTGTCTGCCAAAACAGTGATACCCCTGTCTCATTTTGCGCCATTGGACTGTTAGATTTCTGTCAATTGAGCCCACCTCGGCTCCACCAATGCAAATCTTCCTCTGGGGGCCTGATGGAGTAGGGGCTGTTGGAAGAAGAACATAACACCATCCACCCTAATTAGCATGGATCATGTAATGTCTTTTTTTCTCTGCCATCGCCAGGTAAAACCTGACAATGAGTGAAAGGAAAACATAGTAAGCCTCTTTCACACCATGGGAGAAAGGTCCAAGGTGTGAGGGGCCTTCGTTTTTTTTTCCGTGACATACTCCCACTTTGAAAGTTTGTTTTTGAAAAACCAAAAGCTTTTTAAAAGTTTGGTCAATACACTGTTCTATAAGACTTACCTGCAGACTATAAGGAACTTAAGAAATTTACCACAACAGAGACGTGATATAATGGAATTGTTATGGATTGCCACAAAAACAAGCCTAGAAATCCCATGCAGATTGTTTCGGTACAAGTGGCCTATGAAGCCTGATGAACCCGGTAGAATCTGTCACATTTGAGGATGCCTGAGACCTTCCAAGTTACCACTCTGAGGATGCCTGTTAAGATTAGAACATGAAGCAAGCCTGCTGGGCTAATAAGGTGATAATCGTAAAGGAGGAGTGGGCCAGGGACATCTATAAACATCTGGTGGCGATCTCGATATAATACCTGAGAGGGCCAAAGGGGAGTTATGGTGAACAGAGACCCAAGACATTTACTGAGCTTGGAAAGGCAGTGTGATATAATCATGAAGGGGGGAAACACGTAAGATAGATACTGGTTTCAAGAATTTATATATGTTCTAACTGACATTAGGTCTAGAGACTGATTACCAGTTTGGCAGACGGAAAGATCCATCTGCCAAACTCCCAACGAGGAGGTCACCACAGTGCTGGCGACCTCCCTGCAAGCCCCATTACAACTTTGCCATTGGGCTGACTTGCAGAAACCAAGGTTTCTGCCAGTCAGCCCAGTGGGAAAGGTGCAACAGCATTGCCGGCGGCTCATAACAGAGACAGCGGCAAAGCTGCTGCACTCAGGGGGCACCAACACCCTTGAAATGCACACTGCCTGCACCACCCTGGCTGATAACAACCAGCACCCTTGTCAGCCCGTTTGGGTCTAGGATCCTCATGGGGATGGTGGCAGGTTGGCGAGTCTGCCCACCAACCTCGTAATAGTGGTCAGACCAACACAGCCACGGCGGTCTGACTGCCACAGCGAGTCTGGCGCCAGACTCATAATCAGGCCCTTAGTCTCTAACTGTAAAAGTGACTGAGCTGGGCATTGATCCTGGATGCAAATCTCTCCATGGAGAGGGCTACCTAAAGATTTTGCAGAGTGTGGGATATAGAGATACGAAGTTGTCAATTTTCCAGGGTGCCTTTGGACAACAAGAGTACCAATCTGCTTCAGAATTGACAGTTTCCGGAATAGAATTTTCTGCGACCGAGACATGACAAAGACAATACTCCTAGAATTGTTTACTGTGTTCTGTCAGAACCTTTGACTGGCTACCCCCTAAATGTTCTATATACCCTACTGCCACAGGATGATTCATTTGGAAAAGAGCTGAACAGTGAGTGTGATGTTTTGTGAAGGTTTGGATTGCAAAATAGCTGGCAAGCTGCTCTAAACAATTGATGTGCACGGTCTCCTTCTAAGATCATGTGCTTTCAGTCAAGTATTGCCCCAAGGAGTGTCAAGCCCTGTCTTTGCCCCAGCCCCAAAAAATCGTTTGCTTTTGCAGGCTCGCAAAAAGGGACGGTTAGCTATGGGAAGCAGTTCATGTCAAAATTACAGCTCCCTATATAAGACACCTCCTGGAATGCATAGCGTGTTGCAAAATGAATATGACATACTCCAGAATGATTGTACTATGTGTCAAAATAACTATGATACCTGGCAGAGTGAATCTGACTTAAACCAAAACAAATATGAAACCAGGCAAAGTGAATATGCCACTTAGTGATTATTATGAATAACTCACACTCAGAATTGAATAAGTGATATACTGAAATATTTATCAATCATACTGAAATAAATATGGCCCTCACTGTAAATAATACAGCAATCATTGAAACACACACACTATTTGTCAAAAAGAATGAGACATTTCTTGAAATGACTGACATATGCCAAGAGGAATATGACACACATTGGAATGAATATGACAGCTTGAAATGAATATAAGGTACTGAAATGAAAATGCATTATTGTGTATGGAATATAATGTGCAATGAACATTACATTTATAAAAAAAATGAATATGGTTTGCATTTAAAGTAATATGATACACATTGACATGATTATAATATGTGTTGCAATTGGTGTGAGTCATGTTAAAATCAATATCATGCGTTAATATGAATGAGACATCTATTGAAAGGAATATGACACATGCTAAGATGAATATGACATAAAATGAATATGAGCCCTTTTGAAATTAATTCAACATGCCTTAAACTGAATATGACCAATGCTGACATTAAAATGAAACTTGTCAAAATGAATGTCATGCTTTGAAATCAATATGATACACAGCGACATGAATATTGCATATATTGCAATGTATTTGACCTATGTTGAAATGGATATGACCCATATTAAAATGATATTGTCAGGTGTTAAGATGAATATGACACCCACTGACACGAATATACCATTCATTTAAAGCAGTATGACACATCTTAAGATTTATATGAACCATTTTCAAATGAATATGATATCTGATGAAGTTGTTATGACCCATATCAAAATTAATATGACATTCATTAAAATTAATATGACAGTTTTTGAAATTGATACAAACCTATATGAGGTAATTATAGCATGCTTTGAAATGAATAAAGGACATATCGAAATAAACACAAGCCATGTGTAAATTAAAATGCTCACTGTTGAAATATGGCTTACCTTGAATCGATGTTGATTTGCTTTAAAGTTAACAATACATATTGAAATTAATGTTACATGTTCTCAAAGGATATGGTATGAACACAAATTAATTAACTAATATAAATATATGTTTTCGACAATGTGCTGCATTTAGTTTTTGCCGGCTTTTGGACCCTGAGCACTTTACCACTGCTGACCAGTGCTAAAGTGCAAGTGCTCTCTGTCTAAATTGACCTGATGATTGGTTTATCCATGATTGGCATAGTTGTTTTATCCGTAAGTCCCTAGTATAGTGCAACATGTGTGTCCAGGACCTGTAAATCAAATGCTACTATTGGGCCTGCAGCACTGATTGTGCCACCCACATGAGTAGCCCTGTCAACATGTTTCAGACCTGCTACTGCAGTGTCTGTGTGTGCAGTTTTAAACTTCCATTTCAACCTGGCAAGTGCACCCACTTGCCAGGCCCAAAGTTTCCCTTTTACTACATGTAAGGTACCTCTAAGGTAGGCCCAAGGCAGCCCCATGGGCAGGGTGCAGTGTATTTAAAAGGTAGGACATATACTGGGGTATTTTTAATGTCCTGATAATGAAATACTGCTGTAGGAAAGTACCAACTTCCTTGGCATGTTACCCCCATTTTTACCTGTATGTCAGTATGTTGTTGCCTGTCTCACTGGGATCCTGCTGGTCAGGACCCCAGTGCTCATAGCTTATGGCCTAATGTGTGTGTCTATATAGTGCTTGACTGTGTCACTGAGGCTCTGCTAACCAGAACCTCAGTGCTTATGCTCTCTCTGCTTTTAAATTTGTCACTGTAGGCTAGTGACTTCATTTACCAATTTCAATTGGCACACTGCCCCCCCCCCCCCAATAAGTCCCTAGTATATGGTACCTAGGTACCCAGGGCATTGGAGTTCCAGGAGATCCATATGGGCTGAAGCATTTATTTTGCCAACCATAGGGAGCTCAGACAAACTCTTGCATAGGCCTGCCGTTGCAGCCTGCGTGAAATAGTGTGCACACTATTTCACAGCCATTTTCACTGCACTTAAGTTACTTATAAGTCACCAACATGTCTAACCCTCACTTGCTGAAGGTTAGGTGCAAACTTACTAAGTGTGAGGGAACCCTTGCACTAGGAAAGATGCCCCCACATAGTTCAGGGCCATTTCCCGGGACATTTTGAGTGTGGGGATGCCATTACACAGAGGCACTACATATAGGTCAATACCTATATGTAGCTTCACAATGGTAACTCCAAATATGGCCATGTAACATGTCTAAGATCATGGAATTGTCCCCCCATTCCAAATCTGGTATTGAGGAGTCAATTCCATGCATCCAGGGGGTTCCAGCATGGTCCCCCAGTAATGCCAAACCAGCTCTTTGAGGCTTGCACTGCAGCTACAGCTGCTGCCCCCTCACAGACAGGGTTCTGCCCTCCTGGGGTCTGAGCAGCTCAGTCCCAGGAAGGCAGAACAAAGCATTTCCTCTGAGAGCATGGTCTTACACCCTCTCCCTTTTGAAATAGGTGTTACAGGCTGGGGAGGGGTAGCCTCCCCCAGCCTCTGGAAAAGCTTTGAAGGGCACAGGTGGAGCCCTCCTTGCATAAACCAGTCTACACTGGTTCAGGGACCCCTTGTCCCCTGCTCTGGCGTGAAACTGGACAAAGGAAAAGGAGTGACCACTACCCTGTCCATCACCACCCCAGGGTGGTGCCCAGAGCTCCTCCAGTGTGTCCCAGACTTCAGCCATCTTGCTTTGCAAGGTGTGGGGGCACTCTGGAGGGCTCTGAGTATCCAGTGCCAGCAGGTGACGTCAGAGACCCCTCCTGATAGGTCCTTACCTGATAAGGTAGCCAATCCCCCTCTCAGGGCTATTTATGGTCTCTCCTCTTGGCTCTCTTCAGATTCTGCTTGCAAGTTTTCTTCAGCAATCCTATGCAACTACTACTTCACCCTCTGACCTCAGAGCAACCGCAGCTTGCTCCAGGAACCGCTGTAACAGCAACAAAGTATCCACAACGGATACATTTCTTTTGCAACTTCAGCTCCATCCAGCAACTGCAACAATTTCCATGGTGTGCACGCTCTGGGCAACTTCCTGTCTTCAGCCTGCACAAGAAGGACCAAATAAATCTCCCGTGGGATGACAGAGTCACTCCCCTGCTCAGGAAGACACCTTCCAAGACGACGACCGGTACCCTTGGACCCCTCTCACAGTGATGAGCGTGCTCCTAAGGACACAGAGGGTGGACCCCATCGACATAGGCTGTCCTGAGGTCCTGCTGATGCAATTTGGAGGAGGTAGGACCTTGCCTTCCCTGAGAGTGACAGTATCCCTGTGTACTGCATCTTCTTCATCTCCTGAGGCCTCTGTGCACTACTTGCAGAATACCTTCGTGCACATCCTGGCCCAGGTCCCCAGCACTCCATCCTGTGATGCTCAACTCACTGAGTTGTACTCTTTGTAGGTTAGAAACATATGTTTAAAGGAGTGTTTTGTGGTACATGTACATACCACCGAAACCTACTCTGAAGTGACATGAGTCTGCATTTGCTAGGCCACATGTCCACAAATGCACAGGGAAGATACTTTCTGTGCCCACCATGCCAGCCCTTTCATTGTCACTCAAGTGTAAGGGTGAAGTCTGTACTATGATAGTTGCCTGTAGGGACTGTATGCATTGAGTCAGTGTTGCAGAGTGTAAATGTGTTTGTCCTGTCAGGCCTAACGAGTTTACCCTTCAGAAACCACATTGCTGTGTGGTGTTTCATTGTGGCTCACATCACAGTACATGCTGCTGGGACATCGAATACCTGATGTCTTTAGGCTTGCTTAGTCATTGTAGGCCTTGAGCAGGGTAGTGGGTTAGTCTGCAGATGAATCCAAAAGTGTGTAGTCATGTCCCTGTATTTATTGGCATGTGTTTCACACTTGTGGTGTGTTGACAAATTGCCCATTTTATGCTTGGTGTTTCTGATGTGCGTGACATAACCATTTGAGCAAAAACTTGTGTTTGTAATCGCTTGATTTGTCTCTTGCATCCATATAGGTAAACACCCATCAAAAGAAGGAGATTTGGAGAGCCATCGCCCAGGAGGTGCAGACCCTGGGGTTCCACAGCCCACTGATGCAAGAGGTGGAAGGACTTGAGGTGCTGGGCCAGAAGATCGCAGAAATTCAGATAGGGCTGTCCTCCCAATGTGGGAGAGCACACCTCGAAGCATGATCCCCCTAGAGGCCCGTATTCTGGCAGTAGCATACCCGGAACTTGATGGGCATTTGCAGGGAACACAGCAGCCACAATGAGTATAGAACATATTACTGCCTGTCACACAGCCAAGTTATTGTGTTAGGTTCTGACATCTCCTCCTGATGACTGGGGATGGACCATGTGTGACACACAAGATGAGTATCTGTTTGTGTAGATATGTAATTTGGTGCATATTGATGTGCCTTGCCTAGTAGCCCAGGGACCTAGATTACAACTGAGTACAATCCACAAAACAATTGCTCTCCGAGGACAACACATTTGTTTGTACAGTGGATCAATCAAGGAAGGTTTGTTGTTGTAGTGGGTCTAAATTCTACGTAACAGACCACTACTCCTCAGAAAAAGAAGTGATGGATCACTGTCCTCAGCCATGTGTCTGGTTAAGTGAGTAAATTGGCACCTGCTCCCAAGAGGCCACTTGTTTTCAGTGTGTGATGAGTGCTGGTGCCTCACTACTGTCTGACATGTGAAGGTGGCATCACACATGTGACAGAGCATACGTTGTTCTTTGGGTACAGCTACAGATCAAAACTTCCCCTTGGTAAGTGGGGAATGTCCATTGACATGATTTATGTCCCTGGTTCACTGTTGCCAAAATTCCTTGTGCTGACATGTTAGCATATGTTCCATTCTCTTTTAACAAAATGTGTACACTGCTGTTTCATGCTTCGTCTACCTGTGTTCAAAGGAAGATTTCTGTATTCCCTCACATATAGTTGTATGCCAACCTGTCTTTGGAATTGGACATATGCAATTGGGCTACATTTTATGTGGTGCCACAGACAGGAGTGTGTCACCATTGATTGTTGGCTCACACATACTCTCACCCGTCATTGCATGTCATTTGGCATGTACAACTTCAGTAGCAATGAGAGATATGACATATAGGACTAGAGTTTTTACACACAATGCCCATTTCCATGCCATTGATGTGGCATCAAGTGGCAAAGTGCACTGCACATGTTAAATGGGAAAGATTTGTTGCCTCACTGTTGGCACACATCACGGAGTGACTTACAGTTTGTTGGAATCACATGTGGTTGGGTAGAACCATTCATCCACGGACATCTGGGTTTGCAGGACCAAAATGGAGACAGTGACATAGCTTCCTATTGGGCAACATGTTCAGGGTCTTCTACAAGTTCTTGTAAATCCCTGGGCCTCTCCAATATGTAAAGAACTAATGGCTTCTACTGATGCAATCAGAGTTTGTCATTGCAAGGGGTGCCATATAGTAGTGGTGATTTTCCGGGGGGGTAGCTGTTTCATTGTGTTATGTATTTTAGCAACATATCTCCTTGTCAATTTTCACATTTTGACTACAGTGTACATTTCCATGCCAAATATGTAGTATATCTGAGCAACATTAGTACTGCCTCCATGACTCAATTAGGACAATTTACACATGGTGAAGTGTGCATTGTTGACATGTTTCCAGTGTGACGTGAGCATTTCCATGTCACCTTCTTCAGGATACTGTACTGCTGTCAGCAACATGGCAGGATTTGGAGCATCATTTATTTTTGTTGTGTTATTGAGTATGTGACAAATAGATGTTTGCATGACCTTGCGTGGGATCTGATGGAATGAACTTGGCGTTGGCCTACTATTGTAAGACAACAGGTAACAGGTATCCTCCATGAGGCAAAGCATTGAAGGTGATATCGTCTTCTACTTGTTCAATGGTTATTATGATTGCACAACTTCACCCATGCAATTGGAGATCCGAGACCTGATTTTTCTGTGGGCAACTGTTGACAGTTCATATGACATACATGCATATGTATGATTCATGTAGGAGCCACCTTGAAGTAGTTTGTTGCTGGGGCCTACTTGACATCATGGTACTTTTTGTAAATCACAGCTTTTGTTCAGGTGTGATCAGGAACATGTGGAGACCCTTTTCCCCTTTGTATTTGGAGCATCAACCCAGGCAAGTGAAGGAGACAGGGCGAAACCAAGTAGGGAAGCATCTAGCCACAGTACCTCCAGTCATGACACCACTGACACGGAGGGACCAGTGGCCTGGAAGGTGATGGGAGTGCCACCGACGACACAGAATCAACCTTGTCATCTTTAGATGCTACCTCCAGTGGCCACTCCCTAGGGGTGGGGGACCCATCAGGACCTGTTCCTGTACCATCCTTGTCTGCCACCCCCAGTACTAGCACCATCCTTCCTCTTTGCTCCCCACCCAGTTGGCCATGCCCACTCACCTAATAGGGTGGGCGTCTTCTTTGCCCTAGGTACCTCCGTGCCAGCCCCTGTTACTCCTGCTGCCTTGAGTGAGAAGGCTATTGACCTCCTGAGGAGTATCAGGAGGTCAATAGCCTTCTGTGGGGTAGACTGCCATTGTGAATACCATCAAGAGGTTGGTAAGCCAACTTCAGACAAATGTTTTCCTGGAAGACATTCATAGTGACATGTCAATCAATCAATCAGGAATTTGTAAAGCACACTACTCACCCGTGAGGGTCTCAAGGCATTGAGGAGGAGGGAGGAGAAAGAAGGAGTATTCCTACTGCTCAAACAGCCAGGTCTTGAGAAGTTTCCTGAAGGTAAGGAGGTCTTTGGTCTGGCGCAGGTGGGTTGGAAGAGTGTTCCAGATTTTGGGGGCGAGGTGCGAGAATGATCTACCGCTGGTTGTAGTTCTGCGGAAGTGTGGGACGCCGCTTTCGAGGGCGAGGTCGGCGGAGCAGAGATGCCGGGTCGGGGTGTAGAAGGACAGCTGTCTGTTGAGGTATTCTGGTCCGGTGTTGTGCAGTGCTTTGTGAGCGTGGGTGAGAAGTTTGAAAGTGATTCTTTTGTTGACTGGGAGCCAGTGCAGGTTTCTCAGGTGGTCTGTGATGTGGCAGTGGAGGGGGATGTCCAAGATAAGGCGTGCAGAGGCGTTCTGGATGCAGTGCAGCATCTTCTGGAGTTTGGCCGTGGTTCCTGTGTAAAGGGCATTGCAGTAGTCCAGTTTGCTGCTTACGAGGGCCTGGGTGGCTGTTCTTCTGGTTTCAGTGGGTATCCATTTGTAGATCTTTCGGAGCATGCGGAGGGTGTTGAAGCAGGAGGAGGAGATGGCGTTGACTTGTTGGGTCATGGATAATGGGGAGTCCAAGATGAATCCTAGGTTGCGTGCGTTGTCGGTGGGAGTTGGAGCGGCTCCGAGAGTGGCAGGCCACCAGGAGTCATCCCATGCAAAGGGGGTGGAGCCGAAGATGAGGACTTCTATCTTGTCGGAATTTAGTTTGAGGCATCCATTCGGCGATGGCCGTCATTCCTTTGTGGAAGTTGGTCTTGTTGGAGTGGTGGAGTCCTTGGTGAGGGATAGGATCAGCTGGGTGTCGTCGGCATATGAGATGATGTTGAGGTTGTGGGATCGGGTGATGTTAGCAAGCAGAGCCATGTAGATGTTGAAGAGGGTCGGGCTGAGGGACGAACCCTGGGGTACGGCGTAGATGATTTTGGTGGCCTTCGAGCGGAATGGGGGAGGCGGACTGTCTGGGTTCTGCCGGTAAGAAAGGAGGTGACCCAGTCCAGGGCTCTGTCGCAGATTCCTTCATTGCTGAGGCGTGAGCGTAGGGTGTGGTGGCAGATGGTGTCGAACGCTGCAGAGAGGTCCAGAAGGATGAGGGCCACAGTTTCGCCTTTGTCCAGTATGGTTTTGATGTCGGTGGTGGCGATGAGGGCGATTTCAGTACTGTGGTTGTTGCGGAATCCGGATTGGGAAGGGTCCAGGGTGCAGTTTTCCTCGGGGAAGCGGGTTAGTTGTCTGTTGACAGCATTGTCTATGAATTTTGCTGGGAAGGGGAGCAGGGCGATAGGCCGGAAGTTCTTGAGGTCCTTTCGGTCCACCTTGGATTTTTTGAGGAGGGCGTTGATCTTGGCGTGTTTCCAGTTCTCCGGGAAGGTGGCACACTCGAAGGAGCTGTTTATGATCTTCCGTAGTTGGGGTGCAATGACGGAGCTTGCTTTGCTGAGGATGTGGTGAGTGCAGGGGTCATATGGAGAGCCAGAGTGGATGGTGTTCATGATTTAAATCGTGTCTGGCCTACAGAAATCTTTTCAGGCTCTGGCTTCCTCAATGATGACAGCAATCTATCCCCAATCCTCCCTCCCACATCCTCTCTCTTCCCTATACAAATTCCCTATTCCCCTACTTGTCCTAAGCACACAGACACATCCGCATGCACCAACCTCAACACACACAAGCAGCACAAAGCGACACAAACTCTACCAGGCACACCAGCATGCAGGCACTCAACATTCACCCACAGACACCACATCAGCCACCATTTCAACAGAAACTCCCACCGACCCACACACCACATCCACCATTCCCACAGACACCACCACAACACCCAGTGACACATCCATCACACCCACCATACACCCAGAAAACACCTGTGAAAAAGTAGCCTCATTATAGCATGGTTACCCCCACTTTTGGCTTGTTTGTGAGTGTATGTCAGTGTGTTTTTACTGTCTCACTGGTATCCTGCTAGCCAGGACCCCAGTGCTCATAGTTTGTAGCCTACTGTGTGTGTTGTCATTAGTGCTTAACTGTGTCACTAACGTTCTGCTAACCAGAACTTCAGTGCTTCTGCTCTTTTTTGCTTCCAAATTAGTCACTATAGTTTAGTGACTTCATACGCCAATTCCAATTGGCACACTGGACCCCCCCTTATAAGTCCCTAGTATATGGTACCTAGGTACCCAGGGCATTGGGGTTCCAGGAGGTCCTTATGGGCAGCAGCATTTATTTTGCCACCCATAAGGAGCTCAGACAAACCATTTCATAGGACTTCCATTGCAGCCTGAATAAAATAGCGCACACACTATTTCACAGCCATTTTCACTGCACTTAGGTAACTTATCAGTCACCTATACGTCTAACCTTCATTTACTGAAGGCTAGGTGCAAAGTTACTAAGTGTGAGGACGCTTTTGCACTAGCAAAGGTGCCCCCACGCAGTCCAGGGCCAAATCCCCAGACTTCGTGAGTGCGAGCCACCATTACACATGTGCACTACATATAGGTCAATACCTATATGTAGCTTCACAATGGTAACTCCGAATATGGCCATGTAAGGTATCTAGGATCATGGAATTGTCCCTCCATTCCAATTCTGGTATTGGGGGGCCAATCCCATGCATCCTGTGGGCTCCATCATGGACCCCCAGTACTGCCAAACCATCTTTCTGAGGCTTGCACAACAGCTACACCTGCTGCCACCTCACAGACAGGGTTCCGCCCTCCTGGGTCTGAGAAGCCCAGTCCCAGGAAGGCAGAACAGAGCATTTCCTTTGGGAGGAGGGTGTTACGCCCTCTTCCTTTGGAAATAGGTGTTATAAGTTTGTGAGGGGTAGCCTTCCAGAGCCTCTGGAAATGCTTTACAGGGCACAGACGGTGCCCTCCTTTCATATGCCAGTCTACACCGGTTCAGGGACCCCCTGTCCTGCTCTGGTGCAAAACTGGACAATGGGAAGGGGAAGGGGAGTGATCACTCCCCTGTCAATCACCACTCCAGGGGTGGTGCCCAGAGATCCTGCATTGTGTCCCTTGTGTTAGCCATCTTGTTTTCCAAGGTGTGGGGACACTCTGGAGATCTCTGAGTGGCCAGTGCCAACAGGTGACGTCAGAGACCCCTCCTGATAGGTGCACACCTGGGTAAGTAGCCAATCCCCCTCTTAGGGCTACTTAGGGTCTCTCCTGTGGGCTCCTCTTCAGATTTGGCTGCACGTTTCCACCAGGAATCCTCTGCAACTCCTGCTTCATCCTCTGACCTCGGATCAACCGCAGACCGCTCCAGGAACCACTGTAACTGCAACAAAGTATCCAGAAAGGCTACTGCGACTCTACAACTTCAGCTCCAGCCAGCAACTGCAACAGTTTCCATGGTGTGCACACTCTGGGGACTCCCTGTCTTCACCCTGCACCAGAAGGACCGAAGAACTCTCCTGTGGAGTGACAGAGTCACTTCCCTGCTCCAGCAGGCACCTTCTAAGATGATGACAGGTTCTCTGGGACTCCTCTCCCGATGACAAGCATGCTCCTTGGAACACAGGTGGTGGACCCCTTCGACACAGACTGTCCTAAGGTCCAGCTGTCCAAATTTGGAGGAGGTAGGAGCTTGCCTTCCCCGTTTGCAACAGTACCCCTGTGCACCACGTCATCTTCACCTTCTGAGGCCTCTGTGCACTATTTGCAAGAATCCTTCATGCACAGTCTGGCCCAGGTCCCCAGCACTCTATCCTGTGATGCTCAACTCACTGAGTTGTTCTCAGGCGGCGTGGGACTTTCTTTTGTAGTGCTGCAGGAACCAGAATTTTCACCTTCTTTGTACCCGTGTCCTGGGACCTCTGCGGGTGCTGCCTGGTCATCTGTGGGTTCCCTCCAGTGTTGGGAGCTCCCTCTGCCTCCTCAGTCTGAGTTGAGGCCCCCAGGTCCCTTCTGGGTCCAAGCAGTGCCATTTTGACACAATCCGCGACATTGCTTCGACCAAGGCTTGTTGGACTAATCTAGCGCTGCAACTCACCTGCATCCAACATCTCCTCGTGAGAATATCCTTTGCATCATGCAGTAACCCACAGCCATCTTCTTTGGTGCTCTTCTGCAGACTTCTTCCAACCGGAGAATCCTCTTTTGCACCATCTTCTAAGTTGGCAGGGGCTCCTGTCCTTCCTGGAATCTTCTGCGACTTCTGGACTTGGTCTCCTCTCTTTACAGGTCTTCAGGTCCAGGAATCCACCATTTGTTGCTTGCAGTCTTGCTTGGTTCTTGCAATAACTCTTCACGACTTTTAGTGTGTCCTAAAGAAACTTGCAGTACTTTACTACTACTTTCCTGGGCTCTGGGGTGGAGTATTTTACCAACCTTTGTGGTTTTCTTACAGTCCCAGTGCCCCCCTACACACTACACTTGCCTAGGGGGGAATTTGTGATTCACATTCCACTTTCTTAGTATATGGTTTGTTTTGCCCCAAGGCCTATTTCTTCCTATTGCATTCTATGGTATTTTCTATTGTTTGCACTATCCTATGACTATTTACTTACCTGTTGTTGGTGTCCAGTGTATATATTGTGTATAATGCTTACCTCCAAAAGAGGTATTGCCTCTAAGATAATTTTGGTCTTGTGTCACTAAAATAAAGTACCTTTATTTTTGGTAACACTGAGTATTGGCCTTTATTGTGTATAAGTACTGTGTAACTATAAGTGGTATTGCAGGAGCTTAGGAGCTCTGCATGTCTCCTAGTTCAGCCTAAGCTGCTCTGCTACAGCTACCTCTATCAGCCTAAGCTGCTAGAACACTACTACATTTCACTAATAAGGGATAACTGGACCTGATATAAGGTGTAAGTACCTAAGGTACCCACTACAAGCCAGGCCAGCCTCCTACAACAGCTCACAACCCACAGCCCCACACACCTCAGTCACCACACCCCCAGACACCACTGCAACACCCACAGACACATCCACCACATTTGCTGTTGTTTTTTAATATCTGACTTTGTGGGAAGTGTTGGTCACCCAAGACAAGGGTAGATGTTCACTATATGGATATGTGGGTGTTGATCGAATAGGGGTGTCATTGCATTGTGTTATGCTTGCTAGGGTAAGTATTTCATCTTGTGTTGTCCAGTGTCAGCATGTATGGTGTAGATTTGTCCCCTGATATAGATTGTACTTTCGTCTCATGTGCAGGAGCTAGAGTTTTGTTTGTCCACACATGGAGGGTGTTACATTGTGGTAGCTTCCTTTGGATTGGACTGACCATGTGTCCACTTTGATGTGTGCACCTTACAGCTACATCGTCTAGATGTCTGGACCATGTTGTTGCCATTGTATGTGCTTTCTTGACTTGCACTTACACATTTGGCAGCTAGGCATATCACTTGGCTCAAATATTGTTTGTCCCTGAGATACATGAAGGGTCAGTTCCTATGCAAATGCTGTTTTAGGGGTATGTGCAAAGTGAACTGTGTCCATGAATGCTCCTGATGTCGCCATCACTATTATGTAGGTATTGTTTGCATTGTGAGCTTTGGATATTCGTTTCACAACCTATTGTGCATCCCATTGACCTTCCTTTGTGTTGCAATGTGGGTGCTGTGTGGGTCCATCGATGATCAGCTCCTGCGGCAGGACATGTGTGTGATGGGCTCCATGGCGGCACAGGTCATGTACACTGCCTGCAGGTGAGTTTCTTCCTTTATGCTTTCTGTTTCCACCTGCTGGGATGTGGTGGTTGGACTGCCACGGTCACGCTGGCGGAAGGCAACATCATAATGTTTCCATCCGAAACACTAGCTCCGTCTGACTTTTTGGCCTGCCTCGCCACCGTGGTGGTCTGTGCTGCCTGGTGGTGCTGTCGGGACTGCGGCAGTCTTTCCCTATGGGACTGCCAGCATCGCAATACTATGGTCTGACTACCAAGCAGATGGCGGTCACACCGCCACAATGGTGGTGCACAAACCGCCAAACTCATAATGCAACCTTTTGAGAATATGTAACATTAATTTCAATATGTAATATTAATTTTAAAGCAAATCCACATAAGTTCAAAGCAAGCCATATTCATTTAAACAGGAGTCATATTCATTTAAACATGGCTTGTGTTCATTTCAATATTTGCCTAATTAATTTCAAAGCATGTTACATTTATCTCACAGTTTAATTTTCATTTAAAAAAGTGTGATATTCATGTTACAGAATGTCATATAACTTTTGATGTGGGCCATATTAATTTCATCAGGTGTCATATTCATTTAAATGTGGCTCATATTCATCTTAACATGTGTCATATTCTTTTCTATGAATGTCATTCATTTCAATGGATGTCATATTCACCTTAACACCTGTCATAATAATTTTAACACGGGTCATATCCATTTCAACATAGGTCATATTAATTTCAATATATGCAGTATTTAATTTGCTATGTATCATATTAATTTCAAAGCACAACATATTCATTTTGACATGTTTCATTTTAATTTCAGCATTGGTCATATTCAGTTTAAGACATGTTGAATTCATTTCGGTGGAGCTCATATTTGTTTCAATGCATGCCATATTCATCTTAGAATGTGTCATATTTCTTTCAATGGATGCTTCATTCATACTAACACACCTTAATTTTAACATGAATCATATCCATTGCAACATCTATCGTAATCATGTCAATGTATATCATATCACTTTCAATGCAAGCCATATTTATTGTGATAAATGTCATGATCATTTTAACGTTACTCGTATTAATTTTAAAACATGTCAAATTCATTTCAATGAGGGTCATATTCATTTCAACGTAGATCATATTCATTTTAACATGTGTTATATTCTTTTCAATCAATGTTAAGTTTATTTCAATGGATGTCATATTCATATTAACATATATCATATTAATTTGAATATGTATCATATTAGTTTGAATATGTGTCATATTAATTTTAAGGCGTGCCATATTCATTCTAACAAATCTCATGTGAATTTCAGCTGTGGTCATACTTATTTGAAGACATGTCAACTTCAATTCAATGGGGTTGCATTAATTTCAACACAAGCCATATTCATTTTTAATCATCTCCTATTCATTTCTGTGTGTCTCATATTCATTGCCATCTCGGTAATGTTCATTTCAACACAATTCAAATTCATTGCAACATGTTTAATGTTCATTTCAATGTACATTGTATTAGTTTCAATGTGCATTGTTTTCTTTTCAGAATATAATATATTCATTTCAATACTTTATATTATTTTCAATCGGCCATATTAATTTCAATGTATGTCATATTTCTCTTGGCATAAGTCAATCATTTCATGAAATGCCCCATTCTTTTTGGTGAATATTGGATTCGTTTCAGTGATTGCTTTATTGTTTACAGTGAGGGCCATATTAATTTCAGTATGATTTATATATATTTCAGCATATTTCTTATTCAATTTGGTGTGTGTGTTATTTGTATCAATCACTAAGTAGCATATTCATTCTGCCAGGTTTCATATTTGTTTTGGGTTCAGTTCAGATTCACTCTGCCAGGTATCATAATTATTTTGACACATAGAACATTCATTCTGGTGTGTGTCATATTAATTTTGCAGCACGCTATGCATTTCAGGAGGTGTCCAATATGGGGAGCTGTAATTTTGGCATGAATGGCTTCCCATAGTTTGCCCTAAAAAGAACTTTTTGATTTAAGCACAACTTAGCGTTAAGCAGGAAATCATTGGTGGCATGTGATGGTGCAGCTGTTTCCTTGGTCCGTAATAGAACGCTCAAACAAGATTTGCTGATCTTGCGAGAGTGTGCATTGTATTGGGCAGGGGGTAGTATTCAAGCCGTGCCCCAAACTGTAAACCTCGCTTGTTATTATGGTCGCTTGCAAGAAGAGTGACATATCTCTGCTTCTCTTCCTGCTTACCTGTTTTCATCTCTGGAATCTAGTTCTCTGAATCCCTACTGACTCCTGATCAGCGGGGGCTTGGTTAACTACAAGAAAGGAAAAATAAAAGAAACATTGAAAGAAAGTTCAGTGCAAGTCAGTATTACGTTTATAGAGGTAAGGCTCTAGCCCCCAGCTTCCATTTACCTCCATAAGAAAGACATTGCCAGCAGCAGCGAAGTTTGAACTGAAAAGAGAAAAACACATTGGCGTGATTTTTTTTAAAGAATCAGAAGACTGAGTAAAAGACTATAGGTGTGAGTGTGAATCTCAACATATTCATTTATTTAGTAATGTAAATATGTTTATTTCCAAGCAAACCAATTAAGACGATTGCAGTTATCTTGGTTGTAACAGGTATTCGCACTACACCGTCATAATTACGGGTAAATGTTTTGGGAAGAAAAAAATAAAAAGTTAATTCTACAGTAGCAAGAGCATGCTGGTGCAAGTTGATAAAACTTTTACTCTTTCAGCGCATGATATTGTAATCCAGCATATCAGATGTGTTTTAAGATGGAGAAGGGTATGTAAAGAAACAGGTAAACCAATAACTTCTAAAGTACTAACAATGAAAGTAGAATAAACAGACAAACACATTGCACATATTTATTTCAGAGTAAGACTCTCTAGAAGTGACAACAATTCCATATCACTTCTAAAGGCCCTCACAGCACAGGGTTGGTGATTTTTCTCATGCCAATGAGCCCCCCAACTTGACAAGCTTGCATCAGACTTTAGGACCTCCCCCACCCCCAAACCAGACAAGCTTGCATCGGATTTTAAAGAAAATCTGGGTGGAATTAGAATTAACAATGGTTCTGCCATCGCAGGTGCGAAAATATTCCAGCCACCAAGAGGTTTCTTCCTTGCTTTCTAAGTGTTAAGGAATTATGGGCCAGATGTACCAAACTTTTTGCATGTTGCAAACAGCTAATTTTGCAGTTTGCGATGTGCAAAAAGCACATCGCGATGCCCAATCCCCGGTTTGCGAGTCGCAAGGGTGTTCCCCTTCCTAATTGCGAGTCACAGCGCAATGCTGTATTGCTTGTGACCGCGTACGAGGTTGCAAAGCAAACGCAGTCACCACCAGTGTCACACTGGTGGTAAACCATTCGCAAAAGGGAAGGGGTCACCATGGGACCCCTTCCCCTTTGTGAATGGCATGGAAAACATTTTTTAAGAGCAGGTACTGAAAAAAGTAAACAAAAATGTTTAATTTTTTCATTTTGTAATGCATCTCGTTTTCCTTTAAGGAAAACAGGCTGCATTACAAAAAAAAACTGCTTTATTTAAAAGCAGTCACAGACATGGTGGTCTGCTGTCTCCAGCAGGCCACCATCCTTGTGAGTACTGCGAGTCTCAAGGGGGGCTCAAATTGTTACCCACCTCATTAATATTAATGAGGTGGACCCCCTTGTGAGTCTCTGACTCGCAATTTGCAAGTCGCAATTCAGAAACTACGGACATCTGGCCCCAAGTCTGAGTAAGATAGACCTCGTCGCAGATGTCACATTTTTAGACAATGAAAACCCAGTAATGATGGAAACTCAAGAAGAAAGGTTGAATTGAATATGCCAGCAGGTCCACAATTCTGGCTAAGTGATGTGTGATGAAATCTGGGACACAGTCACAAAAAAGAGAAAACTGATGTGGAAATGAAAGAACTCAGTAACTGAGAAGGAAGAAGGCAAGAGTTCTCCTTTTTGATTACTGACCTAAATTTTCCAATGGACAAATCGTAAATTGAAGGTTTTGCAGAAGGGTTAACTTGCCCTGATCAATTATGTGCCCCCCCCCTTATAGCATGAGGAGATTGAAAGACCCATAATTGGACATTTTTACTTGCTACTTGCTTATAAGTCCGTAGTAAATAAAACAAAGTGTAGCCAGGGCCTGTAACTTAAATATCACTAGAGGACTGTATTAAAGTGTACAAAAAAAGGATGGATGGAATGCTTGAATTAATCTCAGCCCCTGGTAGTTACTTGGGCCAAATCTGTGCCCACAGGAGCTGTATTCGGACAACATGTAGAATTAAAAATATTGAGAGACAGAAATATTAAGTTTTAAATATCATGATCCACAAATATTGTGATGTAGGAATATAGTTGACAATAATGTCGATTTTAGAGGTAAGTAATGTTAATAATATCTATGTTGTAAATATCGATATTACAAATATCTATGTTGATAACATTGTTTCCAAACATACCTGTTGTGAATATCAATGTTAAAAATAATTATGTTGTTGTTATCATTTGCAAAAATATTGTCAATTATATAGTTTTAAAATTATTTTTATGCATTTTAGTATAGGTTTTAATTGTACATGATATAAATTGTATAAATATTGTTATTGGTTTTTAATATAGTTTGTACATTTTTAGTTGTTTTTAAATTTAATGCAATTTAATTGTTTATTGTAATTTTAATGTTGTAGCGGGTTGTGGGTTTTGTAGGGGTGTAGGGTGGGAAGTAATTTAGTTATAATTAATGAATAATTGAAAATTATTATTAATGATTTAATTGATAATTATGTATATTCTCTAATTAATGTATTTTGCAGTTACGCTTTAGGTGCAGGTTGTGGGTTGGTAAAGGTATAGGGTGTGCTGTAATTTAATTATAACTACTCAATAATTATTTTTTATTTAATAATGATTTAATTGATAATTAATTATGGAAATCCTCTAATTATTTTTTCCCCGTTAGGTTTTAGGTGCAGGTTGAGGGTTTTGTAGTGGTATAGGATGGGAAGTAATGTAATTATAATTAATTAATTACATTTTTAATTATTATTAATTATTTAATTGATAATTAATTTTGTGAATTCTCTGATTCATTTATTTTTTAAGTTATAGGTGCGGGTTGTAGAGCTTGTAGGAGTACAAGTTAGAAAGTAAATTAGTTATTATTCATTTATAATTAATCTAATTTATTATTAATTATTTAATTGTTAATTATGTAAATTGTGTAATTATGATTTTTTAGATTATATGTTAGGTGTGTGTTGAGTTTGTAGGGTTACAGGGTTGGAAGTTAATTAATAAACAATTGATTGATAATTAATTATTACTTTATTATTTATTTTTTAATTTATAATTATGTTAAGCTATATTTTAGGTGTTTGTTGTTCAGTTTGTACAGTAATGGGGGAAAGGTATTTAAGCAATCATGAATAAAAAAAAGATTTTTTTTAAATTATTTTTATTTCTTTTTTAATGATTTCATAGGTTATCTTCAAAATCCTTTCTTTATTTTTATTACCTTTTAATTGTTGGCTGTTATGTTTATGGGAACATAGTGTGGTGTTTTAATTATACTAATAGTATCTGTGTTAATTGATAATATTTATTAAAATTTGTAATAGCTGTGTTATTTTTAAAATTGTTGTTAAAATTAAGAGATTTAGGGGCTGATTATGACTTCAGTGGACTTGGGACCACTATACTGTCTTTGGCTGTCTGACCACCACCTCCTTGGTTGTCTGACTGCCTGATTAAAATTTGCGCAGTTGGACCACCACAAGACTGCCCCATCGCCGACATTTGAGATACTGTGGCGGTAGGGACAGCGGTGGTAAATGATGGTGGTGCTGGCTTTGGCACCCCGTCTGTATTATGGTCTGCCTTTCCGCTGACCTTTTCATGGCAGGGATGAGAAGGTCAGCAGAAAGGGAGGTAAAGGGTCACAAAAAAGGGCCCAGGGTGAATAAGCCCATGTGGATTGTGGCTGGGGCTCATGTTGTTTTCCCCTAGTCCTGCAATATTGGTGTGTGCACTGTTTGTTATGCATGACATGGTGCATGGAAACGGTGCACCCGACTTGCTAGAGGTGCAGCAGTGTATCCAGCATTGGCTTCAGGCTCTCACCTACAGCCGAAGCATGCTGCCGCTTTGACTGTGCTGGTGACACACCGCCAGAACTGCACGAATGTTGTAATACGACAGTTAGGATGCCGCCAGCCTTAGCTGAGTTCTCCTGACCGCCACAGCTGCAGATTGGAGATCCGAATACCAAAGTCATAATAAGGCCCTTTGTTTTTATAATTCGAATTTTATATTTTGGGGTATTTAAGAGAGTTGGTAGAATATGTTGTTTCTTTGAAATCAAGTATTCTCTTTGTACTGTACCAGTGAATGGGGTGGGAATAGTACATTTTACCTTTTCTGAGTCTAATGCTTTCCGTACTGTTGCACAAACTGAAGTGGAAATTGTAAATTTAACTCTCCTGAGTCCTATGCTTTTCCTACTGTTGCACACACTAGAGTAGGAATAGTAAACTTTACCCCTCCTGAGTCCCACGCTTTCCCTTCTGTTGCACTTACTGGAGTGGGAATAGTAAATTTAACCCCTCCTGAGCCCCACAGCTTCTCTAGTGTTGCACACACTGGAGTGGGAATATTAAATGTAACCTCGCCTGTGTCCAACAGTTTCCCTAGTGTTTTACACACTGGAGTGGGAATAGTCCAATGTTTTCCCCACTGTTGCACTTACTGGAGTGGGAATAGTACATTTTACCTTTCCTGAGTCCGATGTTTTCCTCACTGTTGCACTTACTGGAGTGGGAATAGTACATTTTACCTTTCCTGAGTCCAATACTTCCCCTACTGTTGCACACACTGAAGAGGAAATAGTAAATGTAACTCTCCTAAGTCCAGCGCTTTCCCTACTGTTGCACTTGCTGGAGTGGGAATAGTAAATTTAACCTCTCTGTGTTCAACAGTTTCCCCAGTGCTGCACACACTGGAGTGGGAATAGCCAATTTGACTTCTCCTGAGTTCTACACTTTCCCTGCTGTTGCATACACTGGAGTGGTAATAATACATTTTACCCCTTGTGAGTTCAACACTTTCCCTACTGTTGCACTTACTGGAGTGGAAATAGTACATTTATTTTTTCCTGAGTCTAAACAGTTTCCCTACTGTTGCGCACACTGGAGTGGGAATAGTAAATTTAATTCTCCTGAGTGCTATGCTTTTCCTACTGTTGCACACTCTGGAGTGAAAATAGTAAATTTGACCCCTCCTGAGTCCAATGCTTTCCCTACGGGTGCCTTTACCAGGCGGAAATAGTAAATTTAAAACATTCTGAGTCCGACTGTTTCCCTAGTGTTGCACACAGTGGAGTGGCAATAGTCAATTTTACCCCTCCTGAGTTCAACGCTTTTCCTACTGTTGCACTTACTGGAGGTGGATTAGTAAACTTAACCTCTCCGGAGTCCAGCAGTTTCCCTAGTGTTGCCCCATTTGAGCGGTAATAGTAAATTTTTCTCCTCCGAAGTCAGTTTTTTCTACTGTTGCACAGACTGGAGTGGTAATAGTAAATATTACCCCTCCTGAATTTTGGGGCTTCAAACAAGTGTCTTTCAGTCCCCTCCATATCGGGGAAGGTGAGTGGTGCTAGGCTGAACCCCTCACCCAATACACATCAGCGCAGCAGTGTGCCCATCCCAGGCCCTTGTGCTTCTGTTCCCACCTCAGTTTTCCTGCCTGATTCTGCCCCCCCTCCCAAAGCACCCATTTCACCATATCCTATTACAGGAGCCATAAATATTCTACGGCTGAAATCTACACCATATTTAGTGGTCCTGGGGAATGTGCCATCTTTGATTAACCCGCTTGGGGAACTTTTGATTAACTTAAAAATATGGTGGTCCATTGGATAAATAAAAAATCAAACTTGGGAATTCAGATATTTGTATTAGCATGGTAAGAAGAGTGAGCTGGATAGGGCATGATGTGAAGAGATGGGCTGGGGACTGTGTGATAATCATCTTTAATAAACCTACCATTGTGGCTCATTTCTTAGCTACAATAAGCTCCCGGCGATCGACCAAACCAACTAACATAGAGGCCTTTCCTCTGGTTCTTAAAAGCAGAAAGAAATGGGGTTTTTCATCTTAGATCATTTGGAACTGACAATAGATTTGCCCCACTAAGCAATCTGGACTTCTGTGACTGACTTGCCCACTCCTCATCTGTACGATGTTAGCCCTCCTATTGCTTCAACCAACGATTCAGCTTTGCCTGCTATCATGGGACATTGCAGGATAATCAGCTAAGTTTAGCAATCTTAACTGGTGTTAGAAATAGGGTATATACCTAAGCCAGGCAAAACACACCACACTTAGTCCGGTTAAGCTAGATACACACCTCAGAAACCTGTGCTTACCCTCTGGTAGATTGACCCAGAGCAGGCAGGCTTATCATAAGAGTCAATATGTGCAACACACACACACACACAAACACACACACACATACACACACACACACAGTAACATAATGAATACACCACACAAAGTCTCCATACAGGTTTAGAAAAATAAGGGAATTGGATTAAAATAAGACCAAAATGACAAAACTCCCAATCAGCAGATCAAGAGATATAAACTTTACAAGAATAATTGTAAAAGAAGTGCTTAAACCAACTGTGCTCCCTTTGAGAGCCTTTACAGTAATTCATCTTGGCAAAAAAGGCACAATAGCAGGGTTTGCATCAGGACTCAAAGCAACCTTAAGTAGTCTCAAGGGGACGAGCATGTAGCTAAGTAACTTTCTCCCAGTTGCCCGCGATGTTGCATGGTCAGAGGCAGAGACAGCACAGCCCTACTTCTGTACAGTATATTGCGATGATAAATTCAGCTGCTGTTCAGCGAGTCGGGCTCAAGGGCGGTGGTGAGGCACACAGTTGTCCGGCTCGCCCTGCTCACCCAGCACGTTTCGGTTGTCAGGGCAACAGGGAAGCAGGGTTGGGGCACACATGTCAGTAAGTGCTCACAGCGGTGCTCATAGCAAGGAGCACTGATCCTCAAGTGCTTGTGAACAGAGCGACTCTGCTCCTTTACACTATTGTGTCAACAGAAGTGCTGCTTCCCATGGGGGAAGCACAGATCAATTCAGTGATCAGGAAAGAGGAACGTTGCTCGTCTGGCACTTATCAGAAGAGGAAGCTCTGAACTTGAAGCGAGGGTGTGGCAAGAAGTGCTCCCACATGTAACACTGCGAGGGGCTGGAATTAAGAAGTACGCTCACTCCTCAGCAGTGTCAGCGGGTAAACAGGCACCCTCCTACACGGCTGAGAGCTTGTCCTGGCTGAATGGTGCAATGAGCGGGAATCAAACAGATCACAAGGACTTTGATGTACTTGAGACATCGGGGAGAACAGGGGTAAGCTAGCGAGCCCTCGGAGCCACTGTGGGGCTTAGTCCTTGGTCCTCTAGAAGGGCAGAGGTCAGCAGGCAGCAGGGCAGCACAACAAAGCAGGGAAGTAGTTCCTTAGAACAGTCAGGCATAGAAGAGCGTCAATCCTTCAGTACAGCAGCTATTACTCCAGGAGGGTTTCTTTCAGGAACAGTAGTGTACTGATTTGAGGGGGTCAGAAACCCAGTACAGTGCAAGAGGATCCCTTTCAATCCAGCCCTGTCTGCCAAGCTATATGTGGGGGGTATGCAGTCCTTTGTCTGGGGTCAGGCCATTACCCTTTGATGTGTAAGTGTGGACCCCGCCTATCCTCCCTGCCCAGTAATACCCATCAGTATGCAGATGAATGCAGATGCAGTTGAGTATCCTGTATTGTGGCTGTCTGGAGAGAATGCACAAAGGTAGCTGTCACCCATCCCAATCCAGACATATATTAGAGACAGGCTGTCAGGCACACAGACCAATGAGAGCAGAAAAATGCTGATTTTATAAAAGTGGCATTTCTAAAACGGTAATAATAAATTTGACTTCACCAGTAAAGAGGATTTATCATTACCATTCCAATGATATGAAACATGATGCATCTACTCCTTTTTGGTCAGGAATTGCAGCTTAAAGTATATTAAGAAATTTCCAAAACTGGCCTATTAGAGGAGCAGGCCTCACTGTAATGAAAAATCAAGTTGGGAGTTTTTAATTACCAGGACATGTAAAACTTAAAGGTACATGTCCTACCTTTTACTTACATGCCACCCTGACCTATGGGCTAATTAGGGCATACCTTAGGACTGAAATATGTAAGACAAGGGGAGTTTAAGGCTTGGTAATACGTTTTAAAGGCCTACTCGAAGTGGCAGTGAAACTGCACACACAGACTCTGCAATGGCATCCTGAGACATGATTACAGGGCTACTTGAGTGGGTGGCACAATCAGTGTAGCATTTAATTTACAGGCCCTGGGTGTATGGTATACCACTTTACCAGAAACTTAGAAATAAATCAAATATGCCAACTGTGGATACACCAATGTTAGCATGTTTAGGGGAGAAGCATGTACACTTTATCACTGGTTAGCAGTGGTAAAGTGCTCAGAGTCCTAAGGCAAACAAAAAAGATACAGCAAAAATAGGATTTGAAAGGCAAAAAGTCTGGAGGAAAACCACCTTAGGGATGTCAGGTCCAACAACTGGGTTCCTTTGTAAGACAATACTAGGTGATTTGCCTCCAGGAAACATGGGAAGAGTCAAATAACTTATTTTTGGAAGGACATAAAGCTTTCTTTGTGACAGTAGAGGGTGCAGAAGTTAGGCGGGTTAAAGGGTGGTTGATCTTCCTTGTTTCTGTTGACTTGTGTGGGAGAAAAAATAATTTTGCCTGAGGCTCACCATTGTTGCAAGGGTTGACGTTAACTGTTCAGGGCTCCATATAATTTGTTGTAATCAATTTTTATAATGCAAAAGCTTGGGCAGAGGACTCATTTTAGTACCCTAAACACTGCTATTGATACTCTGGCAGGTAGAGGGGAGGTCAAGTTAATTCTAGCGGGGACATTAATTGTCACTTATGCATGATTCTGCTGGATCTCATTATTAGAAGGTCTAAGTGTATGTTGGTGGAGGGCCTACATATGGTCATACCAGTAAAGGTTCGGAGTTAAGTACTATCTTAAACAATGACAACTTGGTCTTCACTTTGGAAAAATTAGTGAATGCTATTAACCCTAGAATTTTACCTACCCTTAAGAGGAGAGAGTGTGCCTCCATAATTCATTTTATTTTTGTGTCAGCCTACCTGTTTTCTTTTGATGAAAATTTTAGCATCATGCACAGTGCATATAGTGATTACAACTCCCTTTCACTAATTTTAATGGGGTTAGGGAGCGTCTCCAGAAACCCACATGTGATGCAGGGTGTTTATGTCCACAAAGACCAGGGGAGACGTGTTAGGTGGTCCCAGGTCAAGCCTACTCAGTTTAAAAACTTTTTTTTGTTCTAACTGCAGACATCATTTTTTAACCTGTTTGGATAAAAGGGCTCCCAGTGGATTGATTTTTGTTGTGCATTTGATGGCATCTCACAGAAGGTCTCCACACTATTGAGTGTCCCTCCAAAGCAGGACATGCCATGTGAGACCAAATGTTTCAATAGTAAATGTACCAAGGCCTTATCTAATTTGAAGGAAGCTCTACAAATTGTCCAGAGAGATAAGACCCTCATTGCCGCTGCCATATGGGCTATAAAAATGAACTTGCCAATCGTAAGGCAAAGTTAAGGGAGAGAGCCTGGGAAGCCTTATCCTAAGCAAGTGAAATGAGGGACAACTCATTGTTTTGACAGGTAATAAATCACCCTGATCTCGTTAGTAACAACAATCCAATCTTATGCCATCATATAACGGAGGGCCAATAGGTGGCGCATTTTGAGGGGATTTATAATGGGGAGCTAGCTGGTGGATGGGGTTGTTGCCCTGGGTGTGTCTTTTGGAGGACAGCCAGAGATTGTTTTTACCATTGAGGAGGTGACAAAGGGTAGTTGGGCCCTCTAATGTAATAAGGTCCCAGGTCTGGAAGGGATCCCTCAGGATTTGTTTCTGTACAACACCGATCTGTGGGCCCACCTTTTGACAATAGTTTTAAATGCTGCGGTGAAGGTGGGACCACCACCAACATGGGCTATTGCAGTAGTTGTACCCATTTTTAGAAAGGGGGAGAAAGATAACCAACAGTGTTACCAGACTATTTCCCTCATAGATGCAGTGGTTAAGGTCATGGGCAGCGTGGTGCTTAATAGGCTGATGGAATGGACAGATGAGTATGAATTCATTTCTGATGTTCAATATGGCTTCAGGCAGGGTAAATCAACAATGGACCAATGTCTTAACCTATGTTTGTTAATCAACAAGTATACTGTCGCCAGGTCCAAATCCAAACATCTTGCCTGTCTGGACCTGATATCTGTATTTGACAGCAGAAAACTTTGGAGCTTGTTACTTGACTTAGGGACAACAAAAAAATAGTTCCGCAGAGCGAGCTGCACACCCACATAACTGCTTAAGTTTGATATTCCTAGAGACAGCGTGTTCTTTGCCCTTTGGCACAAGCAGAGGGGTGGTTCAGGGTTGTATTCTTCCACGATTTCTGTTCACACTGTATATTAATGGGTTAGAGCAAGCCCTCTTGTCTGTTAGAGCAGAGTGCTTGAGGGTGGCACGGAGATCGCCACCTGCCCCATTTTATGCAGACAATGGGATTCTAATGACAAGAACCACGGTGGGTCTACATTTGCTATTGGACAAGTTTGGAGAATTCATGGTGAGGTTGGATTTTGTTGTTAATTTCACCAAATTGTATGTCATGGTTTTGGGCCTGAGAAGTATGAGATCAAAAATGTTTAAGGTGGGGTTGCATACATTGGCCAAAGCCCCTGTCTTTTCATGTCTCGGGGTCCTGTTTGACTGTCATACTATTTGGAAACCGTGGTTGAAAGAAGGAAACTGCAGCTCTCTAAGGCATTAGCCACTGCCTACAGATTTGCACAGAGAGTTGAGTTACGCCCCCCTAGAGTATTAATTAGGGTTTATTAGGTCAAGTGTGCCTCCAAGGTTTTATATGGTAGTGAGGTGTTGGTATATATATATATATACGAGTGTTAATAATATCCAGTCAGTGGAATCCTGTTTTTAAGGCAGGTGCTGCAGGTTCCGCAATGCACCCCAGAGCTTTCCATGCACAACAGACTTGGAGTCCAGTACATAGCTGACAATATTGCTCTTAGGCATTTGACATGCTGAATTAAGGTGTGGACGAGAAGGGAATCTCAGTTGAACAGGCTGATTTTGAAGGACTGTGTAGCCCTGGATTATACCTCCAAAATTCCTTGGACGCCTACATCAAGGAGACCCTCAATAGCCTCACGAGGGAGTATTTACTCTGTAGCCCTCAGACCGTGAGCACCGCAGAGATAAAATGGATTTGAGGTACATTTTTGGAATGTAAGGCAATCCTCAGAGAACAGGCAAAACTACTGAAACCCATGGTGAGGGGACATATGTTGTTAAAAACTGTGCCACTATGGAACCATACCTGATCAGTGTGAGGAACAACAGAAACCGATTTCTACTGATTAGATTTAAATTCAGCATGATTCACCACCTCTTGGCTTCCCGGAGTGGCTGAAGTTCTCTGGGCTCCTTTGGGCCCTGTGGTTGCGACCATCAGTCTCTACAGGATATCCCACATTTCATGTTGTTTTGTATTTATTTTACAGGGCCAAGGAAATTATTCATAAAGCCTCTTTTGAAGTGCCGAAATTTAAGGCAAACACATACAGCACTGATGTTTCTTCAGCTTTTATCCAATGATCACATTGTTTAAAGTATGTTGCTTTTTAAGAGCCCTTTTGTGTGCAAGAGATTCTATGCTTGACTAACCGTGCTGGCGGCCTTTGCTCCTTTATAATTGAAGGGATGTTTCTTGAGGATACAGGAAAAAGAGGAGTTGGGGACCGAAGTGACACGGACCTGTCCAATGGAGGTTCTTTGACTTCACTGGACAGCATGACATCAAACGACAGTGGTCCACCTAAACCTATCCCAGATGGTGCCTCCAATTCTTTAGTCGAAATGGAGAGATTACGACTAGGTACAAAAATGAATCAAAAAGAACAAAAACCAGAAGGGGTGGGAAACAATGGAGTTAGAGGATCCGGAAAACAGGGAGTGCGAACCCGGTCCAAGAGGGATTAGCCCCCAAACAGTCAAATTTAGCTACTGGTAATGGGGGTGAACTGATAATAGTTAACCTATCCGACCGTCTTCTCAATGAAGTAGGATCTAATGTACTTAGCAAGGGTTTAGGATTTTGCCCCACTCAAATAAATGACCCCGTAGATATTTTTGTAGATTTGTTCAAATTTACGCATCAGTTAAAACTGAAGGATTATTTCAACTCCTCACAGGGAGGGCTTGTATCTAGGGAACTGTCACCACAGTATCAGGACCATATACCTATTGAGGATACACAAACATCTACACAATTAGTCTCGGATCTATATGATCTACAACTTATGATGTCCTTACAGGATGACAATGAAATAGACATTGAGGATCTTAGGACTCATTTAGACATCAAGGAAGATCTAGAAATGAATAGTGGACTCAGACTACGCTGTAAGTTCATACCCACTAAAACACATAACAATATTGATCTTTTTTCCAATAAGGTCGCACATGACCTATATAGTTGTCTTGATACTAAAACTGATAAGTGGCAGAAAAATGGCAATTTATCTAAACTAGAGAGAAAGGCCCTGGCCTGCCTAAGAGATGACCAATCCGCAAGGCAGACAAAGGAGGAAATGTGGTCATAATGAATAAGTGTGACTACATGGGGGAAATAGACAGGCAGCTGTCTGATTCCACATGTTATATGATCATTATGGACAATCCAGTAGATAGACTGACAGAATTTATCAACCTAAAACTCACAGATTGGTATGAATCCGGTCTCATTACGATTGATGAATACAAATATCTTGCTGTCAAAAATCCTAGGCATCCTTGCATCTGCATCCTCCCAAAAATACACAAAGGAGGGGATTTCCCGCCAGGTAGACCTATCATATCAGGTATCGCTTCTCTCACCGAGAGACTATCAGAATATGTTGACTCTTACTTACAAAAATTTGTATGTAACTTGCCTTCATTTATTCAAGACAGTAAGGATATTCTCAATAAATTTGAAGACTTTCCCTGGTCAGATGACCTTATGTTTGTCACTATGGATGTGAATAGTTTATACACCTGTATTCCAAAACAATTTGGAATCCAAGTGATCACTTGCTTCCTGAACACAAGATCAGCTGACCACTATGAACATAACCTCATGATCTTGGAAATGATTGACATTATCCTGTCAAAAAACTATTTTCTACACAATGCTAGATGGTTCCAACAAATACAAGGGACTGCAATGGGTTCAAAATTTGCTCCATCGTATGCATGCCTTTCATGGGCTGGTATGAGAAAAAACATGCATGGGGCCAACATGCCTCTCCCTCGACAAAATGTATTGTATTCTGGGGAAGATATATAGATGATATCTTTCTACTATGGAATGGGACGGTTGAGCAGTTAAACATGTACTATGCTTATCTTAATGACAACCCATACAATGTTAAACTAAGCATGCACTACAGCAAAGACACAATTGATTTTTTGGATATTAGATTCTTTGTGTCACATAATCGAATACAGAGTGCCTTGTATGGAAAACCAACTGCCTTTAACAGCATCTTACATGCAACAAGTGCCCACCCCAAATCAGTCATCCACAATATCCCCTTTGGTGAGATGGTACGTGTAAGACGTAACTGCAGTACTGATGACACTTTCCTCACACATATTGAAAACACGAGACAGAGATTTATGAAGAGAGGATATGATAATAAGACCCTGTGAGATGCAGAAAAACGGATCATGAGAAAACCGAGGAAGGAGACTTTAAATGTGAAACACCTAAAAGACAAAAAGCAACGTCCTAATCTGGTGTCCTTTGTGACCCAATATTCAAGTCATAGCCAGGATATTTTTAAGGCCTTAAAACGCCACTGGCACCTACTCATGAATATACCGGGACTGAAAGGGCACATTCCTAAAACTCCAAAGGTTACTTACCGTAGAGGCTTGACACTAAGGGATTAGCTATGCCACAGCTACATTACCATACCTGGTAATGTTACATGGCTCTCCACTAAACCAAAGGGGTTTTATGTATGTCATGAATGCAATATATGTACCTTTGGCTTGGTCAAGTCCAAGGACTTTTGTTATAATACCACTAGAAAATACACCATCCAGCATTTTATAAATTGCAAGATGAAATATGTGATTTATATTTTGGGCTGTACATGCAACAAAGTTTATGTGGGGAGTACTGTCAGGCCTCTAAAGTTAAGAATACCAGAACATATACATGCCATTAAAAACAAGGGTACTAGGTATCCATTAGCATCCCATATGATGCTATTTCACCCAAATGATGCACATGTCTGGTTTCAGGAGTTTCACAAACCACCCCACCCAAGAGGAGGAAATAGAGAGCTCACTTTATGCCAAAAGGAGGCAGCATGGATTTGCCGCCTGCGAGCGGTGAAGTTGGGTCACAACATGGATAATGACTTCCATTACTTTTTGTAACTGTCTTTAACTATGTTGTTTGCTTGTACCACCATTATGAGAAGTAATGACATGGATACATATGCTCTTATATCAACTGAAGATACAGAAGGTTAAGATTTGGGGATGGGTCAATGTGCTTTAACACACGGATAATGAATTCCATAACTTTTTGTAATTATGTTTTTTGCTTGTACTATTATTATGATAAGTAATGACATGAAAACATATGCTCCTACATCAACTGAAGTGACGGAATGTCAAGGTTAGGGTGATGTTTCAATGTGTTATAAGTAATCTGTATACCAACCTGTCACAAGACAATCTCTGTTGAACACACTAATCTTCTATGAGTGTGTGAACCAACTGATTCAGATGATGCTGCTCTCTTTCTTCTAGTGACCATTTTCTACTTATGGACGACGAACTAGTTCACATTAAGATGGCCGTCACACTTTGCACACTGTCCGTCTTCCATTCCGACCCTTAACAATAGGACTATCCTCCACCTACCAACGGAGGGGATATATACAGCCTGTACTAAAATGGCCGCCACACTTTTGCATCAGTCCGTTATTTATTTTGACTCACAGGTCCATACTCCTAGTACAAGACGAGCTACTTGCGCTTATAACTCAGGATGCCGATGGTGGCGGTATTTTCAAAACCGCGCCGCCTGCTGCGGACTGATGCTGCGGGAGAAGACGGCGTACCGTAACAGGCGCCTATAATCTAGAACGCCGATTGTGGCAGTAGTTTCAAAGCAGTGTCACCTGCTGCGGACCAGTTTTTCTTCTTCGGCATGGCGCCCCTAATACGATAGGGGCCATTGAAAGTATCTAGTCAACATAATGACCGTAACCTCTCTCGTTAACTCGGGTAAGGCACTTTCCTTATTATTGTCTGTTTTCCATATGCGGTTGACTCTGCGTGTGTGACTGGGGGTGAATGTTTGATTGGTTCCGCATTCCGTCCATCCAGTTACGCTATCCCACAACGTTTGTGCTTTGCTTTGCTTTTGCCGTCCTAAGTGCGCCGGGTATGCCCAGACGTGGGTCCCGGGCTCACTGTGCCACTGGATTCAAGCTAGCCTGGCTGATGAGGGGTGAAACCCCGAAACTGGTCCCAGGATGCTTGTTTCCGGTCCAGGGAGAACCTGGCCTGGCAGTTCGGGCTGGACTGTTCCCATGAGGAACAGGGTCAAGACTGATTTGCATATGGCTGGGTTCAAACTGGGGTGGCATGGTGAGCAAACTAATGGATGGATTAAACCCAGATCTGTGACTGGGGGTGAATGTTTGATTGGTTCCGCATTCCGTCCATCCAGTTACGCTATCCCACAGCGTTTGTGTTTTGCTTTGCTTTTGCCGCCCTAAGTGCGCCGGGTATGCCCAGACGTGGGTCCCGGGCTCACTGTGCCACTGGATTCAAGCTAGCCTGGCTGATGAGGGGTGAAACCCCGAAACCGGTCCCAGGATGCTTGTTTCCGGTCCAGGGAGAACCTGGCCTGGCAGTTTGGGCTGGACTGTTCCCATGAGGAACAGGGTCAAGACTGATTTGCATATGGCTGGGTTCAAACTGGGGTGGCATGGTGAGCAAAATAATGGATGGATTAAACCCAGATCTGTGACTGGGGGTGAATGTTTGATTGGTTCCGCATTCCGTCCATCCAGTTACGCTATCCCACAGCGTTTGTGTTTTGCTTGACTCTGTGGCTATACCACTGGTCAGTCCACGCTGTTATCCGTATGATTGAAACCACTAGCGGAAAATAACTGATATTTGTCTTCGTATGGGGTCATTGATTGCGTAACACTTCCTCTTTTACCAAAATATAGATAGAAAATTTGTAACAATGTGTCATACAACACGGTAAACTTCGTGTCCCATTTGATATTCCATGGCAATAGAGGTTTTTGTTAGTAGTGACTTGAATATGACTACCGATGTCCTTGCGTTAGGACGAAACGTACTAAATGAGTGCAACATACTTATCCAAGAACTAAGGCTTTGACCTGAGATTTAGCCCTGGAATTACAGGCATTAGCCCCTTTTGATTCTTTTTGAATTTGTTAAATATGGGTTTTCTTTCTTTACCATATTTATTATGATTACGTACGTGAGGACATATAAAATTACAAGCCAGCTAGAAATGGACTAGGTACGTTTACGTTTGATACTCATGGTTTGCCACACTACTACGCATGTGTTATGATTACTCTCCACACCTAGTATTTTTGCCCAACAGTTGATCACACTGGGTATCTCGTTAAAACTATATACACTTTCGACATTTCTGGTATTCTGGATTGATTAGCACATTCCCTTGTCAGTTTCTTTCGTCACACTGTTTTGGAGCTATTGTTGTCCACTTATTGTCATGTGACTATTTATATCTACTTCCTTACATACGTGTAGACACTTTTATTCTTAATCTTATTTTCAGTTTTATTTTTATTTTTACTTAAAAAATTGTGGCTAAAGGTGTAAGTGTTGTTTGTTCCTTCATGTCTATTATATGTTCTGTTACAGCCCTGAAGAAGTCCTATGCTAAAGGACGAAACGTGTTGGCTGTTGTCACCACTAACGTTATGTATTCTCAAGAATAAATGGAAGAATAAGAAATAAAAGAAGAATTACCATATCCCTATGACAAGAGGACTAGACTCTTTGAACTGATATTGCTGATGAGTGGTGCACCACCATTAGGTTTCTTATCATTGTTTTTTCTTAACCTTTTTTTCACAAAAAGGTCAGCACCTTCGCAGCAGGTGCATTGGTGAAGTTGCACACAAAGGACATCTGAACGTCCCAATGAGAATACAGCTGGAAACACATAGGGATTGGTGCGCGGTCTATGAGCCTGCTGTGCTCTGCCTCTTTTTAGTTTATGTTTCTTGAGTATTTGATCAAGTTTTATTTACTAACTTTGTAATACATATTTTGACTGTTTTTTCAGCTGCTTATTTATGAACTGTATTGTGTGTATATGGTTCTATGGTTACTATATAACCTAAATGACCTAATAAAGTTTATTTGGTGATGACAACTGAATATTATGTGGCTGAATCGGAACTGAGGTGGCATTGTTTTCAAAATAATGATGTAGTGGGATGCAGCCGAGTAATTAACAGTGTCTGAGATTTATTCAAGCATTACACCTATGATTTTTTTGTATACAAGTGGACTGCAGCACCCATTGTGCTATCTACTGTGCAGTTTTAAAACTGAAAATTCAACCTGTCAAAATAACCCTTTTTGACATGCCTAACTATCAATAAGTTATCCCTAAGTAGGCCTTCCTGGCCATAAGGCAGGGTGCATGTATTTTAGGGTAGGTAGAATTGGCGGAGTTTCAGTCTGTGGAATTCAGCAGACTTAGATTAAAATTCCATTGAATTCCATAGAATTACACGGAGCGGCCGAGTGGGCCCACAATGTGCAGTGCATAACCCTAGGGTGACCTTACATGCTTATGTAAGGTCACCCTAGGGGTATGCAGTGCACTGTAGTAAGTATGTAAGAAAACCGAGTGGTATCCACTCCAGTGCGTTCCCCTCGGTGCCTTTAGATGTGGGAGTAGTGAAAGTAGAATTAGAGTCATGAGGGGAACCCTTGACTTCCAATTCATAGATGGGTACAATGAAGATGAGCTCTTGATCCTGTGCAGAGAAGCTGCCAGTTGTGCCTGTTTGACCCTTTCTGCACTTGCAGTAGTAGCTACAGAATTTGGGATTGACCTTTCTAAAAGCTCGCCTTTGATGAAGAACTTAAGAATGTTCATGACTTAAGAGGCACTTAAGACTATGCAAACTCCAGGGTTAAATCTGTATTTGGGGGAACCGGTTAGTAACATCCAATTGTGGAGTAACACTCAGATGTTTACAGATGGGTGGGCCCCAAAGAAAGGAAAGGAAGAAAAGGGAGGATACAGTGGGACTAGAGAAAGAAGCTAGCGGGAAAGGTGACTCAGAAGTTAGAAATTTCCCCTTGAGAGAGAAATATGGAGGAGCTTATGTGCATGTGCCCTGGAGTTGTAGTGATATTTCCGTATGTATAGATTAATTTTCGAAAGTGAGAGAAACTCCTGACCAATGGTACTTTAAGGTTGTAAGAAGAGTGAAAATATTAAAGGAGTTGTGGGAGAATTTGAACACTTTCTTTAGTATTGTGGTGCCGTACAGTCTTTGGGCTGAATGTAAACATCTGTGCAATGGCTGAATGCTGAACCACCAAGGTTGCTCAAATGGATGCAACTTCTACAGTGGAGAGTATAATCAGGTGATACATTTCCTGAAAACTAAGGTTCCCCAGAAAGAGATGGATTGAATGAAGATCTTGAGAATGACTAAGTAATTAAAGGAGTCAGTGTATGCCTATTACGAAGGACTTAAGTAAACTTTCTGTCACAATAGTGACCTTGAAAACTCTGAGCATGGTGAACTTAGCAATTTTGTGTCCTATTTCGTCCTTGAATTGTGCCCAGTGATAAGTTAGCATATTCAATAGAATGTAATTTGTTGGCAAGCAAAGCCTTTAGATGTAATCCTGCTGAATGCAAAGTACTGCAGTGATGACCCAGAAGAGAATCAAAAAGAAATTCATGTTGGCTCAGGCCAAGTTAGCTTAGAAAGGGCTTCACAATGGTCCATGCATGGTGAATCCTGACTATGGCGGTCATTACAACCCTGGCGGACGGTGTTAAAGCGGCGGTAAGACCGCCACCAGGCCGGCGGTAAAAAAATAGCAATTACGACCATGGCAGAAACCGCCAACAAAGACAGCCACTTTAACACTCCGACTGCCATGGCTGTACAAACAAACAGCGCGGCGGTCACCGCCAACAGACAGGCGGAAGACAATGTACCGCCCACACTATTATGACAGGCCAATCCACCACCTTTTCCGGGGCGGATACACCGCGGATAAAAACACGGCGGAAACAGGAATTTCGAAGGGAAAACGCTCACCTCTACACACTCCACGAGGAACGAGGACACCATGGAACCGGAACTCCAAATCATACCTGCGATAGTCTTCCTGCTCCTCTACCAGGAGCATGAACGCCAGCGGCGAAGACCATGGTGAGTACTGCACCTACGACACAGGGGAGGCAAAAAACAGGGACACACACATGCAACACCCCCACTCCCACCACAACCCTCCCCCACTACAACACACACTAATGCATATCAGTACATCACAGTTACACCCCCCCAAACCACCCCTGAAGAATGCAAAGACCAAAGAAAATGAGTGTAACCATCGGAATATATTACAAACAAGTAGGCAGAAATATATATATACACCATGTACAAAATATATACCAGGCATAGTGGTCCAGGTACTGCAAAAAGAAAGTCCGTGGAACACTGGGACCACACAAGATCCCCGACCATGACAGAGAGAACACTGCAGGGGCATCAGACAGCAAGAAAACAGGCACCTCAGGGGGAGGGAAAGGGGGGAACCTCAGCCGCTTGAGTGCACGACGCCAAATCCACGAGGGGGCCACATGCTCACTGTTCAATACTGGGGAGTGCAAAGCCACAGTGTCTCAAGTCTCTACAGTGGGTGGCTTGCCCACTGTTCAATCCTGGGGAGCGCAAAGCCACAGTCTCTCAAGTCTCACAAGTGGGTGGCTTGCCCACTGTTCAATCCTGGGGAGTGCAAACGGGACCCCTGGGAGCGGCTTTGGTGGCTGGAGTCTTCCCCCTCTCCCGCCGGGCACTGGCCAACTTCTGATGCTTCACAGGTGGGGGACTGTCTGTGCTGTGGCTCCGTGCCACACTGGCTGTCCTGGTGACCAGTGCACTCCACATACCGGTGATTACTGGCACCACTGGTCCCGGAGATGTTGTGGCGGAGGTGCTACTTTGGGACCTATGAGATGGACGGGGTGGGGGAGATGTGGGAAAAAGGTCAAGGCTGGACAGGAAAAGTTTTTGGGACACACTGGGACGGGTAGCTGGAGGGGGTGTGGGAGTGGAGGAAGAGGTGGTGGTAGTAGGAGGTGTACGTTTGGTGACTTTGGGTGCAGGTGCGTGTGCTGGAGGCTGTCATGAGGTGGATGGCTGTTGGGTGGGTGTGTGCCTGCGTTTGTGTATCTTGGGAGGGGGCGTCACAGACACACTGGGAGAGGACACAGGGGACGTGTGACTGGTAGTGGGGGTGGTGACTGCACGTGAGCGGGGTGTGCTGGTGGGTGTGCTGGTGAGGGACGTAGTGGCTGTAGAGGTAGTGCATGCAGGTGTGAGTGTAGGCGAGACTGGGAAAGAGGAGGGAGACGAGGAGGAGGGGGACACAGTGGAGGCAGTGGATGTTGGTGTGTCTGCATGTGTGTGTTGCTTGCGTGAGTGCCTGTGGGATGTGTGGTGCTTATGTTTGCCTGAGCTTCCCTTGTGTGTTGACGTGTGTGCAGGCTGGTCTGATGGTGTGCTTGGGATAGGCAGAGGTACAGAGGATTGGGTCTGGGTGGAGGAAGTTGGAGGGGGGAGGCTAGAGACTGGGACAATGGCTGGCATCAGTGCTGAGGCCAGAGTTTGAAAAGCTCGGTGAAGGGCTGCCTGACAAGAATGAATGCCCTCCAGGAATGCATTAGTTTGTTGCAACTGCCTTTATACACCCTGGATGGCATTCAAAATGGTAGACTGCCCAACAGTGAGGGACCTGAGGAGGTCAATGGCCTCCTCACTGAGGGCAGCAGGGGTGACTGGGGCAGGGCCTGAGGTGCCTGGGGTGAAGGTGATGCCCACCCTCCTGGGTGAGCGGGCACGGGGCGAAGGCTGAGGGGCTGCTGGGAGGGCGGTGGTGGTAGGGGGGGTGGCGGCTGTACCTGCAAATGCGGGGGCACAGATGTTGCCGCCACCACAAGGGAGCTCCCATCAGAGGACGAGTCCGTGTCGCTGGTGTCAGCTCCTGTCCCCGCCGTGAAGCTCCCCTCGCCCTCCGTCCCACTGGTGAATTCCGAGTCCGTAGTCTCGCCCTCCAGGGCCATGTGGGATGCAGCTCCCTCGTGCTCCGGTGCCTCTGCTCCTCCGCCTGATGATGCTAATGCACACAAGAACAGGGAGACCACAAAAAGGGGGGGGGGCGACAGAAGAAAGACATGTTGAGTGCATGGACTACCGCTACCGTTGGCGGACAAGACAGACACAGAAGCCCCCTGCACTACACCGCGCTCTTGGGCTCCACTGTTCAATTCCTTGGAAATGGCCTACAAGGATATGGACGACATCTGCACACATAGATGACACAGGGGCATGAATAGCTGTACTTGGCACTCTACAGAGGTGGGCTGGGGTGCCACATGGCCTGCCTTACGGAGGGACCTTGCCTACGGAACTCGCCCTGGCCTAGGGAAACCCACAGCCCTCCTCCTCCACCCAGACACCTCCACTGCGCGCAAAGTCAGAAGAATGAGAGTGTACTCACCCCCTTGTGTCTGCTGTGATGCCCTCAAGCGGCCATCCAACTTCGGGTAGGCCACCGCCAGGATCCTGAATATCAGGGGGGTCATGCTGCGACGGGCACCCCTCCCATGTTGGGAGGCCATCCCCAGCTGAGCCTCCGCCGTCTTCTTGCTCCAGCAGTGAATGTCCTCCCATCTTTTACGGCAGTGGGTGCTCCGTCTGTGGTAGACCCCCAGGGTCTGGACGTCCTTGGAGATGGCACGCCAAATATCTTTCTTCTGGTGGGCACTGACCTACATGAAATGTACAGGGGAAGAAGAGAAGTCATTACCAACTGCACCGTCAAAGTGATTGGCCCCCATCCCTACCCTTGCCATGTGGCACATGCATTCACCGTCTTTCATGCACGCAGCACTCTGCCCCCTTCCTTCTTACATCCAGCCCTCTCCACACAGGCATAGCCCATACAACATGCTCCCTGTGTACTTTCCTGTTTGTCTGGAGGGCCGTAGAGTAGCGTGTACTTGGGGAGGACCCCATCCACGAGCCTCTCCAACTGTGGATGTGAAGGCAGGGGCCCTTTCCCCAGACGCACGAGCCATTGTCTCTTCCAGACCCGAGGTCACAGCAGCACTTGCAGTGTAGGTCCTCTCTTGTCGAAGATCAGGTATCGAGTGATTGAACAGATAGAAAATGGCGGTCACGTCCACGGCGGTGCGTACCGTCACCGCCGGCGTACATCGTCATTGGCTCCTGGGACCCATAGGGTCCAATCTTAACCAATGCAGCATTGCGCCGTGGTCTTTGACTGCCTACCGCAACGGTGTACAATGCCAGCGCAGTTAGCTCACATCCCATTGTCCCACTTTACAGGTCAGGCAGCCGCCATTTCAGGAACCCACATGGCTTCATTTTCAACTGCGTCACACATACCTAGGCCTACTCTCAAAACACATACAGGCCACCTTTTGTGTATGATTGGTGTTCTGGGTAAACTGTGGGTATGTACCTCTGAGTTGTTTGACTCTGTGCTTGCTGTTGTCCTTCATAGGCACCGTCCGCTGGGACATGTGAGGAGATGGCGGCATCCTCCGGTGTACTGACTGTTGGTGGACCTGTCGACAATGGAGGAGCGACATTTGATAATCACCTACAGGTTTGACCATGCCACAATCCAGGAGCTGTGTACCCAGTTGGAGCCTGACCTGATGTCAGCAATCCGCCATCCCACAGGAATCCCCCCTCAAGTGCAGGTGCTGTCAGTGCTCCATTTCCTTGCAAGCGGCTCTTTTCAAACAACTCTGGCCATGGCATCGGGGATGTCCCAGTCTATGTTTTCAACGTATTGTCCAGAGTGTTGTCTACCCTTCTGAAACACATGCAGAGCTACATCGTTTTACCTCAGGTGGAGGATTTGCCTACAGTGAAAGGTGATTTCTATGCCCAGGGACATATCTCCAACATCATAGGTGCCATTGATGGTACCCATGTGGCTTTGGTCCCCCCCCACAGGAGTAAATAGGTGTACAGAAACCAGAAGAGTTATCATTCTATGAATGTACAGATGGTACGTTTGGCAGGCCAGTACATCTCCCATGTGAATGCCATGTTCCTTGGCTCAGTGCATGACGCCTACATCCTGCGTAATAGCAGCATGCCTTATGTGATGGGTCAACTCCAGAGGCACCGTGTGCGGCTATTAGGTGAGCACCTGGAAGCAAGTCAGTGGGAATGGTTGTCTGGGTCTTGGGTTATCCCTCCAGGTTAGTGTGTGTCTAACAGTTGCCCCTCACCATTTGCAGGTGACTCTGGTTACCCCAACCTGTCATGGCTACTGACCCCAGTGAGCAATCCCAGGACCAGGGCAGGGGAACGCTACAATGAGGCCCATGGGTGAACTAGGAGGGTGATCGAGCGGACCTTCGGCCTCCTGAAGGCCAGGTTCAGGTGCCTCCATATGACAGGTGGATCCCTATTCTACTCACCAAAGAAGGTGTGCCAGATCATCGTGGCCTGCTGTATGCTTCACAACTTGGCTTTGCGACGCCAGGTGCCTTTTCTGCAGGAGGATGGTCCAGATGGCGGTGTTGTTGCAGCTGTGGAGCCTGTGTACAGTGATGAGGAGGAAGCAGAGGAAGAAGACATGCACAACAGGAACTCAGTGATCCAGCAATATTTCCAGTGAGACATAGGTAAGAATACAATCCTGACTACTACATGTACTTTAACACTACTACCTCTCTCCTGTCTGTCGTTTTCACCCAGTGTATGGTCACTGAAGTGTCACTTTCCCTTATGGATTCACAGATGTGGGTCCCACTGTGTGACATCTGCTTAGATTCCTCATGGACTAGAGCTGTGTGACAAAGGTATGTTGACATGACTATTTTAAAAACATTTTGTCACTGTAATTGCTAATACACTATTTCGAAATCACAGACAGACTCCAGATCATTTTGTGCTTTAGCTGTGTTTATTTAAATGCTCAAAATTGGAGGGGCTGGTGAAATGGTGAGGGGTGATGGGGGGGGAGTGTCCATGGCAGAGTCCAGTCTATTATTCTCACAGGTGCATTGCCCATATGGGCATAGGAAGTGGAGCTGGGGCAGTTTAATTATGGACAGGGTGAAAAGTGGGACAGTAGGATGACAATCAGGGTGTTCTCATTTCTTGGCGGGGGTCTTGGCATCGTTCTCTGTATTGTTCATGGATCTCAGGGACCGTTTGCGGGGTGGTTCTCCCTCTGCAGGGGGTGCGGTGCTGGTGTGGTGGTCCTGTGGCAGGGTGTCCTGTCCACTAGCGCCGGCGGAGGTGGTGGGCAGTTCATCGTCCATGCTAGTGTCAGGGGCCCCTTGTAGTGCCACAGTGTCCCTCCTGGTGTTGAGTATTTCCTTCAGCACCCCTACGATGGTGCCCAAGGTGGAGCTGATGGTTCTGAGTTCCTCCCTGAAGCCCATATACTGTTCCTCCTGCATGCGCTGGGTCTCCTGAAACTTGGCCAGTACCGTTGCCATCATCTCCTGGGAGTGGTGGTAGGCTCCCATGATGGAGGAGAGTGCCTCGTGGAGAGTGGGTTCCCTTGGCCTGTCCGCCCCCTGTCGCACGGCAGCCCTCCCAGTTCCCCTGTGTTCCAGTGCCTCCGTCCCTTGGACCGTGTGCCCACTACCACTGCCCCCAGGTCCCTGTTGTTGTTGGGGTAGTGGGATAGCCTGGGTTCCCTGTAGTGGTGGACACACAGCTGATTGACGTGTCCTGGGGACGGAGGTATGGGCCCGCTGGGTGGGTGCTGTGCTGGTGTTTGCAGAGGGGGGGAAGGTCTGTGGTGGCCTGTGCCTGTGTGAGGGGAACCGACTGTCCCGAGGTCCCCGATGGTCCGGGCTGGTCATCTAGATCCAGTTGGACAGAGGTGCTGTCATCACTGTGGGCCTCTTCTGTTGGTGGTGTGGACATGTGTGGAACCTCCTGTCCGGTGACGTTGGGTAGGGGTCCTGCAGTTGTATAAAAGGATGTTTATTAAATCTGTGTGTGTAATGGTGTGCAATGGGTGGGTGACCGTGTACCCCAGTGCTAGCATTCCTGTGTGGGAGCTTGTGTGATGATGGTTTAGGGGGGTGTATGGGTATGTGCAGTGCCCATGCTTTGGTGATGGGTGTCCATGCTTTGTTGTTGCATGCAGGGCTTGGTGTTGGGATGTGTGGTTTGTGATGTTGGGACATTTGTGAGGAGTTGGAGTGCTGGGGGTGAGGGTGGGGGTATGTGATAGCATGCAGGTAGGGTGGGGGATGTAATAGTAAAGCTTTGACTTACCAGAGTTCATTCCTCCACCTACTCCTGCGAGGTCCTCAGGATGCAGAATCGCCAAGACCCTCTCCTCCCATGTTGTTAGTTGTGGGGGAGGAGGTAGTGGTCCGCCGCCAGTCCGCTGAACCGCCAGGTGGTGTCTTGAGACCACGGAACGCACCTTCCCCAGTAGGTCTTTCCACCTCTTCCTAATGTCCTCCCGATTTCTTGGGTGTTGTCCCACTGCTTTGACCCTGTCCACTATTCTTCGCCATGGCTCCATCTTCCTAGCTATGGAGGTGTGCTGCACCTGTGATCCGAATAGCTGTGGCTCTACCCAGACGATTTCCTCCACCATGACCCTGAGCTCCTCCTCCGAGAACCTGGGGTGTCTTTGCCATGCCATGGGATGGTGTAGGTTATGTGTGTGGGGTGGAGTGTGTGGTGATAAGTGTGCTGATATGTAGTGGTGTGTTGTGTGAGCTACGTGGAAGTTGTGTGGGTGATGGTGTTGTGTGCCTGTGGATGCTGTTGTTCTTGCTGGTGGTGTCTCTCTCTGGCCTTCTTTCGGAATTTTTTGTCGTGGGTGTTTGTGGGTGATGTGGGTGTGTGTTTTATATTGTAATGGGTGTGTGGGAGTGGTGTGTGTATGTGTCTCAGGTGTGTGTATTTTGAAATGTCCAATGTGGCTGTGTTTTGTAAGAGTGTGTGTATTTTGACTGCGGCGGTGTGTACCGCCAATGGAATACCGCGGTTGAAAGATCACCGCGTGGATTCGTGTGTCGTGATAGTGTGGGCGTATTTCTGTTGGCGTGACGGTGGAGGTTTTGTTTTTGCCAGTTTATCACTGACCTTTGGTGTGGCGGACTTGTGTGGGTGTCTGACTTTTGGCGGATTCTGAGATGTGGGTCATAGTAGCTGTGGCAGAATTCTGTGGCCGCGGCGGTGTGTTGCCGGTCTTCTGCACGGCGGTAAGCGCCTTTTACCGCCAATGTTGTAATGACCGCCTTTGTTTTCAGTAGAGGTAATGGTATGCAAGGTGATAGCCAGTTGATGCAAGGTGGAAATGATGTTCCATTCGGCAGAGGCTCAAGATTGGCTATTGCACCAAATTTGGGAAGTAATATATGCTAAAGAAAACCAAGCTGTGCCATTATTCTAACAAGTTGGTGTATTGGAAACTTGAGTGCCATGTGAATCCCAACTGAGTACAGCTTGAGGGCAAAGGGCCTAATATGAATGTTGTGCTGCTACCAAATATACAAATGCCAAGACCTCCTAATCTTAATATGCCCCAAGCCTCCATAATGTAGTATAATCTGTATATCCTGAGGTTTAATGTCAGTCTGAATCTCCCCTGCAGACAGTGGTGGCTGGCAACTATGGTGATTGGAAGGGCGGGCAAATGGGTTGTGGGTGGGTGATAGAATAAAAACATAAATAAAATGTATTTACTGTCTTGCTGCAGACACAACCTCCGCTCCAGTCCTCTTCTTCTGTCACAGCACATCCAGGGTCCCAGCTAACTCCCTTAGCCAACCTTGGCGCTGCTCTCATACTATTACCTAGCATGAGAGAAGCACCAGGATTGGCGGGAGTGGCCTCTCTCGGCACTCCCCAGGACACCAGAGGCTTGTGCATGCTCTCAACCTAGCTGTCTAAGACAGCTGGGTTTAGAGGTTTATAGTGCGCCTGGGCACATGTCAGGCTGGCCATTGCCAGACGGCTGACCAAATTGACATGTGCACTATAAACTAGTGCTCAGGCAGCCCTGCCCACCACTGCTGCCACTGAGCAGGCCCGCCCGGTCCTGATTTGGTTCAGGACGGTTTGACAAGAAATGAAATGGTAATAAATTAATTTTATTCCCACCCTCTTTTTTGTCTCTGGGATTTTCTGGGGGTATTTTAGTCTGGCATTATAATGGAGGAGTCATCCCTACCCGCAGAACTCTTTCCAGAATCCAAATACTCTCTAGCATTTCCCGGTATAAGAGGCAGACCAGAGTGGTCCGTATGTGGAAGGCGAGGTGAATGGGCACCCCATGTCCTTTCTCATCAACACTGGTGCCACTTCTTCACTGTGTGTACAATAGAATATCCAATCACAGACCTCTCAGGAAAACAAATCCAAGTTGTAGGCGTTGACCATCAAGTTGTAGTTTGTGGTTCAAGCCCAGTAAGTCTGTTGTGGGGAGATCTGCTGTTTAAGCTCATCTATGAGTTCTTTTACATACCAAATGGCGATACACTCCAAACACATGATGAAGATGCAGATTTTAAATTGAGTTTCGTTTTAATTTGCAATTTGAAATTGATTCCTCCCTTTGACAAAAGAAGATTTGCCATCTGACTTGGAGGACTCTGTGAAAGAGCTTCTAAAAATCACAATTCAACAAAGTGTAGAGTACTCTTGAATGCCCCAATACAACCTTTCATCAGAGGTAGTGTTTAGAATTTCCTCTATAATTAAATCCATGTTAGAGCAGGGCATTTTAAAGTAGATTTTAGGGAGTCCCTGTAACTCTTTGATCATGCGGTTAGAGAAATTGAACAAAAGGGGCAAGTAGTTCAGGACCTATGAAAGATCAATACTATTCTTGTTCTATGTCATTCTGTAAAACTTAATCCAGTTGTAATATTCTTTCAGATCCCTATAGGAGCAGGCATCGACCTGTGCCAAGCTTTCTTTCCAATCCCATTGATTGAAGACGGACAGTTTATTTTTGCGTTCTGGTACAGAAACAGAGTTCTGGCTTGGTGCTGAATAGGGCATATAGAGAGAACATCAGTCTTTAACCACTTCTTGAAAAAGAATCTGGAGAACCTAAAGTTGTTCTGTAGCTGAGCCCTGATCCAATATATTGATGAACTGTTGGTGGTGTTGACAATGGCATATGTGGTTCCAGCAGGGGTTTATGACCATGTCTGGCTCACCCATACGTAATGAGCAGTACATCATGGAACTGTTTGGGGCATTGCAAATGGTGGTTGAGGAAGCCTTTGTGGAATGTGCAGCACACAAGAGTGGTAAGGATTTTGTAAACGCAGGAAATAGATATGTGGGAAAGACTGCCAGATATTTCTCACTTGGGTCTTGCACCTTCAACCGAAATTATTCACGAGTCTGAGAATGACACATCCATGGGTCTTCTGATGACCCCAATCATGGGGATAGAGAAATTGAACAAAAAGTGTCCGGTAGTTCAGGATCTGTGAAAGATAAATAATATTGTTGGATCATGTTTTCCTGTGATCCCGGATATGTCTGTAATTTTGTTTCAGGTCCCTACTTATGTTCAAGGAAAATCATACTGAGCGACTAACATTATTAATAATGTAACAGTGACCACATCAGACACGATGACATTAGTGCCTATACTATGCAAAATTACTAGCAGTGATCACATTAGTGAGTAAGGCAGGGTTGCCAACAGTAATATAAAACAGGCTTTGTCATTTTGGAATGCCTCTACATGGGCAATACAGAGCAGCCATGGCTGCAACGCCCCTGGAACCAATGTATTAATTACAAGTCTCGCCAGTGCCATATAAGTTATCATTGAGATATCAACTTTAAATATATTTTGAAAATTCTGCAGTGGAGAAGCCTGTTGTAAAACATCCTTCTTCGATCTGAGAGAATATCTGTGCTGTGCCTTGGCTCTAGGAATGCCAGACAATGAGAAACCTTTTATTTTTTACTGTTCTGTGTTATATGGTTCCTACAAATTTAGTGGGATGGTGTATTATATCAACACAAACTTCACAATATAGAGACTTGGTTTATTAGGCTAGCTCACAGTACCACATCTACATCCCTAACCTTTCTGGTTAATAGACGTTTTTGGGAAATCTTGAACATTGCCTATCTGATTCTCAAGGAATTTTTGTGATCATACTCTTTTGTTCATTACTTTTGCATTTCCAAGGTGTCACCAAGAAAAGATACAAATATACAATTTCAAATATTTATTGAAAATACCTTATTCTTGTAGATAATACATGAGCTGCAATTATTAAGTCGATTGTACTAAGCATTATTAGAATGGTGAAAAATACGAATGATTCAACCATGTTAATTATTCCTAATACTACTCCTATCTGTCACTAGTACCTGTACACTAAAAAGAGCATAGCGGGAGTATCTTTCTGCCAGACCTGTTGAGATGATCTAACCTCCATCCCTTGGTATTGTGTGTCAAGAAGCCGTGACCACAGTTTATTCACAAATGCACCAGTCTGATTGTGTAGGGCTATCTGTCTTCCCAGGATGAAGGTCAGGCTCAGCAGGGCTGCATCTAAGACACAGCACACAACTGTTCTATGATAACCTCAGCATGAAGTGCTCCTCTTATAAAATTCAGTATGTATGATGTTTATATAGTAAAACACTATCCTTATAGTACAATGCTATAGGTCTTTAGTTAGTCTGGGGAGAAAGAGTCATCTCCTACAAGCACAAAAAATATGACAAGAGCATTGCGTTCTCATTGTATGATCCTGGAACTAATTGTGTAGACTACAGGTTGAAAATGCCTACCAAGAATAAATGCTTGTGTGTCACATTCTTGTGTTAAACATGTAACAATCACCATTATAAACAGATGATAACTTACAAAAGAAAGCTAAAAGAGACTAATCACAGGACTTACAACTCCCTCCTCTTGATCAGATGAAATCTACTGTAAAAAAACAACTGCAGCATTAAATGTGTATAAGAAGCTTTTGACTACATAATAATAACACTTTAGTAACATAAACAGACACCGAAAGCTAGACAAATGTCAAAAGAAAAAACACACACAAAATACAAAAAAATGAAGAAAAAAAACAACTGCAAAAAACAATAGGCCAATTTAGAGAGTCTAGGAAGCTCCCAAATTGAGGGACAGCATCTCCGACATGTTCACCATATCCATTTCTAGAGTGTTATTAGGGCACAGAAAGGAACCCACATCCGTATACAACAGATCACCAGGGGCATGAAGGACAAGATCCAAGGAACAAATATAAACATTACCAGCCTGTTCAGCAGAAGTCAAAGAGAAGAGTGCCGGGAGTGCAGCCTAAGAAGAGTAGCAAGATGCCAGAAGACCTGGAGCAGAAAAATCAATCGGTATTGGCAAAAATGGCTTATAATAGGTATCTTGCAGCAAAGGAACGATCATTACAGGACTTCACTGTCAATGGGACCATAAAGGATGCACAAGCAGATTCATATCTGTAGACTTCAACAATTGCATAGCAAGGCATAAGTCTAGTGGACACTCCAAAGAGCACCACAGACAGCAAAACACAAGCTGCACACCAAGAGACCACGTGGGCCGGAAGGACATAGACCAGTTTTCATTCAGTTCAAGTAACAAAGACACTCCAAAGTACAATATCATACATTCACAACACAGAAGGACGTGTGTTAATTCCACTATCATTTGGCCTCCATGTGGGACATCCATTGTAGAGCAACAAAAATAGAACCAAAATAGCAACCAGCTTTGCAATGCTTCCAAAATCAGGCTTTCAGTCGGTTTAGTCTATCAAAGTTGATTTGAGAAATAGGACGCTTCGACCACAAAGTAAACTTCACTGGTTGAATGTGTAGGAGGATATAAGATATTCATACAACAAATCACAACCTTGGTAACAGTTACTACATAAGGTACACCTGGTTTCATTCCATCCACAGCATCTTTGATAATTTAAAAGCACATAGGTTCCATTAGAAAGCAACAAAAATGCTGTCTTCATCAATGGCATGGAAAAACCCTGCAAATAACAGGCATGGTTAGCATTATAAACAATCTGAAGTATTATCTCTATACAGATGAAGGAACGACCCAAAAAAAATCCACATTCAATTAGATTAACAAAACCCTCTGTGTTCTTGTGTATACATCTGTATTAAAAAAAGGAGAAACCAAAAAAGTGCACCTATTACTTTGTATCAGCCTAGTTAAAGAGCCAGGCAGCAGGTAGGGTTTCCTTTTATAAATGTTCTATTCTAAGCATGTTGAGTTCCTGGCCACCACCTGCAGCATACAAGACAAATTATATAGCAAAAACAGTTCAATTGCACTCAAATACTTCCATGGCACGCGATTTGATTTTAAAACCTGCAATGTCCAACTCAATTTCAAACTCAATCTCAACTGACTCTAGCCATTTTGAAGCATAGACATGTCATTTTGTATGATATAAAATGCAGATGAAACAATATTAGTCAATGAACAAGTGCGAGCTGACAAAGTAGTCATGCTATTATCAACAACAGCCAAAGCTTTTTCTAAATTTTCCTTATCAATTTGTCTTAACCGTTCAGCAACTTCTTGTTGAGAAATTTCTAAATTTCATCAGAAGCTAAAAATACAAAACATTAAGGATGAGAAGATATGGGACCCAACAAAAATCCTGTAAATCTATATCATCTGAAAGAAGAGATAAATGTTCCTTAACTGCAGACAAGGTGAAATGTTCTAACCATTGCTGCCATAGCTTCCCTAAGCCATAGATAGTAACCACCTCCAAGTGTTGTGACTGAATATACCAGGGCATGTCCTGCTTGCTTTAAACCTCTTGGAAGAGTTTAAAAAGTGGGAATTGCTATCTAAACCAGAAAGTAAAGAACTGCATGTTACATTTTGCAAAATGAGGAATTGTATGTTCTGTTTTGCACCATTGCAATAGGTTGTTTTTCCGTGAAATGAATGTACTATTGTCACGTGTCAAACAGAGGTAATGTTAGGCATATTCAAGTCTGTACCAATGGCTAAACCAAAACATGTAGTCTGCTATACCGTTTTCTTAAAAAAGATCCTTTGGCGAGGGGTCAGAGAAACCCTAAATAAAGTATCCGAGCCCTGGACTTCCCAGTGTCGCATACCCCAAACAGATTTAAGATCAATACTGTCTTTCAAATAGTCATCACCCTTCAGGGCAAATTGTGAAATAAAGGAGTCCGAATCGTGTTTGTGTGACCATATTTGTCTTTGGAGGGGAAGGCAAAAAGCTTATAATATAATGAAACTGGGTCTGTAGGAACATGACTAGAAAAATAAGAGAACTTCTTTAAATATGTTTTATAACTACCTACAGATGGTGTCAGGCAGTGTTCTCACTGTGTCTAATTAAAACAGCATGTAGCTCTGTATAGATAGTGATGTGCATAATGATGGCAGGAAAACATTTCACCATTATTTGCAGAATTCAAATACAAATCTTAGTTTTCAAATACTATGTGTGATTCTAATTCAGATATCACATTAGAAACAGTCACAACATCTCATTCATCAGAAATGGAATCTGGGGTAACAATGTTATCATAGCATTTTCTTTTTTTTTAACATACGGAATTTGCAATGTCTCTGTCAGATCAAAAATGTCATAGGGGGCCTTATCCCAAATGATATAATCATAGACAGGAAATGCAGTAATGTGCACAAGGGACAAATCTCTTTGGACCTTATGTGAAGAGAAGAATGGGGCTTAAGCACCTCCGCTGCCAGTTCTGCAGAAGAATGATATGGGAGGTAATGTCAATTCAACAGCAAGACACAAAGAAACAGATTCAAGCCAGAGAAAAAGAAAAAACAATGAAAAACAATATCTAAATTAGAACCATCAAGGAACCAGATACATCTGTTTCAGCCAAAAGAACAGGGCACATGTACCACACAAGAAGGTATGCGAAGAGCTTGGAGAAAAATCATCAATCATCAATCACAGGCAGTCGGAGTTAAAATGAGAACCTCTTTAGGCAAAGGAGAACAGGTAGAAATCAATGAAGGTGGTTGATAGTATGCAACCTCTTCACCGAGGCAGCAGTAGAAAACTGTGACCTCACATTAAATGCACATCCTGCATTGGCATCAGTAGTAGGTAATCTAGAAAGGCCAGCATCAGAAGGCTGTAGACAGGGTCAGAACAATCAAGACTACTGAGTGCATGTAGAGTGATCTAATGCAGGGTAGGGAGAGGAGACAAAATACTACCCAGATACCCTTGTGGCTTACTATGGAGAACCGGACATATGATGTAACTTTATGAAACCAATGAAAACTTGTTGTTTCTGTTTAAAACCCGCAAGCAGGGGCAAATTCATAATTGGAGCACCATGGACTGCAAGGACAGGCACTGGTGCATGGTATGATGGGCCAAACTCTTTTTTGTATGCAATCGTCCCTCGGACTAGACCTTCAACTTTTGGAATCCATCCAGAAGTTGCTGGTTGCTCCTTCATTTTGTCAGTGGCAGAAAATAGAGAAATTAAATTCAATTGTTCATCTTGGAAATCTCTTGTAATTCCTGTAAGACAGCAAAATGTTCATTCATATCAAAGGGCGCATCTGCCGCCACTGTGCTGGAGTTATCAAGATCTGTAACATACATCTAAACCACAAATAATAGTATGTAGGGGTATAATACAATAAACAAGACGTGGTAGATGCCATAAGCTCCCACATCCAATTACGGTGTAAGACAAATGTTCTGGGAAGAATCCTGTGATGCTGAAGAGGTTCCATGTCATGGGTGCCAACCTGGTATGACACCCATCCACCAGGGGTGTCGGAAGGATTGCTGACTGGAATAGTAAGTAATTATAATTATTAGTGTAGACCAGGGCACACCAAAAAGGTAGTCCAATGAAGTAGATCCAAGTAGAAAGTAAATGAAAGTCCTAGCCCACGTAGTTCGTGAAGATAGAATTTATTCTTGTCCAAAAAAGTCTCATCCACAGCTCCAGCCGACGTGTTTTGTCACATTGTCTTTACCAAGGCTGCAAGTCAAATGAAACAACGAAGAAGCATAGATGAGAGAAACAGGTCTGTTCATATACAAACTACGTGGGCTCGGACTTTCATTTACTTTCCACTTGGATCTACTTCATTGGACTACCTTTTTGGTGTGCCCTGGTCTACACTAATAATAATTTGTAGGGGGTAAGACCACCCAAAAAATCTTCAAGGCAGATTATTTAATGTTCTCTGGACTCCATACAGGTAATGGATTCAACTATGACTTGAACTTAATACTCTTGCTGTTAAGAACTGCTTTAAGTAACTGTTCCTCTGTTCCACTAGTGAAGTTCCCTCAGGATGATAGGGGGCAGAATAATGCACTGCAACACCCAAGGTGCCCATAGTATCCCTGTAAGCCTGAGAGGCAAACATTGGTCCCTGACCCGATGGGAATGCAGCCAATGGAAATGTACTGATAAAACTTTAATAACAGTTCGAGCATCATTCAGTTGCTGTGGCCACACCCATAGAAATCGAGAACAAGATCAAACAGACATTAAGATAACTTTAAGCATACCATCTGTATGGAGTGGTCCACAATTATTCAAATAGACACATTGTAATGGCTTATTTGAAACTAAAGGTGGAGTCTGCAGTGGGGGTGCAACAGTGAAACCGTTAATTTACTGACAAAAGTCACAGCAAAGGACAAATTTGTTAGTCTGTTTATAAAGACCCTGCCACCAGAAGCATTTCTAACAAGAAAACTGTAGCCAGTGGAGCAGCAAAGGGCAGACACTAATCCTTTGTGAGCAGCAAATATTAATGCTAACATGCGGTCCTGGTTGGGTATCACTTCATCTGGGGAAGCAGGCAAGGGGAACATTTTGTGGACTCAATGGATAGGCGTATTTTGTTAAATAGCCTTTAGGTAGAGGTGCTCCACTAGCCTAAGAAGTGACTGCAGCCATGATGTATTAATCTATCCTCAAATGTGAACAAGTAATTGCAGCTACTAGCACAGTCTGATCAGCTGCCTTGGGACCTTCATCAACCAACTAATTCCCTGCAAGGTGTTCACCAGCACGTTAATGACTCAATGTGTGAATCACATGAGCCCGTGGCTAAGCATCTTTCAGAGCTGCCACTTTTCCCCAAAGAAGCTTATGCTTGATAGAGTTACCTTTAGAATCTCTGAATCCATTCAAGCACCAATAAGGTAAACTATAATTAAAGGACTGGCTGCAGTAATACCAATCACACACTATAAATGTGCAGAATTCTGGATCCGTATTCTGCAGTGCTAGAACGAAAGTTTTTAATTCAGCCAGCTGAGCAGTACAGTCACCCAAAGTTTGTGTTTGTTTTATGTGCCTGAAATACACCATCTTACATGACACCTTTTACTGCATCACATGCAGCCGAGTTCTTTTGCTTAGTACCAACCACTGGCTAGGCTGAACCATCAGTATAGATGATGTAACCTTACAGATTTAAAGGCAAACTTTTACAAGACATGGAGTATTCCTGTTCATACTGAAGAAATTCCTGTGTTCTCATAGTAGGGTCAAAAATATAATCTACATCAGCATCTGTTAAGGAAGTGGCCCACTGAATCCAACTTGGATGTAAGGCTTTCGCGTTTGGAACACTGGTCTTGGTGACAGCCTCTAAGGCTGGAACAGGAGACACCACAAGTATGTGTTTCCCCTGAGCCAATGGATGTTCCTTTAGTCCTGCTGTTGTAAATGAAGTCAGATTTTTTTCTATTGATGTTTCTGCATTGGACTAAAAATATGATTCATAAGCAACTTGCACAGTTTCACCTTCATTAAAGGTGACTTATGTGTAACTGCAGATCACTAAATAAGTAGTGTTAACACTAGCATGTCAGTGTTGAGACTCAAACATGTCTGTCAGGTTCTGAGAGTAGTGGAATGTTCAGCAGTCCATTGTTTACTAGAAAAAACAGGATGAATTAAATGGTATAACAGTTTAACCCATTTTACAGAATCTAGTATGTATATTCTACCAAAATTTAGAAACCTCAAAAGCATTTAAAGCTTTTTTTACGGTATTTGGTGGATGCAAAGGAGTACATTTATCTAAGAAATGAGGGGTCAGGCATTTGCCTTCACTTAATAATTCATATCCCAAAAACAGGATATTGAGAAAGTCAATTTTAGATTTTGGAAAATGGAATTTATAGCCTTGGTCAGTGAATCCTAGAATTATACGATCCACTCTGGCCAAATGAGAATTTAAATCATCATATGTAAAGTAAATGTCATCAATGCAAGACAACGCCTCTGAGTCAATTTCTTGTAAAATTGACATCTCTCAGGCAGCAGCAGACCTGGACTGTAATTATACCCTTGCAGGAGGCCACAGAACATATGTTGAGTTCCTAACATGGTGAAAGAGGTCAAATCTCTGCTCTCCAGCACTATATTTTGACAGAGAGAAGCATTTGAAATGTCCAATGTAGTTTTATATTTTTAGCAAACAATATTATTCATTAGGGCTATGCTGTGTAGATTTTGTACAGCAATAGTTTGTGTGTGACTATTTGAATTGCTATAGTTGAAGACTATGTAATAGGAATGATCAAGTTTAATCACAGTAAAAAATAGTTTATTCATAGGAGACACACAATGCTCAGTCACACTTTGATATTCTAATTGTGATAGAATCTCCCTAATAGGGTATTTAGCTTAATGTTTAATGTGATATTTTGGTTGCATTTCTGGGCTGGAAATAATAGGTATACGATGATGAGGTGAGCCCTCATCCTAACCTGAATGATTGCGATAGATTGATGGGGCCTGTGCAGGAGACCATTCTGCAGCACATTCTTCTTTAACTTTATCGGGAACAGAAGGTAAAGAAAGGTAATATGACATCTTCCGCTCGTGAGACTTTCCTAACAAACTCAGATAGCCAATCTGTCTCAGCCAAGAGAATGTCATATGTATTTGTCAAATTCTGCCAGAATATTACTTTAATAGTATGCAGTATGTCACATTCAATTTGGATTTCGAAGTCAAAAAGCCTATGAAGAGGGCTTAGCCACTGATCTGGAGTTTCAACTTGTATATAGTCATAAGTCGGTCTCACCACCAGAAACTCTTGAAGAGTCTGGCAAACTATTGTGACCACTGCTGCATTGCCAAGCACAGTTCTCATCCAGTAGTTAATGTACGCATAATATATCGCACTAGATGTCAATGCTCTGTTACTACATAGTTTAAAAGAGCAAGTGTATCACACTGATTTAAATTTTGTGCATTAGGGGATGGTTTATAGCCTGCTAAGAGTGTTCAGGCTGCCCGTTCATTACTGAGAGGACCTAGTCTTACATTTTGAAGTGTATGTGGGAGCGCACCTTGTAATGAAGTATGATGTTTCTGGTAAGTTAATGGCATTTCTAAATATTCATAAAGTCTATATGTAGCCAGAACTGCAGCCTCAGTGTATGTGTGAAATGTCCAGGAATTGGCAGAGACTACAGGAACATGAACTCCGGAATACAAAACTTCACATTTATGAGCTTCAACCATGAAGGTGACATCTCCATCACCGTAGGTGAGCCTAAGTGTATTTATATGAGCATTGACAGCTTGTCTACAATTAACAACAATAATCATTGGTTGTGCCATATTTAATTAATGGAATAAAAAGAAAGGAAACTCTGTAAGGGGTAATTCTTTTAAAAGTTCAAGCATGAACAACCTACAGACATAGATGCTTCATGTAAGGCTGAGAAGAATAAATCCTTATCACCGCAGACGTCTTCATATAAAAGTGATAAAGGAGCCTTGGGCATGCTCAAGAAAACTACTCAGGTGACCTATTAAATGGGTACCAAACCTAGAACGTTGGTGGTCCCATGTTATATGGTTCCTACGAATTAAGTAGGACTGTGCATTTTGTCAACAAACACATCACAATATATAGACTTAGGGCCTAATTTACATCTTGGCGGAGGGAATACTCGGTCACAAATGTGACGAATGTCCGCCGTATTATGATCTCCATAGGATTTATTGGGATTGTAATACGGCGAACTGGATATTTGTCATGTGTGTGACAGAGTATTCCCCTCCAACAAGATCTAACTTAGTGCCGGAGTTTACTCTTAGTCTATTTATATCATAAATAAAAGTTGGTTTATTAGGCTAAACCTCTAATGTTTCAGAGTAAAAGTAATTTTTGGTAACCTCGAACATTACTGCTCTGATTCCCAAGGAATTTGACGATACAGATTTGACACTTTTCTTCGTTACTTTTGGTGTCACCAAGAAAATATAGGAAAATATATTTCAAATATCTTATTCTCCTACATAAAACATGGGATGAGTTTATTAAGCAGATTAGACAAATCACTGTTATAAGAATTATTTGAATGGTGAAAAATACAAACAAGTCAACCATGCTAATGGGTCCTAATTTTACTCCTATCTGTCACTAGTACCTATACACTAAAGAGAGCACATTGGTTGGGATGATTTAACCCCCATACTTTGGTGTTATGTGTCAGGAAGCTGGCCGCAGTGCATTCATGAATGCACCCGTTTGAATGTGTAGTTCTGTCTTCCTTGACAGATTGAAGGTCGGGGCAGCAGGACGGCATTTCTCAGTGTAGTGCTCTGCGGTTCCATGATAACCTCATAATGAAGTGTTCCACTCACCAAGTTCAGCATCAATGCTGCTTATATAACAAAACACATCAATGCTGCTTATATAACAAAACACTATCATTATAGTACTGTGCCAGAGGTGCAGAAGAGCTTCTTTAGTTAGTCTGGGGAGAAATGAGCACAAAAAATATAACAAGGGCATTGGATTCTCCTGACATCACCCTGGAACTAATTGTGCAGACTACAGGGCAACCATGCCTGCCAAGTTCTTGTGTGCCACATTCTCTTGTTAGAAGAAAATTACATTAAAAACACCATTGGAAAAATTAAAGAGGGAAGCCAAAATAGAGACTAAATGCAGGCCCTACAACATCTTAGAGGTAAGGGTGCTCTCTGTCAGTGCTTACTCAGGGCCAGGGAGACTCTAAATGACCTGTCACTTATATTTCATATATTGATCCCATAGCCACATTTTTACTGGGATGCCTAAAGTTGGTGACCGCAGTCGGTGTCAGCATTAAAAAATGTGAAGGTATTGCAATGGGGTACTCTCTTAAAGTCATAGTGCTCCATTCTGTAAAAAAATCTTGCTTACCTGCACTCTAACTCAGCAGATGACCAACAGTAGGCTAAAAAAAGAATGAGCAGGCCATACTTGCTGCATAGAACCTAATACTGAAAAGATAATCATGTCTTAATCCTGCTACACCTTCACCATTGCCAGTTGATTATGGGGATGAAGATGGAGTATGAAGCCAAAACCTGATACCAAGGTTCCTTTCCTGAAGAGCCCGATTATATGTTGTTTGTAGTTGGCCCTTGAAATGAAAGAGGGATTATGAAAGCAGCCTATGTCATATCTATCTTAGAAGGTGCAGTGGAAGTCTATTGCTTGTGCAATGTAACCTCTGCTCAGGAGGCAGCATTGGTTATTTTTTAACAGAGTCTGTTGTGTCTCTGACAACTGACAAGTCATTATCTCCACTGAAAAAATTATGGGTTTGGCGTTGTCCACAACTTTGGGTAGCTGTAGTCCTAGCAGGGGTTTCAGGCCCAGGCCTGGCTCTCCAATCCTTAATGGGCATTACATCATGGGTCTGCTGGGAAACATTGCAAATTCTGGCTGAGGTGGCCGTTGTAGAGTGTGCAGCGCACAAGAGAAGTAATAATTTTGTAACCTCAGGAAATAGATATGCAGACGAGATCACCAGATATTGCACACATGTCTTGTGTCTTCAGTAGAGATTATTCACATTAGTCTGAGCATGCTATATCAATGGGTCTTCTGATGATCCCGATCATGGGGACAAAAAAATGAACAAAAAGTGGCAGGTAGTTTAGAACCTGCAAAAGATCAATAATGTTGTCCCATGTCGTTCTGTGATACTGAATCCAGCTGCAATATCTTTTCAGATCCCTTGCAATGCTGAGTGGTTTAAAGTAGTTGAGCACTGCCAAGTGTTTTTCCATTTCATTGCATGAACTCAGACACTTCCTTTTTGCATTCTGGTTTGGAAACAGAGTTCTGGTTTGGTGCCGAGTTCCACCAGGGTATACAGAGAGCACCTCACACATTAACCAAATCTTGAAAAAGAACCTGGAGACCCCAAAGGTGTTGTGTTAGTCAGCCCTGATCCAATATATTGACCTGTTGGTGGTATTAAGAAACTTGCAGGCAGGATACAATAGCCTTGTTGAATCACCTACCTGAAAATGGTGATAAGGAATCCCCAGTTTCCCAGTCAAACTGTAGTACTGTCAAAAATAACTCCTGTATCTAGAACATCATGTTGGAAAAGGAGGAAGAAAAGTATCTCAAGAGAGAATTTATCTCATATTGCAAATAGACCTTCCCAAAATCCCAAAATGCAAAAAGAAGTTAGGATGTTTATGGGATTGGTGGTTTAGTATCATCAGCTGATCCCAAATTTATCCTTAGTGACCAAGCTATACAGAGGCTTACACACAAAGGCCCTCATTACGATCCCAGCGGTCGGCGGAACACTGGCGGTAACACCGCCAAAAGGCTGGCAGTGTTCCGCCAGCGTGGTATGACCGTGGCGCATTCGCCACGGTCATACCGGTGGTCCCTCCAGTATACCGCCAGGCTTCCGCCGGGCGGTCATAATCCCCAGCCCATGGAAAGACTGGGGGTAAGGGAGTCTCAGGGTGCCCCTCGGGGCCCCTGCACTGACCATGCACTTGGCATGGGCAGTGCAGGGGCCCCCAGGCACAGCCCCATCGTGCATTTCACCTCCCGAATTACGCTGCACATCAACATAGTCGCCGGCTCTATTACGAGCTGGCTTCAATGTTGATGTGACTTTTCCGTTGGGCCAGCGGAAATGTCATAATAGGGGGCCAAGCATACCGCCAGCAGGCGGTATATTGGCTCCCGCGGCTTCAGCTGTGTTTTTACAAGACCGCCAAAATCGTAATGAGGGCCAAATACTTTTCAGATCTGCTACCAAAGTCAGTGATTGTAAAGCAGCAGTCTTTTTTGTGATTATAGCTACTTATGATTGAGAAAAGTCATCCCAAGCTACTAACATTATTAGTGTTGTAATAGTGGCCACATCACACAAGATTACATCAGTGGCCATGCTATGCGAGATTACTATCAGTGATCACATTAGTGAGTCAGACACGGTTGCCTGCAGTAATGTAAACCTGGCTTTGTCATTTGCAATGCCTCTACATGGGCAATACATAAAAACCATGGCTGCATCCCCCTGGTACCAACGTATTAGGTATGTCTCCCCAATGACACATAATTTTGCATTAAAATATCATTTTTAAATATATTTTGGAAATTCTGTGTTGAAGAAGACTGTAAATGCCATGTCACATTTGAAAGCAGCCTTTACCATTTGCACATTAGAAGGTCTAGTGGAAGCCTGTTGTTTGTGCAATGTAACCTCTGCTCAGGTGGCAGAACTGATTGCTCTTAATAGAGCCTGTTGTGTTTTTGACAATTTACGAGTCATCATCTACACTGACAACCATTATGGGTTTGGTGTTACCCACAACTTTGGGCAGATGTGGTCCCAGCAGGGTTTAATGATCATGTCAGAATCTTCCATCTGTAAAAGGCACTTCGTATTGGGACTTTTCGAGGCATCACAATCACTGGCTGAGGTGGCCTTTGTGGAGCGTGCAGCACACAAGAGCGTTAATGGTTTTGTAACCGCAGGAAATAGATACGGGGTGAGATCACCAGGTATTGCTCATGGGGGTCTTGCACTTTCAATGGAGATTATTCACATGAGTCTGAGCATGACATGTCCATGGGTCTTTTGATTACCATTGCAGATATGTGAGAAAAGGTGAAGATACTGCAGAAAGAGGCACTTGGGTATGAACAGGAGTGATAAATCAGAGCAGGGTGTTCTAAAATTGAAGAAAAGGTTAGGATTTCCTTGATGGTCATGCAGCTTTTCCAGGACAGACTGTTGCCCCTCATGGCCCATTATTTTCATGGTGCTACTCACAGTGGCTGAGACGCTATCATTTGAATCTTTTGTACATGTAGATTTAACCCCAGGTTATGTGTTTTTGCAGCTGAATTATTTCACAGATGTGCTATTTATCAACAGTTTAATATAGGCAGGAGAACTCCAGTTCTCTCTCTAGTCGCATAGGAAGAATAGGTGGTCCCTTTAATTGCATGTTGCTCGATTTTTTCAAGATGGCTGTCTGTAATGGACTCCATCACATCTTGGTACTGTTTTAGTTTTTATCTGATGAGTGGAGGCATACTGGACTATGAGGAATGACAGCCTTTCTGTGGCCAAATTGTTGCTGGGAGAATTAATCCCTAATTTTAGGATTACGGTTTCTCTTGAATCATATCATGGCAGCCCCATCAAGAATGAGGTGATTAAACTTTTGTGTGTAGCCTTGAAGTTGGATCAGAGGCTTCACTATAGTTACCAACCTGAGGATTTAGGGATTGTGGAACAGATAAAGAAGAAGCTGAAAGTCCATCTTTCTAAAATGTGTGCATCCACGTCTCTGAAAGCCCTGATGCCCTTCCATTGGTATTGATGAGTTTGAGAAGCATTCCGGATTGGATGACAGGACCGTTCCCCCATGAAATCCTCTAGGGTAGAGTCATAAGGCTCCCTGCAGTGCCTGTAACTGCACTTATGCATATTACAGACAACATGGTTCTTGAATACTGCAAAGGTATAGCTGATGTGGTGTGCTGTGATGAGATGACTCCCCTCCCAAGGCAGGAGCAGCGCCATGACCTCAGTCCCAGAGATTCAGTTTTGGGAAGAAGCACACAAGGCAGTCATTCCTGGACCCTAGATGGAGTGGCACCTTTTTAGTAATATTGGTCACAAACATTGTTGTTAAATGCAGAGGCCTACAGAACTGGATACATGCTTTGCACACTCTGAAAGTGAGATGAGCCAGAGAAAAGGTTTACAAGTGGGCAAGGGCCAAAGTCAGTAAACCCGTAGCGGTCAGAGGGAGAAAATGAAGAGAGTGCTCAAGTGTCTCAGAGTCAATCTGAGACAAGTGCGAGGGCTGTGGTGGATGAAAAATGAGTATCTACAGTGACCCAAGCCAAAGAAGCTCTACGCTCAGATTCTGAGCTTGGAGAAGGTACAAACAGTATGACCAAAGGGGGGCTACGAAACAAAAGGTGGCTAAGAAGTAGACAGAGATGGGGAGTTTTTGTGTCTGAGGAATGAATTCCAGATGTCTGTGAAGAGACAGAAACTAGCAAGCAAAGTGACTGTGACTGTGAGCAGCTGGTAGTCAGGAGCTCAAAGAGAACACGTGTGCCTAGTTGAAGGTACACAGCTCCTGAATGGATATATTTTGCTGGAAGTGAAGCTGGGAAACTGGGCTTCTCTGTAGATGCCTCCCCCTTCACTTTGTGCCCCCATTAGAACTGCTAGATGCTGTTTTTTTACTCTGATAGGGCTCTGCGACCTGCTAACCAATGCTCTTTGCCCAAAAGGTAACTGTGAATTGGTTCACCCAATTAGCATGGAACTTCTCATTCCTTGTAAGTCCCTAGTATATGGTACCAGTGGTGCCCACGGCAAGGGTGATACGAGGGGCCACCAGGGTTGCAGCACTTTATTGTGCCACCCTGTGTGACCCATGTAAAAATACGACTGCATGACTGCCTATCTGCTCAAGAAGAGCTCGGCACACACAATGTACTGCAGAGCCACACCACTGCTTTAATGTAAGCTAGTCACCCTTGAGTTATGCCTTCTTTAGCCCAGAAGGTAGGGTGCATTATATTAATGGTGTGGATATGTATGGTTACCCATATATATCCCCTCAGTAACCCTGTAGAGCCTGGATTTACTGTGAGTGAGAGGTGGTCCATAGAATAACATGGGCTGGCTACCGAACAAACTCGAGATTGCCAGCTTCATTATGATACCAGTGAATTGTGTTGTGTTTGGCCTCAAACATCATGCCTTTTCACCCCAATATGATTCTTATGTCAAGGGTGAGCTGGCATGCACAGGGGTGCCACCCTGAATGGGTGCCCCCCTAAGATACAGAGACCCAGTGCCTTGGTGGGCTCTCCCGAGCTATCTGCAGCCAAGACAGTAGTCTGCCCTGCTGCTGGTTGTGCCAGCTCTTCCCCAGGATGGAGACAAAGGACCTAGGCAGTAGGGACTCCCTGGACTCATGGAACCAGTTCCCTGCAATTTGCAGGAAAATAAACATGCTGCGTGACAAGAAATGCAACCTTCTGCGCCTGTCGAGAGTGAGCCCAAAGAGGAGTGGTATCCTGCAAGCCGGAGTGGTAGTTACGTTTACACCATGTTTCAAGCCGCTACTCCACTTCTGTCACTCTCCAGCCATCAAAGTAACTGGGGACTACAACTGCCACAGCAAAACCTTGGTGATCCCTAGTCCGGTGATCGACCCCTTGAGTGACATCTCCAGTCTGAGAGCAACTCACAGTGATAGCAACCAACATCGGCAACAACCCTACTGCTGTGCCCTTGCATCCTGAAGGAGGTGTTGTGGAGTGTGTGGCAAAGCATCTTTGGTGCGACCTGCCCCAGTGATTGACAGCTGCCTGCTACCCCTGCACCCGGAGCCAAAAAGCAAGATAGAAGAAATACAGCTGTTGAACCTGGGTCCTAGGACCCCCAAAGGCCTCTGCTCTCCAAGGGTAGAATGTAATTCCATCTCCAAGTGTGGTTTTGTCAAGTGCTGCAGATTTGACAGATCCCTCGGATCCCGTCTAGTACAGAGGACAGCCAGAGCACCTCTGCACCTGGACTCACTGGGTAAGGTAGTGAAGTAGTGACTGTTGAGAGTTGGTCTGAGAGCTGCAAGACCTAATTCACAAGAGGGTTAATTTGAACTCACCCTGCAAGTGACTGTCACTTGCATTTTCCTCAATTCATTTCAAGTAGTGACTGCTGAGAGTTGGTCTGAGAGCTGCAAGACCTAATTCACAAGAGGGTCAGTTTGAACTCACCCTGCAAGTGACTGATTGTCACTTGCATTTTCCCCCATTCATTTCAATGGGACCCTTTGACAGATTAAAGTGCATCTATTTTTGAATGCTTTGAAAATCCACAACTCTGGCTGTATGTATGATACAAAGTCCTTTTTCAGGACTATATTTATATAAAAAAACATACAATTTTTATAAATTTGTGTCTGATTTCTTTTGAGCCGTGCCATTTACTTATCTGCAATGTGGGTATTGTGAAATGCTTAACACATGTTCCTCTAAGTAGCCTGACTGTTCTTTACCACTCTACCACAACACTGGTGTGATTCCGAGATCCACTTTTAGGTAACCTGCTAGTATTACATGGTAAAAAAACCCTCCCTAGTCATACCACTTAATACTGACACCTTGCTTCACTGACTTAAAATACATGAGATTGATGAGAAACCTGCATGATTAAAGCTTCCCCACAGAATCCTGATTTGGTTGAACTAAAGTTAACTGACCTTTCTGAAAGACTGAACTTTTGACCGAACGTTTAGGAACTAGGCTGCAGTAGAAGAGTAGGGATATCACCTCAGAAGAAGATTGATGTGGGGTTGGGATTGACTATGAAGCGTCTGAATGTGATATTAACCGTAGACAAGTCAACAGTTTGTAGGATTTTGCACAGGAGAAGGCAATTGTAGACTGCTATTTTTTAGTTTATCTTTTTTTTCCCTTTTTGTTTCCGAAAAAACATTGTGGGGCTTGCTCCCAATGAATGTACAACAATATTAGTCATAGTATCAGTCCTTTCTTTTATTTTGCTGATAGTCCTATTAATAGGTTTGCAAAACGACACCTACTCCTACTGCTGTATAAACGATGTAGAAAAGCTACACATGTTTAATCTATTGCATGGTAAACAAACTGAAGAAAAATATTCCAAAAATGTGTACTTTAAGTTGTAGAATGGTTATTTGTAGGTGTTGGGTGCTAAAGGATGCTATATATGCACCTATTTACCATTGACTGTTGTTGATGGCATGAGTTATCATCATATTCCTCTAGCCTACTCAATAACTTGTAGCATAATTACTAGTTTCTTTTGTAGATAGTATGTTTTAGATTATCATTTTTTGAATGTTGACAAACCAGTATATAAGGTGCCTTTGGTTAGAGGATTGATCCCTTATGCTGCTGTTGCACAGGTAAACGAATGGGGCACTTCCATGCTGGTGATACATCCCTGACCTATAACAAGAGTAATCTTACTTGTAAGATGATCTGGGAGGACAAGGATGTTACGGAAGAATTAGAGGCAAGAAGGTAATGGATTATGGAGTCTTTGAAGGCCTTTTTTGAAAGGTAAAGCTATAGAGAGGGAGAAGAATGAACAGAAATTGAACGGTGCAGGAGTACATACTAGGTTAAGTCTTGATATATTAAAGGAGGGAAAGTTATGTTCCATAAAATTCAGGGGAGATGGGGTGGGGTGGAGCAAGTGTGTAGAGGCGATATAAGTTAAAAATGAGTACATATTTGCTGGGAAGGTAACCGCAGTTCCTAAAGTGTGTTATATATGCGCGACAAATGTTTATTTCTGGTTACAATTGAAATGAGTGGGTAGTTGTTACCTGGGCTTAATGTTTCCAGTGGTGTATCTTGAAGTTGGAAGGCAAGGCTTAGATGAAATTGACAGATGTGTTCACAGTGCATCGCAGACAATGGGGACATATTAGCTACCATGATTCCTTCTGTCTTTATGATCTTGAATGACGTGAAGATTAGAAAGTTGTCTGCTTTAGTTGACAGGCTGGCATATGACACGCCAGGGGCTTTACTTACTAAAACTTCCCTGTAGCAATGATGGCAATGGTTATTCAGAACAGACTCACATTAGACATTTTATTGGCAAACGAGGGCAGTGATTGTAAAGTTTTTCCTGTCCAACATTGCTGCAAATATGTACCAGATAAGAGCAAGGAGATCAATATGTATGTTAAAAGTATCAAAATGTATTGAAAGACTAGAAGGCGTTTGAAGAGGCCAGCACATGGGAAGCACTTGTGAACGTTTTTTTGTCTGTAGGAGAATGGCTTACTGAGGGAGGCAGTGCGCTTTTAGGTGCTATATTGATACCTATATGGATTGTTGGTGTTGGTGTGATTTATTTGTTTCTGATGATAAAGGAATTCAGGTTAATGAAGAAGGAGAAGAGTTCAGGCAACAAAGGTGTTAAGAAATCAGCTGATGGTAAGGGAGTGAGAAGAAACAGAAAACAAGAGAAGAAATAGAAATTGAAGAGCTACAGTGCTTTGTTTATTATGAGTTGATGGAGTTAGAGAAAAGTAGATATAATCAGCAGCAGACAGTTTGTGAAAAGTTATTGAAGGGAAATGGTGGATGTTGTATTTAATGGCTCCAGGAGTCATTAGAAGGGGAAACTGGTGATACAAAGTCACCCTTGTTTATTTTTGCTTAGTAAAATGTTAACATGTAACACGTTTACCCATTGCATATATGTACACACACATTATTTTACACTTAGATTTAGAGAAACAAATGATTTACATAACCTTATTTATTGCAGTTAAGATGTGCATTTAAAATTTGACATTAGTGTGCCCTGGTGTCTCTCTCCATTGTGAAATATATGCTGTATTTCTTCTTGTTGTGCATAACCATTTTTTTCAGGCACAAAATACTTGCATACTCTTTTAGAATTTTATGTTTGTTAGCTTACGTTTTGAAGCCCCTAGCGTAGCCATTAACTCATTTGGGCGATGATTCCCAGCACCTGCAGGTTGCGAGGAGAGGATGTGACTACTTCTTTGTGAGATATCGTCAAAGTTGCAACAATACAAGAAGTTGACATTGTGTCATGTGTGAGAATGAGAATTATCCTCAGTACAGAAGGAACACTGAGGGCCTGATTATAAGTTTGGTGGATGGTTTACTCCGTCAGCCAAACTTCCGATAGTGGCTACCTCCCCACTGGGCCCATTTAGAGTTTCTTGAGTTTTCGCCTGCTGGCCTAGTGAGAAACAGCTAACAGCATTGTCTCTGGTTCATAATCGAGCCAGCAGCTATGCTGTAGGCTGCAGGGTGCACAGGAACCTTTACAATGTTCACTGTCTGCATTGCGAGGGTGCTGGCCAAGAGGGCCCATGCACTGCCCATGAGAAGTGCATGGGCAGTGCAGGACCCCCTTTGGGGCTCCCTGCATCCATTCACCACTATGAAATGGCTGGCAGAGAACATGACTGTATTTCCTGGCGGATTAGGACCACCACCTACCGCCAGACCGCCGGGTTCCCTAATCCTGGTGGAGCTGCCGGTCCCCCTGTGGCCCAACTGCCAAGGGTTGAAATATGGCACCGGATTGCCATCCGTGAGCCTAGACTGCCAGACTCGTAATGACGCCTGAGTTTTGATTAAAACAAGTGGAATGTAAGTATTTGTTTTTATTGTGTAAGCTTGGTCAGCTAGGTAGCTCACTTGCCCCTGTGCCTTTGCAGGCAGACGTCCTTTCTCCTCTCCTGAGACCAATGCTTCCTATTTTCCTACTTATACACTGGCGTAATGAACTTGAGGGTGCTCCTCTACAAAGTACTTAGATTGAACCCCCTTGCCCCTGGACTTAGTCCGGGGCCTGCCGCCCATGCACAGTGCTCTATGCTGAGGGGGCCCCTGGTAGCTTGGGGCCCCTCTGCACAGCGTGGGCTACAGGGTCCTTTGCTACACCACTGTGCTTATGGAGATACTCTAAAGAGCAAGTACATTTCTCGTTCTTCTTTCATTTCTTTTTGTCTGACACCTGCTACTTCTGAATTTCTCAGACCTGCCCCCAACTATAGCCCAGAATTCTTTAATGGAAACAAGCCTTTGCTTTAATTTGAATATGTTACTTTTCATAACACAATATTCACATTACTATTTGAACTGCCTGTGTAATGGTTATGCTGTACTCAGCTTTATATAATTTATTTGATTGGAGATTGGAACTTTACTAATCTGTTAATAAACCTTTATAGTTTTGCAATCCACTCCTCTCTATTGTTATTGTGGGACAAAATCTGCATTACTGTCAATGCAATATTAATGAATTTGTGATGTAAGTCTTACCTCAGTTCCTGACAAAGTTCCCTCTGAATTAACTTAGAGGAGTTCCAAGTTTGCACCAAGTTAGGGCGGTGCAAATACCTTCCTTATCCATGATAATTTCAAACACACAACCTTCAGAATCTCTTGCAATGCCACTTGGTTGTTTTTGTTTCTTACAAGACCGCAATTTATTGTCCCTGCTGGTGCAAAAAAAATTGAAAAATCACTTAAAGCCACTATTTTTACCCTTATCAGCACACACTCTAAACAGTATATCTAAGAAAAAACACTTTAAGATGTTTTACAGCTCCCTAATGACTGATGATTGATAATTAAAGTAAACAAAGACAGAAAGGTCCTGTTAGAAATGAATATAGATGATTTCATATACATTTCTACTTAAGAATCACGTCTGAGCCTTGGCAGAATGTTAAAACCTGAACAAATGGCAGGTATTATTGTCAGGGAAAGGTGGCAATCCTACTTATGACAAAGCTAAAGCTGCTGCCAGGTTTCCCTATGCTGAAGGAGTTAAGGGATCCCAAAGCATCAAAACGTTCTACCAATAAACACAGTAAATTTAAAATGCGAGAAGGGAACACCTTTCAAGTCAGTGGGAAAGCAGGGCTTACTATGGTGAAAATGTGGGGTCGGAGGACTTGTCCGCTGTCCTGAAGGGAATGAGGAAGGCAACAACAGTCAGCTCTGACAGTGCATGCTGATTGGTGCAGAGCTGCAATGCATCTATGACTGCCCCTGCTAATTGAACTTATTCACAAAAAACACAAGCATTTTCAATGCAATAAGTCTCGCATTAACGAGAGTTAGAGCTGTTGGCGTTGTAAATGATAATGACAGCCTCACATTTGGGACTTTGTAAATATTTAGCCATGCAGCACATTAAATCTTTATCAGAAACAAACTGTGTTTATGCATTCCTTCATACACTTGGCATTAGACTGTACTTGAGCACCATAGTAAAAATAGCATTTAGAAGAATCATGGTCATGTAACCATATATTTAGCCCCTAGAGGGCATAATCACATAAAAAAGAATGATAAAGAACACTGCAATGTAACCATAAAATCAGCCTCTTGAGGGCATAGTGTATTACACATTTTCAGGCCTAACAGGCCTTTTAAATATCATTTAACTGTGGAGTCAGTGGCACAAGAGTGCAGTGTCGCAGGTCATTAGTAGATGTCCTTTTCCCTATAGAGTCAACAGCAGAAGGTGCAGTACCACTGGTTGTGGCTAGATGTTCCTGTAGAGTCAACAGCAGGAGGTTATGGCTAGATGTCCCTGTAGCCTCAACCGGGGAAGGTGCAGTACCACTGGCCATGGCTAGATGTCCCTGTGGGGCCAAAAGCACTCAGAGTACAGTGTCACAGAATGCTGCCAGAACTTCTTCTGACGTCAGAAGCTCAGAATATCCCCCAAACCCGGAAATGGCTTGAGAAGTACCGGGTCCTCAGTGAAACAACTGAAATATTTAGCCATCCCATACATTATACCTTTATCAGGAATAAACTGTGTTTTTGCATACATTAAACCTTTATCAGAAATAAACTGTGTTTGTGCATTAGCAGAAGGTGCAATACCACTGGTCATGGCTAGATGTCCCTGTGAAGTCTACTGATTTAGTAGTGCCTTGGCACAATTATCATCCTTCTGCCCTTGGAGAGCATAGTTTATTACACATTTGCAGGCTGAGCAAGGCTGTCAGAATATTATTACAAACAAGGCCCTTATAACACAAACTCCTTTCATCTATAAGAGAGAAGTTTAAATATGCACTGAATGGTGGTAGAGGTTATCATTTTTGGGCCCCCTCTAATGTAGTGTGACCCACAGGCCAGAAAGAGCACATCGTTCTGAATGTTTTGGTGGTGGTCCCATTGCCCTAGGTCCACTACATGCTAAGTTATGGCCAAGAATGTGTTGTGCATGTTTCCCAGAGTGCAGTGAATATTGTAGTATCGGCTCTTCCGCTGTGTGGGGAGAGCCGCTGTTTAGGATTCATTCCGGGGTTGATTTCATGCTATATAAAGCCACAAAAAATGTACAAAACACACGCACGATACAGCTACTTTTATTTACTGATTATGTAATGTGAGGACCAAGTGAAGGGCAATGCGGAAAACAAACTGCGCCTGTGACCCGAGTGCTTACTAACAAACTCGAGAGGTGGGAAACTAAAAAAATAGTCCACCCAAACAACAGAGAAACATTCCAGGCGTAATTAAACTGTACTTGACCGGTGCACTCTAGCCAAGTACAAGGAGTGGAGTATTGGCTGCCAGGAGGCAGCAAAACAAGAGCGACACTGCCTTCAACCTATGGTAAGCAAAGTACTACACTCATTCCAACAGGCCTTGCAGACACCACATGCGTGCTGTCTAGGTTCTACCTAAAAAGGATGCAAGGGTCAGGGGAAAACACTGACCAGGACGCAAGAGTGGCAGTAGCGTTTGGTCACTGAAGCAGAGAGTTACATGTATGAAAATAAAAGTGCTCAACTAATTGAAAGTAGAGCTAAAACAGCACTTAGCTCAGGCTGCACAATAGCAAGAATAGGAAATTATGTACTGTGGTCCTGTCCTTTTATGTGACTGATTTTTCACCCCTGTTACTTGATGTTGCCCCTAACCCCAAGGTTGCCGGGTATTATAGTATTTCAAATCTATGCAGTGTTCATAATGGCTCCTTATCTTCCGGTCTTGATCCTAGAGTTCTCAAAGGGACAGGCTTAGACTGATGGGGCTCTAAAAGTCTAAATCCTGTTTCTATAATACTAATATAGGCCCTCATTCCAACATTGACGGGCGGCAGAGGCCGCCCGTCAATGTTGCGCGTCAGGAATACCGCTCCGCGGTCCAGAGACCGCGGAGGGTATTCCAAGTTTTCCCCTGGGCTGGCGGGCGGCCGCCGAAAGGCTGCCCGCCAGCCCAGGGGAAAACGACCTTCCCACCATGAAGCCGGCTCGTAATCGAGCCGGCGGAGTGGGAAGGTGCGACGGGTGCTGTTGCACCCGTCGCGTATTTCACTGTCTGCAAGGCAGACAGTGAAATACATTTTGGGGCCCTCTTACGGGGGCACCTGCAGTGCCCATGCCGTTGGCATGGGCACTGCAGGGGCCCCCAGGGGCCCCGTGACTCCCCCTCCCGCCATCCGGTTCCCGGCGGGAGAACCGCCAGGAACTGGATGGCGGGAGGGGGAGTCGGAATCCCCAAGCCGGCTCCTTGGGGGCAGCGGGAAACCGGCGGGAGACCGCCGGTTTCCCTTCTCTGACCGCGGCTAAGCCGCCGCGGTCAGAATGCCCCGCGGGGCACCGCCGGCCTGTCGGCGGTGCCACCGCGTCCCGCGGCCCTGGCGGAAGTAATCCGCCAGGGTCGTAATGACCACCATAGTTCTATACATTACAGTATGAATATCTGCACGTATAATCAAGAATGTCCCAATAGTTTATTATCATATAGGGATGTTGTTTCACAATGGTTTGGGACTTCTGGTAGCTTAGAACATGCTTGCTAATTTTCACATTTCCACTAGGTCATGAAGCCATGTTATTCAAGCATGCACATTCACACATTTCTTAAGAGTAACCTTGCTTTCGAACATGACAGGTGGAAGCAATGTTTTAAGAGAACAATGAGCCTAGTATTTTACTTATGAATTACATTTTCTCCTCATGACATTCAGCTCTTCGTTGATGAGAAGATATTGCCACCTGCTCATTAGATAAGGTTTTGCTGAAAGCAACACGTTTCTGTTGCGTGATTAATTTCTATTGACGTGTTGAGAACAAGGGTATATATAGTGGTCCAATTTACCCGTTTATAGTGAGGACCTTGATCTGCTGAAATGTCCGTTGTCCTTTCACTCTTTTGCTGTCCTGTTATATTACATTAAACACTAGTTGGACTTTAGGCTTCCTGACGTGTATTTTATTTTTAACAGGGCTAATACATTATTACCTTCTGACCGTATGAAAATCCAAGTTGATGTGATTTTGCAGACTCACCTACAGATTAATCAATGGTTGCTAATGGTTGGTTTTATTGTTTTATACAGCACTGAGTCATTCTTGATGGTTATATTTGACAATGAGGCTATCCATGCATGGTAGTAATGTGTCAATGTCCTGATTTTTATCACTTAGCAGCACTTAACCCCAATGACCATGGGATTCTCTTAAACTACCTTTAAGAGATCGATATTGTGACTGTGTTCTCAAATGACAGTGTTTTCTTGACTGATTGAATGCAAAGAAAGACTAGCTTGACTTTAGTTCTGAGGCTTCTCCCTTGAATTGTAGAGCACCTCAGAAATGTTCTCCTTAACCCAGCTTCTCTAATACATATTTGAGGCTTCCATTTTTTCAAACTGTACAGATCAAATCTATATCATTCTCTGGTAGGACGGGAGCAATTAAAATGGAGGTTATGGTGGGTAGTTACAGTGTGGATCTTAGTCCTGCAGTTTGGTTCCAGGAATTGAATGATTTTGCTACACCTACAAAGAATGTAAAAAAAAAGAGGTCTTTAAAATGAATGCCGATTGGTCCCTTACTGCCAAGATTTCTTCTATGTCCATTCCATTTTTTTTATATTTGAAACAGTTATGCAGACTAAAGCTGTACTGAAGTTCGGAAGGGCTATCCAAAAATCTGATGTTCCATCATCTGGTATTACAAAATCCTCCTGCCCGCCTTGGGCTATATTATGAAACATGCCTCAGGCCACAATGGGCAAGTTAACCCATTTTCTGTGTCCCTAGGCACTTTGGTATTTAGAAATGGGCCGTATATCCTTGTCTGGCCCTTTTTGAAATACAGATTGCATCAGGGCTCCATGTGTTCTGGTAAGATCTCAAGGGGGCATTCCTTCATTTGCATAGAAATGCAGAAAAATGCTAATGAGGGAATCTTTTGCCTTTGCTTAGATGACGTATTATAGAAAGAGGCACAAAGAAGCAGTTGGGAGGCACACTGACTGTGCAACAAAGAGGTGGCAAACTGTTTTCCTAAAGAGCCCTTGTTTATAGCGGCACTGGTGTTCATATCTGCACTGTCAACAGTGGCTTTGCTATGATACAGCACACTGTTCCAGTTCCCATCTGCTGCACATATTTAAGAATGGCCCTGGCCCCCTTAACCGGGGCAGTGTGCTTTATCCCTAATATAACACCTGGTGTTTTAGATGTGTAAATATTGTCATACCACTCTCATTCTTTGAAAGCCCCATTGTCTCCTGATCTCTGTTGAAGTCTTCTTCAAGAAGATATACAGGGAGTGCAGAATTATTAGGCAAATGAGTATTTTGACCACATCATCCTCTTTATGCATGTTGTCTTACTCCAAGCTGTATAGGCTCGAAAGCCTACTACCAATTAAGCATATTAGGTGATGTGCATCTCTGTAATGAGAAGGGGTGTGGTCTAATGACATCAACACCCTATATCAGGTGTGCATAATTATTAGGCAACTTCCTTTCCTTTGGCAAAATGGGTCAAAAGAAGGACTTGACAGGCTCAGAAAAGTCAAAAATAGTGAGATATCTTGCAGAGGGATGCAGCACTCTTAAAATTGCAAAGCTTCTGAAGCGTGATCATCGAACAATCAAGCGTTTCATTCAAAATAGTCAACAGGGTCGCAAGAAGCGTGTGGAAAAACCAAGGCGCAAAATAACTGCCCATGAACTGAGAAAAGTCAAGCGTGCAGCTGCCACGATGCCACTTGCCACCAGTTTGGCCATATTTCAGAGCTGCAACATCACTGGAGTGCCCAAAAGCACAAGGTGTGCAATACTCAGAGACATGGCCAAGGTAAGAAAGGCTGAAAGACGACCACCACTGAACAAGACACACAAGCTGAAACGTCAAGACTGGGCCAAGAAATATCTCAAGACTGATTTTTCTAAGGTTTTATGGACTGATGAAATGAGAGTGAGTCTTGATGGGCCAGATGGATGGGCCCGTGGCTGGATTGGTAAAGGGCAGAGAGCTCCAGTCCGACTCAGACGCCAGCAAGGTGGAGGTGGAGTACTGGTTTGGGCTGGTATCATCAAAGATGAGCTTGTGGGGCCTTTTCGGGTTGAGGATGGAGTCAAGCTCAACTCCCAGTCCTACTGCCAGTTCCTGGAAGACACCTTCTTCAAGCAGTGGTACAGGAAGAAGTCTGCATCCTTCAAGAAAAACATGATTCTCATGCAGGACAATGCTCCATCACACGCGTCCAAGTACTCCACAGCGTGGCTGGCAAGAAAGGGTATAAAAGAAGGAAATCTAATGACATGGCCTCCTTGTTCACCTGATCTGAACCCCATTGAGAACCTGTGGTCCATCATCAAATGTGAGATTTACAAGGAGGGAAAACAGTACACCTCTCTGAACAGTGTCTGGGAGGCTGTGGTTGCTGCTGCACGCAATGTTGATGGTGAACAGATCAAAACACTGACAGAATCCATGGATGGCAGGCTTTTGAGTGTCCTTGCAAAGAAAGGTGGCTATATTGGTCACTGATTTGTTTTTGTTTTGTTTTTGAATGTCAGAAATGTATATTTGTGAATGTTGAGATGTTATATTGGTTTCACTGGTAATAATAAATAATTGAAATGGGTATATATTTGTTTTTGTTAAGTTGCCTAATAATTATGCACAGTAATAGTCACCTGCACACACAGATATCCCCCTAACATAGCTAAAACTAAAAACAAACTAAAAACTACTTCCAAAAATATTCAGCTTTGATATTAATGAGTTTTTTGGGTTCATTGAGAACATGGTTGTTGTTCAATAATAAAATTAATCCTCAAAAATACAACTTGCCTAATAATTCTGCACTCCCTGTATATATTACATACAACATTATATGGCACTGCACCTTATTTTTTTCTGAAGACTCATAGGTTGCAAGCCAGCTTATCCTCTGCAGTCTTCAAATTAGAGCCTTCAAGTTTATCCTTGTTTCAAGAGACAGAAACTAGGGGGTACAGATTTTTCTGTCTTTGGCCCATCAATTTGAAGAAATGTTTCTTTATCACTCCAGGGGGAGCACCCCCTGTATGGAAAGATGTAAATAGGGAATCTGATGTGTTCAGTACATTCAGAGTATAGGAACCACGTATAGTACACTTTATAATTCTAACTACTCTTCCTCTTACCAGTACTTCCTAAATGAAGGGTGCCCACCTTCTTCCAGGCAACATGTCACCTCATGAAAAACTGAAAACAGGATGCCATCCTCTCCCTTGGTGTCCTTTCCCTTGGCCCCCCCCCCAATATTGAGGGGCCATAAAGGGGGTAAAGACTACTGAAACGGACTGCATTAGCTGCTCAACCCATCCTTGCCCCAGTCCTTACTAAATGAGGGTGTCCCACAGCAGTAATCTCATGATTTGATCACCACCAAGCACCAGCAAACTTTAAGTAAGAAAAGATGCCCTAGATGAAGGAACACAGTATCACTGAGTCATGAAACACATCACAGAAACTTCAAGCACCAGACAGAGATCACTTTGTTCCCATGACCCAGTTTTGCGTGGCAAAAGAACAAGAAGAGTCAAGAAGACACACTCAGGCAGGGGCCCATCATGTCAGGACCAGACCAGATATAAGTGAAACTACTAGTCTCCAATCCTACAATTGGAACTGGAAGCCCAGGAAAACGAGTTCAGGAACAGAGCCTTAATTAAGGGTACATGTCAAAAAGAAACTGAGCATCAACACAAGCAAAGGAAAGCCACAAGAAGAAAATCCACACCCAACATCCAGGAGTCTAACAGAAGCTCACAGGGAGACAACGACCAACTCCAAGACAGGAGGCAAACAAAAGAATAGAATAGCATATGGCCAAGGAAAACAATTATCCTCCTAAACTGTATTTTCTTTCATGAGCTTGAAATAGCTGAAGAACCATACCGCTGGGTCTGACAAATGAAGAAGTGCACTTCAATAAGTAAAGTATTACTAGAAATGCAATAAACCAACTGGTAACAGGAAAACAAACAAGAACTCTTTTTGATACATTCAGACCAAAACTATTCAGCGTCAGTAGGTTCATAACTTCACCAAATCCAGGCTAGAAGACTTCTGCTATTGTGATGAGCCCAATATAAGATCATGGACCAAAGTCCACAAAAAACAGGAGGCCAAACATCCAGAGAGCACTGGTCAATGAACTATAGCCATGCCAGGGGATTCATCTCAAATACTAGCAGCAGGCTACCCCCAGTTAAGCAAGAAGGAGACAAGCAAATCAAGTACCAACCAGCTGAGCCAACCATCTACCCATTAAAAATAGTGCCAGTGACAAGGCAAGAACAAACAACAGGCCACGACCACTATCCATCAGTCTCCGCAGCCAAACTCTGTAAAGGTGGATAAGCAGAAAGCAAACTCCTTCAAATGTGAAAAGGGAACACTGGAACCAGGGAAACCTTAGTCCAACTGTAGAGCGGAATGAGACCAATCCAAAGGGAAGCAGGCAGGCAGTGAAACTAGATCACAGAACAAAGACTGGGGCAAAAAACCCAAGATGAAAAGAAACACTGAGGATGCCTGAACCACAAATTTTGAGAACCAAGAAATCTATAGCCAACTACAGCCCCAAGGCGAATAGGCAACAAAACAGTAACCACAGGAGACAAGATTGAACACCTTCTTCCCCAAGTCCAACAGTGGCAAGGAGGCCAAAGTGGCCACGGTACACCGCAGGTCCAGCAGGGTGTACAAGAAGAGGCCAGGATATTCAATGCCTCAAACCACTAGCTCCTAGCCTAGGAAGAAACAGAAGCAAAAGCCAGATTGAGCAAGGCTTACACTAAAATCTTGCCTAGATGAGAGAATAAGAGGAAGCAAAATTAGCAAATGACCAATCCACAAACTCTGAATACAGCAAAGCACACAAGAGGAAGATAGAATGGTCAATCGGAACAGAGTGACCAAACCAAAACAGTCAGAGATCAACTGAGCCCAATAGGGGCAGAAGAAGAATCCAGGATGGTTAGCTTTTCATACAGGCATACTCAGGAATGTGAAGTGTAAGAGGAATCAGAACTTTCTAAACCATTGACTCTAGCAATAATTGAACCTGCCAGAGGTCAGAGAGGACCAAAGAGAGAACCAGTATGCTATGGCAACACATAGTAAATTTGAAGGAAAATGTATCAACCCGGCCATCATCCAAACCAGACAATTCAGAAAGATAACAGTCCCACTACTCGTCTATGGACAAAGAGAACAATCTATCAAATTGTCAGAATCTTGGATGATCCCAGATTAGGGCATAGGATCCGGGAAACAATTACACAATTTCAAGGCACTCTACAAAGAAGAGAAGGCCAACCCCTCAACACTCTATTTCTGCCGTCATCTTCCCCATCCCCACCGAGAAAACAGATCTACCTGGCACCACTATCTTAAAAATGAAAAGACAAACTCTCAAGACCAGGATGACTTAGGCCAAGTCTATACCCACTGAAGGGGAGGCAAGTCAAGAGGTAAGCCATGGAATCCATAGAGAATTCCTATGCCGAAAAAGAACAGGTGTCAGAGCACTCGTGATATCACAATTAGAAGTTACTAATATGTCCAGTCTTCTTCGTAAATTGACAACAAACGCGTGTTTGTCTCAGAATCCAGTTTTATTCATAATGTTCTAATATCCTCCATAAGAACAGCCAACACGTGTTTCATCCTCTGAGAAGTTTCTCTCTTAAGGACTTCATCAGGGCTGAAAATAGAATAGAGTAGTGTCTATATATATGTTACAGAACGATGGTTGGAGCAGAAACTGGACCAAATTCAAAAGTGACAATAGTGCGATACACAAATACATGATCTATTGTGACTTGTGTGATAATCATCAGGAAAAGAGCTAATGACCCAGTTAAAATATAGTATAACCCACAATTTTTATAACACACAGGGAAACACCCTGATCAATAAAAGAGTTTTGGTCTAAAGGCAAGAATATCATGTGTAAAGATCAAAGTGCCAAAGGTTCATATAATAAGAATGTGCACGTCACCATCGAAAATCAAAATTTAAATAAAATCCATGTGAATATAGCAGAAAGGGACCCCGATTCGTGTGAAGTATTATAATTAAAAGTTTCAGAATATAACAAAATTAACGTCGAGGAAAAAGTCCTACAATAACACAATGGGGCGAGAAAGCCTCCACTAACCTTAGTGTCATATATTCAATCCAAAATAGTCATAATGTCGAGGTAGTCTCCGTTTGTATCTAAGATGGATTGAAGAGCACATAAACAATAATGTGGTCAGCCCCATCGCGTAGACTCCCAAATATCTTATTAAAAAATGTTCTAAATGCCGAAAACCAAAATACATGAGGATATCCAGTTATTACTAGATACCCAATCTCTCACCTCTCATATGAGAACTAATCTAAAGTAAGCTTCGGAAAACAGCCGCGCGGTCCAATTCACCCTGCAGCGTTCCCGTATCATAAAGCAGCATTGTATCAGAACGCCCGGGAAACGGACGTCGATTTGAAGCCTGCCCGCGTTGAATGTAGAAATGGAGAAAGGGCTAAAGCTATCAGAAACAGGCGCCATATTGGAATGTCTCCATTACTCAGTATGGAGACAAAAAGCATATTTGTTTGCTATCTAACGGGTCTCTAAGTCTAGGAGAGTATGGTAACGTCCAAAACGGGCGCCATATTGGAATGTCTAACACACTCAGTATGGAAATAAAATCCATTTCGATATGCCATCTTACGGGTCTCTATGTCTGAGAGAATGGGGTGACTTCCAATGAGTCGTAGTAAGAGGTAAAGAGGGTCTTAATAAATGAGGAGAAATGTTAGTGAGACAACCATCCAAGTAATTATCACTATAACTAGCAGAGATGATCCTGTTATCATAAGAGCAAAGACAATAGTGAAAATTTTATTATAATTATCCTGCTAGTCCATGTAAAAATCTATAAGCCCTATTGTTAGTATTGATCTCCGGCTCACGAAGATAATATACTCCCTTATACCAGTGACGTTGTTGGGATCAGTACAAAAAAGGGGGACGATGGTACGTGTCACATTGAAACCATATGTAACCTATAGTGAGGCAAAAACAAAGTCAATTCGATATTCAGTGAGAATCGCAATGTTAGTGTTTCCTCCAAATTAGTATTAGTGTATTTACATTAAATACTGAGAATCTAACGTAAAATCACAGTTTATACAATTAAACATGCGTAAGAATTGACTATGAGTATGTTGTCTGCAACATAGACAGGAGCACCGTACAGTACACACACAGATGAGAGTCCAGCCATAAACATAGTTATTGCAAATACAATTGTGCATTATCTACCAAGAAGTATTAAGTGGAGGTGCATTTCTAATAGACTAACATTCAAAAACATTTTTTGTGAGAATTCACAGGAGGGCCAGGTACATTTCAGTCAAATTAGAGAATAAATTGAGGACAGTAAATTAATCCCCTAAGTAATATTCCATCTCAAAGTTGGTGTTTAGGCCATCTTCCACAGCTCTAAGTTTTAAAATCCAATAACATTCCCTTTTTCTGAGCGTTAGCTCTCTGTTTCCCCCCCTAGGGTCTCTTTTAATGAGATCAAACCCAAAGAATTCGAATCCACAAGAGTTGTTACGTTCAGGGCAATGTCGCATGTGATTTACTATGGGGTATCTCCCATCATCTTGTCTGAGGGCTCTGAAATGTTCACTCGCCCTGATTTTGAGTGGTCTGATAGTGCTGCCTATATAATATAGGCCACACTTGCATACGATAATATACACAACGAAATTGCTGTCACATGTGATATTGTAGTTAATATTGTATAGCACCCGAGTAGAGCTCCTGAATGTGGTGATACCTGATTTGGCCCATCTGCACATGCCACAATGTCCACACTTGAAAAAACCTTTACTGCGGTTGCTCAGCCAGTTGCCGAGGTTCTGTTTATTGCGAAAACTGGGGCATAGAATATTTCTGAGAGTTCTGCCTCTTCTAAATGTAAAAACCGGGGTTCTAGGGATCACTGTTCTCAGATTGGGATCGGCTTTGAGAATACCCCAATGTCTGTTCATACATTTCTTAAGGAGCGTCGCTGGGTTCGTATAGTTGACTATACATCTAATAGTATTGTCTCTAGGTCGAGGTTTATGACAAAGTGTGTCCGATCTCCTAAGACGCATCGCCCTCGTACGGGCATTGTTGATCACATTGGAAGAAAACCCCCGTGCCTTAAATCTGTTGCTCATATCCTCAATACATTTATCAAAGTCTTCTTCAAGGCTACAATTGCGTCTTGCCCTTACCATCTCACCATAAGGTATTGAATTGATTTGGTGAATTGGATGTGCACTATTAGCATGTAAAATGGAGTTACAAGAGGTGCTTTTTCTGTAAGGTCGACTCTCTATTTTGTTGTCCCGGATAAAAAGTTCCACATCCAGGAAGGCAATTTTAGACACACTGTGTTCGGATGTGAAATGAATATTGCAATCGTTATTGTTGAGATACATTATAAATTCGTTTAGTTTTTGTAGATCACCTGTCCAGATCATCAAGCAATCATCGATATATCTACCCCAATAGAGTATGTCCGTCATCCAGGAACTACCCTCTTTGCTCCAGATCTTATTTTGCTCGAACAGTCCCATAAAGAGATTCGCATATGCTGGCGAGAATTTAGACCCCCTGGCGACACCTTGTCTCTGGCGGTACCAGTCATTTTTGAATAAGAAAACATTGTCGTTCAAAATCAGATCAACCATATTGATTAGCATTGTTGTGTGGTCATAAAGTCTCGCAGGTCTCTTATATAGAAAGTAGCGCAGGGCTTCCTTTCCTTGTTCATGATTAATACTGGTGTATAGAGAGGTAACATCTAGTGTAACTAAGATCATACCTGGTTCCCACGTCATGTCTGTTAATATGCTAAGTATGTGTTTAGTATCCTTAATGTACTATGGTAAGTTGATTACGAATGGTTGTAAGAAAATTTCAACATATTCCGAAAGTCTCTCTGTGGGACCTCCTATGCCTGATACAATGGGCCTACCCGGGGGGGATGTAGGGTTCTTGTGTATTTTAGGCAGTATGTAAATGCAGGGATTCTTAGGTCTGTGAACACGGAGGTACATATACTCCTCTTCCTTTAGGAGAGACTGATTTAAGCATTCTAGTAAAAATTTGTTAATTTTGTTAGACAGTGCGGGGATGGGATCTGAGAAAATCTTCTCATAGCATGTACTATCTCCTAATTGTCTAAGGATCTCCTGTTCATATTCTAAGGTGTTCATAATCACAATGTTACCCCCTTTATCTGCCTCCCTTATAGTAATATCTTCATTACTACGCAGCTGTCTCAGATTACTCATTTCTGTTTGGCTCAGGTTACGGTGCCAGACATGTGTTCGAGTAGTGTTCTTCAATTCCAACTTGTTAAAGTCAAGCCAAACCACCTTGAAAAAAGTTTCTATACAATTGTCCTTCATGAGGGTTGGAGTCCAGGTAGATTTATTCCTTAAGCCACTAGGGAGTGTCTCTGATGGGATATCCAGATCCGATAAGATCTGTGTTAAGGTAGTCGGATTTTGTTCATAGTTGGCAATAGACAATAAAGTAGCCGTATCCTGAATGTCCTTAATGGATAAAGGATGGCCCTCATTGAGGGCGTCCACTAAGGTACCTTTTTGTTTGTAGTCAGGTTGGTTTATAAAATGTTTTTTCAATTTTAGACGTCTAATGAATTTGAAAAAGTCGATTTTGGTACTCTGAAAATCTCCAGCCTCCCCTGGACAGAAACCCAGACCTTTGCTGAGAAGTGTTCGATCATGAGTAGTGAGTTCAAGACTGGAAAGGTTGATGACGTTAATATCGTTATTGACAGAGTTTCCTATTTCCCCCTGTTCCAAGAGCGTGTTTTCATTCCTTTCCTGATATCGGTGTTGTCTGCCTCTCCCACCCCGTCTGGTTTTCCTGGATCTACCAAACGTCGATTTGTCTCCCACTGTCCCTGTCGTATTCTCTGGACCTCTGCTAAAAAAGAGGGAGTACCCTGTTGTACTACTGAGTCATGTCTAGATGTATTTGAGCAAGCGCTTGTCTCGCTGTTACTGGTGGATACACTGTTTAGAGAGGATGAAGAGCCCGCCTCATAGTTCGGCGGGAGTTCAGTCCTTTTGATCAGATGATCATATTTGCGTAAGAATGTGAAAATCCTACCGTTTTTATAGTCCAACTCATCTCGTCTAAGTTTACGTGCTTTTCTCTGTGCGACCTCATTCTGATGTTGATTTATGATTTCATTTAGAATTTTATAATTTTTGGCCGTTGGTTCTTCCAAATTCATATTTTTAATTTCTGTTTCCAATTCTACAATCTCTGTTTGGAGTCTAGTGACTTTCCTCTCTGAGTTTTCTATCAGGATATTCATAAGTCTAAGTGAACTTTGCTCTTATGACAACAGGATCATCTCTGCTAGTTATAGTGATAATTACTTGGATGGTTGTCTCACTAACATTTCTCCTCATTTATTAAGACCCTCTTTACCTCTTTACGACTCATTGGACGTCACCCCATTCTCTCAGACATAGAGACCCGTAAGATGGCATATCGAAATTGATTTTATTTCCATACTGAGTGTGTTAATCATTCCAATATGCGCCCGTTTTGGACGTTACCATACTCTCCTAGACTTAGAGACCCGTTAGATGGCAAACAAATATGCATTTTGTCTCCATACTGAGTAATGGAGACATTCCAATATGGCGCCCGTTTCTGATAGCTTTAGCCCTTTCTCCATTTCTACATTCAACGCGGGCAGGCTTCAAATCGACGTCCGTTTCCCGGGCGTTCTGATACAATGCTGCTTTATGATACGGGAACGCTGCAGGGTGAATTGGACCGCGCGGCTGTTTTCCGAAGCTTACTTTAGATTAGATCTCATATGAGAGGTCAGAGATTGGGTATCTAGTAATAACTGGATATCCTCATGTATTTTGGTTTTCGGCATCTAGAACATTTTTTAATAAGATATTTGGGAGTCTACGCGATGGAGCTGACCACATTATTGTTTATGTGCTCTTCAATCCATCTTAGATACAAACGGAGACTACCTCGACATTATGACTATTTTGGATTGAATATATGACACTAAGGTTAGTGGAGGCTTTCTCGCCCCATTGTGTTATTGTAGGACTTTTTCCTCGACGTTAATTTTGTTATATTCTGAAACTTTTAATTATAATACTTCACACGAATCGGGGTCCCTTTCTGCTATATTCACATGGATTTTATTTAAATTTTGATTTTCGATGGTGACGTGCACATTCTTATTATATGAACCTTTGGCACTTTGATCTTTACACATGATATTCTTTCCTTTAGACCAAAACTCTTTTATTGATCAGGGTGTTTCCCTGTGTGTTATAAAAATTGTGGGTTATACTATATTTTAACTGGGTCATTAGCTCTTTTCCTGATGATTATCACACAAGTCACAATAGATCATGTATTTGTGTATCGCACTATTGTCACTTTTGAATTTGGTCCAGTTTCTGCTCCAACCATCGTTCTGTAACATATATATAGACACTACTCTATTCTATTTTCAGCCCTGATGAAGTCCTTAAGAGAGAAACTTCTCAGAGGATGAAACACGTGTTGGCTGTTCTTATGGAGGATATTAGAACATTATGAATAAAACTGGATTCTGACACAAACACGCGTTTGTTGTCAATTTACGAAGAAGACTGGACATATTAGTAACTTCTAATTGTGATATCACGAGTGCTCTGACACCTGTTCTTTTTCTGTTTTGTTTCCCTTGAAACATTGGAGGACTAAGGAAGATCCTCCTGTCAGAAGCACCGTGCCATGAACGGAATGTGTTATTACTTTGATGGATTCACTGTGAGTGCCCTAATCCTATGAATATCTTCCTATGCCGATTTTGGAATATATAAGACCCATTGTCCTGGCCACCAGTGTAGAAAACACATGAACAGACCCACCAACTAGGGACAATAAATGAAGTCAACCTGTAGCTTCCAGTCAGCATGGAGTGAGAGAGAGACCTGAGAACAGACCACCAACCTAAATATTGGGGATCTCAGCTGAGCAGTCCGGGAACAGTGAAAATCAGTCAATGCATAGATGACTGAGAACCCAACCCTTTTCAATTGGGTGTGACAATGGTAATAAAAGATCCAGAAAGGTGAGCAGCAGGGAGTTAGGAAAGACCAGGTCAAACATGACCAAGACAGAGAATGGGATAAAATTAGAACAGGTCATTTGCCTAATAAAGAGAGGAAAGGGGTCAAACCTAAGTCACCAAGGAAAATAAAGGTCATGCCTGACACCAACAGAATCACATACAGCATTGCCAAAATCTAAGTCACCAAGGGAAAATAAACGTCATGCCTGGCACCAACAGAATCACACCCATCATAGCAGTTATTAGTAAACAACTAATAATGCTTCAAAATTATCAGTCTAAGGAAAAATAACTTGAGGGATACAGATCTTGGGAGCTATGCCAGAAGGACACATAAAATAGTCCAAGCCTGTATGGGAATCAGAAGGTCACTCAGAGATAAGACGGACCATTGAGATGCACAAAAGAAACCACAGAGGCCACAGACCCCTAAGACTGCAAGAGTACAGGTGGAGACACCTGGCATCTGCTTAGTGTATTATTTTATGCAGCATTGTCAATTCAAGTCATTGATCTATAGTACACAGCACTCCAAAACAAATACCCATGCAGATACTGACAAGTCCAGATAATGCTCAATGTTTAAGACCAGACAAATTAAATCAAGATGGTATATACACAACGCATGACCTAATCAACTGTAAAAGATAATGTGCATAGAGTACAGAATGTGTAGTCTCTGTTCATTACAAGAGGTGATAATCTTATCCTAATTTCAAATGCTCCTCTATAATCCTTGCAAGGCTGTAAGGTTGGGGGGCACCTTCCAGGATTACACCAGTGACTCTGTAGTTACATATAATTTTGTTGAGAGGCTGCCTCAGTCAGTTGAACTACCTCATTGATCATAACATCTAAAACGAAACATCAGCAAGGTACAGAACAGTCAGCTGGAGGTGGCCAGCCCCCTAAATACTGTCATAATGGGTCATGGGACATGTGATCTCAGTTATGCACACTACAGGGTCTGATTTCTGCCCAAGCTCATCATGGCTAGATTCTACTTGAACTCTTCTTATGAGGCATTAATTTCTAATCAAGATTGTTTCCTACCCTCCGCCTCCTGCCCCCCCTTGAACTAGGGCCTCCACCCCTCCAGTTTATTCTCATCTTGGGCATTCTGATTATTAGTCCTGGTGATGACCCTGATATGTCATTGGATCAAAACACCATCAACTACACACAATTGAGCCTATCTTTATTAAAGCAAACCTGTGTTGAAATTGATTAATTGTCTGAGGTAGAACCCAATATACTTTGCATTTAGTCATATGGTTGCTACAATTATTCACATTTGTTAGCTTTACTATTTGCTGTGTAAATAACATGAGCACTAAGCACATATTTTCACCTATAGTCGTTGCCACCAGATGCTTTTTTAATTTTTCTTCCCCTTCAGTGTGACTTTATAAGAATAAATATCTCTATGTATTGCCTCATACTCTCCTGACATAAGCTGTGTTTTGAATTATTATGACATTTACTGTTGTTTGTATATTTGTTTACCAATATCACCTTCAGGGTCCTTTGTTTTACCTTGTTTACCCCAGGTTCCCAAGTATACATGAGGTACCTCTTGTGTTAATATGCAGACTTCTGCTGCCCCTGGCATTTTGGTGAATTGATGTCCATGCTGCACATCAGATTTCCTGCAGTAAGAAAAAAGAGTGAATTTTAAATGTACTATTACATTTCGAGCAAAGGCTTGACATGTTTATTTTAATGTTTATATATGTATTCTACCACTAGGTCCCCACAACTGAACAAAGTGCTAAATATCTATTCCCAACAACCGCCACTACTCCACAGTCGAGCAGTCTTACTATGAAACGACACACTGGCCTACGTCCCAACACAGGCACAATAAACACACTCCTCCATACCTCTACTAACACCGCAAGCCTCTCACACACAAAATGATATTTGAGAAATTGATCTCTGGAGCTAGATAAGTGTGCTACAATATATGGATTATGAATATGTTGCTTGTTTTGGTCTAATTAAAGCCGTTAAGACTGCAGCAGAGTACTAAAATCAACAAAATACATAAATGACTTCAAAATGCAATATCACTGCAGGCTATTCCAGTAAAAGTCAGGTTGCTCTTTTATTATTTTTTAATTACGTCTGTTTTTCAGTAGCATGAGCACGTCCTAATGTACCTTGTAGTGCTTTATAATATGAGACTACTTATATACCATATTTGATGGGGAATAATTCCTTTAAACCCGTAAAGTATGATTTTGTACTCAAACACCTGTATAACGTAATATCCCATTTCATAGAAGGGGCCACAGTTTGAAGAGTTCAAGGGGTTTAAAATATCTTTGAGAAAGCATCCAACAATTGATAAAGTATTTTATAGATTAACTTTTCTGAGTATTTTTAACAATGTTTGATATACTTCTTCACACATGATTTGACATCTACAGACTGATGTAGGGTAAATGCCTTTCAAACAATTTCTTATGATAAATAGAAATAAAGTTATCAATGTGATTTCAGTGTAAAAAGCCATCTTGTACAAGATGTATGCCATCTCAGTCACTCGTGTGTGCTTTCCCAACCACTCCCCACCCCCTTCACATACTCTACCCACTGGCGCCACAGCACACAGTCACATTGAGGTCATATTAGTTTACTTTAATTGCTACATTGTTTTGCTCACAATGAACTATCTATGTTGTGGATGTAAGATTGTAACAAGTATCCATGTTATCTGTTTATTCACTTTTTTTTTTTCATTCAAAGAAAGTCTTATTGTTAAATAGTTCCTATTTGTTTAAAAGTCTCTAGATGACGTTTCGCTCACACCGCCATGAGTTTACAATATTGCTTATATTCTGTGCAAGAATTGTGTATAAAACCCTTTGATTTTGGCAGTGAGCCAGAAGCTTTTTTTATTCTACTAGGGATGCTGTCCAATTTCTTTTTGGTTTTGCTGTTCAACTGGAACATATGATATTTTCTGATTTTTGCATATTATGTATAAAGCTGAAACTGAGAGCCTTCGGGGCATTTACTCTGCATTACTCATTTTTTTTACTTTTGTAATATAATGTTTTAACTTTTCATTGATCTAGAATTCAGTCAGTGAGTGGACCCCATTACTTACTGAGCTGTATTACTCTGCTAATTTGATGTTCAGGGAGGTGCCTTAATGTGGGGACACAGTGCCTCATGAGACTGAGGTTTAACACTGTTTCCGATCTAGTAAACTGTGGGAGAGCTGAATGAGACAGATTTTGGGCTGTCTACATTTTAGGGTAAGATATTCTTTCCACACAGTTCTGAAGGATAAGTTCTAGACAGTACCTAGATTGAAGACAATGGGGGGTAGGTTTGGAAGATTGTCAGAAAGCTCTGTAGGATTTCTGAACTTTCACTGGAGCAGAATGTTAACTAAAATCCTAATGCCTCTCCCAGAACCTCTCCGATTTAAAATGTTAACTCTTAGACACTTGAAATGCTCCCAGGAGGGGAAAGGGGATAGAGAGAGACAATAAGAGACTGCCTTGTTGTGATCTTCTGGGTTCCTCTCAACAATGTTCTAATCTTCACTGTTTGTAAGGCGATACCTTTGTGATGTAGCTGAACTGTAAATAGAGCTCTTTATCAGCTTAATCTGCACAGGCTTTTCTGATTTTATATATATGTTAATCATAAGTGTTTAAGACCTCTTGTATTAACTAAAACATCAACCTACTCCTCCAGACAATGACTTTAGCTTCTCTTCTATACTATTTGTTGAATTAATTATCTTCTTAAGTAGTTCCTTTCTTAGAACTACAGTCTCTGATTTCTATTACATTTGATATTGACCGTCAAACTTTTGTATTTAGAATGCTATTGTTATTAATTAGTCTTAACACTTCAATATTGACAATTCTACTTTCTGTTTCTTTTCCCATATAGGGATACTTGTGTGCCAGGAACATCTTTTCTTCATAGCTGTTATCTTCATAGGAGAGCATAGTTCTCTTATTTAATTGGATACCTTCTATAGAGTTTGCTTTTTTGATTGTCTTCGGTCCTTAAATGTATTCTCTTCTAACGAGCAAACTGAGCTTTTCAAGATTGGGTAAGTGCTGGTGAATTCTATGTCAGGACCGGAGGCTTCGGATTATGCTAATCTCTTATCTTTACTGCAACACACAGCAGCCAATAACAACAATAAAACATGAAAAACTAAATTTCCCATAAACATGAGCCTGGTAATGACCCTACAATCAGACTGCACTATCTCCTATATAGTACAAAGCAAGCAAAGTCTGTCCTCTTTCTTTGCTGCTTCGCACAAGAGAAAACTGCCTCGTTTTTCTTGCTGTGTATTTATACATTTAAACGGTGATATTTTCACAAATGTTTAATTATATCCTTCAATGAGCGCTGTTTAACATTCCGTTTAGCGGCTTTGCCGCGTTCTAGGAAACGATCTTTCAGATCGTTTACCTTCCGAACAGCCGGTGGGGGACCTTGGGGGAAACACAGCCTCTGCGGATTAGTCCACTTTCTGTGGCAGCGCTTGCGCAAACCTTGAATCCTTCAGGTTTGCAAACGCGCAATCAGCAGTCATAGGAACTGGAAGTCTGCTGACTCCACGCTCCCCTCATACGCCCGCTGGGGCCGTAATAATACTGTCAGAGCCTTGCTTGAGGGAATTAGGTGCCAGGCCCCCTCAGTTTCCCTGATTTTCCCTCATTTTCCCTTGAATATTATTGCTAGTATTACTTTCATTCACCGGCAAAGGTCTGTTTGACCTTCTTGGCACCAGGGCTTTCCCCCCTTGCTGATTTTTACAGCATTACATTTGGGACCTCTAATTGTTATTCCTCCGGACTACCAGCATGGCTCAACAAGATGATTATTATGGGGAGTATACTGAAGGTCATCACATGGAGGAACGCCTGGGTGAGGCTCTTGACTACCATGTGCAAGACTCTGTTAATAAGGCTTTGTTGAAGGCTTTACGCCCTTTTGCTCAGCCTATATTTAATTTTGGCCGCAGGCGATTTGGCGCAGGCTTAGGGAACCCCACCCCAAATGAGGTCGAAATATATGAGCCTGGCCGGTCTGATTTGGACCACTTGGAGCATACCATTAACTCGGTATTGAACGATCATCAATACGGTGCCTTTTTAGGTCAGGGAACTGATCCAATGACACAGTCAGGACGCAACTCCTCAGACACCTCTTCCACATCCGATTCTGAAGATAAGTCCTACTCAGACAAGCGCAAAGGCAAACGCAAATGCAAAAGGCGCCATTACGACAACTCTCATCTTTCCCCCCCTCTGGCAAAGATCTTGCTCTTCGATTCTGACAATATCATTCCCCCCAAATCAACCGAATGGACTCCGTGTCCGGAAGTGGCTGCTTATGTTCATTCCAGACTCAGGAAGAGTTTTGAAAAAGACATTCGTTGTACTCTACGTTCAGAGTGCCCTCGACTGGCTCTCGAGGGAAAGATAGCGGAGACTCCAGAATTAGACCCACACATGATTACTTTTCTAAAGAAGTTCTCCAAAGACCCAAAGAAGGGTATTAATAGAGCTTGGTGCGGTTGCCAAGATAAACTTCTGGATATTTCAGGTCCCCTAACCAAAATCTTGAACCTAGCAATCCAAGCCAAGGAATCACATGAGCCGATTGACCCAGACACTTTGCTGGAATGGGCACAGAGAGCCATTTGCCTGCTGGGTAATGCTAATTGTTCAATGTCCACCGAACGCAGGAAATCCTTTTTGCTCGGCATCGACCCAAAGCTGACAGAACTGGCTTCAGCGGATGCTGGACCGGCTGCCAAAGGCCTTTCGTTCGGCGATAAGTTTGTCAAGGATCTTGCCAAATACGTCGCTACTTTTTCAGCATTAGACAAGGCCCAGACTTCTATTAAAAAAGTGTTTAACAGTGCCCTTTTTCATAGGGCCGGGTGTTTCAGAGGTTGATCGTCAGGTCGCTTCTCCTCCCAGACCTCTCACCCCTATCAAAGAAACTGTGGAGAATCCACTTATCAGTCCAATCCCAACTTCTATCCAAACAGAAGTCGCAGCTACAAAGGTCGTAATCCCAGAGGACCTCGCCAGGAGGATACTATGGGCAAAACACCCCTCAAGCAGGTAAGTCTAATATCTTACACAGAGGTTGTTTTAGGGGGAAGAGTGAGTCAGTTTGTTCAAAATTGGCTTTTTATTACTCAGGACGCTTGGGTGTTGGACACAATTTCAGGCTACCATCTAGAGTTTTATTCCGAACCCCGTCAATCCGAGATCCCATCTCCTCTCCATTTTTCCCAACAAGAGATGCTTTTTATAGATCAAGAGTTAGGGACTCTGTTACAAAAAGGCTCGATTGTCGAATCGGATCTTCACCCAAGAGGTTTTATAAGTACAATTTTTCTGGTTCAGACAAAGGGAGGGGGGGTCACCTTTAGTCCTCAATCTGAAACATTTCAATGCCTGGATAGTGTTTCAACATTTCAAGATGGAAGGTATCCATCTTCTCAGAGATCTTTTACAGGAATGAGATTGGATGGTCCATCTGGATCTCAAAGATGCGTATTTGACCATCCTGATATTTGCTCCACATCGCAGATTTCTTCAATTCCTTTGGAGAAACCGATGTTACGAATGTTCAGCCCTCCCTTTCGTCTTTCTTCGGCTCCTTGGTGCTTCACAAAAGTAATGCGACCGGTGATGCAGTAGTTACGGGAAAAAGGGGTTCATCTGATAATTTATCTAGACGACATTCTCATTATGGCCCAAGAAGAACGTCTTGCTCGTCTCCATCTCTCATGGACTATGCAGCTCCTTCAAGATCTCGGCTTCATTATAAATGTGGAGAAGTCTCAACTTCAACCAGTTCAGAATATAGAATTCTTAGGCTTCAGGATAGATTCCATTGCAGCTCTGTTGAAATTGCCATTGACCAAAAGACTTGCTATAAAGAATGAGTTGAAGAAAGCTTTGTTGGCTCATTCGATTTCCTTGAGGGTACTTGCCCGTCTGGTGGGCCTCCTAGCATCATCTATTCAGGCAAGTTTCCCGGGACCCCTTCACTATCATGCCCTACAAAGGCTAAAGATTCTTCACCTTTGGAAGGGCCTGACGCACTCCGAGTCAATTGTTCTGTCTCACGAAGCCCGGACGGAGCTTCAGTGGTGGCTGAATCATATGGATGCTTGGAATGGCAGAGCGATATTCGCCTCGGTTCCATAAGTGGTCATAGAGTCAGATGCCAGCAGATGGGGCTGGGGTGCCAGGTGTGTCCAGATAGAGACGGGGGGTCGTTGGTCTACGGAGGAGCTTCAACTGCACATCAATTGCCTAGAACTCCTGGCGGGATCTTTTGCAATGAAAACTTTGTCCCCTTCCAAATTGAAATGTTGTATTCTCCTGAAAATGGACAATATTTCAGCAGTTTGATATATCAACAAACTGGGGGCAACCCGGTCCAAGATGTTGGCAGAAATTGCCAAAGACTTCTGGCATTTTTGCCTAGCTCGTCAGATTTCTGTGTCAGCGGAATATATTCCAGGAAAAGTGAATATAGTGGCGGACTGGAATTCCAGGCATCTGACCGATGCCAGTGATTGGCATCTCCATCCCAGGATATTTAAATTCCTGGATCATCTCTGGGGCCCATGCAAGATAGATCTTTTTGCCTCCCGTTTGAATACACATCTCCAGCTCTTCTTCAGTTGGAGACGGGATCAGAGTGCCCTCAGCTCAGATGCTTTTCTCCAAAACTGGAAAGGGGACGTGCACTTTGCCTTTCCCCCGTTTTCCATGATCCATCGAATTCTTTCGCAAGTCATTCGGCAGGAAGCGGAGTTGATTCTGGTAACACCGTGTTGGAAAGCACAGGCTTGATTCCCGATGGCGCTGACCTTGTGCTGTGCCGCCCCAATTTGAATCCTTCCGTCATGGGACCTATTATTGGATCCTATGGGGAATCCTCTTCACCTGATTCTAGAGAATCAAATGTTTCTCATGGCCTGGAGAATATCGGGGGACCCTCTCAAGGTCTGTGAATTTCAGAAGACACTAGAGGGGTCATTACAACCCTGGCGGACGGTGTTAAAGCAGCGGTAATACGGCAAACAGGCCGGTGGAGAAAAAAAGGGAATTATGACCGTGGCGGAAACCGCCAACATAGACAGCCACTTTAACACTCCGACCGCCACGGTGGTATAGACAAGCAGGGCGGCGGTCACCGCCAACAGACAGGCGAAAGACAAAGTACCGCCCACAGTATTACAACTGGCCAATCCGCCACCTTTTTCGGGGCGGATTCACCGCGTATAAAAACACGGCGGAAACAGCCATTTCAATGGGAAAACGCTCACCTTAACACACTCCACGAGGAAGGAGGGCACCATGGAGCCGGAACTCCAAATATTCCCTGCGATAGTGTTCCTGCTCCTTTACGAACATCAGCAACACCGGCGACGAAGACAACGGTGAGTACTGCACCTACGACATAGGGGAGGGGGTGGCAAAAGTCACGGACACACACACGCAACACCCCCACCCCCATCCCGACCCTCGCACACTACAACACACACACCAATGCATATCCAAACATCACAGTAACAACCCCCAAACCCCCTAGAAGAATGCAAAGACAAAAGGAAATGAGTGCAACCATTGTAATGTATCAAAATACAGTAAGCTAATATATACAGAAATATATACACAGTCCAAAAACATACATCACAATCAGTAGTGCAGGTATGCACCATTCAATGTCCGTGGACAACTGGGCCCAAAATGCATGTGCGAGGCCCACACAAGATACCTGTCCAGAAACGGAGAGAACACTGCAGGGGCATCAGACAGAAATACAACAGGCACCTCAGGGGGAAGGGAAGGCGGGGCACCTCAGCCGGATGACAGCACCACGCCAGATCCACGACGGGGCTCCATGCCCATTGATGTATCCTGGGGAGTGCAAAGCCACAGTCTCTCAAGTCTCTACAGTGGGTGAGTTGCCCACTGTTACATCCTGGGGAGTGCAAAGCCACAGTCTCTCAAGTCTCTACAGTGGGTGGTTTGCCCACTGTACCATCCTGGGGAGTGCAAAGCCACAGTCTCTCAAGTCTCTACAGTGGGTGGGTTGCCCACTGTTACATCCTGGGGAGTGCAAAGCCACAGTCTCTGAAGTCTCTACAGTGGGTGGTTTGCCCACTGTACCATCCTGGGGAGTGCAAAGCCACAGTCTCTGAAGTCTCTACAGTGGGTGGTTTGCCCACTGTACCATCCTGGGGAGTGCAAAGCCACAGTCTCTCAAGTCTCTACAGTGGGTGGGTTGCCCACTGTTACACCGAGGGGAGTGCAAAGCCACAGTCTCTCAAGTGGATAACAGTCTCCACTGGTTCTGGAGGGGGACTGGTGCCCAGAGTGCTTCATCCTGTGCAGGACAGACGGAGTGGATGCAGGTCTCCACTGGTTCTGGAGGGGGACTGGTGCCCAGAGTGCTTCATTCTGTTAAGGACTCAGGTAGTGGATGCTGTTCTCCACTGCTTCTGGAGGGGGACTGGTGCCCAGAGTGCATCACTCTCCCCGTGACGGTCCCAGTTCCGTCACTGCCCCTGCCGCACATGGGCTAGCGATGCTTGTGTTGGCGGTGCTTGCCCTGTTCAGCGGTGCTTGCCATGGCGGTCTTTGCCCTGTTCAGCGGTGCTTGACTTTGCTGTCTCTGACCTGTTCAGCGGTGCTTGCCATGGCGGTCTTTGCCCTGTTCAGCGGTGCTTGACTTTGCTGTCTCTGACCTGTTCAGCGGTGCTTGCCCTGTTCAGCGGTGCTTGCCATGGCGGTCTTTGCCCTGTTCAGCGGTGCTTGACTTTGCTGTCTCAGACCTGGGCAGCGGTGTGTGTCATTGTGGTCCCTCATTGCCCAGCGAGGCTGTGGCTGCCGGGGCCCTCCTGGGCACTGACTCTGGCGGTAGTCTCCTGACCAGTGACTATTGTGCTGCCCTCCTGGGCACTGACTCTGGCGGTGGTCTCCTGACCAGTGACGTTTGTGCTGCCCTCCTGGGCACTGACTCTGGCGGTGGTCTCCTGACCAGTGACGATGGGGCTGGCGGTGGCGTCCTGGGCAGCGGGGATGATGGCCGCCTTCTCCGCCGTGCTGCTCCTCCCAGACTTTGGCGCTTTCTTCTGCCCCTTCCCCACCTTGGGAGGAGTCACAGCTGACTCGACACTCCCCCCGGGACCCTTGTGAGCGGCTTTGCCTGCAGGAGTCTTCACCCTCTCCCGTCGGGCACTGTCCAACGTCTGGTGCTTCACAGGGGGGGGACTGGCTGTGCTTTGGCTCCGTGTCACACTGGCTGCCCTGGTGCCTGGTGCATTCCACATACCTCTAACAGGCACCACTGGTACCGGACATTTTTGGGCTGAGGTGCTACTACGGGACCTATGAATCGGAGGGGGGGGGAAGAGGTCAACGTTGCTCAGGAAAAGTTTCTGACGAACACTGGGACGGGTAGCTGGAGGGGGTCTGGGAGTGGAGGAATAGGAGGTGTAACTTTTGATGATTTGGGTGCAAGTGCATGTTCTGGAGGCTGTAGTGAGGTGGATGGATGTTGGGTGGGTGTGCCCACGTTTGTGTACTTTGGAAGGGGGCGTCACAGACACACTGGGAGAGGACACAGGGGAAGTGTAAATGGTAGTGGGGGTGGTGAGTGCAGGTGAGCGTGGTGTGGTGCTGGGTGTTCTGGTGTGAGTCCTAGTGGCTGTAGTGGTAGTGCATGCAGGTGAGAGTGTAGACGACACTGGGAGGGAGGAGGGAGACGACAAAGGGGGACACAGTGGAGGCAGTGGATGTTGCTGTGTCTGTATGTGGGTGATGCTTGTGTGAGTGCCTGTGGGATGTGTGGTGCCTATGTTTGCCTGAGCTGCCCTTGTGTGTTGAGGTGTGTGCAGGCTGGTCTGTAGGTGTGCTTGGGATAGGCTGAGGTACAGGGGATTGAATCTGGATGGAGGAAGTTGGAGGGGGTAAGCTAGACACAGGGACAATGGCTGCCATCAGTGCTGAGGCCAGAGATTGCAGGGTTCGATGATGGGCAGCCTGACCAGAATGAATGCCCTCCAGGAATGCATTAGTGTGTTGCAACTCCCTTTCTACACCCTGGATGGCATTCACAATGGTAGACTGCCCAACAGTGAGTGACCTGAGGAGGTCAATGGCCTCCTCACTGAGGGCAGCAGGGGTGACAGGGGCAGGAGCTGAGGTGCCTGGGGCAAAGGTGATGCTCACCCTCCTGGGTGAGCGGGCATGGGCGAAGGCTGAGGGGCTGCTGGGAGGGCGGTGCTGGTAGGGGGGGTGGCAGCTGTAGAAGTGGGGGCACAGATGGTGCCACCACCACAAGGGAGCTCCCATCGGAGGACGAGTCCGTGTCGCTGGTTGCTGATCAGGTGACCGCCGTGAAGCTCCCCTCGCCCTCCGTACCACTGGTGTATTCAGAGTCCGTGGTGTGGCCCTCCATGGCCATGTGGGATGCAGCCCCCTGGTGGTCCGGTGCCACAGTATGATGATGCTGATGCACAAAAGAACGGGGAGAGCACAAAAAGGGGTTGGGAAACAGAAGAAAGACAGGTTGAGTGCATGGCTTACCGCTACCGTTGGCGGACAATACAGACACGGCAGCCCCCTGCACTATGCCGCGCTCTTGGGCTCTACAGATGCAGTTCCTGGGATATGGCCTACATGGCTATGGTGGACATCTGCACACATAGATGACACAGGGGTATGTATACCTGTACTTGGCACTCTACAGAGGTGGGGTGGAGTGGCACATGGCCTGCATTACGGAGGGGCCTAGCCTACGGAACTCACCCTGGCCTAGGGAAACCCACAGCCCTCCTCCCCCACCCAGACACCTTCACAGCGTGCAAAGTCCACTGAATGAGAGTGTACTCACCCCCTTGTGTCTGCTGTGATGCCCTCATGCACCATCCAACTCCGGGTAGGCCACCGCCAGGATCCGGAACATCAGGGGGGTCATCGTGCAACGGGCACCCCTCCCACATTGGGAGGCCATCCCCAGCTGAGCCTCCGCCATCTTCTTGCTCCAGCGGCGAATGTCCTCCCATCTTTTACGGCAGTGGGTGCTCTGTCTCTGGTGGACCCCCAGGGTCCGGACGTCCTTGGCGATGGCACGCCAAATATCCTTCTTCTGGTAGGCGCTGACCTACATGACATGTACAGGGGAAGAAGAGAAGTCATTAACAATTGCACCGTTGAAGTGAGTGGCCCACATCCCTGCCCTTGCCATGTGGCACATGCATTCACACTCCTTCATGCTCGCAGAACTCAGCCCCCTTCCTTCTCACATCCAGCCCTCTCCACACAGGCATAGCCCATACAACTTGCACCCTATGTACTCACCTGTTGGTCTGGAGGACCGCAGAGTAGCGTGTACTGGGGGAGGACCCCGTCCACGAGCTTCTCCACCTCCTGTGCAGTGAAGGCAGGGGCCCTTTCCCCAGACGCACGAGCCATTGTCTCTTCCAGACCGAGGTCACAGCAGCACTTGCAGTGTAGGTCCTCTCCTGTCGAAGATCAGGTATCGAGTGATTGAACAGATAGAAAATGGCGGTCACGTCCGCGGCGGTGACGTCTGCGGCGGTGCGTATCATCACCGCCGGCGCACTGCGTCATTGGCTCCTGGGACCCATAGGGTCCAATGTTAACCAATGCAGCATTGTGCAGCGGTCTACGACCGCCTACTGCGACGGTGTACAACGCCAGCGCAGTTACCTCACATCCCATTGTCCCACTTTAGAGGTCAGGCAGCCGCCATTTCAGGGGCCCACATGGATTCATTTTCAACTGCGTCCCACATACCTAGGCCTGGACTCAACACAAATACAGACAACTTTTTGGAGTTTGTTTTGTGTTCTGTGTAGATGTGGGTACATACCTCAGAATTGCTTGACTCTGTGGTCGCTGTTGTCCTTCCTAGGCACCGTCAGCTGGGACATGTGACTAGATGGCGGAATCCTCCAGTGTACCGACCGCTGGTGGACCTGTTGACAATGGAGGAGCGACATTTAATCATCACCTACAGGTTTGACCGTGCCACAATCCAGGAACTGTGTGCCCAGTTGGAGCCTGACCTGATGTCAGCAATCCGCCATCCCACAGGAATCCCCCCTCAAGTGCAGGTGCTATCAGTGCTCCATTTCCTAGCAAGTGGGTCATTTCAAACAACAGTGAACATGGCATCAGGGATGTCCCAGACCATGTTTTCCAACGTGTTGTCCAGAGTGTTGTCTGCCCTGCTGAAACACATGTGGAGCTACATCGTTTTCCCTCAGGTGGAGGATTTGGCTACAGTTAAATGTGACTTCTATGCCCTGGGACATTTCCCTAACATCATAGGTGCCATTGATGGGACCCATGTAGCTCTGGTCCCCCCCCACAGGAGTGAACAGGTGTACAGGAACCGGAAGAGTTATAATTCGATGAATGTACAGATGGTATGTTTGGCAGACCAGTACATCTCGCAGGTAAATGCTATGTTCCCTGGCTCAGTGCATGACACCTACATCCTGTGGAATAGCAGCATCCCTTATGTGATGGGTCAACTCCAGAGGCATCGGGTGTGGCTATTAGGGGACTCTGGTTACCCCAACCTGTCATGGCTATTGACCCCAGTGAGGAATCCCAGGACCAGGGCAGAGGAACGCTACAATGAGGCCCATGGGCGTACTAGGAGGGTGATCGAACGCACCTTCGGCCTCCTGAAGGGCAGGTTCAGGTGCCTCCATATGACAGGTGGTTCCCTATTCTACTCACCAAGGAAGGTGTGCCAGATCATCATCGCCTGCTCTATGCTTCACAATCTTGCTTTGCGACGCCAGGTGCCTTTTCTGCAGGAGGATGGTCCAGATGACGGTGTTGTGGCAGCTGTGGAGCCTGTGGACAGTGATGAAGAGGAAGTAGAGGAAGAAGACATTGACAACAGGGACTCAGTCATACAGCAATATTTCCAGTGACACACAGGTGAGAACACTTTCTTTACTAATACACTTACTTTCACACTTCTACCTCTATCCTGTCTGTCAATTGCAAGCAGTATTTGGTAACTGAGTTGTACATTTCCATTACGGTTTCACAGGTGTGGTTACCACCGTGTGTCATCTGCTTGCATCCTTCATGGACTTGTGATGTGTGACATAGGTATGTTGACATTACTATTGAGAACGGATTTTGTCATTGTCATAGCTAATACACTTTTTCAAAATCACAGACTGACTCCAGATTGCTTTCTGCTTCAAGGGTGTTTATTGAAGTGCTAATTATTGGAGGGGGTGGTAAAATGGTGATGGGTGATGGTGGAGGAATGTCCATGGCAGAGTCCAGTCTATTAGTCTCACAGGTGCACTGCCCATAAGGGCATAGGAAGTGGAGCTGGGGCAGTTCCAATATGGACAGGGTTACAAAGTGGGACAGTGGGATGACAATCAGGGTGGTCTCGTTTTTTGGCGGGGGTCTTGCCATCGTGCTCTGTCCTGTTCCTGGATCTCAGGGACCGCTTGCAGGGTGGTTCTCTTTCTGAAGGGGGTGGGGTGGTGGTCCTGTGGCGGGGCGTCCTGTCCACTAGCACCGGCGGAGGTGGTGGGCAGTTCATCGTCCATGCTAGTGTCGCTAGCATGGACCCCTTGTAGTGCCACGGTGTCCGTCATGGTGTTCTGTATGTTCTTCAACACCCCTAAGATGGTGCCCAGGGTGGAGCTGATGGTTCTGAGTTCCTCCCTGAACCCCAAATACTGTTCCTCCTGCATGCGCTGGGTCTCCTGAAACTTGGCCAGGACCGTAGCCATCGTCTCCTGGGAGTGGTGGTATGCTCCCATGATGGAGGAGAGGGCCTCGTGGAGAGTGGGTTCCCTTGGCCTGTCTGCCCCCTGTCGCACGGCAGCCCTCCCAGTTCCCCTGTGTTCCTGTGCCTCCGTCCCCTGGACCGTGTGCCCACTGCCACTACCCCCAGGTCCCTGTTGTTGTTGGGGTGGTGGGTTATCCTGGGTTCCCTGTAGTGGTGGACACACAGCTGATTGAGGTGTCCTGGGGACAGAGGTATGGACCCGCTGGGTGGGTGCTGTACTGGTGTTTCCAGAGGGTGGAAGGTCAGTGTTGGGCTGTGCCTGTGCGAGGGAAACCGACTGATCCGAGGCCCACGATTGTCCGGGCTGGTCATCTGGATCCAGTTGGCCAGAGCTGCTATCATCACTGTGGGCCTCTTCTGTGGGTGGGGTAGAGATGTCTGGACCCTCCTGTCTGGTGACGTTAGGTAGTGGTCCTGCAGGGGTATAAAAGCATGATTATTGCATGTGTGTGTGTCATGGTGTGCAATGGGTGGGTGAGCGTGTACCCCTGTGCTAGCATTCCTGTGTGGGGGCTTGTCTGATGATGGTTAGGGGTTGTTATGGGTATGTGAGGGGGCATGCTTTAGTGATGGGTGTCCATGCTTTGTTGTGTCATGCAGGGCTTGTTGTTGGGATGTGTGGTTTGTGTTATTAGTACATTAGTGAGGAGTTGGAGTGATAGGGGAGGGGGTGAGGGTGGGGGGGTGTGATAGCATGCAGGTAGGGTGGGGAATATGATAGTTAAGATTTGACTTACCAGTGTCCATTCCTCCACCGACTCCTCCGAGGCCCTCAGGATGCATAATGGTCAAGACCTGCTCCTCCCATGTTGTTAGTTGTGGGGGAGGAGGTGGGGGTCCGCCGCCAGTCCTCTGAACCGCCAGGTGGTGTCTTGAGACCACGGAACGCACCTTCCCCCGTAGGTCATTCCACCTCTTCCTGATGTCCTCCCGATTTCTTGGGTGCTGTCCCACTGCGTTGACCCTGTCGACTATTCTTCGCCATAGCTCCATCTTCCTAGCTATAGAGGTGTGCTGCACCTGTGATCCAAATAGCTGTGGCTCTACCCGTACGATTTCCTCCACCATGACCCTGAGCTCCTCTTTCGAAAACCTGGGGTGTCTTTGGCGTGCCATTGGTTGGTGTAGGTAATGTGTGGGGTGGTGTATGTGGTGATGAGTGTGGTGATGTGTAGTGGTGTGGGGTGTTTTGTGCATGGATGTTGTGTGGGTGATGGTGTTGTGTGCCTGTGGATGCTAGTATTGTTGATGGTGGTGTCTCTCTCTGGCCTTCTCTCAGTAATTGTGCTCATAGGGGTTTGTGGGTGATGTGGGTGTGTGTTTTATATTGTGTTGGGTGTGTGGGAGTGGTGTTTGTATGTGTATCAGGTGTGTGTATTTTGAATTGTCCAATGTGGTGGTGTTTTGGAGATGTGTGTGTATTTTGAGCGCGGCGGTGTGTACCGCCAATGGAATACCGCGGTTGAAAGACCGCTGCGTGGATTCGTGGGTCGTAATAGCATGGGTGTGTTTCTGTTGGCGTGACGGTGGAGGATTTGTTTTCACCAGTTTATCACTGACCTTTGGTGTGGCGGATTTGTGTGGGTGTCTCAATTTCGGCGGATTCCGTGATGTGTGTCATAATAGCTGTGGCGGAATACCGCGGCCGCAGCGGTGTATTGGTGGTCTTCTGCACGGCGGTAAGCGGCTTTTACCGCCGATGTTGTAATGACCCCCTAGATTCTTCCTTTCCCAATCCTTGGCACCTAGTACGCATAAAAGATATGCCTCCGCCTGGAGGAGAAGGTTGGATTGGTGCGGTCAAAGGAATGTGAATCCTGTGGGGGCCTCGGTGCAAATGATAGCAAACTTTTTGTCTCACGTTTCAATTCAGGTTCCAGATTGGAAGATATAATGACAGCAGGTGATTGGTCATCAGATTCCACGTTTAAGTTGTTCTATCATAAGCCAATTGTTGATGTTGTTTCTAATGTGATCGCTCAGCTTTAAACTAGCATAATCCGAAGTCTCTGGTCCTGACATAGAATCAAAAATATTCTAGTTTACGCGACAAGAATTTTCAATTCTATTAAGGACACGGAGGCGAGGATTATCCCACCCGGGAGCATTTGATTATTATCCTATATAAATTCAAAGTATTTTGTCCCACCCTGTATGGATTATAATATGTATTCAATATTATTTTACAGTAGACTGTTCAAGTATATACAATGTTATACAATATCAGGATGCTACGTTCTCTTTTCTTCTTTATAGATGAGAAACCGACCTGATGGATGTTGGAACACTCTGCTAAGACCTGGAAGAGTTTGTGTTTTCCTGCACCGTTGTGCAAGTCCTTCTAGGTTCCTTCTTTGGTAATATGTTGTTGTTGGACTCAGTTCGCGAGGATAAATTGGTTCAGGTTATCTTGCCATGGACGTGCAAAGAAAGATGACGGACCTTGCTTGCTTTGTACTATATAGGAGATAGTGCAGCCTAATTGGAGGGTCATTATGAGGCTCATGTTTATGGGAAATCTAGTTTTTCATGTTTTACTCTTGTTATTGGCTGCTGTGTGTTGCAGTAAAGATAAGAGATTAGCATAATCCTCACCTCAGTGCCCTTAATAAAATTGAAAATTCTTGTCGCGCCTAGAAAATGTTTGATTCTCTGTTTAAAACGTGAACTCCGAGAGTGAGCAGAAGCGTCTTTGAGACACTACAAGTTTTCTGGGGCTTTTGGGGGGCTACAACACTATTATTGGCAATTGAAACTGAGCAGCTCAAAAATACTACTCAAGGCTGTCAGCAGCATTGAAAATCCTATCCTTGAATTCTGAGCGTGTGCAGAATTAAGACACTACAGGAGCTAATCTGATGCCCAAACAAGCAACAACGAATATTCTGACTAAAATTCTGAAGAGGCTGCGGGAGAATTAGAAGGGTTCCTTCAGGTGAGAAAAACCATGGGGAAGTACGCCACTTCTAGAGCAGCACACGTTTGTAAAGCCTTTCTAAAGCACAATTCTACTACAACTACAGTGGAGCATTAGAGTTCTTGGCGGCCTCCATATGAGGTACCTTTAATGTGATTTTGAACCCCAAGCATTCTGTGAATCCTGACAAAGATGTAATAATTGTGAACATTGTCAGGGTTTGTGTTTAGATGTGTTCAACTGTACACAAGAGAGGAGAACAGCAAATCCCAGTTTAGAAGACTTGACCCCTGCACTACAAGGTGGAGAAGGACTGATACAATCACTTTCTGGGAATCTGGAAGCAGTGAAAATGTGATTTTATAAATTATTTATTTTGCAAACATCTTTTTTGAATGTGTTCGAATACATTGTTAAACGTTACATGCCTTCCAGACAAACCAATTTTGACCTAGCAAAAAGTATTATTCAAAAGTTCATAATGTAACATAGCTAAGAGTGGACTAATGCATTAGGTAATGTAAGTGCCTCATATGACTGTGTGTGATAGCGATGAAGACGGACTAAAAGGACCGCGAACATTTGTATCGTGGAGACGGAGGGTCGAAGAAGTGCCCCCTCACTAACATTGATTCAAACTGTAACCTTGAAAGGCTGAGAATAAATGCATTTGCCGTTTCCTTTTACGAACTACACTGGTAAATAAATCAGGCAGCAGTGCACCACAGGATTTAGATTTCATCTTCAAGGTAAGAAGTGATTATCTGATTGCATTATCGACTGGTTGCACATACTCCTTGGACCAATGGTCTTCATCTTTCCAAAGAAAGCATGTTCTGACATTTTGAGGCAGAATGTGTGGTTCTGGAAACCGACTGGGACAGGCCTGTGCTCCACGGTGGATCCCACATGAAGGACTACTGCATTCCCTCCACGGTTTAATGTAACACTAACCATCTGGAGTACACATGCATGTGAGCCGCGCCGGTTTAATGAGGGCTCCGTTTAATATGCATAAGCTATTAAAAGCTACAAAATGCCTTTAGCCTCGGGCTTCATTTTATGTAACGAGCAAATTAAAAATGCTGATTACTACAGTATTTCGCTAGGCATGGACTGCCCTAGGCTGAGAGAAATATTGATCTCATATTTTCACTCGAGTGTTTTGAAAACATCGGCACTAAAAAGCCCATCTAGTGGTTATCACGATCTACCGAACTATAGGGGACACAGCCACAACCTGTGATTTGAGTGCCCCAGGATTTAGGAGCAGTGGTACTGCCACTGGGGCAGCTAACCAATTAACGGATGTAAATTACTAATGAAAGGAAAAATGTATTTTGGAGAAGATGGCGGACCGGGTTAGGTTGTGCACTCTGGCGTGATGTGAGACTTTTAAAAAAAATCTTTAGCAGACACCAGTTATGGGGATGTAGTGAGCAGAGAGATCACTATAAAAAGATTGCCATTGCATCTTTGTGAGCTTATGGGGTTAGGTGGTGAAATTATAGTTCTGTGGTGTTTTATAAAGGGCAATGCAATACTAAACCTATCTCTATGATTGTCGGTGCATTTGCACCTCCGACAGAGATGTCTAGTTTGGTTTCTTCTTGAAGCAAAATTATCCTCTCGCTTAGCAGGCTATCCATCCACGAGAGGGCCAGGTCCCTACAAGGTGGTACTGTGTGTACTGCCTCGGGCGCCACCAGAGGAGGACCTCAGTAAATCCTTGCTTCCAAGCTGGCCCGGAGTTTTGGGGTTCATTTGCACAAGCACCAAGGACGTAAACGAGTGCGCTACATTTCCATGCTCTTTCAGGTCATTCGTGTAAAGCAGATTTTTTAGTGCGTACTGTGTAGCTGATACCATCAAAGACTTGTAAGGGAAGGGCAACACGTGTGTAATGTAACGAGAAAGTAAAATTTTCGTAAATTGCTTATCTATTTTTATATATTAGTATCCGGAGGCCTCCAGACGGCCCACACTCCCCCCACCAGAAATACGCAGAGCGACAAGTTTACTCGTTGGAAGTGGTTTTATTTTTAAAACATCTCAAAGAAGATCTTATAACTCATCAAGCAAAATTATTTATAACAAGTATAAAAAAGGTTAATCATTTCCACAAACATTTTTATTTACATGTAATGAGAGTTTTTGTGACCATAAATCAATCTGACAAGATCCCTTCCTGTCCTGAACCACCATTGAACCACACAGGTGACCCATGTTTCACCTGTATCCGTAGGAGGGGCGGTTACCCTGACTTGTCTTCATGTTTCGGGTGCCGCCCCCCCTCCAAACACCAATCAGCCTCGGGGTGTAACAGGGCGGCCAAGAGCTGGAGCCCCATGTTCCCCCCAGCGATCTGAGCTCTCTTGCCCCCTGATCTGGTTTGTACATCCCCTGGTTGGCTCAGAACTTCAGGATCCTATCCCAGATGTCCTCCCGGGGGCCCAACCTTGGGGACCCCCCCTGTTGTTTCTAGTCACATTTATATCTCAATTTCTGCCACGAGGGTGACCAGGGTCCAAAAGGTCCTTCGCCCTCCCCACCCAAGAAGAGACTGCGGGCAAAACACCACGTCACGGATAAATTGATCGGTTCCTTCATCGGATAAATGCACCTGGTCCTTGTGAAACATGTGGCTGCCCTTTAATAGTTTGTGGGGGATGTTCCATAAGCACCACGGGCCAAGCTTTGCCATCTTGACGTTAAGCCGGCGAACTGACACATTGATAGTCCTCGATCTTATCCCTGGGCCCCACTTTCGACGCGGCACCATGTGTGACCAAGCAATTGCTGCCTTTGGGAATTGTTTTGCCAATTTAGTGATTTCTAAGAATACTGTCTCCCTCAGTGCCTTACGGCCTAATCGCACCAAGTCGTTGCCCCCTAAGTGAATAATGATTAGATCCGGGGACTGCAGTCCCCCACATCCTCTCGCCATATTGACCAGATGCTGTAGGTGCGTGATGCCTACTTCACCAATTCCACACCAGCGAAACGCCACACCTTGCATGCTCGCCGGATTCGACCCCCGGAGCTGTTGCACCCGGTACGCCGCCCGTCGAACAAATGAATGACCCAAAACCCAGACCACACGTTGAGACATTTGACTGAAAAGAAAAGAAAAAGAGCGTGAGAGATCACAAACAAGCATCAGTGCCGCCATTATACCAAATCAGGCCTGATGTACCGCTTGTAACATTCCGACGACCACCGCCCTGTGCCTTTAACTGCGGTAGCTGGAAGGCCCGTGGCCGCTGCCAGTGTGGCTGCCCCTATTCTAAATGAATGGGAGGAGTACCCTTTTGGATCCACCCCAATTGCTTTTAGGGCCAACTTGAAGACTTCCGAGAACTGGTAGCACCATAGGCAGTCTCCGTTGGGGTGTATGAACAAGGCTGAAGAGCCTGCTGGAGGGCGGACTGCGAGATATCTGTTTGTAAGCGCCACCGGGCATAAGGGGGATCTGGGCGCGGCACAGAGAGTGATGCGTGTTCCTTTTTTAAGCTGGTCTGTTTTTGATTTGCGCAACATTATAGACATGGACCCTGCACAGACCGTCACGTCTACCCGCTGTAGCCCCCCTGAGTGGTCACCCCTGGAAGAGCCCACCAATTTGCTGATGCGGAAAGCCCCGTAAAAGGCCATCGCGAATGCTGCGGCGAATAAAGCCGCCTCAGCCGGTGAAGAGCAGATGACATGGAGTGCACTTAAAAGTTTATCCAGCAGAGGGGCGGTGACGGGTCGCCTAGCATCTGTGCTACCGAGGGACACCTTGGCCCAACCTACTAGGGCCTACCTTATAATAAAAGTATTTAAAGGTCCCTCTAAATTTCTGATCCTTGCAAAGAAGCGTATCGCCGCCAAGTAGGCCTTTGAGCATGACACAGGGCGCCCTGAGATTTTTAAATGCTGCAGGAAAACCCAAATCACGGACTCAGTAAATGTGTCTGAAATATGCTGCGTCTGCAAAAATCGCCTGTAATGGTAAAAGTTGTTCTCATAAGCTGTTTTAGTGTGTGGTGCCAGACCCATTGCTACTAAGTCTGGGAGGGCGGGGCACCAATCTTCCACAGAAATTCTGGGAACTTCGTCATCTTCTCCATGCCTGTGGGTGATACCGCAGAAAATCCTGCATTAATGAGCGAGACAGTGCGTCAGCTGCGTTGTTATGGACCCCAGTCACATGTTTTGCCCTGAACATAATGTTGCGTTACAGACAAGCCAGAATCAAGTGTTTCAACAGGCGCAGGAGCAGAGGGCATAAAGCCCCCTGACGGTTAATAACTTCTACTACCGCCATGTTGTCAGACCAAAACATTTCAACCCTGTTCTTTAATTCTTCTGCCCAGATATTTACAGCTACCACAATTGGGAATAATTCCAAAAAGGCTATGTTCTTGGTCCACCCCCTACTGACCCAATCTTCTGACCAATTGGCCCTACACCACAATATGCCCAGTATTGCGCCAAAACCTATGCTACCTGCAGAATCAGTGAATAGGCCCAGCGTGGGGCTCGATATCGCTTTGCGTGGCCAAATGACAGCTCCATTGAACATTTTTAGAAACAGGTCCCACAACCTTAGGTCCTCCCTCCCTTCTCAAGACAAACGAGTGTGGTGATGTTTTTTCCTCAGCCCTGCCATTGAACGAGCCATTGACCTGGAGAAGGGGCGGCCCATGGGAATGATTCTCAGCGCAAAATTCAGTTGGACAACTAGCACCTGGAGCTGGTGAAGGGTCACTTTTTCTTGAGACAACGTTGCACGAATGGACCCTTTGAAAGCTAGCAACTTGTCCTGAGGCAGGCGACACTCCCCAGCCACTGAATCAATTTCAATCCCCAGGAAAGTGATGCAGGTAGAAGGGCCAACCGTTTTCTCTGGCGCCAATGGTACCCCGAATTCTTCAAACAAAGCGATCAAGGCTCGGAGGGCCCACCCGCACCTGTCAGAACTAGGAGGGCCCAGTATCAGGAAGTCATCCAAGTAATGAATGACCTCGCGGTGCCCAGTACGAAGGGAAAAAATCCACTGAAGAAAGGAGCTGGATTGTTCAAAATAACTGCATGATATACTACAACCCATGGGCATGCATTGGTCATAATAGTATTCACCCCGGAATTGAAAACCCAATAGGTGGTAGTCATCGGGGTGGACAGGAAGCATACGGAAAGCTGACTCAATGTCAGTTTTTGCTAACAATGCCCCCCGGCCTAACGCCCTAACCTTATCCACTGCATTGTCCACTGATGCAAAGCGGACCGAGCAAAGTTGAGGATCAATGGTATTGTTAACTGATGACCCCCGAGGGGCCTACAAATTGTGAATCAGTCTGAACTGTCCTGGTTCTTTCTTAGGAACCACTCCCAAAGGGAAACACATAAAACCAGTTAACGGCGGACTCTTGAAAGAGCCAGCAAGCCTGCCCAGGGCCCTTTCTTTTTCCAGCTTCCTGGCTATCACTAAAGAGTTCTGAGATGCGGATATTAAGTTCTTACAGTGATTCACAGGAGAGACATTAGGGGCAGGTATCCTGAAACCAAAGGAAAATCCGTGAAGAAGTACTAATGCGGAATCCAAAGCCGGGTCAGCCTGCAACCAAGGGGGCAACGCGTCTAGCCTAATAGGGGAGGGCAGGGGGCGATCAATTTGATGGTTTACTAGGATCCCTACCCCGCTCTTTTGACTTCTTGATACATTTAGATTCAGGGTGGGAGGAACAGTTGTGTCTGAACTTGCAGGTTCCGGTGGGATGTGAACACATCTTTCTGTTGAATGCCCAGCACGACCCCTTCTTCTCACCTGACATATGAGGCCGAAAGGGCTGCCTCCCAGAGATCTTGTTGTTAACGCATTCAAGCCACACATTAACCTCAGTCTGATCCCAACCAATGGACGGATCCTCTACCTTAGCCCAACGAAAATCTCTGTCATATTCCAACCAAGCCAACCCCCCATAAGTGTGTGGAGCTTTCAATATTTTATTTGCGTAATAAATCAAAGAGGTGCCCAACTCCGTTTTTTTCTCCAACAGGATTGACATGAAAACGTTAAAACCGAATAACCAATTTGTGATGTTCTCTTCTATTTTGGGCTTCCTTTCCACATAAGAGGATCACTTAGGTTCTTTTTCTTTCCCCTCAACCTCTCTCCTTTTTGCCCTTATCAATGAAAAGATGTCCACAAGTTCCCCCTTCCATATCTTTTCTTTAACCTCCGTATTGACGTGAGCTGCCAGCTTACCTGGTCTGGATAGTAACTAATCTGTTGTCCCTTCCTTTATAGGGTTGACCTGACCAGGAACCTTGCTGGAACTAGGCAGGACGTTTTGAACTGAGGGGGGTGAAGTGAGAACGGTGCTCGGTGTCGGGCGACATTAGGGCTACTAATCGAAGCCTGTAGAGGATTTGAGGCATGCGCTGCCACCAGTGCGTCCACTTGACGCTTTAGGTCAATTACTGTATTCTGCCAAGAGTCGCTTGACCCCCACGGTGTTGTAGGCGGTGGCGTGTTGGTAGCTGGAGTATTAATACTGGCCAACAACTTAGATACCTCTAAAAGTGGCAACCTGGAAGGATCCTGATCCTGCGCCTGTTGCGCGGGAAAGCGCACTGGTGGGGGGCCCGGTGGTGCAGGCACAGCTATCCCTGGTAAAGGAGTGGGTGGTGCCCCGGACTGAGCTGTAGGCGCCAAGGCCGCCAGGGACTTACGGATATCGGCTAGGACCCCTTCTAAGCCCAGACCTGGTGATGCCGTGGTGCCCGTATTTAAGATGGGAGGCGCAGGGGGTGGCACTGCGGAAGGGGCTGGGGTATTAGGTAAGGCAATCTGTGCTGGTGGACTAACCGCTGTGGAGGGCGCCAGATTAATGGAGGCCCGCACCTGCACTTTCCCATTCTTTCTGCGCTTAACCGGGGTGGAAAGCAGCTCTGGGGGCCACATGGGACCATTTTGGGCGGGTGCCCCTATCCCCACCAAATTCCTTTTCAGGGGACCCATTGACCTCACTTGCGTCATCACTCCCCAACTTTTCTACAACTAATCTTAAAAGCTGGGACAACTCGGGGTCCCGACCTTTTCCCTTTTTGGTGATAGCCTTCTTTGGTGGCATGATGGACTGCAATGTGAGCAACTACTCTGAGGCTGAAATGAAGAAAATATATATATATATATATTTTTTTATATTGATGAACCTGAAAATAAGGCAAATACAACACAGTTAACCCCAAGGATTAAGAGGGTAACCCCTCTTAAGTACTTAACTTAGCCACAACCACCTTAAATCATTTGGGCCACCATACAGATCCTATAACCCTGTGGCTGAATCAGAATAAGCCTCTTATCAAATCAACAAATATCTCTTTAGTTACGTGCAACACAGGCAGGTCTAATACCCTTTAACCCCTTCGCTTCCAGGCCTTTTCCCCCTCCTGTGCCAAGCCTTTTTTTGGCTATTTGGAGCAGTTCCCGCTTAGGCCCTCATAACTTTTTGTTCACATAAGCTACCCACGCCAAATTTGCGTCCTTTTTTTCCAACATCCTAGGGATTCTAGAGGTACCCAGACTTTGTGGGTTCCCCAGAAGGAGGCCAAGAAATTAGCCAAAAAACAGTGAACATTTCGTTTTTTCCAAAAAAATGGGAAAAATGGGCTGCAGAAGAAGGCTTGTGGTTTTTTCCCTGAAAAGGGCATCAACAAAGGGTTTGCGGTGATAAAATCACCAGCTTCCCAGATTTCAGGAACAGGCAGACGTGAATCAGAAAACCCAATTTTTCAACACAATTTTGGCATTTTACTGGGACATACCCCATTTTTACGATTTTTTGTGCTTTCAGCCTCCTTCCAGTCAGTGAGAGAAATGGGCATGAAACCAACGCTGGATCCCAGAAACCGCAACATTTTTGAAAAGTAGACAAAAATCTGAATTCAGCAAGGGGTAATTTGTGTAGATCCTACAAGGGTTTCCTACAGAAAATAACAACTAAAAAAGAAAAATATTGAAATTGAGGTGAAAAAAACATCAATTTGTCTCTACGTTTTACTCTGTAACTTTTTCCAGCAATGTCAGATTTTCGAAAGCAATATACCGTTACGTCTGTTGGACTCTTCTGGTTGCGGGGATATATAGAGCTTATAGGTTCATAAAGAACTCTAGGTACCCAGAGCCAATAAATGACCTGCACCCTGCAGTGGGTTTTCAATCTATGCCGGGTATACAGCAATTAATTTGCTGAAATACATAGAGTAAAAAATAGCTATCAAGAAAACCTTTGTATTTCCAAAATGGGCACAAGATAAGGTGTTGAGAAGCAGTGGTTATTTGCACATCTCTGAAATCCGGGGTGCCCATACTAGCATGTGAATTACAGGGCATTTCTCAAATAGATGTCTTTTTTACACACTGTCTTACATTTGGAAGGAAAAAATGTAGAGAAAGACAAGGGGCAATAACACTTGTTTTGCTATTCTATGTTCCCCCAAGTCTCCCGATAAAAATGATACCTCACTTGTGTGGGTAGGCCTAACGCCCGCGACAGGATATGCCCCAAAACACAACGTGGACACATCACAGAAAACAGAGCTGTTTTTAGCAAAGTGCCTACCTGTAGATTTTGGCCTCTAGCTCAGCCGCCACCTAGGGAAACCTACCAAACCTGTGCATTTCTGAAAACTAGAGACCTAGGGGAATCCAAGATGGGGTGACTTGTGTGGCTCGGACCAGGTTCTGTTACCCAGAATCCTTTGCAAACCTCAAAATTTGGCTAAAAAAACACATGTTCCTCATATTTCTGTGGCAGAAAGTTCTGGAATCTGAGAGGAGCCACAAATGTCCTTCCACCCAGCATTCCCCCACGTCTCCCGATAAAAATGATACCTCACTTGTGTGGGTAGGCCTAGCGCCCGCGACAGAAAACGCCCCAAAGCGCAACATGGACACATCCAAATTTGTGAAGGAAAACAGAGGTGTTTTGCAAAGTGCCTACCTGTAGATTTTGGCTTGTAGCTCAGCCGCCACCTAGGGAAACCTACCAAACCTGTGCATTTCTGAAAACTAGAGACCTAGGGGAATCCAAGATGGGGTGACTTGTGTGGCTCGGACCAGGTTCTGTTACCCAGACTCCTTTGCAAACCTCAAAATTTGGCTAAAAAAACACATGTTCCTCACATTTCTGTGGCAGAAAGTTCTGGAATCTGAGAGGAGCCACGAATTTCCTTCCACCCAGCGTTCCCCCACATCTCCCGATAAAAATGATACCTCACTTGTGTGGGTAGGCCTAGCGCCCGCGACAGAAAACTCCCCAAAGCGCAACGTGGACACATCCAAATTTGTGAAGGAAAACAGAGGTGTTTTTTGCAAAGTGCCTACCTGTAGATTTTGGCTTGTAGCTCGGCCGCCACCTAGGGAAACCTACCAGACCTGTGCATTTCTGAAAACTAGAGACCTAGGGGAATCCAAGATGGGGTGACTTGTGTGGCTTGGACCAGGTTCTGTTACCCAGAATCCTTTGCAAACCTCAAAATTTGGCTAAAAAAACACATGTTCCTCACATTTCTGTGGCAGAAAGTTCTGGAATCTGAGAGGAGCCACAAATTTCCTTCCACCCAGTGTTCCCCCACGTCTCCCGATAAAAATGATACCTCACTTGTGTGGGTAGGCCTAGCGCCCGCGACAGGAAACGCCCCAAAGTGCAACGTGGACACATCCAAATTTGTGAAGGAAAACAGAGGTGTTTTTTGCAAAGTGCCTACCTGTAGATTTTGGCCTGTAGCTCAGCCTCCACCTAGGGAAACCTACCAAACCTGTGCATTTCTGAAAACTAGAGACCTAGGGGAATCCAAGATGGGGTGACTTGTGTGGCTCGGACCAGGTTCTGTTACCCAGAATCCATTGCAAACCTCAAAATTTGGCTAAAAAAACACATGTTCCTCACATTTCTGTGGCAGAAAGTTCTGGAATCTGAGAGGAGCCACAAATTTCCTTCCACCCAGTGTTCCCCCACGTCTCCCGATAAAAATGATACCTCACTTGTGTGGGTAGGCCTAGCGCCCGCGACAGGAAACGTCCCAAAGCGCAACGTAGACACAGCCACATTTTTGAAGGAAAACAGAGGTGTTTTTTGCAAAGTGCCTACCTGTAGATTTTGGCCTGTAGCTCAGCCGCCACCTAGGGAAACCTACCAAACCTGTGCATTTCTGAAAACTAGAGACCTAGGGGAATCCAAGATGGGGTGACTTGTGTGTCTCGGACCAGGTTCTGTTACCCAGAATCCTTTGCAAAACTCTAAATTTGGCTAAAAAAACACAGGTACCTCACATTTCTGTGGCAGCAAGTTCTGGAATCTGAGAGGAGCCACGAATTTCCTTCCACCCAGCGTTCCTCCACGTCTCCCGATAAAAATGATACCTCACTTGTGTGGGTAGGCCTAGCGCCCGCGACAGAAAACTCCCCAAAGCGCAACGTGGACACATCCAAATTTGTGAAGGAAAACAGAGGTGTTTTTTGCAAAGTGCCTACCTGTAGATTTTGGCTTGTAGCTCGGCCGCCACCTAGGGAAACCTACCAGACCTGTGCATTTCTGAAAACTAGAGACCTAGGGGAATCCAAGATGGGGTGACTTGTGTGGCTTGGACCAGGTTCTGTTACCCAGAATCCTTTGCAAACCTCAAAATTTGGCTAAAAAAACACATGTTCCTCACATTTCTGTGGCAGAAAGTTCTGGAATCTGAGAGGAGCCACAAATTTCCTTCCACCCAGTGTTCCCCCACGTCTCCCGATAAAAATGATACCTCACTTGTGTGGGTAGGCCTAGCGCCCGCGACAGGAAACGCCCCAAAGTGCAACGTGGACACATCCAAATTTGTGAAGGAAAACAGAGGTGTTTTTTGCAAAGTGCCTACCTGTAGATTTTGGCCTGTAGCTCAGCCGCCACCTAGGGAAACCTACCAAACCTGTGCATTTCTGAAAACTAGAGACCTAGGGGAATCCAAGATGGGGTGACTTGTGTGGCTCGGACCAGGTTCTGTTACCCAGAATCCATTGCAAACCTCAAAATTTGGCTAAAAAAACACATGTTCCTCACATTTCTGTGGCAGAAAGTTCTGGAATCTGAGAGGAGCCACAAATTTCCTTCCACCCAGTGTTCCCCCACGTCTCCCGATAAAAATGATACCTCACTTGTGTGGGTAGGCCTAGCGCCCGCGACAGGAAACGTCCCAAAGCGCAACGTAGACACAGCCACATTTTTGAAGGAAAACAGAGGTGTTTTTTGCAAAGTGCCTACCTGTAGATTTTGGCCTGTAGCTCAGCCGCCACCTAGGGAAACCTACCAAACCTGTGCATTTCTGAAAACTAGAGACCTAGGGGAATCCAAGATGGGGTGACTTGTGTGTCTCGGACCAGGTTCTGTTACCCAGAATCCTTTGCAAAACTCTAAATTTGGCTAAAAAAACACAGGTACCTCACATTTCTGTGGCAGCAAGTTCTGGAATCTGAGAGGAGCCACGAATTTCCTTCCACCCAGCGTTCCTCCACGTCTCCCGATAAAAATGATACCTCACTTGTGTGGGTAGGCCTAGCGCCCGCGACAGAAAACTCCCCAAAGCGCAACGTGGACACATCCAAATTTGTGAAGGAAAACAGAGGTGTTTTTTGCAAAGTGCCTACCTGTAGATTTTGGCTTGTAGCTCGGCCGCCACCTAGGGAAACCTACCAGACCTGTGCATTTCTGAAAACTAGAACCCTAGGGGAATCCAAGATGGGGTGACTTGTGTGGCTTGGACAAGGTTCTGTTACCCAGAATCCTTTGCAAACCTCAAAATTTGGCTAAAAAAACACATGTTCCTCACATTTCTGTGGCAGAAAGTTCTGGAATCTGAGAGGAGCCACAAATTTCCTTCCACCCAGTGTTCCCCCACGTCTCCCGATAAAAATGATACCTCACTTGTGTGGGTAGGCCTAGCGCCCGCGACAGGAAACGCCCCAAAGTGCAACGTGGACACATCCAAATTTGTGAAGGAAAACAGAGGTGTTTTTTGCAAAGTGCCTACCTGTAGATTTTGGCCTGTAGCTCAGCCGCCACCTAGGGAAACCTACCAAACCTGTGCATTTCTGAAAACTAGAGACCTAGGGGAATCCAAGATGGGGTGACTTGTGTGGCTCGGACCAGGTTCTGTTACCCAGAATCCATTGCAAACCTCAAAATTTGGCTAAAAAAACACATGTTCCTCACATTTCTGTGGCAGAAAGTTCTGGAATCTGAGAGGAGCCACAAATTTCCTTCCACCCAGTGTTCCCCCACGTCTCCCGATAAAAATGATACCTCACTTGTGTGGGTAGGCCTAGCGCCCGCGACAGGAAACGTCCCAAAGCGCAACGTAGACACAGCCACATTTTTGAAGGAAAACAGAGGTGTTTTTTGCAAAGTGCCTACCTGTAGATTTTGGCCTGTAGCTCAGCCGCCACCTAGGGAAACCTACCAAACCTGTGCATTTCTGAAAACTAGAGACCTAGGGGAATCCAAGATGGGGTGACTTGTGTGTCTCGGACCAGGTTCTGTTACCCAGAATCCTTTGCAAAACTCTAAATTTGGCTAAAAAAACACAGGTACCTCACATTTCTGTGGCAGAAAGTTCTGGAATCTGAGAGGAGCCACGAATTTCCTTCCACCCAGCGTTCCTCCACGTCTCCCGATAAAAATGATACCTCACTTGTGTGGGTAGGCCTAGCGCCCGCGACAGGAAATGCCCCAAAGCGCAACGTGGACACATCCAAATTTGTGAAGGAAAACAGAGGTGTTTTTTGCAAAGTGCCTACCTGTAGATTTTGGCTTGTAGCTCAGCCGCCACCTAGGGAAACCTACCAAACCTGTGCATTTCTGAAAACTAGAGACCTAGGGGAATCCAAGATGGGGTGACTTGTGTGGCTGGGACCAGGTTCTGTTACCCAGAATCCTTTGCAAAACTCAAAATTTGGCTAAAAAAACACATGTTCCTCACATTTCTGTGGCAGAAAGTTCTGGAATCTGAGAGGAGCCACGAATTTCCTTCCACCCAGCGTTCCCCCACGTCTCCTGATAAAAATGATACCTCACTTGTGTGGGTAGGCCTAGCGCCCGCGACAGGAAACGCCCCAAAGCGCAACGTGGACACATCCAAATTTGTGAAGGAAAACAGAGGTGTTTTTTGCAAAGTGCCTACCTGTAGATTTTGGCTTGTAGCTCAGCCGCCACCTAGGGAAACCTACCAAACCTGTGCATTTCTGAAAACTAGAGACCTAGGGGAATCCAAGTTGGGGTGACTTGTGTGGCTCGGACCAGGTTCTGTTACCCAGAATCCTTTGCAAAACTCAAAATGTGGCTAAAAAAACACATGTTCCTCACATTTCTGTGGCAGAAAGTTCTGGAATCTGAGAGGAGCCATGAATTTCCTTCCACCCAGCGTTCCCCCACGTCTCCCGATAAAAATGATACCTCACTTGTGTGGGTAGGCCTAGCGCCCGCAACAGGAAACGCCCCAAAGCGCAACGTAGACACAGCCACATTTTTGAAGGAAAACAGAGGTGTTTTTTGCAAAGTGCCTACCTTTAGATTTTGGCCTGTAGCTCAGCCGCCACCTAGGGAAACCTACCAAACCTGTGCATTTCTGAAAACTAGAGACCTAGGGGAATCCAAGATGGGGTGACTTGTGTGGCTCGGACCAGGTTCTGTTACCCAGAATCCATTCCAAACCTCAAAATTTGGCTATAAAAACACATGTTCCTCACATTTCTGTGGCAGAAAGTTCTGGAATCTGAGAGGAGCCACAAATTTCCTTCCACCCAGCGTTCCCCCACGTCTCCCGATAGAAATGATACCTCACTTGTGTGGGTAGGCCTAGCGCCAGCGACAGGAAACGCCCCAAAGCGCAACGTAGACACAGCCAAATTTGTGAAGGAAAACAGAGGTGTTTTTTGCAAAGTGCCTACCTGTAGATTTTGGCTTGTAGCTCAGCCGCCACCTAAGGAAACCTACCAAACCTGTGCATTTCTGAAAACTAGAGACCTAGAGGAATCCAAGATGGGATGACTTGTGTGGCTTGGACCAGGTTCTGTTACCCAGAATCCTTTGCAAACCTCAAATTCTGTCTAAAAAAATGCATTTTCCACACATTTCGGTGACAGAAATTTCTGGAATCTGAGTGGAGCCACAAATTTCCTTCCACCCAGCGTTCCTCCACGTCTCCCGATAAAAATGATACCTCACTTGTGTGGGTAGGCCTAGCGCCCGCAACAGGAGACACCCCAAAACGCAACGTGGACACATCACATTTTTTCATTGAAAACAGTGCCTACCTGTAGTTTTCGGCCTGTAGCTCAGCCAGCACCTAGGGAAACCTACCAAACCTGTGCATTTTTGAAAACTAGAGACCTAGGGGAATCCAAGCTGGGGTGACTTGCGGGGCTCTGACCAGGTTCTGTTACCCAGAATCCTTTGCAAACCTCAATTCTGTCTAAAAAAACACATTTTCCACACATTTCGGTGACAGAAAGTTCTGGAATCTGAGTGGAGCCACAAATTTCCTTCCACCCAGCGTTCCCCCAAGTCTCCCGATAAAAATGATACCTCACCTGTGTGGGTGGGCCAGGTGCCTGCAACAGAATAAGGCCCAAAACTTGTAGAGATAGAGGGGATAGCACAGCAAGTTTATAAGGACATATTCTTTTATACATCTTTAGACTGACTCTGCTTTGGGGACCCACATAAGTGAGGTGTCATTTTACTTGGGAGACTGAGGGGAACACTGGGGAGTAGGAATGTTGTGCTGGAGTGGTGATCCTACGAAGAAAAGTAAGGAAAATATGCTTTTTTAAGCACATTTTGAGGTTTACAGAGGAGTCTGGGTAAGAAAATGTTGGGGGATCCACGCAAGCCACACCTCCCTGGACTCCTTGGGGTGTCTAGTTTTAAAAAATGTCTGGGTTTGGTAGGTTTCCCTAGATGAAGGCCGCACACAGGACCAAAAACATAGGTGCCCTCTCCCCCCCAAACACAGGTAGTTTTGTAATATATCGTTTTGATGTGCCCACATACGTCCGTGATGTGCCAAACACTACAATTTTGAAAAGAAACACACTTAGGTTATGTGAAAAAGACCCCTCACCCACCAACCAAGTTGGTGGCATGCTTCATCATCGGGGTCCCACCTGAGGCACCTAGCGTGTCACAGGTGTGCTGCGACGCCTGATTACAGCGGAGCAGGTTTTGTCATTTTTACCACACATACTGGTTGGATTTGGCACGAGGGTGAGTGATGGTTCAGTGGATCAAATTTTACTAACAAGAGCTTTCACAAAAATGAAATGCACTGTTAGTAACTGAAAGGCAAAAAACTGAACCAATGACTCACAGCTCGTGAGCTGTAAAGCCGCGACAAGGCACCAACCGCTTTACAGTCCATTCACACAACTTTCATACATGACACACACAAGGCCATTCACACCGCCAGCCACGGGCCCAGCACATTACAACACTCACATCGACAGACAGCGCCACTCAAGGGCCCATCACTTACATACGCCCACATGCCTGATACAACAATCACACCAGCTGATGGGAGTGTGTGGACTGGTGTTTGGCTGGCAGTGTGTTGCAGTAGCCAACAGCAAGTCAATATGTACACTCTCGGCCAAGCCCCACTCCACACACAATGGCATCATTTTTTTTAACAGAGGAACCCCTAACTAAGTAGAAAGAATTACAAAACTACAAACACAAAAGCTCTAACTAAGAACATGACAGAAATGCTAACCATGAAACTAAACACATGAAAATACAAAACAGACATGAGTTTACACTCATGGTTGTTCCCAGAAATTCTTCTGGGTGTGGTAATTCTTAAAACAAGCACCGACACACAGCCCAGGCTTTGAAGGACAATCTGGGCAGTACATTCGAGTCTCCCTCCGGATACCTCTTCGAAAACACACTCTACATTTCTTAGCTGGAAAGTCTTTTTTGGGTGTGGGAGGAATGTGCTCAGCAAAGTGGCGATCTTTCAATCTAGCCACATCCTCCACCACTGCTTCTCTAGGAACTCTGGCCTGTTCCACCACAACAAGGCTCTCTATCACTGACTCCTGAAATTTCACAAATGTCATCTTTGACTCTGGAGACCTATCCCTAAACACAATAAAAGCATTGAAGGTTGCTAAGTGGAAGAGGTGAAGTGCTAACTTCTTATACCAAACGTAAGACTTACGAATAGCAGTATAAGGTTCCAACCTCTGGTCAACTCTATCTACACCTCCCATGTGCTTATTATAATCTAAAATGCACACAGGTTTGCGCACTTCAGCAACCTGGCCCCAAACAGTCACAGGGGAAGTACTCTCATCATGGATGGTACTTAGCATGTAGACATCCCTCTTGTCTGAAAATTTCAAAGCTAGCAGCTTCTCGTTCCGCAAGGCACAGCACTGTCCTCTCTCAAGTTTTTTACAGACAAGCTCCCTTGGATAGCCTTTCCGGTTAGAACAGATTGTGCCACAAGCAACTGTGTCCACTCTAAACAATTCCTTGAACAATTGCACACCAGTGTAGAAGTTATCTACATACAAATGGTGACCTTTATTGAACAGTCGTCTACCAAGATCCCACACAATTTTCTCAGTAACTCCAAAAGTGGGAGGACAACCAGGGGGGTCAATATTGGAATCCCTACCAGTGTACACACGGAAACTATACACATATCCTGTCCTACTTTCAGACAGCATATACAATTTAATTCCATATCGTGCCCTTTTGCTAGGAATGTACTGCCTAAAAACCAAACGACCCTTGAAGAGGACCAAAGACTCGTCCACACTTAACTCTTTGCCTGGAACATAGACCTCCGAAAACCGATCTACAAAATGATCAAGGAAAGGCCTAATCTTAAAAAGACGGTCAGAATCTGGGTGATCTCGTGGCAAGGCTAATGCATTGTCAACAAAATGCAGCATCCTAAGAAGAAGCAAATACCGATTACGACTCATGGTCGCTGGAAATATAGCTGTTGCCATCAAGGGACTAGTAGACCAATAAGAAGCCAGTGACGGCTTCCTTATCAACCCCATCAAAAAAGTCAAACCCAAAAACTTTTTTAACTCCTCCAAATTTGTGGGAATCCACTGGGCAGCTCTAGAGTGTGGCCTAAGTCTAGCAGCGTTGTCCCTCAAATGCTGCTCCGCATACAAATTAGTCTGCTCAACAATCTCTTCCAAAAACATATCATCCATGAATAACTCAAAGAAATTGATAGGCATAAAGTTCTCTGTATTGGCGTTACACCCCGGGAGACCAGTAAAGGCAGGCAACTCTGGCTGCTCCATGTTTGGGGCAACCCAGACATCAGGTCTTATAACGGGAAACCTTTCGGCCCCAGGTTGCTGCACTATTGGCACATCAATGTCCTCCTCTAAAACAGGCCCTTCATCTGCACTGAGTGTGGCTTCATCATCAGAAGATTCCCCTCCAACAGAAACATCACTGCCAGAATCTCTGACTTCCTCCTCTGCCTCAGATGCAGAGTCCGTCTCATAGTCATGATCAGACTGTGACTCAAAAAGCATACCAACCACCTGCTGAGCGGTCATCCTGCGGCTAGCCATGATCTCTCCTGCTAAAATTAACTGGACAAATTCACCACCAACAACCAGCACTGTGTAAGACAAGTAACAAAGTGTAGCTTTGTTAGTAAGAGTTATAAACTCAAAAACTATACCGCTCACTTGCCTGAAAAAGCTTGATTCACCAGCAACTACACAGCAATCACCAATGATATCCCACTAAAAATAAAGAAAGAAAGGCAAATTAGAAATAAGACAAAACAAATATCATTGTGCACAAACCTAAGGACAATTTCACACACAATCCTGCATTTAGTACACCCCCTACAACCTCCTACAAACATGTCATTCATGCATGGCAACAATACTCCTTTGGAGTAAATTGTTTTTACTTACCTAAAACATGCAACTGTGCAAAATGCAGGTCAACCACCGCCAAAACCACAAGGAGCCACAGCAAATAAAGCAAAAGCTTTGAACTAGAACAAAAAGGAGGAAAACATTTTTTATCACAAATGCAAAGACTTCTTCAGTTGACAAACACCCCACCATCAAACATTTAGAAATTGGTGCCTAAGTGGATTCTGCCATAGGGGCAGATGGGCCTACTAAAAAAATAGGCCTGTCTGCCCCAAGGAAGCCAGAAAATACCTTTAGTAGTGTGTCCCCATGGAGAGCGACCCTTGCCAAAGGGGACAGCCCTCAAACAAACAAAAAAACTAAAAAACACACACAACACTATCCCTGGTGCCTAAGTGGCTTCTGCCCCCCTTGGGGGCAGGTGGGCCTAAGATAATAGGCCCATCTGCCCCCAGGGGGTGTAGAAATGGCCAACAGGTCAATGCCCCCCTTGGGGGGGCGCCCCGTGACCAAGGGGACGCCCCCCCACAAAAATAAACAAATAAAAAGAAATCCCTGGCGTTCTAGTGGTTTCTGCCCCCCTTGGGGGCAGACCAGCCTAAAAATAATAGGCTGATCTGTCTCCAAGGGGTGCAGAATTGGCCTGGGTACATGTGCCCCCAAAGTGGGGGGCGACCCTTGCCCAAGGCCCCCCCCCATCCACTAACACACACGCACACACACACACACACACTATCCCTGGTGTCTAAGTGGCTTCTGCCCCCCTTGGGGGCAGGTGGGCCTAACAAAATAGGCCCATCTGCCCCCAGGGGGTGTAGAAATGGCCAACAGGTCAATGCCCCCCTTGGGGGGGCGCCCCGTGACCAAGGGGATGCCCCCCCCACAAAAATAAACAAATAAAAAAAAATCCCTGGCGTTCTAGTGGTTTCTGCCCCCCTTGAGGGCAGACCAGCCAAAAAATAATAGGCTGATCTGTCTCCAAGGGGTGCAGAAATGGCCTGGGTACATGTGCCCCCAAAGTGGGGGGCGAACCTTGCCCAAGCCCCCCCCCCCATCCACTAACACACACACACACACACTATCCCTGGTGTCTAAGTGGCTTCTGCCCCCCTTGGGGGCAGGTGGGCCTACCAAAATAGGCCCATCTGCCCCCAGGGGGTGTAGAAATGGCCAACAGGTCAATGCCCCCCTTGGGGTGGCGCCCCGTGACCAAGGGGACGCCCCCCCACAAAAATAAACAAATAAAAAAAAATCCCTGGCGTTCTAGTGGTTTCTGCCCCCCTTGAGGGCAGACCAGCCAAAAAATAATAGGCTGATCTGTCTCCAAGGGGTGCAGAAATGGCCTGGGTACATGTGCCCCCAAAGTGGGGGGCGACCCTTGCCCAAGGCCCCCCCCATCCACTAACACACACACACACACTATCCCTGGTGTCTAAGTGGCTTCTGCCCCCCTTGGGGGCAGGTGGGCCTAACAAAATAGGCCCATCTGCCCCCAGGGGGTGTAGAAATGGCCAACAGGTCAATGCCCCCCTTGGGGGGGCGCCCCATGACCAAGGGGACGCCCCCCCACAAAAATAAACAAATTAAAAAAAATCCCTGGCTTTCTAGTGGTTTCTGCCCACCTTGGGGGCAGACCAGCCAAAAAATAATAGGCTGATCTGTCTCCAAGGGGTGCAGAAATTGCCTGGGTACATGTGCCCCCAAAGTGGGGGGCGACCCTTGCCCAAGGCCCCCCCCCATCCACTAACACACACACACACACACACTATCCCTGGTGTCTAAGTGGCTTCTGCCCCCCTTGGGGGCAGGTGGGCCTAACATAATAGGCCCATCTGCCCCCAGGGGGTGTAGAAATGGCCAACAGGTCAATGCCCCCCTTGGGGGGGCGCCCCGTGCCCAAGGGGACGCCCCCCCACAAAAATAAACACATAAAAAAAAATCCCTGGCGTTCTAGTGGTTTCTGCCCCCCTTGGGGCAGATCAGCCTAAAAATAATAGGCTGATCTGCCCTCAAGGGGGGCAGAAATGGCCCTAAAAGACATGCCCCCCAAAGGGGAGCGACCCTTGCCCAAGGGGGCGCCCCCCCATCCACTACACACACAATCCCTGGTGCCTAAGTGGCTTCTGCCCCCCTTGGGGGCAGATGGACCTAAAAACAATAGGCCGATTTGCCCCCAAGGGGGGCAGAAAAGGCCAACAGTTCTCTGCCCCCTTGTGGGGGGCGCCCCTTGCCCAAGGGGGCACCCCCCCCCACATAAATACACATAAAAATAAAAAACCCTGCTGATCTAGTGTTTTCTGCCCCCCTTGGGGGCAGATCTGGCTAAAAAGTAGTCAATCTGCCCTCAAGGGGGGCAGAAATGGCCCTAAAAGACATGCCCCCCAAAGGGGAGCGACCCTTGCCCAAGGGGGCGCCCCCCTATCCACTACACACACAATCCCTGGTGCCTAAGTGGCTTCTGCCCCCCTTGGGGGCAGATGGACCTAAAAAAAATAGGCCGATCTGCCCCCAAGGGGGGCAAAAAAGGCCAACAGTTCTCTGCCCCCTTGGGGGGGCGCCCCTTGCCCAAGGGGGCACCCCCCCACACATAAATGCACATAAAAATGTAAATCCCTGGTGATCTAGTGTTTTCTGCCCCCCTTGGGGGCAGATCTGGCTAAAAAGTAGCCAGTCTGCCCCCAAGGGGAGCAGAAATGGCCGTAACTAATTGCCCCCCAAAGGGGAGCGACCCTTGCCCAAGGGGCCGCTCCCCGCCAACAAGAAACAGGAAAGTAAACAAAAAAAAAGAAATCCCTGGTGTCTAGTGGGCATTCCTGCTGCCCGATCGCAATGCGATCGGGCAGCAGGAATGCTCAAAGAGACACCGGGGAAAGGAAAAGCCTTTCCTTTCCCTTCCCCCGGTGCCTCTTTAGACCAAACCCCCCACCCACCGGGAAGAGGAACTCACCTCTTCTCCGCTTGCCGCACAGGAAGCAAATGGCTTCCTGTGCGGCGAGAACCCCATAATGAAGTCAGCGCGCGATCGCGCGCTGACGTCATTATGGGGGGGGGTGGGGGGGTCGGGGTGGAAGGGGAAGGGCTTCCCCTTCCATCCCTGACTTTGGGGGGTGGGGGGAAGCACACAGAGGGAGCGAGAGAGCTCCCTCTGGGCTGTGTGCCGAGGACGTAGTGGTTACGTCCTCGGCACAGCAGCACTGTGCTGCAGGACGTAACCACTACGTCTGCGGCACAGAAGGGGTTAACAAGCATTCAAAATACGATTTTTCTGGTGTTACAACATAAAGTCACAACTGCCCTCAGGCTCCTTCGTATCTGTAAGCTTAAGTATACTTTTCTAAGCAGTACACTGTGCAACAGTACACCCGACTCGCGTACCCTTTGGGCGATGTGTGCAATACAGCAAACAAAACAGCGCACCAAGACTTGGCCGATTCGCTGCTGAGCAAAGGAAAACACGACCCCTAAGACCCAGCTGCCTTAAATTGTTTGAAAGCGCTGCAGACGCGCGCTGTGTTAATAATCAAACTACTCGCGTTACCAGCACGAGGTTTCCTTCAATATACGAAGAGGGGAGCAGGAATCGAACCAGGGACCTTTAAATCTTCAGTATAACGCTCTCCCAACTGAGCTATTTCAACCGCTCAATGTTCTATCTAACATGACCAAGCACGCATAATAGAAAACAATTTTTTGTCACACGCCTCTATGAGGAGGCCTGAAACACTTGCCTGGGGAAGATACAGCTCTTGAGTCTGGCACCTTACACCGCTCGTTTGTTTACAAATCACCTGAAGCGCAAAAAAGGAAGGCTAGGGGGCATTAGCAACTAAACCAGCAGTCCGCGCCAATGCTCACTCAAATCCGAATTCTGGACCACCAAAAGAACCTCCTGTGCCACTCCGTTCTAAATGCCCCAAGCGCGTTCCAACACCTCCGACGACGCTCCGCTCCTCCAGGCCTCCAAGATGTAGGCCGAAAGCCAATGCCGGAAAGAAAGGGAGAGACGAAGAACAAAGTAACCCCTGATCGTGGGCACCTCAATCGCGGGCTCCCACACAGGTCTGGCCGCTGCAACACAGGTGAAGAAGGTCTAGCCTTCTTGGGAGGGCTCTTAAGTAGCCCCCCACCGGTTTGCGGCAGCCGGATCCGGCCAAGAACCAACGATGGCCCCACGACTGGCCCCCCTGCTGCACTTCTGCCCCAACGCCACGTGAGGCGCGGGCCGGAAGTCCAGCCGACACTGTGCACCTCTGGTGCAACGGAAGAAAAAGAAGAGGAGTGCGCCCAGGGGCTTGGAGGCCCTGACCCCACTTTGGTGAGGGCGCTTTTCCCTTGTATTGAGTTTGACTTAGTTGCAACACAACGCACAACATCTAGCAAGGGCAACAGACTTGAAGTTGAACAAGCATATTGCAATGTAATCGTACTCATAATACATGTCACATAAAAACAAGAATGGCACTTAAAGGGGGGAGGGTACACTGGTGTGACACTCATGCAGTGATCATGGAGGGTGACTAAGGGGTTGACCATGGGGCAAACTGGAAAGAAGAGTCAGCCATGGCCCGATAAGGCTGGAAGACCCAACAAGGTGTGGTGGATACTTCATCTGTTGTGGCTGTAGCATAAATTCCCAGTATGGGCCCGTATGTCCTTATGCCTCGATTTCGTAATTTGCATCGATGCATATGTTTTAGCCTGTTCATTACAGAATGTTACATATTTTAATTAGTCACAACACTTTGGAAGAGGATCCTTCAACCACGCCCAGGCCACCCAGGGCTGGGCAAGCAGTCACAAAAGGGCCACTACTGTCTCTTGCAGAGGGTATATTTAAAACATAACCCAGGAGCATGGGAAGCGGGGCACAGGGCATCGGTGTATGTAATATTTCATTGAATGTATCAGATACTTCCACCGAAAACGCTTGTATCTGAGGACAGTCCAGTACCAGGAGTAAAAAATCAGGTTAGTTAAGCATCGAGAACATTCAGAGGAACGGGTCTGGGCCATCTGAAGCAAACGCAGTGGGGTATCATATACACGGTAATTGTATTGTATTGTATGGTAATAGTATTTATATAGCGCTTACTACCCCTGACGAGGCGTCAGAGCGCTTTTCGGCGAGTAGCACGCTACTCCGATAATGAAATTTACGTAGAGGGATGTATTCCTGTGGTGCATGGAGACACATTTTATCTGTTCTTAACAATGGCCCCACATCTTGTCAGACATCTAAGACCTCAGGTCTGCTTTTCAGTGTGCCCTAGGACCATCAGCAGACGGAGTGAGAAGGCTTTCGGTCATTTTATACAAACGGGAGTCCCAGCCCCTAACACTGGTGCAAGTGTACATCTTCATGAGGGATTAACAAGTGCAATAGTCTCACCCAGTGACCAGAAATGCTGCAGGGAAAGGAACAAACCCTCACTCACTAAACAAGTGGCTCACCATGGTGATACCCATCCGACGCAGTGTGGTACATATAGCCCTGCCCAATGTAGGAGGTAGAGGCAGGTTATCAGAAATAGACATCACTGGAAATTATAGTGATGAAAATCCTGTACTCCCCGAACTAGCCCACGTTGTGCAATATGTACAGCGGATCGATTCAATATATCGGTGGGCGGGGTTGCCATGAGGCAAGTGTAGTGTCAGGTCTGCTCATTTTGAGTTGATCACTTTCAATCGCAAAATGGAGAGCAGCGGATCCCGGACAGATCCAGTCCATGGCGCACTGCGCGTGTGCTGCGAAAGTGACATTCCGGGAGTCAGACTGCAAATCCGCCCCTTTCATATGCATGCGTGCGTCTCTTCCACTCACACGTGGAGCCTTATCATTTTAGGTGAGCCGTGTTCGCGCGTTTGGAGGCGGGAGAACATCTTGCTTCCAGGTGAAATGGGAATATTAATAAATAGGTACAAATACATTTGGAGAAGTTGCATCTTATTACGTGCCACGGATTCCGCCAAACAAAAAGGGAGAGTGATCCATTTCTCTATTTCTTACTTTGGTTTGACTAGCACTGGATCATAATTACTTTGAATAATATATCCCGGGGACCTAGTAATCTATATGCCGAGGCATCAGTATCGTTTCTCCATCTAGGAAATCCAAGGAGACCCGAACCGTATCATCCTTGGAGGGAATATTTCACACATGTTCCAGGTAATGCATTTCCCGCTAAATCACCACAGTGAAAAATGTCACACGTAATAGGACTACGGCTTATCCCAGGGTGTCTAACAAACAGTAACACATTGTCAGCATAGCGTGAGATGAGGCAATGATGTGCTGGAAATCTCAACTCCATATGAATATGTTTTGCCTGCAGCAGGGGAATAAGGATTTCAATAGCCAAACAAATACTAATGGTGACATGGGTCAGGCCTGTCGCCTCCCCCTGCCTATCACAAGTGGCCTCGGGAGATAGTCATTGAATGTACCCCTAGTTGTCAGGCCTGTGTATACCAGCTTTGCCAGTTTGTTAGGTAATGTCTGAGGCCCGTCCGTTAGAGGACCATTCTAAGAAATCTGGTTACTGGTTGAAGAGGGATGGAGTGAAACCCCACTCAAGCAGGAACCACAATCCTTGTGAGGGTGAGGTACAAGCATACCCCAAATTAACCTGCACCCAACCCTCTGGTAGCATTCAACAGAGCAGTCAAGCTTAATTTACTGTGAAGAATTTGTGCAACACTTCAAACCGTAATAAAGTGAAAACACAATACAAAGAATATCCGACACCAAATTAGAAAAACAGAGTCAATTTTAATAAATAAATTAATACATTTTCATAAATAAATAAATCAAAACCAAAACAACATAAATCCAACCGGTAGAACAGGAGACATGCAAGTTTAAACATCTCAGTGAAAATAGTGCTAAAGAGCACAAAACATCAACTGAGAATATATGGTCCTGCCGGACAAGGACAAAGTCACAAGTTCAGGCTAACCATGAAGGAGTGCAGGCCGGCTACAGGGACCCACTGATCCCCGTTGAACATAGTACTTTAATCATGGTTGCGAAGAGATGCAGAGAACCATGTTGAGATTGCGTTGCTCAGCATAGGCAATGCAAAGTCCAGGCGAAAAGATACGTGGTGGAGCTGCCATTCCGGAAGGCTGCAAAGTGGGCAGTGTCCTTGCATGGAGATTTGTTGCACATCAGTTGTTCCAATGGGCTGCATTGGGCAAGGTGATGCCCTTGCATGAAGGTGCATCTGCGCAATGGGCTCCGATGAGCGATGTGAAGCCCTTGCATTAGGGAAGTTTGCTTAGCAAGCAATGCATTGGTTCCGAGGGCGATGTATTGAAAGGCTGAAGTGATCTGCATGCTCTGTCGGGGAGCCCAGCGGAGATGTGTTGCTTCTGCTGTATCCACAGATGGGCTGGCAGAGCACCTTCAGTCCTACTTCTGAGGGTCCAGTGCTTGGGTGGCACCACTTGGGAGGGCAGGGCTCACAGATGGGAGAGTCCAGGTGCTGGGTTCAAGGTTTCTGGAAGTCTGTAGTGTCCATGAGATTAATGATCAGGAGGCCAGCCTACTAGCCCTTGGAGTCTCTCTGGGGTCCTGGGTTTAGAGAGGCAGGGCCAGTCCTTCACACCCAGGCAAGAGGACAGCAGAACAGAAGGTCAGCCAGCAAGACAGCATTCCTTCAGGGCCACAGTCGAGCAGAGTGGCAGCCTGAGGTGTCAGGCATCCCCTTCCTCCCTGGCCTGACCCCAGGTTGTCTGGGGTCACAAAAGACTAGTGACAAACCCTCTGTGAGATTGCTCTGGCAGATTGCGATAGGCGAGCTGACCACTCCTCCTCTTTGTTAACTCAGAGTGGCCCATTCTACCAACACCCAGCTTCCCTTTGTCTCACTGTCTGGGAGCAATACACAAAGGCCAACTGCCAGCTACACCTAACAATGTGACCTAGGAACAGACTACAGGCACCAAAGAGTTGGGAGAAGAAAATGCCAGATTTCTAAAAGTGGCATTTCAGAATTGAAAACATCTGACTTTGCCATTAAGGGGGGCCTTTAATTACAAGTTTTTAGACACTTAGGGCCTGATTTAGGTCTTGGCAGTGTTACTGCCAATCTGCGTCCCCGATGGGCCAGAAAATACCGTCTAGTCAATGGGCTCAGGTCGGCCATATTTAGATGTTACAGTTGTGCAGGGGGTGCCCTGCCAGTGGTTTGCTGATGGAGGGAGGACATTGCTGGACCCAATGTACATCGGACAATGCCAGTGACCATGGAATACAGGCAAGTCACACACACACACTCTACCCTTCACATATGCGCTCCCCTGCATCACACATGACACAACACACCACATGCCAATATCCATTGCCATCCCACCACAACATACTACGCACATGCTGCAACACACAATGACATATATCCATGACACAACATACACACACTAGTGAAGCTGCACCCACACATGACACAACTACAACTACACACACACATCTACACAAACACAAGCACAGCACAACTACACACATCACAACAATGCCTGTCACACAACATGCACCTGAATGTTGCACACACCAACACAACACAGTACACAACAACGTCCACTCCATATGCAAGTGGCACACATACTGACACAACCACATCACCCACTACATCTCCCTCCACCTCACTCAATTGAGTCAATTGCATTGCACATACATACATGTACTGAGACACACACACCTCTTCATGCACAACATGACAGGTACAGGTCTCCTTGCAATGTGCACACATCAGCAGAGTTGACAAGTGTGATTGTGCCATCATTGTGTCAGCATTCATTTGACAATGAATACTGGCACCATAAAGACAGTTGTGTATGTTATCAATATGGGTTGTGTACTACTGTGACCCCCATCCATGTCTGATCCACACTTGTCACCAAGATATGCATGTCACAGTCATTTAAAAAACAAATGTGACATGTACATGTCTGCAGTGGTCCCGAGCTCATGTGCAGTGATCCCCCAATGTACACCTCCAATGCGAGTTGCCTACCTTTGTGTCCAGTGATGAGCGTGTTGTGTTTTCATCACGGTCCTGTGACAGCAGTGCCAGAAGGTCCTATCCAGTCATTTCCAGCTCGAAAGGGAAGTTGAGGTCGGACAGCCACTTTTTGTCTGGCGGTATGCCACATCCAAATCTGATCAGCAGGAAGTGTGGCTTGAGTCCCGCATCAGCCACAGTTTCCTATTGCACCATCACAGTGGATGAGAATGCTTGGTGTAGTCAGTGGGACTGGGGAGGGTTGAAGTCTATGGGACTGCCAAGAACTAAGGGGGTTATTACAACTTTGGAGGAGGTGTTAATCTGTCCCAAAAGTGACGGTAAAGTGACGGATATACCACCAGCCGTATTACGAGTCCATTATATCCTATGGAACTCGTAATACGGCTGGTAGGTATATCCGTCACTTTACCGTCACTTTTGGGACAGATTAACACCTCCTCCAAAGTTGTAATAACCCCCTAAATCCAGTGGGCAGGCCATTATAGCAGCAGATGGGTTTTCAAACGGAAAACCAACTGCTGTTACCGCTAAGATATAAATCAGGCCTAAATTATACTTGTCTACCTGCTCCCAGTTGAAGGCTACAGCTCCTTAAATGTAATAAGGTAATTCCAATGGTATTCTATGGGAGAGGTAGGCATTGAAGTAGTGAAAAATTAATTCAGTAGTTTTTCACTACCAGAACATGTAGAACTTAAAAGTACATGTCCTACTTTTTAGATACACTGCACCCTGCCCTCTAGGTGGTTCACGGCATACTCTAGGGGATGACTCATTTGTATTAAAAAGGAAGGTTTGGACTTGGCAAAAGGTTTATTTTGCCAGATCGAGATGGTAGTTTTAAAACTGCACATACAGGCTACAATGGCAGGCCTGAGACATGATTAAAAGGCTACTTAACTGGAAGGCACAATAAGCGCTGCAGGCCCACTAGTAGTATTTAATTTTCAGGCCCTGTGTGCGTTTAGTACTAGGGGGTTACAAGTATATTAAATCTGCCAATTGGGTAAAAGACAGTTCTATAATGTTTTAAGGAGAGAGCACAAGCACTTTAGCACTGGTTATCACTGGTAAAAGCCAACAAAAATGGGTTCAGAAGAGAGGGGGCTAAAAGCAAAAAGTCTAGAGATGACCCGCAGACAGGGCCAAGTCAAATAACCATGAACAAGAAGGGCAATTCCAATGAGTCAAATGCTTTCTCTGCAGCGAGAAACGCCAATATGTGCATGTTTAATAGAGCAATTGGCCTGTAGGAGCCACCTTCTTGGGGGGTCTTTTCCTGGTCTGAAAATGATAAAAATTAAGGCATTTCTCGCAGTGGGTGATGGGTCCTGGCCTCCAATAAGGAACAGTAAAGCTCAAGAGCTGAGGGGGTGAGTAAATCAATAAACTATAGAATTCAACAGTCAGACCGCCTGATCAAGGAGCCCTGCAACTAGAAAACCCATCTATGTCTCAATTTGGTCAATGGAGCGTGATAGCTTTGGCATGTAAATATTTTTATAAAAGCATTGAAAGTATGCACAGTTGGCCCCCCCACCGGTAGAGCAACATTAGGACGGTACTACTTCTGGGTCCATTACCTCTCAAAAGACAAACAAGCGCCCTACTCAATTGTTTTCCAGCATATGATGTCAACATCCTAATTAACATATAGGAGGCATCTAAAATAGACATTCTTTTTGTATTATTAACAGTTCTGTTAACATATTAATTAGGCACTTGTTACATGATTTTTTAAGGTGAAAGGGCATATGATGTCAAAGGATGTTTGCTCTTTACCTATACGCTCAGCTATTCCTGCCTGGCAGTACATTGGGCTGCCGAGCAGAAATATCTCTTAATTTAGTGAAGGAGTGATGATGGTTTCTAGTTCCTCCCAGAATAAGGAGGAGGTCCTGTGTTCCACCTTATAGGCCAGTAAATGCAAGGGAGACAAACGGGGGCATGGGCAAACATTATCCATTCTTGGATCACCAAATCCTAGTCTAAATATGCGCAGGGTCTACCCATCTACCCACACAGCGGCTGCTCTGCAGTACAAAATATGTATTCATCGTCAGCATTGTGAAAAGGTCAATGTGGGCATTGAGCAGTCTCATGCAGATAATAGTCTCTCAGCCTGCTGGTGATGATGGATGATTTCATTTTCTAACTAAGGTATGAGTTCCCCGCTGGGTCAGCAGGCTGTAACAGTATTTCTGCCCACTGGCCCAGCATGGAACAGCCCACAACATTGATGCCAGCTCATAATTGAGCCGGCAGCAATGTTGCGGTGCAAGGGGTACAACTGCACCTGTTCTGCTTTTCACTGTTCACAGACAGTGAAAAAGGGGATGAGGCTGGCCATGGGGGCCCCTGCACTGCCCATGCCAAGTGCATGGGCAGTGGAAGGGCCCCATTGAGGCCCCATGCACCCCATCTCCGCCAGCCTTTACATGGCAGTGGAACTGCCATGTAAAGGCTGGCGGAGAGGGGGGTGGTAATTCCCAGGTTGGTGCTGCATGCAGTCCTGCACTGGTGGATTAGGACTGCCAGCACCACCAGTCCCTCCAGTGGAGGGAAACTGGCGGTGTTGGCAGTCCGATCGTGGTACCACCGCCACAGTCATAATTTGGCGAAGGTCAGACCAACACCACGACCCTGGCATTCTAAAGACCGCAAGGGTTGGAATGACCACCATAATTTTTTAATACCTTGAAAAGATTTTAAGTATTGAAAACTCAAACGTTGCTCATTGCTCTTAGTCAGGTACATTTGATAATACAGTTTTGAGTAAATGAAACATACAATGAGAAAAGGCGCTGTTAAGCAGGTTTAACAATTGTTTATTGACAAGCAAGCAGGAAGATGGTTGAATAAAATGTGCATATAAGCATATCTTCTTAACGCAGAGGTCATGCAATTAATAGCAACGTAATAAAAAAGAAATGTATAATCATCTATTTGGTGTCAACCGCTCGTGGCTGGGAGAGCCACACCAGGTTAAGTCATTGATGCAGCCCTGGCCTGGGCTGTATGACGTGGCTGGATACGCAATGCTTGGGTGCTCGCTCATGTGAAGTCTGAAGTGCCAGACAGACGTTCATGAAGCGCACTTATATGAAGCTGTCAATAATGCCTTTGTGAACCTTCTCTTTCGAGAACCTTCCAGCTCCTTGCCCTACTTTTCCACTTACAATGTGTTCATGCAGGTGTTTCCAGCATCACTCAAGCGAAGATTCTTGTGCCTTCTTACAGGCTGGCAGGGCTGGCAAATGAACTGCCCTAGACTCTGCAAGAAAAAGGCATATTTCATCAATCTCATGCAGCCAATGTTCAGAGAACTGTCAAAATGTTTTTCACTACTTTTGCAAATATGAACACCTCATCTCAAGTGCATCTAGGAGGTCACAGTACGAAGCGCTGCCTTGGTCTGCTCTGTTCTTGCTCACGGACCGTGACAGCAATTTCTTAAACACTCCTAACCATTCATGCTCTAAAGCTTGCGCATTTCATTGAAGTGTGTACTGGGAAACTAACTATCATATTATTACCCTGTAGTGCTAGCTCCACTCCTGAGGGCTATCCCTGCTTTTTGGTGCTATGTTAACATCTTTGGAATGATGTTCTGCTTTGAACTTGTGTTTGAAAAATGTGAATACTTTAAAGGAAGTTTAAGGACCTCATTAAGAGGTGGGTGGGAGTGTGGTATCCTACAGAAATTGTGGACTTTTCAGTTCTCTCTCTCATCTTTCTTGTCCCCTTCTCACTCAGAGTACTGAAGATGGTGGTTTTCCCCCAATGGTGGTGCTACGACCAGCTCTGCAATTGAAAAGTCCCTATTGGCGAACCTCCAGCTAATTGTACCCCTAATAGGGGAGGGAGGATGAGGGGTGGATGGGGGGGTGCAACCTATCTAATATAACTTCGTAGATGCTATTCCATGTCCACCATATAAACTGTTGTGGTTCCAAACATGAAAGGAACACAGATGTTCCCCCATAGACTGCAGGAAACTACTAGAGCATAAGGGACATTAGGTGTATTTTTTTTTCAAAAGACTGACACAATTTTTGATGGTCTGTCCTAAGAGAAAACAAAAATAGTGACAGCTCCACCATGCCGCCATTGCATGACGGACCTTTCATCACTATTTTTTCCAGACATTATGGAGAAAAAGATCATAGTTAACAGCAATCAACTCTAAATGTGACACTTTGGCCAAGGATGGACAGCTGCAGTCTAAATGAGGTCCTAAGTCACTTTCCATAATAGAAAGATAAAGGATATATGTGTATTAATGCCCTTTGAGAAGTGTATAAAACATTTTAGTATTTGCCAGCTATAGAGGATCAGAAACCTGATCATGGTTACAATTCTAAATGCAATGTATTTTGCTGACTGCAGTTTATTTAGCTTGTGTGCTGCTTTTATTGTTGTAGGTTAGTCTGCTTCCAGGCAAAAGCTGTGCATTGAGGGAGGATATGCTGCTAGACAGTACAAACATACATAGGTCCTGATTTTAAGTGGAACTCTGTGTGAGAATAACAGTGCAATGTTACCAAGCACATGCCTTCCATTTTGACTGCATTTCTGTGTTTCGCACACTTATAGCACCTCCAGTGACATTTCAGCAAAATGTTGTGTAAAAATATAATGGTTCACAACCATCATATCAAAAATATTGTGATGTTAAAAATATGGTGGGGCGGATGTCAGAAGGTAAGAATATCATGTTCTATGTACTGAATATCTTTTATTACAACGGCTGTGTATGATATAATTTTATCTGATATAGTTGTATAAAACATTGTAACTTCATTAGTTTGAAAAATCTTATTTCTTTTAGCATCACAAGTTACTATTATAGTATTTGTGTTAATTTGATTTTGTTTAATTTTTATGCAAATTGTTTTTTTTAAATGCAATGAGAAATAGTTAAATTAGCTGGGCTTGTAGGCGAAAGGGGTGGGAATTTTTTCTGTAATGTAAGCTATTGCTTTTAGTTTTTAGCCAATTTTATGTAATTTACTTGATAATTATTTAAACTAATTGATTGCTCTCTTAATTATTTGTTGGTGTTTAATTCATTGTTAATTGTTTGACCAACAGTTCATTTAAATGAAAAACTATGTTAAATAATTTTATATGTTTAAGTGTTTCAATTTTATTTGTTTAATTGTTAATGTATTATTAATACCTTTTCATGCTTATATTATGTTTTAATAATTTTAACTGTTTGTCAGCATTTGTTTTTTAGGGTACTATGGAGGAACGTTTAATTCAAATGTTTATAATATTTTTTGACTTTTTTACTTTTAATATTTTAGTATTTTGTAGATTTAATTTTATTTACTTTATATTTAATGAGTAAATGTATTCTTTTAAATATATTTCCATCCTTTTTTTGGTTTATTGTTAAATGTTTTATTTGAAACCTTTAGCAGTGGAGATTGTAAATCTAACATTCCAAAGTCCAACACTTTCCCTACTTTTTGCGTAGAATGAGGTGGAACTAGTAATGTTATTTCTCAAAAATCTAACATTTTCTCTACTTTTGTGTATGCTAGAGTGAAAATAGTAAATCATACCTTTTCAAAGTCACACTTTCTCTACTTTTGCTTATGTTGGAGTATAAATAGTAAATCTAACTCCTCCAAAGTCCAACCTTTTCTCTTCTTTTGCTTATGCTGGAGAGGGAATAGTAAATCTAACTCCTCTAAAGTATGACACTTCCCATACTGTAGCTTAGATTGGAGTGAGGAATTTAAATTTCCCCACTTTTGTTTATGTTATGTTGGAGAGGTACTAGTAATTTAACCCCTTCAACTTCCATCATTAGCCATAGTTTTCCTCAGATTGGAGTGGAAATAGTAAATCTGACGATTCCAACACTTTCGCTAATTTTGCTTACATTTGAGTGAGTGGGAATAGTAAATCTGACCCCCTCGAAAGCCCAATACTTTTCCTACTGTTACTCATGTTGGAGTAGTGAGGTTTACCTCTTCAAGTCTATTTTTCATTTGATTTTCGAAGCTGTTTTAATATTTTTTGTTTTAAAAGTTAACGTTATGTAAATTATCTTTGATTTGTTAATATTTTTATATTTATCCTTTGCATTGTAATGTATTAAATGCTGTAATATATAGTATTTACAATTATAATTGATTTATTTTAGCATTTCATATTATTGATGAATAAACAATAGTTTCATGTTTGTCAATATTGCGCCTATGTCTATTTTATAATGTTTTTGATGTTTATCTTTTTCATGTACGTTTGCAAGTTACACATTTTTGTAATATATTTTTGATAATACAAGTATATTTTTTTCAAATGTAAATTATTTGTAAAGTTAATATATGTTTTAAATAAAATAAAGTGTATATTAGTTAAAAGGTGATATTCTTACCTATTTGTTATGGTATTGCGGACTCCTAGGTTGTCTGTCTGTATTTTTGACTTTACATACAAAGTATATAAAGTGGATATGTGAGTTTTTGGCATTGTTTGGTACTATGATTTAGCCAGTATTTTTGATAGTGATATTTTGTCAGGCAACCCAGCCTGCATTTCAGTACATTGCTCTGGTCTGCACCATTCTTTCCTCTAGTAATGCATCGTTTCAACTACTGTGTTTCAGTTTAGTACCACATTGAGAAGAGGCCTTTAACTTCTGATTCACATATCTTCTTTCATGGTGGCTTTGTTAATTAGAGAATATAGGGCTAGGGGACAAATTAAAATGTTTTTGGGATAGTTTTTGGGATTGTTTATCCCATTTGTGCCCCATCTTGTTCTACTGTGGTGTATGATGCAAAGCAGTGCAGCAGCTCCTTGCACTTGCAACAACTATTGCTTGGACAGACAATGCCATTGGTTTTGAAAAGATCACTTAGGGCAAGATTGACAAGGCCCTAGCGCCTCCTTGCACCACAGTAGCATCTTTTCTTTCATGCTAATGAGGCTCAAGGTGGCAATTTTCACTGTGCCTTATTAACAAAGTGGCGCAATGCATGAATTGCACAACTTTGCAACCCCTTGTGCTACATTATGCCTGCATCAGGCATAATTAATGCAAGGGTGATTTTCCGGCATTAGGAGGCACCCAAAAAATGGCGCAATGAAATCTACAAGATTTCACTGCAACATTTTTGGGATAATTTTTAATGCCTGCTCAATGCAGGCATTACAGTGACACACCCATTGTAATCAATCTTGCACTTTGTTGCGCTAAAGTCAAAACCTTTGATGCTAGTGCAGCAAAGCACCACAATAGCATAAACATTTTTGACTGTATTGTCCTAACGTGTACCATGGTGTGCCGTATTGTAAATACGGTGCCACCATGGTGTTGTTAGATTGTGGTTCCAAGAAAGGTGGTCCTAGTGGATCTAGTCAGTGAACTGCTCTGCCACCTCATCGCTCCACCTACAAGTAAGCCCTTCTGTTCCTCTGAGTTCTGTCAAGAGTTCGAGGCCCTCATCCACCCACAGGCTTCTGCCTGCGCCTCATCCCTGGTACCTAGTGGAAGAGCTCTGCTCTCCTACTGAACTGCCCTCTGCCTCTTTTCTATTTTTTATCTCTTTTGCCTCTGTTCACTCTGTGTGTGCTTTCCCTTCCATGTTCTGTTCCTTTTGTGTCTTTCGCTTTCTGCGTTTCACTCTCTCCTCCTCGTTTTTCTCCCCTCACTCTGCGCTCTCTCTCTCACTCTCGCTCTCCCCCCTCTCTCACTCCCCACCGCTGCTGCCCCTGTGGCCCTGTCCCCTCTTCTCTCTCGCGCTCTATCCCCACTGCTGTTGCCCCCGTGGCCCACCTCATTTTGTTATGCAGTTTTACACTCCCAGCTGTCCTCTCTTCCCCCCTCCCTACTTAATGGCAGCCTCTGTGTGGTCGCGCACAGTGAGCTTGCCGCTGGTGGCGCAACTAAGGCAAGCCCGTCTGCGCCCATCTGTGCCCGTCAGCGCCCATCCGTGACCCGAACGTGACCAGAACTAGGACCCTTGTCCTGCCACCTGCCGACTCTACACAGCAGATTAACTCATCGCACTCAACCCAGGACGCAACAACAACTGCAAGCAACCAGCTCCAGGCAACACACATGGTCCCTTCAGCTGCCTCCGCTGCTATCGAAAGTGCACCATCACCAAGACCCAGGACCCAGCACAACCCACCCTCAACAACTCACTGAACCCGAAACCCCTGAAGTGCATCGTCCTCAATGTCTGCTCCCTCCGCTACTGTAATCTGGGACCTCCTTGACAGCATCACCCCTGACGTCACATTCCTAACCGAGACCAGACCGAAACTGGACCAACAACACCTCAGGCCCAGACATCGCCATCCCCCCCGGGTACAAGATCGCCCGGTAAGATCGCACCAGCCTCCCTAGGGGGGGGATCGCCATCGTCCACAGGTCCAATCTCCACCTGAACAAACACTCCGAAGACTCCAAAGAAGCCACTAACATGATGGAACACCTTCACTTCAAGCTACACACCAGCCCGACATCCACCATCAGGGGAACCATCATCTACCGCCCTCCCAGACCCCGCACACCTTTCGCTGACTCCATCACAGACTTCATCTCCGCACAAGCCATCGCAGCCACCAACTACACCCTGCTGGAAGACCTCAACTTCCACCTCGAGAAACAACAAGACCCCAACACCACATCCCTCCTAGACAACCTTCACAACAAAATACTCTGACAGATCGTGACAGAGCCAACACACTCAGCAGGACACACCCTTGATCCCATCTTCACTACAGGAACCTCCGCTACTTTCAGCCATACCACTGAACTCCCATGGACGGATCACGGATGCATCCACGCCACCTTCAACTCACCCTCCATCACCAGACCCCAACTCCAGCCATTGCATAGAAACTGGACAAGAATAACCGACGATCAGCTCACCGCTGCCCTCGCTGCACTCACCATCACATGCAACGATGACCCAAACACCGCAGCACGCACCTTCCACAAGTGGGTCACCAACTGCGCCAACACCATAGCCCCCTTCAAAAGGAACAACAACACCCACGCAAAGAGAGCCAGCTGGTTCACCCCCGAACTCCGGAAATCAAGAAACACCTGTTGCCCCCTTGAAAAAATCTGGAAAAAAATATTAAATCCCCAGAAGCCAAAAGCAACTTAAAAGCCGCCACCACCGCACACCACCAACTCATCAGAAACACCAGAAAGAAGGCTATCCAAGACAGGATCTCCTCACAAGCACACAACAGCTAGGAACTCCTCAACATCATCGAAGCGTTTGCCCAACCCAACAGCAAGACAACAGACATTTCACCCTCACTGGACCTATGAGACGGACTCAACACCTACTTCCACCACAAGATCAAGACCATCTATGACAGTTTCAACAAGGACAACCCATGCGCAGAACCTCGTCCAACCACCGACACCAACAAACCACAATCTCCACCTGGACGCCCCTCTCCACCGAAGATACATTGAAAACCATGAAGTCCATACACTCCAGGGCTCCCACGGACTTATGCCTCCATCACGTCTTCAACGGAGCTGCAGACACCATCACCCCCAAGCTCCGCCAAACCATCAACTGCTCTCTAGCTGCTCCCACCTTCCCCGACGACTGGAAACACGCTGAGATCAACCCCCTCCCCAAGAAACCCTCAGTTGACCCCACCGACCTAAAGAACTTCAGGCCCATCTCCCTACTTTCATTTCCTGCGAAAGGCATAGAAAAAGCAGTCAACAGCCAACTCACCACATTTTCAGAAAGCCACAACATCCTCAACATCTCCCAATCTGGATTCAGGTCAAACCACAGCACTGAAACGGCCCTCCTGTTCATAACAGATGACATCCGCTCACTACTGGACAAGGGAGGGATGGTGGCACTCATCCTACTTGATCTTTCGGCAGCGTTCGACACAGTCTCCAATTACACCCTGATAAGAAGACTCCACGAAGCCAGCATTGGAGACAAGGCCCTTGACTGGATCCAATCCTTCCTCTCCGGCAGAACGCAACGAGTGAGACTCGCCCTCTTCCTCGCAGAACTCACACCCACCACCTGCGGAGTGCCCCAAGGATCCTCCTTCAGGCCCATGCTGTTCAACATCTACATGGCCCCGCTAGCCACCATCATCAGAAGCTATGCAATAAACATAGGGGGTCATTCTGACCCTGGCGGTCCATGACCGCCATGGCAGAGGGCGGCGGTAAAGCCGCGGTCAGAAAAGGGGAGCCGGCGGTTTCCCGAGGGTTTCCCCTGGCCCAGGGAATCCGCCATGGTGGCGCTGCTTGCAGCACCGCCATGGGGATTCCGACCGCCTTCCCGCCAGCCTGTTTCTGGCGGTGTCCACCGCCAGAACCAGGATGGCGGGAACGGGTGCCGTGGGGCCCCTGGGGGCCCCTGCACTGCTCATGCCACTGGCATGGGCAGTGCAGGGGCCCCCTAACAGGGCCCCACAAAGATTTTCACTGTCTGCTGTGCAGACAGTGAAAATCGAGACGGGTGCCACTGCACCCGTCGCACCCCTGCAAATCCGCCGGCTCCATTCCGAGCCGGCTTCATTGTTGAAGGGGCTTTCCCGCTGGGCCGGCCGGCGGTCTTCTGGCGATCGCCCGCCGGCCCAGCGGGAAAGCCGGAATGACCGCCGCAGTCTTTTGACCGCGGAGCGGTCTTTCGGCGGGAACCGCTTGGCGGGCGGCGACCGCCGCGGTCAGAATGACCGCCAAAATCTCCTATGCCAATGACACCCAACTCATCCTCTCCCTCTCCAGCGAACCAGACAAGGCCAGACACAACTTCCATGAGGGCATGAAAGCACTCGCCAACTGGATGAGAGATAGCTGCCTTCACCTCAACATAAACAAGACCAAGGTACTCATCCTGGGCCCTCAACCCAATGCCACCCACCCTCGGAAACCCACCCACCCCGCCAGACAAGCCCGCAACCTCGGAATCATCTTGGACCCTGACCTCAGCATGAACCATAGGATCAACTCAGTCACCTCCACCTGCTTCCACACCCTCTGCCTCCTACGTCAGACCTTCACATGGATCCCCCTTGAGCATAGAAAGACCGTCACACACGCCCTCAACACCAGCAGACTGGACTAAGGCAACGCACTCTATGCCGGAATCAACAAAAAACTCACCCACAAATTGCGAAACATCTAAAACGCCGCCGCCTGATTGATCCTAGACCTATCTTGACACTGCCATATCTCACAACACCTACACACACTGCACTGGCTCCCCAATGAGAAAAGAATCACTTTTAAAATCCACACCGACGAACACAAACCCCTCCACAACACCAGACCTGCCTACCTTAACCAGCGACTCAACTTCCACGTACCCCACAGGACCCTACAGTCAGTCCAGCTCTCTCTCACAGAAGTACCCCACATCAGGAAAACCAGAACAGGAGGACGTTCCTTCTCCTACCTCGTTGACACCACCTGGAATGCCCTACCCATCCGCACCAGACAAACCACCTCCCTCCCCAACTTCATGAAGGAACTGAAGACATGGCTTTTTTAATTCACCTCTGGTACACACTACACCCACCCCCCATTGAGACCCTAACAGGTGAGTAGCTGCGCTTTATAAACTCTGATTGATTGATTGAATGATGCATCAGGACTGATGCACCACTTTCTTGTAAATCTTGCCCTTAGTCATTTATAGCAGACCAAGAAGCCATCTCACTAAGTGGGCACAATGGGGCAAAGAGAAGTCCAGGGATCCACTCTACAGACACATGTACAAGCACAGCACAGCTCCTCGGCACAGGGGCCAGTTACAGCACAGTTCAGTAGAATGGAGTGACTTCTTGGCATTTAAGCATCACCTAAAACATTATGAAGCAGACAATTTTTTGCACCAAAGTATTTTAAATAAGGGTGCTCATGCCAGTTAAATTTTTATTGGGACACCGGCAGGAAAGGGTCCGCCTTGCTCAATATCTGTTTTCACTTCTCCCTCCTTCAACTTCATTTGTAAACTCTTCATAAATACTTCAGCAAGTCTCTGGCTGCAGTGAGAGGGTCCTCTGCCATTGACGGATTGCTGATTTCTATAGATAAGCTTATCTAGCTCTGTAGTTGTCTTTAAATGAGAACACATGAATATTTCTGCAGGTGAAAACAATTGTAATCCAGTGGAGGCCATTGTCCCAAAACCAGGGGAGACAGTGCAGGAATTGGCGAGTTGGTGCTCAGTGATGGAGAATGGCACAGGTGCTGCTCAGGCACTCAACATCACCAGTGTTGTTCCATTCACCCTAGGTTATCAGACCCATGTTAGTATCCATAGCCTTACTGAATGGTCCATATAAAACAGCTATGGTAATTGGAGGGATGTTTTGGTAAAAGCTTCATAGTGCAATCAAGGAGTGGCAGAGAATCTTAAAAAGAGACAATCAACACTATGGGGTCATTATGACCCTGGCGGAAGGCGGAGAAGCAGCGGTAAGACCGCCAACAGGCTGGCGGTCTTTTTTTTTGTATTATGACCATGGCGGTTACCGCCATGGTCATTCGCCGCTTCTCCGTTCCGCCCGCTGGGCTGGAGACCTGGGTCTCCAGCCCGGCGGCCGTCACTATAGCGCCAGCGGTATTTGGACCCGGCTGACCGCTATGGATTTCATGCAGTTTGAAACCGCCATGAAATCCATGGCGGTGAGCACTATCAGTGCCAGGGAAATCCTTCCCTGACATTGATAGGGTCTCCCCAACCCCCCACTCCCACCCCAACCCCCTCCCCTACCCCCCCACCACCCCTGCCACCCCCCAGAGGTGGCAGGACCCCCTTCCCCACCCCGACCCCCAACATAACATCACTCATACACACACGACATGCACGCAGGCACCACTAACACACATACACGCACACACACCGACATACACACACACCCACATTCAAACATACACGCACACAACCATACAGACATACCTACAGACATACACGCACTCATTCCCAAACACACAACACCCCCGCACGCATACACGCACTCACACACCCCCTCTACATATACACACGCACAACCCCATGCACGCACACAACACACAACACACAACACCCCTCCACCCCCCTCCCCTCACGGACGATCAACCTACCTGGTCCGACGACCCTCCGGAAGGGGACAGGAGCCATGGGGGCTGCTCCGCCGACACCACACCATCAACAGAACACCTCCACTTCCCCGCCTCCCGCCAGTATGGCTGTTGGCGGCTCTCCGTCCGTAAAAGGACGGAGAGCTGCCAACGGTCATAATAGGCCGAGCGGCAAGCCACCACCACTGGCGGTCTTCCGCACGGCGGTCCCTCGGCGGTCTTGGAAAAAGACCGCTGAGGTCAAAATGACCCCCTAAATGGTTTCCATATGGGTTGCTTCAAAATATAAAACTCACTTCCAAAAAACAATGGCTGGAAGGGGTTGACCCATTGCCCCTCTGACAATATATGTGTGTTGATGGCATTAGCTATGATAATCACGTGAAGCTGCATTCAGCCAGACTGTAAAAAAACATTACAGGCCTGATTCTCATACTGCGCCAGAGTTTGGCTATGTGTAGTTGTTAGAAATGGGGTCTTTGGTTGGCAATCATGTTACCCCCTGTCAAAGCAAGGACGGTCACTCAAGTCAGGGTAAAGCAGAATCACCATCAGCTAACCCCGGCTCACCCCCTTGGTAGCTTGGCATGAGCAGGCAGACTTAACTTCAGAGATCTAGGTGTAAAGTATTTGTATCAACACACACAGTAACTTAATGAAAACACTACAAAATGACACAACACAGGTTTAGAAAAATAGAAAATATTTATCTAAACAAAACAAGACAAAAACGACAAAAATCCAACATACACAAGTCAAGTAATTAATCATAAAAGCAAAAAGAGTCTTAAATCCTGTTGTAAACAGGTAAAACATTATTAGTGTTGAAAAGTACCTGGGTAGCGTCAAAATAACACTCACAGGCGAGTGTGCATCGAAAAAGTTAAGCGGTGCTTCTCGTTCTCCGTTCGGGTCGGCGTGTGTCGGTTTTCCTCTCTGCAGAGAACGATGCACTGATCCAGGTGGGGTCCGGGCAGGCGTTGCGTCATTTTTCCGCGCCCAGTAAGGTTTGCGTCAAAAATCCTGCGGCACGGTGATAGCAAAACCGCGCTGTGTAGGTTCCGACATTACCAGCCTCCATTAGCGATGCAGCGCGTTGTTGTTTCTCCAGCCACGAGCATTGATCTTCCAGCCGTGCTGCAAGTGCAGCGTCAATTTTAGCCACGCCATTTCTTCAACCGCGCCTCAGAGGTTGCGTCAGAAATTTCCCTGCACGCAGTCGGTGCGTGGATTTTCAATCTTGGTCTGCCAGCTTCACCTGTCAAGGCCCCAGGAACTGGATAGGACACCAGTTGGCAGGGCAGGAGTCTCAGCAGAAAGTCCTGGTGCTGGCAGGAGAAGTCTTTGATGGCCCTGAGACTTCAACAACAGGAGGCAAGCTCAAGGCAAGCCCTTGGAGATTTCTTCACAAGCAGGAATGCACAACAAAGTCCAGTTTTTGTCCCCTTTCACCAGGCAGAAGCAGCAACAGCAGGATAGCTCCCCAAAGCACAGTGACAGGCAGGGCAGCACTTCTCCTCAGCTCTTCAGCTCTTCTCCAGGCAGAGGTTCCTCTTGATGTCCAGAAGTGATCTAAAGTCTGTGGTTTTGGGTGTTCTTCTTATACCCATTTTGGCCTTTGAAGTAGGCTTACTTCAAAGGAAAGTCTCTCTTGTTGGTGAAATCCTGCCTTGCCCAGACCAAGCCCCAGACACACACCCGGGGGTTGGTGACTGCATTGTGTGAGGGCAGGGACAGCCCTTTTGGGTGTGAGTGACCACTCCTCCCCTCCCTCCTAGCGCAGATGGCTCATCAGGATATGTAGGCTACACCCCAGCTCCCTTTGTGTCACTGTCTAGAGAGAGGTGCAAACAGCCCAACTGTCAAACTGACCCATACAGGGAATCCGCAAACAGGCAGAGTCACAGAATGGTTTAAGCAAGAAAATGCTCACTTTCTAAAAGTTGAATTTTCAACACACACAATCTTAAAATCAACTTTACTAAAAGATGTATTTTTAAATTGTGAGCTCAGAGACCCCAAACTCCACATGTCTATCCACTCCCAAAGGCAATCCATGCTTTAATCAAATTTAAAGGCAGCCTCCATTTTAACCTATGAGAGGGAGGGGCCAAGCAACAGTGAAAACCAAATTTGGCAATATTTCAGTGTCAGGACATATAAAACACATTATTATATATACTACCTTAAACATACACTGCCCATGAGGCTACCTAGGGCCTACTTTAGGGGTGTCTCCCATGTAAGAAAAGGGAGGGTTTAGGCCTGGCAAGTGGGTACACTTGCCAAGTCGAATTGGCAGTTAAAAACTGCACACACAGACACTGCAGTGGCAGGTCTGAGACATGATTAAAGGGCGATTAATGTGGGTGGCACAACCAGTGCTGCAGGCCCACTAGTAGCATTTGATTTACAGGGCCTGGGCACCTCTAGTGCATTGTACTAGGGACTTACCAGTAAATCAAATATGCTAATCATGGAAATCCAATCAACCATACAATTTATATAGAGCATATGCACTTTAGCACTGGTTAGCAGTGGTAAAGTGCTCAGATTTCTAAAGCCAACAAAAACAGGTCAGAAAAAATAGGAGGCAGGAGCCAAAAAGATTGGGGGTGACCCTACAAAAAGGGCCAGATCCAACAGTAGTGCTGTAAGTACCACAAAAGTATAAATTGCTACAAAAGTGTGTAAGTTATTACCAAAGTGCCATCTGTGAATACTGAAAAGTAGTCAATTTACTCAAAAGTATAAACTTACTGAAAGTGTAAGTTACCTTTGTGAATGAAGCCCCTTGAGTGTTCACGCTTCTATAATCTAGATTCAGCTGAGACCCTTCTGAAAAGCATGTATCCAGTTTTATTATTTAAGCTCACTAAACAATAAATGTGAAACACAAAAAGAGCATTTTACACTGTCAATATGCTAACCCTAAATTGTGCATTATATTTGTAGGATGCTCCAGAAATTCAAGGCATGTTCTGGGTCTTAAGAGTACCTTATTTTTTATCTACTATGCTAAACATGGTTGATTGACCCAAATAGGCTGCGGTTGCAAAGAAGAAAACATATTTACTTGCAAATCCAGAAAGTGTTTTAGTGTTGCATCTGAAATCAAGAAAACTCTTAATAAACATCTATGTGCCTTTTCATGTAATAAGTTCTTGCAAGCTTCATCTTGTTCCTCATTAAAACAATAACAATCAATGTTTCCTTTTCATAATGCTTCTTTGTGCTTAGATTGAGTTAATCTGGTACAAAAAAAAAACTTACATTGAAGAAAAGAATGAACAGAAAGAATGGATTCACAAATAGAATGGATTCACAAAAAGAAATTATCAGTTAGTCTCTGATAAAGCATTAATTTCCTTCTCTGAGCAGCAATCCATGTTTCATTTATCTCTAGACAATAAAGTCATATATGACCAATTTAAGGACATAGTAACACAATCTGTATCTTCTCTTCAATCACCCGATCATCTTCATCAAGGCACTACTTCTTCTATTAATTTCTCCACTGAAGTGAAAGTCTCCTATATATACATGTTCCTGGACTCATGCCCTGTTTAAAAACACAATTTGAATTACAGTGGGAAACCGGTTTGCATCATACATTTTCCCTAAATATTTGGAATAAGATATGGTCAAACATTCACTCCACATCTTGCTTTGCATGTACCACCTACACTTTATATTTCTTTTATAATAGATTATTCCTTACCCTCTTTTACTTTTTAAATCTAAAGTGGTAATTTTTACTAAATGTTTGTCCTGTGATGTTAAGAAAAGTGACCTCTTTCATGTTTTTTCAAAGTCCTAAGGTTAATTTATTTTGGCTACAGATTTGGGACATGTTAGAAATGGGGGTCTTTGGATGGCAGTCAGGTTACCCCCTGTCCAAGCAAGGACCCTTACTCTAGTCAGGGTAAGTCACACACAATCCAATTTATCCTGTGCCCACCCTCTGGTAGCTTGGCTCTGAGCAGTCAGGCTTAACTTAGAAGGTAATGTGTAAAGTATTTGTGCAATAAATCATACAATAACACAATTTAGCACAACAAAAATACACCACACAGTGTTTAGAAAAATATATAATATTTACCTGGTTAAATGCAGGTCAAAACGATCAAAGATGTAATAAGTAAATGTAGAGATATCACTGAAAAGTGATACAAAGTGTCTTAAGTCTTTTTAAAGTAAACAAAGTCTCTTTCAAGCACAAAGTACCTGGTTTGCATGAAAAATCTCCGCAAAGGGCCGCAGAGGAGGAGAGGCATGGAAACAAAGGGGTGTGCATCGATTTCTCAGGCCGCACACGGCGATGCATCATTTCGTTTCCACGCCGGGAGGCTGTGCGTCGATTTCCAGTGCTCGGTCGTGGATCCTCTTCAGGTTGCGGGGTTTTCAGACACCCCGGAGACTATGCGTGGATTTCCTGTGCTGGCAGGACGAAGTCACAGGAGCTGCGTCAATCTGGTAAGCGTTGCATCAAATTTTCTACCGCACGGCAGGTGCTGCGTCGATTCTTCTCTGGAAGTCGGCTTCGTCATTCTGGCTCAGCTATGCGTCACTCCAGTGGGCTTTGCGTAGAATTTCCAGTCGCTATGCTGGCGCTGCGTCGATTATCTCGTTGCGAAGTCGGGCTGCGTCGTTCCGGGTCGTCGTGCAGTGAAATTTTCACCACAGTGCAGGCTGGGCGTCGTTTCTGGGAGGCTATGAGTCGATCTCACTGCACAAGGAGTTCTTCTTGAAGAGATGAAGTCTTTTTGGTCCTGAGACTTCAGGGAACAGGAGACAAGCTCTATCCAAGCCATTGGAGAGCACTTCTTCACCACAGCCAGAGAGCAGCCAGGCAGCAGGGCAACAGCAAGGCAGCAGTCTTTCACAGAAAGCAGTCAGGTGAGTCCTTTGGACAGCCAGGCAGTTCTTCTTGGCAGGATGCAGGTTCTGGTTACAAGTTTCTTCCCCAGAAAGTGTCTGAGTTGGAAGGGGTAGGGGCCCTGTTTACATACCCAAATGTGCCTTTGAAGTGGGGGATACTCCAAAGAGTGGCTTAGAAGTGCAACAGGTCCCCTTTCAGTTCAATCCTGTCTGCCAGGGTCCCAGTAGGGGGCGTGGAAGTTCTTTGTGTGAGAGCAGGCCCTCCACCCTCGCAGCCCAGGAAGACTCATTCAAAATGCAGATGTATGCAAGTGAGGTTGAGTATCCTGTGTTTGGGATGTGTCTGAGTGAATGCACAAGAAGCTGTCAACTAAACCCAGCCAGACGTGGATTGTAGGGCACAGAAAGATTTAAGTGCAGAGAAATGCTCACTTTCGAAAAGTGCCATTTCTAAAATAGTAATATTAACTCCAACTTCACCAGTCAGCAGGATTTTATATCACCATTCTGGCCATGCTAAATATGACCTTCCTATTCTTTTCAGATCAGCAGCTACCACTCAAACAATGTATGAGGGCAGCCCCATTGTTAGACTATGAAGGGAGCAGGCCTCACATCAGTGTAAAAATGAATGTAGGAGTTTTACACTACCAGGACATGTAAAGTTCATAGGTACATGTTCTGACTTTTGCCTACACAGCACTTTCCCCTATGGGTTGCCTAGGGCATACCCTAGGGGTGTCTTATATGTAGAAACCGGGGGTGTTTTAGGCTTGGCAAGTGCTTTCGAATGCCAAGTCGAATTGGCAGAGAAACTGCACACACAGGCCTTGCAATGGCAGGCCTTAGACAAGGTTAAGTGGCTACTTAAGTGGGTGGCACAATCAGTGCTGCAGGCCCACTAGCAGCATTTAATCTACAGGCCCTGGGCACATATAGTGCACACTACTAGGGACTTATAAGTAAATTAAATAGTCTAATTTGGTATGATCCAATGTTATCATGTTTAAAGGGAGAGAGCATATGCACTTTAGCACTGGTTAGCAGTGGTAAAGTGTGCAGAGCCTAAAAAACAGCAAAAACAGTGTCCAAAAAGTGCAGGGAGGCAGGCAAAAAGTTAGGAGTGACCACCCTAAGTCTGTCAGGTCTAACAGGACATTATTGTGTATATCTGTTTTGTCACATCTCTATTCAATAACTTTTTTAAGAGGTGCATCAGATATTTGACACAACAATGTCATGGTTGGGAAATTTGCTGTTTTATTGATTGCTATTGCATTACAAATTATTTTGTCTAGATGGAAAGACACTGCAACATCACCTTCTTTAGATGGTGGAATATGTTATGCCTTACACATCATTTAGATAGAGCAAATGTACACTCCACTCAACAATTTTTTGAAAGAGATATATTCTGATTCCATTTTCTAATTTCTTCTCTAACCAATGTGCTAAACCTACTGATGCAAATGTATTGTTTAAACCTCCTTATTTCAGTCATATTCATGTGAACAGGCTGAGCTTTTTATTATTTGTTTTGCATTTACTTCTTAATCTCTAAACCTCATAAACTATTTTCTGTCTTTCTTCTATCCCCCTCTTCTTTTCTTTCCATTCACAAATATATAAAAATTTGTTGTTTTCTTTAACTGTCTTTATAAGTAAAACCATTGTATATCCCTATTACTTAACTTTTGTTTTCGTAATGTACTCAAATGAAACAGTTTTACATTTCTACATTATGATGTATTTTATTATACTACTTAATAAAGCATTTTTAGACTTTAAAAACGGGTGATGACATATGTGAGGTTTACCATTTAATCCGAAGTAAGAGTATAAACCTTTGAAAATTGTATTGCTAGAGTAACCATATCTTAAGAATGGGTGCTGTACTAAATAGCAGTGTCAGTATATCCTCTTTCATGAGGTGAAATGCAACAACTTATTAACTTTCTGAACGGGCAGTTGATTACATCATTAAATGAGTGCTGCCATGCTTTTCATACAACTAACACGACCTTGAAGAAGTTGGGATCTCTATTGAAGCTACACACTGAGTTTTTGCCATTTTAAATACTGGGGTATGGGATGTAGCCTAATAGTTGTTTCTTTTGTGATATGCAACTCTGTTTTAGCACTTACACTTGGCAACCTCCCTGAGGATGCCCCTTATAGGTAAACTCTACTCTTCTTGGGATCCGTGTAGTGTGGCAGCTGTTAAAAGATAGGACATTTCAAGATGGGTGCACCAAAAGGACAGGCATTTGATTCAAGATATCAATTTCACATTAGCCCAATATTACCACATGAGGGGTAGCTAGAGCACAATTTAGCATATGGCCAACTAGTATTAGATGTCTACCAGAATATGTCAACAAGTATTAGAGCAAAGATGCAAATCATGGCTTCATGTCTGTTGTTTTGACCTTTGGTAGCCATCACCATACAATGTAATTTCACAGGTTTAAAATGACAACTGCATATGAAAGAAAACGAGATGTATTCCCTTTCAGAGTAACTAGGACTAGTAAAATAGCAAATGAAGAGTTTTGACCACTCTGAGTGAACTTGTAAACTAGCACAGTGCTGCTGTGCTACGAGTTTTGTGGTCACTGAAGCACACTTAGGGGGTCATTACGACCCTGGCGGCCGGCGGTAAGGTGGCAGTAACACCGCCAACAGGCTGGCGGTTTTCCGCCAGCAATTATGACCGTGGCGCAATTGCCACGGCCATACCGCCGGCCCCCCCAATATACCGCCAGCACCGCTGCCCTGGGGATTATGAGTCCCCGACCGCCAGCCTGTCCGTGGCGGTAAACACCGCCATTGAAAGGCTGGCGGTAAGGGGACTTAGGGTGCCCCTGGGGGCCCCTGCACTGCCCATGCACTTGGCATGCACTTGGCATGGGCAGTGCAGGGGCCCCCAGGCATAGCCCCGACGCGCATTTCACTGCCCGAATTTCGGGCACTGAAATGCATGACGGGTGCTACTGCACCCGCTGCACATCAGCATTGCCGTCGGCTCTATTACAAGCCGGCTGCAATGTTGATGTGACATTTCCGCTGGGCCAGCGGACGGTAACACTGTTACCGTCCGCTGGCCCAGCGGAAATGTCATAATAGGGAGACAGGAATACCCCCAGCAATGGCGGTATTCTGTCTCCCGCGGCCTTGGCGGTCTTTTTCCAAGACCGCCGTGGTCGTAATGACCCCCTTACTGTTTTGCACTACTTTTAGAAGTCAAGGAGTATCACATATTGCTTCTACAAGGGTGCCTGAGAAAGTAGTGATAGGGTGGGAACATAAAGGAGCTGAAGCAAAGGTACAACATAAAACGTTTTGCTGGTGAGATTTGTGGGATGCAGATAAATGCAAAAGAGTGGGAACCCTCAATATGCTTCACTTTATTGGTATGGAAATGACCCTTGCCGTTTCCTGATTCCAAGATATCAAATCTATATGATGACAACATTTGGAGGATTATGATCAGCAGAAGATTGCTCTCCTCCTGGAAGCTGGCATTCTTTCACTCCAACCTCTACTTCATATGCCAGCAAGGCCAGGGTACACAGAACAATCATGCATTCTGTTATAGAGCCCCACAGCAGCTTTTAAGACTAACCTGGGCAACACACCAGGTTAAAACACATGCTCATCCTTATGCAACAATAAAACAATGGTACAAGTCAACAAAAGATCCACTAGGGGCCACATGTACTAAGGCTTTTGCACGTCACAAACAGCAAATTGGGCTTTTTGCGACGTGCAAAATATACTTCCCCATGTTCAAACCCATTTTTGCGATTCGGTAAACTATTTACTGAATCACAAAAAGGGATTGCGACTCGCAATTAGGAAGGGGTGTTCCCTTCCTAATTGCGGCTCGCAGTCCCAGGTATGATTGTTTTGTTCGGCGAATGCGATCGCAAAACAATCGCAGATAGCACCAGTGTCACACTGGTGCTAACCCATTCCCAAATGGGAAGGGGTCCCCATCGGACCCCTTCCCCTTTGTGAATGTCAGTGAAAACATTGTTTCAGAGAAAAAATGAAACAAAAACGTTTCATTTTTTGATTTTGAAATGCATCTCGTTTTCCTTTATAGAAAACGTGCTGCATTTAGTAAAAAAAAACTGCTTTATTTAAAAGCAGTCACAGACATGGTGGTCTGCTGTCTCCAGGAGGCCACCATCCCTGTGAGGGTCGCCATTCCCAAGAGGGTCGCAAATTGCGACCTACCTCATGAATAATCATAAGGTGGGCATTTGCGACCCCCTTGCGAATAGCTAATAGTGTCATTGACACTACACAACCCAAATTGTTAATATTTTTTTGCAGTTTTATATAGCGAGAACTCGTCCAAAAGGCATTGACAATTACCATGAGCACCAGCTACATTGCACAAGATCAACTTCAATTTTATTTTAAATAGGGAAATTAAGTGATTTGCGCAGAATCACTGGATTTTGAACTGATGCAGGAACTCAAAAGTACTTCCTCAGTTCCAACATCAGCAGCTCTGAGACCATAATGCTACATCCCACGTTTTTTGTTGTTGTTTTTTTTTGCTGAGAAAGGTGATCTCAGAGCAAGACCTATGCAAACACTCCCTCTCCCCTCCACCAAGGCCTAAAAGACACTAGGAATGTGGTGATATCAGATGGACCTTGGTGAGTCTACTTCTGTGACTCACCCCCTCCCCAGCCCACTATAGCCTCAGGCAGGGGAGGTAGCAAGAAAAACACAGAGCTGCTGATACCACTACAGGGGTTTTAGGTAAGAATGGCCCGCTATGAGCCCCCTGCATATTCCCACTCCCCCCACGCCCATCATGGCCTGAAAGTGATGGCCCAGTGGGGAACTGCTTCTGGGTAAGGCCGCTCACACAAGGCTGGGGGCTGAGGTGAGAATGCCCTAGGGGCCAGAACAACACCTGCCAACAAGGCTCAATTTGAAAGCATGGCAGGGAATTGCCCATGACTTTCATGACACATTAGAGTGGTCTGGTGGGTACGGAGGAAGACATTAAGGGACTCACTATGACTTTGGCGGTCTTTTTGAAAGACCGCCACAGTGGTGGCTGTCAAAAGACTGCCATGTTAGCAGTAATCCGACTGCCGAACTAACAGTCACACTGTGAAGACCGCCAAAAGACAGCCAAAAATCAGAAACTGCCAAGACACTGGAGAGCCGGAAATAGGTAGTCCCACCACCAGCACCGCCAGCCCAACACAATTCCACCCACCAGATTATGGGCCACATATCACCACAACGTTTCTTCCATGGTGGAAAACCATTGGCAGTGTGAACCGCTGCGGTCAAAACTCACATCATGCAGAACACTACACCACATTGGATAATTTGAATACTCCACACCTGACACACATACACACACCTGACACACCTACTCTCTGCACTATATAACACAACCCACAATCCTTTGCAACAAAAACACCATTCCGATACCCAGAGAGTAGGAGAAATTAATTGAAATAGCGCCTTCACACTCACATCAGCACAACTAACACAATATATACATAACAAGCACACACAAATTGCAACAACCATCACACTCTCACAATGCAGTACCCACACCTTGCCAATTACCCAACACTGCACCCTTACACTCACAACACCCCACACACCATTGACACAAACACTATCATGTCCCCAAAAAAACACCCATGTTTCACTGATGAGGAGTTAAGGGTCACGGTGGATGTAATTGTCAGAGTAGAACCACAACTGTTTGGAGCACAGGTCCAACAAACACCAATTGCTAGGAAAATGGAGTTGTGGCAAAGGATAGTCAACAGGGTCAACTCAGTAGGTAGCTATTCACGCACAAGGGACAACATCAGGAAGAGGTGGAATGACCTACGGGGGAAGGTGCGTTCCATGGCATCATACTACCATATAGCCATGCACAAGACTGGCAGTGGGACCCCACCTCCTCCTCCACAGTTTACATCATGGGAGGAGAAGGTCATGGACATACTGCATCCTGAGGGCCTGAATGGAATACCTGGGGGACTGGAGTCTGGTAAGTACCCACAACTGTATTGTCCTGCATGCTTCTTCACCACTCAAATACTCCCTAATTATCTAAATGTCCCACTATAACTCCCTAACTAACTAAATGTCCCACTATACCTTCCACCTAATTACCTAATGCCCTTCTCCTGCATGCCACCATTCCACCCAGGCCAACTGCCCCACATCCCTTGGCAATGGCATGTTAACTGCTGGCAAATCAAATCACTATGACTCCCAGAATGCACTAACCAATGCTTTTAAAGCCTGGAATGTGCACAGCACATCACATTTCATGCATGTACAACTAAAGTACTAGCTACACCATCTGATTGTCCTAGAGAGGACCGTACATGGCAATGACAGCAATGCAACAGCACACTCACAATAGCATACAAAACAACATACAGCTACAGCTGAATGACTATTCCTACTGGCCACAGATCAAACATCCCAAGACAGAAATACACTGGCCTGGGTTGGAAAGTAAGATGGTTGAGTTGATGCACATGCACAACATCTAGATACAGGACTATTACCCTTGCATACTCACATACTGTGTTCCCACTAGGTTACACGTGTGCATTGTATAGCTTCAATTTGTGACATCTAGCAAACATCACTATTCACTAGGTAACAGAGGTGAACAGTCATGTCAATACAGGGACCTGAGTTGAACCTGGACATCCCTGGCAATGAAGGCCCTACTACCAATGGGAGTAGGCACACCATGCCAGAGGCATAGGCAGCTGGGGATAGGGTGCATGGGAGGGATGCTGTGGGCCAGAGAATGGGGCCTCAAAGGGACTCCACTGAACAAGAAATCATCTCCTAAGTCCTGAGAGCATACCAAATTCCCAGGAAAGGATGGGCCAAATAAGCACCGTGCTGGGGGAGAATCAAAGGCTGCAGAGGGAATACAATCGGGTAGTCATGCAGCAGTGATAGGCACATAGTGCCACCATGGCTACCATTGCAGGGGTGCTGAGGGACATCAATACCACCCTCACTGGGTCCATAACACACCATCAGGCCCCTTCCACTAGCGACCTAACATCTGCCCCATCTACATCTGCGGCAGCTAGTGGAATGAAGGCCCTGCCATGGGAACCTCATGCTTCAGACACCCCTCCCTCTATATCTGATGAACCCTCGCAAATGTGGACGTCCACCCAGACATCCAGCTGGAGCAGATGCCAAGACCAAACACACTGCCAGGAATTGAACCTCTCTTTTTATGTCACGCTTGTGTGCCACTGAGACACCCTGTAAACTGTTCTGAAACATGACTCCATTTTCCCATGGTACAAGGACACTGGACCTGTGTAACCAACTGTTGTAGCTGCTACTCTGATGAATCCATCAACCATGACCTAACTCATCTCCCTATTTTTCATTTTTGGACTTTGATTTTGACCTTTAGTATCCTGATCTGCACATTGAACACAGCATGGTGGTAGGAGCAGTGTCTTTTATAATACATCAACAATTGCCATGCTTGCCAACTGTGGTCAGGTCACGCACCCCTGCATCGAACAGCCAGTGTAATGGTCATCAGATGGAGACTCCCTCAGCATGAGACACATTACAACAGAAATGTCACAGGACAGATGTCAGAGAGGTTGCAATCCAGGCCAACACCATAGCATAGTCAGTATTCCAATCTGCAAATAGAGAATGACAGAGAGTACTATCAGGGTGGAAGGCATGGTGGCACACAATGCACAAATACAGGTAACGGACATCATGCCTATGGTAACCTACCTACAAAGCAGGGGTACACAGACTGGACCTATATATCACCAGGTACAGACTTTTCACGTATACATACCATAGCTATATGATTACATATCCCAAGGAACACATATATGACATCACTGAGGACCCAATACATTAACCATACACTAACATATGGCCTATACCTGTAGGAGTTTCACTCATCTTTGTCACTACACAGTTATCTGCACCTTGGACAGCAACGGCAGAATACAAACAGTCTGGCCCCATGGTCATCCCAAAGTACTCCACCCACTGTGTAGCCAGAGGCCATGATCCTATCTTCACACATGGGCCACAAACTTCAACTGATATGTACTATACCATTTCACATCTCCCCAACCCCACTGGTAATAGGAAATGACTAAGCAATCACAATCCATCTTGTATGAAGGGAGTACAAACATGTTTCCATCCTCAGTAACAAAATCCATTTTACAAGCTATCTGACATGTACACCTCTCATGCCTGTCATCTATAACCACTGACTACTGACAATGAATACCTCAAGCCATAGGTTACAGAGCCAAACAAGAAATTGCAATTTCAGTGAGTGGAAGGAAAAGAGAATATGGGGATGCAAGAAACATAGCTCAATGCTGGTTAGTCCATTACAAAAGTGTATGTTAGGATCAGATGTAACAATACATGTTTGAGCTGACCCTCTATTACTGCACACCTTACAATCTATATGTCAGCTTCCACAGCTCACACATTGGCAGTGGAGCTCATTCCACCCCCACTGATGATTCAAGTCAGGAGGTTTAATGGCAGCCAGCAACTTAAAAATTAGCACATTCAACACTTGTAAAGGTCCACTTCACATACCTGTATGCCAGTGGAAGTACTGATTGATGAGATCTGTCCTAGAGTCAGCTGCTCCTTCTTCCTCTGGTTCTCCGTTACGTGGCCTATCAGCATTTCCAGCCACTGGTCCAGCTGCCTCACCCTCATCTGCTATCAATGGCATCTGAAGTCTCAGGGCTGGATCATGCAGCAGGCAATGATTATTTGGCATTCCTTGTGGGGCGACTAGATGAAGGCACTTCCAGATAGGTCGAGGCATCTGAATCTTGCCTTCAGGAGCCCGAATGTTTGCTCAATTACATGCCTCGCCCTCCGTTGGGCCTCATTGAAAGTAGTTCCCCTGGCATGTCTGGGTACCTCACTGGTGTCAACAGCCAAGAAAGGTTTGGATTGCCGGAGTCACCTAATGAACACAATGTTATAACAATTCATAAATAGGTGCTGCAACTGGCTATACTGTGATGATAGGTGACATAACACTGAAACACACTCTACAATCCATACTTATTAAGCAGGCAGACCCTCTCTGTTTGTAGTCATGCCAACAGATGTGGGACATTGCTGTTCTGCATTATGTAGGAATCATACACTGATCCAGGAAACTTGGCTGTGACTTGTGAGATGTACTGGTCTGTCAGACACACCACCTGTACGTTGATTGAGTGGTAGTACTTCCTGTTTCTATGCACCTGTTCATTGTCACCGGGAGGGACCAAGGGTACATGGGTTCCATCAATGGTTCCTACCACATGAGGACTGTGTCCCATCTCATAAAACTCTGCCTTCACATACACCAAATCCGCTTTTTGGGGGAACCTGATGTAGCTGTCCAGGTGTTTCAACAATGCACATTGTACATCCTTCAACACCAGACTGAACATGGGCTGAGACATCCCTGCTGTTAAGGCAACACTATTCTGAAATTACCCTATGGCCAGGCAGTGTAGCACTCACAAAACGTGAATGATGGGAGGTATGCACTAGGGATTGCGAATGGCTGGTATCAGATCTGGCTCCTTTTATGTTCATGGATCCATAATGGTATGACGATTCAGATGATATGTCTATTTGACATGCCTGTCCTCCATGGTTGCCAGGTCTACTAGTGGACGGTACACTAGTGGTTGTCTCACTCTCCTCATGGCAGGATATCTATGTTGAGAGGAGAGAATGTACAATGAGTTATGCAGTATGCAGTCATCATCAACACATTGTATATTACCTGGCACCTAACATCTGTAGAAGATGCATAGTACTACTGACATATACAATACAGGCTATAGATATGCTCCTAATTCACCCTCATAACTGCACATTGGCTAACATGTAAATTGGACTGTACATATGAAATGTATGTAATTGCACATGTGTGGGTTACTTAGCTGTCCTGCACTAATCACCCATATGTTTTGCAATCTACCAATATCTAGCCGTGGCCTATGCACCTCAGAGTAGCTTAACATAGTTCTCAACATATATACTACCTCAACACTTCATTGTTTAAAGATTGTCACAACATGTTGCACAAATATGATGGCACAACGTACGGTTACACTGAATTTTGGGGGAGTAAGTGACTGATGCAGATAATTAAGCACATCTATTGATTACATGTGCCCAAAATGCAGGGTGCCTGACCTACTGTAGTGGACAGTTGGAAGTGACCTAAGTCCGCCGGCAGAAGTCGTCATGGTGGTAGGTGGTTGCAACCGCAGTGCAACTTGTCATTGGTTAGCATTGCTGCCTTTGGCGGACTGTGGCCAATGGGCATGACCGCTGCCGGAGATGGCAATTTTCTGCAGTTTTGCTAATTTGAATCCTGACATTGTTGCCAGCAAGACCTGCATGGCATGAGCTGCTGTATACTGCCTTGAGGAGCCATGTCCTGCAGGTGATAGGGACTCTGCCTTCACCCCGGAAGAGCTGGAGAAGCTAGTGGAGGAGGTCCTACCCCTGTCTGGACAGCTTTATGGGGCACCAGAGGAGAAGGTGGGTTGAATGCACCAGCCATGTGTGATAGGTGTTGTGTGTGACGTTGATTCGGGCACATGAACTGGTGAGGGTGTAGATGCATGCAGATGGCATATTGTTAAGGCATGTGAGCAGCGAGGATGGGTATGTGTGCCTACTTGCTGTGACAGATGTGTAGTGACCACTCGGTTTGGTATGGTGCATGTGCACATGACTTTCTCCTTTTGTCTGTGTCATCCATGCAGGTGAACACCCATCAGAAGAAGGGGATCTGGTATGCCATCGCCAAGCAAGTGCAGACCCTGGGGGTCCACAGCCGATGGAGCACATATTGTCGAAACTGGTGGGAGGCCCTGAGACGCTTGGCCAGATAGACCGCTGAGGCTCAGCTAGGGATGTCCTTCCAACGAGGGAGGGGTGCCCGTCGGACCCTGACTCCCCTAATAGCCTGCATTTTGGCACTGGCCTATCCTGAGGTGGATGGGCATTTGAGGGCAGCACAACAGCCAAAAGGGAGTAAGTACTGACTGTATCCTTGTACTTGGCTCTGGTTGTATGGTGTTTGCAGTCACACTCTAGCAGCTATGACAATGTAGTAAGTGCTACATGTATGTAGACTAGTGGGAAAATGTAGTACCCACATTGCCTGACTATTAGATGGAGATCTGTCATCATGGCTTGCTATGTGTACGTTTAGATCACCTGTGTCAAGACATATTTATGACTGCATGTGGAGATGCTCACATGACAATGCCACATGTGTGACTCCACCCAGCCATTTATATGGATGTAAGCTGCTGTATCATCCTATCCATAGAGTATTTCCAGGTCCAACCAACAGCATATGTGCTTTAGTAGCTCTAAGGTGTCTGATCACTTCCATCTGTGTTGATCACCTGTATGTGCAACTGGGTGCCTGACCAATTTGGTACAGGGGCTATTTAACCTTTATCCTGGTACAGGTATTGAATCCATGTGAGGCAGGCATCTCAATCACTCCACAGATATGGCCAGTGTAGGACTGTACATATGTGTTTGTAGATGTATCCCCATTGTCCCTTCATTTTCGTACTATGGGGTATGTGAAGACAATTGTACTTTGGGTGTCTGAATTTGTCTATTTGCCCTTTTCATGCATTTCCATGCCATTGACATGGGCAAATCACTTTTATCCCAATGGCTTTGTTCTAGAGGAGATAAGTGACTAGGCAGAGCTACCCTTTGACAACAGCAACGTCCATGCTATGTGTGCCAATGCCCTACCAATAACAGTGCAAAATATGTTATTTCCTGCCTACATCATGTCTCAATGGTTACTTAGGGGCACATCTACTAGAGTTGGACAATCATTGCTACCCTTAGCCTAGATGATGTGACCAATTCGGGCAGGAATTGGAATTGATTGACTTCTTAATTCAAGATGTAATGGTTTAGCTGTACTGCTATTTCTAATAGGGGTGTTGTTGTTGTGGGATATGTTGTCAGTGCAACGATAGTCGTATAGGTCTGTGTGTACATCATGTGTACATGTCTTTTCAGTGAGATATGTGTGTTGTCTGGAATTAGGTACAGGAAATCATGTCAAGAATGGTGTGAGTGATTTTGGTTTACCCATGTTGTCATGTCATAAAACCTACCCCGTCCTGTCCTAAAAACTACCCCGACCCCCCTGCCCCCAAACTGAACCCTAAAACCTACCCCGCCCTGTCCTAAAAACTACCCGACCCTCCCACCCTGCCATGAACCCTATAACCTACCCTGCCTTGTCCTAAAAACTACCCCGGCCTCTCGCCGATGCCCTGAACCCTAAAACCTACCCCAGCCCTGTCCCAAAACTACTCCAACCCCCTGCCCAGAACCCTAAAGCCTACCCCATCCTGTCCTAAAAATTACCCGAATGCCCCCGCCCTGAACCCTAAAACCTACTCGCCCTGTCCTAAACACTACCCTGACGCCCCCCACCCCTGCCCTGAACCCTAAAACCTACATGCCCTATCCTATAAACTACCCCAACCCCCTGCCCAGAACCCTAAAACCTACCCCACTCTGTCCTAAAAATGACCCCGATGCCCCCGCCCTGAACCCTAAAACCTACCCCTCCCTGTCCTAAACACTACCCGACCCCCTGCCCTGAACCCTAAAACCTACCACACCCTGTCCTAAAAACTACCCTGACCCCCTGCCTCTGCCCTGAACCCTAAAACCTACTTCACCCTGTCCTAAACACTACCATGAACCCCATTGAACACTAAAACCTAACCCGCCCTGTCTTGAAAACTACCCTGACCCCCCGGCCCTGAACCCTAAAACCTAGCTCACTCTGTCCTAAAAACTACCCTAAAACTTACCCCGCCATGTCCTAAGTATGATCCCAACTCCTCCTCCCCACCCTGAACCCTAAAACCTACCCCACCCTGTCCTAAAAATTACCCCAACTTCCCCACCCTGAACCCTAAAACCAAACCCCACCCTGTCCTAAAAACTACACTGACCCGTCCGCCCCCACCCTGAACCCTAAAACGTACCACGCCCTATCCTAAAAACTACCCCAACCCCCCTGCCCGAACCCTAAAACCTACCTTGCCCTGTCCTAAAAACTGTCCAACCCCCCACCCTGAACCTTAAAACCTATCCCGCCCTGTCCTAAAAACTACCCCGATGTCCCGCCCCTGTCCTGAACACTAAAACCTATCCCCGCCCATCCTAAAAATGTCCCTGACTTCTCTGCCCCCACCCTGAAACCTGAAAACCTACCCAGCCCTGTCCTGAACCTACCCCGACCCCACCACCCTGCCCTGAACCTTAAAGCCTATCCCTGCCTTGTCCTAAAAACTACCCTGACCCCACCCTGAACCCTAAAACTTAGCCCGCCCTGTCCTAAAACTTACCCGACCCCACGCCTCTGTCCTCAACCCTAAAACCTATCACACACTGTCCTAAAAACGACCCCAACCCTGCCCTGAACCCTAAAACCAACCCAGACCCTATCCTAAACTCCCAAGTCCCAATTACCTGGCCGCTGATGTTCCCGCTGTGTGCCTGAACCACGCATATGCATGGTGCCTTAACCACTCATTTGCGTGGTTCAGGCACATGCGTGGTTCAGGCAAGCGTCCTGGTTACGGCCTGAGTGATTATGGCTGCATAGTAAAGGCCGTTTTCTGTTATTTAGACGTCACAAACATTTATCGTAAACTTTACTTAATATCAAAGATATAACGTAACCCATTTTGACAAGTAGGTTGTAATGTTCCATTTTGACTACAGTATTTAGACTTGACTTTGTGAACATAACATTTACCATTGCAGGTTTGCACTGCACAAACCTTGAGTTTCCGTACTCGTATTGTATTGGTTCTACTTCTTTTACATTCTAAGTTTTGCTTGCAAACTTTATAACATATTTAGTCAGGTGTCTTGTTTTCGTAACTGTATTGTGTTTTTACTTTTTCTCTGAATCCAGTGACCCCACTTGAGATCGCCACTCACGTAGTGCCACGATTGAGTTAATGTACAATATTGTATCACACTTGATATTTTGTTCACTATTGTGTTTTGTTATTTCCATTTGAATCGATTCAGTTTATACTTTAAACTTGTTACATACATGAGTTATTTTAAAACGTTTTCACTCAAAACCGAATATTTGTATTGAATTATTCTTTGATATATGTGTTGCATTGTACTGAGACTTACTCCACACATCCTTTCTTGAGTATGCCTACATCTACTCAGAAAGTTAAACACTATTCAGTGACCCCCATTTTCTGTTGTTTACTGGCTAGCTTGGGCTTAGATTGCTATGGATCTTTAGCTGTCTCTCATTTAGTGAGTCCTGAGGCCCCTGTAATTACCGGCACATGGGAACCTGACCCTTCATAGTTTGCAATCAGTCTTAAATGGCCATCCCCATGTACTGCTGTGTTCTTTTTGAACCCATGTTTAGTGTCTTGATGTAGCTCAATGGATAATTGTGTGCTGTACCGGAATAAGAATGTTGAAACAGGAAAGTCCACTGCATGGTGTACACCTTGTGTTGCCCTGCCCCAAGTACCCGACTGCAAGTGGCAAGTATTCAGTTTTTTTTCATTTTGGCCCTAGCTTCGCACTAATCTAGTGTGTGAGAAGAAGCTGGGGGGAGGAGACCTAGACACTTAAGGGAGAAGAGAAGAGGCAAGGCTCCCTTAGAAATTCGAGTAGATGCTTTTGCTGAGAGGAAAAGCTGTTTAGTCTTCCAGTAGCACTGCCACTCACTAACTGGGGCGGGTGGAAGGCGGAACTGTAGTCTCTGTACAGAGGAGGAGGCATTCTTTAGGTAAGGTCAAACTTCTGTCTTTGTTCTGATTACTGTTCACTGTGGCTGTTGATAGATAGGGGCAGGAACGTGCACACCTGTATGTGCCTCTGTTGTGTGTACTACAGACTGGAGACCACGTTTCTGTGAGGAATATTACTCTACAGAAATTTTGCATCTGGCGAATAGACTGTAAAGGTAAGTTGAAGAAGAACCACCTCAAACTGTCTTTGAAAGTGCAGACAGTGAACCAGAGTTCCAGGTTCTCTTCAACCAAGGAAAATGGTGCTCTGCAGGGTACACAGAGGAACTGCTATGCTAACAGAGCTGTAGTCTGACTGACAGTGAGCTTCCTAGACATGAGGGGACATCATCTAGAGTGTAGTCTTTGCTGGAAGAAATTGATTCGCAGATCTGAAGCATGTAGAACCCAGCCTGCTGCTGAGAGAGGGAAGGAGCTTGCCAACCGCAAAGAGGTATGACCGACCCAAAACCGACAGAGCAAACTAACCCCCAGTTGTGTGTGGGCCAAAGGAAGACTGAAGAGAGCAATCAGCATGCCTGAGCAGAGTAGACAGCAGTTTCTCAGTGAAAGTTGTTCCAGCGGGAATCGTGGACATCAGTCATCACTGCTGCCTGTCAAGATGTGGCTGAGGTAGAGTGTGCTGCCATCCAGATTGCATGCCCAAGTTGGAGTGTGACCCCATCAGAAGTTGTGCTAAAGCCAGATTGTGCTGCCTGCAAGAACCTGTGCTGAGATGTACAACATTGTCAACTGAAGTGAACTCATGATTCTCACTGCCACTGTCCTTGCGCTGCAGGGACCACTGACCACTGGTTGCCCACCTACCTTCTGCACCTGAACTTGGACCCAAAAGAGGGATCAACACTCACTCAGGGACATTGCCTGTCTGAAAGGGCATCAAACAGCAGCTTCTGCTGTTTCTCTGCTGTGGCCCTCACTAGATCATGGGCCAAGCCTCCAGCTGTCATGTCTTTTCCCAGAACTTGAAGTTAAGAGGAAAGCATGTTACAGGCTCCAACTGACTGATGAAAACAAACTCTGAAGCCTGTCTTTTGTCAAGACTGTATAAAAAACAGACTTGTTAAGTAACTGAGGGCTATGAGCTGAACTCATGGATAACCTATCCTAAAGACTTTATGCATGACTAAGAGACCAGGGGGAGTCCTACCGGGACATATAAAGGAGGAAGACCCAGGAGAGGGGAGAGATAGGGCAGAATACAGGACATTGTAGCCCATTGCTGTCGCTGCTCTGTGCTTTGTAACTATTGCTTACTTTGCAGAGAATTATGTTTTAAGAGTGTAGTTTAACATACTTTTCTTTGCTAAAAGAAAAGCCCTGGGATGGACAATCAGTTTTTGCACTGCTTGGTGACTGTTTAGTTGTAAGTTTTCACACCCCACAATACCCCTATGAGAAGCTTGTGACTGCTTGCCATCGCTGCCAATGAGCCAAGTGCTGCAAGGGTTGTTACAGTTGAAGCCCGGGCCGGATTGCATCATAGGGTGAGCCAGCGGCCTGTATCTGGGCACTGGTTCTGGGCCTGATAGCGTGGCAGCAAGAACTGAGTGGTGAGTCACGAGAGGAGAAGGCAAGGCTCAGAGCCGCTGAATCCTACTGCATGGCGCAGAAGCAGTCGGCATTAGGCCGATGTGGCTTGCTCCCTCTGCGGGCCCCTTTATTTTCATCCTCTTTTCTCCCCAACTACTTCGTGACTCCATTCCATTCTGCTCCTGGCCTAGCTCACGTTGGATTTTTTAATATGCACTGAATGTGCTGTCTGTACTATACTGATCGGCCAGTAGAGAAATACACGAGGGAACGCTTGCTTGTCGCTTGTGTGCCATTTTGGCCCTTCGGCTACATCAGTTGACAGATTAACGAAGAAGCCCTCCGAAAATTAAGTTGAGCCTGCATATGTCCCCCTATACTGTAGGATTGCAGAGCAGCTTCAAGGGGTGTAGCACCGCTCACTGGCACAAACAAGATTCAAAAGGTCTGCTAAACGTTTGCCAGACATCTTGCAACTGATCAGGTGTCCAATAACAGGTGGCCACTCCTTGTTCCAGGGCCAGTGCCTTTGCAAACAAATCCACTAACTTCAGACATACATCCTCTGTGCTTGCAAGCCACTTGACTGGCAGGGAGTTCAAAAGGCAAGATCAGAAGCAGCCACAGGATAGGTTAGAAGACTTTCAGCAGCGCATCATTTCTGTTACACCTTTTTCCCTGCATTTGCCCTGGACTCCCCCAAACTGTTATAAAGACTGTCAGAAAGGAGCCTGGGTTCTCACTGAACTGCTACATTAATAAGAAACAGGTCTGACCCATTTATGTCTAAGATACCAGAGGAGCACGATGACTGCAAAAAAACACAAAGATCAGGGCACCTGCTTCTGGGAGACTAAATCCCTGACACTTCGAAATAAAGTAAATTTAGCTTCGGCTCTGATGTGCAAGAACCAAATCTTTACTCTGTGGGATAAAAAAGACTTCTCATGAGATCTTTAAACCTAAACGGAACTCCTGCAGGGGGTCAAAGGGAGCTATGTGGCCGGAAGGCTCAAGTGGGTCAAGATCCAAGGGGGTCATTTTATATACCGCGGGGACGTTACGGTAATTATATCCTTTCATGGGATCCCTCCGATAAAATATATTAGCCCTCATAGGGTGCCTCCTACTATCCCTGCTATGGCTCCCCCCTGCACACCCAACTTTGAGCCCTTCCTTTCCAGTTCCTGACGAGGAGGGTACGTTTTCTACACCCTTTTCGGAGGTCTCCCTCAAAGAGTGGTCTTTGGGTCTCAAGATGAGGATTTCATTTCACACACCAGGCAGGTTAAAAGTCCCTATCAGATATGTTCTCCCCCCACCCAAAACTCAAGAACAAGTGGAAAAAATGGAGAGGAACGAAAAGGCCAATCGTAGAATATTGACGAGCAGATGGAGGAAACTACAATTTAGAGAGAAGGTGGACACTCTACAAAGGCTAGAACGGCCAATGTGAAACTCTTACTCTGCACCCCTGGCAGTGGGCACTGCCTCTGGACCCTCAAGTCCACCAAAGGATGAAATGGTAGAGGCGACAGTGGTAGAGGCCAACATTGCTCAACCTCATTGTATGCCATTTGCATTGAATCCGTTGGCTACACCGTTTGTGGACTTAGGTATGAAGAAGGGCTTTTCTGAGCTGCCTAAATTAGAAAAAAATCCCCACCCAACATGTTGTGGACACCTTCATTTTAGACTTTATTCATCTCTTTGATGAAAATATAATTTTGAATAGATTATCTCTGCTCCAATGTCTCCATGAGACCGATCCCATGAGGTTGATCCAAAGTAGTGATATCATTTTGGTTTCCTTATTGTATTCAAGGTCTGGTTCTAAATCAATGGGGTCTTTTTATTCTAAGCTCATGGCCAATATGATATTACCTAACTCTGAATGTCTGCAATGTGGGGGCATTGATGTTCCCAACTCTAGAGGAGAAGGGGAGACACCATGGAGGCATGGTTCCTCCTCAGGGCGTGAGAGGGGGTAGTGTGTAGTACCCATTTTTGCCTTCGTCTCACAATACTTGGTCCCGGTAGTTTATCAGGGGCTTAATTTTAACCTTGGGAGGAATGGTAGACAGGTGACACTCAGAGAACCGATAAAATCCCCCGTTCAACACTTAAATGATGGCTCAAATAGTAGGAACTGGCTTCCTGGTGTTCTAAATGGAGTGTACTTGTCTAATCAATTGCCACAATCCCATAATTAGCAATGAGCTTAAGGTTGTTTCTTACAATGCTGTTGGAATAAAGAATAGCAAGAAGAGACTGTACTTTCTGAATACACAAACATCAGATGTGATTTGCCTCCAGGAGACATGGTACGACAGGGAGCTTTTTGTGTGAAGATTATTACACTTTGGATTGTAATGCTAGGCCCTCTAGGAGGGGCCATTAAATGGAAGTATGAGATCCTAGTAACTTGTTTACGGCTGTAACTGTGTGCATGGTAGGAGGGGATTCGAGTGTTGCCCCCTCCTTTTATTGGTAAATGCCTACATACCTCCTAATGCTTCCTTTGACAGCCTTCTACACATGTTTTTCTCTTTTATTAGCAAATCGCTTCATAGTGAGCGGGCTCCCCACATTTTAGTGGAAGGAGATTTAAATTGTAAGTTTTCAACTATGCCTTGCACCAACTACGCGAGGGTTGAATAAAAGGAAGCATTGCAAATTCCCCAGATCATTTTTCCACCAAAGATAAGAACCAATAAGAGAGGGAATCTCCTACTCGATCAACAGAAAAGTAGTGATTGTATTATAGTCAATGGGATACTTCCCTCACATTCCCCAGTGTCGTATACGCACAATTCCCCATGGGGAGAGGCAATCATAGATTATATAGTGGTAGGTTGCTCCTCATTCTTTTGTTGGGTGAGCTAAGGGTCATTGATACCCCCCTCAGCGATCATAGTCTGTTGATTTGTTTCCCTGGAGTTGAATACTTCTCCTATTAGTCCATGGAGCTTTGATGGGTCTTTATCCAAATTTGATAAAAGACAGGGAGGTCACTTTGGGATCATAGGATGATTACAGGCTTGAAATGTAAACTAGAAACCACACTTGAAAACCTTGAAGCCTAATGGGAGATGAACTGGAAAGTTTTAGTATGTTATGAAACAGCTGATAGTAGGGGCTAGCTGAAAATTCACTAAGAGTAAGTTTAAGGCAATTCCTTGTCCACTCCTCCTTCTAAATAGGGAAATAAATTACTTAATTAGGAAACTATACATGGTATATTCCACAGAAGGATGTGGGACAAGAGTCAGAACCTTCCCCTCAGCTATTAATGAGACTAGTTGGATTGATTTCATTTCTAAACTTTGTGCCTCTTATGGGGTGCAGGTCATTAATCGCCCTCCTGATCGCCCTATGTAGAAGGGGTCCAGACCCTTACGATCTTCCATCGGAAAAAGAGGTTGAACTAGCCATTCGAGCAATGCATTCCTTGGCTGCAATGGGACCAGATGAAATACCAATTTTGTTAATAAAACAACGTGCTCCCACTTGGAGTAAAATATTATTCATGTTTTTTTTAAGTTGTTACCGAAATAAAAAAAATCCCCCTTCTTGTTTGGGAAGTAACATAGTCCCACTGTTCAAGAAGGGAGATCGAAAATCTCCACGAAACTATTGACAGATCGCCCTCCTAGGCGTGGTGGGTAACATTTTCAGTAAATGTGTATTGACACGAATAAGAGAGTGGGTCGAAGAGCATAAAACCATTCTTTTGGAGCAAACTGGGTTTAGGAGAAAACATGGTACTATTGATAACATAGCATCTCTTCAGCTGATTAATGACAAATATGTTACAGTGAGAGGAGGAGCGACTTATGTGGTCTACATAGACTTCTCAGCATTTGATAAAGTCGGTCAGGCCTTGCTTTTGAGAAAGCTTTCTAGGTTGGATATGCTGGGCACCATATTCGATCTAATTATCTCTTTCCACTCTTCCACTTGGCATAGAGTATTATTATGGAGTGACAGGGGCAGGAGATACCTACCCTGTATGGGCTAAAACAAGGTAGCCCCTTCGGCCCGCTTCTTTTATTTTTATATATTTCAGACCTACCCAATCGTCTTTCCCAGAGCAAGGGCTTTGATCCAATAATTGGCAGAAAATCTATAGTTTGCCTATTATATGCTGACGACATAACAGTTCTGGATATCACCCCTAAAGGATTAAACTGTCATCTGCAGGAATTGAAACAGTTTGGAGATGCCCATTGTTTAAAGATTAACATCTCTAAAAGTAAAATCATGTGCTTCCATGGGAAGAAGAAACCGAAATATGGCATTTTTCACAGGCAGCTAGGAGTACAAAAGTTAGAAATTGTGAAATCGTATACCTTTTTGGGGAAGATAATGTGTAGGAATCTCAATGTTAAGGCCCATATGCAAATAATATGTGTAAAGCCAGGTCTCAAACAAAAGGTGTGTGCGCTCTATACAGGGCGACCGGGAGCATATACTTTTTTAATGTTCTAGAGGTTTATTGAGCAAAAATTCTGGTCTCTCTTCTCTATGGATTGGAACAGATTGACGTAACCAAATGGGGCTCTTTGGACCTGATGTAAGGACGAGCCCTTACAAATATCACTTCCATTAGTTCTGGCACCCCAATGGCAGCCTGAAGGTTGGAAATGGGCCTGAGAAGTGTGTTTGTCCAGGGTCTGGTGGGGGTGATACTTTGTCTGTCTTGAGAGGAGCGAAGAAGATTCATCAAGGTCCTTGATAATGAAAGAAATCTGGGCTGACAACAGGGGAAAATTTATAATTTGCAGAAATGTATTTTATGCTATAGACATGTTACAATTAGATCGTAACCTGGTGTTAACTCAAACATTGCCACAATTAAAGGCCCATCTGAAGCAGTCTACGTGGGCCTTAAGTTTTCGCTTAGACGAGGAAGCATGCCTTAAGAAAAGGGGCTGTCTGAATCTAACAGATTCTATTTTAGTTTAAAAAAAAGTGCAACCTTATATTACATGGAATTTGCCACACGATGTTGGATGCTTTTGGATTCTGTTGCAGCAGGTTTGCTCCCGCTTAACGCCATCCAAGCTAAATAGCATGGTATCTCAGTGGAACGTAACTATTGTCAAACTGACCTCCAAGATTTGAATCATGTTCTCTTTGTTTTCCCAACATTGTTGCCATACTGTCCAAAATGTCTGAGACCCATATGCCTCCAGTTATCTGTACTTTCTGCCTAGGAGTTATTATACTAACTGTATGCACCTCCAAATGCAATGTTTTGTTATAGAATTTTTAACTTTTTTCAGTGCTATTTAAACCTGCATTAATCACATTGTAGTTAGAGCATTGTGACTTTTTTATGTCGTTGTGAGATTCTTGATTCTCTGAGGAATGTACTGAGTTTTATGCTTGTTATGTATATGAATATTGACTATTCATTTTTTATGTGGATCTCTTTTGGAGTTCCATAACATAAATAAAATAAAGTTGTGTCATGCCAAGAAGTCTTAAATACCCATAAGGGAGGGTGCATGATGTTTAAAATCAAGACGTGAAAGTTTATTATTAAATATGATTGCACTATGAAATGTTATCTCCACCCAGGATAAAAGATAAAAGGTTCATTTTCGGACATTTTAAAATACTTATTTGCAAAGTCGGATCTGTAACAAATATTTTATAAAAGGTACTTTAAAAAAGTTATCTTTAGCCTGTCTGAAGCCTCTAAGCCCATTCGCCTGAGCTTCTAACTGTTCCCAGGAGCTGAATACCTCATTAATTAGGTGTGAATTGTTTCCCCGAGCTGAGACAAAGGCCTTGGAAATGGGGAGAAGTTAGCATTTCCCTACAGGATGACCATCTGGGCTGTGCCTGGAACTTTGTTATCTTATTAGAGGCCTGCCCTGTCATACAGAGATATAGCTCACATTTAGGCCAGCCACCCTATGGTTATTCTAGCCAGCCAGGCACTAATCCAAGTGTGGGATGAGGTGCCCCAGGCCCATTTTGAGTGACCACATGGGAGAGTATACTATTTCCTTAGCCTCACCTCTAAGATGGGTACAGGTGCTGTGTACAAGAGAAGAAAGGTTCTGTTTCATTTAGGTAGAGGGGCACTGGAGATTGTTTGAAGTAGGGCATACAGGATCTACTACAAAATTGGGCATGATGACTCTTGGAACCTTTCATGTAGGTGGAGGGGCACTGGGTATTGTTTGGAGTAGGGCATAGAGGATCTATTGCAAAAATGGGCATGATACCCCTTGGAACTTTTTCCCTATTTGTCAGTGAGGGGCCAGGAGTCACTTCTATTCACAGGCTAATGCCCGGTATAAATATGGCAGTCCTGGGTACTGTCTACAGAACACTTTTGGACCTGTAGAAGATAGAAGTACTGCACCTGCGGTTGAGACCTGTGAGGAGAACTCTAACGGCTGGACCTACTCCCATTTCCACCCAGGACTAAGAAGTGTATTGCAAGGATGAGTTGGCAGACCTTCTTTTAACCTACAGGGTTGCAAGAAAACTACTTTCCTGAAAGAGCCGATATAACCAGTTTCAGCTGAACCTGCAATGGATCCTGCTGGTAGCTTCTGTTTGAGTGAGTCCCGACCTCCAAGTGCTGTTCCTGAGGTCCTTGCCCCCTTGGCGGGTGTTAGAGTGTACTCATTCTGTCGAAACTGCAAAAGCTGTGACTTTCTGCAGGAAAAACCAACAGAGCCGCAGCTGTTGACCTCGAGTCGACGGTCGTTCTCAACTTGATTTTTGTTGTTTTCATGGTTTTGCCTTAATTAAAATACTCTCTATTTTTATAAATTGGTGTGGGCTTTTTATTATGTTGCGTTATTTTACTTTTCAACAGTTTCAGTACTTCTAAATGCTTAATGCATTTTTTAAAGTCAAGCCTGTTTGCTCTGTGCCATTGCTACCAGTTGTGAAGCTTGGGTTTAAATTGCTGAAACGTTACTAAACCTAACAAGAATGATGACATTATTATTTGTGGAGGACTACTATCCACCCCAACTAGTAATACACTTTCTCACATTGGCGTTCAGGGATGTGATCCAGAACGTGTGTGTAGCAGTAATACTCAGCTATTAAAATGGGAATTCAAAATCCCTAAATTTAACTGAAAAGAAAATTTGAATTTTGTTTTTTAATTGGTATAAGGTCTTTGATTGGGTCATTTCTGTTTTTGCAAATTATTTTGATTCCAATTTTTGCACCTTTAAAAGTCGAAGGGAACTTTGAGGTGGGTATGGCTACCCTGGAGACTGTCACAGTGGATGAGTTTAAAGCCCTGTGCAGAGACAGGCAATTTAATTGGGCCTGAATTCCATGAAAAAGACTATGTGAAAGCCTCCTGGGCGTAGGTGGAAGTCCAACAGCAAAAAGGTCACCTCAGAGCAGAATGTTGAAGAGGTTGATGAAACCTGAGGAGGGGTAGAGGCATAGGATGCTCTGTCTCAAGGAAGCTTCTCAAGTGCACTTTCCAGAACGGGAAGGGAAGGCGCCCACAGTCTGGCGCCCACAGTCTGGCACCCACAACTGGCAGCCAGCCAAATGGAACCTCAGGGCAAACAGCTGGAGAGGGACCTTCAAGCTAAGCTTGCTGCCTTAACCTTAGAGGAATGCACTGGAGGAGAAGAAGAGAAGATGGCCAGAATGTGCCTGACATCCACTGAAGATGGCAGCAGCAATGGTAAGTTGTCTACAGTGGAGCAACACACTTCTCTCATACCTAATAAGGTAGTGCCGGGGAGTGTGTTCAAAATGGCCCCGGGATGGTAGCACCATTATGGAACTCCACCACCTTCATTGTAAAGGCACGCTGAAGCAGAGTGACCTGAGTCCTACCTAACTCCCTGTCTGGATGACAAACCACCCAGATGCTGGCAGTGACCTCATCTGTGGGCCTCAGCCAACTACACATCCGAATTGAAGACTGGCCTCCTCTAGGCCTGGGATCGCGTGTCCTTAAGATAGCGGCCGCCTGGAGCTAAATTGTAGAGGGGTCTGCAGCAGACCTTACTGACTGCAGAATGCGCCTTCAGGCAGGGGCTGAGCACTACTGACTGGTAGCACAGATTTGCCATCAGCAGCCACTTTCGGTGAGACACCTTACTGCTCCACTGTGTGGTGCAGCAGAGCCATAAAACAGAGACGGGCATAGCGACCTCTCAATACTGGATTGGAGCGGCTGCTCTACCAGCCTGCGGGAGCAGCCTTTGATTTCCCTGTATTGTTGGGCTCATGGGGTGTGCTGGGCCCACCAAAACCAGGAATATTCATCTCATGTGGGCGGCGACACTGGTAGTGGCCGCCCACGAGTACTCAAGTTGCGGCCTAGTGCATCCACAGCTGCACTTCTTGTGGAAGTGGGGCTGTCCCTCTAAGCCAACTCTGGGCTACACAACTGCACATTGTCTGGACTCCCCCTATGCAGAGAAGAGACCACTGCCCCCTTACACAGGCAGAGTCCCATACAGCAGCACACCTGAAGGTATGACATAGATACTTTGCAAACCTGCCCAAAAGCGCTGCATCACTCGGCCCTCACGATTGCCTCGCTCCGTTGGCCTTATTGTTAAGCCTGCGTGCTGCCCTCCCACTGCCACCCACCTGGAACCACGACATATTGCTACTGGATGCTTGCCCTTCACCTTCCATGTGCGGTACCGGAGGTGACCCCAGGAGCATGCTACAAAGAAGCTGATCAGTGAGTTTCACCATACTAACTGTACTTTCAGCCAACATTACCCCTCTGTGACTCAGACCTACATCTATACCCTCCGCTCATAGCAGGCACAACTGGGGCGCTACTAAGCAACACAACTGCACATGCCAGTGTTTACTACTAGGCTTACTACAACTTTTGGAACTGGGAGTCTTCCCTCACCTTGTAGCTCACCGGTCCCCCAATGGCAGTTGAAGCAAATATGGCAGCCCCACGTCCACATAAAAAAGGACAACTTCATCAAGGACTTGGTTCCCACCGAAGACGCACCACCACCACCACTTTCTCAGTCAGACGACAGTTCCACTGGTCAGATGAGTGAGGATGCCCCAGTCACTCAAGCCTTCTTAGAAACTCTTTTTGGTACGCTGCATGCCAGTATTGTGGCCCTCAAACATGAAATGGCGACTGATAACAAAGTCGTTAAGAAAGACATGGGGGAACCAAGCAGGAAGGTGGATGTCCATGAACAAACTGGTGACTCTAGTGAAGAAGAACTGTACACCTACTGAGATGAATTGCTGGAACTACAAGACAGGAGCTCAGAACTGCATTTTCAACTAGAAGACGTTGAAAATCGATCAAGACTAGCCAACATCAGAATTAAAGAAGTCCCTCTTCAAGCAGATACTGGAAACCTGGAAGACTATGTCTACTTGCTTTTTCACCATGTGGTGCCAGAACTCACGCCCCAGGATATTATTCTAGACCGCAATCATAGGGTTGGCCAACCAGCTAAATCTCCAGGTATGCCCCAAGACATTATGACTTGCATACACTACCGTAAACAGAAGAAGGCAATCATGCTTGCTGAGACCACAGTGTCATCGAATTTGAGGGAACCAAGGAATGGCTGTATCAAGACCTCTCTCCCATCATTCTACAATGTCAATGTATACTGAGGCCTGTTACAGAATTGCTGTAAGAATGGAGGATCAGATACCGTTAAGGGCACCCCTTTCATCACACCTTCATCTGGACTGATGAAACTCAGATTAGATGCACCGTAGAAGAAGCTACAGACCTGTTGGATGCCAGAAATCTGCCAGATGCTAAGGCCCCTCTCCCCATCACCATGGACCCCCTCCCACCCATTGTATGCCCCGAGACACTCCACAAGACCAAAGGCACTCCACAAGACCAAAGGCGAAAGGGCTAGTCTGACCTACAGCAATTGAGAGCCACAGGAAACAGGCAGCCCTCCTCTGCCAACTTCAGAATCAGGAGGCCTCTACAGATCCCGACAACAACTAATGAGCGACACTCCTGCAGCGCACAAGTCGTGGGCCTCACTCAAGGCAGTCACAAGAAGAGATGATTCCCTATAACTGGGGCATTTCCAACAGACCTCACTTTCTCAGAAGAGTTGAACTGCTCCAGTGGTGGAGCTCCCTAACCTCTCAGACTGATGCAGAGTCATATCTGGCAACCACGACATGGACCCTACCTAATTTACCAATCGCGCTCCCATGGGACTGTGACAGTTATGTTAATTATTGTTGTTCTCACCCCTGCTTTTCCCTTCTCCTCTCCTTTCCCTATCTACAAATGCTCTTACAGATACACCTTCTCACTACAGCTACAGGCGTATACACATTATATAGGTCTCACATGTGCTTGTACCTCTACAACACCATGTATGGTCAAAGTACTTAGTTACAATGTTAGAGGTCTCAATGCACTGTCAAAACGTTTGGCACTGTTTTCTATGCTGAAAGACACAAAATGCAATATATGTCTACTTCAAGAACGACATCTATCCAAGGCAGATTGGAGGCATTTGACGACCTGCTGGTTTGATTACCAATACTTCTCCAATGACACAGGGAAGAATGCAGGAGTAGCCATCTTACCAGCTTTTCATTTGCCGGACAGGTTGATCTAGATTCAAGCCGAAACCCCGTGAAGACATTTACATGCACACTTGCCACTCTCTATGCCCCAAATGAGCACAGAGTCCTTTATCCTCAAAGCAGTGGAACAGGCAATGGCCACTGCTGATGTCCTAATTGGGGGGAGTACACCCTGGTCACAGACTCTAACCTAGACAGGTTTGTGCAGAGGGTGGGTCAGACAGGAGCTCTTACACCACAGAGCCACCAACAACTGAATGACTATGGGCTTACAGATAAATGGCGTAGTCCCACCCCTGAAAAAGATTAAACATTTTTCTCTGCTGCCCATAAAACATATACTAGGTTTGACTATTTCCTTATGACCCCGCACCTCTTAGCATTCACCACAGCAGCCAACATCAAAGTAGTCACCATCTCTGACCACTCTCCAATTAACCTCTCTATATGCCCGTCTGGCCTCACTCCACACCTGCGCACCTGGCATCTCAACCACAAACTTCTAACTCGAGTCTACTGTCACTAAAGGAAAGAATATAATTAAAGACTTTCTAGAGACCAATGATGCCCATGATATGTCTGTGGCTCTCCTCTGGCACACTCTAAAGGCTGTGATGCGAGGTTGGCTTATAGCTATTGCAGCCAGACTCAATCGAGAGAGACAAGAAAAATTTGTCAGTTTGTGGGAACAGGTGAAAGAATTGAAGGAAGCACACAAATGGACAGGCTCCCAAAGAGTGCATCATCAGCTCAACACTGCACGCAAGCAGCTGAAAGCATTTGTATGGACAGAGCTGAATTCGCTCTCCTCCATACCAAGCAGAGATACTACACAGGAGCAATAAAGCAGGATGCCTACTGGTGCATCGTTTATGGGCCCAGGCCGTTAGCAGTGGGTCTCTGAACTTGAAGGACTGCAGGACGCCGGTTTATTTCAAGATGAACAGATTGCGCAGGCCTTCAAACGCTTCTATGCCACACTCAACTCCTCTGATTCGTTAGAGGAGGAAGATGCTTCCTCTTATCTGGCTCAAGCCACCTTAGATCAAATTATGCCTCAGGACACTTCCCATCTAGATCGTCTTATCCAGATAGATGATGTGCTAGCAGCAATCTCATGACTACAAACAGTCAAGGCCCCGGGACAAGATGGTTCTACATCTCATTTTTACAAGCTCTTTGCATCCTCGCTGGCTTCCATCCTTACTTGCCTATACAATTCGTCTAGCACCACTCACTCACTCACTGACACTATGAAAACAGCTACCATCATAGTTCTACCTAAACCTGGCAAGTATTCTAATTAGTGCTCCTCATTTCACCCCATATTGTTACTGAACGTTGATGCAACAAATTTCACCTCCATAATAGCGATGTGCCTTGCTCTCTACATGCAGAACCTGGTGAACCCCAACCAAACAGGTTTTATGCCTGTCCGGGGGTGCAGCGAGAACAACAAACTGCACGTTCGACCGGGTGCAATGGTCATACCTACAACTAGTACTCCGCAAAGTGGGCATTGGACAGTGGTTCAGAAGCTGGGTCTGGTGCAGCTACACGTGCTCCTAGGTGGCTGTCCATGTCAATGGCTTAACCTTCTCACTGTTTGATGTTTCATGGGGTACTCGGCAGGGCTACCCGTTATCACCACTCCTTTTTTCCCTGTACATAGAGCACTGTTAGCGCGTCAAAGCCTTGATAAGTAACCTTACAAGGAGACATGCCTAGGTCGGTGAACCTTTGGACCACGTTCGGGGACATTCCCAGGACGAGATCTCTTTTTGGCAATCAGTAATCACAGTAACTAATCAGCAAGCTAATCAATAACATTTAATAAGAATCAATAGGTTGAGCACACCATGACCTTTCAGTCATGAATAACCACGCCAGTTTAGTTAAGTGTCAGGATATTTATTTCCCTATTTGTTACAATCTAATATCATGTTTATTAGTCTCAATAGCAATAAGCTTGTCAAAACCGCTATTATTTGACAAACAGAACCCAACTTAATCAATGCATAGATTATGATCATTTAGTATTGAGCACATCATTAATATGTATCAACTCAGCAGAGTCTTATTAGTACATGATTCAACAAAGCGAAAATTCAGTCATTTGTCTATTTGCGTAAGATATTTGTGAACACCTTAACTAACCTCGAATTAGCATCAGCATGTTGGGCTTCATGCAAAACAATTTAGCGAAACACGAATTTAGAAAACATCTAACTATGGCCCCTATCAAAGTAGCAGTTGGTACCTAGAAAGAAAAGGCAAACAGACAATTATAATTTCTACATCAGATAGTTACCAGTCCAACAGGTCAGCAAACAGTTTCAGTTTTCGTCCTCAGGACATCAGTCGATTCGCCATCAGCAGAGATAGGACGGGGCAAAGTCTCAATGTAGAAAAGCTAAGGAATAGGACTCTTCCCTCATATGGAGGAGAAGTAAGTATCAGGTAAGGAATAGGTCGAGGACGGTTTAGAAGATAAAGGACAATCAAAAAGTGAAGTCTCTGTCTCTCTGCGTCTCAAAAGGAATTTCTTCTCCTCTCTCCTTGGGTCACTCCGTTAAATCAAATCTACCTAATTAGCTCACAATTCCTCATTGGATAATACTTGGTGCATCATTATCTCTGTCCAATAATTCTCCACACATTTTACCAGAATTTTTCACAAACCACAGTTCTCATGTCGCTGATTGGCCCATGTTATTTGACGTCTTCATCAGTTAGAATGTCAGGTAATAAAAGTTACACCTTACGCTCCAGTCAGTGGTTCCATTGTTTTCCTCTACTCCAGGCATCCCTGCACCTGTTGAGAATTACACTGTTGCATTCGGAAAGAATGTCTCCTTGAGCAAGTTGAGTCCCATGAGAAAGAATTTACTACAGCTACACACACATAACTTCTGGAAAAGTACAGCTTCGCGTCCTTCAGGAAAACAGCACATTGCACGTTTAGAAAATGCAGTTTAATATGAGACCAGGCAACTAGGCCCAGAACCTCGCTAAGCTAAGGCCTTCAAATTTAATAAGCAAACTTCTAATACATGACTCTAATCATGATATGCTAATACAAATTCAAAACATTAGTGCATAATTAATTCATCATTAATAAGTTTCATTAGTCTTCGTATACATTGGTAGCCACTCCCCGTGGGCACATTTCAAGCGCGTGCATTATTTCTATGTTAACACATTTTCTATGCAGCGTCATCACACAATATATTGCAAGCTTTTCACGTTAATATTGCTTTTGAAAAACACACTAAAACAATCCCTCCTCTGATGACTCTTGTCATCACACAAACTTTCTCCCAGAAATTTTACATATTAAAATTCTCTCAACTCAATCTCTTCCCTTCTTGGCTTCCCCTTTGATTTTGCTGTGTACAATTTTTCCCTTTGTTTTTCTTCTCTCCTCTTATTTTTCGCCATTTTCAATTTTATTCTTTTACTAATTTTACATGCCACCCATAATCCAAATAAGCAAGTGTTAGAAATGAGGTCTTTGGTTGACAGTCAGGTTACCCCTTGTTCAAGCAAGGACCCTCACTCTAGTCAGGGTAAAAGAGAATCACCCTCAGCTAACCCCTGCTTACCCCCTTGGTAGCTTGGCAGAGCAGTAGGCTTAACTTCCGAGCGCTAGGTGTAAAGTATTTGTACCAACGCACACAGTAACTTCATGTAAACACTACAAAATGGCACAACACCGGCTTAGAAAAATAGGAAATATTTATCTAAACAAAACAAGACCAAAACGACAAAAATCCGACATACACAAGTTAAGTTATGAATTTTTAGAGATTTAAACTAAAAAATAGCGCTTAGAAACAAAAATGCTTTGATGAGATGTTAACACGGCGTCGTGACAAAGTCGTTCCCAACAAGCCGACACCAGCGGCGACGGACACGGAGTCGTGTAGACCCCCAAGTACAGTACCTTTGGTGAAGGGTGAAAACAAACCGATGCGCGAAGTCGGGAATCGCAGCGTCTGTGCAAAACGTTGAATCCATGCACTTCGAGCGGCGTCGGTCACGACATGGTGCGGCGACTTCCACGGAGTCGCGGACTTCAGCGGGGCTGCTGCGGCGTCGGGCCTGCGAAGGGCGTCGCGTTCCAGCGAAGGTCACGGTGTCAGGTGCAGGCGGCGTTACCGGATTCAGCAGCGGCGTCGGTCCGAAGTCGTCCGAAGTCGATTTCCTTGGATTCCACCAGCCTTCCTTTCAAGGGCCCAGGGACTGGATAGGGCACCACTTGTCGGGGCAGGAGTCTCTCCAGAGACTCCAGGTGCTGGCAGAGAGAAGTCTTTGCTGTCCCTGAGACTTCAAACAACAGGAGGCAAGCTCTAACTCAAGCCCTTGGAGATGTCTTCACAAGATGGAAGGCACACAAAGTCCAGTCTTTGCCCTCTTATTCTGGCAGAAGCAGCACTGCAGGAAAGCTCCACAAAGCACAGTCACAGGCAGGGCAGCACCTCTTCCTCAGCTATCAGCTCTTCTCCAGGCAGAGGTTCCTCTTGGTTCCAGAAGTGTTTCTAAAGTCTGTAGATTTGGGTGCCCTTCTTATACCCATTTTAGTCTTTGAAGTCACCTTTCTTCAAAGGGGACTCACACCTACTTGTGAAATCCTGCCTTGCCCAGGCAAGGCCTCAGACACACACCAGGGGGTTGGAGCCAGCATTGTCAGAGGCAGGCACAGTCCTTTCAGATGAGAGTGACCACTCAACCCCTCCCTCCTAGCAGAGATGGCTAATCAGGAAATGCAGGTTACACCCGAGCCCCCTTTGTGTCACTGTCTAGTGCGAGGTGAAAAACAACCCAACTGTCAAACTGACCCAGACAGGGAATCCACAAACAAGGCAGAGTCACAGAATGGTTTAAGCAAGAAAATGCTCACTTTCTAAAAAGTGGCATTTTCAAACGCACAATCTTGAAATCAACTTTACTTAAAGATGTATTTTTTAATTGTGAGTTCAGGGACCCCAAACTCCACATGTCCATCTACTCTCTAGGGGAATCTACACTTTAATCATATTTAAAGGTAGCCCCCATATTATCCTAGGAGAGAGACAGGCCTTGCAACAGTGAAAAACGAAATTGGCAGTATTTCACTGTCAGGACATATAAACCACATTACTATATGTCCTACCTTATCCATACACTGCACCCTGCCCTTGGGGTTACCTAGGGCCTACCTTAGGGGTGCCTTACATGTAAGAAAAGGGAAGATTTAGGCCTGGCAAGTGGGTACACTTGCCCAGTCGAATTTACAGGGTAAAAATACACTTACAGACACTGCAGTGGCAGGTCTGAGACATGATTACAGAGTTACTTGTGTGGGTGGCACAACCAGTGCTGCAGGCCCACTAGTAACATTTGATTTACAGGCCCTGGGCACCTGTAGTGCACTTTATTAGGGACTTAACAGTAAAACAAATATGCCAATCATGGAGGACCAATTACGTACACATTTTAAACAGGAGCACTTGCACTTTAAGACTGGTTAGCAGTGGAAAGTGCCCAGAGTAACAAAAACAGTAAAATCAGAGTCCAGCACACATCAATAACCTGGGGACCAGAGGCAAAAAGTTAAGGGAGACCACGCCAAGGATGAAAAGTCTAACAGCAAGCTATAACAATCAATATTCCCTGTACAATTTTTGACAATATCCCATGCCAAATGTTACTAAGCCAATTCCCCACTGAAGCAAATCCCTTTCCAACCTTTTCCCAAACACCTGATTCCTTCAATTCCTTCAAATCCGTACTATCCTTAGTCAAGTTAGTAAGCATACTTCTAATCTCATTATTATTGTCTGGTATATAGGCACAACAATAACGCTCATTGAGCATCTTACAAACTCCGTAATTTTTCGCTAAAAGAATGTCTAAAGCAAGCCTGTTTTGAAGAGTCATAGCCCTCTCCGCAGCAAGTTCAGTATCCATCAGGAGTATAGCCCCTGAAAAGTTTGTCAGCATGTTATCCACAATAATAGACAACTTTCGAATCTTTAGGGAATTTAAGATAACTCCCACTGAAGGAATTATCGCCCCGAATATGTCTCCTACTACACCAGCAGCAGTTTCTCTCTTCTGTCTAGTACGATGTAATTCAGACAATTTCGGAAACCTTTTCAAATCATCAAGTTGATATATCTTCGGGAAAACTATCCCCAAATAACATGTCCCATACGATCCCTTTGGAAGACGCTAATAAGCATTAAGTCCACATATATAATAGATCCCTGGGATTGCAGGATCCTGTCCATTTAACATGAACATCCATTTACTCCGAAACAAAAACACATGCTTACATTCACTCATCCCCACAAACACATTGTCATAATATGATTTTGTCCTAGATATGCAAAGCTTTCCTATGTGTAATGCATCTAAAGCTAGCTTCCCTTGTTCTCTAATTGCACCATACCCTCCACTACTAGCAAAAACCCGCTGCTGCAATCCTTTTTCTAATTTGCCCTTTAATGCCCTTCTTCTGTCTTCTGTGTGATCTAGAAAGCTTTTCTCTACAGGTGTAAGCAAGTATGTCAAGTTATTGCGGTGTGCATGAGATGTGCTAATCGTCAATGTCGACTCAAAGAAGTCTTTAACTAGCTTTATACTATAGTATCTAGATATCTCACTCAAATCTTCTATTATATGCACATAAGAAAACACAAGATCATAATTTGAGTAAAAGTATTGAATCTCTTCTTGGTTATAGAATCTTGTTAGTAACAAACTACAGCTTATCCCATACGTTAGTGGCAGACTGCGGTAGGTAACCCCCTCTTGTACTGAAACAGGAATCGGTGCACATACAAAGCAATCCTTCGCATCCAACGTGTCAAGATACTCAGCCAGCAAGCGATAGAAAACATTAGTGGAGAGTTCCCCTTTTTCGTTAGTTCCCTCATTCAAATATCTCGTATCCTGCTCAAACCTCTCCCAAGCTGTTAGTGCAGTGGTAGTTTCAGGGATTGTAGCATTGTTAGTCCCACTCTTATCCATTAGTGTCATACCCACAACCACAACCATAATGAATATCACACACACAACACCTAACCCAACACCCAAATATTTACAACGCCTACTCCCCCTATTATCCTCTCTAGTGTTAGCCATGATCTGTAAAGAATCAGAAAGTGAAGGGTGGTTAATGCAAACAACAAAGGATGGTAGGAAAAAAATCTTCTTCTTCTTTTTTTTTTTTCCGCAGCAAAGTCAAACAAACGAAAGACTTCCTTCAGCAATTATTTACAGCTTACATTTGCACTCCCAGGATCCTCGTCAATTCAGGTTAGCAGCTTGTCACAATCGATTTTTCAAAAGTCAATTCAGGTTTTCAAAGTCTCATCCGGTAAATTTTCAGTCTCTTCTCTCAATATTTTTCAACTTTAATTTGATCTTTATACCTATTCAGTCTCCTTCAGTCAGAGTCAGGTGCCTAAGTATTGACCTGGAACTTCTCGATCAAAGCAAAACGCCAAGAACTCTTGTTGCCATTCGGCTGTCGTTGCATACACCCATTCAGGACCTGAGTACCTTCTGTCCGCTATTCTCTTTGTCTTCAACTTGCGATCACCTTGCAACTCTCCTTCACTTAGATCTTCTCTCCTTGTTGTATCAACTTCTTCCCCTATTGCATCTTCAACAACCACCTCTCCTCTTTTCACTTGCAATTCTGGCCACTTATCTCCTTTCAATGTCTCTCTGGTCTTCGATCTTTCTTGTGGCAACCCTTCGCCCTCCTCTGGCTCCATGGTGTTTTCTCTTGATGGACCTGCAATCTGCTCAGGAGGAGTTTGGACACTCCGACTCTCTTCCACCTCGCCTTCTGGGTCTGTCAAATGCTCTAGCTCATTTCCATTATCGTCTGCTTCTGGGAGAACCTCCCATCTGATTAGGCTCTCCTGCCGCCTCAGTTGCGATAGGCTCACCGTCACCCCTCTGGATCTCTTCTCCCTCGTCTCTCACTGGAGTGACCAAGCCGTCCTCAATGGGCTCTCCTTCTGTCGCAGTTCCCCTTCGATCACTCTCCGGCCCTGAGACTTCCTTTTCTGTTGTTGGTACTTTCAACAACTCAACTTCCTCATCAGTTGGACACGTCACCTTCTTCGTATGACTGGCGTGGATCCAGTTTTGAATTCCAGCACACTTCACAGCAGTAGTAGTCGTCAGTATCACTTGATATGGCCCCTTCCAACGTGGCTCCAAACAAATCTTCCTTACGTGTTTCTTGATGACAACCCAGTCACCAGCTTTCAGGTTGTGTCCTGGATCATTTATCGGTGGCAGGGTGGTAGCTTCCACCTGGTGAGAAAAAGAGCGGACCACGTCAGCCAGACCCTTGCAGTAGTCCAACACCATATCATCTGTGATATTCACAAGAGCATTCGCAAGCACTGCGGGCAGTCTCATAGCTCGGCCCATGAGAATCTCATGAGGGGAGAGTCCATTTTCTTGTTAGGTGTATTTCTCATTGGCATTAACACCAAAGGTAATGCATCAGGCCATTTCAAATTCGTGGCTGCACACATTTTCGCCATTCTCGACTTCAGGGTACCATTCATCTGCTCTGCTAGTCCTGATGCTTCAGGGTGGTAACTACAATGTAACTTCTGCTCAATGTTCAATGCTGCACCCAATAGCTTAACCACCTTATTGTTGAAGTGACTTCCCCTATCTGATTCTAAAGAGATCGGAAACCAGAAACGTGGTATGAATTCCCTAAGCAGCAGCTTTGATATTGTGAGGCTGTCATTCCTGCGTGTAGGGTACTCTTCAATCCAGTGACTAAAGATACACACAATCACCAACACATATTTCAAACCTCCACACACAGGCATCTCAATAAAATCCAATTGCATTCTGCTAAATGGACCTCCAGCTCTCCCAATGTGGCTCAAATTCACCACTGTCCCTTTCCCCGCATTCATCTGTTGACAAATGATACACCTATGGCAAATTACTTCTGCAGCTTGTCTGAACTTCGGGTTAAACCAGTCAATCTTGAACAACCTGATCATGGCATCCCTCCCAATATGTGCTTGACCATGGTAAAACCTTGCAAATTGTGACAAAAGACTGTTTGGCAGGACCATTTTCCCTTCATCTGAAACCCATAAGTCATCTGGTCTTCGTACACATTGCATCCTGACCCAAGAACGCTTCTCATCTTTGTTAGCAGGACCCTGCAACAATCTCAATTCTTCTAACGTGTCAATCACCCTTAAGGCGTAACCTGTGCATGTCTCACTTTCTGTTTCAGGTAACAATTCCCACTGATCTTTAAACGATATACAGTTCAATGCACAAAACCTTGTGACTTGATCCGCATATCCATTTCCCATTGAAACGAAGTCTTGTGACTTCAGGTGAGCACTGCATTTCACCACAGCAATTTCATGAGGTAACTGAACCGCGTGCAACAACTCCTTAATTCTTTCACCATTTTTCACTGGCGAACCAGAGGAGGTCATGAAACCCCTCTGTGACCATAGTTGGCCAAAATCATGGACAATTCCGAATCCGTATCGGCTATCAGTATAGATAGTCACTCTCAGCTGGACAGCGGCATGGCAAGCTCTAGTAAGAGCGACCAGTTCAGCTACTTGGGCAGAATTTACTCCTTGAAGCCAAGACACTTCTAGGATGCAAGAAATCGTGCATACAGCATATCCGGCTCTCAGTACTCCTACTGAGTCTCTCAAACATGAGCCATCGACAAAGATAATTTGGTCATTTTCTTCCAATTGGGTATCTTTAATATCAGGCCTCGGTTTGGTGCACATTTCTGTTAACTCAAGACAATCATGTTCTACATCTTCCACATTTTCAACCTCTGTGTTTTCATTTGGAAGCAAAGTTACCAGGTACAACACTGTACATCTTTTCAACGTTACGTTTGGTGACCCCAGTATAATCGTTTCATATTTTGTCAATCTTGCATTTGTCGTGTGCTGCGATTTAGTACGGGTCAACAGGATTTCAACTGAGTGAGGGACCATGACTGTTATAGGATGTCCCATCACTATACCCTCACACTGTGTGAGGCTTTGTCCAGCTGCTGTTACAGCACGCAGACAACCCGGTAAGGCTGCTGCAACTGGGTCCAAAGTAGCTGAAAAATATGCTACTGGTCGGTTAACACCTCCATGGACCTGTGTCAGGACAGACAAAGAGCAAGCATCACATTCATGACAAAACAGAACAAAAGGCTTTGTGTAATCAGGCATACCTAAAGCTGGAGCCCTGCACATGCTCTCAACTCAGTAAACGCTTTTATTTCCTTCTCTTTCAACACTATGACGTCTGGCCCTTCTTTGACTGTCAGTCTCACCAATGGCTTGGAGATGACTGAGAAATTCATGATCCATTGATGACAGTAACCCACCTTTCCTACCATCTCTCAGTGTAGTTGGGGGATTCATCTGTAACAGTGCAGTTACTCTTTCCCTGGGTAATTTCCTCGACCCTTTCTCAATTTGATGACCCAAGTACTTCAGTTCTTTCTGGCAATATTGCAATTTCTTGGGGGACACCTTGTGTCCGTTCTTTCCCAGGTGATTCAGTAAGGCAATCGAATCACACATACTGGTGAATTACATGGACTGCTCATCACTTCCTTCAAGACTCCTTGTTTCACAAAGTCTGTCATTAATTGCGCAACCTTTATAAGGACATCCTGCGCCATATGATACTGCGGTACCAGGGGGAACACAGCATTTGGCCTCACACTGACTTTAACTGGTTCTACTCCTTTTATCGGTCCTACTTCTTTCCCTGTCAAGTCCCACACCTTCTCTTGGACTGTTCCCTCAAAGTCTGCCGGGAGATCAGCCACTGTGAACATCGGGAAGAAGTTAATCAGAGGGTACTCCTCGTCTGTAGTCTCGGTTTCAGGCTCTGAAACCTGCTCCTCTTCTCCTTCTTCATCACTGTTTGTCTGAACCTCAATTCCCTCATTGGAACAGGTGATTGAACACCTTGTCTTGCACAGTAAATCTCTTCCCAGTAGGGACACGGGACTTGAATCGCAAACCACAAATCTGTGCAATCCCTGAAAGGTACCAAGCTCAACCTGAACCGGATCTGTGATTGGGTTAGTCAAGAGTTGGTTTGCTACTCCCACTACCTTAACTGTACGTCCCGAAAGAGGCAGCTTCGGAACCTCTGCACTTCTGACTGTAGAGCGTGTAGCTCCTGTGTCGACCAAGAATGAAGCCTTTTGACCCATCACCGTCCCCTGAACATGGGGCCCTTTCTGATCTACATCTAAGGACGCTGCAAGCCTACACTCCTCACTATCTGAACTCTCATCCGACCATTCATCGTTTATTCCATTCTCACCACGCAATGGGAACTGTTGCACTGTGTTATTTTGACTCATCCTTTGACCTGAGACCTGTTGAGGAAGCCTCACCTGTTGCTGTTCCATTGGCGCTAAAGGCACTTGCATTTGCTGTCTAGGTGCCATGGGAACCTGCTGTTGCATTTGTTGTAACTGCATCAACTGTATACGTGGCATCTGCACCTGCTGCATGGGTTGAAAACCCTGCATCTGATTCATATTATTCTGAAAGTTCGGATTAGGACCTCTCAGCCTCGGTCCCTTCACATTTTGAAATGCACTGACATCATTGCTTTGTTGAACAACACCCTCCTGCACCATCATCGGGCACTCCCGCTTCCAATGTCCAACGACTTCGCAAGCATGACAAGGTAACATCTTCTTCATCCCCTGCACATCATTTTGAACTAATACAGTGTTCAAATATGGACTTCTGTTCACGAAACCTCTGTGACCTCTGCCTCTCACTTGCGCCTGAAACATTCCGTTTCCTTGCGGCTGTTGCACCATCTGCTGTAGACAACCTCCCTGCATTCCTGACTGTGCAGCCTTAATTTGCATCACCATCGCTTTCTCCTTCAACTTTCTCTGCTTCAATTCAATCTCATCACTACAGTACTTCGCATACTGCAACACCTCATTGATCGGCTTTGCTTGCCAGCAAATCAAATGACTCTTAATCATCTGACTAATCTCAGGTCTCAATCTTTCAACAAACCTAAACACAAGGTGATTCATGTCCTTCGCATCAACAACCTCTGTACCACTGTAGTGCTTGAACGCCTTCAACAACCTCTCATAATGGGCATGTATCGACTCCTTGGCTTCCTGAGCCGTCCGATCAATCTTTTTCCAATCAATATTCTTCGGTGAAACCCTCGATTTCAGAAACTCAATCATCTTATAGTAATACTTCATCACCTCAGGAGACGGTGCTCCTGTGATTCTGTCCCTTGCTGGTTCCTCGGGCGGCCAATCCACACCCCTCCTGCACTCAAGCCACAAATCAGCTGGGACTATGATCTCAAAGAGAGTATTCAGGTATTCCCAAAGGCATTTAGCAAGTTTCACAAACCTGTCCGTCTGCTAATACCACTCTATTGGCTTCTCCCTCAGCCTGGGAAAGTCATTCGTAAATGAAAGAATATCACCTCTAGTCCACGGCGCATGGACAAGAACCCCTCCGGCAGTTTCTCTCATTGGTAGCATCTTTACCGCACCGGTATCCGGTAAGGCTTTTGCTGACTGTTCTATGCAATCACTTTTCCTCTTATCTCTTTTCTTCGTCCATCTGCCTTCCCACTTCTCTAAGGTTCCCCAAACTTGTGCACTCTGCAGTATCTCTTTGAGGTGTGCCTTCATCCCAGTAGACATCATGTGTTCAAAATACTTAGGCTCAAAATCTAACCTATAGTTCCTCTTCAGATGTTTGGTATTTTCTAAATCTATTCCGTATTTATCTGCCAAGTTTGCCAACCTCTGGTGCACCCTGCTCACTTCTTTGGTTATCTTTGGACACAAGTATCTCAATTCAGCTTCCGTGTATGACTCTAACCTGTTCACTCCCATGCTCCCTTCAACAAGTTCATCGGCCTCCATTCCCAACCTCACAAAATTCAGGTACTCTTCTCCTTCCATTCTCCATGCTGCTGCAGGAGTAGTCTGTGGAGTATTAAGCTTGTCTAACCAGTTGTTTAACTGTTGTGCTGTTAACCCTTGTAAGGAGATATTCCCAGCCTGCGCTAAAAGTGTCTGCGGTATATTTGCACTCGTGATCTGCGGAGTCAACAGTCTTGAACCTGTCTGTCTCATGGCCTCTGGAGGAGCCCCAATCGGACTGAAGTCTAACAGGGACCTAGATCCTTCAAATGTCGGTTCCACTGGAGTCATTCCTTGAGAGCTCCCTATGAACCCTCCTATTGTCATCTCTTGAGTCATTATCCCTTGATCGCATACACTAGGCTTCGCCTGCGCATACAACGGTACTGGTGGACCAACTGTAATGGGCAAGGATATGGCGTCTGGCGTCTGTCTGCTTCCCAAAACCTGTGGGGTATTCACTCCCATGTTCTGGTTCATTATTGGTGCCGTGGCTGACTGCGGTCCCATGACCGAAGTATAATTCGGAATCATTTGCTGCTGTACCTGAGGCAGTAAGGGTGGAGTAGGATCAGTCTGAATCAGCTTTGGTCTCGAATATGCCGGCTCTGTCGGCACCACCAGATTTGTTGTAGTCTCTAAGATTGGGACATCAGGTCAAAGTCTCTGAACCTGTGGTGGTTGCAGCTGAGGTTGCATACCTTGAGCAGTGGACACGCTGAAACTATTCTGCACTGGAACTGGTGTTGAGACAGGACCAGCCTTTATCGGGCTTGTTGCCACCTTGTCTTGAATCGAACCTGCAGGACATGTACTAGTACTGGGTCTATTGTCGTCTATGGCATATGGTCGTGGTCGGTCATTCAGCAACTGATTAAAGAACTCGTCATCGTCCGAGTCATCTAACTCTGACCAGGGCTTCCTACCCTCTTTGTCTTTGGATGGACTTTTGTCGGTCTTACAAGTGGCTTTTCCCCCTTTGTCTTCACCTTCTTGAGCTATTGCTGGAAACAGCCTAACTCCATCTATTGTTTCTCTCCTCCAAACTCTCTGTGCACTGTCCCACCTAGCCTCCGCTAGTGTCTTTTCTATTTACCTCATTCTCCTCTCAAATTTCTGTTTCTGTTGTCGTATGGCCATCAGCTCCCAAATTGCTAATGCCCCAAACTGCGCTGGTCTTGGAGGTGGCTTTAGCTCATTTAGCACCCTCCGCAAATTTTCCAAAATAGCTATATTGAACGTTCCGTGCTCCGGAAACGCCAAACACCTTTCTCTGTAGCTTTGCACCATTGCTTTAGCCAAAGACATGGCGCGACACCCTTTTCCTCCATTACAGCATAAGCCGGTGTATCCTCTGGCGGCGTAACCTCCCCTACACTTGCGGTAATATATACGTATCCCCTCAAAGTGCTCTTTAAAGCCTTGAAAAATTAAATTTTTGCGTCTTTTATTTTGCTTACGATCAGATCAGGAAGTGACTTTAATTCCCAGAACTCTCTTCGCCTACCTTCTCGACCAATTGCCTCTCACGGACGGCTACCAATCCGTGTGCGACCCTTCTCACTAACCAACCTATCCCAGCGCGGCTCCAATGATGTCACACTCACACACTTTGCGGCTGACAAAGTCTTGTGGCTTGTCCTCCCACTCTCGAATTCACACAAACTAATGCAATATATCGCGAGCACCAACAAAAACTCAAATTTGCCAGTTTACTACAGGAAAGGGTAACACAATTGCTTCAGAACTTTACAGAGATTTCGCTTAGCCTCAGCCTCTACTCTCTCCTTCTCAGATCCCTCACTTGCAAGCAAAATTTGATCTGCAAATTTTATTCTCGACTTGTCAATGGATTATTGTTCTAGTGCACTTTAGAACTCACCAAATCTCCATCGAAGTTTTCATTCACTCACCTTGACTCATACTCGAATCGTCGATTTCACCATCGACCTATTAAACTGCACAAATTACAACATACACTTATCAATATTCTATGGAGTCTTAGACCACGCAGGGCCCGTACATCATCAACAAACACATGGACAATTTTTGAGCACAAAGCGCCACACTCACATGAAGTTCGCCGACTTCCCTACTCTCATATTGTGGAGTACGCACACTGCAACTAAAACATCATCATCTGGCCTAAAATCCTCACAAACTTCACAATTCACCTGCGGTATGCATAAGCTGTGCAAGCGCAAACCCTACTTCATCCACACTATCACTAGAACGCCGAGAACATACTCAAACTCCGTTCAGCAAGCTCCGAGATTTGGGGAAAGTCATTTGGGACTTATGGGCACATCATCTTTCCAATTTGCATCATCGAAAAAGAACAATTTTCCCAAAACCCAATTTTCACCAACTCTACCAAAACGTGGTCCCTCGCCCTGGGGCCCCAAAGGGCCAAACAATCCTCTGCTACCAAAAACTTATAAGGAGACACGCCTAGGTCGGTGAACCTTTGAACCACGTTCGGGGACTTCCCAGGACGAGTTATATTTTCAGCAATCAATAATCACAGTAACTAATCAGCAAGCTAATCAATAACATTTAATAAGAATCAATAAGTTGAACACACCATGACCTTTCATTCATGAATAACCACGCCAGTTTAGTTAAGTGTCCGGATATTTATTTCCCTGTTTGTTACAATCTAATATCATGTTTATAATTCTCAATAGCAATAAGCTTGTCAAAACCACTATTATTTGACAAACAGAACCCAACTTAATCAATGCATAGATTATGATCATTTAGTATTGAGCACATCATTAATATGTAGCAACTCAGCAGAGTCTTATTAGTACATGATTCAACAAAGCAAGAATTCAGTCATTTGTCTATTTGCGTAAGATATTTGTGAACACATTAACTAACCTCAAATTAGCATCAGCATGTTGGGCTTCATGCAAAACAATTTAGCAAAACACGAATTTAGAAAACATCTAACTATGGCCCCTATCAATTTAACAGTTGGTACCTAGAAAGAAAAGGCAAACAGACAATTAAAATTTCTGCATCAGATAGTTACCGGTCCAACAGGTCAGCAAACAGTTTCAGTCTTCGTCCTCAGGACATCAGTCGATTTGCCATCAGCAGAGATAGGACGGGGCAAAGTCTCAATGTAGCATAGCCAAGGAATAGGACTCTTCCCTCATATGGAGGAGAAGTAAGTATCAGGTAAGGAATAGGTTGAGGATGGTTTAGAAGATAAAGGGCAAGCAAAAAGTGAAGTCTCTGTCTCTCTGCGTCTCAAAAGGAATTTCTTCTCCTCTCTCCTTGGGTCACTCCGTTAAATCAAATCTTCCTAATTAGCTCATAATTCCTCATTGGATAATACTTGGTGCATCATTATCTCTGTCCAATAATTCTCCACACATTTTACCAGAATTTTCCACAAACCACAGTTCTCATGTCGCTGATTGGCCATGTTATTTGATGTCTTCATCAGTTAGAATGTCAGATAAGAAAAGTTACACTTTACGCTCCAGTCAGTGGTTCCATTGTTTTCCTCTACTCCAGGCAGCCTTGCACCTGTTGAGAATTACACTGTTGCATTCGGCAAGAATGTCTCCTTGAGCAAGTCGAGTCCCATGAGAAAGAATTAACTACGGCTACACACACATAAGTTCTGGAAAAGTACAGCATCGTGTCCTTCAGGAAAACAGCACATTGCATGTTTAGAAAATGCAGTTTAATACGAGACCAGGCAACTAGGCCCAGACCCTCGCTAAGCTAAGGCCTTCAAATTTAATAAGCAAACTTCTAATACATGACTCTAATTATGATATGCTAATACAAATTCAAAACATTAGTGCATAATTAATTAATCATTAATAAGTTTCTTTAGTATTCGTATACATTGGTAACCACTCCCCATGGGCACATTTCAAGCGCGTGCATTATTTCTATTATAACACATTTTCTATGCAGCTTCATCACACAATATATTGCAAGCTTTTCACGTTAATATTGCTTTTGAAAAACACACTCCAACAGCACTTTGTAGAGAGTGTCCGCAGGAACCCTGCAATAACTGGTCTAGTGATGGAGGGAGGGACCGCAAACTTACACTCTACATAGATGACATTATTTGACACACCCTCTTCAATCTCTGCCTCCCCTGTTGCGCCAATTAGAAGCCTTCAGGAAAGCCTTCGGGTTCAAAGTTAACTTACAGAAATCACAGATTCTTAACCTCAGGGTTTGTGAACCTGACAAACGTATGCGTATGTGCATCGTCCCCTGCACATAGGCTAAGCAGGGGGTGACATATTTAGGCCTCCATATCAATTTCACCATGACACGGACTGCAGAGAATAACTACAACACCCTCCTCACAAACACTCGATGTACTCTACAGACCTGGAAACACTATGCTCTCTTATGGCTGGGGTGTCTCGCATTAGTCAAAATTACGCTGTTACCTAAAATTCTATACATCATGCAAACTCTACCACTACAACCTCCACCACAGTCCTTAAATAAGTTACAGCGCCTCATAGATGACTACATCTGAGCAGGCAAGAAGGCCTGTATATCCAAAAAGCAGGCTTATGTACTCTCAGCAAAGTGCGGCCTGTGAATCCTCTATCTTACCTATTTTTGTCAGGTAGCGGACCTACGCTACTTGGTGGAATGGGCTAGGCCCTACTCAGAGAAGCACTGGTATTTCATTGATCAAGCAGTTTCAGGCATCCATATTTGGAAAGTCCCTTGGCTGTCCAAATCTCACAGACTTCCTGAAGTATATATTTTAGCAATTCTTATAGCTCTTATGGGTACTTGGGATAAGTTTCAATCCTCAAAGAGGCTATCCCCCCCAAAACCCTAATAACTGGGAATCCTGATTTTCCATCAGCCTGCCAGAGAAACATGTGCATACAATGACAACACACCAACTGCAAATAAATAGGTGACCTTGTTAGCACATCAGACCTTATGAAGTAAAACTTACAAGGGAGACCGAATAGGCCGATTGACCTTTTGACTGCACTTCGAGTTTTTCCCACCATGAACCCCGTACCAATACAAATCAATAACAAATAACAATCAATGACATCAATAATCAAAAGGAATCAGTAATTTTCCACTCACCATGGGCTTGCAGTCATGAATAACCGCACCTTAATGTAAAAGTTAGAATGTTTATTTCCCTATATTAACAATGCTAATGTCACGTAACTTAGTCTCAAAATCAAATGTTAAACATACAGAAGCAATACTGGCTGACCAAAGCAGCGAAAGAATCGCAATCTAATCAAAGCTGGAGCTACTAGACATTCTAAGGTTACAGTACAAATTAATAGCAAGAAAAACTGTGCAAACAATATAACATACATTTAGATTCAGCAAAGAAAAGACATCAACTGTTATTACATGTAGCAAACTTTATCAGTAAGAACCCTAACTAACATCAGATTAGAATAGCATGTTTGGGCTTCATGCAAAACAATTTAGTCAACACTAATTTGGAAAAACATCTAACTATGGCTCTATCAAAATTAGCGGTTGGTACCTAGAAACAAAAGCAAATAGACATTACAATCAGTAACATTGTCAGTATACCTGTCCTCAATATGGTTCAGCAAGCTGTGACAGTCTTCCTCAATAGGACATCAGTTTGGTCTGCATGACATCAGGATTCAGCATCAAAGTTCAGAAAAAGAAAGCAAAGTTTGTGTCAGCAGTAAAGTGTTACATCGAAGAAATTCCACACAAGGCTCTCAGTGAGAGATGAAAACAGGATCTCTTCTTTTATTTATAGTTGCGTACAATCACGTTAATATCGGAGAAACGTCCCAGCCTCCGTCAGCACTCCACAGCTGTCGCTAGTCTCCTCACCAGAAAGTGGAATACTCACACATTCAAATCGTAACATTCTACAGACCTTATGACCTAGTGACATTCTGACAGACACAACCTAGTGACATTCTGACAGACACAATATAACACCTCTCCCTCCCCTCTATACACACATGAATTACATAGATATTTAAATACACAATATCAAGAGAAGTAACATAAGAATGTAAAAGAAAATTAAAGTGAAGTTTCACTCTAACTTATAGTCTTTAAGATATGCGGGTATCTGGACATTTCTGTTTGACCTCCTCCAATTGGGTTCTTTCATGGAAATTTCTACACTCTCTTGCACTTTTCTTGAAGATGTTCTTCTTGCACAAATACCACTTCTTTCTGTATCATCATCCTTAGCGCCATTGACAGCTTGAGTAAATTTGATAACTCTATTTAAGTTCCATATTCTGTTATCCTGGGTCTTAACAGCATTGATAAAGAGTTTTGTAACCCTTATTGGAGATGATCATTTTCTCTCACCCTTTTTTGCAAAAGGTTGTTTAATCATAACCCAATCACCAACCTCAATGAGTGTTTTCTTTACACGGTTTGTTCTATCGAAGTTCAGTTTACTCTTTAGCAACTTTTCATGTTCTTTGAGTCTCCAATCACTTTTTATCACCTTCCTTCTTTTCCTGTCTAACAGGTCATTAACCCATTTAGGTTCTAGGATAGTATTTCCACGTCTTCCCCGGTAAAGTGAAAATGGTGTTTGACCAGTAGAGGAATGAGGGGTGTGTCTATATACATAAACTTTCTTCAGTACTTCCTGCTTCCAATCAAGTTGGTTGTCTTTTGCAATGGAGATGGTCTCTTTTATGACTCTATTAAATCTTTCTACCATTCCATTGCATTCTGGATGATATAATGCACAAAGTTTATGTTTAATGCCACACCCACTCAAAAAGTAATTAATTTCTTTGGATACTAGCTGCACTCCATTATCAGTGAGGAGATTTGAGGGAATGCCCTCCTTAGTTATTAAATACTTCAGAAATTCAATGACTTTCCACGTATCAATGCTCTTAGTGAAACACACTTCTGGCCATCTAGAGAACATGTCCACCACAACAATTATATAGTTGATCGAATTCTCACCATGAATGGGTCCTACAATATCTAATGCAATGTCCGTCCACGGACCTTTTGGATTTTCTCTAATTACCATTGGTTGTACCCTGGGTTTCATAGCCTTTTCACTAATCGCACACTGTACGCACTCTCTCACTAGACGCTCTACCTGGGTATCCATACCAGGCCACCAGTATGAGGAGCGTAACCTTTCTTTGGTCTTAGAAATACCCATATGACTGCTATGAGCTTGGTTCATTAGTTGGTCTCTAAGCTTAAGTGGAGGCACTAACCTCGCACCTCTAAATAGAAGATCTTGACTCATCACTAGTTCATCCTTAAGATTCTAATAACTTTTACTCTCGATACTTCCCTGATGTATACTTCCCCAACCATTGCATAATAATTCCATTATTTCAGTTAATATCTTGTCAGATAAAGATTCTTCACGCCACTTATCCTCGGAAATTATTTCAAAATCTATTTCACACACACGTTCCAAATTTTCCATGTCACTACTTACCGACTCATCATTTTGAAGATGAGAATTGGGTGCAACCAATCTAGACAAAACATCAACAGGTATGTTGTCAGCACCAGGGACATATTTTACAACAAAATCATATTCCTGCAACCCAACAATCCACTTGGTGATCCTCCCTGACACAGAATCAATACCTTTAGAACAGAAAACTTCACACAGGGGTTTGTGATCTGTCCTCACTACAAAAGAACCACCCCACAAGAATTTCTTCAATTTTTTTATGGCCCAAAACACTGCTAGAGCTTCTCTTTCAATTACAGAATACTTAGTTTCTGCCCCTTTAAGGCTTCTGGATATGAAAGCAATAGTGGTTTCAGGAGCGCATCCACCTTGTTGTAACACTGCTCCTAATCCTTTACTACTCACATCAGTGGTTAAGAATGACTGTGAATTTGGGTCAAACTCTTTCAAAGCAGGCGCACAAGATAGAGATTCCTTGATACTACCAAACTCTTTCTCACATTCCTCGCTCCATGTGAATTCTGCTCCTTTCTTTAACAAACCTCTCATGTGATAGCATGAACTCGCAAAACCTTTGATGAATTTATTATAGTATTCCTCCATACCCAGAAACCTTCTTTAGACGTGGGGGAGGCTAGACCATGAATAGTGTCAACTAGTTCTTTCTTTGGTATGTGACCATCACCAGTTATGGTGTGGCCCAAATAATCTATAGTGTTGACAGCAAATTTACATTTTTCTGATTTGATTGTTAAACCATGTTCAGAAATTTTCCTTAGAACTTCTCTAATTCTTATCTCATGTTGTAAGGAATCTTTACCATAAACTAAGATATCATCCTGATAGATGCATACACCCGCTAGTCCTCTTAAGATGCGTTCCATCAATCTTTGGAACACAGAGGCAGCTGAAATCAAACCAAATGGTAAGCGGATAAATCTAAATGTCCCAAAAGGTGTTATGAATGCAGTTAAACTTCTACTGGATTCATCTAACAATACTTGGTGGTAAGCTGAGGTTAGGTCGATAGTAGAAAATACTTTTGCACCTGATACTCTGGTTAGTAGCTCAGAGATGTTGGGGAGAGGATATTTAACAACTACCACACATTTGTTGAGCTTGCGAAGGTCAACACATAGGGGGTCATTTCGACCTCGGCAGTCTTTTGACAAGACCGCCGAGGGTCCGCCGTGCTGAAGACCGCCAGTGGTGGCGGTTTTCCGCTCGGCGTATTATGACTGCTGGAGGCCCTCTGTCCTTTTTCGGATGGAGAGCCGCCAGCAGCCATACTGGCGGGCGGCGGGGAAGTGGAGGTTGCTCCACCTCCACCGCCACGTCAACAGAACACCGCCCACCGAATCACGTTCTGTGATTCGGCGTGGCGGTGTTCTATTGACGGTGTGGTGGCGGCAGAGCAGCCCCCATGGGTCCTGTCCCCTCCAGGAGTATCAACGGACCAGGTAAGTTGATCGTCCGTTAGGGGAGGAGGGTGGGTGGGTGTTGTGTGTTGTGTGCATGCATGGGGGTGTGCGTGTGTGTATGTAGAGGGGGTGTGTGACTGCGTGTATGCATGCAGGGGTGTTGTGTGTTTGGAAATGAGTGCGTGTCTGTCTGTATGTATGTCTGTATGGATGTGTGCATGTATGTCTGAATGTGGGTCTGTGCGTATGACTGTGTGTGTGGCTGTTGGCATGTATGTTGGTGTGTGTGCGGGTATGTACGTTGGTGGTGCCTGCGTGCGTGTCGGGTGTGAATGTGTAATGTAATGTAGAGGGGGTGTGTGAGTGCGTGTATGCATGCGGGGTGTTGTGTGTTTGAAAATGAGTGCGTGTCTGTCTGTATGGATGTGTGCATGTATGTCTGAATGTGGGTGTGTGCGTATGACTGTGTGTGTGGCTGTTGGCATGTATGTTGGTGTGTGTGCGGGTATGTACGTTGGTGGTGCCTGCGTGCGTGTCGGGTGTGAATGTGTAATGTAATGTTGGGGGTAGGGGTGGGGAGGGGGGTCCTGTCACCTTTGGGGGTGGCAGGGGTGGTGGGGGGTGTAGGGGAAGGACTCGGGGTGGGGGTGGGGGATACCCCTATCAGTGCCAGGGAAGGAATTCCCTGGCACTGATAGTGCTCACCGCCATGGATTTCATGGCTGTTACAAACCCCATGAAATCCATGGCGGTCAGCCAGGTCATGATACCGCTGGCGGTATTGTGACGACCGCCGGGCTGGAGACCCAGGTCTCCACGACCCTGGTGGTCGGATCGGAGAAGTGGCGGATGACCATGGTCATAATTCCAATATTTGTACCGCCAGCCTGTTGGCGGTAAGACCGCCGCTTCTCTGTCGACCGCGAGGGTTGTAATGAGGGCCGTAGTCTTATCTTGCCGTTAGGTTTCTTAGCAATAACTATTGGAGCCAACCATTCTGTTCCTTCTACCTCCTCAATTACCCCTTGATCTATCAGTTTCTCTAATTCATCTTTGAGTTGACTTCTTACAGCAAAAGGAACATTACGAACCTTACTGCAGTAAGGAACAGAACCAGAAACTAATTTGATATTGTGTGAGTAACCTTTCATACACCCAATTCTGTTAGAAAATACTTCTACAAAGTCCCGGCGGAGGGAATTCTCCATGTCCGAGGCATAGTTAGTGTTATCAATCAACCCAACGGTCATTTGGTCTTTCAATATAATCGGGGATACGTTGTTCGGATCTAACATGACTCCTAAGTCCTTCTACTGCCACCAGCTAATTATACTGTCTCCTTTCTTCGAGACATATCTTCCCAGAGGTGTAACGCTGATTGTATTCATTTAACCCTTGGAAGTATCCATGTAAATCAATAGGTTCCCCACCATATGCACAAGGTCTAATATCTGGTTTCAATAGCTTGATGCACCCTCTGAGTTGCTCTTGGTAAAACTGGTTGGAGACAATACTAATTTTGGCACCAGAATCAAAGAGTACTTTAGTTTGTTTACCTTCAATCGCAATATAATCCAAAGAACCATTAGGTTTAGAGTCAGACACCTGTAGTACTATTTGGCCACATTGTGACACACAACCATCGCCATCATTCGTGAGTTGAGGATCAACAGCATTCACACTATCTTTAGACTTACGCTGATTACACACAACTGAGAAATAACCCTTTTTTTTACAAAACAGACAGACACAATTGATAGCTGGACATGTGCTATCATTAGCAAAGTGGCCTTCCTTCCCACATCTGTAACATCTTCTTTTCTTACTAGAATTTTGGGGTGTAGGTTTTGTGCTATTCCTAAAGTTTTTTGATTTGTTATCTTTTACCATAGCCACATCATTGTGACCATTCCTTTTTATAACATCAACACACTTTAAGGAATGTTCAATAGGTTTAGCTAGCGAAATGACATTGTCAAGGTGAGGATCATCTAACAACCACAACTCATCCTGCACTTTATCAATGATACAGCCTTGCATAAACTGATCACGAATCCTCTCATCTATTGATGAACCAAATTTGTAGGACGAAGCTAAGCGTCTTAAGTCAGTTACATAATTTTCATCAGATTCTCCATTCACTTGTCGTCTTTGGCCAAAGTAATATCGTTCCAATATGGTACTGACTTTTGGTAAGTAATGTAAGTCTAATTTTCTGATACAAATTTCATATTCTTTTAAGTTAACTGCTTCGTGGTCAGGTATATCAGGTAAGAGGTCAAAAACTTCTTGACCCTCAGTTCCTAAGCAGTGCAAAAGTAAAGCAGTTCTCCTCTCCGTGCTCAAGGAAGTTCCGCAAACTCTGGCGTATCATTCAAAAACTTTTTTCCACTTTCCCCATTTGATAAGAGGTTCACCAGGGGTGGAAAGGAAAAAAGGAGGAGCTGCTACGTTTTGCATAGTGAATGTTTTAAGAGTGGGTCAATCACAGTATATGGCACCGAGGAAAAGTAGTAACTGCAAAGTAATTAAACTTGTGACACCTTCAAGGGATCAATGAGAGTGCAGTGCCATAATTAAAAGAGAACCTTTGCTGAGTACTTTTCCCGTATGTACTGGGAATCATGGCAAGTCTGAAAGAGCAAGCTTTTGGCAGACGCGTAGAGCGAGTGATGACTTGTCAAGTCTGAGAGCACGAGCTGGAAGCTGACATGCAAAGCGCGTGATGATTGAAGATTTGACAAATCCAACAGTACGAGCTGGTTGCCGACGCGCAGCGTGCGTGAAGATTTAGAAGACTTAACTCGTGCTGAACTGACAGTGGACGCGCGGCGCGCGTACTGGGACTCGTGCTGATTTCGAACACACAAACAGAGCGCGAGTTAGATTGTTGGTTGCTGACGTGCAGCACGCGCGAAGATTTAGAAGACTTGACTCATGCCGAGCTGACAGCGGACGCGCGGCACGCGTACTGGGACTCGTGCTGATTTCAAACGCACAAGCAGAGCGCAAGTTAGATTGTTGCTAGGAAACAGGAACGCTGAAGTTGCCGACAGAAAAAACTATAAATTAATTGGAATGCAGAGGTCCGGACTAAGCTAATAAAAGTAAACAAACTGTGCGCTTGCTGAAGTCACAAAAGAACTTATCTGGAGTTGGGATGTTTTCCTCAAGCACATTGTCCGAGATGAGGCATGTAGATAAGACTCCCTCGTCACCAGTGTTACATCGAAGAAATTCCACACAAGGCTCTCGGTGAGAGATGAAAACAGGATGTCTTCTTTTATTTATAGTTGCGTACAATCACGTTAATATCGGAGAAACATCCACGCCTCCGCCAGCACTCCACAGCTGCCGCTAGTCTCCTCACTAGAAAGTGGAACACTCACACATTCAAATCGTAATATTCTACCGACCTTATGACCTAGTGACATTCTGACAGACCCAACCTAGTGACATTCTGGCAGACACAATATAACATAAAGTTAAACAAGTCCCTTCTCAGGACGGTCAAGAAAATAATGGTGGTATCTCCTCTCAGTGCAGCCTGGCTAAGTAAGTTTTCCTAAAATTACTTCTCACATCATCATTGGTCAGAGAATCGCATGTTTACATTTAGTCCAATGAAAATAGAATCCTAAATCTAAAGTATTACTACTACATGGTTCACATGTCGATGATTGGCTCCTCTTCCCCTGTTTTCGTCATTCGGCTCATCAGGTATCAATATTTTTGCAACTTATACTCCAGTCAGTGCATCCATTGTCTTCTCCTGGGAAGGTCAGTCTTGCGCATACTACATTAAACATTGTTTCACAAGCAAGTACAGCATCTTCTAGCAATCAGTTTCTCATGAGAATTAACTTCAGCTACGAGCACATGGTCAGGACAGTGGAAAATCACAATTTAATTCTCTAAGCATCCATTTCATAAACACCTAAGAAATGCAGCTTGACATGAGCCTGTGCAATTAGGCCCAAGACCTTGCTAAGTTAAGGCCTACAATTAATACAACAAGTACATAATGCATAACCCTTAATATGACATATTTCTACATTATTCAAACATAAACTCAACATTTTATATCAATAAGCCATTAATAAGTACACTTTGTGAACACTGGCAGTCACTCAGATGGGCGCAACATCAAATGACTCCATTATTTTTTCTCTATGTTAATACATTTTCAATGCAAATTCAACTCTCAAAATACATGAATATTCATTAATAAAATTCATTAATAAACTCAGCTTTAGCAACCTCTTCAACCATGCATGGCTCATGACATTTCCTCAGCTGCCCCAGGAATATGGCTTACCCTCTTGAGTACCTTGGCAATATGTTGCAATTTGCCATTGGGTCACACAGTCTAACATTCACCCGCATGCTAGTCGCCACTTATTGCCGTTTGAACAATGGCTCATCATTGGACAAACAGATAAACACATAGGGGGTTATTCTAACTTTGGAGGAGGTGTTAATCCGTCCCAAAAGTGACGGAAAAGTGACGGATTTACCACCAGCCGTATTACGAGTCCATTATATCCTATGGAACTCGTAATACGGCTGGTGGTATATCCGTCACTTTACCGTCACTTTTGGGACGGATTAACACTCCTCCAAAGTTAGAATAACCCCCATACTCTCTGATACCTATACCTTTTTAAATACGAGAGAGGTCAACACCAAATTGAAGGCACAACTCCGCTGAGAACAAGAAAGCAAACACTCCTTCATCTCTAGAGAATGGGGAGACATCCAGAAGAGGGCTAACACCTCGGCCCACAACGAGGCGGGCAAAGAGACACTTCTCAAGTTAGCGCATTACTAGCGGTATTATGTCCTGGCACGAACAGCTCAGTGGAAACCAGATGGGGACACACATTGTTGGAGGGGATGTGGATAAACAAGAACACTAACCCATCTTCTTTGGAGGTATCCCAGACGCCACCAATATTGGGCAGATATTTTAACAGCCATTGGTAAAATATACGACACAGAACTCCCCAGTTTCCCAAGTTATATACTACTGGGTCTTCCAAACACTCTCACCTATCCCTTGAAATCTACAAAGAGGTGTGCCATCACCCTAGACCTATGTGTTGCCAAACAGGTCCTACTAGCATGATGAGTCTCTACTAAAATACCCACTCAACTGGTTTGGCTCCACAAACTTTGGGACCTCTTAGGCATGGAAGATCTGACAGCCCTAATCGAACAAAGACTACCCCAATTTAATAAAACCTAGGAACCCCGTCTACGGTAACTTTCCCAAGAATTCAGGGAAACCTGCCTACTTGTGCATACTTCACCTTACATTGGCAGAGCATTATAATGTCTGACCCCTTGGGGGGAGATGCCCGCATATGCTCCCCCGTTGCCCCATACATATCACAACATCTCTATTGGAGACGCCTCTTTCCTCGGGCACGCCCCCTCATATCTATACCCTCCCCATATTTTCTATGTCTTTCACCCTTCAAACCAATAAAACAGATTTAAACCATAAAAGGCTAGTGCCTATCCTTGTGGTGCATGATGACATCTACAAACAGTATGCCTCCGATGAAAGAGCATTAGGAATGTGCAGGGTATCACAGTGGGGGGTTCACAAATTGGATGCCACTCCCAATTGGTGCTGCAGAGGGCTTTTTACACCTCAGGTGTCACATGATGACAGGTTTTGAGCCAACTCTGAAAATCCTTACTTGGAATGTTAATGGACTGGGTGGTAAAATTAAATGAATGGCGGTGATCCAGTACCTCCATGGCTACACCCCTGACTTGGTTCTCTTGCAAGGGATGCACCTCAGGGGTAACCACTATAAGGCACTGGACAGGTTTGGCTACAAACTATCAGCCCATGCTTGGTTTACTTCAAGCTCGAGAGGGGTAGGGATCCTTTTCAAAATCTTTGTCCCTTATGTTCCACGCAGCACATGGCATGACCTGCTGGGGAGGTTTGTGGCACACACAGGTACGTGGGAGGGATTTATCCTTTACATATATTCTGTATATGTACCACCTCAATTGCACACCAAGACCCTCCCTGCCTATAGTGCCACATTGCTGCAAATGCCACCAGGTCTATTAATTTGTGAGGAAGACATGAATGTACACATGGACCCGGACTTAGTCAGAGAAACAGCACCAACAGCATTGGAGACCCCCGACCTCATAGGGCCTTCATCGAAGCTCTGGGGTTACAGATCTTATGGAGGGCACACAACCCAACCAAATGCCGGTTCACACATCTTTCGGCTGCCCAAAGGAGTCACTCCCAGTTAGATGTCTTTGCTACCCCTCTTCATGCCCCACAATTTAGAGAGGCGAACCTCAAAGCACGTGGCATTTCTGATCACTTTCCTGTGGAGGTGCTTTTGTTATCCTCTGTGGAGCTTCCCGGATGCCCCCACAAGTAGACCCTGGGCTCCTAAAAGACAAACCAATTAGGGACAACTTTAGAACCTGGATGGATCAATACTTCTTGGACAAGGGCATAGTGAAACCTTCTCTTATGTCCTCTGAGAACTCTTTAAGTCAGTGACCAGTGGGCATGTCCGAACCCTGGCTGGGGGGAAGAGGAAGGATTAAATACCCCAAACAGAGGCACTAGAGCACACAATCTTAGTACTCAACACTTCCACAGGAGGCAGGGGGGCGAGAGGACAATTCCCAAAGCCATCATAAGCTCCGTCTTAAGTAGCAAGAATTGAGGGACTTTGCTGAACAAAAGGCCCGCACCTGTGCACTGGTGACTCACTGTCACCTCTAGGACATGGGCGACAAAGCAGAAAAATGAATAGCTTGGCTGGAAAAGGAAAAAAGGGAACCCAGCTGCGTAGTGGAAATCTGTGATGCGACTGAGGCACTGCACACCACGAGCGCTGACATGGCAGACCTACTACGAGGACTTATATGCCTTCCAGACTCTTAGATCAAGTGATGAGTGCACTGACTTACTGAAAGACATCTCCCTCCCTGTCCTGACAGATGAAAATAGGCAGACCCTTGTTCAAGCCCTTATGACTAATGAAATCCAAAGGGCATTAGAGACTTGCAGAATGGGAAGGTGGCTGGATCAAATGGTCTAGCGGTGGAACTGTTTAAATGCATTGTTGATAAGGTGGCTGACCCCATGCTTTATACATTCTGCTCTGCCAGGGAGGAAGGGAGGTTGCCCTATGACTAGCCACAATAATAGTGGTCCTAAAGAAAGTTAAGCCCCAGGATAAGTGTGGGTCATACCGACGCAGATTGCTTCTCAAATTTGAATCGAAGGTCCTTGCTAAGGCACTTTTGTCTCGGTTGCAGACGGTTATCACTACAATCAGACACCCAGATCAATCTGGCTTTATGTTTTTAAATCTCAGGTGCCTGTATGGGGTGCTTCACTGTTGCCTGTCAGGTTGAACCCTCGGTTCTGCTCTCATTGGATGCCAAAATGGCCTTAGACAGCATGGAATGGCCCATCTTTTTGCCGCTCTCATCAGACTGGGGTTCAGTCCCAATTGCTGTGGGTGGGTTAAACTGCTCTACCAGGCTCCAATGGCCATAGTGTGTGTTAACAACTAAATGCTCTGGTCCTTTGTTCTGCATTGGGGGACAAAGAAGGACTGCCCTTTATTCCTGATGATTTTTGCACTAGCTCTGGAGCCCCTCATGGCGTGGATCCATCAGGACCCTCTTGTCCACGGAGTTAATGGCAAAAGAGACAGGGAGGAATGTATTTCACTATATGTGGATGATATCCTGCTCTATGCCACACAGCCGCAACTCACTGTCGACAGATTACTACACATCTTTCATATCTTTGGGGACTACTCTGGTTATACAATCAATTTAAGTACCTTATTTCCCCAGCTTCCCATCACGATATGTGGCCCCAGTTATTATGAATGGGTTCCGCTACATGGTCATCCACATGACTCAAGACCCTGTGGAATTCCTGAATAGGAACCATTATCCTTATCTGGAACCCCTCTGTCGTGATGTGCTACACTGGCAAACATTCCCGATCTCCCTGATGGGAAGGGCCATCCTTTTTAAGATGATGACCCTCCCCTGACTGCTCTATGTCTTACAAAACATGCCTTACGAAATACCCCCCTATTTCTTAAAAAAAGACGAACCACGAGCTCCGCCAACTTCTTTGGGATGGAGTTTGTTCTAGAATAACACTACACAAACTACAACTAGGTCCCCCTGCCCAACACCCTCGTAATGCCCACTGTCTGCTTGCGCATTACGAGGGTGCTGGTGCCCCCTGCGGGCGGCAGCATTGCCACCAGCTCGATTACGAGCTGGCGACAATGCTGCAGCCACTTTCCCGCTGGGCTGATCGGCAGAAACCTTGGTTTCCACCCATCAGCACAGCACGATTGTCATAATAGGGCCAGCGGGAAGGTCGCCACTACAGTGGCAGCCACTCTGTCTGGAGTTTGGTGCACGGGTCTTCCCATCCACCAAAGTCATAATCAGGGCCACGGTGTTCAAAGCACATAAATCATAGCAGAGCAAGCCGACAGTGAATGGTGATGTCCTTAAGTTGATAAACAGCTTTGATTTATCTGAGCATTAAATTAGCTGAAACTTCTCTTGGGATCACCAGAACAACAAAAGTAGTCCAATTATTCAGCATAAAGCTCAGACAATGTACGAATATACAGTGCTACAAGGTCGACAGCTGTCTCCCCAGCCCTATCAGTTTACGGGGCAAAAGTCCAGAGTGCAGAATTATATGTGGTTGAATTATGGGACTCACATGATCAGTGTATTTTGAGCCTAGTGGAAAACAGATTTGTAAGATCTGTGATCAGTGTGCCTGATGTTCCCCGTTGTTGCCGCTTTTTTTATGGATTTGGACCTAAAAAAATAATCCCAACTTGCAGTCATTGTTGGACTGGTTTAGGGAATGGTCCGTTCCAAATTGAAACATTTTAGAAACGGCCTCACGGAATTGTTAATCTTCCCCAATACCTGTACGATCCCCTGGCCTAAACATGTCTTTACTTGGTTTTGCAAGTTGGGTAAGAAACGGCTGTAAATTGACCCTACTCTTATTACTAGACATTCTGTGGCTGAACTGAGAACTATTAAATGGCAACATGTCCTCACTGGCTGGCGTTCAACTTCCAAATCTGGCGTGTTGATAGGCACATTTTTGGGTTTCAATCCTGTTTCTAGATTTGGGGCATTTTTAGATAATATATTCACCAAATATATAAGTAGTTTGTATGTTAAATTCAGACTGGGGACTTTATCCCTGAATGTTTGTTTTGCAGAAGTGGAGGATGTGTAATATGTTATAGGCACGTGTCCTACCTGTAACGTAGTTAATAAATCCAAAGTACATTTCTTGCTCTTCTGTCAAGGTTATCAAGTTGCTCGATCTAAGTGGCTGCGGATTGTGTTTCAGAAACTGGGCATCAGACGGAATGTAACAGCATTTAGGATATATAAAAAAAGATTTGCCTGATCTTGTTGTTTTTGCAACGAGCAAGTTTATGAGTATTGATTGGTGCATACTGGGGAAATGGAGATCATGCTCTTGTATCTAGGAATTGAGCTATTGCTGTTTAGCTATGTTTGTCTTTTTTGATGGATCTTCTTATGCTTTAGCAGGTATACAGATTTTATATCTATTTATTGTATTAATTTTTGCTTATTGTGGTTTTATGGATTGTTTTCTGAAGTAAACGATGATGATGACGATGACTGGTGAAAGTCATTTCTGATCGAAGGGAGTGATGTTTGTACTGTGGCTATTGTTATGTGAGTGGTATACAAGCTACAAGTGATGTGACTGGTGTGAGTGATGTATATGAAGTGCGATGCATTATGTAAGTGACATTAGTGGTGTGAGTGATTTCAATGCTATGAGTCATCTGAGTGCTGTTCATTTAATCATTGTTCAAGAATGTATGTGCTGTGAGTGATATGAATGATGGAAATTGTGTGAGTAGTGCAAATTATATAATGAATGTCAGCAAAGTGAATAGTATTTTATAAGTCTGCTATTGCATCCAGTATCTACACTTAAAAAAACAGGGACTGTAAAGGGGTCAGTACTTGACCATGCCATTTGCAGTCCCTCGGGGTGACCTCTGCAGCTGAAGGTAAGCTTCACAAAACGCACTGACTCTCGAGTCATGGAGGCGCACCATCTCCTGCGACTGACAGAAATAGTTTGAAAGAGCGTGACAAGAACAAAGATCCGTTTCTAACCTATGCCTCTCTCAGATAGGTCCAGATAGACCCCTACTGGAGGGTTCTGACAGTTTGTCCCAGCTGAGGAGAAGAACTACAACACAAGCACCTCGAAGATTTCTTTAGTCTAACAATATGTGTCACTGCAAACTATGGGGGTCATTACAACCCTGGCGGATGGTGTTAAAGCGGCGGTAAGACCGCCAACAGGCCGGCGGTAAAAAAATGGGAATTACGACCATGGCGGAAACCGCCAACAAAGACAGCCACTTTAACACTCCGACCGCCACAGCGGTACAGACAAACAGCTTGGCGGTCACCGCCAACAGACAGGCGGAAGTCAAAGTACCGCCCACAGTATCACAACCTACCAATCCGCCACCTTTTCCGGGGCGGATTCACCGCGGACAAAAACATGGCGGAAACAGGACTTCGAAGGGAAAACGCTCACCTCTACACACCCCACGAGGAATCCGGACGCCATGGAACCAGAGCTGCACATTTTTCCAGCCCTCATCTTCTTGCTCCTCTACCAGGAGCACGAATGCCTGCGGCGAAGACAACGGTGAGTACTGCACCTACGACACAGGGGAGGGGGGAGGGAAAAAACAGGGACACACACACGCAACACCCCCACCCCCACCCTCACCCACTACAACACACACACAAATACATATGTATACATTATAGTAACACCCCCCAACCCCCCGGAAGTATGCAAAGACAAAAGGAAACAAGTGTAACCATTGTAATCTATTAAAATCAAATACGCAAAAATATATATATACACCATAAATAAAATATACACCAATCTTAGTAGTCCAGGTAGTGCTCCAATGAAGTCTGTGGAACACTGGGCCCACACGGTATGGGCGAGGCCCACACAAGATCCCCGACCATGACGGAGAGAACGCTGCAGGGGCATCAGAGAGCAAGAAAACAGGCACCTCTGGGGGGGGGAAAGGTGGGGCATCTCAGCCGGTTGAGTGCACGACGCCAAATCCACGAGGGGGCCACATGCCCACTGTTCAATCCTGGGAGTGCAAAGCCACAGACTCTCAAGTCTCTACAGTGGGTGGGTTGCCCACTGTTCCATCCTGGGGAGTGCAAAGCCACAGTCTCTCAAGTCTCTACAGTGGGTGGGTTGCCCACTGTTCCATCCTGGTGAGTGCAAAGCCACAGTCTCTCAAGTCTCTATAGTAAGTGGGTTGCCCACTGCTGCATCCTTGGGAGTGCAAAGCCACAGTCTCTCAAGTGGATAACAGTCTCCACTGGTTCTGGAGGGGGCCTGGTGCCCAGAGTGCTTCATCCTGCTAAGGACCGAGGTGGTGGATGTATCCCTCCACTAGTTCTGGAGGGGGCCTGGTGCCCAGAGTGGTGGATGTATCTCTCCACTGGTTCTGGAGGGGGCCTTGTGCCCAGAGTGCTTCATCCTGCTAAGGACAGAGGTAGTAGATGTATCTCTCCACTGGTTCTGGAGGGGGCCTGGTGCCCAGAGTGCTTCATCCTGCTCGTGACTGACTCAGTAGCATCAGTGTCCTTGGCGCTCATGGGCCAGCGGTGCTGGTGGTGACGGTGCCCTGTTCAGCGGTGCTTGTGGCAGCGGTGCCCTGTTCAGCGGTCCTTGGAGTGGCAGTGCCCTGTTCAGCGGTGCTCGGAGTGGCGGTGCCCTGTTCAGCGGTGCTTGGAGCGGCGGTGCCCTGTTCAGCGGTGCTTGAGGCGGCGGTGCCCTGTTCAGCGGTGCTTGGAGCGGCGGTGCCCTGTTCAGCGGTGCGTGGAGCGTCGGTGCCCTGTTCAGCGGTGCGTGGAGCGTCGGTGCCCTGTTCAGCGGTGCTTGGAGCGGTGGTGCCCTGTTCAGCAGTGCTTGAGGTGGCAGTGCCCTGTTCAGCGGTGCTTGAGGCGGCAGGCTCCTTTGCAGCGACTCAGCTGCTGGCGGTCCTCTCTGTCCCAGCGGGGCTTGTGCTTCCGGTCCTCTCTGTCCCAGCGGGGCTTGTGCTGGCGGTCCTCTCTGTCCCAGTGGGGCTTGTGCTGCTGGTCCTCTCTGTCCCAGCGGGGATGATGGCGGTGGCCTTCTGGGCAGCGGGGATGATGGCGGTGGCCTCCTGGGCAGCGGGGATGATGGTGGTGGCCTCCTGGGCAGCGGGGATGATGGCGGTCTCCTCCCCCGTGCTGCTCTTCCCAGACTTGCCGGGTTTCTTGTGGCCCTTCCCCACCTTGGAAGGTGTTGCAGCTGACTCCACACTCCCACCGGGACCCCTGGGAGTGGCTTTGGTGGCTGGAGTCTTCCCCCTCTCCCGCCGGGCACTGGCCAACTTCTGATGCTTGACAGGTGGGGGACTGTCCGTGCTGTGACTCCGTGCCACACTGGCTGCCCTGGTGGCCGATGCACTCCAGATTCCGGTGACTACAGGCACCACTGGTCCCGGAGATGTTGTGGCTGAGGTGCTAGGTTGGGACCTGGAGAGTCGGGCCCTAGGAGATGGGCGGGGTGGGGGAGGTGTGGGAGGTGTGGGAAATAGGTCAAGGTTGGACGGGAAAAGTTTTTGGGAAACACTGGGACGGGTAGCTGGAGGGGGTTTGGGAGTGGAGGAAGAGGTTGTGGTTGTAGGAGGTGTTCGTTTGATGACTTTGGGTGAAGGTGCATGCGCTGGAGGCTGACGTGAGGTGGATGGCTGTTGGGTGGGTGTGTGCCTGCATTTGTGTATCTTGGAAGGTGGCGTCACAGACACACTGGGAGAGGACACAGGGGACGTGTGGATGGTAGTGGGGGTGGTGACTGCACGTGAGCGTGCGTGGGTGTGGGGGTGTGTTTGCTGGCAGTAGTGGCTGTAGATGTAGTGCATGCAGGTGTGAGTGTAGACGAGACTGGGAGGGAGGAGGGAGACGAGGAAGAGGGGGACACAGTGGAGGCAGTGGATGTTGGTGTGTCTACATTTGTGTGATGCTTGCGTGAGTGCCTGTGGGATGTGTGGTGGTTATGTTTGCCTGAGCTTCCCTTGTGTGTTGACGTGTGTGCATGCTGGTCTGAAGGTGTGCTTGGGATAGGCTGGGGTACAGGGGATTGGGTCTGGGTGGAGGAAGTTGGAGGGGGGAGGCTACAGATGGGGACAATGGCTGCCATCAGTGCTGAGGCCAGAGTCTGAAAAGCTCGCTAAAGGGCCGCCTGACCAGAATAAATGCCCTCCAGGAATGCATTTGTTTGTTGCAACTGCCTTTCTACACCCTGGATGGCATTCAAAATGGTAGACTGCCCAACAGTGAGGGACCTGAGGAGGTCAATGGCCTCCTCACTGAGGGCAGCAGGGGTGACTGGGGCAGGGGCTGAGGTTCCTGGGGCGAAGGTGATGCCCACCCTCCTCGGTGAGCGGGCACGTGCAAAGGCTGAGGGGCTGCTGGGAGGGCGGTGCTGGTAGGGGGGGTGGCGGCTGTACCTGTAGATGCGGGGGCACAGATGTTGCCGCCACCACAAGGGAGCTCCCATCAGAGGACAAGTCTGTCCCACTGGTGAACTCCGAGTCCGTAGTCTCGCCTTCCAGGGACATGTGGGATGCAGCTCCCTCGTGCTCCGGTGCCGCTGCTCCTCCGCCTGATGATGCTAATGCACACAAGAACAGGGAGACCACAAAAAGGGGGGGACGACAGAAGAAAGACATGTTCAGTGCATGCATTACCGCTACCGTTGGTGGACACAACAGACACAGAACCCCCCTGCTCTACGCCGCGCTCTTGAGCTCCACTGTGCAATCCCTGGGAAATGGCCTACGAGGCTATGGACGACATCTGCACACATGGATGACACAGGGGCATGACTAGGTGTACTTGGCACTCTACAGAGGTGGGGAGCCAGATGGCCTGCCTTATGGAGGGACCTTGCCTACTAAACTCGCCCTGGCCTAGGGAAACCCACATCCCACCTCCCCCACCCAGATACCTCCACTTCGCGCTAAATCAGAAAGATGGGAGTGTACTCACCCCCTTGTGGCTGCTGTGATGCCCTCAAGTGCCCATCCAACTCTGGGTACGCCACCGCCAGGATCCTGAGCATCAGGGGGGTCATGGTGCGACGGGCACCCCTCCCACGTTGGGAGGCCATCCCCAGCTGAGCCTCCGCCGTCTTCTTGCTCCAGCGGCGAATGTCCTACCATCTTTTCCGGCAGTGGGTGCTCCGTCTGTGGTAGACCCCCAGGGTCCGGACGTCCTTGGCGATGGCACGCCAAATATATTTTTTCTGGTGGGCGCTGACCTACATGATTTGTACAGGGGGAAGAGAAACTTATTAGCAACTGCACCATCACAGTCATTGGCCCCCATCCCTACCCTTGGCATGTGGCACATGCACTCACCATTGTTTCATGCACGCCGCACTCTCCCTTCTTCCTTCTTACATCCACCCCTCTCCACACAGGCATAGCGCATACAGCATGCTCCCAGTCTACTTACCTGTTTGTCTGGAGGACCGTAAAGTAGCGTGTACTGGGGAGGACCCCGTCCACGAGTTTATCCAACTCCTCCGATGTGAAGGCAGGGGCCCTTTCCCCAGACACTCGAGCCATTGTCTCTTCCAGACCGAGGTCACAGCAGCACTTGCAGTGTAGGTCCTCTCCTGTTGAAGATCAGGTGTCGAGTGATTGAACAGATAGAAAATGGCGGTCACGCCCGCGGCGGTGCGTACCGTCAGCGCCGGCGTACATCGTCATTGGCTCCTGGGATCCATAGGGTCCAGTGTTAACCAATGCAGCATTGCACCGCGGTCTTCGACCTTCTACCGCAACGATGTACAACGCCAGCGCAGTTAACTCACATCCCATTGTCCCACTTTAGAGGTCAGGCAGCCGCCATTTCAGGGGCCCACATGGCTTTATTTGTAACTGCGTCACACATACCTAGGCCTAGACTCAACACACATACAGGCCACTTTTCGGATTATGATTTGTGTTCTGTGTAAGCTGTGGGTACGTACCTCTGAGTTGGTTGACTCTGTGCTCGCTGTTGTGCTTCATAGGCACCGTCCGCTGGGACATGTGAGGAGATGGCGGCATCCTCCGGTGTACAGACCGCTGGTGGACCTATCGAAAATGGAGGAAAGACATGTGATCATCACATACAGGCTTGACCGTTCCACAATCCAGGAACTGTGTGCCCAGCTGGAGCCAGACCTGATGCCAGCTATCCGCCATCCCACAGGAATCCCCCCTCAAGTGCAGGTGCTGTCAGTGCTCCATTTCCTTGCAAGTGGGTCATTTCAAACAACAGTGGCCATAGCATCAGGGATGTCCCAGCCTATGTTTTCCAACATGTTGTCCAGAGTGTTGTCTGCCCTGCTGAAACACATGCGGAGCTACATCGTTTACCCTCAGGTGGAGGATTTGCCTACAGTGAAAGGTGATTTCTATGTCCTGGGACATATCCCCAACATCATAGGTACCATTAATGGGACACATGTGGCTTTGGTCCCGCCCACAGGAGTGAACAGGTGTACAGAAACTGGAAGAGTTATCATTCTATGAATGTGCAGATGGTATGTTTGGCAGACCAGTACATCTCCCATGTTAATGCCAAGTTCCCTGGCTCAGTGCATGACGCCTACATCCTGTGGAATAGCAGCATCCCTTATATAATGGGTCAACTCCAGAGGCACCGTGTGTGGCTATTAGGTGAGCACCTGGAAGCAAGTCAGTGGGAATGGTTGTCTGGGTCTGGGGTTATCCCTACAGGTTACTGTGTGTCTAACAGTTGTCCCTCGCCATTTGCAGGTGACTCTGGTTACCCCAACCTGTCATGGCTACTGACCCCAGTGAGGAATCCCAGGACAAGGGCAGAGGAACGCTACAATGAGCCCCATGGGCAAACACGGCGGATAATCGAGCGGACCTTCGGCCTCCTGAAGGACAGGTTCCGGTGCCTCCATATGACAGGTGGATCCCTATTCTACTCACCAAAGAAGGTGTGCCAGACAACAGGTGCCTTTTCTGCAGGAGGATGGTCCAGATGGCGGTATTGTTGCAGCTGTGGAGGCTGTGGACAGTGAAGATGAGGAAGCAGAAGAAGAGGACATCGACAACAGGGACTCTGTGATCCTGCAATATTTCCAGTGAGACACAGGTAAGAATACAAACCTGCCTACTACATGTACTTTAACACTACTACCTCTCAACTGTCTGTTGTTTTCACCCAGTGTATGGTCACTGAGTTGTCACTTTCCCTTACGATTTCACAGATGTGGGTCCCACTGTGTGACATCTGCTTTGATTCCTCATGGACTAGAGCTGTGTGACATAGGTATGTTGACATTACAATTGAAAGAGCTTTTTGCCACAGTAATTGATAATACACTAATTCGAAATCACAGACTGACTCCAGATTGTTTTGTGCTTCAAGGGTGTTTATTTAAGTGCTCAATATTGGAGGGGGTTGCAAAATGGGGAGGGGTGATGGTGGAGGTATGTCCATGGCAGAGTCCAGTCTATTGGTATCACAGGTGCATTGCCCAAATGGGCATAGTAATTGGAGCTGGGGCAGTTTAAGGATGGACAGGGTGACAAAGTGGGACAGAAAGATGACATTCAGGGTGGTCTCATTTCTTGGTGGGGGTCTTGGCATTGTTCTCTGCCTTTGTCCTGGATCTCAGGGACCATTTGCAGGGTGGTTCTCCCTCTGCAGGGGGTGGGGTGCTGGTGTGGTGGTCCTGTGGTGGTGCCTCCTGTCCACTAGCGCCGGCGGAGGTGGTGGGCAGTTCATCATCCAGGCTGGTGTCAGGGGCTCCTTGTTGTTCCACAGTGTCCCTCCTGGTGTTGAGGACTTCCTTCAGCACCCCTACGATGGTGCCCAGGGTGGAATTGATGGCTCTGAGTTCCTCCCTAAAGCCCAAATACTGTTCCTCCTGCAGGCGCTGGGTCTCCTGAAACTTGGCCAGTACCGTTGCCATCGTCTCCTGGGAGTGGTGGTAGGCTCCCATGATGTTGGAGAGGGCCTCGTGGAGAGTGGGTTCCCTTGGTCTGTCCTCCCCCTGTCGCACAGCAGCCCTCCCAGTTCCCCTGTGTTCCTGGGCCTCCGTCCCCTGAACGGTGTGCCCACTGCCACTGCCCCCAGGTCCCTGTTGTTGTTGGGGTGGTGGGTTAGCCTGGGTTCCCTGTAGTGTTGGACACACTGCTGATTGACGTGTCCTGGGGACAGAGGTATGGGCCCGCTGGGTGGGTGCTGTGCTGGTGTTTCCAGAGGGGGGAAGCTATGCTGGCATACTGGCCTATGCCAGTGTGAGGGGAACCGACTGTCCTGAGGTCCCCGATGGGCCGGGCTGGTCATCTAGATCCAGTTGGACAGAGCTGCTCTCATCACTGTGGGCCTCTTCTGTTGGTGGTGTGGACATGTCTGGACCCTCCTGTGCGGTGACATTGGGTAGGGGTCCTGCAGGGGTGCAAAAGCATGATTATTGCATCTGTGTGTGCCATGGTGTGCAATGGGTGGGTGACCGTGTACCCCAGTGCTTGCATTCCTGTGTGGGACCTTGTGTGATGATGGTTTAGGGGGGTGTATGGGTTTGTGCAGTGGGCATGCTTTGGTGTTGGTTGTCCATGCTTTGTTGTTGCATGCAGGACTTGGTGATGGGATGTGTGGTTTCTGATATTGGGACATTTGTGAGGAGTTGGATTGATGGGGGTGAGGGTGGGGGTATGTGAAGGCATGCAGGTAGGGTGGGGGATGTAATAGTTAAAAGTTGACTTACCAGAGTCCATTACTCCTGCTACTCCTGCGAGGCCCTCAGGATGCAGAATCGCCAAGACCTGCTCCTCCCATGTTGTTAGTTGTGGGGAGGAGATGGGGGTCCGCTGCCAGTCTGCTGAACCGCAAGGTGGTGCCTTGAGACCACGAAACGCACCTTCCCCCGTAGGTCGTTCCACCTCTTCCTAATGTCATCCCTATTTCTTGGGTGCTGTCCCACTGAGTTGACCCTGTCCACTATTCTTCGCCATAGCTCCATCTTCCTAGCAATGGAAGTGTGCTGCACCTGTGATCCGAATAGTTGTGGCTCTACCTGGATGATTTCCTCCACCATGACCCTGAGCTCGTCCTCCGAGAACCTGGGGTGTCTTTGCCGTGCCATGGGGTGGTGTGGGTGATGTGTGGGGTGTGTAGTGATAAGTGTGCTGATATGTAGTGGTGTGTTGTGTGAGGTGCGTGGAAGTTATGTGGGTGATGGTCTGGTGTGTCTGTGGATGCTAGTATTGTTGATGATGGTGTCTCTCTATGGCCTTCTCTCGGTGATTCTGGTCGTAGGGGTTTGTGGGTGATGTGGGTGTGTGTTTTATATAGTATTGGGTGTGTGGGAGTGGTGTGTGTATGTGTATCAGATGTGTGTATTTTGAATTGTCCAATGTGGCTGTGTTTTGTAAATGTGTGTGTATTTTGAGGACGGCGGTGTGTACCGCCAATGGAATACTGCGGTTGCAAGACCGCCACGATGATTCGTGTGTCGTGATAGTGTGGGCGTATTTCTGTTGGCGTGATGGTGGTGGATTTGTTTTCGGCAGTTTATCACTGACTTTTGGTGTGGCGGACTTGTGTGGGTGTCTGAATTTTGGCAGATTCCATGCTGTGGGTCATAATAGCTGTTGTGGATTTCCGCGGACGCGGCGGTGTGTTGGCGGTGTTTTGCACGGCGGTAAGCGGCTTTTACCGCCAATGTTGTAATGACTGCCTATGTGTTCTATATTTTTTATTTAAATTTACTTCATAGTTTTCAAGGTTCGAAGTGCCATAAGGACTATTTGTTTCAGTGCACACACAAACTGGAGGCTATTGCGTTCATTGATGTACACGGGCCAATGCAATGTCAATAAATTGTGTTGGTTGTGTTTATTGGCACTGGCATATCTGCATAGGCACGTTGTAAACAACTGTCATGTGTTTGTGTTAAGTTTTTCTTGTACATGGAGGAAGCACGTTGACCTCTGTAACATGGGAGCATAATGAAGTTGGTGTGAGAACAAGGGGTGCCCAGAGGGCGGACAAACCAGCGGGCTAGTCATGGAAGAGCAGCTGAGGAGAGACATAGAATGAGTTGATGGGGAGAGTATGTGAAGAGGGAAAAATAAAGTGAGAGGAAGAAGAGAACGGAACAGAATTGAGAAAGAGATGCTGAAGGGGAGCCGAAAAAGTATGGAAAGTGAGTTGGGTCTGAGAGAGGGTGATAGAAAGAAGGTAGACAAGCAAAATGTATGATTGGTAGAACAAATGAGAAATAGATAGTGAGTGAGTAAGGGTGATGAAAGAGAGAAAAGAGTGTGAAAGTGACAAGAGAAAGATGTGAAATAGAGTGAAGGTTACATGGGGAGAAGGCAGAGTGTGCGTGAAAAAGGCACGAAGAGAAATAAAAGACAAAGGCGGGAGAGAGCATCTCATAAAGGACAGAGAGATAAAGAAGGGAGACCAGGTGAGTGAAATTTCCAAAGGGTGAGTGGCTGAAACAAGTAGAAAGGCAGGGGCAGAAAATATAAAGAAGAATAATAGAGAAGATGTAGGTAGACCAAAAGCGACTGAGTAAGAGAGAATGGGAAAAATGAGAGGTGAGAAAGAGAGTGAATACAGAAGAAGAAAGCAGGAAGAGAGAGAGTGAAAGGGGTGTCACTGTAAATATGTCTAGGATTTTAGACTATATATGCATGGTTGGACAAACTCTAGTTTCACAGCATGTTTGCCAGGAAGATTTGAACCTCGAGGCGCTGTGATGCAGCAGTAGCCAAGAAAAATGATGTCCATGCTGCTGCATGTGCATGAATATGCAGAGCATAAGAAGACCACTACTGTCACTTGTGTACTGTCATACCATCACATGCTAAGTGAAACATTAGCTAACAGATAACAGAAAGCGTTCACAAAACAGAAAGCAGCAACCATGACACCAAGCTACCCAAATTCCCTGCTGTGGGATTACAAATCCTATAAAGCCTTATATCAGATAGGGATACAGTATCTACTTGTTCATTAGCATGGTGTATTGTTCTGAGACAAATTGAATTAAATGATGATATCTTTACATCGCCTTGTTTAACAATGAATCTGCTAGCCCATGGTATGCCTCTGTAAGTCCCACCTGTGCACTTTACCTCCCATTACACTGGACTAAAAATCCAAACAGCCTGTTACAATGTCATGAACCATGTTTGAACCATTTTTTGAGTTTAAATGCTGAGTTTTTTTAATATAAAGATGATACAATAATGAAGAAATATGTAAAATACAACATTGTAAGGATAGAAGATAAGAAAATAATAAAAAAGTAGGGGGAGCAGGGGAAGGGGAAGCCTATACATAAGTCAGATAAAAATAAATAATAAATGCATAAATATCTGTAAATATGAGCTAATTGATTATATAGTAAACAAGCAGTATATAATAAACGAATAAACAATCATAACTAGAAATCAGGGGGGGTTAGAGTACTTCTTGGGTATTAGCAAATGAGTGTTTGGTGGTTTCATTTAGATATTTTGTAATTGGTGACTAAAGTTCTTGCTGTTTTCAAACAGGAGAGGTAGGATGCATGTATGCAGTATCTAGTCTATGATTATAACAAACTGCGTACCACCATGCTTTAGACGACAGCTGTTTAGAGTCTTTCCAGTGGGTGGTAATTTGATGAAAACCAATTACTTGAAGGAGATCAATTATTTGCACATTGAATTAAACATTAATTCATACATCAGAAGTGCTTCCTAAAAACAGATTGGAGATAGAATATGGTATGTTTGTGTATAAAATGAAATTTATTTGGGCCCAAATTTGTAACCAAAAATTAGAGACATCAGGACATGTAAATACCAGGTTTATTAGGTCAGTGTGCTGCATGAAACATGGCCAACATGTCTCTGGAGTGTCCGAGTTAAGTTTATGAAGAGAAGCAGGTGTTATAAAAAGTGTACTGCATATAAAAAAAAGTGTTTGTATTGTGTTTGCTACCCGAGAGAATATCCTAATTTTGGTCCAAATCTGTTTCCAGGTTGAAATAGGTATAGTGATATGAAGGTTATTTTCCCAAGCTAGTTCATTGTAGGATTTAAGTCTATCATTCGCATTGCATTGTAATATTGAATAAATCGAAGGAGTTTCTGTATTTGTTCATAGGAGGTTAGTAAGATTGATGGGTGTTGATATGCTGTGGGTGGAAGGAAGGACTGGAAGTGAGTATATGATTGAGAAGTTGTGTTTTTTAGAGTCATGAATCTGTGACGAGAGTTGGATGGAAGGCCAAAACGTGTTTGAGCTTGGGAGAAGGATATAGGTGAATTCTCATGATATACCTGTTTAACCCAAATTAAACCTTTAGACCTCCAGGTTGACCAATAAATAGGTCTATTATTTATTTGTATGAAATGGTTGTGCCAAATGGTAGAATCCAAAAAGAGTTTCAAGTCTAAAGGGGTGCATGGGACGACCAAAGCCAACAGTTTACATGTGTGTCCAAATATAGGATTAGATCATTTTTTAGGATTTTGCATGACGGTTAGCAATTCACAAAAAGAAGAAGGGGATAAGAGATTGCTTTCTAAGTCTATCCATACTGGAGTGTACAGAGAAGTGGATGTGATCCAATTTTGTTCAATATGAACGCTTTGTGATAATTAGCAAAGTCTGGGAAGTTTATACCCCTTCTACTTTAGGATGTTTCAATTTAAGTAATGTCATGCGAGGGTTTTCTTTGTTCCAGAGGAAAGAAGATAGAGTTAAGTAGATTTTCTTGTATGATTTAAGTGGAATGTTCAAAGGAATATTAGATATAGTGCAAAGGATAATGGGAACTAACATCTTTTTGATAGTGTCTAATTGCCCTCCAAGATTAAGGTAGAGGATGCCACTTATTTGTTAATAGTGTGATTTTTTTTTAATGAAAGTGTCTAAATTGATAGAGAGACGATGTATTAAGTGATTGATTAAATTGAGGGTCGAGGTATTTAAGGTGAGTAGGCTGCCATTTGAAATTGGAAGAAGAAAAATATTGTTTAAAGGTAAATGTATTTAAAGATAAAATTCTGCATTTATCAGTATTTAGTTTATTCCAAGATACTAAAGCATTTGATGTAACCTCAGACATAAAAGCGGGAAGAAGAGAATGAGGTTATGATATGAATAAGAGCATATCATCTGTATATGCAGCTAATTTAATTTGTTGAGCATTACGAGAGAATTCATGAATATGAACATTTTGCCTTTTCCTTGATAGAAATGGTTCAAAAGCAAGGTTAAAAAGGAAAAGAGAAAGGGGACAGCCTTGTCTCACCCCTCTACCAAGAGTAAAATATGAGGAAGTCCGCCCGTTATCACAGATAGCAGCTTGAGGGGAAGAATATAAAAGTGATATTAAGTTGATGATTTTGGGGCCAAATTCAAAGCAGTCAAGTGTATGAAATAAAAATAACCAGTTTACTCAATCAAAAGCTTTCTCAACATCTTAAGCAATGGCTGCCAGAGATTCAGGCAAATCAGAAGACGTGGATATAATATCAAAGAACAAGTGTGTGTTATCTGAGAGATATCTACCTGATACAGAACCCAACTGTTCTTTCCCTAAAAGATCAGGGAGAAAGGATTCCAGTCTGGTGGCAAGTGCTTTAGAGAAAATTGTATAGTCTAAATTTACTTAGGAAATGGGTCTGTCATTTTTGCAATCCTTTCCATCCTATGGAATGAGGCAGATGAGTGCGGCAAGAAACGTTCCGGATGAAATAGAAGAGTTACACAAGGAATGGATTAGAGTACATAATTTGGGCAGAAGAATTTTAGAGAAGTATATATAAAATTCTGCTGTGAAACCATCTGGACTTGGGGCTAGATCTTTTTAAGGTATAGCAGAGCAAGATGTAGTTGTGTAGAAGAAATATCTTCTTCCAAGGATGCAAAATCTAGGTGAGGAGAAACAGGTTTTTGAATAGAGGACAAATATTGTAGAATATTGTAGAATATCAGGATCAGATGGTTTGTGTTTGGGTGTATGTAGTTTGGTATAGAAGGTGCAAAATTGATTTAAAATATTTGAGTCTCTGGAGTAGGTCTGATCAGTATCATCTATGATAGATTCAATGAATAATTTATTTTGAGTAATTTTAAGGTAATTTGCTAATAACTTCCCAGATTTGTTTGGGCCTCCATGATATTTTGCTCTAGATTTGAAAAGATAAGATGAAGATGAGTCTCTGCATAATTTATAAAAATGCAGCTTAGCTTTGATTAGTTGTTGTAGCGAGTGCTGTGTGAGGTGTAATAAGTGTGTTCAATGCATTTGATGTCTTCGAATAGTCGAGTAGATTGAACCTAGAGTGCTTCTTTTTCTTAGAAACATAATTATTAATAATAAATTAAATCATGAGCGGAAGCTTTGAAGGTATCTCAAGTGATGTGAAAGGGGATATTGTCTGAAAGATTAAAATGAAAGTATTCATGGACGAAGGAAGTGAAATAAGAAGTGAAAGTGGTACCTAATAGTAAGGAGTTGTTAAATCTCCACCTCCTAGGAGAGTCATGTTTAGTTAGAAGATGTAATTGAATTGAGACTGGTGCATGGTAGGAGATAAAAATTGTGCCAGTGTCTGCAGCGTGTACAGATCGGGTGAGATGATGTGAAATGAAAATGTAATCTATTCGAGACTGTGTGTGATGAAAAGGGGAAAAATAAGTGTATTCCCTCAAGGATGGGTTACATATCTTACAAATCTTCCTGGCAAACATGCTGTGAAACTAGAGTTTGTCCAACCATGCATTACATAATCGCCAAGCATCCGTCAAGTGACATTGGTGGATATCTTGTACACATGTGGTTTGTGATTTATTTGGGGTATAGTGTAATGATGAGTGTCTATCAAGAAAGAGGTAAACAAAAGTATTGCAATCACCTGCTAATATCAGACTTTCATCTGGGTATTGCAAGAGTTTCTGGAACAAAAACTGACAATCAGGAGCATTGGGACTTTATACATTGAGCAAAACAATTGGAATTGTATTAAGAAATAATTTGAGTAGCATCCATCCTTCAGAATCCTTTTCTTGTGATATCGATTGAACCTTTAAGGATTTGTGACATAAAATTATAACATTTTTCTTACCATTGCTCAGTGAAAAAATCACTTCACCTACCCACCCTTTGCGTAACTTTATACATCCATGCTCCTTAAGATGAGACTCTTGTAAAAAGGCAATCTACAGTATGCATTAAGTTTTGACAAGTGTTTGAAGACTCTTTGACGTTTGATAGAAGAGTTTAAACCCCTGACATTCCAAGAAATTTATGTCACAACCATTTAAAAAGGACAATGTATTTGATAAAATCAGATCTATCTGTGCAGAAAATGTAAGCCATAGTAAAGAATATGACATATGATAAAAAGGAGATAATTGTAAACATTTTAGGTATAACAGGCAGAACAGTAAAATCAGAACAATTAGAATGAAAGGAGAGAGGATAAAAAAGAAAAGGTTAGTGAGGTGGAGAAGTAAAGATAAGGTGAGATGGGTAGAAAAAAAGACGTGTGAAACAAGAAATACAACAAATAAAAAAACATACCGACGATATTGTTGAGGAAGACGGGGGGGAGGTCACATGTGAAGACAGGATGTCAAAACTCTAGAGGGAAGGTAGTAGTAGCGGCTCGTGGCCGGTTAAGGAGGGGGCAGGGCAGAGAGGCGCAGGAGGGGACAGGGGAGGAAATAAACATTTAATTAAAAAAAAGTCTCTTACCTCCTCAGCCACTGCTCTATCCCTTGACACTCCATGCTGCAGGCACAGGCTCCCCAGGAGCGCCCTCAGGCAGACAAGGAGACTGTTCAGGCTCTTTCCAGCCCAGCAACTGTGTTTTGGCCAAAACGCCCGGCCAAACACACATGCACTGTGAAGGGAGAGTGCTGAGCAATCTCCCTCAGTGCATGTCACCCCCGTGACCCAACCTCTTTCAAAGAAAACGATAATAAACATTGTTTATTAACATTTTCTTTAAAAGGTTTTGCAGCTGCCGCTTCTGGCAGGGGGGCGACGTTCCTCTGCCCAAACAGAGGAGCCGCCACTGGAAAGGAGGCATACAAAGGCAATATAGATGTAACAGATGACAGGAACATGTGACATCACATTGTCAGCTCCGTGAGAGAAATGTTAGTTAGTTCAAGATAAGTTAAAAAAAGTTTAAAGTATGCAAAATATTAGTATTTCATGAAGTCAAACTAGAAAAGGAAGCAATAACAATAACACATTGTTCCAACAAGTTCTGTTTGACTCTGAAGAGAAGCAAATAGGAAAGAAGAGAACGAGAAAACTAAAACATAATCTTCATTTTAATGAACAAGCTGATGTTGATATGTCCATATTTTCCATATTTTCCTCATATGTTGTTGTCTTAGTATTATAAGTGACTTTGAAGAGACAAGGATGGAAGAGCCCAAAACCTGCTCCAAGTGAGCGCAACATTGACTGCATGTTAAAGAAGTCTCTCCATCAGTCTGCAGTGCTTTTAGCATAATCCTGAGAGAAAAAGATTATGTCCATACCAAGAGATATGTTTAGTCTGTCTGGCAGCTGAAGTAATCTGCATTAGTTCAGTGTACTCCAGAAAATACAGTATGACTGCTCAAGGTTTTTTAGAGATGGTCGGAAGTTTGGAGGGATGATCTAGTCAAAAAGCACGTTGAATATTAAATGGTGAACCTTCAGGTAATTTCAAGATCTGTGGCATGAAAGTTTTGAAAGAAGAGATGGGATTTGTTCCTTTTGTGCCTTCAGGTAGACCATATATGTGAAGGTTACTTATTTTATTGTGGTTTTCCACACCTTTGACTTGTTTACGCAGGGTAATTACCTGGTCTTATAGAGAATTTACTTTGAAGGGAGTGTCTTTAAAGCCTGAGATTTGCTGCTCTACATCGGATACTCATTCCTCCATAAGAGTCTACCTATCAGTAAGATTTTGTAATTTGGCATGTCTTCCATAAAGGGACCCAAGGTTCTTATTTCCTCTCATAATAAATCAAAGGAAGTGTTAGGTAGAGACTTAGTAGGAGATGAGTGATCTTTCATACATAATTTGTCTATAAGCCCCATAGCATTTAAAAATTAAAGATGTATGAAGGGAACAATTTATCTGATGTGGAAGCAATGTAGTCAGGAAGGCTGTAAGAATTTCTCAAAGATACTGAGGCACAGGAATGTCGTGAAGTGGAAGAAATTTTCAAGTTAATAAAAAAATGAGTTACTTCCAATTAACAGACGTTCATTTTAGTGATTTGCTATTTCCTCACGTCTCTTCATTAATGGCGCTCACATGTGTGGAAGCACAGATGCGTTGCCGCAAAGAATTAATTCTGCGCTCCTATGTAGAAAAAGATAAAAAGTGTGTCGACCTCCTTACTTTAGGTATAGTGATGCATGGTTAAATAGGCATTTCGGAGGACAAAGCTGCATTCCTGAGGCTACTTCAGTCGCCGTCCCACTGAGCCTCAGTGGTGGGCCACCATCCTTTTCGGGGCCAAGCCACACCACACTCACAATGCTTGAACCATATTTAAGCCAGCAGGTGTAAAAAAATGTAAGAAATGCTCAGCCCAGCAACTCAGGCGGAGAAGCTACTGACGACGGTAATGACACGAAGCACAGTGAGGATAGCAGTGCTCTGAGCACTCAGTGCTTCAATAAGTGAGCAGTTTTTGCTCAGGGATGTAGCTTCAGGGTGTGGCTATTTGGAGGGTTATACCCCGCAATAAATGTATTTTCTGATGAATGGTTGGGTAGAGGTGCTTTCACTCAGATATGGTGGGTTGTCAGATTTCACCTGTTATTGTACACACACACACTCTTTCTCATCTCTGCTGTGAAACCCTCAAAACTGTTGATTTTTGTTACAAAATATGGTGTTTCTCTCCCTTTCCACTTCCTCTTAAGTCCCTCCCATGTATTTTGACATTATATGCCAGCGTGATTGCCAGTAATTCTGATGTTCACCCCTCCCCCAATCTTACTGACCAAGCTGCGCCCCTGATTTTGCTGCCTGAGAATGGCAGTTGCCACCTTTCCATAACAAATAGGATACATTGAAACTATGTGGGATTTAATTTTTTACAGAATAGCCTTTAGCAACCATTTAACAGTTTGAAAGTGCAGAGTATGCACCTGAACTGCCACCCTCAGACTCACCTCTGTAAAATAAACAAGGAACAGAGCTAAATAGTTTTGTTATGGGCAGTATAAAAAGATGGCAGCTGGTGCAGTGTGTATTGGAAAAGCCAACGACCCATCAGCATGAACAAAAGACAACAAAAAGGGCCAGAGTGCAGTAAATGTGGCAGCAGTGTTGATATGCCATTATCAGATGAGCAAAACTAAATAAATAATTAAGGTACAACACCTTATTGGACATTACTTCCACGTCCCTTGTCCTCAACCCAGTCATCACTATTGAGGATTGTAACCAATCACAGGAAACAAAAGCAGGAAATGTAAAATAATCCCACCAACCCTTCGGCAGGGCTAGAAACACATAGCCTTACCTTAGCACTTCCTGAAATACCAAGCCCTACAAAGGCCCGATACCTGGAAGGTGAGTGGGAAGTATGACTGGATCGAGGACAAGTAAGACTAGGAGTAATACAGATTACTGGAAATATTCAGGCAATATACGGCCAGGATACCAAGAATATGTTTGAAATCCCTCCCATTGTCAACGGAGCAAGCCTTCTGTACTTCCTGTAATGGGGAGACAGCTGTCAATCTCCCACTGTGTATTGAAGACTTTTAAAGGGACGGGCTGCTCGGCGACACCATGAAGGGAGACAACAAATGCTTTTTTCTGCACACTCTACCCAACTGCCCCGTAGCTTGAGATATGCTCAGCTGATGGTGGCATAAACAAATCTGTCTACAAAGCCTCTAACTAGTATGGAGGCAACAACAAGGCTCCCTGTGGAAGCGTGCACATATGCTGTTATTCTGCTGCTCCAAATACAGGAGTAAGGAGATTGTGGAAGCAAGTGAGAGCTTTTTGAGCACTTGACACCTGCCTGCACCTGCACCTAAAAACACCAGCTCCTAGACAGGAGGAGACATTAAATAACAACTGGTATTGGAAAAACTGAATACATCCTAGCGGAAGTCCAAAACAAAATGCAAAACAGTTTTTTAGGAAAAAACAAACATTGCAGCCACTATCCCTGACACCGAAAGGGGCTACTTATTGTGCAGCAGTGCACAATGTACACTAACAAAATGCAGCCACCCACATTTAGGTAAGTCAATGGTGAAATTGACTATTCAAAAAAGAATCTGATTGTCTGTCATTATTAGAGGAGATGGGACGTCAGATAGAGTTTCTGTCTCACATATCTTTTGATGTGGTTAGATCAGCCACTCTTGCAGCGGGTGCCTCTTTTGCAGCTAGGAGGAATTTGTATCTTAGAGGTTGGAACACAGATGCAGCTCGAAGGGCAGCTGCGCTGAAGATGCCATTCAAGAAGTCCAGGCTGTTTGGTGTTGAGTTGGAACATAAGCTTCTCTAGTCCCTTAAGAATTAAATCCTCTTTTCATCAACCATCAAGACATCAGCTGAGTCATGATTCTTCTGGTAAATGCCAGAACAGATTGTTTTATTTTAAGTACTATAGAAAACAGAAGCCAGAGGCAGGTGTAAAGAGTCAGTATTTCTGATTATGACTGGACTCTCAGCACTTTGTTAAGGGTCGGACATCAGACTCAGAAATTCTTTTTACAAATGGAACTGATAATGATGGATGTTTGGATACCTCAGTTGGTCGAGAGAGGTGATCAAATGGAGTTCCTTTCAGCTCTATGTGGTATGGGTACCATTCATACTCCTCTGCCTCGAGCTCCAGCAAGACAAAGGCTCTGTCAGAGGGGTTCCTGGCTCTTTGGGGAAAACGAGCCATTGTTCCAATCCACAAAAAGGAGAGAGGACAAGGGTTCTACTCAAGAATGTTTCTTGTTTTAATGTTCTCAGGGAAGTATCGTCTCGTCATCGACCTGAAGTATCTCAACAAATTAATTAAAAGTATAATGTTTGAGATGGAGACACTTCAGAGTATCATCCCTTTTGTGGTTCTAAAAATTCTGGACCCATGTAATTTACTTTGCCACAGCAGTACGATTTTAGTATCAAAAGACCGATAATGACTAGTACACTAAGCATGAGCATTTTCGCTCAATTCCAGCAGCGTTTTCACCTCGAAATCGCCATTTTCGTCCTGCACTCGTGGCTCCCATTTTATACACGGCAGCCATTTTAAATGTTGCCCTCACATAGGCTTATAATACAGTCAGATTTGATTCCAAGGACACGTACACCTTGATTGACTTTTCTCTGACCTGGGCAAGCTGGAACCATTGCCTCAGGCCAAACCTGTTTGGTCAGTCCCTCTCCCAGTGGCCGAATCAGATAGCATCAAGGCACATCATGCCATAAAACCCTTATTATCGCTCACACACCCTGCCTAATCTTGCTGACACCTGCACCTGCTCTTTTTTTCTTCTTACTTTACGAGGGGGAGGTGCCCGTTTTTATTGGGGGTCCACACTTATCTGATGTAAAATACTAGGCCTTGCCGGGTAATTTATTATGGGTTGGATGACATGAAATATGAGGTTTCATCATGACACTGTTTTTTCCTTTGTAGTGAAAACATGTGAATGACCAACCAAAATGTCAAGAATGTTTGCCTGAAGCTTAAAAAACTGTATATAAGGAAACCTGACTTTGCATTGAAACACAGTCTCCTGAGAACATACAAACCGTGCTGTTGTACTTCTAGGACGCTTGTCACTTGGTTGCAGCCAATAAATTTGATCTTTGACTTCACCTAGAAGACTCTGAGTTTCTGTGGTCTGAATCAGGAAAGTACCCGAGGTCTTTGGGTGTACCCTGGCACCGCTGGGTTACCGGATCAGTACCGGTTCTGAAAAACCCAGTACCTCAGTTGGCGCCCAAACGTGGGGCGATACCAGCGGTACCGGTCCAAGCCTGAGGTCCGTGGGGAGCTTTGTGTGAAAATTCTGGAGGAAGGCCGCCACTTCATCGACCCCTGCATGTCGACGTGGTCCGAAAGTCTTTGCTGCGAGGTTCCCCGCTTCCCGACGGCTACGAAGGACTGCTGCCCTGGCTATCGCCCTGATTTGGACCCTTGATTTTTGGTAGAGCGAAACGATAAGACGAGTCTTCTGGTGACGTCATCGATATTTTCAGTTAAGTATAAGTGGAGCGTCTCCCAGTCCTTAGTTGGACACTTGGTTTGGTCCTTAGTTGGACACTTGGTTTGGTCCTTAGTTGGACACTTGGTTTGGTCCTTAAGTTGGACATTTGGTTTGGTATCCCTTCGGGATCACTTTGATTTGGAACTTGCAAGTACCAAAGCCGAAGGACTCGTGTATTCACGAGACTATCGTAAATGATAATCCTTTGAAGTTTGAAGCTAGACTAGTGAGCGAAGATGCCTGGTCTTAGCAGACTTGGAAATTTGTTTTGTCTTGGTTGTAAAAGGGACTCCCGGTTGGAGGACTCATGTCCGGTTCCTCCGATTGGAACTCCAACCTATGAACTATATGTGAAGCACGGAGTGGGCCCCATCACGTTTAATAAAGTATGGGTCCGCTATTCTTGGAAATAATTGAGAAAAGTTTTTTTTTTTTTTTCTTGTAAATATGACTTACAACTAGGATCTGCAAACGGTTCTGTAAGTAAATTGCGACGGCGCTATTTATGAAAAATGGCTAAAGCGCGCTGTATTGTGTGTACTGAGTGTTTTCTGTTTATATCTGAAATGAGCTCAATGTGTGTTTGTGGGTCTTCTTGATGTTTACAGTTTGTTAAGTAAAATGTTGGTTAATTAATATTAAGTAGAAACTTAGAAAAAATCCAGAAATGAACCATGTGATGTGCTAACATAGCTATATGTTGCTCTTTAATTTATAGAATGAGCAATTGTGCACATATACAAAACTGCCGTTAAATGCTTAATAAATTAGAAAACACATTCAATAGATATAAATAGGGCCCCCAAAAAAATCGAAATTATCTATTTTTGCAACAAAAAAAAAATACATTTACAGCATTTTTCTTAGATGCATTGTATTAGATGTTCACAGGCAAACTTTTCAGCTGCAGTATATTTGATAGGAATGTTCAATTCAGCCAGCACTTTCCCAGTTAAACACGGGTGGAATTTTGCATAACCTTCCTTTTAAATGAAAGTGGCGCAAAAATGTAACGCATTTCAAGTTAGGCTTATGCGCTTAGGCTTGTGAGTTAATGTATCCCAAATAATAGGCAAGGGATGCAGCTTGCTTTTACATGTGGAATTATAAAAAAAAAAAGAATAATTTTTTATTTTATTTTATTTTTTTAAGAAAATTATTAATTATGGAAAAATTATGTAAAAAATAAGTGTCTTTCAAAATCGTTTTTTAATATTTATAAAGCTTAATACCTATACTATGACCTCCTAACATTAAAATTTAATTTAAGTTATGTTGCACCGCTAAAATGACATTTGTATGTGCAATTTTCCCTTGGCGCAGGAGCAAACAAGCTCATTTCTATAAAGTATAAGTTAATATTTTCAATGGCTGACTCATGGATTGTGTAATAGACATTCTGGTAATGCATATTATGCAAGAAAATTGTAGGATATTGATTTTTTAATGCCTAAAATATCAAAGTCGATTTTGGGCAAAAACACTGTTTAAACTGCATTTTCTTTCATTCAGAGTACTTTTTAAAGTGTCTCAGGCTTCAGTAAATGCATACATTTAGGTTTGATATATATTTGCAGGTTGTGCCTTCTTATGATTCAATGAGTCAATGTGCCAGTACAAAGGCTTGTTTTAATATCAAGGTTGAAGGTTCTAACTTCAGCTGGGCCTACTGAGACGTTCATTCATTCGAGGTTGATGAAATATGTACCATTGCATGGGATTGCAACAAGCATTTATTCTAACAACTGGTATGTGTGTTATTAAGGTTTGTGAATTATTCACAGTAAATGTAGTTTAATAATCTGGAAATAGAGATACATTTTTTTAGCGCCTAAAAAGGAATTTATTTTTATTTTTAAATAGAGTGAATTATTGCAGGTTAGAAGGAAAATAGAAAGGCCTACTGTCTTTGACAGATTCAGAGTGGCAGAAGCTAGGAGAGCTACAGAGGCTGACTCAAGTCATGCTCCTGAGATGCTATCTTTAGTTTTCCCATAAACAATGGAGGAGGCTGTCATGTTGACACTTGTGACCTTTTAAATTAGGGCCTTGTCTCTGTGAAATGCAGAATGACCCTACCGGGCCTCTAAAAGTGGGATTTCTGGTTTCTCCAGAAGAACATCAATACAATTAAAGAACTTAATTCCAAAGGGAAAATATAAAAAAAGGGGTTTCTTCGAAAGTCCCAACATCATGTTAAATGCTCTGCAGAACTGATACATTTGCGTCTCCGCTCTAAAAAAATAAAATTATGCCTGCTAGTTGCTTTTATTTGACAGAAAACGAAGTGTTGCATTAAGTCTTAGACAGAAACTAAGATGCAGCCCTTTTTTAAAAATTTTTGAAGGCTACATGCCTTAATGAGAACGATTTGCCAATTAAGACTTATTTTTCACAGTGGAAATTGTAGGTGCCAAATTAATATGGAGTGTCAGTGTAACAATTTTTACTTTTAGAAAGGTAAAACTAAGGTGGCTTGATGTTGCGAAGTAACTGACAAGAGGGTAACAGTTAAGTAATGGAAATTTATTTTCATGTATTTGGTCCTATCATGAATTGTTCTTGCTGGTCCTGTATGTTAAAAGAGAAACAGTAAAGTTATATTTGACAGCAGATTTCCATTGCCTGGTGATCTACTGTCAAAAGGAGGGTAAGGATTTTAAACCTGACAAATTAAACAGGCCCAAATATTGGGTTTTGGGCTGCAGGTTTACAGTGCATAAAGTACATGACATGGTGTTGTGTGTCACCGCTTATTCACACAAGCTATTGTTTTGTCTATGCTTTTTGTGCTTGATACACAGCAAGTATATCTGATAGCTTGACGTTTTGTGCGTTTTTTAATTTTTTATTTGTTTTTTTTTGCATGTTTGTTGCTGCTTTTGATACTATTACAAGCTCCCCTGTGTTGTGAGGGGATGGTCATGACGATGCCCATCGCTACGCAACAGTTGGTTGAACTTGTTCTGGTTACTAAATTCCACAGATAATGATATTTCATGCTGTGAACATAAAAGACAACACTTCACCAGTGAATGTCTATTTGGCTATAATGGTATTGAAGGAAAATAAAAAGAGATATACAGGATCAAAGTGTGTCACCTGCAGTTAGTCACGTTACTGCCCCTTCCCTTAAAGGAACAGGCAGCCCTACATTTATGTAGCCTTGATTGGACCTAAGGATGAAATTATAGATCTGTGACTCAAGGTGGCCTAATTTCTATATTACATTAGTTAATGATGTTCTGTTTCCTAAGTAGCATATGGCTTTCGTTCCTTAAAAGAAAACCAGGTTTTCATTTTTTCCTGAAGAAGGAACTGAAACATTAGCTAGGAGTACCGTATATGGTGTAGTCGCCAACGGTAGAGTTAAAATTTGTGTAACTTTGGCCTTTGTGTATCACCTGTACTCTTGGTGTTGTGTCACATGCCTGACTATCACCCAAATAATTTTTTTTGTTCTTTCTATAGATTTTTTCTTTGGTTACTTCCCCTGACCAATGTCGCACCATGCTTAGTTATTGAGATTTTAGCTATGTCCTAGTCCCATTTCTCTTTTTCGAATTCCTTTCACCAGTCAGCCCTTTTATTATTATTGATGTATTGTTCAGGTTCACATTTCCAGACTGCAGTGATGTACCAGGGACCCCCATGTTATGTATAATTCCCTTTGGTATGACCAGACTGGTTTTCAAGAATTTGCCTGCTTCAATGTTTTCCAGCCTGACTGTCAGGGTAGCGATAGACTGGTTAACTGACTCAATATTATAGTAAGACAAGTTTTTCATCTCAATAGGAGATATCTTATGTTTACCTTTTTGAACATGACGAATTTTCAATGTCTATTTTAATTTGGTTTTCGGTTCCCTTCTGTTCCTGCTACTTTAATTTTTGGTGGGATCAGATGTGTCCTAATCATGCAAATATCAGGACCCTCTAGTTCTTGTCTTTTTGTTTGCACATTTGACTATTAGCCTATGTATTGCATAGTGCACCTGATGCACAGTTTTTAAAGGAAGGTTTCTACATGTCCCTGATAATCGGTATCATGTGATTTCTCTATTGAGATGTTGTAAGGTAAGGAGGAACACCTAGACTTAATCATTGAGGAAAATATGTGTTTACCCCATTAGACAATGCCACTGTGTGAGGAAATCCATTCAGATAGAATTCTCATGTAGCTATAGATGGCAGAGAATAATGGAGAGAACTGAATTAAAGATGCTACAGACCCTGTTTTGCCCTTCTGCCTTTGTCTTTGTATTTTATGCCCATGGTGTATGGCTACTCCTTTGAAGATTGCAGACCACCTGCTTGCAGTCCCCTTGTTAAAAACCATGAACTGTTTTTGTACTAAATTGAAGGAAACTAACAGCTGTGGCACACTTCCTACGTCACTAGATTCTGCGGGTATCAAGTCATAATAACCTGCAGGACATTGATTTAAACCTAATTCCCATCAGTGACAGCTACAGATGAAAGACGGACGTCTTGGCCCTACAGTCTCAGCACCCAGGAAGTAGCAAAGCTGGACAGCGATCGCCAGCGCATGGTATCGTACTTGCTCCATCAGACGGCGTTGGACATCACAAAACCAAAGTTTCAGTGTAAAAGAGCTAAAGAGAAGGATTCCTGTTGTTGATGGCAGAGCTGTTTTGAGGTTTCATTTCTCTACCTGTCATGTGCTGGTAACCTCTGACAGTGTGCAATCCCTTGAGCCCCTTGGCCTGAGTTTTGGCCACACCCCCCCTTTTCTTTGCTCCAACGGAAGAAGGGCAGTGCACCGGAGATTTCAAGTTTGGAAAAAGGCACTATATTTTGGTGCCCATGAAAGAGCAGCTTGAGCGTCCTCTGACACTAAATAATGAGTGTTGGAGTCTGAAAGTGCTGCTGAGCTTGAGCTATTTCCCAATTAATGGTGCTTGGGTCTGCACGAGATGATTTGTGCCCTTGATCAATGAAGAGCACATTGTTTGTAGTGTCTGCCACAGAGGAGAGACACTGGTGCATTGCTTTAAGACATTGAGACTTTCGAGTGAGCTGTGGGTGTTTGCCAGGAGGGCACTCCAATTAAGCAGTACTTTTCTCACGTAGAGGCCTGAATTGAGAGGCCCATGCGAAAGAAAACAACAAAAGAAAATTTGATGGACAATAGAAGCCTGCCAGAGAGGCTTTTTGAACGGACTCTGGGCATAGTTGGTTTCACAAGAGGTTTCCGTGTGATTGTATAGACTAGGTGTTAGGAGACTGATTGTTTTGCTGGCATTGTTTTAAAGTACTATTCTGTTTAGTAAAAGCAGAATAAAGTCCATTTTCTGTGGAAAGAGTACCCCCTTTTCACCTTAGAGCATTGATGAGTCACCACTGTTCCACCTGAACATACAAAAATTACTGAAATGCAGCAGAGCCCTAAAAATGTTACTAGATAATTTTAGGATTTGCTTTTTGGTTAGGGTTGTGAAAATTATTATTTCATTTGTAATAGTGGTCACTACTTTCTCCCGTTGTCTATATGTTCTTAATAACGTGTTTTCTAGTGTCTTTTAAACATGACGTTGTCATTTATGGGTGGGATTGTTTTTCTCTACTCAATTGACTTCTGCACCCACTTCCCAACCTATGTCTTTTCCTACTGTTGTTTCTTTGCACTCTTTTCACCCTTTTCCTGAACATGAGCAGGTTAGAAGATCAGAATTCGTAAGCAATTCTTTTGTACAGCTTCTGCATCAACACTAGTTAGTAGTGAACATCACTAATTGTTGGGTGTGTGATCTTATGCCACCTACTGCAGATAGAGGTATTCCTTATTTTGTCCTGCCATATGTGGCCTTTTGTGCTACTTCATGTTCGAGGAGACCTGTCCAGAGAGAGTTACCAAGTACTAGAATTTTGCTCCAGCAACATCTCCATGGCCTTATAAACATAGACCTGGACTCAGATTAGCATGAGAATAGGTTTATTGCCTATGTAAGGGCAAAAGGAGGGTTTGTGGTTCTAAAAATTCTGGACCCATGTAATTTACTTTGCCACAGCAGTACGATTTTAGTATCAAAAGACCGATAATGACTAGTACACTAAGCATGAGCATTTTCGCTCAATTCCAGCAGCGTTTTCACCTCGAAATCGCCATTTTCGTCCTGCACTCGTGGCTCCCATTTTATACACGGCAGCCATTTTAAAAGTTGCCCTCACATAGGCTTATAATACAGTCAGATTTGATTCCAAGGACACGTACACCTTGATTGACTTTTCTCTGACCTGGGCAAGCTGGAACCATTGCCTCAGGCCAAACCTGTTTGGTCAGTCCCTCTCCCAGTGGCCGAATCAGATAGCATCAAGGCACATCATGCCATAAAACCCTTATTATCGCTCACACACCCTGCCTAATCTTGCTCACACCTGCACCTGCTCTTTTTTTCTTCTTACTTTACGAGGGGGAGGTGCCCGTTTTTATTGGGGGTCCACACTTATCTGATGTAAAATACTAGGCCTTGCCGGGTAATTTATTATGGGTTGGATGACATGAAATATGAGGTTTCATCATGACACTGTTTTTTCCTTTGTAGTGAAAACATGTGAATGACCAACCAAAATGTCAAGAATGTTTGCCTGAAGCTTAAAAAACTGTATATAAGGAAACCTGACTTTGCATTGAAACACAGTCTCCTGAGAACATACAAACCATGCTGTTGTACTTCTAGGACGCTTGTCACTTGGTTGCAGCCAATAAATTTGATCTTTGACTTCACCTAGAAGACTCTGAGTTTCTGTGGTCTGAATCAGGAAAGTACCCGAGGTCTTTGGGTGTACCCTGGCACCGCTGGGTTACCGGATCAGTACCGGTTCTGAAAAACCCAGTACGTCAGTTGGCGCCCAAACGTGGGGCGATACCAGCGGTACCGGTCCAAGCCTGAGGTCCGTGGGGAGCTTTGTGTGAAAATTCTGGAGGAAGGCCGCCACTTCATCGACCCCTGCATGTCGACGTGGTCCGAAAGTCTTTGCTGCGAGGTTCCCCGCTTCCCGACGGCTACGAAGGACTGCTGCCCTGGCTATCGCCCTGATTTGGACCCTTGATTTTTGGTAGAGCGAAACGATAAGACGAGTCTTCTGGTGACGTCATCGATATTTTCAGTTAAGTATAAGTGGAGCGTCTCCCAGTCCTTAGTTGGACACTTGGTTTGGTCCTTAGTTGGACACTTGGTTTGGTCCTTAGTTGGACACTTGGTTTGGTCCTTAAGTTGGACATTTGGTTTGGTATCCCTTCGGGATCACTTTGATTTGGAACTTGCAAGTACCAAAGCCGAAGGACTCGTGTATTCACGAGACTATCGTAAATGATAATCCTTAGAAGTTTGAAGCTAGACTAGTGAGCGAAGATGCCTGGTCTTAGCAGACTTGGAAATTTGTTTTGTCTTGGTTGTAAAAGGGACTCCCGGTTGGAGGACTCATGTCCGGTTCCTCCGATTGGAACTCCAACCTATGAACTATATGTGAAGCACGGAGTGGGCCCCATCACGTTTAATAAAGTATGGGTCCGCTATTCTTGGAAATAATTGAGAAAAGTTTTTTTTTTTTTTTTCTTGTAAATATGACTTACAACTAGGATCTGCAAACGGTTCTGTAAGTAAATTGCGACGGCGCTATTTATGAAAAATGGCTAAAGCGCGCTGTATTGTGTGTACTGAGTGTTTTCTGTTTATATCTGAAATGAGCTCAATGTGTGTTTGTGGGTCTTCTTGATGTTTACAGTTTGTTAAGTAAAATGTTGGTTAATTAATATTAAGTAGAAACTTAGAAAAAATCCAGAAATGAACCATGTGATGTGCTAACATAGCTATATGTTGCTCTTTAATTTATAGAATGAGCAATTGTGCACATATACAAAACTGCCGTTAAATGCTTAATAAATTAGAAAACACATTCAATAGATATAAATAGGGCCCCCAAAAAAATCGAAATTATCTATTTTTGCAACAAAAAAAAAATACATTTACAGCATTTTTCTTAGATGCATTGTATTAGATGTTCACAGGCAAACTTTTCAGCTGCAGTATATTTGATAGGAATGTTCAATTCAGCCAGCACTTTCCCAGTTAAACACGGGTGGAATTTTGCATAACCTTCCTTTTAAATGAAAGTGGCGCAAAAATGTAACGCATTTCAAGTTAGGCTTATGCGCTTAGGCTTGTGAGTTAATGTATCCCAAATAATAGGCAAGGGATGCAGCTTGCTTTTACATGTGGAATTATAAAAAAAAAAAGAATAATTTATTTTTTTATTTTTTTTATTTAAGAAAATTATTAATTATGGAAAAATTATGTAAAAAATAAGTGCCTTTCAAAATCGTTTTTTAATATTTATAAAGCTTAATACCTATACTATGACCTCCTAACATTAAAATTTAATTTAAGTTATGTTGCACCGCTAAAATGACATTTGTATGTGCAATTTTCCCTTGGCGCAGGAGCAAACAAGCTCATTTCTATAAAGTATAAGTTAATATTTTCAATGGCTGACTCATGGATTGTGTAATAGACATTCTGGTAATGCATATTATGCAAGAAAATTGTAGGATATTGATTTTTTAATGCCTAAAATATCAAAGTCGATTTTGGGCAAAAACACTGTTTAAACTGCATTTTCTTTCATTCAGAGTACTTTTTAAAGTGTCTCAGGCTTCAGTAAATGCATACATTTAGGTTTGATATATATTTGCAGGTTGTGCCTTCTTATGATTCAATGAGTCAATGTGCCAGTACAAAGGCTTGTTTTAATATCAAGGTTGAAGGTTCTAACTTCAGCTGGGCCTACTGAGACGTTCATTCATTCGAGGTTGATGAAATATGTACCATTGCATGGGATTGCAACAAGCATTTATTCTAACAACTGGTATGTGTGTTATTAAGGTTTGTGAATTATTCACAGTAAATGTAGTTTAATAATCTGGAAATAGAGATACATTTTTTTAGCGCCTAAAAAGGAATTTTTTTTTATTTTTAAATAGAGTGAATTATTGCAGGTTAGAAGGAAAATAGAAAGGCCTACTGTCTTTGACAGATTCAGAGTGGCAGAAGCTAGGAGAGCTACAGAGGCTGGCTCAAGTCATGCTCCTGAGATGCTATCTTTAGTTTTCCCATAAACAATGGAGGAGGCTGTCATGTTGACACTTGTGACCTTTTAAATTAGGGCCTTGTCTCTGTGAAATGCAGAATGACCCTACCGGGCCTCTAAAAGTGGGATTTCTGGTTTCTCCAGAAGAACATCAATACAATTAAAGAACTTAATTCCAAAGGGAAAATATAAAAAAAGGGGTTTCTTCGAAAGTCCCAACATCATGTTAAATGCTCTGCAGAACTGATACATTTGCGTCTCCGCTCTAAAAAAATAAAATTATGCCTGCTAGTTGCTTTTATTTGACAGAAAACGAAGTGTTGCATTAAGTCTTAGACAGAAAATAAGATGCAGCCCTTTTTAAAAAAATTTTGAAGGCTACATGCCTTAATGAGAACGATTTGCCAATTAAGACTTATTTTTCACAGTGGAAATTGTAGGTGCCAAATTAATATGGAGTGTCAGTGTAACAATTTTTACTTTTAGAAAGGTAAAACTAAGGTGGCTTGATGTTGCGAAGTAACTGACAAGAGGGTAACAGTTAAGTAATGGAAATGTATTTTCATGTATTTGGTCCTATCATGAATTGTTCTTGCTGGTCCTGTATGTTAAAAGAGAAACAGTAAAGTTATATTTGACAGCAGATTTCCATTGCCTGGTGATCTACTGTCAAAAGGAGGGTAAGGATTTTAAACCTGACAAATTAAACAGGCCCAAATATTGGGTTTTGGGCTGCAGGTTTACAGTGCATAAAGTACATGACATGGTGTTGTGTGTCACCGCTTATTCACACAAGCTATTGTTTTGTCTATGCTTTTTGTGCTTGATACACAGCAAGTATATCTGATAGCTTGACGTTTTGTGCGTTTTTTAATTTTTTATTTGTTTTTTTTTGCATGTTTGTTGCTGCTTTTGATACTATTACAAGCTCCCCTGTGTTGTGAGGGGATGGTCATGACGATGCCCATCGCTACGCAACAGTTGGTTGAACTTGTTCTGGTTACTAAATTCCACAGATAATGATATTTCATGCTGTGAACATAAAAGACAACACTTCACCAGTGAATGTCTATTTGGCTATAATGGTATTGAAGGAAAATAAAAAGAGATATACAGGATCAAAGTGTGTCACCTGCAGTTAGTCACGTTACTGCCCCTTCCCTTAAAGGAACAGGCAGCCCTACATTTATGTAGCCTTGATTGGACCTAAGGATGAAATTATAGATCTTTGACTCAAGGTGGCCTAATTTCTATATTACATTAGTTAATGATGTTCTGTTTCCTAAGTAGCATATGGCTTTCGTTCCTTAAAAGAAAACCAGGTTTTCATTTTTTCCTGAAGAAGGAACTGAAACATTAGCTAGGAGTACCGTATATGGTGTAGTCGCCAACGGTAGAGTTAAAATTTGTGTAACTTTGGCCTTTGTGTATCACCTGTACTCTTGGTGTTGTGTCACATGCCTGACTATCACCCAAATAATTTTTTTTGTTCTTTCTATAGATTTTTTCTTTGGTTACTTCCCCTGACCAATGTCGCACCATGCTTAGTTATTGAGATTTTAGCTATGTCCTAGTCCCATTTCTCTTTTTCGAATTCCTTTCACCAGTCAGCCCTTTTATTATTATTGATGTATTGTTCAGGTTCACATTTCCAGACTGCAGTGATGTACCAGGGACCCCCATGTTATGTATAATTCCCTTTGGTATGACCAGACTGGTTTTCAAGAATTTGCCTGCTTCAATGTTTTCCAGCCTGACTGTCAGGGTAGCGATAGACTGGTTACCTGACTCAATATTATAGTAAGACAAGTTTTTCATCTCAATAGGAGATATCTTATGTTTACCTTTTTGAACATGACGAATTTTCAATGTCTATTTTAATTTGGTTTTCGGTTCCCTTCTGTTCCTGCTACTTTAATTTTTGGTGGGATCAGATGTGTCCTAATCATGCAAATATCAGGACCCTCTAGTTCTTGTCTTTTTGTTTGCACATTTGACTATTAGCCTATGTATTGCATAGTGCACCTGATGCACAGTTTTTAAAGGAAGGTTTCTACATGTCCCTGATAATCGGTATCAAGTGATTTCTCTATTGAGATGTTCTAAGGTAAGGAGGAACACCTAGACTTAATCATTGAGGAAAATATGTGTTTACCCCATTAGACAATGCCACTGTGTGAGGAAATCCATTCAGATAGAATTCTCATGTAGCTATAGATGGCAGAGAATAATGGAGATAACTGAATTAAAGATGCTACAGACCCTGTTTTGCCCTTCTGCCTTTGTCTTTGTATTTTATGCCCATGGTGTATGGCTACTCCTTTGAAGATTGCAGACCACCTGCTTGCAGTCCCCTTGTTAAAAACCATGAACTGTTTTTGTACTAAATTGAAGGAAACTAACAGCTGTGGCACACTTCCTACGTCACTAGATTCTGCCGGTATCAAGTCATAATAACCTGCAGGACATTGATTTAAGCCTAATTCCCATCAGTGACAGCTACAGATGAAAGACGGACGTCTTGGCCCTACAGTCTCAGCACCCAGGAAGTAGCAAAGCTGGACAGCGATCGCCAGCGCATGGTATCGTACTTGCTCCATCAGACGGCGTTGGACATCACAAAACCAAAGTTTCAGTGTAAAAGAGCTAAAGAGAAGGATTCCTGTTGTTGATGGCAGAGCTGTTTTGAGGTTTCATTTCTCTACCTGTCATGTGCTGGTAACCTCTGACAGTGTGCAATCCCTTGAGCCCCTTGGCCTGAGTTTTGGCCACACACCCCCTTTTCTTTGCTCCAACGGAAGAAGGGCAGTGCACCGGAGATTTCAAGTTTGGAAAAAGGCACTATATTTTGGTGCCCATGAAAGAGCAGCTTGAGCGTCCTCTGACACTAAATAATGAGTGTTGGAGTCTGAAAGTGCTGCTGAGCTTGAGCTATTTCCCAATTAATGGTGCTTGGGTCTGCACGAGATGATTTGTGCCCTTGATCAATGAAGAGCACATTGTTTGTAGTGTCTGCCACAGAGGAGAGACACTGGTGCATTGCTTTAAGACATTGAGACTTTCGAGTGAGCTGTGGGTGTTTTCCAGGAGGGCACTCCAATTAAGCAGTACTTTTCTCACGTAGAGGCCTGAATTGAGAGGCCCATGCGAAAGAAAACAACAAAAGAAAATTTGATGGACAATAGAAGCCTGCCAGAGAGGCTTTTTGAACGGACTCTGGGCATAGTTGGTTTCACAAGAGGTTTCCGTGTGATTGTATAGACTAGGTGTTAGGAGACTGATTGTTTTGCTGGCATTGTTTTAAAGTACTATTCTGTTTAGTAAAAGCAGAATAAAGTCCATTTTCTGTGGAAAGAGTACCCCTTTTCACCTTAGAGCATTGATGAGTCACCACTGTTCCACCTGAACATAAAAAAATTACTGAAATGCAGCAGAGCCCTAAAAATGTTACTAGATAATTTTAGGATTTGCTTTTTGGTTAGGGTTGTGAAAATTATTATTTCATTTGTAATAGTGGTCACTACTTTCTCCCGTTGTCTATATGTTCTTAATAACGTGTTTTCTAGTGTCTTTTAAACATGACGTTGTCATTTATTGGTGGGATTGTTTTTCTCTACTCAATTGACTTCTGCACCCACTTCCCAACCTATGTCTTTTCCTACTGTTGTTTCTTTGCACTCTTTTCACCCTTTTCCTGAACATGAGCAGGTTAGAAGATCAGAATTCGTAAGCAATTCTTTTGTACAGCTTCTGCATCAACACTAGTTAGTAGTGAACATCACTAATTGTTGGGTGTGTGATCTTATGCCACCTACTGCAGATAGAGGTATTCCTTATTTTGTCCTGCCATATGTGGCCTTTTGTGCTACTTCATGTTCGAGGAGACCTGTCCAGAGAGAGTTACCAAGTACTAGAATTTTGCTCCAGCAACATCTCCATGGCCTTATAAACATAGACCTGGACTCAGATTAGCATGAGAATAGGTTTATTGCCTATGTAAGGGCAAAAGGAGGGTTTGTGGTTCTAAAAATTCTGGACCCATGTAATTTACTTTGCCACAGCAGTACGATTTTAGTATCAAAAGACCGATAATGACTAGTACACTAAGCATGAGCATTTTCGCTCAATTCCAGCAGCGTTTTCACCTCGAAATCGCCATTTTCGTCCTGCACTCGTGGCTCCCATTTTATACACGGCAGCCATTTTAAAAGTTGCCCTCACATAGGCTTATAATACAGTCAGATTTGATTCCAAGGACACGTACACCTTGATTGACTTTTCTCTGACCTGGGCAAGCTGGAACCATTGCCTCAGGCCAAACCTGTTTGGTCAGTCCCTCTCCCAGTGGCCGAATCAGATAGCATCAAGGCACACCATGCCATAAAACCCTTATTATCGCTCACACACCCTGCCTAATCTTGCTCACACCTGCACCTGCTCTTTTCTTCTTCTTACTTTACGAGGGGGAGGTGCCCGTTTTTATTGGGGGTCCACACTTATCTGATGTAAAATACTAGGCCTTGCCGGGTAATTTATTATGGGTTGGATGACATGAAATATGAGGTTTCATCATGACACTGTTTTTTCCTTTGTAGTGAAAACATGTGAATGACCAACCAAAATGTCAAGAATGTTTGCCTGAAGCTTAAAAAACTGTATATAAGGAAACCTGACTTTGCATTGAAACACAGTCTCCTGAGAACATACAAACCGTGCTGTTGTACTTCTAGGACGCTTGTCACTTGGTTGCAGCCAATAAATTCGATCTTTGACTTCACCTAGAAGACTCTGAGTTTCTGTGGTCTGAATCAGGAAAGTACCCGAGGTCTTTGGGTGTACCCTGGCACCGCTGGGTTACCGGATCAGTACCGGTTCTGAAAAACCCAGTACCTCACTTTGCTTTCAGTCCTCATACCTCTAAATCATATGGATGCTTACTTGCACATTCTGATTGCATCAACTCATCATAAACTATTGTGGTTTGTGATACAGGATCATCACTGGCAGTTCAAGGTTCTTCCTTTTGGGTTGAATCCAACTCTGACAGCCCTCATGAAAATGCTGGCTACGGTTGTGGCACACCTTCATCTCCTAGGGATTTCCGTTTTCTCCTACCTAGATGACAAGCTTCTCCATGTAGGGAGCCTGGAGCAGCTCCAGAATTTTTGTAATCTCCAGTCTTGATATTCTTTTGAATATTCCTAAATGTCAGCTTTCTCCCTCCAAAAATCTTCTATTCATCTAAATTCAATTCAAAACATATCAGAACAAATAATTCTCCACTTTCAATCATCAATTTCAGATCTTCTTCAATCATCAATTTCAGATCAAGCGTCTGCAAGACTGTGGTTGGAAGGGCAGAGACACATAGGGACAACTGTCCACATGGTTTAACAGCAAGATTTCACCTAAGGCCTCTTCTCTGGCATCTGAACAGTCATTGGTTCTCCTTGGTAGACTGATTAGGCAAACTGGGTCTTCTCTCTCAAGAGGCCAGGCACAGCCTTGGGTGGTGGTGGGATGCCTAGAATCTCTCAAAGGGAATGAGGATGCATATGGATGCTCCACTAATTGAGAGTATGGATGCGATCAGTTTGGGTTGGATTGCTACCCTGATGGAAAAAATATGTCAATACAGGTGGTCATTTCTGGAGAGTAGCAAGCCATCAAATTGGAGGGAGCTAATGGTGATTTTCTGAGCCTAGAATTTTTTCAACAGCTTCTTTTGGGGAAGAATATCCTAGCCAAGATGGACAACACAGTGGCAGTGTCCTACATAAATCAACTAGGTAGCACTTGTTCCAAGACTCTCAAACAGACGGAAGTGCAGTTGGGTTCTTGGGCAGAAAAGATCATGGCTCACCTGTCAGAAGTTCATAGTAGGGAGATGGACAATGTGCTAGCTGACCATCTCAGCAGAAAGCTTCCATCTTCACAGAAGTTGACCTTGTGCCAGAATTACATTCCAAGGGATAGGCAAGTGGTTCGGCACTCTGTATCTAGATCTGGTTGCAACGAAGACCAGTGCTCAGGCCCATGGATTCTGCTCTAGGTTCATACACTGGGGAGTGGATGCATTGGTGTTGAAATGGCTGAATCATCTGTTGTGTGCTTTCCTTTCCTCTAGTTATTACAGAAGGGTCTCTTCAAAGACCGGATTCTGGTGGTTCCTTACTGGCCTCAGAGATCATGGTTTCCTCTTCTGAAATCCCTGGCTTTTCTTCCACCTTTGGCACGCCCAAATTCTCAATCTCCTTTCAAAATATCACCTCTCTCTCTATGTCTCCACCTCACCGTGTTGTTTTGGAGGTTGAGAAGCCCCTTCTTTTAGAAAGGGGTCTATCCTTTCCTTTAATGGAATTTCTTCAGAATTCTAGATGTCTTTCACATTGAAATCCTACACAAAAGATTGAAGATCTTTTGACACTTGGTGTTCTGCTCATAATCTTTTGGTACATAGTTGTGCATTCTATGATGTGGTACGTTTTTTGCTGTTTGGCTTTCATTTGAAAATCCCTGTCTCGACTCGAGGTCTCAGTGGTTCGCTAATAAGGGTTTCAGAGAATTTTCCGAACCCCTCTGATAATCGATTTTTTAAATTCCTAAACTCTTTAGGAGCTTCCCTGTGTCACAACCTGCAAAAAATCCTATCTCTTTAGCTTGGGATCTTCCTTTGGTTCTTAAGATCTTACAATATCCTCCTTGCAAGCCTTTAGAGGAAATTGATTTCAAATTCCTTTCCATTAAGTCTTGTTTCTAGTGACTATCACTTCTGCCAGGAGGATTAGTGAATTGTAAGCTTTAAGATGTACTCTGCCATTTATTCGGTTTGTGGAAAATGGGGTAATTCTTAGACCTTATCCTACTTTTACTCCTAAAGTGAATTCTGCTTTTTCGGGGATCTCAAAAGCTTCTTCTTTCATCTTTCTTTCCTACACCATCTAATGCAGAACAACAATTGTTGAGCACTCTGGATGTTAAGAGAGCTCTTTATGTCAACAGGTCCCGACAATACAGGAAACCTAATTCCTTGTCTGTGACTTTCAGACGGGCAGGATGGTGAAAGAAGATGACTAACTTGACTCTCAGATTGATTAAGTCTACCATCTTGCTGGCTTTACCGGACACTCCTGTGGATCTTCTAGTTCAAGGGAAATCTACTCAGGCAATGGATCTCTCCGGGCTAGAATTTTGGGGAGTATCAATTCAAGAGCTCTGTAAGGCAGTGGCTTGGTTCTCTAAACATAGTTTTAGTAAGCTTTACAGTCTGATACTTGCACTTGGGAACAGATGTCTTTAATTTTACAGTGTAATTGGGGGGGTTTAGCACTGTGTTTAGTGTTTGGAATTCAGTAGATTTTTGATTGTTGCTTTCTAAAAGATGTTTCCTTGTTTTCTTTGAGCTTATAGGTGTCAAAGGACTTCAGCTAAAATGTATCTCACTTTGTAATTAATGAAAGACAAAGAATGTTGGGTAATGGCCCGCTTACTTACCAGTGATATTCATTACCCTTACTCCATATCATCCTCATCGAACTATTACGTCCCAACCCACCCTGCCTCATGTCAGTCCTCTGACAAGTGCTTGGATATTTACAGAAGAAACCATCAGAACCACCCCCTTTAGAGTACCCAGGTGGAAAGGTGGGGGGTTCTAGCAAGTATGTATCCTCACTTTGTAATGACTGTGACGAGGACGAAGGTGGACTAAGGGTAATGAAGTTTACTGGTAAGTAACTGGGGGTGTCACTCATATTTAGGTAAGTCAATGGCTGAAATTGGCTGACATATTGCCCCATGTTGTATACTACGGCAGACAGGAGAAGATGGTTGAAAAGGGTTGGCTGAAAGCCCTTGTATGTAGGTATATGATATATGTAATTTTACTGAAAACAAAAGGCTTTAGCTAATACCATACCTAATAATAATTTCATTAAGGGTGTCTGCTTCGCAAGGGTGCTGTGATCAGCCCTCCCTCTTATAACTGACATTGATGAGGAGATAGCAGTCATCCCGAGCACAAAAAGTCTTGACTTTTTCTGCAGGTGACACTGCTCATGTCTAGGGTTACACACCACTGTCGACCACTCATCATCTATTTCACAGATTAGTGGCACCCTATGCAATCTTTGACTGCACTACAGTTGCACCCATTGCCAAAGATGTTTATCATCCATTGGCATAAGACCCCACAGCCCGAGGATAAAATGAGAGGACATTGACTTATAACAGGTTTTCTTTAGTCATTCTCAGATCCAATAATTTCCATAACATCACATGGCCGAGTGGAGCTACCGAAGCTCAGCAACCCCACCCATTCAGTGAACATACTGGGAAATAGGGATTAGAGGAGAGATCTTTTGGTAATTAAGATTACTGGTAAGTAATGTATTCATTCTCCTCAGACAACAGTCCTCTCAATATAGACTGAACTTGCAACGCTACTGACATGCAACCCCTCTTTTTTATAGGTAAGGGAGCTTGCTTTGTTGTTGCCTTTCCTGTGTCTGTCACTGTGTATGGTGTTGACCAAAACAATAAATGTTTTTCAAGGGTATGTTTCTGCTGGATCTTGGCTTCTTGTACAGCCCATTTTGGGTGTGAGGGAAGTTTACTTTGCTGCTGCCCATGCAATAGTTGTGTATTTAGGAAAACTTGCACTGTATGTATCAGAAATGTGAGGCAAAGTTAATGAATATACCAAATATTCACACTGCTGTTTGAATGATCACTCTTGCTAGGTTTTTTGCTGAAATTATTTATAATGCTATGGAAATGTACAACTGGTATGAAGATTTGTTTTACTGAAAAACACATAACATCTAACATAATTCCAATTTTTGCTATGTCTGCTCTTCCATGATTTCTGCTTTCAAACCTATGGTGAAGCTTTAGATTACCTTGGTTTTATCATTTATAATTGTCAGTTAAGACTTCATTGTGCACTTGAGTGGTTGTCTTTCTGTCACAACTTGTAAGATCTTTCTAACTTGGGGAAAGCTACGCTATCTACGGACTGAGATTTACCATCCCTATAACTTTTTATCGCTCAATATTGTACCTTCCATTTAAATTCTCAGTCATACTAAGTGACGGTTAGTCTATATGAAAGGAGTGGAAAGGGAAAAGGGAAACGATTTATAAGTTTAGAAAACTGATAGGAGGCCATGTCGAAATGTATTTCATAGATAATTTGAAAAATCTGTACAACCTGTGGACTTTTTAGTCGTTGTTTTAGGAAAGTGCGCTAAACTATTATTGTTTGGTTCAATTATTTCAAAAGACCTCTTAGGGCGAGGGTTCGCAGTCACCTCATATGCCCCTTGGAAGAGTCAGACTTCCTTTCAGCACTGTGCTTGGAATATCCTATGAGTGCCCATTCAGAATCATATGCAAAATCTATGGCGTTTTAGCCAGTTTGAAAACTGTTCTGCAAAATGTACCATTCCCCTCCCACCTTTTTTAGGGTCGAGCCTGCGTCGCATGTGCTTGCGCATGCGTTTCGCTAGCAAGACGCTTTAGGAATTAAAAAGTGCTCGGAACCCCCTCCACGTCACGTCAGTGTCTTTCATTGGTTTGTGGGCTTGCCTGTTATAATCTGCTTGATTTCATTAGTGGAAGGCATGCATACGTCATGCCTTTTCCGGTGATTAGACCTCCTCAAGCGCATCGACTAAGTACAGAAAACATGTGAGGCTCGCTGTTTTCCGACCGGTTCGTGGACTACTTTTTCTCTATTTTTGCAGCGCGATCTCGCTTGGCAGAAGTTGAACGCTTTGCATAATATCGACCCTGTTACACAGTTAATTGCACTTTTTCCGGTTACGTACATAATTGCACTGCAAATGCTTGTTTAACAAATGTTCTTAAAGGGAGAATTTCTTCCATCCCTCTTATCAAATTTGAGCTTCTTCGAAAGGCTAACCAACACATTTGTGCCCCACTACTTTCAAAGATCACCAGCCACTACGTCTTTCATGCACCACTTATGCTAATATGAAAGAGCTGAATATAATGGCTTGTTGTACTAAGTTATTTAATGATATGCTATGTAGAAAGATGGAAAGTTAAATGGGCCTTGCCTGGTTTAGAACTCATGATCTTTGAACAAGCTTGCAACGCTGTGAGAAGTGTTTAACTCACTGAGCCGTAAGCACTCACTGCAAGCTGTGATTGAAATGGGATTGCAGTATTCCAGTTCTTGCTGATTGACACACTTTAATTTTGACCTAGTACATGAGCTGATTTTGACAAATAAGCCGGGGTGAGGCACTGAATAAAGTTGTCTTGAAGACTATTAGACAGGGGGCTTGATTGCAAGTGGCCTGTTATATTGTGATATATGTGCAAAGACCTGTTTCTGCTGGGATTGGAATTATAAGTGGTACATTGTTTATTGCAGCTGGAGACTACTGGATGCCAGAATTTAATGGGGAAAATGCCCAGTATTTGCCATATATTGATGCAGTAAGCACCAAGCTTTGCATGCTATTTTTCAAAAATATCATTGCGCAATGGTGCCTGTGTGGGACCAGGCATCAGGCATCAATTTGTGCACCAGCACAGGCAAATAGCATGAATGTGCTGTACAATGTTAAATACGGCGCATTCCTGTCCTCTCCCTTTCACGCAACCCAGAAAGGTGGCTTGCTGCGTTGCATTCCGTGAATTATTGATAAATATGGGCCTAACTTTGGTGGTTGTTAATTTTTGGAACCTCAAATTCAACCCAGGTATTCTCACATTTCAATGTTCTTGTATTAATTAAAGATGATCTTTTCAGATTTTTGGGAGCCCATGTGATCTTATGATTTTGCTCAGTTGCAGTTACAATGTCCCCTCCAGGAAGATCATTATTGTTCTCCCTCACTATTCAGAAATGTTTCCCCACAGTGGAGCAAATATTCACCCTCCTTGCTCCCTCTAGCAGCACAATTCCTGATTCTAACTCTGTTCAAAACCCAAATCTGCCCTACATGTTCAATCCCTTACACAAACACACCATGGTTTCAAAGATCTCTTCACCCACTTACACTACTTCCCTCTTTTTAACTGTGGATCTTGTGAAGCACTCCAACCCCCACTTGCTTGTAATGCTAGTGCTATCAATTGACAACTTAGTTATAGCACTGTTGCACACACCCTCTATGGGTTGAAAATGTATAAACCACGGCTTGGTGAACTCTACATCCTGGTAACGTGATTACACATCACTATCCTCCTACACATACACTACGACCTGACTCTCCCTTCCTGTTTGACAGAGAATATTAGTAAGACTTTTAAGTAATAAAAATACCCCAACCACACCAGGTGTTCCTACTCGCCCTCTTTACCACCTTTAATCTTGGTTTGCCACTACACTCCTGAGGCCATTTTTTACCTCATTCTGTTGTACTCCCTATTCACCATCAGTTGTCTGCCATCTATTCACTGCACAGCCAGCTAGGATGCGGTCTTGCTGGTACTGGAAACTCTCATAGCTCGCCAGGCTACCACCCATGAAAAGGTAACAGAGATGCTTGGAAGTTGCAGGGTTCAGTGATCACAAATGACAATACAGTATGGTGGACTGGTATTTTGATACCAAACAACACTCAGACATAAAAAGCACAGTGTGAAGAACAGGTTTTGTTCTGAAAGTAGAGGAGTACATTGGCACTTATTTACCTAATAGCGGAAATGAAATAGTGTGCATTTCTCATAGTTTAGCTGACAAATGTATAGTGTGGAGCTTATGAAATGCACTAGCCACACTTTGGTTATGAAGCTGGAGATCTGTATCTGTCATAATCACATAGGGATAGCTGGATCATTGTGGCGTCTAACTACAGTCATGGGAATCTCTGACATTACCCCTGTGCCTTGCAAAGACTAGGTACCGCATTCAAAGAACTTGTTTATGAATCAAGTAGATCATTTGGGCAGCAAAAATATGATAAGCTGGTTCCCTTGTTCTATCCAAGGTCCTTCCCAGCCTATGAGGCAAGGTAGAGTTTCTCATATTCTAGAAGCACAGATCCAACAAATCTACAATTCTTACTGACCATTGGTCTGAAGGCGTGGAGAACAGAAATATTAGGTTTTCATATTAGAAGTGATAGCTTATATCTCTGACATGTGTCTCACAGTGCATTTTCTAATGTTTGAATATAGACAAACTAACTGCAACAGACATTGCTGTTTGGATGATTGCAATCAATTCAGAATGTCCAGGACTGTATTCCCTTAATTTATCAGGACCACCTACGGCCATTCAAACATCTTCTTAAAAACTGAAAAAAGGTTATCATAGGAATACAAATTAGTATCAGGGTTGGTTACTAATTGAATTGCTAATACCAAAGCAGGACCACTGAGGCAACTAAACAAATAACCAACTTTTGGATCCTGATTAAACTGTTCATGAGGGAAAGCAAAATACATGTTAGGACAATCCGGAAAATCTCCTAACTTAACTGGATAACCAGAAAAGCAATGGGTAAGGGGTGTAGCTATCAATATTACAGTGGGGACAGAATCACCAGGGCCCACGAGTGAAAGGGACACTAGGCACCCCAATTGTGGATGTTTTTTACAGTGAAACCGTAGATGAGGGACCATTCTTTGCTTGTGTTAGAGTCAATGTCACCCTTGGAGCATAATTGATGTTGGGCACTTGATGTGACTACTGGGATATCTGTAAACCATGACACTAAAGTCTGCTTTAGTGCCAAATCCCCCAGGTCCAATTGATGAAATTATTATACCAGATCCTGAGCAGCATCCATAATACTACAGAACCAACAAAATTGGTGACATTGCTATCTGGAAAGGACTGGTCACAAACTTAGGCCCTCATTACAACCCTGGTGGTCGGTGATAAAGTGGCGGTAATACCGCCAACAGGCTGGCGGTAAATACCGCCAAATTATGACCATGGCAGAAAGAGCTCAGACAGACAGCCACTTTAACACACCGACCGCCAGGGCGGAATCCACACGGCGGTAGCTGCCTACAGCCAGGCGGAAGTCAATGTTCCGCCCACCGATTAACATATGCCAATCCACCACCTTTTGTGGGGTGTTACCAATGAAATCAAAAGCTTGGCGGAAACACTGCACAGAAGGGAAACAACTCACCTGTGGAGACTCAGGGAAGAACCACGCCGCCATGGAGCCTGAACTGCATATATTCCCAATGCTGTTCTATGTCCTGCTCCACCACGAACACCAACGACGGCAAAGACAACAACGGTGAGTACAGCCACCTAGCACACAGGGGAGGGGGGAGGAAAAAGAGAGTGACACACACATGCAACACGCAACACCCCCACCCCAACACCATACACACAAATAGATGCAGTAACATAACATATACACCCAATACCCCTATGGAAAAATGCAAGGACAACACGAATAAATAAAAGTGAGTGTAATAAGATAAATAAAGTAGTAATACGTGCATCCAGTCTAAAAGTATATACATATTTAGAAATCAAGGGACACTGCCCAGTCCTCAATGTTCGTGGGCCATAGGGCCACATCACAAAGTCCAAGGCCCCACTTGACTCCTGCAACAACACGGAGAGAAAACTGCAGGGGCATCAGTGTGAAATAGCTAGGCACCTCAGGGGGAGGGGGGAACCTCAGCTGGCAGATGGAACAACACCACTGGTCCTGGAGGGGGCAACATGCCCTGTCCGCTGCCCTGGGGAGTGCAAGGCCACAGTCTCTCAAGTGGGTGACTTGCCCACTGGATCTGGAGGGGGCAACATGCCCTGTGCTCTTCATCCTGGGGAGGATGGGGTGAGTAGATGACTTCTCCACTGGCTCTGGAGGGGCATCGTGCCCTGTGCTTCTGATCCTGGGGCGGATGGGGTGAGTGGATGGCTTCTCCACTGGTTCTGGAGGGGGCATCGTGCCCTGTGTTTCTGATCCTGGGAAGGATGGGGTGAGTGGAGGGCTTCTCCACTGGTTCTGGATGGGGCATTGTTCCCTGTGATGCAGGTCTTGATGAGTGCAAGGTCACACTCTCAGCTGGGTGTCAATCCCACAGGATTTGTAGGGGCAGCCTGCACAACAGCCCATGGATGCAGGACTACACACTGTCCGCCAGCGGTGACGGCTGCTGAGCGGTGGTGATGGTGATGTTGCCGCTCGTTGTGGAGGGAAGCTCCTGCCCATCCCCTGCAGCCTCGGACGGCTGCCCACTGCTGGTGATGGTGCTGGTGCTGGTGCTGCTGCTGCTGCTGGTGGTTGTGGGGCGAAGCTCCTGTCCATCCCCTGCAGCCTCGGACGGCTGCCCACTGCTGGTGGTGGTGGTGGTGCTGGTGCTGCTGCTGCTGGTGGTGGTTGTGGGGGAAGCTTCTGCCCATACTCTGCAGCCTCGGACGGCTGCATCACCATGGTTGGTGGTTGGGGCACCAACTGAGTCCCCGCACCAGGCCCCTTGTCCTTTCTGTCTGCGGGTGCAGGCCCAAGCACTTCCTGGCAGCAGCTGGGGATGGCTCCTTGTTCCTCTTGGCAGCAGCTGGGGATGGCTCCTGGCTCCTCTTGGCAGCAGCTGGGGATGGCTCCTTGCTCTTCTTGGCAGTACCTGGGGATGGCTCCTTGCTTCTCTTGGCAGCAACTGGGGGTGGCACTTTTACCTTCACAGTAGCAGCTGGGGGTGGCCACCTTGACCTTCCTGGCAGCACTTGGGGCACTCTATACCGTGTGGCTGCCTGGTGCCCAGGATCCCTTCCCACTCTGAGTTGCTGTGGACACTACTGGGCCTGTGGAATGGGTGGCTGAGGTGCTTGCCTGGGTTTTAGCCACCCTGCCAGATGGGAAGGATGGGGGAGTGGTAGGGAAGAGGTCAATGATGAAGAGGAAAAGCTTCTTAGGGACATTGGGGAGGGAAGAGGGAGAAGGTCTGGGAATGGAGGAAGAGGAATGAGGGAGTGGTTGTAGGAGGTGTCTGTCTGCTGTGTTTGGGTGCAGGTGCATGGGCTGGATGCTGTTGTGAGGTGGATGGCTTTTGGGTGTCTGAGTGCTTGCGTCTGTGTACTTTGGGAGGAGGGGGCACAGACACAGTGGGATAGGACACAGGGGACGTGTGCATGGCTATTGGGGTGGTGACTGCCAGTGAGGTGTGTGTTCTGATAGATGTGCTGGTGATGGGGGTAGTGGATGAGGATGTAGTGCATGCAGGTGTGAGTGTAGACGCAACTAGGAGGGAGGTGGAGAAGGAGGAGAGGGGGACACAGTGGAGGCAGTGGATGTTGGTATGTCTGCATTTGGATGGTGTTTGTGTGAGTGCCTGTGGGATGATGTGTGGTGTCTGTGGTTGCCTGTGCCACTCTTGTGTGTTATCTTGTGCGCATGTTTGTCTGCCTGTGTGCTTGGGATAGGTTGGGGTTGAGGGGAATGGAATTGGGTAGAGGAAGTTGGAGGGGGGAGGGTGGATACAGGGACAATGGCTGCCATCAGAGAGGAGGCCAGAGCCTGGATTGATCTCTGTTGGGCCGCCAAGCCAGTGTGAATGCCCTCCAGAAATGCATTGGACTGTTGCATTTGGACTCGCAGCCCCTGGATGGCATTCACAATGGTTGATTTCCCAACAGAGATGGATCACAGGAGATCAATAGCCTCCTCACTCAGGGCAGCAGGGCTAACTAGGGCAGGGCCTGAGGTGCCTGGGGCAAAGGAGATGCCCGCCCTCCTGGGTGAGAGGGCACAGGCTACTCTGAGAGGCTGCTGGGAGGGTGGTGCTGGTATAGGGGTGGCGACTGTAGCTGTAGACGGGGTGAGCACAGAGGTGTCCGCCACAACCAGGAAGCTTCCATTGGAGGGGGTATCCGTGTCCGAACTGTCCCCTCCAGTCCCGCAGTGGTGCTCCCCTCGCCCTCCGTCCCACTGGTGCCCTCACCATCGGTGGACTCTGCCTCCTGGGTCCTGTGGGATGCAGCTCCCTCCGTCGCATGTGCCAGATAATGCTAATTCACATAAGGATAGGATGACAAAACAAGAAAGGGGGGGATAGAGACAAAGGATACACTTGGTCAATAGCTGCACCAACACTACTGCTGGCGTACACAGCACCCTCACACACAGGGAACAGCCCTACGCACTATGTATGGCACTACCAGTAAAAATGCTAGTCACCAGGGAATGGGGAGGGACACATATTGCCCACTGCAGCATACCTGGGACCCACACACCCCTGTCAAGTAGTGGATGCCTACTAGCTAGGTTGGAGGAATATCACATCAAAACCCTGCCCAACATGGGACCTACACTGCAATGTCAGCCCTGGTCTAGGGGCACCCACAGGCACACATCCCCCACCCGGATACCACCACACCAGAAGTAAGTAGTAATGACGGGCTCTGCACTCACCCCCTTGTTGTTGCTGTGATGCCCCCAAGTGCCCATCCAGCTCTGGATAGGCCACCGCCAGTATGCGGGCCATCAGGGGGTCAGAGTTCGACAGGCACACCTTCTTCTTCGTTGGGAGGCCATCCCCAGCTGGGCCTCCACTGTCTTTGGTGCCCATTGTCTTAGGTCTTCCCACTGTTTCTGACAGTGGGTGTTCCGCCTGCCCGTAGAACCCCAGGGTCCGCACGTCCTTGGCGATGGCACGCCATACACCCTACTTTTGATGGCCGCTGACCTGCAGAGGAAACATACACAGGGAAAGGTATTAGTTAGACCGTTCTTCCTGTTACACTCATGGCCCACCATAGCCCTCCCATCCCCTTATGCACAGACACGGCCCAGCATACATGCTGCAGGCTGCCCAGGGCCCATCCACCAACCCCTCCCACACGAGGCTTTCACACACACCACTCCATGCATTCATGCCCCATGCATTGTGCTCACAGTGTACTCACCTGTTGGTCTGGAGGCCCATACAGCAGTCCATACTGGGGTAGGACTCCATCCACCAGTCGCTCCAACTCCGCCGATGTGAAGGCAGTGGCCCTTTCCCCAGTCACACAGGCCATGGAAGGTTCCAGACACAGGTCACAGCAGCACATGCAGTGTAGGTCCTCTTGTGTTGAAGGTCAGGTAGCAAGTGAGTGAACAGATAGAAAATGGCGGTCAGATCCGCAGCGGTGCATACCGTCACCGCGGGCGTACATCACCATTGGCCACTGTAACCCATAGGGCTCAATTATAACCAATGAGGTGGCTCCTGAACGCCTCCCGCAACGGCGCACAACATCAGCGGAATTACCTCACTTCCACCTGTCCCTCCATACAGGACAGGTGGACGCCATTTCAAGGGGGGGGGGTAGACCATGGATCCTAACTGCGTCACAGATCAAAATTGTACATTCAAGACATATGCCACTAATACATTAATAAATCACATCATGCATTGAACTGTAGTGGCTTCAATGTACAGATTATGACCGGCTCCTCACTCTTTTGCCCCATAGATTGCAACCGCTGCAGATGAATAGCGTAAACAGACCCCTGATGAACTTTGCAACAATGGAGGACAGGCACATTATACACATCTACAGGCTTGACAGGGCCACATTCACAGAGCTGCGTGCCTAATTGGAGCCTGACCTGATATCTGCTATCCGTCACTCCACTGTGATCCCTGGGATCCCCCCTCTTATGCAAGTGCTATTTATGCTCCATTTCTTGGAAATTGGTTCTTTCCAAGTGACAGTGGGCTTGGCAACAGGAGTGTCACAGCCAATGTTCTCAATAGAGCTGACCAGAGTGTTGTCTGCCATAATTAAACACATGACCAGCTACATTGTTTTCCCCCAAGTGGAGGATTTGGCCACAATGAAGGCTGACCTCTATGCAATGGGACATATCCCCAACATCATTGGGGCGATTGATGGAACACATATTGCATTTGTCCCCTCACCCCCGCCAGAATGGACAGGTCTTTAGAAATCGTAAAAGTTTTCACTCAATGAATGTGCAGATGGTGTGTTTGGCGGACCAATACATCTCCCATGTCAATGCTAAGTATCCAGGCTCAGTGTATGATGCTTTTATCCTGAGGAATAGCAGCATCCCAAATGTGATGGCCCAACTTCAGAGGCACAGGGCGTGGCTAATAGGTGAGCCCTGGTTCCCACCAAGTGGCTGTTGGTGTATGGGTATAGTGTGGGTTATATGGCATAGTGTGTGGCTAACAGTTGTCCCTCGAAATTTGCAGGTGACTCTGGTTACCCCAACCTCTCATGGCTACTGACCCCTGTGAGGAATCCCAGGACAAGGGCGGAGGAACGTTACAATGAGGCACATGGACGACCAAGAAGGATAATAGAACGTACCTTCGGCCTCCTAAAGGCCAGGTTTTGTTGCCTCCATCTAACAGGTGGATCCCTGTGCTACTCACCCAAGAAGGTCTGCCAGATAATCGTGGCATGCTGCATGTTGCACAACCTTGCCTTGAGACGCCATGTGCCTTTTCTGCAGGAGGATGAGGCTGGTGATGGGCGTGTGGCAGCAGTGGACCCTGTGGACAGTGAAGATGAGGAGGCAGAGAATGAGGATGAGGGCAACAGAACTGCAGTGATACGTCAATACTTCCAATGACACACAGGTAAGACAGTGTAACTTCACATTTCATTGACAGTTTTGTGTTTGACATTGTCACAGGCAGGCTGTGAATTAATTCCCACTTCTATTTCTGTGCCCGCTCACTGTACCCTTTAGCAACTATTTTTGCAGATGTTGGTGCCCAACTATTGCTCCTGGTGTGTTTACTGCAGCCAACTACAGGTCTTTCCTATGTATACATTACTGTACAGTTGAATTGCAATGTTTAAACCTTGTTAAACGAATACATACTTAAATCATTTGAAATACTCCATACTTGTATTTTTTCAAAGGGTGTTTATTTAAGTGCTATGAAGAAAAGAGAGTAGTGCAATGGGCTGGGGTGATGATGGAGGAAAGTCCAGGGTAGAGTCCAGTCTGTTGGTAGCACAGGTGCATTGTCCAAGGGGGAATAGGAAGGGGAGCAATGACAGTTTGCAGTGGACAGGGTGACAGAGTGGGACACAAGGGTGACATTCAGGAGAGTCTTATTTCCTGGTGGGGTCTTGGCAATAGACTCTGGCTTCTGCCTGGATCGTAGGGAACATTTGTGGGGTGGTTGGTCCTGTGGTGGGGCCTCCTGTCCACTAGTGGCAGCGGAGGTGGAGGGCTGTTCAGATGTTTGGCTAGTGGAAGGGGCCCGCTGATGTGACACTGCCTCCCTCATAATACTGGCCATGTCTGCCAGCACCCCTGCAATGGAGACCAGGGTGGTGCTGATGTCCTTTAAGTCCTCTCTGATCTCCAGATACTGTCCCTCCTGCAGCCGCATGCTCTCATACAACTTGTCCATGATCTGGCCCAGCGTATCTTGGGAATGTTGGTATGCTCCCAGGATCGCGGTAAGTGCCTCCTGGAGAGTCGGTTCCCTGGGCCTGTCCTCCCCCTGGTGCACAGCAGTCCTCCTGGCTTCCCTGTTGTCCTGTGCCTCTGTCCCCTGAACCATGTGCCCACTGACCCCAGTTCCCTGATTGTCTTGGGTATGGGGGGTGCCTGTAGTGGTGGACACACTGCTGATTGATGTGTCCTGGGACAGAGGTATGGGCTCACTGGGTGGGTGCTGTGGTGGAGTTTCCTGAGGAGGGAGACTCTGTGGTGGTGTGTGACTGGGCCTGGGTAACCGACTGTCCGGAGGTCCCTGAGGGGCCAGGTTGGTCATCAGATCCAGGCGAGCAGAGTCGCTGTCATCACTGTGGGCCTCTTCTGTGGGGGGACTGGATGCTGCTGGCACCGCTTCTCCAGTGACATTGGCTGGGATACCTGTGGGGATGTATATGCAGTGTTATTATTTCTGTGTGTGACATATTCTGCATGGGTAGGTTGCCCTCTATGGTTGTTATTGCCCTGGGAGCTTTTCCTTGTGTGAGTTGTTATGTTGTGGGCTAGGCGATTCTCTAGTGTGCATGCTTTAGTGATTGGTGTCCATGCAGGGCTGTGATGGGTGTTCGTGCATTGGTGGTGCATGCTGTGCTTGGCATTGGGATGAATGGGTTGTGATGGTGGGGTGTGTGGGAAGTGGTGGAGTGATGGGAGTGAGGGTTTGGTGGGGGTATGTGATGGCATGTAGGTAGGGGGGTAGTAGTAGTATAGAGTTGACTTACCAGAGTCCAGCCCTCCTGCTACTGTGGCCAGGCCCTCATGATGCATGATTGTCAAGACTTGCTCCTCCCATGTTGTTAGTTGTGGGGGAGAAGGTCCTCTGTACTGCGAGCTGGTTTCTTGAAGCAATGGAACGTACCTTCCCCTGTAGGTCGTTCCATCTCTTCCTGAAGTCATCCCTGGTTCTTGGGTACTGTCCCACAGCGTTGACCCTGTCCACGATCCTCTGCCATAGCTCCATCTTCCTAGCAATGGATATCTGATGCACCTGTGCTCCAAATAGCTGTGGCTCTACACAGATGACTTCCTCCGCCATGACCCTTAGCTCCTCCTCAGATAATCTGGGGTGTTGTTGTGGTGCCATGGGTGTACTGTGAGTAATGTGTGTGAGGGTGTGTAGGGTGATGTGTTGGGGTGTGTGATGTGGGGTGCGTGGATAGTGTATAGGTGATGGTGGTATGTGGCTCTGGTTGTGTGAGTGGTCTTGCTGTCTCGCTATAGTGCCAATCGTTTGTATTCATAAAGGGTTGGGTAATGTGGGTGGGTGTTTTATAGTGGTGTGGGTGTGTGGGTGTGGTTGTGTATGGGTGACAGGTGTGTGTAGTTTGAATGTAGTGTTGTTTTGTTTGAGTGTGTTTAGTTTTAGTGCAGCGGTATGTACCGCCAATGGTTTACCATGGTTGAATGTCCACCATGGTGGTTCATGGGTCATAATGTGGTGGGCAATGTTCTGTTGGCATAAAGGTGTGGGTTTTGATACCGCCAGTTTATCACTGACCTGAGGTGTGGTGTACTGTGTGTGTGGCTGTATAGTGACAGATTGGTGTGTGTCATAATATCGTGAACGGATATCTGCTGCGGTGGCGGTATGTTGGCGGCAGTCAGCATGGCGGTAAGTGGGCTTTACCGCCAATGTCATAACGAGGGCCTCAGGCCCTCATTACAACCCTGGCGGTCATAGACCGCCAGGGCTGTTTCGTCAATTGCACCGCCAACAGGCTTGCAGTGCAATCCTGAGTTTTATGACCGCGGCGGAAGTGCCGCGGTCGCACCGCCGGGACCGGCGGTTTTCCGCCACAGTGGTCCCGGCAGATTTAGTCCTCCAGGGCAACGCTGCTTGCAGCGCTGCCCAGGGGATTAGGAGTCCCCCTCCCGCCAGCCCTTTCATGGCGGTAGGAACCGCCAGGAAAAGGCTGGCGGAAAGGTGAGTCGCGGGGCCCCTGGGGACCGACAGTCTACATAGCAGACAGTGAAAAGTGCGACGGGTGCAACTGCACCTGTCGCACCACCGCAACACTGCCGGCTCCATTTGGAGCCGGCTCCCGTGTTGCGGCTGACATCCCCGCTGGGCCGGCGGGCGGAAACTCGGTTTCTGCCCGCCGGCCCCGCGGGGATGTTGTAATGGCCACCATGGAAGTGCGGCCACATTGGCGGCAGTGCGGCGGTTACAACTTGGCGGGCGGCCGCCCACCAAAGTTGTAATGAGGGCCTCACTCTTTTGGGTTTCGTTGAGGAAACAGTGACCCATCCCAACACCCACAGAGCCACCATGCACAGAATATTATACATGTAAAAGTGAGAGGTGTCTCATGTGGAGAGTCAAAGCTAGAAGGGAAAACCCACGCTGGGGGAACCTCCTTATGTTGCTACATGCAGCGCTGGCCTGGCGGATTACGATCTTGGCCACTGCATGATCCCAATGGTGCTGGAGGTTCCCTGGCAGTCTGACCGCTGCAACAGTGGCGGTCCTGTCCGCCACCGCAAGTGAGGTGATCTGAAGACTATGACACTTTGTAATAAGGCCCTTAAACCTGCTGTATATTCCATACAAGAAACTTAACCCAGAGATGTACATTGTTCTTATCAGGGCACATATTCTTACGGGTGATGACACTATGAGCAAAACTGGAACAAAGCTTGGCGCTTTAACTGCTGAACCTGTGAAGTTTCTCATAGGATATGCTGAGACAGAAGAAGAATGTGACTCCAAAGATGTAGAAAAATGCCTTATGCGTGTGTGGAAAATGAGTTCTGGCTGTCACACATTTGAAGATCTTTGGCACAAGATCAGTCCCGCTAAGTGAGCTTCCACCGACATCATATTTCGTGTGTGGACACATTAAAAGAGCGTTCTACTTGATCGGAAGATATGTAAATGTTTTGGATTATGGATATCTAGAGAAAGATCTGTGTGAATTTGGTTGGGAAGATATTGATGGGGTGTTTAAACCTATGAAATTTCTAAAGTCTCTACCCACAGAACTTACACATACATGGACATGCAAAACCTGTGCTACAAAAGATGTCCCTGTCGAAATGCTCTTCCCAAATGTTCAACATTATGCAAATGTACCACAAGCGATTGCCAAAACAAATAACTAAAGTTAACTATGAAAATATGTCTAAAACAGGAGTGATAAACATTTTTTTTTTAATATTCAGATCATAAACATTGTTTGGTGTATACAGAAAGGGATTAAAAACCATTATTATTTGTTTCATTTCCTAATATGTCTCTTCTTCCTCTATTATAGCTGCCATTTTTGAAAATTATGGAGGGGTTGCTCTGAGGAGTTATTTTCTGTCTTTACAGGACTACTTGACCCCCAAAACCTATGTTTTGACACCAAAATGAAGTATATAGGTCTTATGGTTCCTGAGATATTACATCATCACTGCAACACATCCACCAAAAATGTTTTCCAGAAAAATTTGTCTCGGATCAGTAATGTCTACTCAAGTTAAATTACTTCTCTAATGATCTGAAAAAGCAAATCAAAAATGAAAATTTCTGGACAACAATTTTTTATTGCAGTATATCAGGGGGCAGAATTATATGGTGTAACAGAATTTACAGCATATATCAGAATTTATTGGCCCATTTGTATTGAGGGCTTTAGCCTGTTTAAGATTAAATAACTGATGTTGCAGCTAGATGAGAGAGTTAGCAAATGTTGGAAATAACAGAAAATGAATAGGCTAAAAATAATGATATCATCTCCACACCAGATGATTTTATCCATTGGAGAGGGCACTTGCTTGCATTCTGTGAAAGATCAGTTTTAAAGCCTATCTTAATTCACCTCACCATCATTTGAAATGTGAAGACCTATGTCCAGTGCTTAATTTGGACTTGTTGTTTTTCAGTGCTCGGGCACAGGCATTTCATTCCCAACACTGACACTAATGACAGTCAACCATGTGGTGGATCTGTCTGTCAAATTTTGAGATAAGCGGACCAACTGCCTTTAAGAATTCAACATACACATGAATAATACTTATCTCCTACTTCATTCTTATAGCTTTGGATGGCCTCGAATAGACAGAAGTGTCCCACTTGTAGGAGTGCTATTGTTATGAATTTTGTTTTTCCTGTTATTGGCTGCTCTGGCAAGCTGCAGTGGCCTCCTCAGAAAGCCCTTGGCACTTACATTTTTCTATCTTTCTATTATTATTTTTTTACAAATTAAGCACTACCTGTGTCGCTTAGCAGTCCATCTGTACTGTCATCAAACACCTGATTCCGAAGTTCCTAATCAAGCGGTCAACTGCTGAATGAATAGCATTCATTCAGTTGGCCAAGTGACCCATCAGGAATATATGCAGCCCTTCAGTAAAGTAAAGAAACGTCTCCTTTCCCAGTACTGGTTAACTCTGACATTGTATCTGAGCTTTGATGCTACTAAAAAAGCTCGGAACTGACATGTATTAAATAGGACTGCTCTTTTCAGAAAAAAATGGCTGCACTGCTAGCTTAAGAGTGTAGGCCTTGCTCTTTGCAAGGCCAATACAAAGTGTGGTTATTCAGTATCTCTCCATTGCTCATTTGTAACACATTGACATGCTATTTTACACAAAATAAAAGGCGCTGTAGAGTGCATATATGCTCAAAATTCGAACTATCTCGTACTTTCTATGACGTATTACTCAAGGTGGCACAATTAGCATGTTAAACTATTCTGGATGTTCAATGATTAATGGTTACCTGTGGTAATATTTAACCGCTGCTCATCTAACAAACAACAAACACAAGCTTGTTTACGTTCAGCGTCACCCACAGAAAAGAGACAATGATGAACGACCCTTCTCAGCACGATCTAAAAACCCATTACTTTGGAAACCAAAAGCCAGTGCTGCTGCAAGCACACACCAGCTTTGCGGCAAGCAGACTGTGCTAAAGTCTTCTGAAGATGAAACCATTCCCACGAATAGTGTGTGAGCCCAACCAGAACAGTGTAATCAACGTGACGCCTTTGGGACATTTTTAATGTATGTCAGAAGTCAATAATAGTGAGTGCACTAGCACGCCGCTTGCTTTTGACGGTGTTCAAGGTGCTGTTAGCATTAAGAGGCATTAACCGCTGTTAATCGTCCATGCACAGTTATGGGTCTGAACCCAAGGCAATGCCACTTAATGAGGAAAAGATTAATTAACAGCTGTTAGTGCTCGGATTACTTACCAGTAATCTTCATTACTCTGATTCTTCCTTCCTCGTCCCATTCCGAATAAATGGAGTGAAATGCCCTTTTCACTCCTCATGTCACTTATAGAAAGCTACTAAAGGGAAGAGGACAAGGAGCATATAGCCCCTCCTCTCCCTCAGAACTATCTGTATATCACCAAGTACCACAACACCGGCTGATGAAAGAACAGGGAGGGAAGTATGGAATGGGACAAGGAAGGAAGAATCGGAGTAATGAAGATTACCGGTAAATAATCCGAGCATTACGTCCTCATCATCCTTCCTCCTCCCATTCCAAATGAATGGAGGAATGCCCAAGCAAGACCACTTTCACCAGTCACACAAAAAAACCAAAAGGAACACAATCAGTGCAGTGCAAAGTTTAATAAGGCACGCACAAAAAACAGAGACCCAGGAACACCGCAGACTCCTAGCCAGATACCTGAACAGTCCAACCACAAGGGGCTGACTCGGAGAAGGTAGCAGCTGCGACCAAGACCTCGGGACCAAAGGACAATTCAGAACCCGTGCTGCATGCAACTTGTAATGGGTAATGAAAGTGGATGGAGAGGACCAGGTGGCAGCTTTACAAATATCCCGGAGGGAAACACCAGACCATTCAGTCCAGGAAGCAGCCATCCCACGTGTGGAATGGGCCTTGACCTCACCCAGAACCTCCCGGCCCAGTGATTGGTAAGCCGAAAAGAAAACAGACCTAATCCAACGCGTCAGGGTGGAAGAAGAAGGGCATCCGCCCTTCTGCTGACAAAAAGGCGGTCAGAGAGATGGAACTCGGAAGACCTAGATAAATAGATCTATCTTCAATGCACGGACAACATTCAAAAGGGACAAGGAAGGGTCAGAGACCAAAGCCTCCGGAGGCAGGACAGGGAGACCAATATCCTGCTCACCATGAAAGGAATAATTCCCCTTAGGAAGGAATTTAGGATCCCAGGAAAGGACGACACGGTCCTCAAAAATGCACAGGTACGTAGGGCGACAAACCACGGTATTAAGCTCACCCAAACACCTGGCGGTGGTAAAGGCAACTAGAAAAAAACATTTTAAAGTCAAGAACTTAAAGGAAATTGACTCCAAAGGCTCATACAGTGGGGACTTCAAATGTGAAAGCACCACAGGAAGGTCCCAGGGGGAAAAGGGTTCCGAAGGGGTGGACCAAGAAGGCTGAAACCCTGGAGCAATTAAGAGGCTATGCTTGAAAAGAAGATAAATCATCCCAGGGAGCCCGAAAAGTTTTAATAGTGCATCACTGGAGCTTCAGAGTAGCAACAGAGAGACCTGTATCAAAACCCCCCTGAACAAACTGAAAAATTGTAGAGGAAGGGGCAGAGACAGAAGACAAAGACGGGGTCCTGCACCAAGCATCAAAGGAACCCCAATGATGCAAATAAACCTTGTTAGTGAATCCCCATCGAGAAGATTGGAGGTAACGAGAAACCTGCAAAGAAAGACCCTGCTTCATAAGGCCCTCCCTCTCAACCTCCAGACCATGAGACGCAAACATGCATAGACTGCAGAGGAAGAAGAGGGACAGACAGAGGGGAAGGCATCAGAGGAAGACACCATTCCATCCCCGTCATCAGGAGATGGAGAAGAGGGAACCAAGATCTAGGAGGCCAAAAAGGAAGGACCACAACCACTTCTGCCACCTCCCAGAGCAGGTGAGACAGGAACCACTGGATCAAGGAAATCGGGGGAAAGGTGTAAAGAAGACCCCGAGGCCAAGAACAGGACAGGACAGGGCATTGGTCCACAGTGTACCCTGAGTGAGAACCTGGTGAAGTAGAGGGGAAGCTTGGCATTCAAGGGGGTAGCAAAGAGATCCACTGCAGGAATATGACACCGACTGCAAATCCGGGAAAAAAATGAAGGAGGCAGAACGAACTCCAGGGAGGATGGGAACAACTGACTCAGGAGATCCACTTGACGATTCAGCACCCCCTGAATGTGAACTGCCTGCAACCTTAGGATCTGGTGCCTTATTGGTGATTAATGTATGAAATCGCCACTCGTTGTCCACTCTGACAAACGCCAAGTGACCCTGAAGCGGGGAAGCAAAGACCTGGAGGGCATTCCAGACCCCTCATAGCTCTCTACAGTTGGAAGACATTGAAGCCTCTACCACGGACCAGAGACCCTGGGCAGTGAGGTCCCCCAAGACCGCTGCACAGCCCAGGATGCTGGCATCGGTAGTGAGGACCACAGGAGTCAGAGTCTGAAGAGGAAAACCACGGTCCAGGGAAGGAGGAAGCAACCACCAGAGGAGATCCTGATGAATGGGTTTGGAAACAGGAATAAGAGTCTCGAAGTTGCCGCTGGCCAGAGTCCAGTGAAGCAGATTATGATGAACCACAGGGCCCAAATTGAGATGCACCCATGGGACGACATCCAAAGCTGCCGCCTGAAAGAAAGAAAACAAAGTAGCACCATAACATCCATCAACAGGGACAAGCAAGACAAACGTAAGGAATTGGGAGAAACATAGGAAAACAAGCCCCATCTTAACATCAGACCCTGAAGATGCAGCCACTCTCTCACAGAAGCGGTCCAAACCTTCAGGATTCACTGAAGAGACTGACAGAGCCGGGCACACCTGGAGGCAGGAAGACACAACATCCCCTGCTCCGTATGGAAAAAGGCACCAATATACTCCTGTTGCTGAGAGGGAGACAGGTGAGACTTGGATGGATGGACCAGGAAACCAAAACCCTCCAAAAGGGACACTGTGGAGGCCGCATCCGCCAGAGACCTGACCAGAGAGGGCGCATGGATCAGAAGGTCGTCGTGATATGGGTGGACCAAAACACCTGTGGAATGCAGGAAACGCACCACCAGGGCCATAACCTTAGTGAAAATCCTGGGGGAGGACTTCAGCCCAAAGGGAAGCACCCAGAACTGCCACTGTTGGGAACCCACCGCAAACCTCAGAAACTTCTGAGAGGCGGGAGCCACTGAACATGTAGATAGGCGTCCTGAAAATCGATCTTTGTCAGGAAATGCCATGGAGAGACCAACGGAATCACCTCGCGCAAAGTGGACATCTGAAAATGCAAGGTCGGGATAAAGTGGTTCAGAAACCTTAGGTCGATGATCAGACGAAAATCCCCCGTGACCTTTCTGACCATGAAGACAAGGGAATAACAACCGTACCCCCTCTACCTAGGAGTAACCGCCTGAAGGACACCCTTCAGGACCAGGGTGGTGACTCCATCTGCGAGGGTCAAACGATTCATCAGATACCGAGGCCATGCCATCTGAAGGAAGTGAGGATCTGGAAATTCTAGAGAAACGTCCAGACAAACACCCTGGGAAACCAACTGAAGAACCCAGGTGTCCGTGATGGCAGAAGCCCAAACCAGAAAAAATTTAGTTAGGCACCCTCTGATGGGAGAAATGGAGGGGCGGCCCAGTCAGGAAGGAGGCTTCGGACCCCTCTTACCACCAAATTGATGAGAGGCATCCCCTGGAGGAGTACCCCTATGCTGGAACCGGGAGCAGACAGGCAGGGAATCGGGCTGGCGTTTCCGAACCTGATGCCCCCGCCTTCTACCACCATCCCAGACCTTAGGCTTCTGATGGAAAGGTTAAACATGTTTCTGACTTTTGAAGGACTTCCTGAGGACCTCCTCCAGTTCATCCCCAAAGAGTTTGGAACCTCCAGAGGGCATGCGCAACAAACAATTCTTCAAGGAGGAAACAACCCTCCATCCCAAGAGATGCAGATGATGTTGAGCAGAAGCAGAACCAGCAGTGGCCATAGCAGAAGCCCGAAGAGAGTCAAAAGCAATATCTGAAATAAACTTTGCTTGAATCTCCATACAGGACGGTAAATCAGAAAAGTCCTCACCCTCCTGAATAGCAGAGGAAAGCAACTGAAAATCCTTTATGTCAAGAGATTACCCATTAAATCAAACTTACACAGGAGCAGATGCCTTTTACCTAACGCCCTCCAACAGATGCGTGCTCAGACTTAACTGATTAGCTGAACCCTGCATCCGCTAGAGGGAAAGGGGAATGGGAATAGAAAAAGAGAGACCGCCTCCAGATCCAGTTCCAGCCTGTGTTTCCTACTTGAAGATAGGATATTCAGTGTGTGCTTCTGTAACCTGCACCTTTCTTCTTATTGGGATTTCTTTAAAGGAAGAACCTGCAGTCCGGTGATAAGAGCATAGATAAGTGCATTACTACTGCGCATTCAACTGTCCAGCCATTCACATTCACCCAATTCTATCGTTCTCCTAGCCTGGATCTTTTGAGAGACTAGCCTCTCTCTAAGAGAACAATGTTAAATTAATATCATCTTTTCTCCAGGAGTCAGAGGTATCCAAGGTTCTCTGAAGAACATTTCAAAGGTTCACAAATATACAATCTACTAATTTCTTTTACAGGAAATGAAAACTCCTTCTCAAGGTTCCGTTTTTTCCATCACAGTCCCTAGGAATTAGTCTGAGCACTGAGGTTTGTCTATAAGACCGACAAGTCTTTAAGGTGAAGAGTTTTTGAATATATATGTATATGTATATAGGCATGTCTGGAAATCATACAAAAGGATTCCTTACTGCAGTTGCTTGAAGTTCTGTTAAGCCAAAACTAATTCTCCTCAGAAAGCCGATAGTCAGTTGTTAGAAGAAGGAAGAAATTCAGCTTTTTCAGAAGGGAAAAAGTATCTGGTGTGCACACCCTAACAAGAAAAAGAATTAAGTACTCAAAACTGGAAGAATTCGCTATGAAACAAAGCGCCTCAGGAGCACTGCTCATTCTCCTCAGGATGACAGTTGAATTGCACAGCTCCCAGAGGGAAACAGCTGGAGGGAAGCTTAAGCACAAGACTAAGGTAGAAACACTAGAGCGCTGACCTCACAAAGGTTTGCAGCCACCATCTTAAGTGGCAGTTAAACCTGAAGAAGCTAGTTCTAAGATCAGCCTCCGCAAGAGCCACCAGGAGTTAGGACGCTGCTGCAACCAACGTGGGTACAAGGAAAAGGGGAATTGTTTTTGCTGAGGAAAGAACTTAACAACACTGGCAATAGTTTTCCTGACACTTAACAAGGCACTAGGAAGTATGGACCCCATAGATCTCAGAACCCAAAGAGAGACTGAGACCAGCGTGAGATCTCTTGAGAAAAGCATCAACCCTCTTGTCAAAACAGGATCAGTTAAAGTCACCTCTTCGGAATGTAAAGAAGGTTTACCTGTAAGGTTGGAATATGAAGGATCCAAAGTGAGAACTTGAGGAACGGAAGTCTCCACTTGGGACATAGGATAAAGGCGACCCATAAAGTGAGGAACAGAGACTCTATCCGGATCCCTCAATTCACGTTGTAACAAGAATTGAACAGCAGGGAGAATAAGAAGTTTGGGAAAGGAAGGACACTGAAACTGCTGGAACCACTCCCCACTAGTAGATGGCTGTGCCAAATCCACAGGGGGGTGGATATTGGAGGACAAATAAAAGACCACTGGTTCCAAATCCTCCTTCAAAATATACTTCCCTTTAGCAGATGTACCAGTCCGAAATACCAGATCATCCTCATCATAATCCGGAGACAACCAGGAGAACACAGAAGAAGGGGAAGAAACAGACCAGTCAGAACCAGAAGAAGAAGAAGGAGAAACAGGGGAAGACTGCCCATGCTGCGAAGTAAAGGCGTCCAACGCTGACGAACCATGTCCTGGAGCTGAGTAGCAGGAACCAGGGGACGGTGAGGGCGAATCCCACCATCACCTACCCCTTTAGGAGGTAAGGCAGGAGAAAGATGGCGAATCTTCCCAGCGTGCTTTCCCATGTCTGCAGTGGGTAGCATCAGAACGACCAGAAGAAAAGCAACAAGGACCCCCGAGGACCATAAAGAAAGCCTGAAGAAAAAAAAACAGAAGGACCCCCGGGTGCAAAAAAGACAAAAAAGAGGGGCGGCAAAAAGGGGAAGGGGTGACTAAGGCTGTAACTAGCCCCCACCACAGAACACCAGAGAAGGCTGGCCAAGAGCCCGGCACACCAACTAGTGCAGGCTGCCCAAGCAGGCAAGCACAACACCCAGGTCTAGGAGGCACACCACCCAGCCCAGGGACTCACAACACTTTGCAGAGCAACAGTTAGGACACTAGGAATGGCCCAGTGGGGGGAAGAAAACGCCAGTGGAGGACAACACTTAGGCACCAGCATGCACAGCAGGGGACACTGTACAAATGCACAGGCTGCCCATCCCCCCACTAGGAAACAAGGCGCCTCTGCAGCCCTGGAGGCGCCCATGCAGCCAAGAAAAAGGCGCCCAGGCAAACGCACCAGGAGCACCAAACACAAAGCAGAAACAACCGGCAAAGCCTATCAGAACATAAATAATGCAGAACATGCAGCACCTCAGCAGCCACAAAAAAAACAGGAAGCAGCCCACACGCAGCCGCACTCACGGACAGAAACCCCAAAGGGCACCCAGGCAGCCCTCAACAGCACCCGACATGAAGACGAAGTGATGCACAAAGAAAGAACAGATAGTTCCTGGGGAGAAGAGGGCCTATATGCTCCTTGTCCTTCTTCCCTTTAATTGAAAGGGAACAAGTAGCTTTCTAGAAGTGACATGAGGAGTGAAGAGGGCACTTCACTCCATTCGTTCGGAATGGGACGATGAAGGACAATGAGGAGGAAATGCCAGAATACCATTTTACAACAGCTGGCAGACAGGTTCATCAAGGGGCAGTGTTGAATTGACTGCTGCCTTGTCATAAAGGATAGGGATGGTAAATATCAATGTGGGCTTCTACATATATGCCCTGTCGGTGCAAGGTGATGCGTCAAATGATACAGCACTCTCAGCACTCTATCTAAACTGTATCGGAAGAGTAAAAAATCAAAAAAGTTATTGGGACCAGCAGTTAGTGCAAGTGCCACTGTTCTGCCATGGATGTCAATATTATGCCAGGAATTTCCATCCATTGTGCCAAGGTTAACAACATGCCTGGATGGGGCATGATTGCAAAATGAATGCAAACAATATGATGAGAAATACCAGCATACTGACTGGACCACCATTATCCCATGGGTAGACACACTAAGCCAATAATGTACAATATCTCAACAATGGCCAGCATGATGTCAGGACCAGGATTAGGTTAAATATAGGCACCATCTACCAGGAATATCTAGACCAGCAATTTACCAGGGCTCGGAATCGTGCCATGTATGCCCACAAGTTGCCAAGAAATTGCCAAGAAGTACCAACATTATTCAAGGGCCAACATTTTATCAAGGGTGACTAATGGTCATCCTGCCAAGGGTCCCCATACGTTGCTAAGAAATTCCATACTAGGTGAATGCAACATTTTACCAGGGTGGCTTATGGCCATCCTGACCTGGATTCTGTCAAGTTGTCAAGAATGCAAGTATTTTCGGGGATAGGAAAAGGGCATCATCGAAGGGATGAGTGATCCAAGGGCTGGCATTTTACTAGATTTGGGCAATGAACATAACACTATTCATGCTAAAGGTTGATAAGAATGACCACCATTGTTGGATGGTAAGCATTTTACTAGTGCTTGGAAACAGGCATCAAACCATGGTTGCCTAGAAATTTCCCACAAATGCCAGGATTTATCATCATGTAGCCAGGCAGTATTTTTCCACGATGGGAAATGAGTATCAGTTCACAAATTACCAGGAATTAACACTATTGCACCAGGGTCACTCTACTAAGGTGGACAATGACCACACCATTAATCTTCTGCTGGCAAATGGCCACCCTGACTTCGACTACTCATTTGGGCTGCTGCTGTCCCTCGCAAGGGCAGTTATTGCTCCTGATCAGCTCCCGTGGGAGGATGGAGTGGCGGATAGGAGCATCTCTGGCAGCAACAGGGAGGGGCTAGAAGAAGTGATTGGAAAAGAGGCAAACTGTAATGCCTGAGGAGGTCAACAGGAAGTTCCCTGGGGGTAGAGGGCATAGGCGTGGCAAGTGGGAGTTGCCTTTTTGGGGTAAATATGGATAACCTGGGCAAGCAGGAGAGTCTCATGTAAAGAGTCAGAGCAAGCAGGAGGAAATAACGTGGCGAGGTGGCCATCGGATGTGCTTGGTGGCTGGGTAAGAGGTTACAGGAGAACATTACATTTGGGTGTTTTCAGGGAGCAGGACACTAATTCCAGCTAGTGAGGCAACCTCCAAAGGAGCCAGAAGATTTCCCTTTGATGGAGGCATTACTTTTTCCCCTTGGAAGAAATGCTAACAGGTGGACTCTTGTTTTTCCTTTTGACATACACATGAAAAGCTCCTACCGTCTGCAGAGCAACAAGTTGCTGTACAACTTAACTTAAAAGGGTGGTGGAAAGTGAGCAGGCCTTCAGATACCACAAACTTTGAATGATCCTTAACAAGTTCAAACACCTCAAATGATCAAAAATGGACTGATAAGAGGAAAGTCGATAATGTACTGATATATCTTATGTAAAAATGTCATACAGCTTCAATGACTGCTCTGGAACATGGGCCAGGCATCATTGCATCTACTTGGAGGCACATTTGCTTTCTGACCTTTCCATGCGTTATCCATGTCCCTGCTGGTTACTTATACTTAGCCACATACAAAGTCATAAATCAACATAACCAGACGTTTGCTTTTTTGGAGGTCCATGACATAGCTTAAAACTCTTAAAAACACAAAGAAAATATTCATATTTTTATTGACTCTAAAATAAAAACTCGTACAGAAAAATGGTCCTTGAGATTCTAACCTTGCAAGGAACATATACATAAGGATAGATCATGCAAATAGCAGCCGACAGGTACTGCATATGCCAGCCTGTTCTATATCTACGTTTAAAGCTAATCAATTACTTTTATGGAGTTGTGATTCAATACCATTCTCTGTTCCTTGGCTCAGAGGCAGTGATTTTGTGCACGTTGTCAGCAGTGGCTTGTTGAGTCACCAGTTTTCGAGGGTAGAAGGACAAGAGCAAGAGCTGTCTATCATTTATTTCAGTGAACACAGGAATTCTAATTTAGGTTTTACTGCCTTAAAACAACATGGACACTTAATCTCACAGCACAGCAGCACACTGAAACCTAATCAGCCTAATGGACTTTGACAGTTCTTTCTTAGGCTGATCTCCAGAAATTGATTTTTTTTTAAACAGACAAATATTGTAAAAGGAAACAAGAACTAACACTATTATAGAATGGGGATACTGAGCAGAGAAAGCCTCTATTTCGGTTGCACAAGCCTTCCTTTTAAAGATGTGTCCTGTGTAAGATGCACAGCGTTAACCAATTCAAATGTCTCCTGTATAAGAGGAACAGTTGTAACCAAAGTAAGAAAAGCCTAAATTACCAAAAATATTGAAGACAGAGTACCAAGCTGGAAACACACACTAAATAAACAGCTCAGAAGATGGTGAATATACCAACTTACCAAAATCAGCAGAAGTCATAGGCCCTCATTACGACTTCGGCGGTCCTTTTGCTGCCAAAGCCGCTGTAGGCAACAGACCTCCAGCGCTGGTGGTCTGCTGCTCGCCATAATAGGAATCCTTGGACGACTTCTGCCTGCCCGTTTCTCAGCAGACGTCCAACTCCAAAGAGGCGAGTGCATTACCAGCACCGCCACGGGAGCAGGACTCCGCCCTCTGTATTACAAGCTGTAATATGGTGTGGCAGAGTCCTCCTGGAGTGGTGGTGTTGGCGATGCAAGACCGCCAGGAACCATCCTCTCCCAGACCTCCTCCTCGACAGAGAAGGTAAGTGGGCATCTGAAGGGGGGGGGTCTGTGTGTGGGTGCATGCCTGCAGAGGGGGTGGTGAATACATGCGTGTATGCGAGTGAATGTGTGTGTGCGTGTATGTGCGCGTGTATGGGGTGTCTGTGTCGATGAATGCAAGTGAGTGGGGGTGTCAGTGTACATGTTTGCGAGTGAGTGGGGGTGTCTGTGTGGATGTATGTGTATGCTGAGGGGTGTGTATGGGAATGCATGCGTGCATGAAGGGGTGGGGTGTTTGTGAATGTGTGAATGGGTGGGGGGATGTGTGCATGTGTGGGGACATGTGTGCATGTGGGTGCCGGCGACAGAAATGGAGATTCCTGCCACCTGGTGTATGACCACCAGGGTTTTCGTGGCGGGATGACCGCCACGGAAAGCCTTGTGGTTTGTAGTCTTGTAATCTGACCAGCAGTCTGAGGCCTGCTGCTGGGTTGGCGGTGCACACTGCCGGCTGCGGCGATGCGACCGCACTGGCGGGCCTGGTGGCGTTGTGGAGACTTGGCTTCTGCTAAACCCCACAACTCATTATGTGGTGGTACTTACCGCTGGGTCCACAATGGAAGGACCGCCACGGAGAGGCTGGTGGTCTCATGACCGCCAGCCTCGTAATGAGGGCCATAGTCCCCACTTACAAACTTTGCCATGACCTAGAATTACGAAATTCCCTGAGTTGCAAGACCATAAATATAAATTGGCATACACTTGAAAAATCTGAGTAGCACTAAAAGCATGGTAATCACAGTAAGGCATGAATACTCATAATGTTTTATGATAAGCAAAGAGCTTGCACAAACATATGGCTGATAGTTTAGTTACGTTTTAGCTCAGAGTCGACACAGAAAGCAAAAATATAAAACAAATGGACTTTGCACTGGACATTTCATGCATGAGCAGAGCAAAATGAAAGAGGGACACACCCGCTAAACTGTGACACCTGTGTTGTGTTCACTTGATGTACTGCACTTGAGACACACGTACAAAGAATGTAAAGGAACAGGGACTACTGCCAATATATACCTCCTGTCTTACAATGCAAGGAAAAGATTGCGTGTTCTGACCAGCGGCTCGCGGGTATTCCTGGGGGTGGGGCGGGGCAGCGCACAGGGGGGTCGGGGTGAATTAATAAGAAAATAACATTTTTTAAAAATCACCTCTGCTCCCACGCCGCTCCTCTCCTTCGTCCGGGTGCTGCAGGCACAAGCTCCCAGCCTGCCCTGCAGCCAATCCTGACGCTGCTCAAAGCAGCATCAGGATTGGCTGGGAGCACCCTGGCTGGGAGCTCCCAGGCAGACTGGAAGCCTGTGCAGGCTCACTCCAGCACAGCAACTGTGTGCTGGGCTGGAGAGAGCCATGTGCGCATGTGTGTTTGGCCGGCCCGAGACGGCCGGCCTAACATACATGCACAGTGAGGGGCAGTGCTGTGTACTCTCCCTTAGTGCACGTTACCCCCGTGGCCCCGCACCTTTCAAAGAAAAGGATAATAAACATAGTTTATTATCCTTTTCTTTGAAAGGTTTTGCAGCTGCTGCTGCTGGCTGGGGAGTAGGGGGAGGTGACACTCCTCCGCCCTTATGAAGGAGCCGCCCCTGGTTCTGACCTATGGTGAAAGATACATATAAGGCCTCTACACCATACTCTAATCAATCTTGACTCCTGTCTAACCCCCACAGGTGGTGTCCGACACCCTCTGGATACAGGGCTCAAGACATCCTACAACGACCAAGTGAACTGGGGGCAGAAGACACACAACAGAGCACCAATCTGACCACATTCCAACATCAAGCACACTGAAGTACTCTACAAAGAATCCGATGTTTACATTGCAGCATATTTCCGGGTCATGTAGAGCCACTGAAATTCTGGTTCATGAGCACAACATGGCCATCCTAGTTGATTACCACAACTATTATTCCACTACAGATTCTTGGCCAAATTATTAAAATAATGCAGGATGTATGATTAACTTGTGGAGGGAAAGTCATTGTGTCAGTAATATTCCTCATTAGTTTGCTTACACTTTTAAGTTTTTGTAATTTTAGGGCACTAATTGTGGCAGTGTCCGTTGTCAGCAGCAGGGCATCATTTATCTCCAATTCCACTCGAAATTCAAGGAAAGCCAACAAAATCGCCAGTGGCTTTCCAGTACACACAGGCCACTAGAGCAACACCATGCCACAAAATCAGTTGCAGAAATTCACTGCTCACCCATCGCCACAGCAAGTCTGTTCTGCAGAATCGATCTGCTGCAAACACGTTTGATGATAATTTGTCAGGTAAGATCCAAGTAAAGACAGTGAGATAGACAGATAGCAGAAACGTAAAAGAAAGATATTATGGTAGCATGATTTCTAGAAAACATTATTGTGATATTCATAATAAAAATCTTTGTTTGGACAAAACAGATTTTTTTTGTGAATTAGCAATGTGAAGTAAGAATTGGCTTTCTAGCGGACAGGAAGTTATCTTTACACAAGAGTGCCTTTTTAAATCTGCACAGACATACACTGTAGTTTTGCTGGCAGTTTCAAGCAAGACATGTCAGATCAGGTCATATTTTCTTTTTACACGTGTAAGAAGGTACAGCAGTATATGCATTAAGGGATTGCTCCTACAAGGCAACAGCTTTATTTTAACATTGCAATACTGTTGTTGGAGTGTGTCTTTTAAAATCAATATTAACATGAAAAGCTTGCAATATATTGTATAATGAAACTGCATTGAAAATGTGTTAACGTAGAAAATAATGTACGCGTTTGAAATGTGCCCACGGGGAGTGGCTACCAATGTATATGAAGACTAATGAAACATATTAATGATGAATTAATTATGTACTAATGTTTTGAAATTGTATAAGTATATTATAATTAGAGTCATATATTAGGGTTTTGCTAAATTAATCATTAGGCCTTAGTAAGCGAGGCTAGCTGCCTGGTCTCATATTAAACTGTGTTTTTCTAACGTGCAATGTGCTGTCTTCCTGAAGGACATGAAGCTGTACTTTTCCAGAAGCTATAGATGTGTGTGTAGCCATAGTAAATTATTTCTCATGGGGCCCGACTTGCTCAAGGAGACATTGTTGCTGAATGCAACAGTGTAATTCGTAACAGGTGCAAGGCTGCCTGGAGTAGGAGAAAACAATGGGACTACTGACTGGATTGTAAAGTGTAACTTTTCTTACCTGACATTCCAACTGATGAAGACTTCAATAACGTGAGCCAATCAACGACATGAGAACTGTATTTTGGGGAAAAATCTAGTGAGGTGCGTGGAGAATTATTGGACAGAGATAATGATGCACCAAATATTATCCAATGAGGAATTAAGGGCTAGTTCGACAGTTTTGATTTAACCGCATGACCCGAGGAGGAATCAGCCATTATTCGGACATTCCACTCCAAGCCATACTTTGGCAGTATTCTTTTGAGACTTTGCCGTTTATTCTTCTTGATAGTTTAACCATCCTCTATTCAACTCTTAACTGATACTTACTTCTCCTCCATATGAGGGAAGAGCCTTATTCCTTAGTTATGCCATTCTGAGACTTTGCCCTGTCTTATCTTTACTGATGGCGAATCGACTGATGTCCTGAGGATGAAGACTGACACTGTTTGCTGATTCGTTGGAGGGGTAACTATCTAATGATAATTGTAATTGTCTGTTTGCCTTTTCTTTCTAGGTACCAACTGCTCTTTGATAGAGGCCATAGTTAGATGTTTTCTAAATTTGTGTTTGCTAAATTGTTTGCATGAAGCCCAACATGCTGATGCTAATTCGAGGTTAATTAAGGTGTTCACTAACATTTGACGCAAATGAACAAATGACTGGGTTCTTGCTTTGTTGAATCTTGCACTATTGAGACTTTGCTAAGCTGTTCTTATTAATGATGTGTTAATGCTGAACAAATATTCTCTATGACTTGATTACTTGTGTTCTAATTACGAAATCTGAAGAGATTACTAATGAAATTGATTGCTAATGAGATTAACGGAGATGATGTTAGATTGTAATAAATAGGGAAATAAATATTCTAACTCTTACTTAAATTGGTGTGGTTATTCATGACTGAAAGGTCATGGTGCGTTCACTTTATTGATTCTTATGAAATGTTATTGATTAACTTGCTGATTAGTTACTAAGAATATTGATTGGGTTATTGATATATTGATTGTGATGCCAAAAGGACATCTCGTGCTGGGAAGTCCCCAAACGTGGTCCAAAGGTCCAACGGCCTAGGTGTGTCTCCTTGTAATTTTACTTATCAAGGTTCTGACGCGCTATCACTGTTGCACCAACTACATTGTAAAATGGCTGTCTCAGAGCCTATGTCCTGTGTTTTTGCCCTGCATGTTGGGATCAAAAGCCTTGCTGCGACCAACATTTGTTATTTGACTTTTGTGCCACTTGCACAGTTATGCACACTTCATAGAAGTATTGCATAAAAGGCAAATATGCCAATTAGGTTTTCCAAAATGATCAATATGTTTAAGGGGAAATGTACACTGAGTGATAGCTGCCTTGCAGCTTCTCACACTCCAGAAGTCCGAAGTGCTAACAATCTTGGTCGATAAATGTAAAATAATCCGGGAAGGAAATGGAAAAAAGTCACATTTCTTGCAACAACACATAACAATGAAAGTTTTTTCCAGGTTGAGAAGTACTACTAATCACCAAATTATGTTTTAACTTGGTACACACAAATATTCTTGAAAACGTTTCTGGCTTATTGTTAGACCTGCCAGTCTTAGGGTGGTCTTCCCCATACCATTTGCCTTCATGCCTCTTGTTTTGATTAATTTGTTTTTGTTAGCCTTAGGACTCTGTGCACTTTACCACTGCTAAATAGTGCTAAAGTGCTTGTAATCACACATTAAATCATGGAAAAATTGGTTTACCATTTATTGGCATATTTAATTTACCTATAAGTCCCTAGTAAAGTGGTATACCATATACTCAAGTCTGATAAATTAAGTGCTACTAGTGGGCCTGCAGCACATATTGAGCCACCCACTTAATTAGCCCCTCAAAACATGTCTTAGGCCCTATGTAGTGTTGAACTGACTATTTGACTTGTCAAAATAAATTATTTGCCAGGCCTAAATCTCTCTTTTTAATCCTTATACATTACCCCTAGGGTAGGCCCTAAACAGCCCATAGGACAGGGTGCATTGTAGTAAAACAGTTGGGCATGTATATACAAGTTTTACATGTCTTGCTAGTGAACAAGTCACAAATTCATTTTTTGCTACTGTGAGGCCTATCTCTCCTCTAGGATAAAATTGGGTTACTTTATTACATTTAATAAGTGATACTATTTGTTGGGAGCGGGTAGAAATGTCATATTTTCTGTCTAAGGAATAGTAATTTAAAATCCTCTTTAATGGTTAAGTCAGATTTGAAGGCACAGTTCTGAAAATACCACTTATAGAAAGTTGGCATTTTCTTGTTCTAACCATTTGGTGCCTGCAGCCTGTTTCCTGGATCACATGTCTAGGTGTAGTTGGCAGTTGGCATTTGTAAGAAATTTGGTTACTGGTTGACGGGGCTGAAACCCTCCTCAGATGATAACCACAATTCTTTTCAGGGTGAAATCACAAGCAGTCCCTAAATTAACCTGTGCTCAACACTCGGGTAGCTTGGAACACAGCAGTAAGGCATAACTCAGAGGCAATGTGTAAAGCATTTGTACAGCACTTCAAACAGTAAGACAATGACAACACACCACAAAAGGACCCTACAACAGTGTTAGAAAAATAAAGCATTGTTTAATAAATAAAACAAGACAAAAAAGACAAAAATCATATCAGTGAAACTGAAGATATTAAATTTTAGACATTTTTCGTAAAAACAGCCCTGAAAGAAATATAGGGCCAATTGTAAATATCTGGTTGTGCTGGACCGGAACAAAGTCATAACTTCAGGCCGACTGCGATGGACACATTAAGGCCCACAGAACAAAGTTCCTTTAATCCTGGTTTGCAGAGTGTTGCATGAATCCGTATTGAAGATATGTTGTGCATCCGAAGGGATGGGATGTGTTGGTTCCAAGATGCTGCAAGGCTGCAGTGCAAAGTCCCATTGCATAGTCGTCGAAGATACCGTCAACAAGGGCTTGCACTGCGAAGTCAGTAGCCAGGGATGCATCATGCAGCAGTGGTTCCAAATATGAGGTGGGCTGCAGTGGCAATGCAGGTCTTTGCGATTTGTCTAATCCACACAGCAGCTGAGATGCATTGGTTCTGCTTGGGTTTGCACACAGAGCAGAGGAGATGCATCAGTTCTGCTGGATCCACAGAAACTGGAAAAGCACTTTAGGCCCACTTCCAAGGGTCCAGGACTGGGGTGGCACCACCTGGCAGAGTAGACTCACAGATGAAATAGTCCAGGTGCAGGTGCAAATTTATTGGTGCCTTCTGTCCCTGAGGATTAGGTCAAGATCCAGCAAACTAGCCCTTGAAGTCACTATGGAGTTCAAGTTTAGGAGAGGTTCAGCCCTTTTCACCCAGACAGGGCACCAGGCAGCAGGTCAGCACAGTAAAACTGTAGTACAGCAAGACAGAAGTTCCACAGAGTGCAATCCAGGCAGAGTGGCAATCCTTCAGCAGCACAGTAGTCCTTCTTCCTGGCACAGTATCCCTAGTTCCATAAGTGTACTGAAGAGTTGGTGTCTGAGGTCCAGTATTTATACCCAGTTGTGCATTTGAAGTGAACAAGAAGCCTCTGGAGGTTCCCCTTTGAAATCCCCAGGCATCCTACCTTTTCTGTCCTGTCTCCAGTCTAACTACAGGGGGCATGCAGCAGTCTTTGTTAAGGCAGGACAGGACACAGCTTATTCAAGTGTAAATAGGTCTGTGCCCAGCTCCCACCTTCCATGGTGCCAATGATGGCCCATACAGGCACACCCAACCTCCCTATTGTGTGTATCTGTCTAAGAGGAACACACAAAGCACAGCTGTCAGCTAAACCCACTCATTTGACACAGGTACAGCCTACAAACACTAAATGGCTAAGGCAGGAAAATGCCAACTTTTTAAAAGTGGTATTTTCAAACTTATAATTAAAAATCCAACTTCACCATGATAGGATTTTGCTTAACAATTCCTAAGAGACCAAACACAAACTGGTTACTGGCCCCATTTGGAAAATGCAGTTTATTAAATGCAATACGGCAACTCTAATGTTAGTCCATGGTAGAGACTCCCATGGTCTCCTTGCTGCAGTGATAAACACATTTAAGAGTTTTTCACTATCAGGACATGTAAAACGTAAAAGTACATGCCCTACATTTTAATAACACTGTACCCTGCCATTTAGGATGTCCAAGGTCTACCCAACGGGTGGCTTATGTATATAAAAGGGGAGGGTTTGGGCCTGGCAAAGGTTTATTTTGCCAGGCCGACATGACAGCTAAAAACTACACACAAAGGCTGCAATGGCAAGGCTGAGGAATGCTTGAACGGGCTACTTAAGGGGTTATCACAATCAGTCCTGCAGGCCCACTCGTAGTATTTAATTTACCAGTCCCTGGACACATGTAGTGCCAGATTACTAGGGTCTTACAAATAAATTAAGTATGCCAATTGGGGATAAGCCAATTATACCATGTTTTAAGGAGTGAGCACATGCACTTTAGCACTGGTTTGCAGTGGTAAAGTGTACAGAGTTCTATGGCAGCATAAACAAGATCAGCGAAAATGGAGGAGGAGGGCAAAATATTTTTGGGGAAGACTACCTTAAGGCTGACAGGCCACACTTGCACTTCAAAGACCTCTGTCTCAGCTGACACACAATAAATAATTTCACTCTAGCCTATTGTGACTGCAGGCAGACTGGATCCTGGGTAGGGAGAAAGGAACTTCCAGAAACTTTTGTAGTGGAAAAACCATAGATATTATTTCCTCTTCCAAGCTGGCACCAAGTATAAAACTAGGACCCACTGACTCACTCTCCAGTTCACTTAACCTGCAGACTGAACTGACTCTCAAAGGACTGCTCTGCTGCCTTTTGCCCGCGGTGTACTGCAGAGGACTGCCCTCCTGCAGCGAGGACTGCCCTGCTACCTGCAGCCTACATCATGCCCTCAGAGGACTGCCCTGCTGCTTGAGACACTTTCCTGCTTGAATCCAAGACTTCCAGAGTGACTCCAAGGCTTAGTTGCCTGGCTTTCTGATTAGAGCCTCAGGGCCAGAAAAAACTCCTACCATTTTGAACCCTCACCCAGACCCAGCCTGAGTGAGTCCTAACCCTCCAAGTGATGCCACTCCAGTCCTGTACCTTTGGAAGTGGTGGTAAAGGTGCCCAGGCACCACAAATCCAAAACTGGGGAGATTTTCTGCTAAAACGTGCTCTGAGAACTGAAAAGACCTACCTGCTCACCTAAGGTGCACCGCCTGTCGACTTGACTTCAAAAGAGCTTCTTCTATGTTCTCCTCCACAGCAGCAAATTCAGTTCAGCGGCTCCTCGCACTGGGTTATCCAGTCTTGTGGAGCTCTCATTTTCTACAGCCTGCAACTTTGTCCCACTGGAGATTTCGACTTGAAAAACAAAGACTAATTGAGAACATAACATCCTTCACCCCAACTTCATCCATCAGCTCCCCAACAATGATGCCTCTTCCTCTGACACCTCTGCTGGCTTGCCCTGCTGAATTGGACCTTCTCAGACATTTTTCTTCAAAATTTCGTCTAAGTCCCAAGGTAAAAGGAGACGAGGCCCAATCCCTTTTGTGTATCCGAACTATGCTCCATCGCGGTCACCATAACTTTTGACTTTGCCCCAGTCTTACATGACTACATGTCTGTGGTTGGTGCTTGGATTTTTTAGGCATTATTTTTCACTTTAAACTTTAAAAAAAATCCTTACTCTGGTTCTACTGACTGGATTCTTTATAGTGGTGTTAAACAATTTATTTAAATGTACTCTATTTTTCTAAATTGGTGTGAGATTTTTCTTCTGTTGTGTTTTCACTTTATTACCGTTTATGGGCTGCATAAATACTTTAGACATTGCCTCTAATCAAAGCCTGACTGCTTTTCTGCCAAGATACGAGAGGGATAAGCAGAGGTTAATTTAGTGACTTTTTGTGGTTCAGCTTGACAAGGATTGTTGCTCAAGTAGGGTTTTGCCCTCAGCCATCAACCTAGTTTCTCACACTTATGTTTATTTTGGAGTTTTCTCGAATTTGTATCTCTTTCATAAGCTTTTGTTGATGCATTACCTTTCTTTGAGGGTATTCCAATCTCTACCATTCAAGATTATAATGGTCACTAGATGTTTACCCACTTTAGTGGGCTACCTATTTCTGTTATGTCTTTATGGAAAACTGAAGTACACTGCCTGTCAATCCGTGCTCAAACTAGGCTATGAAACATCACAATTGCAGTCTGGTGTTGTAGAATGTAGCACCTAGCTTTTCTAGAAAGCAGATAGGTGTTAGATCAGATCTGTATCTGCAAAGGATCTCCACCAAGTCAAAGACTGTTTGCAGAGTGAGTGCCATGCATATGGAGAGTTTAAATTATCTAACAGGCTTCTAAATAGCATATAATTATTTATAATCTCACAGCAGATTTGTAGAATTTTCTAGTGCACTTGAAAGTTGCATACAAGCTTTGAAAAGACCAATGTTTCTTACAATTGATGTTGAATCATGGGGTTTTGGTCTGAGTCTGGATGCTGAAGTGGCCCTGTGTTTTCATTGAAAAACTATAAGTATTCATTAACATGGTACATGATGAGGCAATAAAATTTGTTGTACCTCTATCAGGCATCTTGCCCTTAGCTAAGAATTGATGATTAGGAATAGAATACATTGCATCCAGCCCAGACGTTAATTTGTCCAGTCTTAGTTCATTTCTATTGCAATGTTGGACTAATGCAGCAGGCAGGAGTAATATGGAATTAAAATTCCCAGGACTGGATATGTGCTGCTACATCAACGTGGAGTAATTGGACAATTCTACTAGCCTATTTACTGTCTACAGTTCACAATGTAAACAGTCCTGGACCATAATATAAATTGTAGTTGTTGTGGTCACTTACGTAATCAGAATCACGATTCTGATCACGATTCTGATCAATCATACAAAAATAACTTACAAAGGAAAGGACAGCATTCTTCTACTAAAGAAAGAATGAGGCATCCTTGCTGGTAAGATTCAGCACCGAATACTTGCTGACAGCCCAACAGGAAGAGCCACAACAGAGGGTCATTAGAAAGTTGACAGGCAATTGATGGCCTGCCACACAGCACCCTATTGCACGCCACTATTCTCTGTGTGCAGTTAATTCTGGAGAACTTATGGAGTCATGTAAGGGTGCTAACAGTGGTAACAGGAGATCCACCAAAAAACGGCAGACATCCTGTCCAAGCGTCTCTCGACTTTCCCCACCACATTTTGAGTGAGGCGGAAGGCAATGTTCCCTACAGTGGAACTGCTCATTGTCCGTGTCTTCTGCAACACTTACTCAGTGGCCCCTCTGTTCAGTATTATCGTTGGAACAATGGCAGTCCTAGAGAGAAAAACTTGTGAATGTCCCCCACAAAGAGCACTGACATAGGTGACTTTCTTCTATGTACAACCTTCACCGCAGAAAATGCTCCCTCTATGAATGCAAAAGCTGTTTTGGAGTTAAAATTCCCTCTACAGTGGTGAATTTATTTATATTTGGTGGCTAAATGTATGTATGAGTGCATGTGTGAGCATGTTCTTGACCGGTTTATATTCCTAAGAGCTGTCTGATAGCTTCTGCTCATATTTTCTGAAAACAGTCTTGAACACAGAGCCGTTTATGTACCATCTTGTGAATGAGAATGTGGTTCTAGGAAGGGAAAGGAGTTAGGTGTTAGGACTAGCTTATTGTAGTACTATGTAATGAAATGTCTGTATGACACCATACTTTGGGACCTAGGCCTAGGCATCTACGTTTATGTTTGCCCGGGAGCTGACAACTCAAGCTAGGAAAATTAATACAAACAAATTAATGTGAGGTGGCGATATCAACCTTATACTGCCTACCGTATCAGCAAAAACACCTCTTTGTACAAGAAATGCCCTATTGGTTATGACACCCATCTTCTTAAAAATGCAAACAAATTTTTATTTAATAAAGTGATCCAGAAAATGATCTTTAATCATGGCTTTGCTGATTACTTCGAGTCTTGTACACATTTGTAATTTTCAGTACCTCTTGGAATTGAAGAACAGAGAAAATAAGGTAAAGGACGTGGAATGCTGAATAAAAAAATAAACCGGATTCTTGCCATTATATGCCTTTTTGGTGTATATTTTCTGCTTATCTTCGTGTGGGCATAATTTGAGGACATTACTGCACATATATTTGGCGCAATGGAAATTGCTTCTATGTGATGTGTGCGTTTTGTCCAGAAAGAAGACATCTAAGTGTGTTTTTTTTTTTTTTCATAAACATTTTCCTAATAATAACCTTACGAGAGGCATGCTGCAGACTGAGAAGTATTAATACATTTGCAATGAATAATCTTTGGACGGGTAGTCGAACAGGTGACAAGACAAGAGTCATACTTGTGATGTGATTTAAGGAGTCTTAAGACCTAGTGGGGCACAAACAAAATTAGTTCTAAGCCCGTCCCCGACCACCACACGTCAAGCGGTATTGGGTGAACCTTAAAATGTATGCTGATGACACTCAAATTAATTCCCCACTGGAACAAAAACCAGATGAACCATACTAGCATCGCTACTTGTTTCAGCTATGTTTCCTTTTGCCTGAATGGTACAAAACATTCCCGAAACTGGGCCGAACAGAGTCTACCTCAGTCTCCTTCAAATGGCGGTACACCAATGTGTACCGCACCAAAAGTAAAGAAAAAAAACAATCAACAGATGTCAATCACCCCCCCAAGTCAATGCAGTGGCCTATGGAATCAATAACTCACAAAGGAAAGGACGGAAAAACATATGTTACTGAGTACAGACTACCAAGTAAACTTAACAAGAACCCCTGTGGTATCAAACCTGCCCTTCTGAAACACTGGGCTTCCAAAAGAAACCAGATTGAGCCTCAATGTACAAACATGAGTGTACCTAACCAGGATCAAAGCACTACATTGGCTCACTGGTGTTAGCCCGTCAGACCTTAATAAGTAAACTTACAAGGGGACGCGAATAGGTCGATGAACCTTTTGACTCATATTACAAAGTTCTTACCATAGCTCCAGTACATAATCAATAATCAATACACAATAATCCACAATCATTAGTAATCAATAAAATCAATAATCAATGGAGTCAGTAAAGGTCACTTATCATGACCTTTAAGTCATGAATAACCACACCTTCAGTAAAGGTTTAGTAAGTTTATATCCCTTATATTAACAATACTAAAGTCATGAGGATTAATCTCAAAATCAAATGAAACACATATAAGAACAATACTGGTTGTCCAAAGCGGTGGAAGAAATGCAATCTAATCAAAGCTTGAATTACAACACATTATAGAGCAGCAGTGCATATCAATAGCAGAGTCATTTGGGACAAAGTTATAGCAAAGTAATTCATCAATCATTAGTCCCTGTAATTGTCAGTCATTTATGAGTGCCCTTAACTAACGTCAGATTAGCATCAGCATGTTGGGCTTCATGCAAAACAATTTAGAACACAAATTTAGGAAAACATCTAGCTATGGATCTGTCAAAACAGCCCAATTGGTACCTAGAAAGAAAAGGCATAAAATGCATAAGAGTCACGTTTCATCATATCTACCTAGCCTCGGTATGGGTCAGCAAAGCAGAATCAGTCTTCGTCCTCAGGTCATCAGTTGATCAGCAAAGCATGAGGCTCTCAGTCAGAGAGTATAAGCCCAATGACAGAATGAATCTCAAATCTCTCCTAAAGTCTCTTCTTCTCTCAAAAATCTGCATAAATCTGAATAATTCTCCTCTGTCGCATTGTTATATCAAAGTCACCTAAACTATCCCCTAATTCCCTACTGGTCAGTTAACCATACGTTTATACATTATCCAATAATATTTCTACACCACATCTATGAATTCTAATATTTCTCTATTCACATGAAGTTGATTGGTTCACTTTGCGATGTCCTCATCATCCGACTCGTCAGGTAACAATATGTTTGCATCTTCAGCTCCAGTCAGTGTCTTCATTGTTCTCGTCCTGGGAAAGTACATCTCACACACATTACACATAAGTTGTTACACTAGCAGGAACATCATCTCCTTGCAGTTGATTCTCACAAAAAGCTTCCGTTAAGCACTTTTAACAAGACAATGGACATTTCACAGTTTAATTCATTCGGTCAGTATTTTGTTAGCCGCTAATAAATACAGCTTCTGCATGAGGCCTGGCAAGACTAGGCCAAGACACTCGCTAAGTTAAGTCCTACAATTAATAAAACTAGAGCACACATCATAACCCTTAATATGACATATTACTACATTAGTCTAGTACATTTTTAATATTTCATAAGTATTAATCATCAATTAGCACATTTTGCGAACATTGGTGGCCATTCTTCGAAGTCACATTTTCAAACGTTTGCATTATTTCTCTACATTATTCATTTTCTACATAACTAATTATTCAAAATACATAAACATTCATTAATAAATTTAATTAAAACACCTGTGCTAGCACTGGCAATCAAAGATCAAGTTCGAAATTCTATCTACTATCCACAAGACCTCTAGGAGCAAGATCCGGGATGCCTTTGAAAATGTAAACCACACAAAGCTCTCAGTAGAAATCTGCGCTTCCTAAATGCAAACCTCATCATCCAACAATCATTCAAAACAATAAAACATGGAGGGAAACCACAGGTAGTTCAGGGCCCCAGCTGTGCATTTCCCTGACTATGATTCTGAGGGCAAAGCCAAACTACATTCTGTTTAGTAAAGGCCTGATAACTAAAATGTTTTGGACAACCTTAACCAGAGCACTTTACAAAATAGATGAGGGAACATATGAATAATATAAGACTGCCCCCTCCCATTACCAATTAGACTCTAACACTCCCTCCCACCATCAACTCAATATCCATACTCCAACTCACAGAGGTCTCAAGAAGCGAGGAGGGGTTTAGGAAGGGGCATGCAACCACCCACAAAAAAGTAAACCCAGCCCTATTACAAGTGCATTTCTAAACATACTGCAGCTAAAAAGGGACTCAAAACAGCATTGAATTATTGCAGCTCAGAACTGGAGTAAGTTCACCACCACACATAGCCAACCACTGGTACTGCAGCATAACTCCACAGAAATAAATGGGGGTAGAGACTTACAATAAAACTCTATATGGAATTATATAGCTATTAATATAGCTATTAATATAGCTAAATTATAGATACATATAATTTAATGTTTAAAATAATCTAGAAATATAACAGGTTCATTATGTAATTATAAGATATTTAACAAACTTTTTGAACTTATAAGTTGATGTAACATTATAAGTATGTGTTGTAATTAATCAATTTATATAAGTTAATAAATTAGGTGTATATAGTTCCACGAAGATACAGTCATTAGATAAATATAATCCTTATGTTATTAAGGTCATTGTCAACATAATGTGTTAGATATGGGTGGAATGTAGTTCGTAATGGTATGATCCGTCCTCCCCTTTGTGGGAGATTCAGGATGGAATGTTCGGGAGGTGGTAGGGATCTGAAGTGCATGATAGAATGTTGAGAGTTGACAGAGAAGGCGGTGAAGGAAGGAGCAGAGTGGAGAAGTAACAATAAAGTCTTATCTTGAAGTAAAGAAGGCTGGAGTGGACTTTATAATACTGGCGACGAGGAGTGCGTAAGGGGGCACATACTTCTCCACCCCTTTTTCAGGTTGGTGACTCTCCACCTATCCTGTGTCCTTCTGAAGTGAAATCTTGGAATACTTGAAATTTTAAAATAAACTGAACGTAAACAAGAGATCCAGTTTATTTTGACTATTGACTGTTAATCGAAGTTAGGCGCAACATTCGATTGGGAAGTGGAAATTAACAAGAGTAATCTAAGCTAAAAACAAGCAGGAATTTCTATCTGTAACACTGAAGTGATTGCCTAGCGCCTTTCTGTTAATTACATTGGTGAAAGCCTTCGTCAGTTTCACGGTATCTGTAATGGCAGACAAGACGAAAGGCAGTCTTCTTGGATCTCCTCAGAGTTAGGCTGCACGAGTGCCGTGTGCTTCAGGCAGCGTCAGCGAATGCGCGAAGCCGGGTGCCTGACAGGAATTCCCAGCTGACAAGATAAGCGGCTGCGCGAGTGCCGGGTGCTTCAGGCAGTTTCACGGCATCAGGGAATGCGCGAATGCCGGGTGCCTGACTGGAATTCCCAGCTGACAAGTCGAGCGGCTCGTGTTGATTCTACGGCGAAGGTTCGAAGTGTTACACGCCTGACTAGGATTACATTGCAGCTGAGGGTGAAGTGAAACAGGTGGTAAAGGGTCAAAAGGAGTTCAACGGGGACGGCTCACGGCATTGAAATCGATTCTAGATGTGTTTTCGGATTTCCCCAAGGACGAACCAAGTGTGAATTGCAGCCCGTAAATTAATCGCTGACAGGCACAGCAGTTTCGTCTCTCAAGAATACACTTTAGCCTGTTAACAATTACGCTGACTGGCACAGCCTTTTGACAAAATTGGAAACTGAAACTCTTTTACGAATAAATGTTGTTTTACTTGTTGTTTAGCTCTGACTGATACAATTGTGATCTTTAAATTTCAACAGTTATTTATTTAAAATTGTGCACATATATAGATATTTATACAGAGTAATCCAGTTTGGCAGTACATTCTGTTTGTGGTATGCTCATATGTACAGTAATTAATCATATAGTTCAGTGTTATTGAGGTAACCTTGACAATGGCAGCATCAGGAATGTCACAACCAATTCCATTTTTGAATGAGATGGGTGAACCAAATGTACCGTGGAAAGACTGGTTTAAGATTTTTGAGTCTTACTTAATTGCAATTGGAGGGGATAAATTCAATCCCATTAGGAAGCAACATATTTTGCTTCACAATCTAGGAACTCATGGGAGGAAAATATATGAATCTCTCCCTGATCCTGTCTTCCCTGATGGGCAAGCCCCAGATGAGTATGTTATTACATACTCGAAGCTAGAAAAGCAGTTTGGGAATAGAGTCAATGTAGTTTTAGAAAGACATACATTTTTTTCCCGAGGTCAAAGCAAGCAAGAAAGTGTAACGAGCTATATTGCAGCCTTAAGAGGGTTGAGTACGTTATGCGAATTCGGAGAATTAAATGATTCTCTAATTAGAGATCAATTAGTTCGTTGTACTAACAACCTTAAAATACAAGAAAAACTTTTGCAGAAACAGCCAGGTTTGGCAGAAGCAATTGAATTGGCCAAATCAATTGAACATACGGCAATTTGTCTACAGGAAATTAATTCCCCTTCCCCTGATACACATGTAAATGAAGTAGTGGAGGAAGTAAAAGAGGAGAAAATTCTTAAAATTAAGTGTAATGAGAAACAACCCCAAAAGTATAATGTGAACAGAATGAATTTTACTTGTTTTCGCTGTGGCAGTAACAATCACCTGGCCAATTCCATGTCATGCCAAGCTAGATCTGCAATTTGCAGGAAATGCAATAGGAGAGGTCATTTTGCGAGGGTATGTAAAGATAGTTCCAAATATGGGGATAATAAAAAGTCTGAAGAACTACCGCAATTAATCAAAAAAATTATCTTGCAGGTCAATTGTGAAGATAAAATCAACCCCCAATACCCAGAGTGTACAGTCACAATTGATAATGAGAACATAAAAATGTATGCTGACTCATGTTCCCCTATAACCATAATAGATGCAAAGAACTTTCAGAAGATCAAAAAAAATAGTGCGATAGTGCTACAGAATCCTGACGTAAGCCCCAAGGGTTACAACAGAGATCCGATAAATTTGAAAGGCATGTTTAAAAGTATAATTTCCTTTAAAGACAGATCCACGGTAGGGAAAGTATATATTGTAGAAGAAGGGTCCAATCTTTTAGGTTGGCAACATCAAAAAGAACTGGGGATAACTTTGGATCCCAATAATCCTGAACAGGTTCTGTGTATTGATAATTCCAATTCTAATTCGGTGGAAGCTTTCGTTCAAGAGTTTCCTGAAATTTTTTGTGAACAACTAGGATTACTTAAAAACTTCCAACATAAAATTAAACTCAAGCCCAAAAGTAAACCCATTGTGCATAAAATCAGACCTATTCCACACTTACTGAAGCAGTTAGTAAAAAAGGAATTAGAAAAATTAGAATCACAGGGAATTATCCAACCCATTGAATGCTCTGAATGGTTGGCCCCCATTGTGGTGGCCAAGAAAAGCAATAACAATGAAATCAGGATTTGTGTAGACTTAAGAGACCTAAACAAAAGTATTTGGGTTGAGCGGCATCCCCTTCCGAGAATACACGAAATACTGAGCACTATGGGGGAAGCTTCATACTTTTCTGTACTAGACCTCTCGAGTGCATATCATCAAGTTGAATTGAACCCGGAGTCCAAATGGTTAACAGCATTCACCACTCCATTTGGATCTTATATGTTCAACAGGATGCCTTTCGGCCTAGCATCAGCTGCGGCGGTTTTCCAAATAATCATGCAAAACACCCTAGGCAGTGTATCCAATACGTTGTATTTCCAGGATGATTTACTAATATATGGTGCAACAGAAACCGAGCATGATAAAATACTTAGAGTTGTCCTAGAAAAGTTAAAAGCAGCAGGTCTCACATTAAAAAAAGAGAAGTGCAGACTGAAAGTGAATTCGGTGGAGTACTTAGGGCATGTCATATCCAGAGATGGCTTTAAACCCAAAGTTTCACTCGTTGACGCAGTAATGAATGCCAGTGCACCTAAGAACAAAGATGAGCTGAGATCCTTCCTTGGCCTTGCTGAATTTATGGCCAAGTACGTAAAGAATTTCTCAAAGGTCTCAGCAGATCTTAGAGAACTGTTGAAAAATAAAGTTCCTTTTGAATGGAACGAGTGCCATGACAAAGCGTTTAAGGAGATCAAAATGGCCATTGTTAATGCTCCATATTTGTGTAATTTTGACCACCGTAGAAGAACCTTCCTCACAACTGATGCCAGCAAGTTAGGCCTGGGGGCAACTCTATCACAGATTATTGATGGGGAGGAAAGGATAGTAGCGTTCGCTTCAAGAACCTTAAACAAAGCGGAGGCTAACTATTCAGTAATTGAAAGGGAGGCTCTCGCATGCTTCTGGGCGGTAAAACATTTTAAATTTTTGCTGTGGGGCGCTCAATTCACATTACGCACAGACCATAAACCGTTGGTATATATATTTTCCACCAAGGGGTTTAATAATAGCACACCCAGGATAGCTAGATGGATTCTAGCCTTGGAAAACTTCTGCTTCTCAGTGGTGTATCTACCAGGAAATAAAAACTGTGCAGCTGATTTCCTCTCAAGAACCCCATTAGACTGTACGGAAAATTTTGATGCTGTAGAATACCCCATCTTAGCGGTTGACTTACCATCCATAAGTGATGAGGAGTGGAATTCTGCTTCCCAACAAGACAATTCCTTGACGCTATTAAGGAGGAAGGCGAGAGAAGGATGGCCCGGGAATAAAAAAGATGTAGAGGACATCATCAAGGAATATTGGGAAGTAAGATTGGAAATTAATGAGAAAGACAACTATATTCTCAGGAATGACAAAATCATACCTCCTAGTAATCTCAGACAAAAAATTATCAAACTTGCTCACGAGGGTCATCTTGGGAGAAGTCTTACTAAAGCCAGAGTAAGAGAAAGATTCTGGTTTCCAAACATGGATTCTATGATTGAGGATGAATTTAAAGAATGCTCCTGTTGTCCTCTAAGTGACAAATCAAAGGTAATACGCAAGACACCCATTTCCCCAGTGCAGATTCCTACCAAGCCATGGGTTAAATTAGCGTTAGACATCATTGGACCCCTTAATTTTACGGGTCTTCCTGCAAGATTTGCGATTGTCCTTATTGACTACCATTCGCATTGGATCACAGTAAAATTTGTCAACCTTGTTACCACAGAATCAGTCATCAACTTCTTGAAAAATGTATTTAGCTTAGAAGGTATTCCAGAAGTTCTTGTAACGGACAATGGGGTCAAATTAACTTCGAGCCAAATGAAGCAGTTCCTGGATTCAATCGGGGTAAAACATCACACCACAGCTTTATATTGTCCCAGAGCCAATGGCTTAGCAGAACGGGCCAATAAAATGATAAAAGAATGTATCCAATTGGCAAGTATTAACAAATTGAATATGGAAAGTGCCATTAGAGAAATGTTGTGGGCATATCATACCACTCTCAACTCGATTACAAAGATCTCACCTTTCTCAGCATTACGGGGCAGAGAACCATGTACTAAATTCTATCCCTCATGGTTGGGTGGGGGTAGACAGAGTGAGAATACTTTTCCAACTGCTAGAACAAAGGTAGTGAAGCACCAGGAAGGTTATAAGGAAAGGTATAATACCAAATTTGGTGTTAAGAAACAATGCTGGAAAGTGGGGGATAAAGTCATGATCAGAAAACCAATTGGTTATTCAGGGGGTGGGTGGAAGGATACAAAATTCATGGGTCCTTTTTGCATTTCAGAGGTAAAGAAGAATGTTGTTATTTTAGATAATGGTCAATGCTGGAGCATGGACAGAGTTGCAAGATGTGTTCCTTCTACTGCCAATGTCACAGACAAGAATTCTACATGGAAGGAACCAAGGCGGATGGAGATCAGGGACAAGGTACTGAGAACTCCAAGTAACCGGATGTCCAACCCTCCGGTGTGGAGTAAGGACTACATCAAATAGTCAACAGTTTGTGAATTTTGATCATTCCAGGAAGTATCGCTTGGTTGTATTTAAACTATCCTTTCCAGAGTAAATTTCCCTTCCCCATTGTTTGGATTTTATTTGCGAGGAAGATGTGTTGTAATTAATCAATTTATATAAGTTAATAAATTAGGTGTATATAGTTCCACGAAGATACAGTCATTAGATAAATATAATCCTTATGTTATTAAGGTCATTGTCAACATAATGTGTTAGATATGGGTGGAATGTAGTTCGTAATGGTATGATCCGTCCTCCCTTTGTGGGAGATTCAGGATGGAATGTTCGGGAGGTGGTAGGGATCTGAAGTGCATGATAGAATGTTGAGAGTTGACAGAGAAGGCGGTGAAGGAAGGAGCAGAGTGGAGAAGTAACAATAAAGTCTTATCTTGAAGTAAAGAAGGCTGGAGTGGACTTTATAATAGTATTAAAACGTGAAAGTATTTTAATTAAGTCTTTAGATCACTTCTAATAAAGATTCATGTGTAATACAAAATTTATATCTTTACTTTAGGTGGGAATTTATTTTTTTAATTCAAACTTCAGAAAAATATTTTTATTGTACTTAATAAAATTACATTAATTATAGATTTAATTCAAATTAAGTTAATCGTGCTGTAGCATTTTTAAAAATAAATAATTTACAATATGATAACAGTGAAAACAAAAACTGCAAAAAAGAAAACTCAAGAAGTTATTCCTTCTCTATCCAAAGTTCAGGTGGCTGTGACAACATTCCTACCAACATCAGTGCCAACACAAATCCTATCGCAATTCAGAAAGAATATGAAGCTCTACCTCTTCAGATTCTTATGACAACTTGATAGGAAGCTTCAACCATGAATATTCTGCCTCGTTACAAATTATTTTTTTGAATAATTCAGTTGTTCTCTGTCCACACTCATACATTCAAACCATAATAATTTTTAACAATACATTGCTTCACAGGAGGTCAGTCAACCCACATTTAACACATTGGTGAGGAACATAAGCATCCACCAAAACAATTGCTATTGTATCTGGCGCACAACTCAAATTATGGTTCCAATTAGTTCAATTCCCCACAATAACGCTTCAAATATGTTTGAGTCTGTCAAACAACTATGCACCGGATGAACTCTGGGATCTGCAACCCTGTAAACATAACATGTATTTATACAGCACAGATTCATGCCTGGATCTCTTTGTTATGGACGTCAACTTACCAAAATGTCAAACGTAGTGGCAGTGACACCACACACAATTTGAGCTTTACTTTCACTCACTCAAATATACTCACACATATACACACATTCACTCAAACACACTTTCTCTTAAACACACTCTCACCTGCAAGTACATGCACAACATACATTAAAAGCATTATTACTTACCTCAGCTGCCAGATAGAGTCATATTCCAGCTAATTGTACTTAATTTTTTATTACACTAATAGTGATTAATAGTCTCTATTAATGTAATAACAAAATGAAAGAAAACAAAGAAAGTGGAGCTTCAACTGACGCACATAAGGATGAGTTGCCCGTGTATGGACTGAGATAAGGCCCAAACAATAGCGGTGGCTGAGATTAACTCAAGCATTCCATCCATCACCTTGCTGTTTTTGCATTTGCTGCCTTGTGTTCCTGGCACCAATTTTGCCACCTTTGAGGCCAGGGGTCACAAAGACAGTGCCAGGGTCGCAAGAGGCAAGACCAGCTTTGCAGCTGTGACCTCTGGTGACCTCATAGATTTGAAAGCATTTTTACTTACCTCAGCTGCCAGACATGTTCTTTGTAGTAAACTAACATTTTTATATTGTTATCCAACTCAATGGTATTTATTTTATGAACTTCAGAAGGATGAAACTGTGCAAACACAAACTACTGGTGTGGTTGGATTAGTCCACTAGAACACCAGACTGAGCTAGAAAGAGGAAGCATCCTTTTTAATCCACTACACAAATGGCACAGATTTCAAAGAAGACACACAGATAAAACACTAAGGTCTACACTTATCACAGCTGGAGGGAGAAGCACTCCTTTTTTATACAACCCCTTTTTGGGGCTGTTGTCATACATTGAATCTTGGGGTTTCTCTTGGTCACAACAGCTGTATTGTTGCAAAAAAACACTAAAGGACGTCTGACTAGACATATACAATATATGCACACCGAGTATATCGGGCCCATGCAGTCTTTTTCTTTTAAAAAACTACGCAATGGCATCAGGTTTGAAAATTAACCCTACAAAGTCAATGCTAGTTCCCTTGATAAACACCCGTGACTGTTTTGACTGGCAAGACACGATACCCCTCCGTAGACTGAGTTTTAAATACCTCGGCGTCTGGGTGACTCTCCTACCGAAACTGACATGGGCAAAGAACCTAGATTTGCTTCTGGCACGGGTCAAGACAGACTTACAGAGATGGCAGACACTGCCGTTGAATGTAATGGGCCATGCTGCTCTGTATAAGATGATGGTTCTGCCTAGGCTACTGTATGTTTTCCAGAACTTTCCTTTCCTGATCCCTCGTTCATGGTTCCAAGATTTGGAGACAGCCACGGCACTATGCCTCTGGAGGGGAGCCAGACACTGGGTGGCAGTGAGGTGCTGCCGGAGAGGAATACACGAAGGGGGCTTGGGTGCCTCTGATCCATACCTATACTACCTGGTCACCCAGTTACTGGTGATTCATGATTGGTTCACTGGAGGTTTGTCAGATCCGGCATACCAGGTGGAATTGGGAATCCTGGGCTTCCCGCACATCCTCGATATGTTGTATGGTACACCCCTCCCCCACCACATGGAGGCGATTACCAAGGCGGTTTTTCTAGCATGGCGGGCGGTGCTAGAGAACACCCATTGGAATGCTGTGGTTACTCTTCAGACTCCGTTGTGGAGAGGGAGGTGATGAGCGCTACTGCTGCACTGGAGGGGTTTGCGGAGTGGGACTTATTGGATATTTCCTTGGTGGGTGATGTGTGGAAGGGGGAGACCCTGAAGACCTTCCAGGAACTACAGACAGACTTTCAACTATCTCGAACACAGTTCTTCAGATATCTCCAACTTAGACATGCCATAGGAACACATCTCCCGAAAGCAAGTCACTGCCGGAAATTAGCCCACTGAAAGCCAAGTTGCTTATGGGGAATCTGGATGGGAAAGGGGTTTCGCAGATCTACAAGATGTTAATTAATAATACACCAGAGGGCCTGGATTTGACCAGGGCAAAGTGGAAGGTGTGGGTGGGCACTCTAGATGACTCGTAGTGGTCGGAGGCACTGAGAGCCCCAAAGACCCTGGCTGTATCGGCGAAGCTCTGCACCGTACAGTTCTACTATCTACACAGAACATATCTAACACCTGTCAGACTCAATCGGGCTGGACTGTGGCCCAACAGTCGGTGTCCTCGATGTTCCGGGGACTCCGCTGATTTTTCCATATGGTTTGGTCCTGCCCAGTTCTGCAGATTTACTGGGGGAGGGTGCTAAACGAATTAAACAGGATACTGGAAATAGAACTACAGCTTTCTGCTAGCTTAGTGTTATTGGGAGTGATGGAGGATGTGGTGAGATCGCAGACAAACCGCGATCTTATTGGCACGGCCCTGCTGGTTGCAAAACGAGATACTGCTGCAGCTTGGAACTTACAAAAATGGAGAACAGGAATGGACTGGTATGCAAATCAGGGGCAGCAGGTGTACGAATCGAGAGGGTGCCCTCGGAAACATGACAAGATATGGGGTGCCTGGCTACGGCTGCTGTCATGGGCCGGAGCTGGAAACAAATCCCTCGTTATTGTATCTCATTGGAGCAACACATATACTCCTTGAAATGTCATATGTTCAAATGTCAATAATACATAACATTGAAATGTGTTGTGCTGTCTGTACTAAATGTTTGAAAACTTGCATTTTTAAAAACAATAAAAATGTGTTTATAAAAAAAAAAAACCTATTCTTTGAAGGAACTCACACCAATAACAGGGGGATTAAATTATTAAAATACCCATCACATTGGCCACTCATGACAGACCATTGTCATTTGTGGGAAGTGGAAATGTTATGTTTGGGATCATTTTGGGTGTCTTTGTTGTATCACAGATTTAGGTTTTTGTAACTCTGTAACAAAATCCTTTGTCATACATGGTTGCACTTTACATCTTGGATTTATTTTATTTAATGCTGTGTTTCAATGGAAATGACTATTTTCTTTATGACCAAACCTCTTTCAGAGCTACTATTTTTTATTTCAAAAACAAGGATTTTTATCTATCTAGTTCTTAAATCATTAACAAATGTTTTTGTTAAATCTGTTATTGCAATTTAAGGAATTCATGGCATATTAGAAATGTTGTGTTTACAATCACAAAAACACGTCATACTAGTGAGGGTGATTAAGGACCTGATTACGACCTTGACGGATGTTATACTCCATCACAAACATGATGGATATCCCAACCACCGTTTTACAAGTTCCATAGGATATAATAGAACTTGTAATAGAGCGGACGGGATATCTGCAACATTTGTCACGGAGTATCCCATCCACCAAGGTCGTAATCAGGCCCTGTGTGTGGCAGAGTTTTTTGCACCTTGGGTCCTTCCAAAAAAACTTTTTTATTGGAAGCACTGTGACTTATTGGTTGTTTGTTTTATGTGGTTTTAACCTGTTGTTGTTATGTTGCTTTATTGTACACATGATGTTTGCTATTTGCATCTTGTTCATGTGCTGTATGTGGCTTAAGTCCTGTTTTGTATGTTTTAACAGCCTTGAAGAAGCCACAGTGCTCTGGGATGAAACGTGTTGGCTGTGTCCATGTCATTATTCCAAATGTCAAGCAAGAAATAAAGAATGAATGTCTTTAGTACATTTTTTCTGTGACATTATTAATTTTTAAATCTGTGTAACTCTGTTTCTTGATGTTTTGTTGTATATTCAGCCCTTATCTCTTACTCTCAAAATATTCTAATAATAATATATGAGTGCTTCTCCCTCCAGTTATGATATATGCAAATACTATGGAATTCTTCTCGACTGTTGGCCCTGGGAGTGAAGCACCTTGTGTGGGAACTATACGGAGTGCGGCAAAGCTTTTCTATAACCATTCTTGTGCTATTTCTTTGAACTAAAGTCTACATCAATCAGAGTTTATAAGCGCTGACAAGTAAAACATGCATCCATATCCTTCAGCGGTACTGGTTTTAGCTACAGACGTCTGGCTTTCTTCTGCATGCCTTATGTTCATTTCAAATTATTTAGGCTGTTGGTAGAAGATAATTTTCCATTACAGAATAAACATTTCTGATTATTTTTTTTCTTTGTAGAGTTGATACATCCTTTAAACCACAGCATAAATAAAGTAAAATAAAAATATGGCACACAGAAGACAGCCAGAAGTCTATAATGATGATGCATCCTAAGTTGATATCCCTAAGCTGGTAGAGAAAGGCCTGAGAAATTGGATGTCCTTGTTAGCATCATAACTCACAATAATTCACAAAAGTATTTTCAAATGTAAATCTATGTTGATGCCCCCAAAATACCTTAATTTACATCTGGCACAAGTTTGTAAATCATTTCCTGACAGGCATAAATAGATTTACTACTGCAGATTTCTCTTCCACGAGTGAAGGGTCACCTGCAGTAGAAAATACCATACCAGGGATTGAAAGCGGGCATTACAGGGGATTTTGTGCTCTTGAGGTCAGAGAATACCAACAAATGTATATGTTTGTGGGCATTCCCAAACTCTAATTTGACCCTTTCCCAACCTGGAAATGGTTGCAAATGTATTAAAGCCAAGGGCTGGAATAACATTATTTCCAGGATGAGATGGGGAATAGTTCACTCCTGGACTTGGCAGGGATGAGTTGTATGCATTTGCACATTGGACTCCATTCCCATCGTGAGTAATGTTTTTGGTAGAGTAAAATTATGCACTGCCAGAAAGGATACTAGCTGACTTATCACATGATGTACTTAATAGAATGCCTGGACCTTGCACCTGCTGCCACTTTCCTGGTGTACTACTGGGGAATAGAATAACATAAAATTACGTTCAGGCACATTTAATAATCTCTGCTGTTACATCATTTTGTTAATTGGGCCAATTGTGTAAAGTGACCAGGAAAAACAGATTTCAGAGCAGCTAATAGGTCCCACTAAAAGAGAAAGGTTATATAAGATGACTGATGGTTCATTATGGAGAAGAGCCCTGAAGGAGTCAATTTAACCTCGGAAGCCCATGGAAATCTCTCCTGACTAGTGATACATTAAGTTGTGCCTCTGTACCCTACTCTAGGTATGGATTATCTCCTAGCCTTCTTCTAAAAATGGAGGGACTGATCTTAAATTAGGCAGAGTAATTATCATCACCATGGCAAAGTACTTTACTCCTGATGCCCCTGCGGATATCTCTTGCATTTCCAGGAACCAGAGTCATGGCTATTCTCTGACTGCTCTTACGCCGTTGGGTCATTGTCAATGTGTGTAAACAGCAGAAACTGCTACTTCCCACAGTCTAGACACTAAGGGGGTCATTATGAGTTAGGTGGATGGTTTTTACCATCTGCCGAACTCCCAACGGTGAGGTTGCCGCCACACAGACTACCTCCATGCCGGCCCCATTAAGAGTTTCATACTAGGTAGGCGGGTGGAAACCTGAGTATCTGCCCACTGGCCTAGCGGGAAACAGGATACAGCATTGTCTCTGGCTCATAATGGAGCCAGTGGCAATGCTGTAGTCTGAAGGGTACACCAGCAAAGCAGACAGTGAACATTGTGATGGTGCTAGCCAGGGGGGGGGGCCTCCACTGCCCATGCCAAGTGCATCCATTCCCTGCCAGCATTTTCATGGAGGTACTACTGCCATGAAACTGCTGGCAGAGAAGGGGGTCATAGTCCCCAGCACAGCTGCTTACAGTGCTGTCCTGGTGGATTAGGACCGCCACCACCTCCAGACCGCTGGGATCTTCAATCCCGGTGGAGCTGGTGCTTCCCTGGCAGCCCGACTGCCAGGGTTGTAATGTGGTACACGGACTACAATGGTAGCGGTCTGACCCCCATCTGCGAGTCTGGCGGTCTAGTGACCACCAGACTCGTAATGACCCCCTAAAAGTACATCTGCCTGTAATGAGGCACACAGATCTTCAGGTTGGCAGAAAGAGTACCCCAACACTGTTACAACGGAGTACCCTCTGTGTGAACATTTGAATCAGGCAGAGACTGATAATAAACATTCACACTGAGATGTCTCCTGTCTTTGCAACAATAGGACCTACTTTTCACTGCCCATCCATTATATCATGCATTGGTTCCATGCCTCCTAAACAAAGCACTGAGTCTACGAAATTGGCCTCACTTTATTTCCACCTCCTCCTTTCTTTAGGACACACACATTCCATTCCCTCCATTATTGTCCTCCTGATTTCATTTTTATTTAAGTCTCCCTATTGAAATCTGTGACTGACTGCATGACACAAATGTGCACTACCCACACCCAGGAAAGAGACTTTGTGGTGATGTCACTCAAGGACTTACAGCATCAAGGGGACATAGGTCACTGGAAGGCTACAACTGGATTTGATTTTGCGAGTTGCACATGTGCCCCTGTGACTTTAGTGACAGTGACTTTAACTGGTGGATGGTATAACAGGACTGTTTAATGCAGACACAATACAGTTAAAGTATAAGCAACCAAAATATAAAAATGGAAGGAAACAAAGCAGAACAAAAACAAAGTGGTGAAGTGATGGTGTGTCCTCCTAACCACTTGAGTTTGAAAACAATGTTCCTAGACAGAGAGATTTAAGGTCGGGTACGGAGGGAGGTTAGCCACCTACCCCACTTACAATGGAAACGTCCTAAACAACACATTGTGAACAGCGCAAACAATTACCAGGCAACCATAACAACGTTTGCCGGAACAACGACTGCCTTTTTCTGTGACTTAACCATGCATGTGTCAAATTATGCCTATGCGTGGTTAAGGCATCGACAAAGGCCAAGTGGGTCCGAAGAGGATGCGGTGAGGTAAGTGGGGTTAGGGCAGGATTGTGGAGTAGTTTTTAGGGGTGTGGGGTGGATAAAGAGCTTGGGGTGGAATAGGGTTTGGGGTTTTGTTTTAGGGGCGGGTCGGAGGGTTTGCATATTTTTCCAGGGCTTAGGGTGGGGGGTGGGATAGTTTAGTTTTTAAGGGTGGGAAAGGTTTAAGGAAGGGCTGGAGGAAGGAGGGGAGAAGAGGTGGAAGGATCTGGACAGTACTCTGTTGGGTAAGTGGGGTTGGGGCAGGTTGGTGGGTAGTTTTTAGTGGTGGATCGGATTTAGGGCTTAGGGTGGATGCGAGGGTTATGGTAGCTTCCTTATTAGGGGAAAGTATTTAGGGCTCAGGGCGGGTGGTGGTGTCGGGGTAGTTAAGTTTTTAGGGGCAGGGGTGGGGGTCGGGTAGTTTTATTTTAAGGCTTATGGCAGGTGGGGTAGTTTTTATAGGGGTGGGGTGGTGGTTCGGGATAGATTTTTTTAGGGCTTAGAGTGGGTGGGGGGTTGGGATAATTTAGTTATTAGGGGTAGGGAAGGTTTTAGAGCTCAGGGCGAGTGGGGGTGTTGGGGTAGTTTAGTTTTATGGGGCAGGGGTGGGGGGTCAGGGTAGTTTTTTGTTTTAGGGCTTAGGGTGAGTGAGGGATCGGGGTAGTTTAGTTATAAGGGATGGGGGAAGGTTTTAGGGCTCAGGGCGTGAGGTGGTGTTGGGGTTCGTTTTTTATTTTAGGGGTGGGGACAGGGTAGTTTTTTGGGGGGCTTAGCGTGGGTGAGAGCTTGGAGTATGTTGGTTTTTTGGGGTGGGGGAAGGTTTTAGGGCTCAGGGCGGGTGGTGGGTGCCGGGGTAGCTTAGCTTATGGTGGTGGGGATGGGAGGGTCCCGGTAGTTTTCTTAAGGGCTCAGGGCGGATGGGGGTTTGGGGTGGTTTAGTTTTTAGGGGCAAGGGTGGGGGGATCGAGGTAATGTTTTTTTAGGGGTTTAGGGTTGGTGGGAGGCCAGGGTAGTTTAGTTATTAGGGGTGGGGGTAGCTTACTTATTAGAGATGGAGTAATTTGGGGCTTCAGGGTGGATGGGGTCATTGTATGACAGAACCACACATGCCGTTTCCGCATATGCCTTTACTAAGCATGCTTTTACAATGAAATTCATTGTAAAGGGATGCGTGGTAAAGGCATGCGCGAAAAAGACGTGGTCACGGATCAGACTGCGTTGTTAAGGCATGCATTGTTCTAGCATATGTGGTTCTGTCATACAGCTCACTTACAATGATAGAAACATGGAAACACATTCTTTCTGAACAGGTGGGAGTCTGGTAAAACAACAAAGTTAAACCACAAAAGAGAATTATTTTGTAAAGTAATGATCTGTTTATGGACTTATATATTGAGCTTTCTGTAATCTTTATTTCACAATTCACTTTTAGTAAGCCAGTGAAAGCAAGAGCATGGCTTTATTTAATGTACTTACATTTACATGGTTATATAGTGCTGAGTCAAATCAAACAGATGTCGGTGCGCTTCACAGTAAACTATGGGGATCAGGCCTCCTTGCAGTACTACAAAATCCAGACCACATTTGTCTAACTATCATCACCTTCAAACATATCACCTATTATTTATTTCAGTAGAAGAAAGCAGAGATTAATTTCCAATAACTTTTATGTGATTTATGCTGTTATATAGGTGACGTAATTGGGGATGTCATGTGAGTTTATTAATTGTGCCAATCATGTGGTAGTCAAGTCAAGTCAAAACTCCTAATTCTGCAGTGTGTCAGCCATAAAAGCACAAATTAAAAACAGTAAGAATAACTTATACTGTAAATAAAAACAGTGAATGAAAACAATCCCTTAAAACAGAACGTCCATCACCTATTGTTTATTTCAGTAAAAGAAAGCAGAGATTAATTTCCAATAACTTTTATGTGATTTATGCTGTTATGTAGGTGACGTTATTGGGGATATCATGTGAGTTTATTAATTGTGCCAATCATGTGGTAGTCAAGTCAAGTCAAAACTCCTAATTCTGCAGTGTGTCAGCCATAAAAACACAAATTAAAAACAGTAAGAATAAATTATACTGTAAATAAAAACAGTGAATGAAAACAATCCCTTAAAACAGGACGTCCACAACCTAAACCAATCAGTGAGTTAAAATTAATATACTTATGATTTTCTCAATTTGATAGCAGTCATAATAAAAATTGAGAAAGGCAATACATGATTCCATGGTCGAAAATGACTGTAAAAAATAGAAACCCTCTCTGTATGAGTCACTCAAATTAAGAAGAAGAAGAATGGGGCGCAAAAAGCGTGCCGAGAGTGATCCATATAAAGAACAAAATAATGTTAAAATGCAGGGTAGATTGCTGCGATTTTGCATCGCATGGACAACATGGGTGGGAAGAATGCCACGTGTTCATAGTAGGGAATGCCACTAAAAATGTGCAATACTTAGCCAGAAGCGCGTAAGATAAAACCTTTGTTGAGGGTGTACGAACCAGGCTAAAAAAGGTTCGCGTACTAAAGAAGGGACCCTGGGAACCTCATCTCCTCTCTATGAGACATAAAGGCTGCCTTTACTTGTACTCGTGAATTTTTCCAATAGTTTCCGGTTTAGAGAGGAAGTGCTCAAAACCTAGGATAGACAGGTTTTACTTAATATAAACTATCCACGGTATTGCCAGCTTTTTATCAGAACGGAGACAATTAGCCAAAACTTGTCTAGAGAGTGTCACATTGGAATTAGCCCTTAGTTTAAACCACAGTGCAAGAGGAGTGAAGTTAATATCATTCCCAGATACCTTAAACCTACTTCAGTATGTAAAATAAAACTGGCTATTGATCTCAGAAGGGCTAAAAGCTTACACAGATGACCTGTGGTAAATGAATACATCATTTATGATCTGGTCCTTAAAGTCACGTGTGAGGGAATGTTCAAGGCCGTATGTAATAGATTAGTTGGAGGTTAAGATTGCCTATGGGCTAGCACGTGTCCATTAGTGAGAAGTAATACACGTCAAGGCGCTGATTTAGAGTTTGGGGTGGGTTTCTCCACCACAAACATGACAGATTTCTGCCCCCCCCCAACCCTCTCATACCAAGTGCATTATTTTAGGGAACTTGAAATAGGTTGAACCGAATATTCCTTGCTTTTGTGACGAATTTCAGGCCCACCAAACTTTAAATCAGGCCCAAAGTATTGGAATGCATTTGATTATTACCGATTTAGTTGGGAAAATGAAATGTTTATTGAAGCAGTTATGCGCACCAGTGGACCGCGTAATGTCACGTTTATTTAATTGTGCAGGTCTGGGAAGGGTCTGTATGGCTCATGTATGAATCGGGCTCCTGATAAACCGACCTACAGCTATACTAAACAGTGGCGTCTATAGCTACATATATGTTGTGTCCAGAGAGACGCGCGCCTGTAATATTCGCACTGCTGGTGGCAACTCTACTTACCTCTTCCAAAGTATTACATTTGTATTGAATACACGGACGCAACTGATACACCTACAGATCCGCCGGCTTCCTTGTTGTCAGAATGGCAAGTCAGCAACCTCTGCCTAGATCCCCTCGTGACTCATCCATGCTCGGATTACAGCTGCCCCGGAGCCGCTTAATTTTTGAGGGATTAGAAGTGAATGAGCTGCAGCTAAAACGGTGACGTGAATCACGAAGCAAGGAGAGGCCTACTGGCCCCGCTAGGCCTTAGTGAAGGCCGGATAGTCCTATCTTTTAGGCCGCATTTCTATAATAAGTATATCATCAGTGCCTTGCGCAGGAATTATGTAAATTGTATCTTTCACTCCACAGGCAGGGATTATGTTTTTTAGCACGATGTGCAGCATCGTGTTAAGTTAACATGAGTGGCATTTGTCTTTATTCAAGGCTACACTGCTCTTCTGCAGTTTGTGGTTCCCTGAAAATTCGTTTACAATTCATATATTAAACAAGCTCGCCTGCATGAAACCACCTTGAAACCCAGCCTTTTAACCAATTTCATGAACGTGTCGTGGATGCATAGAAAAAACAGCATTAGTTTAAATAGCGAAACATTAAACGTCCATTTTTAACTGACGCAGAGGCAGTGCTTAATTTGTAAAACAATAAGTGGCAGGGCGCAAACTTTTGCTCAGAAGTCCACAGCTGGCACTACAAAAAGCACTGCCGATAGGGCGAAAGAGCTTCATTGACGTGTCAAAAAAGATTCACAAATGTTTTGTGTTTCTTATTTTAACCTGGCCATTCAAAAAATGTAATCTGTGGGTGAAATAGCAGAATGTAATTCACAAAACAGGGTTTTGTGAACATTTCTGCCTGCAGAACTAGTTCCATGCATGTACATCTCCTCATCCCCCCCAGTCTCTTTATATTTGAATTCAGGGATTTTAGTAACTTCAACGTCATTTTAAAATCAGAATTGGAAGCGAATTGAAAGTCTCAGAATATAAAGAAAACAATCTAACAGATGGAATTTAACAATATGGAAATTTCTCTGGTATATTGCTCTTCCTTAGGTATGGGGAGGGAATGCGGGTCATCTTAAGGAGGGGTGGAAAGATGGCCCCTGGGACGGAAATGACTACCAACATAATCATAACTTGTGAGAATTAACACAACTCCCCAGTAGTATTAGCCACCCCATTTACATGCGTAAATATGCTACCAACAATAAAAATGTGTTGGGGCCCTCCACCAAACCAGCAGTAATCACCCTTATGTGAAGAAACACAATCAGTGCATTAAGCTCATTGTAGCAATATTTATAACAGTACAGGTTAGACTGAACCCTGATAAATAGTGTGCTCTTCAAAAGAAGTATAGCAAAGCTGGTTTCAAATAATTTAAAATAGCACAGCGTCTCAGTACCTGTTTACACATGTCTTTACCTGCAACGAGTCAACTCCCACAACACTTAGCCTTCTTCCATAGGAAGCCCTGGCAGGAGCATGGTGGGAACACTCCATCAAACCAGCAGTGATAATTTACAAGGTCCGATCGTGCCGTAAGCAGCCATTTATGTCTCTCAAGTCTTGTTGTAAATTATGGACTTTGCAGTGAAGAATAATCAAATTCTTCGTGGACATCTTTGTATCCAATGTTTGGATCTGTAGACCATTTCAGTAGAATAAAGTCCTTGTCATTGTATGTCTCTTAATTGTATGACCCCCCCCCAAAAAAAAAAAAAAAAGAAATACTGATGAACATTCAAAAAGAAATTCACTTTGCAAACTCCCCCATCGGCCGTCTGAGCAGGTTCATGTTATAACTCACTAACTGATCACATCTGCAATAGAGCAGTTTCATAATCCACCAGTATTTGGGAAGCATTCTCAGAAATTATTTTAATTGAACTTGTAAACACCACCATCGGTCACAGACCATCCATCAAACCTAAGTGAGCTGATCTCTGCCATATTACCAAAGGACTACAGAATTACCCTCTTCCCTACTGGACTTATCAAAGCAAAGCATCATTGTTACAGAAAGAGCTTCCTAATTGCCTGGAAAGTATGCCAGGTCACTCCACTTTAAAAATGTCAGACGCAGCAGATAAGATACTAAACCCTTGTGTGAGTCTCTTCCCTGCTTTCCTTGCTGCTGGCTACAGCCTCTCTCTATTGGAGGGATATCTTATGGCGTGGACTGAAGTGTTATCAGAAAGTCAAACTGCACCCCGCATGTCCTTTAACAGAACTACTGTGTACTAGAACAACTCCTACATACTGTTGCTAGAAAAGTATCGCCAAATAAAAAAACATTCTTCCTGCTAAATTTGCACTCATTTCCCTGCCAGGGTATTGATGGTGTGCCTTTGATCGGAGTGCCCAAAAATAAGATTTGCACCCAACCTCTTCTGTCTTTGGCAAGGGGTACCCAAGTGTGTAGGCACCACCCTAGAGGAGCAGAGGACAGTAGAGGCATGATTGATTTCACAACCCCAAAAAGTTATTTTATCAGACACTATTCATCTTATTCAGAGAGTGCTGTTTTGAGTGCATCAAGATTCTAGTAAATGGAGCATCTCTGTGGGTCAAAGTGAGTGCTACAAGGTTTTGGAGACGGTACCCAACTATGTCCCCCCTATTATACATCATTTTCCTACTGTCAAGTTGTTCCACAACCGTTGTTTCTGAGAAAAATATGCTCATTTCATTTGTGGCAAGAAAGCTTATCCCTGGTTACTACGAGACTAAACTGTGGTCTGTTGTGCTGGCCTGCAGTCCATGCTATCAGACACTGTTCAGAAAACCCGTACCAAAAACATTAAGGCCATCATGATGACATTGGCAGTAAGTACCGCTTACCGCCATGCTGACTGCCGCCAACATACCGCCGCTGCAGCAGATTACCGCTACCCATATTATGACACACACATAGCAATCCGTCACTATACAGCCACACACACAAGTCCGCCAGCCCAAAGGCCAGTGATAAACTGGTGATAGCAAAACCCACACCGTCACGCCAACAGAACTACGCCCACAACATTATGACCCACGAATCACTGTGGCGGACATTCAATGACTGTAAACTATTGGTGCTACATACTGCCACGCTCAAAATAAGCACACATACAAAACAACACTACATTGGACAATTCAAATAACACACACCTGACACCCATACACACACCACACCCACACACCCACACCACTATAAAACACCCACGTTACCCACAACCCTTTATGACTACAAACAAGTGCCACAAGAGAGATAACAAGTCCACAGACAAAAGCACAGCCACACACCACCATCACCTATACTGTACACCATCCACACACCTTACATCACACACCCCAACACATCACCCCACACACCCTCACCCACACCACTCACACTTCACCCATGGCACCACAACAACACCCCAGGTTCTCAGAGGAGGAGCTTAGGGTCATGGTGGAGGAAGTCACCTGGGTAGAACACAGCTATTTAGATCACAGGTGCAGCAGACATTCATTGCTAGGAAGTTGGAGCTATGGCGGAGAATCGTGGACAGGGTCAATGCTGCGGGACAACACCTCAGAACAAGGGATGACATCAGGAAGAGGTGGAACGACCTACAGGGTAAGGTGCGTTCCATGGCACCAAGACACCAAATAGCCATACCGAGGAGTGGCAGTGGACCCCCACCTCATCCCCCACAACTAACAACATTGGAGGAGCAAGTCTTGGCAATCATGCATCCTGAGGGCCCGGCAGGAGTAGGAGGAGGACTGGACTCTGGTAAGTCAAATCTCTATTACTGTCACCCCCCTACCTGCATGTCATCACATACCCCCACCCTTACCCTCACTCCCATCACTCTACCACCTCCCACACACCCCACCATCACAACCCACCACTCCCAATACCAAGCCCTGCATGCAACACCAATGCATCACAGACCTGCATGGACACCCATCACTAAAGCATGCACACTAGAGGGAAACAGCAACCCCACCAAATAACTACTCACACAAGGCAAAGCTGTCAGGGCAATAACAACCATAGAGGGCAACACACCCATGCACAAGATGTCACACGCAGAAACAATAACACTGCATTTACATCCCCACAGGTCCCCCAGCCAACGTCACCAGAGAGGAGGTGCCAGTAACATCCAGTCCACCCCCAGAAGAGGCCCACAGTGATGACAGCAGCTCTAGACACCTGGATCTGGATGACCAACCTGGCCCATCAGGTATCTCCGGACAGTCGGTTACCCAGGCACATTCCCATACCACCACAGAGCCTCCCCCTCAGGAAACACCAGCACAGTTCCCACCCAGCGGGCCCATAACTCTGTTCCCATGCCACGTCAATCAGCAGTGTGTCCACCACTACAGGGACCCCATGCCACCCCACAAACACAGGAAGATCAGGGACCTGGTGTCAGTGGCAGTGGGCACATGGTTCAGGGGACAGAGGCACAGGACAACAGGGAAGCTGGGAGGATTGCTGTGTGACAGGGGGAGGACAGGACCGGGGAATCGACTCTCCAGGAGGTACTCACCAAGATTCTGGGAGCATACCACCATTTCCATGAGACAATGGGCCAGATACTGGACAAGTTCCAGGAGACCCAGCAGCTGCAGGAGGGACAGTACCTGGGGATCAGGGAGAGCTTGAAGTCCATTAACACCACCCTGGTCTCCATTGCAGGGGTGCTGGCAGACATGGCCAACACGATGAGGGAGGCAGTGGCACACCACCGGGCACCTACCACTAGCCAAACCGATGAACAGCCCTCCACCTCCGCTGCCGCTGGTGGACAGGAGGCCCCGCCCCAGGACCAACAGATAACCAGCACCCCCCGCAGAAGAAGAACCACCCCACAAATGTTCCCTGCGATCCAGGCAGAAGCCAGAGACTATTGCCAAGACCCCGCCAGGAAATAGGACTCTCCTGATTGTCACCTTTGTGTCCCACCCTGTCATCCTGTCCACCTTGAACTGCCATTGCTCCACTTCCTATGCCCCCTTGGACAATGCACCTGTGATCCACATAGACTGGACTCTATCCTGGACTTTCCTCCACCATCACCCCAGCTCACTGCACATCCCCCTCTACTTATTAGCACTTAAATAAACACCATTTGAAAAAATACAAGTATGGAGTCTGTCAAATGATTGAACTGTGTATTAGTTTAACAAGCTTTAAACACTGCAATACAACTGTACAGTAATGTATGCCTATGAATGACCTGTAGTTGGCTGCAGTCAACACACCAGGAGCGATAGTGGGGCACAAATATCTGCAAATAGAGATACCAAAGGGTACAGTAAGTGGCCATAGAAGTTGGAAAATCAGCCTGCCAGTGACAATGTCAAACACAAAACTGTCAATTAAAAGTGAATTTACACTGTCTTACCTATGTGTCATTGGAAGTATTGACGAATTATTGCACTTCTGTTGTCCTCATCCTCATCCTCTGCCTCCTCATCTTCACTGTCCACAGGGTCCACTGCTGCCACACGCCCATCACCAGCCTCATCCTCCTGCAGAAAAGGCACCTGGCGACGTAAGGAAAGGTTGTGCAACATACAGCATGGACATGTGGAAATTAGGTAATTTCGCAAACGTTGTGCGCCGTTGCGGGAGGCGGTCGAGAACCACCGTGCAACTCCTCATTGGTTACCATTGGGCCCTATGGGTTACAGTGGCCAATGGTGATGTACGCTGGTGGTGACGGTATGCCCTGCGGCGGACTTGACCGCCATTTTCTATCTGTTCACTCACTTGCTACCTGACCTTCAACAGGAGATGACCTACACTGCATGTGTTGCTGTGACCTGTGTCTGGAACCGACCATGGCTCGTGTCACTGGGGAAAGGGCTCCTGCCTTCACCACGGCGGAGTTGGAGAGACTGGTGGATGGGGTCCTACCCCAGTACCGAATGCTGTATGGGCCTTCAGACCAACAGGTGAGTACACTGTGAGCACGATGCATGGGGCATCATGACTGCATGGAGTGGTGTGTGTGAAGGCATCGTGTGGGGGGTTGGTAAAAGGGCCCTGGGCAGCGTGCTGCATGTATGGTGGGCCATGTCTTTGCGTAAGGGGATGTGAGGGCTATGGTGGGCCATGAGTGTAACAGGCAGGACGGTCTGACTGATACCTTTTCCTATGTGTATTTCTCTGCAGGTCAGCGCCCATCAGAAAAGGGGTATATGGTGTGCCATCGCCAAGGACATGCGGACCCTGGGGGGACACGGCAGGCAGAGCACCCACTGTCGGAAGTGGTGGGAGGACGTGAGACGCTGGGCACGGAAGACCGCTGGGGATGGCCTCCCAATGAGGAAGGGGTGCCCGTCGAACCCTGACCCCTCTGATGGCCTGCATACTGGCTGTGGCCTATCCGGAGTTGGATGGGTGCTTGGGGGCATCACAGCAGCCACAAGGGGGTGAGTACAGTGCCCCAATATATTACTTGGGCGTGGTGGGGTGGCATCCGTGAGGGGGATATGGCCCTGTGGGTGGCCCTAGGCCAGGCTGGACATTGCAGGGTAGGTCCCATGTTAGGCAGGGTCTGATGTAAACTTCCTCCAACCAGGCTAGTAGGCATCTACTACTGGGCAGGGGTCTGTGGGTGTCAGGTATGCTACAGTTGGTGTTAGGTGTCCCTGTCCATGGGCTGGTGACTAGCATTGTGACTGCTAGTGCATTGCCTAGTGAGTAGGGCTGTTCCCTGTGTGTGTGTGTGTGTGTGTGTGTGTTGTGTATGCCAACGGGGTGTTGTTGCCACCATTGACCAAGTGTATCCATTGTCTCTTCCACCCCTTTTTGTTTTGTTACCCTGTCCTTATGTGCATTAGCATCATCTGGCGGAGGAGCAGAGGCACCAGCCACAGGGCCCAGGAAGCCGAATCCACCGACAGTGAGGGCACCAGTGGGACGGAGGGCGAGGGGAGAACCATGGCGGCGACTGGAGGGGTCAGTTCAGACAGTGATACCTCCTCTGATGGAAGCTCCATGGCTGTGCCCATCCCAACTACAGGTACAGCCGCAACCCCCGTATCAGCACCGCCCTCCCAGCAGCCCCTCAGTGTGTTTCCCATGCCCACTCACCCAGGAGGGTGGGCATCTCCTTCACCCCAGGCACCTCAGGCCCTGCCACAGTTAGCCCTGCTGCCCTGAGTGAGGAGGCTATTGATCTCAAGCGATCCATCTCTGTTGGGCAGTCAACCATTGTGAATGCCATCCAAGGGCTGGCAGACCATTTGCAACAGACAAATGCATTTCTGGAGGGCATTCACTTTGGCATGGCGGCCCAACAGAGATCAATCCAGGCTCTGACGTCCTCCCTGATGGCAGCCATTGTCCCTGTTTCTAGCCTCCCCCCTCCAACTTCCTCTACCCAATCCCATTCCCCTCAACCCCAACCTATCCCAAGCACACAGGCAGACCAGCATGCACACAGGACAACATACAGGAGTAGTTCAGGCAAACATAAGCACCACACATCATCCCACAGGCACTCACACAAACACCATCCAGATGCAGACATACCAACATCCACTGCCTCCACTGTGTCCCCCTCCTCCTCGTCGTCCACCTCCCTTCCAGTAGCGTCTACACTCACACCTGCATGCACTACATCCTCATCCACTACCACCATCACGCCTATCACTACACGTCCCTCACTAGCAGTCACCACCCCCACATCCTTGCACACGTCCCCTGTGTCCTCTGCCACTGTGTCTGTGCCCCCTCCTCCCAAAGTACACAAACGCAAGCACTCAGACACCCAACAGCCATCCACCTCACAACAGCATCCAGCCCATGCACCTGCACCCAAAATCAGCAGACACCTCCTACAACCACTTCCTCTTACTCCACTCCCAAACCTTCACCCTCTTCCCACCCCAATGTCTCTAATAAGCTTTTCATCTCTATCGTTGACCTCTTCCCTACCTCTCCCCCCATCCTTCACATCGGGCCAGGGTGGTCAGAACCCAGGCGAGCACCTCAGCCACCCAGTCCACGGCCACAGTAGTGTTGACAGCTACTCCAGGTGGGAGAGGATCCCGGGCACCATGCAGCCACACTGAAAGGATGCCTATACCAGGTGCTTCAAGGAAGGGCAAGGAGGCACCACCAGCTGCGTCTCAGATGGGCACGGAGGCACCACCAGCTGCTACAGGGAAGGACAAGGAGGCACTACCAGCTGCATCTAGGAAGGACACGGAGGCACCCCCAGCTGCTACAGGGAAGGGCAAGGGGCAATCCCCGGCTGCTGACAGGAAGGGCAAGGGGCTTGCACCAGCAGGCAGGAAGGACAGGAGGCATGGTCCTGGGACTCCTTCGGAGCCCCCACCACCAACCATGGTGGTTCACGTCTGAAGCTTCAAGGGAAGGGCTGGAGCCTCCCTCTACCACTGCCAGCACTGCCACCAGCACCGCCACCAGCACTGCCACCAGCAGTGCCACCAGCAGCAGCAGCCCCAGTGGGCAGCTGTCCAAGGCTGCAGGGGAAGGGCTTGAGCCTCCCTCCACCACTGCCAGCACCGCCACCAGCAGCAGCAACCCCAGTAGGCAGCCGTCCAAGGCTGCATGGGAAGGGCTGGAACCTCCCCCCACCACTGCCAGCACTGACACCTGCACTGCCACTGCCACCACTGAGCAGCCATCACTGCCGGCGGGCAGTGTGTAGTCCTGCATCCATGGGGTGTTGTGCGGCCTGGGCCCTGCAAATCCTGTGGGTTTGACACCCAGGTGACAGACTGTGATCTTGCACTCCCCAAGATCTGCATCACAGGGCACAATGCCCCCTCCAGAACCAGTGGAAGAAGCCATCCACTCACCCCATCCTTCTGAGGATGAAGCACACTGGGCACAATGCCCCCTCCAGAACCAGTGGGAGAAGCCATCCACTCATGCCATGCTTCCCACGATGAAGCACACTGGGCATAATGACCCCTCCAGAACCAGTAGAGAAGCCATCCACTCACCCCATCCTTGTCAGGATGAAGCACACTGGGCACAATACTCCCTCCAGAACCAGTGGAAGTAGCCACACACTAGAGAGACTGTGGCCTTGCACTCCCCAGGACCAAGCAGTGGGCAAACCACCCACTTGAGAGACTGTGGCCTTGCACTCCCCAGGACCAAGCAGTGGGCAAACCACCCACTTGAGAGACTGTGGCCTTGCACTCCCCAGGACCAAGCAGTGGGCAAACCACCCACTTGAGAGACTGTGGCCTTGCACTCCCCAGGACCAAGCAGTGGGCAAACCACCCACTTGAGAGACTGTGGCTTTGTACTACCCAAGACCAAGCAGTGGGCATGTAGCCCCATTCAGGACCAGTGGCGTTGTACCATCTTCCGGCTGAGGTGTCCCCACATTCCCCGATCCCCTGAGGTGCCTGTCTATTTTCGACCTGATGCCCCTGCAGTGTTCTCTCCATGTTGTTGCAGGAGTGAGGTGGGGCCTTGGCCTATGTGATGTGGCCCTGGCGGCCCACAGACATTGAGGAACGGGCAGTGTCCTTACATTTGTAAATATGTATATACGTTTGGATTTTGATGCATTTATTCATAGTATTTTATTGTATTGCACTCACTTTCTTCAAATCATTTTGTTCTTGCATTATTCCTGAGGGGCACAGGGTGAATATGTAATGTTACTGCATCTGGTTGTGTGTATGGTGTTGGGGGTGGGGGTGTTGCGTGTTGCGTTTGTATCATTCTCTTTTTCCTCCCCCTCCCGTGTGTGCTAGGCAGCAGTACTCACCGTGATCGTCTTCGCCGGCATTGATGTTCATAATGCAGCAGAAGGTAGACAAGCATGGGGAATATGTGCAACTCGGGCTCCATGGCGTTGTGGTTGTTCCCTGAGTCTCCACAGGTGAGTCCTTTGACTTCTGAGATCTGTTTCTGCCAGGCTTTTGATGTCGTTGGTACGCCCCGGAAAATGTAGCGGATAGGCCGGTCATAATAGTGTGGGCTGTACATTGTCTTCTGCCTAGCTGTTGGCGGTTAGCCCTGTGGTGCTTGTTGATTCTGCCGTGGCGGGCGGTGTGTTAAAGTGGCTGTCTGTCTGAGTGGTTTCCACCGTGGTCATAATTCAATTTTTGTTACCGCCAGCCTGTTGGCGGTATTACCGCCGCTTTATCACCGACCGCCAGGGTTGTAATGAGGGCCTATGCTCTATCATGTTTCCTAATGATGGTGTAGGATAGGTTAACTGTGAAAAGAGAAGAAATGGTAACATAAAAGTGGAAACTAGCAATGCCACAGCCATCTCTTTAGGCCTGATAACTGATCAGACAGATGCTTAGAAGACCATGCTCTTGCATAGTAGACTGGCCTTGGACTTTGTCCTTGTGGTAAAATGAAGGGTTTGTGCATAGCTGGTTCAGAATTTTGTACACACATCTAACACTTTTCTCAGCATCCATAACGGATCGATCACATAAAGAGTAGTGTTAAGGAACTATGTGAATTTTACATCCAACATGCTTGCTGAAATAAATGCATTGACCATGTTTATTTGCTTGATATTGCTGTTGATGCTGTTAGTTATGAAGAAAACGATAAATGCAACAATGGAGACTTTCACTCTGAAATGATTAGACTGAATGCTATCTAGTTGTAAGTTTTCATGATGAAAAAGGTGGTACTGAGATCATATTTTATTTCAGATTCGCATTAACTCATGTGAAACTGTTGTTGTACCTGCTTAAAGTACAATCACAGCCTCTGCTTTATTGCACATTAGCACACATATGAAACATGCAGCCATACTGCCATTTGGTGCATTTCAGTGTTGTGAACTGTGCATTTAGCCTGACTGTTCAAGTAAGCATAACCTCATTTTTAAGTTGGTATATCCAAGTAAAAACTGTAAATTTAGTGAAGTCAGCTTTCTGCCATACCCCACTGTATTTTGTTCTTAAGGTCTTCTCACATTCTTCCCATGAGAGGAGCTAGAGACCTGCTTATTAGTGTCTTTCTTCAGTTTTGGTTTAATTACACACACTTTACTTTGCTCACTGAATTGAAGAAATTCTATAAAGATAGAGTAAAAGTGTATTAAATTCAGCATAAGGTGCTTGTATGTGTCATGCCTGCAGCGTCCCTTTAACTGGATTCAACAGTGGCAGGGCACGACCTGCATAACACTGCTCCATGCTCGGCAGGAAACCGCTGCAACATGTCTGCAGTTACTCTGCTGTCTGGCACTTTTTTCACTCCCAGGTCTCACCCCAATGCTTTTGTGGCCGGTGTTCCTCTTGGCGGGTTTCTTCTGTCATCCTCACATCAATGGTCGCTTCTGCATCCTCCCGACCCTTTGATGCCTTGAACTCTAAGGAATGTAGCTGGCCACGTCGCACGTAGGGCGACAATAGGGGGGACAGCTCCCTAGCATCACTCCCCTGTTAGGGAGGCATATGGCCAGGAGGGGCCTCTGTACTTAGGGAGGGTGGGCCACCTCTTGTTTATGGCGCCCAAGGTGTGAGAAGGGAGGAGTGAGGCCAGAAGGTCCTTTTAAGGGGTGACCTCGCTGGGCTGGGCCTCTTTGGAAGTAAGGCGAGCAACCTCCCACCCACCCCTACGACATGGCAAACAAAAGCCTTCATGCACTCATAGATGAAGAAATGGTCACATATGTGAAACATACGTTTACAACACGATTTTCTTTACAGGAAACTCAAGCATCGTCGCAAAGCGGAGTTACAGGGCGATCCTAAAGCTTCAAATTGATTAAAAGGCCTCCAGATGGTGATTCCTGGAGCCAAAAGCTATTCCTCAGGCTACTTGGAGCCTTTACGGCGGGGCCTGTGATGACGCGACGGCTCTCCTTAATCCCAAAAGGGACAGTTGGAATCCTGGGCAACTGTGGAGACTGGTCGGGTCTCGCTCTGACTTGAGAGGAGCATGACAAAATTGATAAAGTGGTAAACCACAATAAAGGAACGAGCTGTAAGATGCTAAGCACGTTGGTGCAGAGAACACCAGACGGAACAGCTCTAGCTTTATCAGGATGGGTGTCGGCCAATGTTTAAGAAACTCATCTCCGACACCGGGATCGCCCGTAAGCTAACCCAACCTGTGTAAATAATAAACTTGCAACATATTATACCCACAAACGTTGTCCTAGCATTTATTATGTTGCATGCATGATAATGTGGTAAACGCCAATTGCACACACCCTAAGGGACTAGGGGTAGCAGCGCTAAGGCTGCTCCTGCTATTCCTCCCGAATTCAACCCTGGAAAAAAAAAACAGAAGACAAGAGTAGACATTAAAGCTACGTACTCTACCTACTAAGTCTGTAACACGCGCTGCGCTTAAAGTTACTTCATTATTCTCTACTTATCTAATGACATTGGCCGCTCCTGCTATTCTCCCAAAATTAACTTGTGAAAGACAAAACTGAAAAAACTTAAAGACTATGTACAGCGCAAGGAGAATTAAAAAAACTACAAAGCGAACTACGCTGGCATATTTGAAATTAAGACTACTGGTTGACTTTCCTGATAACGATAACCTATTTGGAATTTTTGTTTGGACGTTTTGGAGCCATTTACCCTATGAAGTTTATAACAGGATATATTTAGTTCTGGCACTGACACCCTTTTTCCACTTCACTAGAACTTTTGAAGGACTATATTGTGTTTCTTATTTTTCTATTTTTTGCTGCTCAGAAAACACTGAAGCCAAAGGTATATGTGATCTTATAAGTCTTGGTGAGTTTGGGCCTTTTCTGTTATGACTTACAATTACCTCTGTATTATTCCTTCTAGATCACTCACTACCTATATACAAAACGACTAGTGTACCATAAGACAGAAGAGTTTTTTTTTACCAGGTATCTTAGCTACTCCTACTTTTCCACATTACATACTCTACCCCACATTTAGTTATGTTATATTATTCATTTCTTTCTGTTATCTATTTTGTTTGGAAGACGCCCAGGATTTCATTAGGTACACGAGTCATTGTGCACATACCCCATAGAACCAGTGCCTTCCCTCTCTTTTCTATCCCCTCTCCCCCATCCTACCTAGATTGACTTTGACTTTTGTTGGGCTGACTTGGTGGTGGGTGAAGTTGGGAAAGTATTTTGTGGGTATACTATTGCTCCTGCAGAAACCTAAGTTGAGACATGACAGAATGATTCAGACAGCAAAGTCCTGGACCCCATTGACATTGCAAATCATGCTCAGAATATGTTTGCTGTTTTTTACATTAATTACGCGTTAGACTTCCATGAGCTTTCCTGAGTGTCACTTTTCATCACATAGTAAATATCAAGGTGATAGAAAAATAGACAGCTCTCGTGTGCGGAAATAGAAAACAAGTCCCAAATAAGTAATTGAGAATGTCAGTGTAATAATTAAGATTTCAAATCTTTTTCTGAATTTGAATGGGTAAGTATGAATTGAAGGAGAATGAAGTTCACATCCTATGGGCACCCTGTCGCAACAAGCTCAGCAACGTTAGTAGATCTCATATTTGGTAATGCGAGGGTTCGCAACAATCTGATATTTAGTACATACAGCATATTCAGCAAGAAGATCACTTTATTGATCTACAGAATAGATTAGTTCACAATTTGGTATTGCTGCATCTGTAAGATCAATATAGGGCTTCGTTCCATGTTCGGATACCACAAGACAATCATGAGGCTCTACCTCCTCACAAGTGGTCATTAAAGATGTGGGGTTCAGTGTAGGAAAGTGGACTAGAGTGATAAAAGAGGCAAACCACAATAGAATATTGTATCAGGACAACCTGGTACTAGAAAGATGTTGGGTCTTGGCAGTGAGGAAGTAAGAAACAACAGAAGGAGTAGTAGTCATTAAATAAGGTGGGCAGCAGTAGCTACAGAGAGGAAACATGAAGGGAGACCTGGTACTATGGTGTCTAAGGCAGAGGAACAGTATGCTATTGGCTTTTCCTGATGATCACCATGATCCTGCAATTGTACTCCAAGGGCAAAAAAATCTCTTATATGAGGTTACAGTGTAAACTGTTTCGCAACATCAGGGAGCCCCAAAGAGGGTGCACAGCTGAGACCTTGTTTTAGTCGTACAAATGCATGTTCAACTTATTTAAACTATTGCAAAGGTTCAGGGGTGTTGTTTTTAACATAGTTCTGCAGATGTTTTGCCAGAGTGTGATAGATACCCAAGAATCCACAGCCTACAATGCCCAGCCATGTCATAGAAAATGTATACTTGAGAGATGGTTACCACACATAGGGGGTCATTTTGACCCCGGCGGGCGGCGGACGCCGCCCGCCTGGAGGGAACCGCCATATGGCCGCTCCGCGGTCGAAAGACCGCGGAGGCCATTCTGGCTTTCGAGCTGGGCTGGCGGGCGACCGCCAGAAGGCCGCCCGCCAGCCCAGCGGGAAACCCCTCCCCACGAGGAAGCCGGCTCCGAATGGAGCCGGCGGAGTGGGCATGTGCGACGGGTGCAGTTTGCACCCGTCGCGTATTTCAGTGTCTGCTAGGCAGACACTGAAATACACAGTGGGGCCCTCTTACGGGGGCCCCTGCCCCCAGGGGCCCCGCGGCACCCCCTACCGCCATCCTGTTCCTGGCGGGCGAACCGCCAGGAACAGGATGGCGGTAGGGGGTGTCAGAATCCCCCATGGCGGCGCAGCAAGCTGCGCCGCCATGGGGGATTCCAAGGGCAGCGGTAAACCGGCGGGAGACCGCCGGTTTACCCTTTCTGGCCGCGGCAGAACCGCCACGGTCAGAATGCCCTTCGGAGCACCGCCGGTCTGTCGGCGGTGCTCCCGTGGCCGGTGACCCTGGCGGTCACCGGCCGCCAGGGTCTGAATCAGGCCCATAGTAACCTATGAATGGATTCAATCAGGTCATCGTAATTTTTCTTTTGAATCTTTACGCCCTTTCTTAGCCAATGTAGTGAGGCTATAGATATAGGTGGTCATCACAACCCTGGTGGTCGGTGTTAAAGCGGCGGGAAAACCGCCAACAGGCCGGCAGAAAAAATGGAATTACGACCGTGCCGGAAACCGCCAACATAGACAGCCACTTTAATACTCCGACCGCCACAGCGGTACAAACAAACACCGCGGGGTAACCGCCAACAGACAGGCGGAAGACAATGTACTGCCCACATTATTACAAGCCACCAATCCGCCATCCGGGGCGGATACACCACAAACAAAAACAAGGTGCAAACAGGACTTGGAAGGGAAAACGCTAACCTCTAAACATCCCACGAGGAACCAGGACGCCATGGAACCGAAACTTCAGATTCTTCCAGCCCTTATCTTCCTGCTCCTCTACCAGGAGCACGAACGCCGGCGGCGAAGACCATGGTGAGTACTGCACCTACGACACAGGCGAGGGGGAGGGAAAAAACAGTGACACATGCACACAACACACAACACTCCCACCCCCACCCTCACCCACGACAACACACACACTAATACATCATGATACATCACAGTTACACCCCCCAAGCCCCGCTGGAAGAATGCAAGAGACAAAAGGAAATGAGTCGAATGGTTGTAATATATACGAAGACAGTAATAAAAAATATATACATATATTAATATATTCACACTATAAACAAATATATACACCAAGAATCCAAATCCAAGGTATTCCACTATCATAGTCCGTGGACCACTGGGCCCAAAAGGCATGGGCAAGGCCCACACTCAATACCCGAACACGACAGAGAGAACACTGCTGGGGCATCAGATGAAAATAAAACAGGCACCTCAGGGGGAGGGGAAGGGAGGGCACCTCAGCCGGATGAGTGCACAACGCCAGATCCACGAGGGGGCTCCATGCCCACTGTTCAATCCTGGGGAGTGCAAAGCCACAGTCTCTCAAGTCTCTACAGTGGGTGGTTTGCCCACTGCTATATCCTGGGGAGTGCAAAGCCACAGTCTCTCAAGTCTCTACAGTGGGTGGTTTGCCCACTGTTCAATCCTGGGGAGTGCAAAGCCACAGTCTCTCAAGTGGATAACATTCTCCACTGGTTTCTGGAGGGGGCTTTGTGCCCAGAGTGCCTCATCCTGCCAAGGACTGTGTGAGTGGATGTGATACTCCACTGGTTCTGGAGGGGGCTTTGTGCCCAGATTGCTTCATCCTGCCAAGGACAGAGGTAGTGGATGTGATACTCCACTGGGTCTGGAGGGAGCTTTGTGCCCAGAGTGCTTCCTCCTGCCAAGGACTGTGTGAGTGGATGTGATACTCCACTGGTTCTGAAGGTGGCTTTGTGCCCAGAGTGCTTCATCCTGCCTGTGGCGGCCTCAGTAGCATCGGAATCATTGGCGCTCACTGGCCTGCGGTGCTGCTGGCGGTGGTGTCCTGGGCAGCGGGGCTGGTGGCGGTGGTGTCCTGGGCAGCGGTGCTGCTGGCGGCGGTGTCCTGGGCAGCGGTACTGCTGGCAGTGGTGTCCTGGGCAGTGGTGCAGCTGGCAGCGGTGTCCTGGGCAGCGGTGCTGCTGGCGGCGGTGTCCTGGGCAGTGGGGCTGGTGGCGGTCTTGTCCGCCGTGCAGATCTTCCCAGACTTGCCGGATTTACTGTGCCCCTTCCCCACCTTGGATGGTGGCGCAGATGTCTCCACACCCCCAACTGTACCCCTGGGAGAGGCTTTGGTGGCTGATTTCTTTCCCCTCTCCCGCCGGGCACTGGACAACTTTTTATGCTTTACAGGGGGGGACTGTCCGTGCTCTTGCTCCTTGCCACACTGGCTGCCCTGATGCCTGGCGCACTCCAGAAGGCAGTTACTACTGGCACCACTGGTCCCTCAGATGTTGTGGCTGAGGTGCTGGGTTGGGACCTGGAGAGTCGGGACCTAGGAGACTGAAGGGGTGGGGGAGGTGAGGGAAAGAGGTCAAGGTTGGACAGGAAAAGTTTCTTAGGAACACTGGGACGGGTAGATGGAGGGGGTTTGGGAGTGGAGGAAGAGGTAGTGGTTGTAGGAGGTGTAGGTTTGGTGACTTTGGTTGAAGGTGCATGGGCTGTTGGGTGGGGGTATGGCTGCGTTTTTGTACCTTGGGAGGTGGCCTCACAGACACACTGGGAGATGACACAGGGGACGTGTGAATGGTAGTAGGGGTGGTGACTGCACGTGAGCTGGGTGTGGTGGTGGGTGTGCTGGTGATGGAGGTAGTGGCTGAGGATGTAGTGCATGCAGGTGTGAGTGGAGATGAGACAGGGAGGGAGGAGGGAGTCGAGGAGGAGGGGGACACAGTGGAGGCAGTGGATGTTGGTGTGTCTGCATGTGTGTGATGCTTGCGTGAGTACCTGTGGGATGTATGGTGCTTATGTTTGCCAGAGCTTCCCTTGTGTGTTGAGGTGTGTGCATGCTGGTCTGATGGTGTGCTTGGGATAGGCTGAGGTACAGGGGTTTGGGTCTGGGTGGAGGAAGTTGGAGGGGGGAGGCTAGAGATAGGGACAATGGCTGCCATCAGTGCTGAGGCCAGAGTCTGAAAAGCTTGGGCTGCCTAACCAGAGTGAATGCCCTCCAGGTATGCGTTGGCTTGTTGCAACTGCCTCTCTACACCCTGGATGGCACTCAAAATGGTAGACTGCCCAAAAGTGAGGGACCTGAGGAGGTCAATGGCCTCCTCACTGAGGGCAGCATGGGTGATAGGGGCAGGGGCTGAGCTGCCTGGGGCGAAAGAGATGCCCACCCTCCTGGGTGAGCGGGGATGGGACACACGCTGAGGGGCTGCTGGGAGGGCGGTGCTGGTAGGGGGGGTGGCGGCTGTACCTGTAGATGGGCCCGCCACCGCAAGGGAACTCCCATCAGAGGAGGAGTCCGTATCGCTGGTGTCAGCTCTTGTCCCCGCCGTGGAGCTCCCCTTGCCCTCCGTCCCACTGGTAAATTCAGACTCCGTAGTGTCGCCCTCCAGGGCCATGTGAGATGCAGCTCCCTCCTGCCCCGGTGCCACTGCTTCTCCGCCTGATGATGCTAATGTACACAAGAACAGGGAGACCACAAAAAGGTGGGTGGGAAGACAGAAGACAGAAGAAAGACATGTTGAGTGCATGCAATACCGCTACCGCTGGTGGACACCACAGACACAGAAGCCCCCTGCACTACGCCGCGCACTTGGAGTTTCCTATTCAATCCCAGGGACATGGGCTACAAGGCTATGCCCGATTGCTGCACACATGGATGTCACAGGAGCCTGACTAGGTGTAGTTGGCACTGTACACAGGTGGGGTGGGGTGCCACAGGGCCTGCCTTAAGAAGGGTCCTTGCCTACTAAACTCGCCCTGGCCTAGGGGAACCCACAGCGCCCTCCCCCACCCAGACACCTACAATGCGCGCTGAATCAGCAGAATGAGAGTGTACTCACCCCCTTGTGGCTGCTGTGATGCCCTCAAGCGCCCATCCAACTCCGGATACGCCACTGCCAGGATCCTGAACAGCGGGGGGTCATGGCACCCCTCCCACGTTGGGAGGCCATCCCCGGCTGGGCCTCCGCCATCTTCTTGCTCCAACGGCGAATGTCCTCCCATCTTTTCCGGCAGTGGGTGCTCCGTCTTTGGTAGACCCCCAGGGTCTGGACTTCCTTGGCGATGGCACGCCAAATGTCCTTCTTCTGGTGGCCGCTGACCTACAGCAATAGTACAGGGGAAAAAGAGAAGTTATTACCGTCCGCACTGTCACAGTCATTGGCCCGCATCCCTACCCTTGCCATGACGCACATGCACTCACCGTTGTTTCATGCACGCCTCATTCTCACCCCCCACTACCTTTTATCCACACCACTCCACACAGGCCTTGCCCATACAGCATGCTCACAGTGTACTTACCTGTTTGTCTGGAGGACTGTAGAGTAGCGTGTAGTGGGGGAGGACCCCATCTACATGTTTCTCCAACTCCTCCGTGCTGAAGGCAGGGGACCTTTCCCCAGACACACGAGCCATTGTCTCTTCCAGACTGAGGTCACAGCAGCATTTGCAGTGTGGGTCCTCTCCTGCCGAAGATCGGGTATCAAGTGATTGAACAGAGAGAAAATGGCGGTCACGTCCGCGGCGGTGCGTACCGTCACCGTCGGCGTACATCGTCATTGGCTCCTGGGACCCATAGGGTCCAATGTTAACCAATACAGGATTGAGCTGCGGTCTTCGACCGCCTACCGCAACGGTGTACAACGCCAGCGCAGTTACCTCATATCCCATTGTCCCACTTTACAGGTCAGGCAGCCGCCATTTCATGGGCCCACATGGCATTATTTTGGACTGCGTCACACATATCTAGGCCTTGCCTAAACACTCATACAGGCATATGTCGATTTGCTAATATTTCAGAGTATGCTGTGTTTACGTACCTCAGAGTTGGTTGACTCTCTGCTCGCTGTTCTCCTCCATAGGCACCGTCCGCTGGGGCATTAGAGGAGATGGCGGCATCCTCCGGTGTACAGACAGCTGGTGGACCTTTCGACAATGGAGGAGCGACATGTGATCATCACCTACAGACTTGATCGTGCCACAATCCAGGAACTGTGTGCCCAGTTGGAGCCAGACCTGATGTCAGCTATCCGCCATCCCACAGGAATCCCCCCTCAAGTGCAGGTGCTGTCAGTACTCCATTTCCTAGCAAGTGGGTCATTTCAAACTACAGTGGCCATTGCATCAGGGATGTCCCAGCCTATGTTTTCCAACATGTTGCCCAGAGTGTTGTCTGCCCTGCTGAAACACATGCGGAGCTACATCGTTTTCCCTCAGGTGGAGGATTTGCCTACAGTGTAAGGTGATTTCTATGCCCTGGGACATATCCCCAACATCATAGGTGACATTGATGGGACACATATGGCCTTGGTACCCCCCCCGCAGGAGTGAACAGGTATACAGAAACAGGAAGAGTTACCATTTGATGAACGTGCAGATGGTGTGTTTTGCAGACCAGTACATCTCCCATGTGAACGCCAAATTCCCTGGCTCAGTGCATGACGCTTACATTTTGAGAAATAGCAGCATCCCTTATGTGATGGGGCAACTCCAGAGACACCGTGTGTGGCTATTAGGTGAGGACATGGACCCTATACAGTGTGACTAGGTGTCTGGGACTGGGGTTGTCCCTAAGGATTAGTGTGTGTCTAACAGTTGTCCCTCAACATTTGCAGGTGACTCTGGCTACCCCAACCTGTCATGGCTACTGACCCCAGTGAGGAATCCCAGGACAAGGGCAGAGGAACGCTACAATGAGGCCCATAGGCAAACTAGGAGGGTTATAGAGACGACCTTCGGCCTCCTGAAGGCCAGTTTCCGGTATGACAGGTGATTCCCTATTCTACTCACCAAAGAGGGTGTGCCAGATCATCGTGGCCTGCTGTATGCGTCACAACTTGGCTTTGCGACAACAGGTGCCTTTTCTGCAGGAGGATGGTCCAGATGGAGGTGTTGTGGCAGCTGTGGAGCCTGTGGACAGTGAAGACGAGGAAGCAGAAGAAGAGGACATAGACAACAGGAAAACGGTGATCCTGCAATACTTCCAGTGTGACACAGGTAAGAAGACAACACAGCCTGCTACATCTGATTTAATTCTACTACCTCTCATCTGCCTGTCATTTTCACCCAGTGTATGGTCACTGAGTTGTCACTTTCACTTACGATTTCACAGATGTGGGTCCCACTGTGTGACATCTGCTTTGTTTCCGCATGAACTAGTGCTGTGTGACATAGATATGTTGACATTACATTTGATATAGAATTTTGCCACTTTTATTGCAAATACACATTTTCGAAAGCACAGACTGACTCCAGATAGTTTTTTGATTTAAGGGTGTTTATTTAAGTGCTCATTAGTGGAGGGGTTGTAAAATGGTCAGGGGTGATGGTGGAGGAATGTCCATGGCAGAGTCCAGTCTATTAGTCTCACAGGTGCATTGTCCAAAGGGGCATAGGAAGTGGAGCTGGGGCACTTTAAGTATGGACAGAGTGACAAAGTGGGACAGAAGGATGACAATCAGGGTGGTCTCATTTCATGGCGGGGGTCTTGGCATTGTTCTCTGTCTTTGACCTGGATCTCAGGGACCCTTTGCGGGGTAGTTCTCCATCTGCAGGAGTGGGGTGCTGGTGTGGTGGTCCTGTGGCGGTGCCTCCTGTCCACTAGCACCGTGGGTGGTGGGCAGTTCATCGTTCAGGCTAGTGTCAGGGGCCCCTTGTTGTGCCACAGTGTCCCTCCTGGTGTTGACAGGTTGCTTCAGCACCCCTACAATGGTGCCCAGGGTGGAATTGATGGATTTGAGTTCCTCCCTGAAGCCCAAATACTGTTCTTCCTGAAACTCTCCTGAAACTTGCCCAGTACTGTTGCCATCATCTCCTGGGAATGGTGGTAGGCTCCCATGATGTTGGAGAGGGCCTCGTGGAGAGTGGGTTCCCTGGGCCTGTCCTCCCCCTGTCACACAGCAGCCCTCCCAGTTCCCCTGTGTTCCTGGGCCTCTGTCCCCTGAACCGTGTGCCCACTACCACTGCACCCAGGTCCCTGGTGTTGTAGGGGTGGTGGGTTAGCCTGGGTTCCCTGTAGTGGTGGACACACTGCTGATTGACGTGTCCTGGGGACAGAGGTATGGGCCCGCTGGGGTGGGTGCTGCGCTGGTGTTTCCAGAGGGGGCAAGCTCTGTAGTGGCCTGTGCCAGTGCGAGGGAACCGACTGTCCTGAGGTCCCAGATGGGCCGGGCTGGTCATCTAGATCCAGTTGGACAGAGCTGCTGTCATCACTGTGGGCCTCTTCTGTGGGTGGAGTGGACATATCTGGACCCTCCTGTCCGGTGATGTTGGGTAAGGGTCCTGCAGGGGTGTAAAGGCATGATTATTGCATCTGTGTGGGCCATGGTGTGCAATGGGTGGGTGACCGTGTACCCCAGTGCTTGCATTCCTGTGTAGGACCCTGTGTGATAATGGTTTAGAGGGGTGTATGGGTATGTGTAGTGGCCATGCATTGGTGATGGGTGTCCATGCTTTGGTGTTACATGCAGGGCTTGAGTCTGGGATGTGTGGTTTGTGATATTGGGACATATGTGAGGAGCTGGAGTGATGGGGGTGCGGGCGAGGGTGGGGGGTATGTGATAGCATGCAGGTGGGTGGGGGATGCAATAGTTAAGATTTGACTTACCAGAGTCTATTCCTCCAGCTACTCATGCGAGGGCCTCAGGATGCAGTATAGCCAAGACCAGCTCCTCCCATGTTGTTAGTTGTGGGGGAGGAGGTGGGGGTCCGCCGCCAGTCCTCTGAACCGCGATGTGGTGTTTTGAGACCACGGAACGCACCTTCCCCCGTAGGTCGTTCCACCTTTTCCTGATGTCATGCCTTGTTCTTGAGTGCTGTCCCACTGCGTTGACCCTGTCCACGATTCTTCACCATAGCTCCATCTTCCTAGCTCTGGTGGTGTGCTGCACCTGTGATCCGAATAGCTGTGGTTCTACCCGGATGATTTCCTCTACCATGACCATGAGCTCCTCCTCAGAGATCCTGGGGTGTCTTTGCGGTGCCATGGGGTGGTGTGGGTGATGTGTGGGGTGGTGTGTGTTGTGATGTGTGGGGTGATATTTAGAGGTGTGTTGTGTGAGGTGCATGGATGTTGTGTGAGTGATGGTGTGGAGTGCCTGTGGATGCTAGTTTGTAGATGGTGGTGTCTCTCTCTGGCCCTCAGTCGCAATTGTTGACGTAAGGGTTTGTGGGTGATGTGGGTGTGTGTTTTATATTGTATTGGGTGTGTGGGAGTGGTGTGTGTATGTGTTGCAAGTGTGTGTATTTCGAAATGTCCAATGTGGTTGTGTTTTGTAAATGTGTGTATTTTGAGTGCAGCAGTGTGTACCGCCAATGGACTACCGCGGTTGAAACACCACTGCGTGGATTCGTGGGTCGTGATAGTGTGGGCGTATTCCTGTTGGCGTGACGGTGGAGGTTTTGTTATCGCCAGTTTATCACTGATCTTTGGTGTGGCGGACTTGTGTGGGTGTCTGGATTTTGGCAGATTCCGAGCTGTGGGTCATAATGACCGTGGCGGAATTCCACGGCCGCGGCGGTGTGTTGACGGTCTTCTGCACGGTGGTAAGCGCCTTTTACCGCCAATGTTGTAATGACCCCCATAGTCGTTCTTACATTGGTCTACAAATAACAGAGGTAAGCAGAAGATCATCAATGTACCGAGCTGAAGAGTCAAAAAAACGAAATGGGACCTAATGGGACCAACTGTTTGACCTAGGTTGTCGTGAAGCTCCTCCCAAGCTCTACAGACTTTGCAAGCAACAAGACAGGTTCGGATGTTAGTTCGTTCAAAAGAATCTTCAGATCTTATTTGTGCTATTTAATATTGTTCTAAACCAGTGGTTCCCAACCTTTTGACTTCTGTGGACCCCTACTTTGTCAGTACTGGAGCCCGGGGACCCCCACTGAATGTTTATTGGAATCTGGGGACCCCCGCACTGAGTCATTACTAAAAGTTAGGGACCTAGGCCCTCATTCTAACCCCGGCGGTCTCAGACCGCCGGGGCCAGGGTCGGCGGGAGCACCGCCGACAGACCGGCGGTGCCCCGCAGGGCATTCTGACCGCGGCGGTTTGGCCGCGGTCAGAAAGGGTAAACCGGCGGTCTCCCGCCGGTTTACCGCTGCCCTTAGAATCCCCCATGGCGGCGCAGCTTGCTGCGCTGCCATGGGGGATTCTGACACCCCCTACCGCCATCCTGTTCCTGGCGGTTCGCCCGCCAGGAACAGGATGGCGGTAGGGGGTGCCGCGGGGCCCCTGGGGGCCCCTGCCGTGCCCATGCCAATGGCATGGGCACGGCAGGGGCCCCCGTAAGAGGGCCCGCTTGTATTTCACTGTCTGCATAGCAGACAGTGAAATACGCGACGGGTGCAGTAGCACCCGTCGCACCTTCCCACTCCGCCGGCTCGATTACGAGCCGGCTTCATGGTGGGAAGGTCGTTTTCCCCTGGGCTGGCGGGCGGCCTTTTGGAGGCCGCCCGCCAGCCCAGGGGAAAACTCAAAATACCCGCCGCGGTCTTCCGACCGCGGTACGGTATTTTGGCGGCTCCCGCCGGGCGCGCGGTGACCGTGCCCGGCGGGAGTCAGAATGACCCCCCTAATCTCTTAATATTATTTAATTTTCTAAGTAGTCAGGGACCCCCTGGGGAGACCCTCTGGGGTCCCCGGACCACAGGTTGGGAACCACTGTTCTAAGCTTTTTAGGAATTAACTGAAGACAAACTGTTGTGTGACTTTCAAATTAATTAGCTTTGTTCATCAGGGTTTGCAACATGAATGAACATAACAAGGAAAAAAGCAGGTCAAAATAAAAATACATGTACAATAATGAACCCAAATCAAGTGAAGTTACATTTAACGAGTAGAAAAAGAAAAATTAAAATATAACAGATATTGAAACAGAACATAATAATAAAATAAATGTAACAATTAATGAAGCAAAACAACCGTAAAAAGAAACCAATGTTACATCATTTTATGCCTTTGCATTAACAATACACTAAATCAAATGAAATCAAATAAAATTAACATATGAAGATTAGACTTGTAGATTAGGTTTTCACTTTGAGAAATGATACTTGTTTTGTTTTTAGTGCAAGAGAACATTGAGAACAGTGTGTAGAATACTAATAGGAAAAATGAAGAAACACAACAAAAAGAGAAGAGAGGAAACACTAAAATAAAAAACGTTGGTGGATATCCAAAAAGGGGAGGAGTAGAAGGTGAGATAAAAAATAAATGGAGAAGTACTGAGACAAACGACATTCCAAAATCATACATTCTTTAAAAGGTTCCTTATAAGAAGTGTGTGGCAAGTAGTGGAAAGAAAAAGTTCCCAAAAAATGTGTTGTGACGTTATCACACAAATTGCATGAGGAGACAAAATCCTAAAGACCACTACAGATGTGCATACTTGATTGGCACATAAGGTGAATAGTGCTTTTTGATGTCCAGGAAAGTTATTGATACCTTTGTCTGAATTAAATTGATAATTTATGCCGAAGCTTGGCCAGTCACTCATAGAACAAAGGGCACTGTCTGATCTTGCATGATTTCTGTAGATGAAAAGAAAAAAATATCTCTTACATTGAAGAGCTCAAGATTAAAAAACAGAGGTTCAATATTTATTGTATCTTACCCGAAAGAGAAAAAAAATTAATAAGGTATTTTGTAAGTAGAATGGAATTACTATTACTAATAGTGGAGAATTCCACAATAATTTGTACTTTTGGTCCTTGGGGACCATTCTAGAAAAATGTAATACATTGTGCCAAAAGTGACCATGTTTATCATTGTTTAAGAACAATAACAGAATTAACAAATTACTGATGGTAAAGTCTCAAATCAGAGAGTAAACCATGCAATGGGAAATCATGTGGCAATGGATGAAATAAAATCTAAATTTAGAAGTTGCCACTGGGGAAATAGCACTACTAGTAATGCAATTATTTAAAATGGAATATGAATGATGATAAAGGCTGAACTGAAGCAACAAAGAAGTGTGGGCATGATAAGAAAATGATTCAATATTAAAAAGAGCAACTGGAGAATTTAAAAGTGGTATAATTGAAGGGGGCCAGGATTCGTAATGGAGTGCATTATTGGCATCTGTGGAACTAGTCAACTCATGCACAACAGCCACTTTAGATCAGGTAGCATAGGTAAAAAAAATGTTTATATTGTTTTTAAAAAAAATCACCATGACTTTCCCCCTCTGCCCTCTGGTTTGGACATAATCTGGGAAGGAAAAAGCAGAATGGTAGAAACTGTGAACAAAGCTATAGAAGGGGATACACCTTTAGTGATAATAGAGCATACAAAGTGGTGTTAAAATCATACATAAAGCTAATCAAAGCAGCCCGAGTTAAACATTTCTTGCACAAAATCAGTGCAGCTGATAATTTTCTTTTTCAAAATGCTAAATAATTTTTTATCCTCCGCCCTGTTTTGTGACTATCACTCCATCTTCAGAATTATGTGAAAAACTCTCTACCTTTTTGGAGGATAAAATAAAAAATACATCTATTTAGATTTTTCAGATAATGTAGCTGATCCAACTACTTGGGAGCTACCAATTCATCTATTGTCTACGGTAAAGAGCACTTCAGCCCCATGTAAGTGCAAAATTCTGGAGGAATCAGGTCAGACTGTTCTTAAATGTAAAAATGGTTCCCCCTCTAATTTTTTGGCAATGGCAGTAGATGTCATCAATTCTGTCTTAAATGCTTTATTCACTCAAATATTTAACACTTCTACAGTATCAGTGGGATTTGATACAGTGTCCCATACAGTACTACTTTAGTATTGTCTGATGTGGCTCATGCGGTTTGACTCTGAGATGGCTACAAGCCTTCCTGAACTATAGAGGACCATCTGTGTTTCTCTCTGCCTTCTCATCGAGCTACAAACCACTCACATATGGGGTCCCACAGGGATTCTCCCTATGTCTGTCCCTATTTAATGTATATATTGGCCCACTTGCATTCATCATTCAAGCACACAGCATTAGCATTTTCATTTATGAGGATGACATGCAGCTTATTTTCTCCATTAGGGAAAATGCCGGTGCCACTCAGGCGGCATATAAGACATGCTTAATTAAAGTGGTGGACTGGGTGAGACAGAGCTACCTGAAGTACAATTCAGGTAAAACTGGAACTTTGTTCTTCAGAAATGTACACAAGGTATGGTCCAACAATTAGTGGATTCCTGAATTGGCAACTGCCCCTCCCTCCACCCCAACCAGTGATAGCCACTGAAAACTTGGGAGTTAGTTTTAACACCGTTATCATTCACCCTCAAATTATTTTTGTTGCAGGAACATTTTGCCATTTTATGATCATTCAGGAAAATATTGGATTTTTTTTTTTTTACCTATGGAGACATGTAAAACTGTAGTACATGCCTTGATAGCAACCAGGCTGGACTAGGTGAATGTACTGTATTTGGGCATCCCAATGCATTTGCTTAATAGCCTTCAGATTGTGACAACTGTGGGGACATGATTTATCTTAAAGATACCTTGATGTCAGTCAATTTTGAAAGATCTGACACAGTTAAATTGGCTGCCATTTCAGAAAATAATTCACTTTAAGTCACTGGTTTTGGCCCATAGAGCATTCTATAAGACTGGCCCTAGATACTTTTGTGACAGGCTGACTAATTATTTTTCATTGAGGACACTGAGATCATCTGATACTTGCCTGCCTAAAATTACTAGGATCAGGATAGGTACAAGAGGGGGTCAATCTTTAACTTATCTGTCAGCCAAGGAGTGGAATAATATCCATTCTGCTTTATGTCAAACTGTAAATGAGACTCGGAAGCAGTTGAAAACTTGCCTTTTAAAATGACTGAGTCAGTTCTTAGCTGTTCAACCCTTTACGAAACTCTTGTGGTGGGCTGCCCCTTGGAGCAGCTGAAGAGATCTATAAATCTGATCATTTTTTATTCTACATCTCCTTTGTTTAAGATGTAGGCCCTCATTTGGAAATTGGCGGGTGGCGGAGGCCGCCCGCCAATGCCATCCTGCCATTAGGCCGCCTCTGCGGCCTGAACCCAGCCAGCCCTATTATGGCTTCCCCGCTGGGCCGGCGGGCAGCCTGGCTCAGCGTGGAACAGGGCCTTAACATTGCAGCCGGCTCCTAACTTAGCCAGCTGCAATGTGGTGGTGCAGAGGGTGCAGCAGCACCCGTTGCCCATTCCACTGCCCGTAATTCGGGCAGTGAAATGCACGATGGGGCTGTGCATGGGCAGTGCAGCGGCTCCCAGGGCCCCCCGAGTCTCCCATTCCACCAGTCTTTCCATGGTGGTTTTTACTACCATGCACAGGCTGGCGGATGGGGACTCGTAATCCCCAGGCCAGCGCTGCTTGCAGTGCTGCCCTGGCGGATTACAACCGCCGGGACCGCCAGGCTGACGGCAGCCTGGTGGTGTTGGTGCTTTGACCGTGGCGGCTTTGCCAAGGTCATAATGTTGCGGCCGTATGCCACTTTAGCGGCAGTCCGACCGTGACCCTGGTGGTCTAATGACAGCTATGGTCATAATGACTCCCTTAATGTTTGTGTCTGCATAGTTTCCAAGAAGATCATAAACCAAATCTCATCATGGCATCTTGTTAGAAATGGGGTCTCTAGTTGGCAGTTGGTTTTCACCCTGTCCAAGTAGGGACCCTCACTCTAATCAGGATAAGGGAGATACCCACTCAGATAACCCCTGCTCACCCCCTTGGTAGCTTGGCACAAACAGTTAGGCTTATCTCAGAAGCTATGTCTAAAGCATTTGCAAATAGCACATAGTAATACTGTGAAAACCCTACAAAAGGACACCACACCAATTTCAGAAAAATTGTCAATCTTTATCTGGGTAAAACAAGACCAAAACGAGAACAATTCAACATAGAGTAATAGGGGCCAGCTACGGTGTCAGGAAGATCTGCAAACAGACCTGCAAACAGTACCTTGGAAATGCAGGGCATTGTGATCCTCACAATGAGGTCTGGAGAACAGTGTCGATGGCGTCACGGTGTCAGTTCTGGAGGTCGGTGCGGGGTTGTCAGGCCCTTGAAGTCACACGCTTTGCAGATCGAACTCTGGGCAGATGAAGTCAGGAGCGCTGGTATTGACAGCGTTGGGGCTGCGGTGCAAAGCAGGATGATGTGATGTGCGGTGCCTACAGGTCACGGTGCAGGCAGCGGCTCAGTGACGGCATCCAGTGATGTCGGTGAGACCAGGGCTGCGGTGTGAAGTGGGGCTTTGCGACGTGCAGTGTCACCAGGTCACGGTGCAGGCAGAGGCATCGTCGTTGCTGAAGTGCTGTCGTCAGTAGGCCCAAGTCAGGACGAGCTCCATGCAGCGTTCACGGGTCGCGGTGCTGACAGGGATGCCTGGTGACAACACTGGAGTCGATGGTGCTGGTGTCAGTGGACCTGGGCTGTGGTGCTGGACGGTGCTTCGTGTAATTCATGAGCGGTGTCCACAGCTCACGGTGCAGGCAGCAGCGCCGGTGTTAGCAGGAACGTCGTCGTCGGGGATGCCCAGGCAGCGGTGTGAGCAAGGCGATACCGGAGTGCAGGGCCCACAGGTAACGGTGCAAGCAGTGACTCGGTGGCAGCATCAGATGGCTGCGTCAGTGAGACCAGGGTTGTGGTGTGAAGCAGGGTGGTGCAGCTTCGTGCGGCACCGGTAGATCATGGTGCAGGCTAAGGGCATCATTGGCAGCGTGGTGGTGGTTTTTCTTCTTGAACAGCACAGAACACACAGTTCCCAGTGCAGCAGGCAGATGAAATTGAAGTGGTATCCCTGAGACTTCAAACAGGAGGCAAGCTCTGCTTCAAGCCCTTGGAGAACTCTCTCAAGCAGGATACCCTGCAAAGTTCACCCTTTGCTCTCTTTTAAGGCAGAAGCAGCAACTGTAGGCCAGGTGAGCAAAGAACACACAGCAAAGGGGCAGTACTCCTCCTCCAGCTGTTTAGCTCTTCTCCTTGGCAGAGGCTCCTCTTGATCCAGAAATATTCTTGAGGGGATCTAAAGTCTGGGATTTTGGGTCCAATACATATACCCCTTTCTGCCTTTGAAGTTGCCCTACCTCAAAACAAAGTCTCTGATGTTTACAGAATCCTGGCTTGACCAGGCCTGACCCCAGACACACCAGGGGGTCAGTGACTGCATTGTGTGAGAACAGGCCCAGCCCTTTCAGGCATAAGTGACCACTCCTCCCTCCACTCTAGCCCAAATGGCCCATCAGGATATGCAGGCTACATGCCAGCTACCTTTGTGTCACTGTCTAGAAGGAATTCACAACAGCCCAACTGTCAGTCTGACCCCCAATGTGGAATACACAAGCAGGCAGAGGCACAACATGGTTTAAGCCAGAAAATGCCCACTTTCTAAAAGTAACACAAAAGAATGATGGACAGCGTGCTAAAGTTGCCCTAAGTGGGAAGGGTATGCCCAGACATGGGTGCCGTGCTTGCTGCGCCACTGAGCTCAAGCTAGCCTGGCGGTGAAGAATGATATCCTGAAACTGGTCCCAGGGTGCTTGAGTACTGTTCAGAGAGGCTTGGCAGTTCGGGCTGGACTACTCCCATAGGGAGCAGGATCAAGCCTGATTTGCATATAGCTGGGTCCAAACTGGGGTGATGTGGTAAGCAAAAGAACAATGGATTAAACCCAGATCTGTGACTGGGGATGAGTGGTTGAAAAGTTTCAGCACTCCGTCCATCATTTTATTTTGTGATGTTGCCACTTTCTAAAAGTGACATTTTTAAACAGACAATTTAAAAAACAACTTTACAAAAAGATGTGTTTTTAAATTGTGAGTTCAGAGACACCAAACTACAGATCTCCATCTGCTCCCAAAGGGAAACTGCACTTAAAAGTTATTTAAAGGCAGACCCACCATGTTAATCTATGAGAGGGATAGGCCTTGAAACATTGAAAACTGAATTTGGCAGTATTTCACTGTTAGGACACGTAAAACACATCAGTACATGTCCTACCTTCTAAGTACACTGCACCCTGCCCATGGGGCCACCTAGGGCCTACCTTAGGGGTGCCCTATATGTAGTAAAAAGGAAGGTTTGGGCCTGGCAAATGGGTACACTTGCCAGGTCGATTTGGCAGTGTAGGACTGCACACACAGACACTGCAGTGGCAGGCCTGAGACATGTTTACAGGGCTACTCATGTGGGTGGCGCATTCAGTGCTGCAGGCCGACGAGTAGCATTTGATTTACAGGCCCTGGGCACGCATAGTGCACTTTACTCTGGACTTATGAGTGAATCAAATAAGCCAATCATGGATAAACCAATCACCAATACAATTTATATAGGGAGCACTTGTACTTTAGCACTGATCTGCAGTGGTAAAGTGTGCAGAGACTATAAACCAGCAAAAACAAATCAGAAAAAAGGGAGTAAGAAGGTGAAAAGTTTGGGGATAACCCTGCAAAAAGGACCCTTTCCAACACATCTGAAGTACAACTTTGTCAATCATGCCATCAAACCGGCAGTACGTCAAGGTATACAAGATCCTTTCCACGATGTAAGGAATCCTTGTCAATTTGATGCCTTCAATGTAAAAGTATTCAAGTTCTTGTGCCCTTTGTGTAATGAAAAGTCACCTTCAAAATATCCTTGCAGTCCCTGCAGGCACTGTTGTACTTGAGATGCTGTTATACTTGAGACGCTACGATGAGATTCAGTTTATGATCTTCTTGGAAACTCTGCTAGCCTTTGAGAAAGTCACAATAGTGACGAAACATGTGTAGGCTTTAGCAATTATCAATGTCTGTGTTCTGAATATGTGATTTTCCACATGTGAATAAAGACATTGGACTTTGCCTATCAGCTACACTTCCTCAAATGTTTGGGAGTTATTGTTTCATGTTGGACTTCTGTTGAGTGCCTTCGGTCTAATTTGATTTATGTTATGTTATATTTTTTACTTGTAAGAATATATACACACGTACAGAAATTCTTGGCACTGACTTAAAAGAGAACTACCTAAAAATGAGTGACCATTCCAAAGTAATAAGTAGAGCATGCAGTTCCAATCAACTAGGATTATAACCACCTTCTGAAATGTAGAAAGATGCCTTAGGCTCCTAATGAAAAAGGAAGGTAATCCCACACCATTAGTAGTGTGACTAAGAAAATGTAATCCCCGTAAATTACCTTATTAGATCTTGGGATGGACAGAAAATAATCAGAGCCAGAGTACAGTGGGTGCATTGGATGGTGAAAGGTAAATGTTTGATGTCGCAAAGTGGGAATTGTTCTGGTATACTCCTTTGTGAACAACTGTAAATCGTTAAATTAAATGCTGGAGCATATGGGCAACCAACAGTATGACTTCAGATGATGTGGCGCTTTAGTGATGATCCGGACCATTTGCAGACAGAACTCCAGATAAATAGATTTGGCATAGAGCAAGCTCCCTGGGTGAAAGTTTATCGCAAATTGTTTTCAATATGTATATCACAATATGTAGAAAATAAAAACAACTATGGCCTCTTTGCAGACCTGTGGGACTGGATTAACTGTGAGCCAAACACTGCACCAAGGTATCAAATGACTCAGGATGGACGGGGAGATGCAGTTGTAAGTATTTCGGTTTTAGAAGGCTTGATTTGAGGTAAATTGACAGCTAGCCACCAACAGACTACTGACTAGATGGCCCTCAATAAATCTGCAATGTGTGGACAAGAATTGCACAATGATGACTGAGCCAGAGTGAAGAGGAATTGCATAGTACCAGCCAAAACACGATCGGACCTGATGGAATAATGTGACCAGTGGTATCATATAAAGATTGAAAAAAAGGTGACAGGAAACACACTACTCCCTTTCTGAAATCACTTATTTCGATAATCAAAAATGCGAGTGTAATAGCAGAGCACTGTGCCTCAAAATCAAGACACCCCAAAATATACCTCAAACAGTTTTCCCACATTTCACTGGATCAGAGACAGCATTTAACCTCAATGTCATGAGACAATGGGCCTCATTACGAGTCTGGTGGTCTCTTGACTGTCAGAATCACGGTGTCGTACAGACCGCCAGAAAATGTGGTGGTCCAAACACCACATTATGACTGCGGTGGCAGCGCTGCCCTGGGAATTACGACTTCGTTGTCTGCAAGCGATTTAAAAGGCTGGTGGAGAACAGGTGCAGGGGGTCCCAGGTGGGGCCCTGCACTGCCCATGCACTTGACATCAGCAGTGCAGGGGCTCCCCTGGCCAGCTCCGTAGCAATGTTCACTGTCTGCTCTGCAGACAGTGAATATTGTGGAAGTGCTGGTGAACCCTGCTCACTACATTATTGCCGCCAGCTGTATTATGAGCCGGAGACAATGCTGTAGGCCATTTCCCGCTGGGCCAGCGGGCGGAAACTGAGTTTTCCGCCTGTTGACCCAGCAGGAAACTCGTAATGAGACCACCGGGGAGGCTGCCACAATGGTGGCAACCTACCCATTGACATTTTCACAGATGGGCTTTTCCGTACGTCGAAATCATAATAAAACCCAATGAGTCCCATGTTAAAGGCACCTCCCAAGGCATTGAAATCAGGAAAAATGGAAATGCATTAAATAATTCCAATTTAAGATTGATTGGGCTCACTCAATACCTAATTTTTGGATCAATGAAGAGTTTTGGTACAAAATTCAAAAGTAAAGCAATACAGAATCAATGCCATGAAGGCTCTCAAACGCAAACTTTTCACAAATGGGCAGTAAAATCAATAGAAAAACAGACAGCATCCTTAGCAGCATCTATGTCTTCATGGAAGTCATCTTTAAAAAATCTCTGGCTCACCCCCAAAATCAAGGGACTTTTATATGTTATTCTTGCATAATAAATCAACATTTCTGCAGATTCATCGTGATATGGGCAAATGTATAATTTCTTCAGCAAAGCAGCGCACATAAACAATTAACGTCATATTACTGAGGCACCTAAGCGCTAACTTACTACATGAATAATTATTTAGCACCCTCTATGCTAATGTCATCCGGAGATGCTCAAACAGATCAAGATGCATTCACAATAACATGTTGTGTGGATGGATAGACTTCAATGGGCCAGTGGAAGAAAATAAAACATTTAGCAAATTACAGATTAACTTGGTAAGATTTATCTGGAAAATAACAACAATAACAGTGGAAAATAACTCCATACTACAACTTGACTTTACGCTGCAGAGCTTGTGTAAAGGATGTTTGCAGGGTGAAAGCCCAAAATGAGTGACAGAAATGACTTCATTTTGGACACGATGGTGTTTTGCATTGGAAATGTGGCGTAGTTAACAAAAACACACTACTTCACCTCAAGAATTTCAGTTCAAATACAATCACATTATATTGATCTATACATAAGAAATTGTGTGTGTAAATGCATACATCACACTGTTGATGATGCACAAAAATACAAACCTATAAAAATCTTTAACACAAGGATTATATTTAAGATTCTATGCCTCACAATCAAGTGTCTCCATTGATTAACTCCCTTAGCCCCTTATTTGTGTGAGAAAATCTCTCCTTACATTTCTAACCAACACCTGGGATCTGCCAAGCTTTCCCTCCCATTCATTTGTCTATCCACCTATAGGGACCACTGCAAGTACAGATACACAGACTCAACTATAAAATTGCAGAAGCAACTTCCTATGCAAATGAGGAGACATAGCACACAAATGCTAACTTAAGACAGGGTTAGTAGTACACAATCGCAATTCGGTTAGTAGTGCACGGAGACAATTCGGTTAGCATGCTTTACAATTACTGTAAAACTGTTATGTTCCTCGGTGAACGGCAGTGGTTAAGGCACACTGAAATAAAGATGGGACTGTGCGGCTGAAAACTTGCACCAAATTATTCCATCAATGAAGTCCCATTTTTACTCCCACTGAGGCCATCCTCATTCAAATGTTATCCAGGGCCGTAGACAATATGGCATGAGATCTTCAATGCATTTGTCAATTTTTCTGTATTCTGAAATTTATATAGCCAGAAGGGGCACAATTTACACGAAAGTAAGATCACACATCACAATTAGAGACACATTAAAGGCAGGTGCCAGCCTCAAGTATGTTTATCACAGAGTGCCTTTTTACAAAGCGTTACTGCTTTTGTATATTTCAAAAGAAAATGCTAATAACAAAGCGCACATCGTGTGAGGGTTAATGCTGGAAAGTAAATGCTCCCTGTCCTACGCAAAGCGATTAAAAGCAGTCGTTTGCACGAACGCAGTTCATTTGCATTGGATTCACTGCATCCTTCGAATATGGATTTATTCTGTATTCCAATAACCCGTCAGGATATTTTACAATCGATGTGAACAACTAGCGCGAGAAAAAGAAACCTGCGCAATGTTAATTGACATTCTACTTTTTTTTAAAGATTAGGCCCCCTCTCGTTGCCATAACAATTCATGCAGTTTAGACGTGGCAAAATGGAGCTGTTTTTTTTTAGAGAAAAATACAAATAATGAGACCAATTTACTCAGCGTTACTTGCTGAATTTCTGTCAAAGCTCAGTCTGGCTTAATGTATGTTAGAAAGTTTTCATTTGAATATGAGTTTTTGTCTCTGTACTCTGTTCACTTTTTCACTAAACTCCCTTTATAAGAACCATTTTGTAGTGTTGTGTAGACCCTTGCGAATCTGCCATTGTGCGCATAATCTCATCTCCACCATCCCTGCCCACCCAGAAAGTATTTTGCTAATACTGGAGGCTTCTGTGCATGGGCCATGGACGTCATTTAGGGGTCACCAGGGGTCGCCTGCGACCCCTGGCTTGCCCCTTGCGAACTCTGGCACTGTCTTTGCGACCTCTGGCCTCAGAGGTGGCAAAATCAGAGCCAGGAGCACAGGGGCTAGGCCTCCACTCTTTGTTTTCTCTCAATTCTTTTATGATGCTAATAGTAATGTTTCATTATTCACTATCAGTGAATTAAAACATTGAGAGAAAATAGTGAATAATAGTGAATAATGTTTCAAATGGAGTAGAATTAGCTGAGATATGTCCTTCCCTGGCAGCCGAGGTAAGCCAGAAAATGTTTTTAAATATCTGTGTGCTTGCTTTGGAGTGAGGGTGTGTTTACATGAGTGTGTGTGTGTGTGTGTGTGTGTGTGTGTATGGGTGAATGTGTTTATGTGTAAGCATGTGTGTGTGAGTGAAACTGAAGGTCAAAAGGCATGCAATGTCCCTTCTACCCCTGGCATTTTGGTGAATTGATGTACATGGCAGGGGCCCAGAGATTTCCTTCAGAGCGCTCTGCTGGCAGGGTCAAATGTCAAAAAGGCCGAATACCAGGGCTGCCTAGTCTTAACATGAGAGGGCAACTAGACCAGAACTTCGGGGGAAGGGGCATAATAGGTCAACCAAATGAGGGGCGGTAAACACTTCAGACAGTGGTAGGGAGCAATCCCTAGAGCCAATATAAGTAAATAGTGAGAAATTGTGAATTTTAAACATATTGGTCTTTTAATTACAACAATCATATTTTAGTGGATTTTACAATGTTTATAGACTACCAGCCTGTTGGTGGATTTGACAATGTTTCCTAGGCTACTTGCAGAGATTTTACAAAGGGGAGTGCGTTTTTTGAAAACTGAAGAGCAGCTTCTCCTTATTTCAATATGAGGTACTTTAACAACCAATTTTCACAAAGTTCCTTCAGTGACATGGCAATGAGATCATGAAATCTTTTTAATTCCATCTTCAGAAAGATTCTCCTGTCTGATAGACCAAAGGTATACTTTCAGTTGCTGATCGGAATGTTGCAACATATGCTTATTTGAGATCGCACACAAGTACAGGTCTCAAAATATTGTGCTTAGTGGTGTAACACACCCGGGTTTGGGATATGTGACTGGAAAGTCACACCTTTGGTTCCTAAAGCATCTTTGATTCCTCTTCTGCGATTGACTGAGTGCCAATCAGGTGGCAATATTACTGGCTATTAATTATTTTGCAAGAAGCTGAGCTATCATAAATCATTAAAAGAACATAGCACCCCACAGTGGGCAGTTCTCACAAGCGATGACTGATCTGAGAAAAAAAGGTAGTTGCCTTGAAATAACTGTGAAACAAATGGTGCTCTGGCATGCCAAAAAATGCAAGTGTTCCTTCAAGGTTCAGTACATATAGGATGTGCGGAAAATGGGCAATACATTACGTAAATGTTTATTACATGATTACTTAAAATCTTCACCATATATAGACAAGCATGAATAGAAGCATTGCATATAAGACCTTAAAATGCTCAGGCTAAAGTGCATTCAGGCAGCATTATCATTGATGTAGCATTGTAGTTAAAAATGAACTATTTAGCTTATTAATGCCTTACAAACTAAGGTACATTCTGGGGGATTAAGCTGTATATACAGTCATAATAGTGATACTCAGCTTCTTTGACCTGATCTCCCAGGATCAGTTTGGCTCTGATTATCTCCTTAAGGGTGCTCTGTTAAAGTGTATTCACAAGGTTTTAAGCTGTATATACAAGCCACAGGCGGACTTAGCAGCAGTATCTTTTATCTAACATTGCCGATGAAATTTAACATTATTTAGCTCGTTGAGCCATAAGAATTAAAAATAGATCCGGAAGGTGAAAAATTATATGAGCAATCATAATGGGCGCTAAAAACTAATTGAAAATGTATGTGCAGTGAGCCCTCAGATTCTCTCTTATTAAGGTAAAGAACTTAGAGATGCTTACTAAGTCCATGGAACTCGTCCATGTGAAGATGTATTAGACAGCCTCCTTACATGTTCGAATTCCTTGCTGCAAAAATATTGGCCTGAGTCTAAAAATAGGTCACTCCAACAGAAAGAGAAATAGTGGGGGTTATTCCAACTTTGGAGGAGGTGGTAATCCGTCCCAAATGTGACGGATTTACCACCAGCCGTATTACGAGTTCCATAGGATATAATGGACTCGTAATACGGCTGGTGGTATATCCGTCACTTTACTGTCACTTTTGGGACGGATTACCACTTCCTCCAAAGTTGGAATAACCCCCAGTGTCTCTTAATAGCATGTGTTATGCTAATGGAAACATTCTTTCATTTCTTATCTGAAGATCACAGTACATAAAGAGTCAAATCCACTAACTATCAATGTTGTTTAAATTCTGCAGAGGCAATTTTCATTATCAAATTCCTCCAAAATTCCTTTGAGAAGAATGACCTTACTCTCTATATTGGTTGTTTCTAAATAACTTTGCTAATTATGGCAACAATCCTGACCTGGTTAGCGAAAGGGACAGCCTTAAATGGGGCACAAGAGAGACACAAGGCAGACATTATAATTACCACTTTGTCATTGAAACAATGGAACAAGTCATGCAACCTGGTGTTTCCTTTGCAAAACACTTGTATTGAAAATCCTTTATACACAATGTCAGTGTTAAGCTGCTTTTCACAGACACAGGCTTAGTTTGATAACAGAATAAGGTTTCACAAGCATTCTCTGCCAATCTACACTAGTTTGACTGAACAGAACAGAAAAATAGACAGAGCAGGACACAGCCAATACCTACACAAGGGGAGTGGGGCTTATTGCCTCTGCATATTCATCACCCCAGAGAAAAAACACACAAGCCGTACATGAAAGCAAATTCCAACTCTTTTTTACTATACACTCAGAGAAACTGATCATATGGGTATTTGCTTTAGATGGGTCTGATTATACATAAATTGCATGTCCAGCTTCACATAGCTGAGCTATCTCTTATTTTACCCGTATGTCATAGGCCAGACATCTGAGTTATCCTTAAGGTGGCAACACTCTGTCAACAAAGGACAGAGCCGCAGTCCATAATTTATGCTCATTTTCTCCTAAAACTACCACCAGCCCTGTATATCATGCTTGAGGGCAACAACTAAATATATTGAAAAACTATATATGCAAGATACTTGTTACTTGTAAATTGCAACAAATGTCGTCAGGTATCTTGGCACTGAACTGATGTAACATTAGAAAAGATTTTACGTAATCAATAAAATAGATGAATTCTAAGACCCTTCCTCAGAATACAATGGTCCGTTATTTGCACAGACCATGAAGACCAAAAAGAGGAAGCAATTACATAGAAGGAACTTCATGACAGGCCATGCTGCCATATTCTTAATGCATTAAAGCTTCTAAGTAGCTGACTTGTAAGTAGCTGACTTTTGACTGCCAGAATATCTACAATGGCATTTTAAACCCTAACACGCATATTTTCGAAGTGTTCACATACTGCAGCACAGCAAGTGAAGTTGCTGTGCTTCATTGAGCGAACAGGAGAGACCAGAACTATACCATATCTTCAAAGAAATGACACAGTTCTATTCCTTCCATGTGTGGGTGCACTTGTGGGTTGCCAAGTTCCAACACAGGAACCTTTTTGCCATAGTGCAATGGTGTCTGCATTAAGATCAGGATATATTTTGTGCATGAGGGGCTGCCTTCCTGCACAAAAAATGTCCTTTGAGGCTAAGCATGCTGCAGAATGTATTTTGTGTTGTTATGCTGGTCTCAGAACGACGCACCATTTTGGCACAAACCCATGTCTAATACTCTTGTAAATATGTATTTGCATAAAAATCCATGGGTGGATGCAATGGAACACCCATGCACCACTCATGAAACGCCTTCCTGGCACAAAGTTATGCAAGGCAGCACAATGTACTGTGCTCTGTTTCTTTTTTTTTTTTTGCAAAGCAATGCAAATTGATATTTGTGTTGTTTTGTAAATGGCAAAATGGATTTTGCATCGGGTCTGCATTAAAAAAGTGATGCAAACCTTATGCAAAATATTTGTAAACCTGGGCCTAAAATACAGATTTGCTAACTTTTCACTCAACACAGTGCAGCAACCCAAGTGCTGCACTGTGTTGAGTTGCATGAAAGGGAGAGACCAGAACAGTGCCATATCTACTAGGATATAGTGCTGTTTTCCTCTCTCTATGTGCTGGCACACTTTAGGCTGCCATATGATAATGCACACACCTTTGCACCATAAGGGTGTGTGCATGATGTCAAGCATAGATTTGTACTGGAAAGGGATCCTTCCAGTATAAAAGCTATGCTTTATTTATTTTCCAACTTTGAATGTGTGCTGTACAGTACAGCAAACACACATATTTGGGAAAATGTGGCATCTTTTTAAAGTTGCTCTACTGTTAAGCCTACGTAAAGGAAGTGTACGTTTTTGGTGCAAATCCGTGTCTATCAATGTTAGTAGACAGATTTGGACAAAACCAATGGGTGGTTGCAAGGCAACACCAATGTACTACCCATAGTAAACCCTCTTAATGCATAGCAGTTTAGGCAACTTCCCAGTGCAATTCAAAATTTGCACTGTAAAGTAAATCCCACCACAACACTATGTGCTGGGTTTGCATCACATTTCAGATGCAAACCCAGTGCAAAGTGTTAGTAAATCTAGGCCTTTCTCTTTGTATACATTTTGTGGCAGACTGTCTTTTACTGAGTGTGATACAATGTTTGAATAATAACTTGCATATTCACGATACTTTCAGGATGGTACCTCGTAGCAATATAAATACACATCACTATTCCCCAGTGCATCAGCCAGAATTCAGTTCTGTGATTGTGGCACACACAGACATCCAAAGTGATCGCATTAACCAACTGAGCTTTCACACCGGAAAATACTGCATTTCCCAACCATCCCAATATGCGCTGCAAGCATATCCTAAAATTATGTGTATTTGCAAAGCTTATCCTCACTCCAATTTAACAGGTTTCTTTGTGTTCAATATTTAATATTACCCTACTCAGTGGTACTCATTTTATTGACTTAAGAAGGATGAAATTAGCCAGCCAATACTTAGTAGAGGGGCTATTATCTCTCGAGCAAAGACTAAGACCTTGCACCTCGTCACAAATAAGAGTCAAATTGACCATTCCTTTCCCTCTTGGAAATAGCGATTGTGGGATCAATTGAAGAACCTCAGCCCCCCAACATCCCCACCACGCCAACTTAGATCTAATCAGCGAAACATCCAGTGTTGACTGACTAAAGGTCCAGCTCCCAAATACATTGGACATGTGCCCTATACCCAGAAGATCTTTATCGAGTTACGAATCAACTAGGTTTATAGTAAGCAGTGAGGGAGCGAAGGAAACAACTGACCTGATCCCCTCTTATGGCCATTGGGATCAGAGGGGGAGGGATGTAATTGTTAATTCAACTGAGAAACCGAAGTGGGGGTTGGAGCAAGGAGGGCATGAATAACATTTTTATCTTGGAAAGTAGCAGGTTTGAAATAAAAAACAAGTGACCCAGAATGGTGTAATTTTATAGCCCAGCACCAAATAATTCTGCTACAGGAATCATGGGCATCACATGTGCATAGAGCGGGTTACCCGACCGTCCAGAAGCTCGCCCACCCTTCTCCATCTGGGAGAGGATCGGGAGGGCTGGTTATCTGGCTAAAACAATAATTATTTCCAAACGCTAAAGAAATATTCAGTCCCAACAGTGATATTCTGGCAGTGGAACTAAGTATCAAGAAACAAAGAGGGTACATGCGTATAGTTATCGTAAATATTTATATCATACCTTCGTCACTAAGTACACAATCTTCCATGTTGAATCATCTTGCAGACATTTTGACCCAGTTGCCCGGGGGAATGGGCCTGATTGTAGGAGGGGATTGTAATACACAACTAAGTTCTAGGGAAGATCTCTTACGAGTAGGAAACCAGTATGCAGACCCTTGGGACAGATCAGGCCCAGTGCAGAAAGTGACATTCTGTGGGAGTGGCAGCCCTGCTAGAGAGCTCACTAACCAATGCAGGACTAAGACAGGCCAATGGGAACACTAAGTCAGATACTCCGGCTGTACCCACGTATAAAAAAGGAACTTATGTGAGTCTTCTTGATTACATCTTCGTAGACGAAATGCTCTGGGCAATCTCTCAGTGATATGCTTGTTTTCCCCAGAGCTGATAGTGACCATCAAGCCCTCTGTGCAGTCTTCAGAGCCTCCTTATTTAGAAGTAACAATTTACCCCTATGGGTGATAGGCAATAATGTAAAGGCAACCAACAACAACAAGAATGTCAGGTGGGTAGCGGTAGCAAACGATACAAAGATCCAGGCCGTAATTTATCACACAGTCAAGGATATTTTGTCTCCCTTGATGTCTGTCAACTTTCTAACTGTAGATTTTATTCAGCTTCACTGCTGCCTGATGGATTGGTTCAGACCCTTTTTTGTGGTAGCAACAAAAAGAGGGGAAGTTTGGAGTAAACCATTGAGGTGGTTCACCAGTTCTTGTTGCCAGGCAAAATCCCAATTGCTGAGATCATTGCACGGTGGGAACAGCTCTGAGATTAGGGTGGCAAGGAATTTATATAAAAAAAGATTTAAAAAAAGGCCAAAAATGAGTGGGAAAACAACAAATGGGAAACCCTAGTCGATGCCCTCCAAGAAGGTGACATTAAATCATTCTGGAAGATGGTGGCAGAGAGGAAAGACCCCCAGAAAGACGAGAGTAATCCATCAATTCTGCCAGAAAGATTGGTGTCACACTTTGAGGACCTTTATAGAGTTGGTTTTACTAGTGGCAACGCACCTCTACCAATACCTACAGAGAAATATATAGTTTCCAAACCACTTATTACTAGTCCAGCAATGCCAGGCTTTGACTTGGCCCCTTTCGCTTTGAAGGAAACCGTTTTGGCTCTCCAATCTTTACGAAAAGGAAAGGGCCCAGGCCCAGATGGTATACCAGGCGATTTGTATTTATCACGTTCTGGAACCTGGTTGTTGTGTCTAAACACTTAAGCAACGCCATCTTGCGGGGAGGTGACTTTCCCCCAATGTGGCGAGGAGCAATAATAGTCCCTATCTATAAAAAGGGGGATAGAGATTTACCAGGTAATTACAGACCGATAAGTTTAATCGATATTTGCCAAAAGGTGTTCTGCAAACAGGTTCTGGCTAGGCTGCATTCCTGGATTAATGCTCACTCGATGCTTTCAGATTTTCAGGCAGGCTCTAGGAAGGGTGTCAGTACGATAGACCAGGTTCTCAGATTTAAACTTCTATGTTGGAAGTATCTAATGATAAAACGAGACCATTTATATGTTGCCTTTATTGACTTAAAGACAGCATTTGACCTAGTTTCACATGAGCTCCTATGGAACGTCTTGGAATCCTACAATCTAGATAGCGAACTGCTGAGGCTGATAAAACATCTTCTCGGGGGACTTACGTTAGGGTCAGATGGACCCAAGGTGACGATTTGACATCTACAATTACCATTGCTAGTGGGGAAAGACAGGGGTGTGTTCTGGCTCTTACCCTGTTTAGCCTCTACATCAATGGTGCAGTAGACCAACTAATGCAGTGTAATCATGATGCTCCGAAGTCAACAGGAGTACCTGGCCCAATTCTCATATTTACAGATGACACTTTACTGATATCAAGAACCCCACTGGGTCTTCAAAATGAATTAGATGCATTCACAAGGTTTTGCGAGAAGAGGGACCTCGAGATCAATCCAGATAAAATTAAGCATATGGCTCTAAACCCACACAAGTCATTTAAGGGAAGACGACCGTAGGGGGCCTACCTATTGAACAGGTTAGCCAATTCGACTACCTGGGGATAAGACTATCCGACAACCTTTTATGGTCGGCGCAAATTGAGAAGAGCATCATTGCCCTCCAGCAGCAGATAGTGGTGATTGCAAGTAGAATCAAAAACTCTATGGGTAGGCAAATTTTGCCAGCCATTATGGTATATAAAGCTGCTGCAGTGACAGCTGCAACTTATGGCATCGAACTCTGGGGTCATTGTAATTCTCAAAAACTGACCCTGGTTGAAAATTAGTTTATACGTTCCTTGCTACATTTGCCAATAAGTATGCCACTAATTCCTCTCAGGCTTGATTTAGCTCTCAATCAGATCCATAAAGTAATCGCTTTGAGGACCACTCATATATTGGGTACGCCTTTGGTCCTCTAAGTACCTGGTCTCTTACCAGGCAGCCGTAGCGGAGTTGGTGACAGTTGACTGTGTGGTATCACTCCCTTGGTTTAAATACATCAGAGACTTGTGTTGTTGTATCAAAATGGAGGAGGTATGGAGATCCCCTCACTCCATAACAAAGGAAGTGATATCACGCATATAGCGATGCTATTGGGAGATGGTTTTGACCCAGATATGGAGTAGCCAGAAACCAGGCAGTAGAACTGTCCAATTTTTAAATTACAAATGTTCACCAAAGTTCGAACGCTATATGGACAATATACAACCGGCCCAACTTAAAAGTCTTTTTATTAAATTTAAACTAGGGATCTTGCCACTGTACTCTTTCACTACGGGTGGAACAAAGCTAATCATGCTCCCTGTTTTTGTTATCACTGCCCGAAGCAAGTTGAGACTCTGGCCCATTTTGTATTTTTTTGCCCAGGATACTCAGTGCCTATTAGGAAGTGGATCATCCCCTTATGTAGACACCTTGGTGTAAGGTGCCACAAGGATTCACTTCATATACTGATAAGTTACTCTAGTGATAAGGTTGTTTTTGCTGTATCAAGGTACTTGCAATGCGCCTGGGCTGGGAGATCTAGGGAGAGCTTACACTTGGCTGGCTTGTAACTTCATTAAGGCACCCGGCTGGCACTGTGATTTATATGATGATACTGAGTAGCAATGAATTTATTAGAGAGACTTCCAGTACATTTTATTATTTTACTGTCATTATGGATCTTTCAATCATGTTTTATGTCTTTTAAAAGAGTTTTTTATGAATAATATGTATTTATTTTTTTGTTATTGCTTTTATGGCTTTTAGTCGAAATAAAGTATTGTCTTACTGTGATAAGAAGGATGAGGGGCTGAGTGGGTTCAGGTGGATTTGAACTGCAACCATGAGATCAAACAATCATCCCTGAGATGATTCCACCTGTTGTTTCTGTTTTTCCCACCAGACTACAAGTCCTGTCTCTTTATCTTACTAATGCAGACTCTTTTTTTTTGTCTCTGCTCTTTCTATTTGTCATTGATTTTCTATATTTTCCTCCTTCCTTCTTTTTACCTTTTATGCCTTTCTCTCCCTTGCTGTAGGTCACAATCTGATGAAATAAGCACCTCTACCCAAAAGATTAGTGTTGGTGCCCAGCACCTGCAATCACCAGCACAAATTTAGCTCTGGAAAGCTTCAGGTCAATATTTACAAGAAATGACACACAACTGCGCTGGTGTAGTTGTGTGTCAAAAATTTGAACTCCGGATAGCGTCATATTTACAAAACGGTACAGCATGGTGGTAAAAAATGGTTAGCATAAAAAACTGACATTAACATTTGTGACATGTTGCAAAACAAAATGGCGTTAGTGCCTAAAAAGTGGCGCTAGCATGATTAGCGGCACTTTTTTTATGCTAATCATGTTAGCATCACTTTTCCCCTTAAAAGCTTAAAAAAAAATCACAAAAATGCCAGAGAAAGGCCACGAGTTATAAAAATGGGGAAGTCAGAACAGGAGAGATCCCAGAGAGACCTCAATCAGCCCAGTACAAGCCAGGATGGACAGGCAGACTTCCACGACAAGGGGAAAAGGAAGAGGAAGTGTTGCTTCAGGGAGGAAGAGAATCATATCCTGATCACAGAGCTGACAGAGCACCCACACCAGCTCTTTGTCACCTCTAAAGTGCAAATAAGTAGTAAGGAGGCCATATGGGAGTCCGTAGTTGATAAAGTCAATAGTGTAGCAGAAATGAAAAGGACTATGATGGATTGTAAGTAGTACTGGCTAGATTGCAAGCGCAGAACTGAAGAGAAACTGGCCTGCAACTGAAAGGCAGCACTGCAGACTGGAAGTGGAAGTCCGGCACCCCATGAGAAGTTGGATGAACTGGAGGAGATGGTGGCAGCAATCAATCTGAGGGAGCTGGTCAACGGAGTCCAGGGACAGGACACAGCAGCACATGACGACCGACAACAAACACAGGGTAAGTTGCAGTGGGAGGCAATGTGGTTGATAATTAATGGCACGGGGAGGCACATAGGAGGCACTCTATGCATGCAAAAGGGCTGCATGGGGGCACAATTATGGCAAAACACCAAACACATGTAATGTGCACTGCCCCCCCACCATATGCATAGATCACTTCACAACCATCACACCACTCCCTTCACCGGATCAATGGAACCATCTGGCCATGTTTAAATCTCATTGGCCATCATGTACCAGGCCTGTTGTGCAGGGTGAGCCAGCAAGTGCAGGGATACTCCTTCCTGCACCACTGAGGAAGAGGCACTAATGTAACATGCACACAACATCTAGGGCATTTCTGTCATTACCATCTGTGCTGGTGCACAATTTGCTGCCATGTGCCTACGCAGGCACACCTGCACCATGCTGCAAGGGTGCCTGTGATTTAGGGATGATTGCTGTTGTGCATCAAGGGGCACCTTCCTACACAACATCAGGCACAAGTGGTGTTTCTGTCTTTCTAAGTGTGATGCACAATGCAGCACATAGAGGAACATGACATTGCTGGGACAAACAAAGATTACACTTTCCCCCATGTCACTACTACACAAACCCTGAGGTGGTGTATGAGACTGAAATTTTGCCAGTCATGAATATCTGGGAAGGCCTCAGAAGTTGGGTGAGTTACATGTGTGCTTTGTGGGAATGCCTCCAGCAACACCTACATGCAGTGTGTAGTACAAAAGGGGCACATAATACCAGGCCATCGAAAGCCATTCAAGATCACTTCCATGTCTATGATATGTGATATATGGATGGGCACTCTGCCCCACTGGAGAGTAACATAAAAAGTATGCTCTGGTAGGGCATTGTGCAGCCATGTCTGGGAAATGCGGCCCATTGCCAATCATGCATGATGAAATCATGCAGTGCAGTACAGCAGCCCAGCCTGCTGTGCTATGCTGCATCATCTTGAATGTGCTGGGATATGTAGTTGTCACTAACATGCAATGCATCCCTGTACTAACCCTGGCCATGGGGAAATAACTGCTGCCTAACACCAACACTGGCACACATTGAGCAAAATGTAGCTGTGCCTGTGTTGCAGGTCTGATGCACATGTGTAGAAAGGGACACATCCTGCAACACCAACAATGAGGAATGCTGTCTGCCACCTCCAATGTCTGAAGCCAATTGCAACACACATTGAAAGATGTCTTCCTGTTGTGCCACGCAAACCACACCCCTGGGCCAGCGTCATTGTTTTGGCACTGTCTTAAGTCTACATTCCACCGTAAATCTGAGACAGTACCAAATTAAATGGGTGTTGCATGGCTAAGCCCACAGCAACACCCATTGCGTGTCCCTCTGCCACAAAAATCTGCGTTGGGGGGGAGCCATGTATACAATGTGCTGTTAAGCCACCAAAGTGGCTTTATGTCACCTTGGAAATATGTGAAAGGGCACAGTGCCACTGGAGTATCACACAAAGAGATGCTCTGGTGGTGCTAGGGACTTGTCATTATGTCCCTGAGTACTTCTAGTATAATAGATATGTGTGTGTAGGAAAGTCCTCCTTTTTGCCCTGGTCACCCCCAAACGTTTTGGACAGGTACTGGTGGTTACTGACTCTTGGCTGTGCCCTGGGTACTGCTTACCAGTCCCAGGGCCAGTGCTCTGTGTAAATTGGATATGCAAATTAGGCTAATTATAATTGGCAAAGTTAACCTACCTATAAGTCCCTAGTATATGGTAAGGCATGGAGGTTTAGGGACCCCAGCATAGGTAGTGCCCCCATAGGTGCACTGCTGAGGTGCTATTGCCATTTTAAAGGCAGGCCTGTCCTGCTGGCTGCTTTTAAATTAAAGTTACATGCAAATTCACCTTTGGAATTAAAAGTAGTTACAAAGTCTTAAACTACCTTATTTTTACAGATAAGTCACCCCTAAGGTGCGCCCTATGTTCCCGTAGGGCTGGGTGCCATGTAACTATAAGCAGGGACCTTATACAAATAGTTTTATAAGCCCTGGTGAGGTAAAACAGCCAAATTCGTTTTTCCCTCATTGTAGTGAATGGCCTCCATAGGCCAGAATGGGGAGACTTTATTTTAATTTTAAAAGTCCCCTTAAGTAACAGATACCAGAAGTTTGGTATCAAATAAATTGTTATAATAAATCCCACAACTTCCATTTGTTGGATTTAATATAAATTGTTCAGGTAAAGAGTTTTAAACTTTACCTGAAAAGTTGCCAACTTCAGCCCTGCAGTGTTTTTGCTGCTGTGCTCTGATTGGTCAGCCTCTGGCAGCCTGGCCTTGATGAGGTGTGAAGTGGCCTGGCTCTACACAAAGAGATGTGCCTGTGGGAGGAGATCTCCCCTCAGCAGATGGTGAAGCTGGAAGGGGGAGGGCTGCCAAACTGGTCTTCAAAGGCAGAGTAGGACATTTGGAGCAACCCAGTAACACCCTCACATCCTACAAACCCAGACAATTAGGTGCCCCCTTGACTAGATTAGGAGAGGGCAGGAGAGGGGTGTGTTTAGGATTTCTAGCCACACCAGTGGGTGGGCTCAGCCAGATGTAACCTCCAAAAATCACTTTCAGCCATGATGGATTTTTGAGAATTGTTGGTCCCTGGGATTGATTTTTGCCAAACTTCCAAGGAAGTGGTCATCACAGGGGGAAGGACCCTACCCCTGATTGGAGAACCAGGACCCCCTGTTTTTCACCCAGGAGCAAGGATAAAACTGGCAGACCTGCACCCACACCTCAGATCCCCATCAGATTCCAACAAGGAAGAACTACAGGAGAAGACGGACTGCCCTGCTGGACCCCTGGCCTGCACCTGGACCCTGCACTCTGAAGGACTGCACCAGCTGCACACTTGGGCTTCACCACAAGAAGCACTTTGCCTGGCTTCAACTGGTTCAAGGAGGGACTCCCTGTTTGCTACAGGTGAAAACTTGCTAACCAGAGTCCCCTACACCAACTCCTGAAGGAACTAACCAGCTGACTACTGTCCAGTGGCCAAAAAGGAGTTTGTTCAAGGTGCATTCTAGGAGTTGTAGTCCACACCCCCAAGGAGCATCTCAGAACTTCTGGAACCTTGGTGTGAGCTGTGGACCCCAAAAGAACCTTAAAAGAACATCTGGAAGAAGATCCAGAAGTTTGGAGAACTTTTGGGAAAAAGCTCCATAGAGGGACCGACCTGCCGCGGCAACTCTAGCCGGCTTTCCTCAACCGCGAACTGGCCTGACTTGCAGGTTCGTCCTGGTGAAGAAAATCTCCAAAAAGGAGACTAAGGGGGTCATTCTGAGCTTGACGGGCGGCGGGAGCCGCCCGCCAAGCAGGAACCGCCAGAATACCGCTGCGCGGTCAAAAGACCGCCGCGGTTATTCTGAGTTTCCCGCTGGGCTGGTGGGCGACCGCCAGAAGGCCGCCCGCCAGCCCAGCGGGAAACCCCCTTCCATGAGGATGCCGGCTCCGAATGGAGCCGGCGGAGTGGAAGGGGTGCGACGGGTGCAGTTGCACCCGTCGCGATTTTCAGTGTCTGCTTGGCAGACACTGAAAACCTTGGTGGGGCCCTGTTAGGGGGCCCCTGCAGTGCCCATGCCAGCGGCATGGGCACTGCAGGAGCCCCCGGGGCCCCGCGTCACCCGTTACCGCCAGCCAGGTTCTGGAGGTCAAAACCGCCAGAGCCAGGCTGGCGGTAAGGGGGTCGGAATCCCCATGGCGGCGCTGCCTGCAGCGCCGCCATGGAGGATTCCCCAGGGCAGCGGGAAACCGGCGGGACACCGCCGGTTTTCCGTTTCTGACTGCGGCTGTACCGCCGCAGTCAGAATGCCCATGGGAGCACCGCCAGCCTGTTGGCGGTGCTCCCGCGGTCGTTGGCCCTGGCGGTCCATGACCGCCAGGGTCAGAATGACCCCCTAAGTCTGAACGTAGGAAGTTGACCGGGACCTCCCAGCCAGCTTATCCGAGGAGGGCTCCAAGGACGTCGGATCAAGATCCAGGTTTGCCCCGGATTTTCACCTCGAAAAAACAACTAAGTCCGAAGGTAAAAATCTCCAACGAGGGCCCCCACGATGCGTATCCGAGGAAGAGTTCCAGGAGGTCGGATTGGACTGAAAGGTTCGTCCCGCTGAAGAAAATCTTCAGAAAAACGACTAAGTCCTAAGGTAAACTTTTTACCAAGGCCTCCCACGGGCTGTAGCCGAGCCGGGCTCCAAAAGACCGCGGCGGTCATTCTAGGTTTCCCACTGGGCTGGCGGGCGACCGCCAAAAGTCCGCCCGCCAGCCCAGTGGGAAACACCCTTCCCACGAGGAAGCCGGCTCCGAATGGAGCCGGCGGAGTGGGAAGGTGCGACGGGTGCAGTTGCACCCGACGCGAATTTCAGTGTCTGCAAAGCAGACACTGAAATTCTTTGTGGGGCCCTCTTACGGGGGCCCCTGCAGTGCCCATGCCATTGGCATGGGCACTGCAGGGGCCCCTAGGGGCCCCACAACACCCCATACCGCCATCTTGTTCCTGGCGGGCGACCCGCCAGGAACAGGATGGCGGTATGGGGTGTCAGAATCCCCATGGCGGCGCAGCAAGCTGCGCCGCCATGGCGGATTCCCATGGGCAGCGGAAAGTCGGCGGTACACCGCCGGCTTTCCGCTTCTGGCCGCGGCTGTACCGCCGCAGTCAGAATGCCCGGCGGAGCACCGCCAGCCTGTTGGCGGTGCTACCGTCAGAATGACCCCCTCTATCTCTTAAGTTAAGCATTATCGCTCGTTGCCAAGCTACTAAGGGTTGAGCTGGGTTTAATTTACTGAGACCTAACTGGACATATGTGGAGGTTAGTGACCTATTGCTAAGTGTAGGTACTTACCTGCCCTTACCAATAACCAATTTTCCAAGAGTGTGGATTTGTGACATACACAAAGTCACACACACATTGACTCGAAAATGATTGAGGTGACTGATATCTATGTGAACAAGCAAGTTGAACCTGAGTATCCCAAGCATGGCATTTGGCAGTTAGCATGCATGTATTGTGATAGCTGACAGCAATCACTCTACAAGTGGCTGGGCCTAGCACAGATGGTAGTTACAGGAAAATAATTGATGTCAAAGATAAAATGATACACGTGTAAGAGTGTGAGGACAGTCCTGAGTGTCTCAGTCACAAAATCTAGATTTAGGAGGAGTGCAATTACAACAACATAATGACAATGCAAGACACATTACTTCACAATACAGAGAAAAGCTCGTATGAATACCTGTTTTGCGGTTTATATCCATGCACATCCAGATTGTGACATACATTGCTGAAATATGTCTGGAGTTGCAGATGTGACACCAACCTGACAGGAACTTGACCACAGGGGATACACGTAGTCACACATGTAAACTAACTGCAACTTGCAAAGGAATGTGCCTAACATGAACTGTGCATAAATGCTACCACCTAAGTAGTAAATTGATGTATTTATCTACAAAATGAAGCCTAAAAATCCTAAACTAACCTATACTACATTATCTTAGCCTACCTTATTCTTAAAACTAACTTAACTTATCTCTACCTATTCTAAACATATGACCCCACATGATAAACATAAACCTTCCACCCCCTTTAATATACATCTAACGATAAGCACAACAGTAACTAAAGCTAAACATTGACTATCTAAACATATGGCCTATGCAAATATCGTTTTTTTATCAAGTTTCTTACATTTTTAATTTTTTTGTATTTTTTTTGTGCACATACTCTAAACATCACCCCCATCCTCAATGGAAAAAATAAAAGAGATTCCCTGCACCATCACCCCTAAGAAAAAACTATCACTAAGTCCTACAAACTAATCTACACTATGGTAACTTACCAAACCCTAACTAACTAATTACCCCAACAATATACATGCGCATTTCAAAATGAAAGGGACGTACTGAGTCTCTGTCTCCTCAGCCCTTCATAATATGTGATTTCAGTTCACGTAGCAGCAACAAAATCTGCCCATTCTGGTGCTCCTCCTGGGAAACGCGGTACTTTTGATCTGCCAACCCTGTGCGAAACTCCTGCACATAGGGGGGCTCCACTTGGTTGGTGCTGCAACTGTAGCCGTTGCAGTACTAGTTGATAGAGTTGAGGTCAAAGGTCCTGCCCCAGGAGAAGTGGCACTGCCTGTAGCCTACAACCTTGCTGCTGTGTGGATGGTGGATGTTTCCACCGATGGCCCCCTTTGAGGGAAGGCCTTCCAGGCCCTCGTTGCATGCTCCTCATCGTATCTCTTCTGCATTCTCTGGCAACTTGTCTAATGTGAAGGTACCTCTCTGCCCTCTTGCAAATTGTTCCCTCTGGGATGCACTCATATTTGCAGCTGCAACATGATTTGGACATGTCAGCCAATTGTTCATTGGAAAATAAACAACACGCATGCAGTGAACACACCATCTGCAATTGTAACACATTGGCCAGCACAAATCACCATAACATCCTGAAGGGCAGGGGGGACATGCATCTGCACACCAACTGTCAACTCCACATTGCCCATGTCCATGGTATTGAGACTAGCTATTGTTGCACAAAAACATTGAACCATCTTGGAAACTCATTGAAGAACCATGTCACCATTGACTAAGATTGTTACACATATCGGCCATGTGACCAAGCAGCGTCATACTCATCGTAGTGGTTTGCTCATCAATGTCCCTCATGCTTGCGCAAGTGACCTCAGATCAATTGACATTTAACAAACTCATCTGAGGAAGGACTACAAGTAAAATGTGGTCTCACAACAGAACCACATATGGCAAGTACTGATGTCAGGACTTATTGCTAAATGCCAAACTGATTGTGACCGACATTGTATGTGAAATTGTAGGGTGATGCAGTCACTCATGTCACACAGAGGATCATAACAATGCTCTTATATTGACACAGGTCAGTACCTGATGAGCTGTGCCATAACTTGATGCATAGTCCCAGACTAACTTGTTTCCTCACACTATGCTGGACATTGGTTGTATATGCGTCCCAAACTATGCTCAACGTGTTGCATAACAGCACCACCACTACATCTGCATAGAGATCTTGGAACAGCACTGGCTAATGCTGTACATTGTGCGTCATTTGTTTTTAAATAGCATCCTGGACAACATCTGGATCACCACAAGTAGATGATGCTGTGGTTTATGGCATGTTGTATGTCAATGTAGTATGGATATCCCTCTGGCCAAATATACATGACAAGCTATGTGAAGATGACATAGGTTAGAAATGTTGCAAACTACGACTCAGATAATGGTGGCATCACACTGCAATGGTTGTTGAAATTTGGGCATATCAAGTGTGGTATGTTGACCACTGACCTGCTGATATTAGATGACTATGAATATGGTAATGCATTGCACTATGAGCTTAGTTGCTCAGTGGTACATGTGGCACACAAATCATTTACATGTTTGGTCAAAAACAATTTTCAACCCTTCACACATGTGTTGGACCCTTAACTTTGGCCACATGTCCATACTGTCATCACTGTTAGTGGACTCAGGTACCATGTCCAACATTTCCATGGCCTTTGCTACACATGTTGCCACCAGTGCAATAATTTTCATGGGATGCACATCCTACACAGAACTACAACCATACAGCACATATCCTGGTTTAGCCTACTATGTTTGTGGTATCATACATGCACTTTGTACACAGCATTACATACAACATACAGCTGCACACACAACACTTGCACAACACATTACACATACAGATTTTTACTCACTGGTTGCATCGGGGGCATCAAAGCTTGCCACCTCTCCGATGGTGTATGGTTGGGGCTCACCTGCAAGAGGGAACATGAGACATGGCACTGTGAATGTTGCACAATGAACAATATGGAAAACTATTGCACATCAGACATCATTTGCCAATAACCCTTGTATACCTATATTGATTAATACTCAATAATGGCATCATGCATGTCTCAGTGACATGCATTGGTAGGGCAGGCTGACAGGTACACATATGTACTGGAACTGAACATAAATGTCACAGGTACATTGATAAGTAGTTGCAGATGACTTCCTACTGCAACATTTTCCCAACATTGGTAATTGTAATGTCACTCTACAACTATGGACTCACTAGACACACTCAGCCATGACTGCCTTTACTCCTGTGTAATTTGTTACGTCAAATGTACATGACTATGCAACATACAACAGTAGTTAGGCACTTAGTGGACATGGACACATGTTCCTGGTAACCATGTACTCTTCCACCATGATACAGTTGTGTCAGCAATGGTGTACTTCAGAATTGATTGGCAAAACCCAGTGGATAAGGACAGAACTAAGCATTTCATCTCCTTAATGGTGCAGTGTTGCCATTGTCATGCTTGCTTTTATGCACAACACAATACTTGCAATCCTGCCCTTTGTCTTAACTTTGTAAAGGAGAATCTATGGGCAACAGGCATTTACCAGCAATTATAAAACATGAGTCAACCACAAAGATTGTGTACTCACCCACAGTTTCTCTGACCTCAATCTCATTGTGTTCCAGAAGGTCCTGCTCCCAGCTCACAATGTCTGCCCAGCGATGTCTGAGTTGCCGGCCAGTCTGCTCCACCTTGAAGATCCGGTTCATCTGGGAGAGGACCTTCCCCCACTGCAGCTTCCTCACCTCAGTCTGGTAGCCATGGATCACTCAGCCACCCATGGCCACCATTTTGAGCAGGTATTGGAGCCCCAGCCAGATAAAGCCACCTAACTCCTCGCGTTGAGGTGACGTGCCCTTTCCCTCCCTGACATACTATTGCACACACCCACTGTACTCTGACCCCAAATAAAAATCACCCAAACAACCCCCAACTAACCCAACCTACTATGCTACCCCAGAGACAGACACCCAACAATACAATAGCAACAAAATACAGATGACTAATAGACAGGGCAATACAGAGGTCAGGGATACAAATTGGACTGCAGACAGCACAAAAGACACCACAGATACCACTCTCTGACACAGCTTTCAAAACGCCAAGACAGACAAAACAGGCAGTGACTGTAAAAGAAAGTGAAAGTGAATTAGCAGTTTCTGGTGTGCATGGTAGATCCATTATCTCACTTTCTGTGATAATGCGTCACGTTTTTGATGATGCGTCATTTTTTTGACGCTACATGTGGCAACATGACATTAGACAGTTCCGAAGCATCACATGGTATGCATAATTTTTGGTAGACGCAATATCATTTAAAAAATGCTCTGCGACAATGCATCGATATATTTGATGCAAGGCATGTTAAAAATACTAAAATGTAAGGTATCCTAGGGAAAATGATTTTTTCATGTGATAAGTTGTGTGTAGTGTTGTGTTAACTGTGGATATTTCTGATCAACATTCTGCTGCCTTTCCATGTGTTTAATGTATTGCTTGTAAGAGCACATGTGTGATGGCACATGCCTTACAAGGACCGGACAATACATGGGCCACCTTTCCCATGAGTCATGTCAATGGCAACTTCATATGAAGCCTTATGTGCCAACAATGGGACACATTTAAAAGGCCCTTGCGCACCTTTGTGCCACCATAGTGTCATTACATTTTACTCTACAGTGGCACCAAATAGGCCCTCATCATGCGCCATATACGTACAAAGCGGCACAATGCTAGCATTGCCCCACTTTGTAAACCCATTGCGACACATCGTACCTGCGCAAGGTATGATGTGGGCAAGATGGGCATACCCTCGCACGGAGGCCCAATATCTATTTTTACAGGGGAAGTTACAAGATGTGCTTGCACCATTCTTCCATCATTTCTCAATGGCTGCCCACGGCTGACGTTAGACTGATGCTAGTTGTGACAGGTCCAGTAATAATGGAGGTTTTCAGGCGTATTATATGGATTATTATGCTTTTATTTCTAATTATATATTTTTCCACGTTTGTTTGCTGTCTTTTCTTGTATTTTCTTTTGCACTCTATTGTTTGGAACTCCTCTGGTTCTTGTTTCTGTTTCTTCTTTCTTCTTTCTTCTTTCTTTTTTCTCAGGTGGGCACTGTAGGAAAGTACCGTCTTGCCTGGCATGTTGCCCCCATTTTTACATGTATGTAAGTTTGTTTTTGCCTGTCTCACTTGGATCCTGCTAGCCAGGACCCCAGTGCTCATAGTTTGTGGCCTGAATGTGTGTACCTGTGAAGTGACTGACTGTGTCACTGAGGCTCTGCTAACCAGAACCTCAGTGCTTATGCTCCCTCTGCCTTTAAAATTGTCACTATAGGCTAGTGACCATTTTTACCAATTCTAATTGGTACACTGGAACACCCTTATAATTCCCTAGTATATGGTACCTACTTACCCAGGGTATTGGGGTTCCAGGAGATCCCTACGGGCTGCAGCATTTCTTTTGCCACCCATAGGGAGCTTAGACAAATTTTACACAGAACTGCCACTGCAGCCTGAGTGAAATAACACACACGTTATTTCACAGCCATTTTTCACTGCACTTAAGTAACTTATAGGTCATCTATATGTCTAGCCTTCACTTGCTGAAGGTTAGGTGCAAAGTTACTAAGTGTGAGGGCACCCTTGCACTAGCAAAGGTGCCCCCACATAGTTCAGGGCAATTTCCACGGATTTTGTGAGTGCAGGAACACCATTACACAAGTGCACTACCTATAGGTCAATACCTATATGTAGCTTCACAATGGTAACTCCGAATATGGCTGTGTAACATGTCTAAGATCATGGAATTGTCCCCCCATGCCACATCTGGTATTGGGCTGCCAATCCCATGCTTCCCTGGGGCCCCACCACAGACCCGGGTACTGCCAAACCAGCTCTCTGGGGTTTTCTCTGCAGCTACCGCTGCTGCCACCCCACAGACAGGGTTATGCCCTCCTGGGGTCTGGGCAGCTCAGTCCCAGGAAGGCAGAACAAAGAATTTCCTCTGAGAGAGGGTGTTTCACCCTCTCCCTTTGGAAATAGGTGTTAAGGGCTGGGGAGGAGTAGCCTCCCCCAGCCTCTGAAAATGCTTTGAAGGGCACAGATGGTGCCGTCCTTGCATAAGCCAGTCTACATCGGTTCAGGGAACCCCCAGTCCCTGCTTTGGCACAAAACTGGACAAAGGAAAGAGGAGTGACCACTCCCCTGTCCATCACCACCCCAGGGGTGGTGCCCAGAGCTCCTCCAGTATGTCCCAGACCTCTGCCATCTTGGATCCAGAGGTGTGAGGCACTCTGGAAGCCTCTGAGTGGCCAGTGCCAGCAGGTGATGTCAGAGACCCCTCCTGATAGGTGCTTACCTCACTAGGTGGACAATCCTCCTCTGAGAGCTATTTAGGGTCTCTCCTGTGGGCTTTTCCTCAGATAACAACTTGCAAGAACTCACCAGAGTTCCTCTGCACCTCTCTCTTTGACTTCTGCCAAAGATCGACCACTGACTGCTCCAGGACGCCTGCAAAACTGCAAAAAAGTAGCAAGAAGACTACCAGTGACATTGTAGCACCTAATCCTGCCGGCTTTCTTGACTGTTTCCTGGTGGTGCATGCTTTGGGGGCTGCCTGCCTTCATCCTGCACTGGAAGCCATGAAGAAATCTCCTGCGGGTTGATGGAATCTTCCCCCTGCTCCAGCACGCACCAAACTTCAGCATCACTGGTACTCTGGGACCCGTCCCATCCTGACAAGTGTGGCCCCTGGAACACAGGTGGTGGACCCAAGTGACCCAGACTGTCCAGTGGTCCAACTGTCCAAATTTGGAGGAGATAAGTCCTTGCTTCCCCTCTCCAGACAGTAATCCTGTGCACTGCGTGAACTGCAGCTGCCAGGGCTTCTGTGCAGTTTTCCAAGGAATCCTTTGTGCACAGCCAAGCCCAGGTCCCCTGCACTCTGTCCTGCATTGCTCAACTCCCTGAGTCGACCTCCAGCTTCTTGGGACCCTCTTTTGCAGTGTTGAGATGACCGCCATGTTCAGTCTTCTTGAACCCGTGTTCAAGGACTTCTGCGGGTGCTACCTTCTTGTGCATGGGCTCTCTATATTGATGAGGGCCTTCTCTGTCTCCTCTCCTAAGTGGCGACATCCTGGTCCTTCCTGGGCCCGGGCAGCACCCTTTTTCTTTAACTGTGACTTTTGCAGCTATCAAAGCTTGTTTGTGGTCTTTTGCCAAAGAAACAACTCTGCATCCTCCAGCACTCCGTGGGACATCTTCTGCATGAGGGAAAAGTTCCTAGCACCTTTAGTTGTTGCTGATTCTTCAGCTTCTTCCATCCAGAGGTAGCCATTTTGCACCTTCATCCGGGGTTTAGTGGGCTCCTGTCCCCCCCGGACACTTTAAAGACTCTTGGACTTGGTCCCCTTCCTTTGCAGGTCCTCAGGTCCAGGAATCTGTCTTCAGTGCTTTGCAGTCGGTTGTGGTCTTTGCAAAATCCTCTATCACGAGTTTAGTGTGTTTCAGGGGAAATAGTAGTACTTTACTCCTACTTTCTAGGGAAACATTTAAGTATACAAGCATTTGTGTCTTTACGTTTCGATAACCAGGTTAAGGGAGCGTGATCCGTAAGAAGAGTAAAGGATCGTCCTGATAGATAATATCTAAGTGATTCAATGGCCCATTTTATTGCCAGACATTCCTTTTCCACAGTGGGATAATGCCTTTCCGTGGGCAAATGTTTTCTGCTAAGATACACAATGGGATGGTACTGTCCGTCATCGTCTATTTGAGACAAAACCCTTGATCAGAAGCATTGGTTTGGACTTAGAGGGTCTGTGGAAATCTGGGCAACGTAGGATAGGTTCAGTAGTCAGTGTTTTAACCGCAGGAAACGTTCATTCTCCAAATCAGTGAGATGGGGTATTTGATTAGGTTGGTTCTTTTCAAATAGGGCAGTAAGAGGGGCCACGATATCGGAAAAATGGGGGATAAATCGCCTATAGTCCCCCACAATGCCCAGGAAAGCTCTGAAATCTTTTTTCCATTTTGGAACAGGGATTTGTGTAATAGCGTCCACCTTCTCCATTTGTGGTTTCAAGGTTCAGTGTCCTATTACATATCCTAAATAATTGATGGTATCCTGCCCTAATTTGCACTTTTTGGGGTTTGCTGTTAGGCCCGCCTGTTGAAGTGCTTTTAATATACTAGTCAAGTGTGAGATATGATCCTCCCATGTTTCACTGTCTATGACGGTATCATCTAAATATGCAGCCGCAAAACTTTGAATGGGGCGTAACACCATATCAATTAATCTCTGGAAAGTGGCTGGTGCTTCGTGTTAGCCAAACGACAGTACTGTGAAGTGATATAAACCTGAAGGCATCGCAAAGGCTGTTTTCTCTTTATCACTTTCCTCTAGTGGAATCTGCCAATATCCCTTTGTTAAGTCTAAAGTAGTCACATATTGCGCCTTCCCTAGCCGTTCTAGAAGATCATTTATCCGAGGCATGGGATATGTATCGAAATGGGAAAGGGCATTTACTTGTCTAAAATCAATGCAAAACCGGATAGAGCCATCTGGTTTGGGAACCAGGACTACAGGGGAACACCAGGGGCTAGATGAGGGCTCGATAATCCCTGCTTTTAACATCTCCATAACTTCCTTTTCGACCAACTGTTTTCTGGATTCTGGTATCCTGTAGGGTCTTTGTCGGGACACGTGACCGTCTACGGTACGAATATGATGTTTTATAAGAGGGGTCCTACCCAGTATTTTTTAAAAGACTTGTGGATTGGTATTCACTATATCTTCTAGTTGAAAATATTGAGCAGGAGTGAGGTTAGTACCAAAATGGAGCATATTTTTTTGTTGGGATGTCGGAATAGTAGGGTATATGGGTATTTCTGTCTCAGAACAGGTAGTAATGTACAAGTTACTGGTCTGGGTTTCATTTTCATGCCAAAATTTCAAGAGATTAATATGATATATCTGGCTTCTACTCAATCGAGCTGGTATCTCTACTCTGTAGGTTACTGGAGTTACTTTTTCAATTACGGTATAGGGTCCCTGCCAGTGAGCCAAATGTTTGTTCTCAGTGGTTGGTAAAAGAATCAACACTAGTTGCCCTATAGTCAATTCACAGGTTTTACTTTTAGCATCATAATATGTTTTCTGTCTCTGCTGAGCTTCTTTCAAATGTTTATGGACCTCCTCTCAAATGGTATGTTAACTATCCTTAAGCTCATTAGTATATGTAAGTACATCCTTTATTTCCTCCTCTGTTTTCTCTCATTGTTCAGCTAGCATCTCCAACAGGGTACGTGGTTGTCGTCTGAACAGGAGTTCAAATGGACTATGTCCCGTAGAAGACTGTATGTGGGTCCTCAGGGCATACAGTACCAAGGGTCATTTCTTTTCCCAATTCTTACCAGATTAGTTAATGACTTTATGTATGAGATTTTTGATGGTTTTGTTATACCGTTCAACCAGACCATCGGTCTGAGGATGGTAAACCTATGTCCATATTTGTTGGACTCCGAGAGTCTGACAAACCTCGGACATTAGCTTAGACATAAAGGGGGTCCTCTGATCCGTTAGGAGCTCTTTTGGGAACCCAACTTGGGAAAAGAACTCTATCATGGCCTGAGCCACAGTTTTAGTAGTCATACTTGCCAGCGGACTAGCTTCCGGGTATCTAGTTGCATAGTCTACAAGCACTAAGAGGTATTGGTGACTTTTGGCGGATGGTATCAGGGGTCCCACCAGATCCATACCCTCCCAAATGAAGGGAGTTTATATAAATCATAAGGGAAGGAGGGGAACTTTAGGATTTGTGGAGGAATTGACCAGCTGACATTTTGGGCGTTGTTGACAGTGTTTCCGTATATCACCATATACCCCGGGCCAATAAAACCTCTTGGTTACAGATTCCTCCATCTTTTCTCTTCCTAAATTACCTTCTCTGGTATCACCATGTGCTAGATTAAGTACTTGTTCTCTATAGTCTTGGGGAACTACTAACTGAGGTATTCTTGTTACTTGATGAAGGACACACTCGATATATCAGATTATTACTGATTTAAAAAAATGTACCTACCTGTGGGACATCATGAGTCAGGGCTGTATGCCAGGCGTTTTTCAGTGTGGGGTCATCACATTGCGATTGTCAGAACTGCCCTGAAATGGACAGAATCTGTTTCTTGGAACTCATTTAAGGGGTGTTTTTGTGAGTATTATCCCTGAAAAACACTTTCTTCTGCTCTCGTTTTTGTGAATTGGTCAGTTTTTCCTTTGGTATATGTTTCCCTATTTCTGAAGATACAAATGGGGCCTCATTCTACCAGGAGTCAGTTGTATTATTATGATTTAGGGTATCTGAAAGTTCAGGAAATGATCCATAATCAGTTCCCAGGATGAGGTCTTCCCCAAGGTCTGGGATCACACCTACAAGAAGAGATTCTTCCTTTCCTCACCAATTTATTTGTATCAGAGCGACAGGGTATGTTTTGCTATCCCCATGAACACAGGTGATCATCACCTTCTCATCTGTTACCCATTGGTCTGGCTGAACATATAATTGATTAATTACACTCAGACTACAACCAGAATCTATCAGTGTCATCCTTTTCTTTTTATTCACCAGAATAAAGGTGGAATACCAAGTCATTGACTGTCCTAACCCTCCCCTTGGTCATGCCAATCTCCATGGGCTCTCCTTGATCTCCTTTTAAAGGACAATATCGCAAAATGTGTCCCCATTCAGCACAGTGAAAACATTGAGGACCCACCGTAGGTTCCTTGGAGGGTGTACAAGAAGGACAAGATTTTTCTGTTCCTGAACCCGATAGTGGTTTAGAAGGGAATGATTTTGGTGGAATTGCCCTTCTCGCCGAGGGTGATGGCTTTACATTGGAGCCCTGAAAATCTGGAGCTCGTTGATATGCACAGGCCAGTTCGACGGCAGTCGTATTATTGAGGCCAGGATGCTGGCGAATCTAATTCCTTGTAGAGGTGGGTAGCGCATCTAGATGTTGTTCTAGTACTACTGCTTCGAACATTTCTTCTTTGGTGATATCGGAGGGGTTCAACCATTTGCTGGCTTCATGATGGACCCTACAGTAAAGGATATGGGGATTTTCGTGATTCACCCATCTCGTATGGCGTAAGCAGAGTTGGTAATTTTCTTGGTCTAGACCTACCCGTTCCAGAATCACTTTTTTAATTTCTATATAAGGTGTTATACCACCTGGATTAACTGCCTGATAAGCTGCCTGCAGAGTCCCCTTCAGAAGAGGAGCAATACATTGACCCCATCTTTCCGTAGGCCAGTTGGTGGAACTGGCTACCTGTTCAAAATTTGTGAAGAATGCGTCAGGGTCCTCATTCTCCTGATATTTCTGTAGAACGTTACTAGGTACATTGGGATGAACTCTAATTGTGGCTATCGTTTCAGTCAGTTTCCCAATGGCAGTCTCATGCACTAACTAATTATTGGCAATAATGGTGCCCGACGTTTCAGGGCGGTTTACAGTGCTTCACATTGTTCCTTAGCCTCTTTTAACTGTTCTTCCCAAACAAGTTGCAAATGTCTCTGGCCCTCAGCTAGCTGAGCGATCATATCCACCAGGGTTGGTTTCTCCTTCATTGCCTGCGACTGTCCTTAAAAGGGATGTAGCAATCCCACTTCTGACACCACTGTGACAGGTCCAGTAATAATGGAGGTTTTCAGGCGTATTATATGGGTTATTATGCTTTTATTTCTAATTATATATTTTTCCACTCATTTGTTTTCTGTCTTTTCTTGTATTTTCTTTTGTACTCTATTGTTTGGAACTCCTCTAGTTCTTGATTCTGCTTCTTCTTTCTTTTTTCTCAAGTGGGTATCTCAGAGATCATCCGTGGAGGTTACAGGAGAGAAGAAGAAATAAAAGGCAATTTAGAAGGTACGTTTGGTTCTCTTTTCCCTATCTTTTCCTGTCCTCTTTTAGCTTTTCCTCTCTGTTGTCTCTTCTTATTTCTCCTGTCCTCCCTTTTTGTCCTTTTCCTGCCTTGGTTTTAATATTATTCTTCCTTTTCTTTGTTTTATTCTTGCCCTGGATTAATCTATGGCCGGTTATCTATCTCTCTCTCTCTCTCTCTCTCTCTCTCTCTCTCTCTCTCTCTGTCTCTCTCTCTGCCTTTATATTCTCGGTTGTCTTTTCTTTTTTCTTTTATAGGTTATTATGTAGACACTTGTCCTTGTCTTTCTCCCTCTGTCCCCGTGCCGTTCTTGCCTTCCTATATTCTTTGCACTCTTTCTTGCTTCAATGTGCCCGGTACTCAGTGATTATAAAAAAAAAAAAACATTTGTGCTTTCCCGTGCTCAGCCCATTCCCTCTCCCCTTCTTTTTAGTGTCTCAAGTATCCCTTCTCCACGTATCCCGTTGAGGCCAAACTCCGTACCTACATGGGCCATGTTCTTCCCAGAACGTGGCTGGCCTTTGCGTGTCTTCTCTCTCCATCTCCGGTAGTGTCCTCTTGAGGAGTGTTCTTCCCAGCGGTCTCCGAGGATTTACCCGCGTCTGTTGTTTTTCTTGCCGGCACATGCCGCCGTCCTTTGAAATCCTCCTGCCGTCTTCATTGTTTCTCCATCTGCATATGCCGCCGTCCCTTGAAATCCTCCTGCTACTGCCGTCTTCTTCCTGATACCAGTACGCACAGGGTTTAAACCCCCTATCATTTTCGGGTCGTCCTGGCGGCTTCCGCTCCAGTGCGGTTCCGCCTCTGCAGAGACAGCGTCTCTGTTTGCTGAGGTGCCCCCGGGGTACTTTCATTCCGGCACCAGTCTCGGCGCACTATCACACTAGTGTTATGTCCTATGGGTCTTCCCTAGCTTTCATGGCCTAGTGCAACAGTTTTTGGTATCACTCCAGCAAAGTGCCACAACTGTGCCTATATTGTTGGCACAGTTGTGCTAACAAGTGTCATGGAGTACTGTATTGTGAATACAGCACTACCATGGTGTCATTAGAGGATCGCACGGCAATGCAATGAATCTTGTGCATCAGAACCACTGCTTCAGTTTCTTGTTAATATGCCCCTATGTGTAGTCACCTAAGACCATTGATCAGTTGACACCCAGGGTTGACATGGACTAGCCATGGAATGTGGCCTGTACACCTTCGTGTACGACTGCGCACATGTCAGACAATATGTGCTTTGTCCCAATGTACAGACAGCAGGCTGTCACGCAAGCAGTTGTTGTTTTTCAAATTGTATGGTGATAGCAAGTGTGGTGATCTAATTGATGAGCCACCTGCTTGACAGGAGCTTCACTATTTCATACCTTCCTGTCTTCCCATGTATACAATAAGTTTTCTCTAAGTGTACATATGTGGGGATACATGCAGTCGTGGGATCTGACTACACAGATGGGACATTTCCACAGTTTGTGTAGCCACTCAGCTTAGGATAGTTAACCCATGTGTTCAACATGTTCACTTACATGGTACCCTTGCTAAGTGTATATCCTGGGATGCATTTAAATTTCCCTAGATTCTGGCAAGCTAATCCACCCCTATGAAAGTGCATTTGTGTGACAATCTAATGTGTGTCCAAAGGACCAGACATTAGCCTGTCATACAACATGGATAACTTACAATCCTTATGCAGGCAAGTGTTGGAATGTTTAGGACAGGCATGTGCCATGAATGTGTTTGTCATGCCATGCATGTGGTTGGTTTGTGTTTTTCATGTGTGATTCCTTCTGCCTACTACAGTGGTATGTTTAGAATATCAGGACAACACTCTACATGATCCAATCATGGTTCCTAGTGCACTTTCAGTAAGATAACTTTGTTCATGTCAGTGACTGTCATGTTACCCTCTGTAGGTACATCATTACTGTTTGTAAGTGTTAGGAGGTGTTTTACCAATACACGTTTGGCTATGATGATACTTAGCATTAGGCAATGCTCACAAGGTTGGGCCACACAAAGCCTGGTGCACCTAGGGGAGGCACTGAGGCTGCATATTCTGACAATGTTTTCTCAAGTTAAGCTTTGACAGTACAACTCCTCACTGCATAATTTGCACAGAATTCCCTTCTAGCACACACTGTGCATGGCAGTGTTGCAATCAGACAGGAATGGCAGGCTACACATCAGTGCACACTGAACTGCAGGTTCACAAATGTACGTCTACACTCCCCTGCCCTATTCTCTGCTAGGGAGTTACAGGATATTGATGTCATCCTTGCCCCATTATCTACTAGGAACTTACAGGTTGTTGATGAGCCTTGCCCTATTGTCTGCTAGGTACTCACATGGGATTTCTGTCTGTCTTGCTCTATTATCTACTAGGGACTTAAAGGAGTTTTCTGTCAGCATTGGACTCTTATCTAATGGGGACTTACAGGTTGTTGATGTCAGACTTGCCCTGTTATCTACTAGGGACTTACAGGGGATTTCTGTCAGCTTGGGTTCTTATCTACTGGGAATTACATGAGTCTGTGATTTGGAATTGTATTTGAGCCTTTATTGCATTGGCACTCCATTGGTAGATAGTGGGACACGGACATGTCTGTGGACCCCAGGTACAGATATTGTCAGATTTACACATGCATCACTCATACTTGTTTGTGCTGGGCAAACACACAGGTGGAATTGCTGACAGTGTGACTGGGATATTAAGTAGCCTACACAATGTGTGTGCTTATGTTTAGGGTCTTACAAATGTACAATGTTGTATTGCTGATTGATATATTGGAATTATTTAGACATTCCCACCTGTAGAAGCCAGATAGTGTACTGTCAATTGCCACATTGATGGCACTGTTTGGACAATTGGTATTTGCTCCTCATCTTCTTCATCCTCACTGTCCAGTGCTTCACGCATGTTCCTGTATCTTGCCCATGTGATATTTGCCAATGAACCTTGAGTTTGCTATAGGGCAAGCAATATTAACTGTTACTTAACCAGTGTATGCAGGATGGGTGACTGACATCCACACATCTCTGGACTACTACTGCAGCACTGGCATAGTCTGTGAGTCCCCTCCACAAAGTGGCTGTGCCATTTCAGTACAGGAGTGTTTCAGCTGTCCTTCAATATGTATGTGTTTAACATGGGCACTCACACACAGCTGCTGCCAACATGCTTTGTCAGATGCACAATGAGTGTGGATCGATTGTATGTATTCTCCTGACAACTATAGTACACACATGCATGTGTAAATATTTTTGTGACCAGATTGACACATGGATTTTAGCAAAGAAATGAGAGATGCAATGACATTTTGAGTCCTTATTTGAGTGGGACAGGCCTAGACATACTGGTGCTGTGTCCTCTATATGTCAAACACTATTTGTCGTGCATGAGGGTGTCACTGAGGGATATGTTTCACCTGTGATTGGGACATGAAGAAATTGCATTGTCACATAGGTAACATTGACCTACTGTTGTGGGCACTGACTGATCTTGTCTTACCAGGGGCTGACATCTGGATAACATTCCTCACAAGGAATAACACTGTGGATGCTGTCAAATTTCAACCCAACAGACCAGTGTGATACATATGATATGTTTCTATGTGACATATATGTTACACTGGCAATGCAAACATTAGCACATTCTATTTGCAATGCTTTGTGTGTAGTTGTATGGTGTTCCTGAGCATGTTCATATTCATTTTCCCACTGTTTTGGCCTAGTCTTGCTTTCCTAAATGTGTATGAATTTGCATGTGACATATTCCAAGACACTTGTGTGATTAAGTGATTTATTTACAAGTTAATTTGAAGTGAAATTTTCAGTGCAAAATTCTAGAAAAGAAATTGTCACGCTGTGTGCACACCTGTGTGCCCCAGCAGTGGTATATTATCCTTCCCCATACTGAGGTGGGGCGTCATAGTCCTCCTCCTCCTTCCTGGGGTCCTCCACCAGGGGACATTAATCCACATGCAGATGTTGTGCAAAATTGCACAGTCAGCAATCATCTTACGCACCAGTGTAGGTGAGGAAAGCAGTCTCCTCCTAAAATATATAGGCTTCAGAATCTTGATTCGAGGATGTGTACACTCCACTATGTTGCTGGTGCAGACTAGCTCTACATTGTAGGCCTTCTTGTCGTCACTCTGTGGATTTACATAGGGTGTCATCACCCAGGGGTGGATTCCATAATCTTGGTCAGCTACAATGGAAGAGGAGAGACAGTGTCACACTTGCCCTTGTGTTTGTACCAACTGGCCTTGCATAGTATTTGTTTGTGAAGTAGAGATACAGACTTGCATCAGGCATTGAGTGGTTTTGTGTTTGCATGCATGATTGTAGTTGTGTGTGATGGTGTATCTTCAATTCATGGATACAGGCTTAGGGGCTTGGTGATAGTGTGATTTGTGTGGCATGACAGTTCACACATGCAGGATGCTTGCATGTATGTCCAATAACATGGAATCTGGCAATGAGCCATGTTGTGTGAGTTGTCTTCTTGTTTGTGTTATGTGTGCCATGAGACAGGTGTTGTGCCCTGTGAGTTGCATGCCCCCCACATGGACATGATACACCTCCTTTGCACATAGAGCTGTTATCCATATTTCCTGGCAGACATGCATGTGTAAGCGTAGACATCATGCAAAGTGTGGCATTGTGGCTTAAAATCTATTGTGATGTCTGTGGCTGATTTACAAGGCCCTGTGGCACAGGACAGGGTAGAAAATGTGCTGCTGCATCACAGGGAAAGGCCAGCAATGTGCCATATCCACCAGGTACAGTGCATTTCAGTCCTTAGCCCCTGCACTAGCGCAGAGTCAGGTGACAATTGTAACATGGGCACCATTGCACGATGGTGCACAGATGCCTGTGTTGTGGCTGTGATTGATTATTTGCAGGAAGATGTCCCTTCCTGCACATGACCAATTAATGATTGACAATTATTCTTCCTACATGTAATACAGAATGCATCAAACATTGGAAGAATGTTGCACAGTGAAATTTTGTGCATTTCACTGCACCATTTTTTCAGGCATCCCTGCTTGGGAATGCCCCCTTTGCATACACTATGCCTGACGCAGTAATGATCACTACTTTGTTACATGACATGGGTAAATGGCAACCTTAATGCCACCTTAGCATCATAGACATGACACTAAGGTGGTGCTACGACAGCACAAGGAACATGTAAATATGCCCCTGAATGATGTGTGTGATGGTGCAGCATTTACAAGACAGCATTAAGACAACAAAAGTGGCTTCAAACCGTCTTGTAAATGCAGAGTGCGTATTGCTCCTCCAGAGCATCACTAAGAGTGATGCTCTAGTGGTTCAAGGGTTGTGTATATAGGGCCCTAAGTGTGGGTGATGTGCATTGGATGAGTGGAGTGATGCATGTTGCATATGTGTTGATGAGCAGTCATCTATGAATGACTATCAATGTGTGCAGAGTGTGGTGTGTACATTGTTTGGCCCATGTGTCTTATATGTGTATGTGTTATACAGTGTTTGCTGTCTTACCTACAAGCAGGCCATTTCCATACTGTCCATCCTGTTTTCCATACTGTCCATCCTGGAAATGTTAATTGATGATAGAGTGCCTGAAGATGAAGGCATCATGAGCGCTTCAAGGATATTTTGCTAGGACATTTGTAAAGAGGCCCTGATGGTCCACAATGGCCTGCAAGTTTATTGAATGGGTATGCATCCTGTTGCGGCACAGGTGGTCTGTAGTAGCAAGAGGGACAAGTTGCATGAATGTAGTCCATGGCAGCCAAAACATGAGGAAACCCAACAATGGCATAGAACCCTTCTTTGATCTCCTGCTGCAGTTGTTGGGTGTTGGGAAAGAGGATGTGGCAGGGAGTTAGGTGGATGATGGCATCCAGTACAGGTGGCAGGAATGTCGAGAAGGAGGGCTGGGATAATCCATCCACTTGTACTTCAGGTGTTTGGAAGGACCCAGAGGCCAGCTTGTGCATCACAGCCAGGAGCTTTGTGAGGGGTGGAACGTTGGTTTGCCTTTCTGCTCTTGCCGTAATGGCGGGTGAAATTTCTTGGAGCAACCAGATGATTGACTTCTGATTTAAATGGTAATATCTTAAGATATCTTCTTCTCAGACCCCAAAATTGTTGCTGTTTGCTGATATATGTGCTTCCTCCTCCTGTACAGCCTTTCTGGTTGCAATGGTGGTGATGGTGCGTGACGTAGTGTTGCTGGTGGTGCCTGACATCGTCGCTGGCATCGTCTGTGGGTTCCATGTTGGAGCAGTAGTAGGTCTATGGTGTCCTGTAGGTTGCCAGAGTGTTTAGTGAGTGTTCTCCTTTTATACCTGTGCCTCATTTTAATGCCTGGTGTGACCAGGCGTTAAAACTTTGATGCTAATGCGAGCTAGCATCATTTTTTCTTAGTGCGTCTTTTTTCATGAGGCTTGTAAATATGATACTATCGGGCTAGCGTTATTTTTTACGAGGGAAAGCCTACCTTGGATATTATTGTCGGTAAACTACTCAAGGTTAGGTGGCGCTCTTAAAAAATTAAGCAAGCCTTGTAAAAGTGGCTCTAGACATGACTAGCACCACTTTGTAAAGATGGCACTAGGTTAGTGCCTCTGTTGCACCAAAAAAAATGGTGTAATGGCGGTGCTAGTTCCTTGTAAATATGCCCCTCAGTGAGATAAGTTTCAAGCTTCAACAGATGCTGTTTGTCATGTCTTGGGTCTGCCATAATGCTGCAGCTTTTTATTCAAAGCCCTACACTAAGGTGTTTTCCATAGAGGGATAAATCTTCAGCACAGCCATTGTATACTGAAAAAAAGAGTGTGACAAAGCTTTTCACTGAGTCAGAAAATGTGTTTGTATGTGGGCATGGCCATGACAAGAACCTGTGAGAATGAGTACTCTCTATGCTCCAAAGTATGGTGCTCGCGATACCCTTATGTCAGTGTCTAACAGCACTGAAGTGAGAAACTCTCATATTAAAGGTGCGGAACCCCAGGGAGAGACTGGTGACCTTTAAGTAGTACAGACCACAGGTGTTGGAAAAGGCCCTTCTGCAGGGTTATCCCCAGACTTTTTTGCTATCCTCCTTCTCTTTTTCTGACCTCATTTTTGCTGGTTTTTAGACTCTGCGCACTTTACCACTGCTAAACAGTGCTAAAGTGCATATGCTCTCTCCCTTTAAACATGGTAACATTGGATCATACCCAATTGGACTATTTAATTTACCTATAAGTCCCTAGTAATGTGCACTGTATGTGCCTAGGGCCTGTAGATTAAATGCTACTAGTGGGCCTGCAGCACTGGTTGTGCCACCCACTTAAGTAGCCCCTTAACCTTGTCTCATGCCTGCCATTGCAAGGCCTGTGTGTGCAGTTTCACTGCCACTTCGACTTGGCATTTAAAAGTACTTGCCAAGCCTAAAACTCCCCTTTTTCTACATATAAGTCACCCCTAGAGCAGGGTGCTGTGTGGGTAAAAGGCAGGAGATGTACCTGTGTAATTTATATGTCTTGGTAGTGTAAAACTCCTAAATTCGTTTTTACACTACTGTGATGCCTGCTCCTTTCATAGGCTAACATTGGGGCTGCCCTCATACATGGCTGAAGTGGCAGCTGCTGATCTGAAAGGAGCAGGAAGGTCATATTTAGTATGGCCAGAATGGTAATACAAAATCCTGCTGACTGGTGAAGTCGGATTTAATATTACTATTCTAGAAATGCCACTTTTAGAAAGTGAGCATTTCTTTTGACTTAAATCTTTCTGTGGCTTACAATCCACGTCTGGCTAGGTTTAGTTGACAGCTCCTTGTGCATTCACTCAGACACACCCCAAACACAGGGTACTCAGCCTCACTTGCATACATCTGCATTTTGAATGGGTCTTCCTCGGCTGGGAGGGCGGAAGGCCTGCTCTCACACAAAGGACTGCCACACCCCCTACTTGGACCCTGGCAGACAGGATTGAACTGAAAGGGGACCTGGTGCACTTCTAAGCAACTCTTTGAAGTCTCCCCCACTTCAAAGGCACATTTGGGTATAAAACAGGGCCTCTGCCCTACCACCTCAGACACTTGCTGGAGAAGAAACCTGAACCAGAACCTGCATCCCGCCAAGAAGAACTGCCTGGCTGCTCATAGGACTCACCTGTCTGCTTTCTACAAAGGACTGCTGCCTTGATGTTGGCCTGCTGCCTTGCTGAACTCTTGTCTGGCTTCAAACGTGCTCTCCAAGGGCTTGGATAGAGCTTGCCTCCTGTTCCCTGAAGTCTCAGGACCAAAAAGACTTCTCTTTTTCAACTGGACGGCGTGTGCGGCTTAAAATTTGACGCACAGCTTGCTCTGCGGTGAAAAATTCACTGCACGCCGATCCGGAAAGACACCGCTCGCGCGACGCCTGCAGTGCGACCGGAACTTCGACGCATGGACAACGCCGCCCGACTTCCAGAGAGGAAATCGACGCGATGCATGCCGTGAGAAAGAAAATTCCACGCACAGCCTCCCGGAACGATGCGCAGCCGGATAAAGCCGAGGAATCCACGCACAGACCCTGGGGCATCTGGTATTCCCGTGACCCACAGAAGGAGTCGGCCCGAGTGCCGGGAAATGACGCACATCTTCCCTGAGTGAAAAATAACGATGCAAGTCCGTGTGTGAAGGGGCGAAACCGACGCACACACCATTTTTCTTCCCGCACATCTCCCCGCATGAAAAATAACGACGCAAGTCTGTGGGTGAAGGTGCGAAACCGACGCACACACCATTTTTCCACACATCTCCTCCTCTGCGGCCACCTGCGGAGATTTTCCACTCCAAACCAGGTGCTTTGTGCTTGAAAGAGACTTTGATTGCTTTTTAAAGTCTTAAGACACTTTATATCACCCTTCAGTGATATCTCTACCAATTCTTATTGCATCTTTTATTGTGTTAATCTACAAATACCCAGATAAATATTATGTATTTTTCTAAACACAGTGTTGTGTATTTTTGTGGTGCTATATTGTGTTATTGTATGATTTATTGCACAAATACCTTACACTTTGCCTTCTAAGTTAAGCCTGACTGCTCATGCCAAGCTGCCAGAGGGTGGGCACAGGATAATTTAGATTGTGTGTGACTTACCCTGACTAGAGTGAGAGTTCTTGCTTGGACAGAGGGTAACCTGACTGCCAACCAAAAACCCCATTTCTAACAACAGGGAAATGGGGGGCTCTTAGAATCATGTGGCCGAGGCAAACTGGACACCATGTTGAAGCCTTTAATCGGAGTATCAGACCGAGCTCGAGGGATAGTGCAGCTGCAACCACATGTAACCTTTCATGGTGGCGTCAAAATAAATTTTCCATACAAGGCAACTAAGCAAGCTGGTATGCCTTAAAAAGAAGACACCATGGGAACCCTATTCTTTTATATGTTAGAGCAGTGTCATGAGCCTATCGCATAGCCCACAATGGCATTCAGTTATGCTGTGGATGAGAGCTTCAGAAAGCCACAATAATGTTTCTCGCTATGCAGCAACAGGGCACATAGCTGGAAGTGGGGAACCATCTTAATAAACAAAAGCAGAGTGGCTGCAAGTGGGACAAACTGGCCAAGTATGTGTCAGGAATCTCACCTGGATTTTCATTGGGAGTGAAGATAGAGACCACGACATAAGGCTTCCAGTTCCCAACTGAATGGAAAGGCCCAACAGTGTCACAGCCAAAATCTGACCAATGGGGCAAAGGGGAAGGGAGAAGTAAAAAACAGATGACGTCCACCGGAAGACTGCGCTGCAGGAGTTACGTCTGTCTAGGGCTCATCTACATGTCTCTCCCTATGGATAAAGATAAGCTACATATAAACAATCTCATGCATTTAATCCAACCCTTTTTCCTTCCTTCTAAGTGTGTGAAGATAGCTATGATATGTTCTTATTAACTCCCCTTTCTCTTGGCTAAAGTAGTGAAGAAGGCTAAATGACACTGTCAGCAAATCTATAAATATAAGAGGAACAATTGCAAATGGTAAATAAACACATTGATATTTGGTTGCACACTTATATGTGTATATATATATATATATATATACGTATATGTATATATATATATATATATGTATATATATATATATATATGTACATATATATGATATGGAAGTCTACATAGAGTGCTTCTGAATTATACCCAACCATGTTTCTTTTAGGATTGCAGTGCACTATAAACATGAAACTAGAAAACCATAATAATAATGGGAAGCAGAAACATGAAACTAGAAAACCATAATAATACTGGGAAGCAGAATGCACTTACAATTATTTCCTTTAGTTATGTCACCCATGTAGAAATAAATGTAAAACAAACAAATGCTGAAATGTAGGATTAAATGTCCCCACAATGCATCCTACTTACTAGTGATAGGTATCTTGTTATAATTCCACAGATAAAACAGTCCATGAACCACTTTAACAAAACACAGAAGAACTGCAGTGGAGATACACAAGTCAGATAAGTGTTTTGCATAAACGTCATTAAGGTTAAACATCAGCGCGCAAGTTCAGGATGGCCTTTGTGATTCTTCTTGTTTTTTGCAGGTCCGTGGGCTACTACATGAAGTAGAAAGCAGAGAGGCCAGTCCAAGCATGTGAAGACAGGGAAATGCTGAAAGTGCCTGACCTGATGAACAATGCCACCAGAGGACGCGAAGATGGGAGGAATTCTGGTAAGTGAAAGGGGGAAGTGACATGACACCAGGAACCTGTGGGCTGAAAGACTAGAATGGCAAGCTGCTCCCTAAAGGACAACGCGTGTCTTATGGACTGTGTGCTCTTCCCCTATGGCACGTGAGGGTCCCCGCTGACCCAGGCAAAACAGTTTCTACATTTGACTATTGCCATGATTGCAAGTCTCTATCTGCTACGAGCTCCTTCCAGTGTTATAAAGAGATAAGTACTTTAAATTTGAACTATGCCAAGCTCTAATCTGCAAGGGAGACACTTAAGGTCTGGGTGGTATTTCCACCATAGCAACGACCAGCAAGAAGATCATCTTGTTAATACATCTTCCGTAATGGTGACAAGCAAAGCCAAAGCACTAAAATCAGATTCCATGATGGATATACTGAGCACCCAGAAATCAGACCCCACTCTCCAACACTCCAGCATTTATGGATCCTGCACTGTATACATCAAAAACATCAGAATGCATAACTCTTCAAACCCCAGCCACAAAAGAGGATATATAGATTCTCTTGGTCATATTATAAAAAAACATCACCTCTCTGCAGTAAGACTTCAAAAGTTGCTCCCAGATTTAGATTATTCATTACAGAGAAAAGAGCTACACCTAGACCACATAGAAAACACCACGGCTGAATATGCACAGGAAAAGGATAAGCAGACTCTGTGCTTAGCATCTATGTAAAGAAACATTGTTTAATCTCAGAAAAGCTGGATGACTTGGAAAATCGATCTAGAAGAAATAATGTTCACCTCAGAGGCATCAACAACGGTGTAGCCAACAAGGAACTGAAGGCCTATATCCAGGCACTGTTTGAATATTTGCTTCAAGCCTCTGATGTCAGTGTTATTTGACATGATCAAAATCTCCTGCTGGATGTCTTCACTCGCATTTGCTTTTTTCAAGAAAAAAGAACAGCTTTTTGTAGAGGCCATGGAGCAAGACTCTGTGCTTTTCAGAAGTGACACAATTACTTTATTTTAGGATGTTTCACTGTAAACACTGGTGTGACACTAACAATTAAAAGATATAACTGCCTACTTGCAGAAGTAAAATATTTCGTACTGCTGGGGATATCGTTTTTGACTCCATTTCACTATAAATGGTCATCTCCATGCTTTGAAGTACCAAAGAATGGGTCCTATTTCAGCTATTTTCCTTAGTGCATAGGGTTTTATTTCAACTGTAAACCATAAAGTGGTATGACAATAACTCAAACATAAAGTGGCAGATTTGAAGCTATTGAGTGGTATGGCAATAACCCAAACATAAAGAGGCAGATGTGGCCCTACTCTAGGAGACTTTTCCCCTTGCTAGAGGCATTCTGAGATTGTGATCTTTTTGGTTCCCATCATAATTCTATGCCACAGGCTAAATTTAAAAGTCTATAGTTTCCATAAGTGTCTGGTAATCTCCACAAAAATGAGACTATTGGATAGGGAGGGATGAATGGTGGGGGTTAGGAGCAGGCTTTGTGATGGTATTTTATTTCTTATATCAATATATGCCCTCAATGGAAATAAAGAGCTATTTTATGCAGATACATTCCACAAAATATCTCATTTTGCAAACTGTAGCTTGATAATCGGGTCTCCACTTAGACATTCCACTAAGGACATCCCACCCTCACTTACTCAAGATATCGAAGACTTAACATTTTCTAGATATATCATGACACCAACATGAAGGGGTCAAAGATGCCATGTTCCATTGATGTTCACTGTGCATAGATTCTGTTCACTGATTGATTTATATCTAATTACAACAGATCTACTACCCAAAACAGCCATTAAAGTACAGCTCTGTCTGACCATGCCCCCATTTATCTCCAGCTAGATTATCCTTCACCAATGTAGCTTCTCCAGTGCCCTTGGTTAGTAAATAAAAGTGTTACAAAAAACCACTTTGCGAGAAAGTTTCAAAGAAGTACAGAGCTATATTTAATTGAGAATAACACATGTGAAGTAAACCAATCCACAATCTTAGCGCTGTGAAAGCAGTAAATCAGTGGAAATTAATCTTTCAGTCAGCTAATTTTGAATGCCTGGCCAAACAGAAGATACTACATCTCTAAGAACAGCTCAGAGTAGTTGAGCAATGCCATTAAAAGTGCAAACGGTTAGGGGTGAACTTGAACAACTTCTCACAAAAAAACTGAAAATAAACTCCTCTATATCAAGCATCACTTGTCCGAGGAGGGCGGAAAAGCTGATAAACTGCCAATGTACAAATTGCAGCAATTTAAATCTAGAAAATGTATGAAATAATAGATAATGAGGGCAACAGATTAAGGTCTATCTGAAATTGTAAATGCCTTCTCCTCCAATTACTCCTCCCTCTTCAGGGGTCAACAACTAAAACCAACCAGACCAGACATACATTTAACTCTGAAGTTATTCCCACCAGATCTCATAGAGTACTTAACCACACTTGAAGAACACTTACGACTGAGAGTTAAAAAAGACATTCAGGATATGCCCAAGTCATAAAGTCCCTGGACCTGATGAGATAACGGTTTTATTTTGAAAAGCTAATACCTCTGTTCTAGCTGATCTGCTTGGAAACATCTTTAACTATTCCCTCATGTCCAAAGGAGTGTCTGAGACCATGCCGCATCCCACCTGTGGTTGCTACTTAAACCTGACAAAGATCCTTAGGCTTGCAGATCTTACTGTCCGATAGCTATAGCTTTGATAAATTCCAATGGTACAATATTTCCTTCTATTCTGGTAAGAATACTCTTTGATATATGGTCCCAAGGGCTTTTGGCTCAACAGGTGGCCTTTCTCTGAAATAGACAAACAAGAGACAATGTAAGGCTCGCAGTGATGGAAGCAGTAGGGGGAAAATCTCAACCAATGGTCCTTTTTCACTCTGCTTAGAAGGCCTTTGATAGGGTTGATTGGTCTTATTGGTTGAAAGTACTCAATAAAATTCACTCTTATCTGATCAAGAACACACTTCTTCAATCTCACTGTAGGAGACCATCATCCAAGACCACGATTCAAGGGAATTAATCAGTAAACATCACAATAACAAGATGAACAAGGTAGTGTTGTCTCCTTTCCATCCCGGTGTATTTTCGTTCACAATTGAACCTCTGGTTCAGTGCGTTGCTAATAATCCTGCTATTGAGGGAAAAATTGTGGGAATTTTAAAGCAGAAACCTGCATTGTTAACTGATGATCATCTCTGCTTTTTAACTTTCCCCTAATCTTCTCTACTACATTTGCAAGACGAATTGTATCAGTTCACTGTGACCTCAGTGTACAAAATCAATTTTTCTAAATAACAAGGGTTGGGAATTTTGGACCCCCGCAGGGCGACCTGCAATCCAGTACTCTAGACAGATTTCATAAGGGCTAGTGAATTTATTTGATATTTAAAGGTTAGCCTCCCGCCCACTAACACATCTCTTTACAAATGCAATATTCCTCCCTGTGGCAGGACGAACGGTATAAAAAACCCACGGAGAGTAATTGTGATGGTCAGGTAAGTGATTTATTTAAGTTTTATGGGATTGTCTCTAATTGTCTCTTTTTAGTTTTCTCTCCTATGGTTTCAGTTCTTGTGGTGTTGTCTTCTATTCTTCTTCTTGATTTTCCTCCTTTCTTCTTCTTTCAGGTGGGTGTTCACCCTGTCTGTCGTTGGCCTCCAATGGTGTGATACCGTGGGAAAAAGGAAAACGCTAAGGTAAGTGGGGTATTAAATATATTTTTATGGTTTCTTTAACTAAAGAGGAAGAGGTTACACAGGTGGGGTGGTGATGGTTGTGAGTTAGGGCAAAGTGAATAAACTCTCTATAGTGCACTTAATGTGACTCTTGTGTTTTTACTTGTGCTCCCTGAACTCCCTTCCAATCTTCTCCTCACTCCCTCTTTGCCCCCTTCCCCAGTGCCCTCTCAGTCGTAATCTTCCCCTTTGTGTCCCACAAGGATCGTACCTTAGCAAGCCACGACCCTCCTGGGTCGTGGCTGGAGCTGGGGCTTTCCTTCGGTGTAGAGTCCTGGATAATCCTCTCCGTCTTCTCCTCACTCCGCGATGGTCTGGTCTCCCTCTCGTCTTCCGTCCGAATTCCCCCTTGTTCCTTCTCCTCCTTCTCTCTTTGTCCGTCCTTCCGTACCTTTAAATCAGGAATTTCCCGCCGCGTTGTTGCCGCGGCCCGGAAACCCTCCTGGGTTGCCGCGGCAACACTAAGACGCCAGCCGTCCTCCGAGGGCGTTCCCACGGCAACGTGGGAACGCGGAAATGACGTGTCGGATAGGTCCGACACGTCTATATCGGCTGGCGCGGAGATTGTGATCGGGCTCGCCCGTTCACACACCCCTTCCCAAGAACGGTCCAGTTCGAGGACCGAAGAGGAGCAAGGGTAGCGCGATAAATAGTCAGCAGGACCCTGTTGCGACCCTGGGACGTGTCGAACCTGAAAGGAAAAAGGCTGTAGTTCAAGGAACCATCGTAAAATCTGTGAATTGGAATCTTTATGAGCGGCCATCCAGGTGAGGGGAGCGTGATCCGTGTATAGAATAAAAGGCCGGCCCAACAGATAATACTGTAAACTGTCCACTGCCCATTTAATGGCTAAGCACTCTCTTTCGATGATAGGATAATGTCGTTCCCGAGGAAATAGTTTTCTGCTAAGAAATAGGATAGGGAGGTCCCGGCCCTCTTCTCCAGGCTGACTCAAAACCGCCCCTAGTCCCACATCGGAGGCATCTGTATACAGATGAAATGGTTTGGTGAAGTCTGGGCATTGTAATATCGGTTCCCTGGTCAGAAAAGATTTTAATCGCTCAAAGCTATTTGTCTGGAGGTCAGAAAAGGGCAACAACCGGTTAGGATTGGATTTGGACAATAGGTCTGTGAGAGGCGCAGCCAGGGTGGAATATCCAGGTATGAACCTACGATAATAGCCTACTAGACCCAGGAAAGAGCGTAGGTCCTTCTTTGTTTTAGGGGTAGGGGCATGTTTTATGGCTTCTACCTTTTGTTATTTGGGGCTGTAGAGTGCCTTGGCTAATATTGTAACCGAGGTACGAGATGTCGGTTTTCCCTAGTACACATTTCTTGGGGTTGGCTGTCAATCCTGCTTTTGTCAGGGTATGGAAAAAAAATTCCAGATGGTTTAGATGATCCCCCCATGTCTCACTAAAAATGACTACGTCGTCCAAATAGGCTGCCGAGAATGTTTGGAAGGGTTTTAGTAACCTATCCATTAACCTTTGGAAGGTAGCTGGAGCTCCATGTAGGCCAAAAGGTAACACTGTGACATGATAAAGCCCCGACTGGGTAGAGAAGGCTGTTTTTTCTTTATCCTCTGGGGCCAGAGGGATCTGCCAGTACCCTTTAGTTAGGTCTATTGTGGACATATATTTAGCTTTTCCTAATTTTTCAAGGACGTCGTCTACTCTAGGAATTGGATAGGTGTCAAACATAGAAATCTCATTATGTTTCCGAAAATCTATGCAGAATCTGACGGTCCCATCAGGTTTTGGTACTAGGACTATCGGGGAGCACCAGGGACTATTAGAGGGCTCCACCACTCCAAGAGCTAACATTTTCTGGATCTCATCCTCTATGATGTGCTTTCTTGCCTCCGGAATACGATAAGGTCGTAACCGGACTATTTTACCCGGAGTAGTTCGTATTTGATGGTAAATCAAAGAGGTTTTTCTGGGGTTTTCTGAAAAAAACTTTTGAAACTGACTCAATAGGAGAAATAACTGCCCTTTCTCAGACCTTGGCAATGACTCATTGATAGAGGGTAAGTTATCTTTCTCGTGCTGGTATTTAGGGTAAAACTCAATGTTTAATTCCTTACTTGGATATAGAAACTGTCCCATTTCTACTATATTTTCTGTGTTCTCTGATACTTCCCATTTCTTTAATAGGTTCACATGATAAATTTGTGTCTTTTTAGGGTTGGCCGTTAACTCAATCAGGTAAGTAACAGGAGAGACTGCTCGGATCACCCGATAAGGACCTTGCCATCTGGCGAGAAGCTTTTGTTCGGACGTGGGACGCATTATGAGAACTAGATCTCCTGGCTGAAAAACTCTCAACTTACTCCCTTTGTCATAATAGTGTTTTTGTGTTATTTGTGCCTGTTCCATATTTTCTCGTACCTCCTCCCATAGCCCTTGTAAATGAGACTTCAAGTTGTGGGTGTATTCCAACAATGGTCTTCCCCCTTCCTCAGCTTCTTCCTCCCATGTTTCTATGGCCATGTCTAAAAGGGAGCGGGGTTGCCGTCCGAACACTAATTCGAATGGGCTATGTCCTGTGGACGCTTGTTCATGAGTTCTGATAGCGTACAAAACTAACGGTAATTTTTGATCCCAATCTCTCCCTGAATCAGTGACTATTTTCTTTAGTAGGGTTTTGATGGTCCGATTGTAGCGTTCCACCAATCCATCTGTCTGCGGATGATAAACGGATGTTCTTATTTGGGAAATCCCTAAGGTCTTACAAACTTGTTTCATGAGGTTAGACATGAATGGGGTCCCTTGGTCTGTGAGTATTTCGCGGGGAAACCCTATTCGAGCGAAGACGGTTATCATTGCTTGTGCAACAGATTTTGTAGTCATACTGGTCAGGGGAATGGCCTCTGGATATCGGGTGGCATAGTCCACGATCACCAATATATATGTGTGTCCTTTAGAAGAAGGCACTAAGGGTCCAATTAAATCCATCCCCACCCTGCTAAATGGTATATCTATGATGGGAAGGGGTACAAGTGGTGCTTTCCTGGGCCTACCAGGTTCTGTCAGCTGACACCGGGGACACTGGGAACAATACCTCCGGATGTGGGCGAAAACACCTGGCCAATAGAATCGTCTGAGGAGATACTCTTCAGTTTTTTCTCTCCCAAAATGTCCTCCCTCTGGTTGATTGTGAGCTAGAGTCAGGACTTGATTCCTAAAATTTTCTGGTACTAGTAGCTGATGCTTGTGATCCCCATCCCGGTTAGTGGTCACCCTATATAGGAGATTTCGTTTAACCAGGAAGTAAGGACCCACCTCCTCTGTTTCTTCTGTTTTTGCCGATTTCCAAGCCTGAGCGAGGGAGGGATCTTCTCTCTGTTGATGGTGGAAACTTAGGGGTGCATCATGTATTTCTGCTATAAGTCCTTGATGTTGCTCCTGCTCGTTATGAGACCTGAACTGTACTTTTCTATCTCGCTTCTCTCTACGTGAAAGTTTCCTACGAGGTAAAGGACATTCAATATTACTTTCGGAAAAAGGAGCCTCAACCCACCAATCCTAGTGAATTTTTGGTTTTCGAACATGATCCAAAAGTTCGGGGAAGTGTTCATAGTCAGTACCAATGATACATTCCTCAATAAGTTGAGACATTACTCCCATCGGAAGTAAGTCCCTGTAGTCTTCCCACTCTATGTCAACTCCTGTCACAAGGTACTGTTCCTTATCGCCGTGAATACAACAAATCGTGACCCACCTACTTGATTCCCTATCGATTGGGCTTATTAAGTCTTTGCGAACCACGGATTGGCTGCACCCGAATCAATTAGAGCACATACGGACCGACCATTTAGTTTCAGGGTTTGTTTAAATTTAAGGTCTCCCTTTCCTGTACAGAGTACGCGTCTCCGGGTCACTCCTATCTCCATAGGTTCACTTCCCTCCAGTTTCCGCGGGCACATACGAGCTATGTGCCCCCACTCTCCACAGTTGTAACACTGTGGTCCCTGTAAAGGACGACCTTCAGTAACTCGGCGGGGACCCGGGTCTTCTACGGGAAATCTCGGCGACGGTTTTGGATTGGGTACAACAGGTTTTATGTTGGGTCTGGGTGGCATACCTCTCACATCTGTGGATCGATGGTATGCGCAGGCTAGATCAATGGCCATGTCGGTATCCACCTTTGGATGTTGTCGTATCCAATTTTTTGTCGAAGTAGGTAAAGAGTCTAGATACTGTTCGAGGATAATAGTCTGTATAACCTCCTCTCTGCTATTACCCATTGGACCCAGCCATTTCAAGGCCAAATCTTTCACACGGAAGTAGAAGGTTCGGAGATCCTCATTTGGTCCCCATTTTACTTTCCGGAATTTAACTCGATAATACTCGGTGTCGTGGCCTACCCATTCTAAGATGCTGGTCTTTATATCTTTATATGGGGTTGTTCCCCCGGGATTCGCTGCTTGATAGGCCGCTTGCAGGAGACCTGTAAGTAATGGCGCCACATATTGCCCCCACCTGTCTTCTGGCCATTGAGCCGAAGAAGCAACCCTTTCAAAGTTAGTGAAGAAAGACTCCGGGTCTTCTCCCTCCTGATATTTTTGCAACACTGAACTGGGTACATTGGGGTGTACTTTGCTGGCGGCAATTGTTTCCGTTAATTTCTTCATTGCCGTTTCGTGAACCAATTGGTTGTTTGCTAATATCGTTGCTTGGCTCTTCAAGGCTGACTGTAAGGCCTCCCTGTCCTCTTTCGCCTCCCGTTGGTGAGCTTCCCATACTAACTGCAGATGCCGTTGGCCCTCCGCCAGTTGTTTAATCATATCTTCTAGGGACGGATTGTCACTCATTCTTTATACCGTTCGGTTGCCCGTGGGATGGTTCCTTTCCTAAAATCCCACTTCTGACACCACTGTGGCAGGACGAACGGTATAAAAAACCCACGGAGAGTAATTGTGATGGTCAGGTAAGTGATTTATTTATGTTTTATGGGATTGTCTCTAATTGTCTCTTTTTAGTTTTCTCTCCTATGGTTTCAGTTCTTGTGGCGTTGTCTTCTATTCTTCTTCTTGATTTTCCTCCTCTCTTCTTCTTTCAGGTGGGTGTTCTCCCTGTCTGTCGGTGGCCTCCAATGGTGTGATACCGTGGGAAAAAGGAAAACGCTAAGGTAAGTGGGGTATTAAATATATTTTTATGGTTTCTTTAACTAAAGGGGAAGAGGTAACACAGGTGGGGTGGTGATGGTTGTGAGTTAGGGCAAAGTGAATAAACTCTCTATAGTGCACTTAATGTGACTCTTGTGTTTTTACTTGTGCTCCCTGAACTCCCTTCCAATCCTCTCCTCACTCCCTCTTTGCCCCCTTCCCCAGTGCCCTCTCAGTCGTAATCTTCCCCTTTGTGTCCCACAAGGACCGTACCTTAGCAAGCCACGACCCTCCTGGGTCGTGGCTGGAGCTGGGGCTTTCCTTCGGTGTAGAGTCCTGGATAATCCTCTCCGTCTTCTCCTCACTCCGTGATGGTCTGGTCTCCCTCTCGTCTTCCGTCCGAATTCCCCCTTGTTCCTTCTCCTCCTTCTCTCTTTGTCCGTCCTTCCGTTCCTTTAAATCGGGAATTTCCCGCCGCGTTGTTGCCGCGGCCCAGAAACCCTCCTGGGTTGCCGCGGCAACACTAGGACGCCAGCCGTCCTCCGAGGGCGTTCCCACGGCAACGTGGGAACGCGGAAATGACGTGTCGGATAGGTCCGACACGTCTATATCGGCTGGCGCGGAGATTGTGATCGGGCTCGCCCGTTCACACTCCCCTACTTCAAATACTTTACCAAGACATGTTGAATGTTAAAGATCTCCTGGGGATGGTAACCAGTTTAAAAATTATTTTTCTACCCTGGCTATTGTATCTGGCTCAGACACATCTGCTCCAAATTCCAACAGCAAATCTATCTCAAATTTAAGAAAAAAAATTGTGTTTGGTGTGGCGCAATAGAGGACCAAGAGCCTCAGAAGCACATTATACCGGGCTATGTCCAAAGGAGCACAAGGACTCTCTATATAAAAGCTTATATTCAAGCATCCCAGATCAGCCCAGCTCTACATTAGAATTTCAACCTGGACAATAAGCCTTGGATTCAGGTTGAACAGTCCCATTCCAAAATTCCAATACAACATGTACTTTGGCTTCCAAAGGGTCCCCCCATGCTCCAACCCACATCTGTGTCGCTGGAATATTTGCAACAAATAGCAAGAGAAAAGGGCTACTAGAGAGATATGTTTTAACACAATATATTACTCACACTCCCTGAAGTGAATGAGAAATACAAAAGTGGTCTGGGGCACTTTCTCACATATAATGCACTGAAATCTGTAATTTGGAAGATGTGGAGCCAAAACCAGGCTGAGCTTCATACTTCTGAGATGAATAGAGCTTTTGTTAACACACGGTGAGGGTAGGAGGGTGGTTACTTTGTTATACAAAGCATTGCTGGGCACCTGATTTGCTGAGTATCCAGGCCTAAGTGGTAAATGGGATGCCATTATAGGGCAGGAATTGACTAATCACCAGTGGAGTGGGCCGATGAGGCAAGTGAAGGCAGTGTCCAGGAACTAGAGAATCAAGTTTCCTCAGTTTAGTTACTTCCATCAATCATACCTTACTCCTGTGTGGCTGACCGCATGTTCCTTGGATGCCCTGGATGCCCGTCACCGACAGCAGATTTCTAATATATGGTTATAGTAAGGTATTGGGAGGATGCGGTGGGGACCATTGCCGATCTTATGAACAAGCCACTTGTGCAGACTCCTGAGCAGTGTCTCTTGTGACTTATACCAAGCACAAAAAAGGGTTAGGGCCTGATTTAGATCTTGACAGTGTTACCATCAAGCTGCGTCTGCAGCAAACTTAAAAAGACTGTCAAGTCAATGGTGGTTCTGCCACTGTATTTAGATTTTACTGCTCTGGACTGGCAACGGATTGTTGATGGAAGGATACTCCGGCGGAACCCAATGGACTTCGTACAATGGCAGAGGCTATGGAACAGAGATAAGTGACACACACTGACCCTTAGCCATATGTGTCCTCCTGCACCACGCACTTCACAACACACCATGTACATACCATGATCCATTACAATTCCAACACAAAACAACCCATACATGCCGAAAACACACATTGACATACATCCATGACACAACATACACACACCATTGACACTGCACCCACACAAAAGGCACCAACCATCACAACTACATACTCAGCTACTCAAACACACTAACACGCTGACTACGCACATCACAACAACATCTGCCACACAGCAACAAGAATCACCTGAATGTGTCACACAGCAACACATCAGACACAACAACATCGGTCTCACATTCAAGTGACACACATACAGACACAACTACACCACCCACTCCAGCTCGCTCCACCTCAAACAGCCAATGCACACACATACCCACATACATGTACTGGCTCACATACACAACAAATAGCACAAACCTACCTGTACAACTCCCCTTGCACTGCCCACACATGGACACCATTGTCCATTGTGAGTGTAATGTAATTGTGGTGCCAGCAGTCATTTTACAAAGAATGATGACACCACAATGACAGTTGTGTATGTGTGCAATATGCGTGTTGTGCCATTGTGTCCTCAGCCATGTGTGACACAATTGTCTCCCTGACATATGGATTTCATAGTGATTTAAAAACAATACTGTGACATGTGTATGTCTGAAGTGGTCCCGACCTCCCATGCAGTGCCCACCCAAGGTACACTGGCAATGCAACCTCCCTACCTTCAAGTTCGTTGACAGGAGGGTCGTGTTTTCTCTGTGGGTCAGTGGCAGTAGTGATGGCAAGTGTTGTCCAGTTGTGTTCTTGCTTGAATGTCTAATATGCTTGAATACTCTTGTAAGCTATACGCAATCGATATGTTCTTAGATATTGGAAACACAAAAAGAAGAAAGGGCTACCTCCTATCCATTCCCAGTGTCACCATAGCTTTATAACTCAGACTAGCCCCGCAGTCTGGCTGATCCAGGCTATCTCACTTAGAACCAGTCCCAGTCACCAATATTCAATGATGTTTTAATGGTGACGTTCTTTTGCCAATAGAAGCGATCCAGGAGCAACTGGGCTTAGAAAACAGAGTTGAATTCAGGGTATCCCAGGCCCGACAGTGGATTGGCAGTACAGGTGTTTGAGCTTCAGCATAGAGAGAGAGATGACACAAAGAAATCTAATTTAACTACAATTTACAATGGAAAGGCATTATTTGTCATTAGAGACACATCCAGAAATTCAAACCAGCATCCAGCACATCTGAGCAGGCAGAAAGAGAGACATATAAGGCTGAAACTCACCTGTACTCAACTTTACACAACTGGCGCCACTATGGAGCCAATCGTACATGCACTCCAACTGCTTGTGCTGCTAGATGGTGCCCAAAACCGAGGCCATTGAGGACACAACCAATGGTAAGCGAAACACTTACCTGTTACCAACAACTCCACAGCAAATTGACGCCCTGCCATGGACCTGGCATGGGATATGTGGTCCGTGGGCCAAACATATTCTGTGTGCCCCTGTTTGGAGTTGCATTCAATATATGACCTAATCACAGCCGTATGATGCCCTCTTTGTCCAGGCCACTGACACTTCACCGGCACACACTTCTAAATGTTAATTGTGTGCACAACCAATATTCAGAGAAATTATGGGGGTCATTCCAATGTTGGCGGGCGGCGGAGGCCGCCCGCCAGAATTCCCCCCTCCGAAATACCGCGCCGCGGTCAAAAGACCGCGGCGGGTATTACAAGTTTTCCCCTGGGCTGGCGGGCGGTTGCTGAAAAACCGCCCGCCAGCCCAGGGGAAAACGACCTTCCCACGAGGATGCCGGCTCGTAATCGAGCCGGCGGAGTGGGAAGGTGCGACGGGTGCAGTGGCACCCGTCGCGTATTTCAGTGTCTGCAAGGCAGACACTGAAATACTTTGCGGGGCCCTCTTACGGGGGCCCCTGCCGTGCCCATGCCATTGGCATGGGCACGGCAGGGGCCCCCAGGGGCCCCGCGACCCCCCCCTACCGCCATCCTGTTCATGGCGGCTTTCCCGCCATGAACAGGATGGCGGTACGGGGGGTCGGAATCCTCATGGCTGCGGAGCGCGCTCCGCAGCCATGGAGGATTCACACGAGCAGCGGAAAGTCGGCGGGAGGCCGCTGACTTTCCGCTTCTGACCGCGGCTGAACCGCCGCGGTCAGAATGCTCGTTGGAGCACCGCCAGCCTGTTGGCGGTGCTCCCGTGGTCGGTGGCCCTGGCGGCCACCGGCCGCCAGGTTCAGAATGACCCTCTATGTGTCCATACCAGTGTGTCACAGAACAGCAACTCATCACCAATATCCAACCTACAAATCTAAGTGACACACTCACATTGTTTACATGCAAAGGCCTGTTGTGATATAAAAGATACATTTGTATGGATGTTTCATGAAACTGAATCACACCTTCTCTGCTAAACCTCTGTTATGGACTTCCACATATCACCCACATTTCAAAATAATGCAAGGTAAATGGGATGCCAAATAATCAGTTTGAGAAACATTCAAAGGTCACAATGTAATGAATCCCCACAGCATAGGAATGCCTCTACCAGGGGGATCACTGGAAGACTGGTGTCCTGGGCCGCATACCACTTTGCATATCCCTGAAAACCACTATCTGCACAGAAAGTGTGACTTGATGTATATCAAGGACAACCAATAGTATAACCAAGTGCCATGCATATGTGAGAAACGCGTACGTGGTAGCCATGAAAGCAAATCCAGCAGTGACATCATGGGTCATACATTTAGTTAAAATAGGTGTAAGTTACACACATGAAAATGGACACATGTTCATTGAAATGTATACAAAGGTATGACAATTGAACACCTGCCATATGTGGGCAAACAAATCTCTAGCTTGCACACATTAAACAAATGTCCAACCTACATCATAGAGAGAAAGAAAACACAATTGATGTTGACATTGGCCAAGCCAAGATGAAATACTTGCCGTATGAAACACCACCCAATGCAATGTCAATCCAACTAAGATTACATCACACATAGCCATCCATTGAACATTTTCCCTTGTCCTGGGTGACTCCAGTACTGGTTCCAAGGTCAGATCATGCCAACCACATCAAATGGATCATCAATGAGGGTGAAACAAACACAACTGTAGTCATACATCCCACCGTATCCATGAACAACCAAATGGTAGAAAAGTAATGGCAGGACTAATGTGTAAGAAAACTAGCAACTTTTTTATCTTAAAAAAAAAGAAATTCATGTTAGTAAGGCCGATGGCCAGTCCAATAGCTCAATAGGTGGTTCAGCACATTGTTATGTCACTACACTTGTCTCTTAGGACCCTGCCATGGGAATCTCACCAGGAAGCGGCAGCTTGTAGGCAGTCCAGGCACCTCAATGATGTCCTTTTGAGGAGTGGGTTCAGTTTGGGGATGAGCAGGTTTGGTTTTGGGAGGGGTGGGCCTGACTTTGGGAGGGGTGTCCTTTTTTTTGGTTTCTTAGGGGTATGGCTGGGTTCAGTGGGGGGGTGAGGTGTCATAGGGGAGGACTTGGATGTGGAAGGGATGGGATGGGGTGTGGCTATGGTCCCTTTGTTTTTGGGAGGGTGTGGTTTTTACAGGAGTAAGGGGAAGGGCAAACATCAAACTTTCTTTAGGGAAAATAGTAGGGTGTCCAGGTGGGTTTAGGAATTGTGAGGTTGAGAAAGTGGAAGTTTCAGGTGTGTGTGTATGTGCTGTTGTTGGTGCTGCTGTCTGTGTATCTGATGTTGTCACGGTTTCGGGCGGGTCTGATCAGGACTTTGGTTGGGACACCCCTTGAGGTCACCGAATATCCTAAAGAGGTAGTACACTGGGGCAGAGGAGCAGCTAAAGGCATACACGGAAAGGACAGCTATGGATAGGCACAGGAAACAGGAAAGTAAAAGCAGAGCAACCCTTGTGTGAACAAACAGGAAACGGATTACCAGTGGACAAACACGCTGGGGTTGTACACAGAGTAAGGCGCAGAACCTCCCACAGTGACAGGGAATCTCAATGCCTCTGTGTAGTTTGCTCTTACAGATAGTCACCCTGCCAGCCCCATAGAAAGGAGGCAGCAGAAGTGATTCTGTCTCTGGACCCTAGAGCACAAACAAGGATAGTACTTACATACACAGGACACGCTCTTGTGGGTCCAGCTCGAAACACAGTGGCGATTCCTGAGAAAACAGCAATAGCACACTGTCACTGTTAGGCACGAAATACAACGTATAACACTGGACAAGGATGGGGGCTGGAATTGCCTCCTGGAAACCAGGAGCCAACCCCAGTACACAGGAGGACACGTATACACTGGTGAAGACTGATAGAACACTTACTAGACACAAAGAACCAAGAAGAAACAGAAACAGAAGGGAACAAACAAAGAGGCAGAGGCAAGAACTAGGAACAGGCTCAGGCTGAAGCAAAGGTGGGTCTAGGACTTGAAAACAGGGCGCAAACTTCTGGCTGGGACAGACAGAGACAGGACTGGGAAACTGAGAACAGGCTCTGGCTGGAACAGGCAAGGACATGACTGGAATACAGGGAGTAGGAAATGAGCAGTAAACAGGACTGGGAAACAGAGAGAAGGTTCAGGCTGAAACAAGGCAGGAGCAGGGCAGAGAAACAGGGAGCAGGCTTTGGAAGAAACAAACAGGTACAAGGCTAAGAAATAGGGAGCAGACTCTGGCTGGAACAATCAGGAGCAGGGCAGAGAAACAGGAAACAGGATCAGGCTGGAACAGAACAGGAACAAAACTGGAACACCATCCGACAAGGGGTCTGTATCACAAAGGAATTGAAGTCCGATGCACGACAAGGATCTTGAGGAAATGGCTGCTTATAAGCAGTTCCAAGCTGGGCTGCACAGGAGAGGTTTCAGGTGTGTGTGGTTTCGGACACTTGCAAGTCCTGGAGTTGAGGATCCAGTGAAAAGGAGCAACAGGACTTCTCCCATTGAAAACAATGGGAAACAGAATCTGGGTTTTCCTGACTACCAAGCTGTGCATTATGGGATTTGCAGTCCCAAGAAACAAATGTAGTCCTACACAAGTGTACCATGGAGAAAAGAGAAACAAACAGGAGTCAGCAAGGGACTCTAGATAGGTGTTCAAGGTGATTCCCAGGCTTCTGACAGTCCCCTTACAGCACCCCCTGGAAATGGGACGACTGAGTCGTAACAGTATACCCCCTCCCACCAGTCTGCTCAAGAAGAGAAGGCTATCCTTTGGCTGAAAAAAGTTGAAGAGGAAAAGCCAAAGCAAGAAAATCCAACACCAACCTTGGTTGATAAGTTTACAGTCCTGCCATAGGTGAATATTCCAATGAGCAAAGCATGTATTAATACCCATATGGGCTCTGATGTCTTTCCTCTTTATTGTTCGATTGATACGGGAGGAGTGCATGGAGTTGGTTTCTGGTGAAGTGGATTCAGGAGCAAGGAGATCTGCAATGGCATTATGGGCAGTATTCTTTAGGACATTAGTTTCCTGTTCAGTACTGTCTTCTTTGGAGGAGATAATTGACGTATTAGTAACTGTAAGGTCTATAACTCCTTCCGACAAGCAGGATATGTCTGTTTCTGCAGCAGTATTTGCATTGATTGTGGTCTGAGGCTTGCAAAACATAGAAACTTGGGAGACATGGGTAACTGGTGTTCTCAAGGTGAACATGAAATATTCAGAATTGTCTTTAGTTTTGGATGACTTTGGAGTATCAATCACAGGATCAACAAGAGTTTTTAAGTCTTTAGAAACTGGATTAACATCTGAAAATGTAGAAGTTCCACAAACTAATTCTTTAGGGTGATCTTCAGACAAGACTGGGATTTCTTCATTGCAAGTGCTCTGTGGTGTGTTTGTGGTATCAGAAATGGTTTCTTTGCAAGGCGTTTCTCCTACAGGTAGTTGATCTTCAACTCTGTTAACACTGAAAGGTTGTTCTTTGGAAAGAAATGGAACCGTAGTCTCTTCAGAAATCGCCTTTACATTGGTATCTACATTTTCAGCTCTTGCCTTTGAATTGATGATGGTTTCTTGCAATAAAACACTAGGAACAGTACTTATCATCAGATCTTCGAATACAAGATTCAAATTCAAGTCTTTAGTTTTAGTGGGAAATATTAGATCTTTCAGCACTTGAGCTTCGGTTTCAGATTGCTGGTTTTCAGGAGTCTTTAGTTTCAGGGACACAGCAGGTGACGTTGGTGTGGCTGATTTTACATCAAGATCAGATACCGGTAGATCAGAGATCTGTTCTTCACTAACCGTTGAGCTGGAAACAGGCAACGCAGTGGCAGGAAACAGCAAGTCAGCATCAGTGGTTGAGGCTGCAACTGTGTCCTGTTCTAGGAGAAGGCTCTCATTTCTTATGACAGGCTGTTTAGTTTCAGATTGCTGGCTTTCTTCCTTTTCTGAAATCTCCACGGTTTGCTTTGACACAGAAGAGATTTTTAAACTTTCTGAGAAGTCCATTACAATCTTAGTAACTGCGGGTATTTCTTCACGGTCAGAAAAATCCATTAATTCACTTGAAACAGGAACTGTCTCTTCATTATCTGAAAATTCTATGATATTGTTTGAAAGAGCAGGAGTATCCCCACAATCTGAAAATTCTGGTGTGTGCGCCATTTGAACAGCACTATCTGCAGGTTTGTTCACGGCAAGGCAGGAACCACTGTCATCACTAGATTCAGATTTGTCAACACTGTTGCACAACTTGCCATTAATCTCCAGTAAAGTCATATCTTGGTTTCTTAAGGTGCAGCTATTGTAGTCTGCATCAGAACTCTCTTCTTCCTTTGGCTTTATTTGTTCTGATAGAGGGGCTGAGACACTTCCTTCTGAAGACTCTGATCCATCCTTTGAATCAAGAGGTGTCAAATCTCTCAGAGATGTCAGAGATTCAGTCAACTGTACAGGAATTTTCACTGGAGAACTACAGGCTGAGAGAGAGTCTGAAGAAGAGGCTGATATATTTATAACTGGAGCTGTCTTTTGACTGTCATAAATAGAAGGGACAATCTGCTCGATAGAAGTCTTTGGAGAGGCACACAAAGTAGCATACTGTTCTTTAAGCCAAAGCTTGTGATCATTTTCTTTTTTCAGGTTTTCAAATTGCCTTGCAGTAGTTTCCATCAGCTGCTCTGTTACTTCTTCTACCTTACAGATAAACAGAATGTCTGGCTCTGGCAACAGTGAAATATGCATTGATGAAAAGAGCCCACGTGCGCGATTTCTTGTGTATGTTACAACATATTCATCATAGAAGTCCAATATCTGCCTTTTAATCTGCCATAACTGCTCTTTTAGTGTGTGTATGTCCATATTGTTATCAAACCCACTCAGAATAGAAAAGGGTTTAGCAGAGCTTTTAGGGATTGAGACTGGTGTATTATCATCCAGTTTGGGAAGAGCACAAGCCTTTTGAGTTGAACTAAGGAATCCCACAGTCTTTACTGATCCCTTTGATACAGGTTCTATCCTGCTGACTTGAAAGCACTGAGGGACTGGTAGATCCTTACACGAGTCAACACAACACTTAGGAATTGAGACTGATGTACTGTCATCCAATTTGGGAGGAGCACAAGCCATTTGAGTTGAACTAAGGAATCTCACAGTTTTTACTGATCCCTTAGATACAGGGTCTAGCCTGCTGACTTGAAAGCTCTGAGGGACTGATAGGTATTTATAAGAGTCAGCACTGCACTTTGAATTCTGAGAAACTGGCCTAGATGGGCTAAAGCACTCAACAGAAAACAAGGGAATCCCTAGTGTGGCTTCTTGAACAGTGTCAGGGTTCTTTGTTTTGACAGAGTCCTGGAAGTGAATTTGGGATGCACTAGCATGAGGCAAGGAATTGACCAGGTTTTCTTGAGAGTAAATGTCTTGTGCAGAAGTAGCAAAAGCACTTTCACTGTTAGGAACATTCTCCCCTGTTTGAGGTAATAGAACCTCCAAAAACTCATTATTACTTTGGAATTCTTCTACAGACAGGGATTGGGGGTCATAATCACAGATATTATAATAGTTGAACATTGATGGATCAGCAAGCCACGCAATGTAGTACTGCATTTGCAATCTTTGATTTTCTTTAACAAGTCTATCCTTTAAACTAAGGCCTTTTTTAGAGGTCTTCAGAGAATGTCTAGGTTTAGAAAGGGGTGTCGGAACATGACAGGAAAGCATTTTAGGTCTGTGTGTGCCTTTACTGCCTGGGGAGCTTGACATTTTTGGTTTGTGCATTCTGTCACGGTTTCGGGCGGGTCTGATCAGGACTTTGGTTGGGACACCCCTTGAGGTCACCGAATATCCTAAAGAGGTAGTACACTGGGGCAGAGGAGCAGCTAAAGGCATACACGGAAAGGACAGCTATGGTTAGGCACAGGAAACAGGAAAGTAAAAGCAGAGCAACCCTTGTGTGAACAAACAGGAAACGGATTACCAGTGGACAAACACGCTGGGGTTGTACACAGAGTAAGGCGCAGAACCTCCCACAGTGACAGGGAATCTCAATGCCACTGTGCAGTTTGCTCTTACAGATAGTCACCCTGCCAGCTCCATAGAAAGGAGGCAGCAGAAGTGATTCTGTCTCTGGACCCTAGAGCACAAACAAGGATAGTACTTACATACACAGGACACGCTCTTGTGGGTCCAGCTCGAAACACAGTGGCGATTCCTGAGAAAACAGCAATAGCACACTGTCACTGTTAGGCACGAAATACAATGTATAACACTGGACAAGGATGGGGGCTGGAATTGCCTCCTGGAAACCAGGAGCCAACCCCAGTACACAGGAGGACACGTATACACTGGTGAAGACTGATAGAACACTTACCAGACACAAAGAACCAAGAAGAAACAGAAACAGAAGGGAACAAACAAAGAGGCAGAGGCAAGAACTAGGAACAGGCTCAGGCTGAAGCAAAGGCGGGTCTAGGACTTGAAAACAGGGCGCAAACTTCTGGCTGGGACAGACAGAGACAGGACTGGGAAACTGAGAACAGGCTCTGGCTGGAACAGGCAAGGACATGACTGGAATACAGGGAGTAGGAAATGAGCAGTAAACAGGACTGGGAAACAGAGAGAAGGTTCAGGCTGAAACAAGGCAGGGCAGAGAAACAGGGAGCAGGCTTTGGAAGAAACAAACAGGTACAAGGCTAAGAAATAGGGAGCAGACTCTGGCTGGAACAATCAGGAACAGGGCAGAGAAACAGGAAACAGGATCAGGCTGGAACAGAACAGGAACAAAACTGGAACACCATCCGACAAGGGGTCTGTAACACAAAGGAATTGAAGTCCGATGCACGACAAGGATCTTGAAATGGCTGCTTATAAGCAGTTCTAAGCTGGGCTGAACAGGAGAGGTTTCAGGTGTGTGTGGTTTCGGACACTTGCAAGTCCTGGAGGAGAGGATCCAGTGAAAAGGAGCAACAGGACTTCTCCCATTGAAAACAATGGGAAACAGAATCCGGGTTTTCCTGACTACCAAGCTGTGCATTATGGGATTTGCAGTCCCAAGAAACAAATGTAGTCCTACACAAGTGTTCCATGGAGAAAAGAGAAACAAACAGTAGTCAGCAAGGGACTCTAGATAGGTGTTCAAGGTGATTCCCAGGCTTCTGACAGTCCCCTTACAGCGCCCCCTGGAAATGGGACGACCGAGTCGTAACAGATGTATGATATTTGTGTTTTGTAGGTGTCTTTTGTGGGTAAGGGAGTGGGCATTTGTGTTTCTTTGTGGTGTGTGATGTTTATGTGGTAGGTATGCTGTGAGTGGGGGATATGTCTGTTGGTGTGGGTGTGGTGTCTGGCGGTATGGTGGGAGAGGTGGGTGTGTCTTTTGGTATAGATGTGGTGTCTGAGGTGTGGTGGGAGTGGTGGATGTGTCTGTTGGTGTGGGTGTTGTGTCTGGGTGAATGTGGAGGTGGTAGGTGGGTCTGTGGGTGTGGCTGTGGTGTCTGGGGATATGGAGGGAGTGGTGGTCGTTTGAGTAGCGTGAGTGTCTGGTAAGTGGTTGTGCTTGGGCTGTTGAGATGTGTGCATGCTTATGTGTGAGTGTGCTTTGACAGGTATGGGAATAGGAAAATGGTTGGAAAGAGGCAGGTGGTAGGGTGGAAGTATGAGATGGGTGGAAGGCTGCTGTGAGGAAGGAGGCCAGAGCCTTAAAATATCTCTGTGGGGCAGACATGGAACTGTGGATGCCTTCCAGGTAGGCCACCATCTGTTGCAGATGGCTGCCCTGCACCTAGATGGCATTCATTAGTGCTGCCTGACCCACACAGATGTTTCTCAGGAGGCCAACAGCCTCCTCACTCAGGGCAGCAGGGGGGACAGGGGCAGGGGATGAGGTGCCTGGAGCGAAAGAGATGGCTCCCCTCTTAGGTGAGCCAGGCCGGCCTCGCCAACTGCTTGGTGAGCAATAGGGAGGGTGGAGATGGTAGTGGGAGTGGCAGACAGGGATGGTGCAGGAACTGGTCCTGCATGTCCCACAGCACTAGGGAATGTCCACTGGAGCTGGATTCGGATGATGACGATGTACCGTTGGTGTCCTCTGTGGCACCCCCCTTACTCTCTGGGCCACTGAGTCCCCCGTGTCTGTAGTGTTACGCCGGAGGTACCATGGCCAACTGCTTCCTCACAGATGTTGGCCCTGTCTCCTCTGCTTGCCTGAGATTATACTGAAATGACAAATAGGAATAGGTTTTTTGCATGTGCCAGAACACACTTGACCAACAATAAGGATCACAGAACATTACTATAATGTACAGTAGACCCCAGCTACAAAATCCACCAAAATGGCTTCAACATTCGCAAGACCATATGCATGCATGCCACGTGAACTGTCAACAGTTCCCCACTGTAAAGTCCGAATCACTGACAACTCCAATTGCATTAGTGAAGTTGTGCAATCACAATACCCATGCATCAAGTAAGAAACCTTGTCACTTTGAATGATTCACACATTTCTGCATGTCACTTCCTGATGCTTGTCAACAGTCTGCTAATGATCCTGCACCAAGAAACATGTGCAACTCACTAAGCTTCCAGGAATGGAAAAGTGTCCAGAATTAGTCCACAGAGTGAATGTGTGAAACACAAAGGAGGATATTAAGGTTGATGTTTTTTGCTAGCAGTGGTGAGTGTCTTGCTGTTGGCACCCTCCTGGATATTTGCATGGACGTCCAAACTTGGGAAGCTGGGGGGGTTCAGCTGCTACAGAGGCAGGGGTGTCTGACAGTGTTTCTTCCTCTGGCAGGGCTTCCCTTCCTGTGTCTGCCGCAGAAGTAGATGGCCTTGATGTAATTGCACCACAGGCTGGGGTAGATGGTGGTGGTAAAGCCCTGCTCAGGGTTGTATGGATGTCCATCAGCACCCTTCCTAGGGTGCGCATGTTGGAATTATGGGCCTCCATTTGTTTGTACATGTCCCTCTGCAGCTGCTTCATTTCCTGGAGTTCAGTTATTACCTGGCCCATCATGCCTGGGACTCTTGACAGACCCCCAAGACTTGGCTAATGGTGTCCTGGTCGCGAGTGGCCCCAGTGGCTTCACTCTGCTGGCCCGCAGCAATACTGCCACGGACCCTACCTCCATGAGCCTGTGCCTTTGGCCCATGGTGCACTCTCCAACTGGGTCCTGGTCCCTCTGTGTCAGGGGTAGTGATTTGCACTTCAGGATCCAGGACTGGGAGAGAACACGTTTGTACTAACTGTGCTAGGTACACAGGATGGGGGTATGTTGCTGGCTGAGATGTTGTAGCAACTAAGGTGGGAGGTGTTGATATAAGCACAGCAAAACCTACTGTTGCCATCTAGCCAGGCTGACCAGATGTGCCAGATTCATCATCCATGCCAGGAATGTTGTCATCCCTGAAGGCTTCACTCACATGTGGGTTGGGAGTCTGTTTGGTGGGCAATGTCTGCCAAGCTGCAGTGCCAGTTCGACCTGTTGAGAAGTACAGTACATTGTTAGTGGTGGAATTGTGGAATCTACATCCAAATGTTTAGTGTCACAGTAAGTACAGGCCAAGAAAATGTTAATAGGTAGGGTTTCCTATTGTGATATATTTCCATGGTATTGAAGTTGTTGACAAGACATTTGTGAAGGTTGCAAAACCTATTAGGATTGAGCAGCTCATTAGATATGCTGATAACTTGCATTTTTGATAAGGGATGAACATGACATCTAACAAACGGTTCAGCCAACACAGTGAAACAGTTAAATGTGTATTTTGACCATTCCAAGGCCTAGGTGTATAAGATACAGGCAAAAACACAACTTGGTTGTATATGTAGCAGTATACATCATGTGAGCAGTGCAGAGTCAGTGGGTTATCTGCCACTTCCAATCGGCTGAAGCAGCTTAATGCCTTAGAACTACTTGATGAACAAGGTTGATAATGTGTCACTCATGGTATCAATTGTGTCATTTAGGATTAGCAGGGCAGCATCAAGCTAGGTAGGCATACACGTCTCAGAGCTAAACATAAAATGTAAATTTCTCAGTCCATGATGAGTGAACACGAGTTGTGACATGGCTAACAAGTTTCTTTGGGCAAGTGCATAATAGACTCTTGTTTTGAGTTACAGAGACCAGGCCTCATGTTAGTTGTACTCATGCCACTTTCAAACTTCCAACACTAGACAAATAGTGAACTCCATGATGAGGTAGCATCAGTTGAGACATGGCTAACAAGTGTCTTTGGGCAAGTGCACAATGGCATCTTGTTTTGAGTTAAAGAAAGAGGGCCTCATGGTCGTTGTAGTCATTTCACTTTCAAACTCCCAACACCAGACAAATGGTGAACTCCATGATGAGTGAACATGAGTTGTGACATGGCTAATAAGTGTCTTTGGGCAGGTACACAATGGCCTCTTGTTTTGAGTTACAGAAAGAGGGCCTCATTGTAGTAGTAGTCATGTCACTCTCTCAGTTTCCCAACACTTGACAAATGTTTAGTCTGACATACCTGTTGTCACACTGCAGTTAGGTTGGACCATGCATTTACATGTTTACACATGCCATGGATCCTGGGATGATCTTTTGACATTAGAACTCTTACAGACTCCATTCAAGCATATGGCATCTAATGGAAATTAATACATGTGATGTTATCTGTGACAATACACATTCCCAATCTACTGTGAATTCTGCTGTGACTTACCAGACTCCACTCCCCCAGCTATTCGTGTCAAGCCCTCAACTGCAGGACGGCCAAGACCTTCTCCTCCCAGGGAACAGGCTGTAATGGGGTGCTGGGAGGACCACTACTAGTCTTCTGAGAATCCATTTGTTACCTGGAGGCCAGGGAACACACCTTTCCCCTCAGGTTGTTCCACCTCTTCTTAATATCCTCCTTTGCGCACAGAATATTCACTCTATCGACTATCATTTGCCACATTTCCATTTTCTTACTGAGAGGAGTATGTTGGACTTGGGTCTCTGTCTTGCTGTGCTGCAGTGGAGAGGCAAAGGATCATGGTCTGGGATGGGGTGTTTTTTATAGTGTGGTTTGCAGGTGTGTCCACTTGGCCAATGGATGTCAGCTATGTTGTTTTTGAATCTATCCAATGGGCACTCTTCTGGTGCCTTGCTGTGAGTTTACCATGATGACCGACCACCATCAGCTAACCACCGCAAGGGGTCGCCATGTCAACTGTGTTTCTGTAATAGGCTCGGTGGTTGGCCGCAGCAATGATGACGATGGAGTACGCACCGCCAACATTGCAGCCCGCTGCACTGCTGGCGGGCAGCAAAATGTCAATGTGGTTGGTAGCTCAACCTCCATACATCATAAAACAGCTGCTGGGAGACTGCCAGTGCAGCTGCCTTCTTGGGACCGCTGCGGCCTGGCGGTTGGACTGCCAAACTTGTAGTCAGGCCCGATGTTCCAGGAAATTGCAAAACAGAGATTCTATAAAATTCCTAAATGAATGAAGGATTATTCCATCTTTTTCATGAAAGTTGGAGGCCAAAAGTGATGAAGGGATACAAAAATGAAGAAATCATTAGCTAAGAACTCATAAAATGTATTTAATTTGTTAGAAAAAATTGTAACAAAAGCCCTTTGAGTTTCAATGTAATTTGAGAACAAGCAAGAAATACTGTTGTTAGATGGGTATTGTTGATAGTGTAATATATATGTGAGACTGTCTAGGTAGTCTGAAGCCACCAAGAACAAAACAGTTGCATTTTTGTCAATAGTCTTTCAGACATTTCTTTACTTTTTGGGGAAATACATGAGTTTAGGCTACCTGATTGCAACTGTGCAACTCTCATTTCTTGGAAACTTTGGGCCAGATTTAAGAAAAGAGGCGCTACATTACAAGTAGCACCTCTTTTCTTTTGGCCCCTTGCATGCCCTACCGCCACCATGTGAGCATGGCATAGGGTAGGGAGCAATAGTGTCAGAATTTCTGCCGCTATTAATGTACTGTTCAGGGTTAGCGCCAAAACATTGGGGCTAACCCTGAACAGTACATAGGGGCCCATTAAAAACGATGGCATGCACCCTTTTAACACTGCTCAGAGCAGCCGTTAAACATGCAGAAACGTTTTTGCACCCCGCTAACTGGGGAACGCCCCTTGCAAATATTATGCCTGGCGCAGGCATAATGTGACGCAAGGAGTTATAAAGTGGCGCAATGCATGCATTACGCCACTTTGTAAATCTGGTGTGGCGATTTTGGCCTCATTGGTCCACATTAGCGTAAAACAATTATGCTAATGTGGCGCAAGGAGGGGCTAGGCCCTCTAAAAATCTGGGCCTTTGTTCCTTTTTCAAAATTTCAAAGAAATTATATAGATTGGCATGATATTTTTCAATTGCTTTACTGAAAGAATTATGCCATACCTCTAAACAGGTTGTGTAGCAGGTCCACCATTCAATTTTGAATCTTGGCTTCCTCCTGGACCCGATCTGCTTAGATGGCCAGTCCATGTATCCTCAAAATATTTTAAAAGGGGGCCAATTTTTCTTCATTTTGTATATAAAAATCTGATTCTGAAACTAAGGTATGGCTTTTTTACACAGTCAAGAGGCACAAAAGCTAATGCAGTAAGTTTACGTAATTCAAATTGTAGTTTACTATTTGAGAAATACTCCTAAACTAAGGATGTTTCTTGTATCTTACGCCAAAACGCCTGTGAGAAGTGGAAAAAACCTCCTTGAATTTGGGTTTCAGGGTACAGTTTGATAATTGTCTTCATCATAGTTATTTCAAAATCAATAATCACTTTTACTTGGACTTTTGTGCATTGTTTAGTTTTAACTACTGTTAAGTATCCTGCACTTGCTTTTCAGGTAGTAAACTATATATTAAGGGTACAGTGGTATTATTAATGTTGGCATGGAGAGTGCATATTTGTGAAATTGGATGGGGTGTATACTTAAATGTCCCATCCATCCAGTTATTTTTTCTTTACAGTAAAGATAACCATTATAATGTAAAAGTATTTTTTCACATCTTGATTGCACATATAATGCTTGGCGTGAGGATGACATTATGTTGAAGTCTGTTGAAAGAAAAAAGAAAAGAAAATTAATATTATTTTCATTTTAAAATGCTTTTATTGTAATTATGTAAATGCTTTCTTTTTCCTTGTAAAAAGGGATAAAATCTAAATTATTACTTTCAGCTTGTGTAAAAAAAAGAGAAAAGGTTAAATTCTTTTGGAAAGAATAGATATTTGGTGGTTCAGAGCTACTGCTGCTTAAGGATAAAAAATTGTAATAACAACCTTAGGTTTAATTTGTGATTTACCTTTTAGAATTATTGTTCAGGTTGATGTGGTAGAGGTAGTCGTAGATGAAATTTGGTTTACTATTTCCTGAAAGAAGAAAGTTGTTCTTGGATGTTGTTGTAGTTCTTTCACTGAAATTGGCTTTTCTAATTTTCAGAAACGTCTTTGCTTCTGTAACAGCAAAATAATACTTTTAATTTGTTTCATCATTTTTAAATCAGTCCAACATCTCCCCTGAGGAGCACCCGTAGCAGGTTTAAAGTTCAAAATTGTCCCCTCAGTCACTGTAAAGCACCTGCCCTGAGGGATGCCCCCAGCACGGTTAGAAGATAAATTGACCCCTTAGTCACTGTTAAGCACCTGCCCTGAGGGATCTCCCCATTGGAGTTAGATTAGTAAATTGACCCCTCAGTCACTGTTCAACATCTGCCCTGAGAGATGCCCCCAGCAGAGTTAGAATAGAAAATTGTCCCCTTAGTCACTGTCCAGCGCCTGCCTGGATGGACATCCCCAGTGGAGTTAGAATAGTAAATTGACCCCTCAGTCACTGTCCAGCACCTGCCCTGATGGAAACCCACAGCGGAGATAGAATAGTAAATTGACCCCTAAGTCACTCTCCAGCACCTGCCCTGAAGGACTCCCCTAGCTAAGTTAGAATAATAAACTGTCTCCTCAGTCACTGTCCAGCACCTGCCCTGATGATTGGCCCCATCGGAGTTAGAATAGTAAATTGTTCCCTCAGTCACTGTCCAGCACCTGCCATGATGTACGCCCCCAGCGGAGTTAGAATAGTAAATTGTCCCCCTTGTCACTGTCCAGCACCTGCCCTGAGGGATGTCCCCAGTGAATTAGAATAGTAAATTGACCCCTCAATCACTGTCCAGCACCTGCCATGAGGGACACCACTAGTGGAGTTAGAATAGTAAATTGACCCCTCATTCACTGTCCAGCTCCTGCCCTGATGGATGCCCCCAGCAGAGTTTGAATAGTAAATTGTCCCCTCAGTCACTGTCTAGAACCAGCTCTGAGGGATGCTCCCAGCGGAGTTAGAATAGTAAACTGTCCCCTCAGTCACTGTCCAGCACCTGCCCCGATGGACTCCCCCAGTGGAGTTAGAAAAGTAAATTGTCCCCTCAATCACAGTCCAGTACCTGCCATGATGGATGCCCCCCAGCAGAGTTAGAATAGTAAATTGACCCCTTAGTCACTGTCCAGCACCAGCCCTGAGAGACGCCCCAGTGGAGTTAGAATAGTAATTTGACCCCTTAGTCACACCCCAGTGGAGCTTGAAAAGTAAAATAGTCACTTAGCCACTATCCTGCAGTTGCAGTGAGGGGTGCCCCCCATGGAGTAATAATTGAAAATTAGTCACCCAAGCAATGTCCAACACCTGCCCGGAGGGGAGCCCCCAACAGAGTAAGAATAGAAAGATAATTTCCCAGCAACTGACCTGCACTTGCTCATACTGGTACTGTAAACCAAGTAACGTTAGAAAATTAACCCTCTGTTATTAAACATAACTGGTCTAATTTAGATTTACGTTTTTGTTTTTTATACATTGGGTAAATTTGTTTACAAATTATGACAAATGAACACTTACAATAACATGACCATCTTTTTCTCTTCAAAGAAGTAGTGTTAGTCTACTGTAAAGCAGGTGTGAGGAAAGTTTGCGTAAACTGTGGGGAAAAAGCAACATATGTAAATATGATGGCATATTACTTTTCATATATTGTGGCAAATTTCCAATCACCAAAATTCTAGCACCTGCTCTAATGTATGGACATAGTACAAATATAGTATTAAGAAAAATGCTCCCAGATGAGTTATATAACTAAATTAGCCCCTTCAGAGAGGGCCTAGTATGAAGATCTGAGAGACTACCGAAGTACAGTTACATTAATGCTATAATCACCCTGACACGCTCTAGGACCTGTGTAATAAATGTTGTTATTTCAGTTGCTTCATACAAATAACTGTTTGAAAATAAACAGCTGGTAAAATAGTCTTTCACTTCGGAGGAAGGAGATTTTTGTCACAATATTCTATTGTACAAGTCAATCAATCAATCAATCAATCAGTTTTTGTAAAGCGCAGCTACTCACCCATTAGGGTCTCAAGGTGTCTGGGGGGATGGGTGGGGCCTCATCCGAAGGGCCACATCTTGAGGTTCTTCCTGAAGATGGTGAGCAATGGGCTTTGTCTGAGGTTCAGGGGAGGTTGTTCCAGCTCTTTGCTGCGATATAGGTGAAGGATCATCCTCCAGTGGTGGTTTTGCGAATGCGAGTAATGGTGTCCAGGGCCAGCTGGGTGGAGCGGAGGGATCTGACAGGGATGTGGAAGGAGACGCAGTGGTTCAGGTAGGCTGGTCCTGCGTTGTGTATGACCTTGTACGCGTGGGTGAGTAGCTTGAAGGTGATTCATTTCTGGACTGGGAGCCAGTGGAGGGTCCTCAGGTACTGGTAGATGTGTTCTCAATTTGCGAGGTCCAGGATGAGTCTGGTGGTGGCGTTCTGGATGAGTTGTAGTTTTGTGATGTTTCTGGTCGAGGTGCTGGCGTAGAGGGCATTGCCATAGTCAAGCTTGCTTGTGATTAAGGCATCGCTGACTGTCCTGCGGCAGTCTGCTTGGATCCATCTGAACATCTTCCGAAGTTTGCGGAGTGTGTGCCAGCAGGAGGAGGTGACTGAGTATACCTGGTGGGTCATGGATAAGGAGGAATCAAGGATGATGCCTAGGTTGAGGGCATGCTCAGTTGGTGCAGAGGGAGCGCTGGGGGATGTGGGCCACCAGGAGTCGTCCCATGCTGAGGTGGCATTTCCGAAGATGACGAGCTCAGTATTCTCAGAGTTGAGCTTGAGGCAGCTTTCTCTCATCCAGGTGGCGACGGCTTCCATTCCTGAGTGGAAGTTCCTTTTGGCCGTGTCCGGGTCTTCGTTGAGGGAAATGATGAGCAGTGAGTCATTGACATATGACAAGATGTTCATACCGTGGCTTTTGACGATTGCTGTGAGAGGGCCATATATACATTGAACAGTGTGGGACTCAGTGAGGATCCTTGGGGGACTCCGCAGTTTACTCCTGTGGGTCTGGATGTGTAGGGCAGGAGTGTGACACTCTGAGCCCTCCCGGAAAGGAAGGAGTGGATCCATTCCAGGGCTCTTCCATGGATTCCTATGTCGTGGAGTCTGGTATGTAAAGTGCTGTGGGGGACCGTGCTGAAGGCTGCTGAGAGATCGAGGACTATGAACGCTGTGGTGTGGCCACAGTCTAGGAGTAATTGGATTTTATTGGTGGCTGCTGGGAGGGCTGTCTCCATGCTGTGGTTGCTGCAGAAACTGGACTGGGAGCTGTCCACGGAGTTGTTGCCTCAATGAAATTCCGTAGTTGTGCATTGATTGCTTTCTCCAGTACTTTGATGGGGTAGGATAGCAGTGAGATGGGTCGGAAATTCTTTAGTTCTGATGGGTCGGCTGAAGGTTTCTTCAGGAGCGGGTGTATTTTGGTGTGTTTTCAGTCCTCAGGACCCACCAGCAGCCATACTGGCAGTCGACGGTGCAGTGGCAGCTGCTTCGCTTGCACTGCCATGTCATCACAACACCGCCACGCTTATTACGAGTTGGTAATGGGCATGGCGGTGTTGTGGCAACGGGGCAGTGCCAGGGGAGCAAGCCCCAAGGATGCCGTCCCCTTCTGGACGTCCACTGTGTAAAGGTAAGTGCCCGTCCGATAGCGGAGGGGGTGATGAGTGGTGTGTGTGTGCATGGGGGTGTGTGTTTGTGTGATTGAAGGGGGTTGTGGTTTGTGTGTGTATGTGTATGTGTGTGATTGTGAGTGTGTGAGTATGTGAATAGATGCAGGGATGTATGTGTGTGTCTGTATGAGTGCGTGAATGCATTATTGCATGTGTGTGTGTGTATGTGTGGTGCGTGCATGTTTGGATGGAGAGGAGGTGGAGGGGTCTCTAGGGGCTGAGGGGGGACCGTGGCTGTGTGGGGGGAGTCGCATACTGGTGACAGGAATGCAAATTCCTTTTTGCCAGTTTCCTTTCCGCCAGGGATTTTCTGGTGGTGTTGCTGGGGAATCCCTGGCAGAAAAGAGGCTCCAAATACTGTTGGCGGTCTATGGTGGACCTGACTTTATGAGGAAATCTCAAATTTAAATCAGTGGCATTACTTCCAGCTTGTAAATCAGTGCCTTTCCCCAGTGCAAACAGATAATCTATGAGTCTGACCCATAGTATAATGTGGTCCTTCCATTGTGACATATCGCTGCCTGCGAGCACCTGCTCCTTCCACCAGCCAATATGCAAATTAGCATATCTGGTGGCAAAGCAGGTGCCTATCGCAGTTCCCCTTACTTTCTGAAAAATATCACCATTAAAAATGAATATATTTCTAGATAAACACCATTCCATCATAGTAAGGAACATTTTTTTATGTTCCACAAACTTGATAAATCTCATTCTTAAAAACTGTTTGGTGGCTTTTAACCCATCTCAGTGTCTAATGCTGGTATAAAGTGCTATGACTTCCAATGTCCTCATTTGCATATTTTCTTTCCACCTCACATCAAAGATTCTGCATAAAATGTCTGTTGTTTCCCTGATGTATGATGGTAATGTGGAGGCCAGAGGATTAAGAAAAACATCAATATATTCAGATACATTTTTTAAACAAACTGCCTTGAGTCGATATTTTAGGACGCCCTGGCAGAACCTCTTTGTTTTTATGAATCATGGGGATCACATAAAATATAGGCAGTTTTGTATGGGGTTGTTTCAGGAAGGTGAATTCATCCCAGTTAAGCAAGTCCTGATCTTTCCATTTTATAAGTACATTTGTGAACTCCTCCTGCACTCTCATATATTTGCTCATGTTGATTCTTTTATAACAGTCAGTGTCTTTAAGTTGAAAGTATGATTGTTTTAGACATAACTGTTTATCTCATAGGACAATGCTGCCCCCTCTTATCAGAAGGTTTTACAATCATATTATCCTTGTGTCTCAGTTTTTTCACTGTCAGTTTAAAGACCTTGGGGGTCATTATGACCCCTGCAGATGACGTTAATATGGGGGAAAGTACTGCAGAACAGGCTGGTGGTACTTTTCTACATATTAAGACATTGGTGGTTTGGTTCAAGCCAAGCTGCCAATATACCACACCGTCCTCCACAGTGGTAATGACTGCCGGGCTGGATACTTCAGTCTTCAGCCCGGCGGCCATCACTTGCCCATCTGTGGGAATATGATCCCGCCCATGGTTTTCGTGGCAACCTTACCGCCATGAAAACCATGGCGGTAGGCACTATCAGTGACAAGGAATCCCTTCCCTGTCACTGATAGGGGTCTTCCCTACCCCCTCCCCAAATTCCCCCCAACCCCACCTGCTCCCCAGAGACTCCCCACTACAGACAGGCACCTTTATGCACACATGAACACACACATTCACAAACTCATACCCACATTCATCCACGCATGCATACATCAATTCACACACACATCCACACACACTGACATACATACAGACACACACATTCACACAACACAACATACACGCACTCACACCTCCATACATGCACACACATACAAGACACATCACAAACCCGCATACAAGCATGCACAGACATACACACACACCCACACACACACACACACAACATCCCCCACCCCCTCCCCTGTCAGAGCACCTGACTTACCTAATGTCAGGGGGTCCTCCAGCAGGAGACGTGACGGGGCCTCCGCCAGCAGAACACCGACGGGCTGAATCATGGGTCATGATACGGTCAGTGCCGGTCTACTGGAGTGGCATTGCTGCTGGCAGCAGCGCCACCTTATCGCCATCCACCGGCATGACCACAGCCGGATTTCCACCAACCTTCTCTTGGAAATCCGACTGTGGTCATAATATGGCGGACGGCTGGTAGATGCGATGATGGTCTTTTGGCGGCCGTCGCAGCGGCGGTAGGTGGTTTTTACCACCGGGGTTGTAATGTGCTCCTTTGTCCCTCTGGTTTTCAAATCTTCCTTTGTTTGATGATCTGATAGTTATATGTCTTATTTCTTAAATGATAGCTCGGAGAATGCCTCAATATTATTCTTTGGTGGTTTGGGGAGTAGACTCACTATTTATCTGTTTAAAGAGGGGGACCATGAAGCCAAAAACGATGTAGTCTTTTCTTTATTTTCATTTTGATGTTTGGTGATTTGACAGTAAAGTTTAAATGCACTTTAAGATGGTTGGCATTTTGTCATGAACAAGGTTGCAGGGCAACCGAAATGCAATGACTTGTCCTCATGTCAAAATAAATGTATTTTCCAAATACTGGAGTGCTGTGTTCGTTGTTATTGTACAAAAGGAGTTGCTTTGAATATATATATCCACATATATCAGAGGTTGACTAGTATTTTAACAGTGGATACTCCATATAAACTAAAATCCTCAGAATGTTCAGGTTGAAAAGTACATTGTCTCCAAGCCACACTATATTGTCAACCTTAACTCCAACTCTGTCATTTTTAAATGAGATGTGTTTGAGAGAGTACTTTATTATGTATATAACTGTAGAAAGGCGTTTATGATGTTATCACTCATTTTAAGGAGTGAAGTGGTGATGAATGACAGGTGCAGGGTTGACATATGAGGGTAGGGGTGTGTCTATGATGCTTGTTGTGTGCATGTGTGATGATGATTGTTTCGATGTATGGCAGTATTTGTGTTGGCATAATGCTGTGATTGTGTTTGTGTATGAATGTAGTTTTGTATCTTGGAACTTGGAATGAGATGTCTTTAAGAGAATCATTTCATTATGATTTTAGGTGGGTAAAAAATAGTATGATTTTGTTACTATTTTTTAATGACACTGGAAGAAGGTGGTTGTATGGATGCATGTTGTTTGTTGCTTCAAGTTGGTCGTCTTGTGGGTGTATGATGGTTATTGTGTGTGAGCATGATGGTGGATGTTTACATAAATGATGGTACAAATGTTAGAAAATGATGATGGCTGCGGTGTGTGGTGTGTGTAAGCATTAGACTGATGGATGCATGAATGTATGTTGGTGGATGAGGGAGCATAAATGTGATTGTGTCATTGGGGAGTGTGGACCTGTGTGGTTGTGCAAGTAGATAATGGTTGGTTTTGGGTACTATATTCTGTTGGTAATATTGCCCTTAAATTGTTGGTGTTTTGTTATATGATTGAAGGTGTACTAGCTTATATTATGGTGAGTTTCTTCTCATATGATTTTGGCTGTGTGAATGTATGAAAATGATTGTGCTAATGTGTGATTTAAATATTCATGCTGAATTTTGTGTATTGTTTGCAAAGGTGTTTTAGATTGTGAAGATGTATTATTGTGTGATTTGGAGGTGAGGCAAAGGTTGCACCTTAAATTGTGAATTTCCTAACATTTGTGTTTTCAAGGTGAAGCCACTGTTAATGTATTACTCAATCTTAATTCCGTTCAAGCTTTAACTCCCACTAAGCTTTACTTTATTTAAGGAATATCTCTTTTCCAAATGTAAATTATTTATAAACATATGTGCTTTATGAGAGTGTTTAATTATAAGTTTAGTAGTTTTACTTACATTATTTTGTTTCATATTCTATTTTTCTATTAGAAATATATGTGACAGTGAAAAAATAAACTATTTACAAAGGTACTAATTACATGTTCTTCCTATGAGCTTCATCCTTATATTCAATATCATATTTTAATATCAAAGGGCAATATTCTGGAAAAGACAAACTTTAATTTTGAAATTTGACAAAACAAAAACAGCATTATTTTTTGTTTTGTGAATGCCAAAAGAGTACGTAGATATGTGTGTTGGCCACAATTTTAGTAGAAGGAAGAAATCTTTTGAAAAGGTATCATTCCAGCTTTCCGCATATTAAATGTATGCAAATATCGTAGTCCACCTGGACCTAAAGTACCATTTGGAGAAGTGATAGAAGATTGTTCTATGCGTTTCTTTTAATGTCATTCCTTGTGTCCGTACGACATACAATGTACATAATTTGGTTACCATTTGTATTTTAAACATTCTGAAGCATGTCTATGGTATATATGTATCCCTTCCTTTGGGAGTGACAGAATGTTACCTTTTCCTTTGTTTATTCTCTGTTCATATGTGAGTCAGAGAATGCAGCAATCTTTCTATTTCATTTCTGTTTTTTGTTTAAAAACAGACAGACTCATTTCCCCATTTAAAAAAATAAACTGGGGTTGTAGTTGCCTGCATATTCGTTTTGCACTGTACCCATTAAATATTATTTACCTTTTTATAAAGTTACATTTTTTTCAAAGTAATTAGAATATATTGTGTACCTCCTTTTTTTATGGCTAGAACTGTAATTGTTTATGTTTGGGAATTTTCACCCCATCAAGTTTGATGCATTGTTTGAATTATTGATTCCATGTGTTTGTTAACGTTTGTGAACATCTAACTAACAATTGGCCATTAATGTTCAGATTTTTTGCAGGTTTCTGAAATGCAAACCAATTTAATAAAATGGAAACAGTGAACCTTAGCCTTGTATTTAGGGTTACCATGATCTAAATGCTATCTCATACTTAGGCACTAATTAACAGGCAGGAAGGATATCTGACTAAGTAAACCCTCCCACTGGATTAAATCCATACAATGATGTTATATCTTTGACGACTATATAGATGGTAATACCTGATTGCAGACTGGAACTTGTCTGTCCTTTCCTATACACCCTACTGCAATGTACTAGAAACCTCAAACGTGTGTGAGCTTCAGGGAAGCAAATCACCTCACTAAGTCCCAAACCTCTATCAGTGACCTTTTACACACCATTCCCCAAAATGTAACTTTCAGGGCTGCATGACTACTTCTCGAAGGGGAAGGACCGATCCACTTGATGGATGTAATTGTTATATCAGAGATAGCCCACAATTGTCTGAACAATTGTAATGTCACTCACAACACATGAAAGAGGCAAACATTGAAGACCTGATAGCTTACCCTCTCTGCAATAACCATTGCAATAATTTCAGTCAGAGCACATTAGAGGAATACATTTCCTGTTATGAGGAGGCACAATAATTTAAAAATCTGGCATATCCCCCAAATGCTCTGGCCTACAGAGGACAAGAGATGTCAATGCGCCTTGCTCCCTGGTCTGCCCCTGGGGACCAGAGAATAAGTGCCTAGCGGCACGTGTTCTCCTGAACTCTTCCCTTTACATTTAGTTATGGAAGTTCATCTTGATCTATAGTACAGGGATTTGCTGTGACTGCTTGTGATGGCCGCGACCTGTCCTGATTGTTGGGACCCCGGTGATAAACCTCTATGGCCCCTTTTTGAACTCTCTCTGCATGTGTATCTACAGAGTGTATATATTAGAACATCCTTGAAGGTTCAGCACATGTGAGAGCAAAGAGAAACAATTCAGAGATGTGGACTGAAGACAACATCACACTCTGGGGTGCTTGTTCCATTTAATTGATCTACAATCAACTTCTGCTTTCTTTATACATAACTGACAAAGAGATCAATGGAATACAATTGTACCTGATATAGGTTTACCAATATGGAACAGTTATAATATTCCAGTGAGGGAAAGGTTTGAAGGAGTGGAAGAGAACCAAGCAGCAGAATGACTGACCTAAATAAAAAGCAGTGAACTCTGACGGGTATATTTACTAAAATCTAATGCAAAGCAGAGATGCTATGTAAAATGCTATACTACATTGCATAAGAAGGATCAAACAGGAAAGCACCAAATCTACAGAAATATGATATTCTCCCTGCTCTGCCACAGAATAATGCTGCCTAACGGCAACCACACACCTTTGCACACTAGTGCAATCGCGTCTGTGTAAGTCTAGCCCAGGTTTTGAACTGGGTGGGTACCATTCTAGTACAAAATACTAGGTTTAAGATAAATTTCAAACCTTTTCTACTTTGTATGTATGCTGTAGAGTTCAACACCCTTGCAAAGTAGGAAAATAAAGGAGAAATAAAAGCATTCATCTCACTCTCGCCTATGTCAAAAGGGCATTATTTTGTGATGAAACAGCCTACTTTAATTTAGTATATAGGGTTTTGTGTCAAAAACCATGGACGGTTACATGTCAATGCTCATTTACCACTCATTGAACACCCCATTGATTCAAAGTAATGCAAAGCACTACTAGGTGGTGCTTTGCATTACTGACAGGTGACTTTCCAGTGCAAAATATGATTTGCACTGGAAGTAATTTTGAAATTAACATTTTGCATCAATTTGTATCACTTTTTTGATGCAAACGTGACACACAGTGATAGTATATGCAAATGATCATTCATAGAAAACTATTGGATTTAAGTCTGCATTACTAGATTACTAGGGATGTGTGCCATTTGTTATTAAAAAGCATTTGAGAAACCAGTAACTGCTTAGTCATGAGCCACCCACCAGTATCATAGCACGGATGACATATGCCCTGTGAATAGTGTTGGGTAGTAAAATGCAATTTTCAGAATTTAAGGGCCTCCTCAGGGTCCTGGGCCCGAGTGCTAAGTTACCTGCTGCAACAATGATAGCTATGCTTCTAGTACCTATTACATACAAAGGCAACTGCACTACAAGCTACTTGGTGTTTGCAGCAGTAAAGGACATTGTAGCATGTCAAGAATTCCTAAGCAATAGCAAGGCGCAGAGGGAGTGGCAAGAAAATAAAGGGGTCATGCCACCCCTATTGCAACCTAGAGGATTAAGGACATGGGTACAAGGAGCCAGCCCTTTCCCTACTGTTGCTCTGGCTGGATTGTGAATATTAAATCTAAAACTTGCAAAGTCCAACACTTTCCCTACTAGTGCTCAGTTTAGGAATGGTAATATGTATTTTATTTTTTTCTATTGTTTTCAAATATTATTTCAATTATTCATAGAATTAAATTGTTTGAAATTTTTAGTCTATTCTTTATTTTATTTTTATATAATTTTGTATATGTTCTTGTATTGTATTATTATTGTAAACTTTAATATATACATTAAATTAAATATGAGGATTTGGGGTTCTAGCACCCAGCCTATATGCTTCGGTGGTGGAACAGGGAAGAAGGGCTCTCCCCATTCCCACCTCACATTAATCTGCAGTGTGGGAACCCACAAGAAGCTGTAATCCTCAACAAGCACATCAAATTTGGAATTCATGTATGACCGTACTCTTTGAGGACATCTACACAAAGAGGCACACGTCCAGTGAGCCAGTTGGGAAGATTAACCCACGGGGATAGCAGGCATTGAAAGGACTGAGAAAAACTTAACAAAATAGGGGGTGTTTTAAACACCATATGCACCCTCGACAGTGCGGTACATGGTATTTGAGAGTACCTAGGGATTGATATGGCAGACAGAAGGATATTAAGGTCCTACAGGGCCAGTGAATTGTTTAATGACCAGAAAGCAGTATTGGAAAACACAACTTTGATACCGACAGAAGAGAGGAAAGGAACCCCCAATATAATTATTAAGGCATTACAATATGCTCAACTGATAGAAGTGAATAAATTGTGGGAAATTACATCAGATCAAAAGTACATTGAATATAGAAGAATACCAAGAGGGTTGAGAATACTGATATTGCCCACTCTGAATGACGTAGATGAAGGTCTAATAGAGAATTGGCAGTATGGCACCAATGAATGCTCTTTAAAATTAATATGAACATTGATCTTACACGCAGAAAGAAAACTTCAACAAATAATAATTAAAAACAAAGAACTGGAACAAGTATCAGAAAGGTATACTGTTAAAGAAGCAAAATAAATAAACATAAGGCTGAAGGAGAGAAAAGAATGGCAAGAAAATTCAACCGAGATTCAATCAATTATGCCAGTGGGCGTATATATGCCTTTGCACGTAAATATCATGTCTATGATGGATAGAGTATCAATGGAAAAAAATATAGAAAATAAGGAAGTGTCAAATATACCAGCAAACAGTTCTGAAGTGAGCTCTGTGGATGAAGAACCACATATGGCGATTTTAGATTTTTCCGGATAACTAAACCTAGTCCGAATGAGTAGGAGACAGAGAGGAAGCAGAAAAGGTGCAGGGGCAGAGGGAAAACAAAATCAGAAGGTGTAGGAGCAGTTGGAAAAACAAAAGCAGAAGACAAAAAGAGAAGGCAAACCTCAAAAAGAAGTTGATCAAAGAAAATTTGATTATCAGTCTTTCCTCGAAGTACTTGATTGAAAATCAGATAAAACTCTTCAATAAGGGGCTATCTTTTTGCCCAAATTCCGAGATGTATTTGACCAACTAAACAATTGATCATTATAAATTATCTTGTGAACTTAAATTAAGGAAGCTCTTCTTAACACATCCTCCTTCGCAAAAGAGAGAAACAAGAGCAAGAAGTAAATCCATGATAACAATACAAGGATTACCTTACCTCAAAACATTGACAGTCTTGGAGAATGAATAAAAGGGAATGAGTGACATGGACACACCTGATGGAATTATGGATGCAACTTTGTGAGAATATGGGTATAGAAACAGGAGAAGGAGGAGACAGTGATCTCAAACCTCAGCTAACTTTTTGTCCACAACTGCCTCCTGGTAATAACATTTATTTTTTTCAATAAATGGTTATTGTAGATCTTAACTAACTATCCCATAAGAATACAACAAAGAAAAGACAAAATATCACCCTTGGAGAAAGAGTGGCTAGTAAAGAACCCAGGGAAGATAAGCAAATCATAATTAAAGCATTTAACAAGGGTGGGGACATTGTTGTTCCGGATCGTGAAAATACTTGATGGAGGCTGCAAAGCAACTAAAAAACAAACAACATTATGAGAAATTAAAAGAAAATCTGTTGAAAACTATAACTTTGGAATGCAATAGAAAATTGCAGGAATGGCACGATCAAGAACTGATTTATTATGAAAAATACAAATATCTAAAGAATGAGCATCCAGTTATACCTACAATCTATTTATTTCCAAAGGTACATAAGAGCCTGCAGAATCCTCCAGGCCACTCAATTGTTAGTTCAATCAATTTTGTATTTGAAAATACCTCCAGGTTCATAGATATGTTTTACCTCCATATTTCACAGCAATGCCATTGTATCTACGTGATTCCATGGCCTTTTTGAACAAGATCCAGAGAATACCTTGAAAAGAGACTTATTTAATGGCTACAACTGAGGAACAGAGATGGCATATAAGCTGTAAAACACTTTCTGCAGGATAGGTCAGATAGGTCAGTCAGCTATTTGGAGCACTCATGCATACTAATTCAAGAGTTTGGATTTCTGCCTTACTCACTATGTTATTATATTCAATGGAAATCCTTATTTACAAAGGAAGGGTACAGCCATGGGGACATCATTTGCCCCAACATATGCCAACCTTTTTATGGGGCACTAGGAATCAGAGGTAATTTGGACAGAAGAAAATCAGTAAATACTGGAAAATGTGAAACTCTGGACCAGGTTTATTGATGACCTTTTTGTTACTCTGGGAATAGGAAACCAAGAGCCTGGAATAATGTATGCTGTTCTTTAATAAGAATAATCTCAATCTGACCTTCACTTATACTATCAGTAGACAAATCATGTTTTAGGATATTGCGGTCCACATAAGAAAAATGTGTATCTGTACTAAAATACATAGGAAAGTGACAGCATGCAACAGTATACTTCATGTAAACACCGAAGATCCTAAGAATATCAAATAGAGCATTCCCCTTGTGGAAATGTTAAGAGCCAGCAGGAATTGCTCAGAAACAATTAATTTTGAAGAAGAAATCAATGAAATGAAGATGAGATTCCTTCCCAGAGGCTGCCCACTTGAGGGCATCCAGAAAGCAATTGAAAGAACAAGAAAAAAAGGGATGAGCTACTAATACCTATGAGAAGAGATCTGCAAGAAGAAAAAACAAATTGTCTATTCTATGCAGCATAAAGAAATCCAACAAATAATCCCAAAAACCTGGAGAGTACTAAAATTAGATGAGACTTTGACAGAAGTGCTAATGGAGCATCCAGACATTACCTATAGAAAGTTAACATCATTAAGAGATCTCCTAACAAGTAGCCATTACCCGCATGAATCTGTGAAAAAGGCGAACAGGTTTTATCAAGTAGGGTTCTGGAAGTGTGTAATGTGTAACACATGTGAACATGGAACTAATAAGACAATTTACAGATTACACAATGGAATACATGAAAAAATCAGAGAACATATCACCAGCAGCACAGACTTTGCAGTATATGTTCTATATTGCCTGTGTGGAAAATACTATGTGGGAAGTACAGTGAACAGAATGCAACTGAGAAAAGTTTACAACATCTCCAGGCAATAAACAAATCCAAGATTTCTTATATCCCATTACAAAACACTTTTGGGATGAGCATGAAGGAGATGCAAAGGGATTACAATACTTTGGTATCAAGCATATAAAGAAGAGTTACAGGGAGGAGATTAGAAACTGATCTTGAGGAGGATGGAGTCAAGAATAATTATATTAATGGGCACAGAAGTACCCACAGGACATAATTTAGATTCTGAACTGCATGTACATCTATGACACTCACTCCAATTTCATACTACACTATTGTCAACTTTGCATGTATAAACATGCATTTAATCTAACTGTGTTACGAAAGTATATATCAGGTTACACCATCTTCCCTACATGTTAAAATTGACATGAGAGATATGTGATTTTTTTATATAGAAAAGTATATGCATAAAGACTCTGAATTGAGAAATGGTCTTATGTGTGTAAATATAATGAAATAACTAGAGATGGTTCCATATAATAATCTAGAACTGTCAATGAAAACACAATAAAGCACAATGGGGGTCATTACAACATTGGCGGTAAAAGCCGCTTACCGCCGTGCAGAAGACCGCCAGCACACCGCCGCGGAATTCCGCCACAGCAATTATGACCCACATCCCGAAATCCAACAAAATTCAGACACCCACACAAGTTCGCCACACCAAAGGTCAGTGATAAACTGGCGAAAATAAAACCTCCACCGTCACGCCAACAGGAATACGCCCATGCTATCACAACCCACGAATCCATGCGGCGGTCTTTCAACTGCGGTATTCCATTGGCGGTACACACCGCCGCGCTCAAAATACACACACTCTTACAAAACACAGCCACATTGGACAATTCAAAATACACACACCTGATACACATACACACACCATTCCCACACACACAATACAATAGAAAACACACACCCACATCACCCACAAACCCCTACGACCAAAAATTCAGAAAGAAGGACAGAGAGAGACAACACCATCCACAAACTAGCAGCCACAGGCACACAACACCATCACCCACACTACTTCCACGCACAAAACACCACACACCACTACATATCACCACACTTATCACCACATACACCACCCCACACATCACCTACACCACCCCATGGCACGGCAAAGACACCCCAGGTTCTCTGAGGAGGAGCTCAGGGTCATGGTGGAGGAAATCGTACGGGTAGAGCCACAACTATTTGGATCACAGGTGCAGCACACCTCCATAGCTAGGAAGATGGAGCTATGGCAAAGAATTGTCGACAGGGTCAATGCAGTGGGACAGCACCCAAGAAATCGGGGCGACATTAGGAAGAGGTGGAACGACCTACGGGGGAAGGTGCGTTCCGTGGTCTCAAGACACAACATCGCAGTACAGCGGACTGGCGGCGGACCCCCACCTCCTCCCCCACAACTAACAACATGGGAGGAGCAGGTCTTGACTATTCTGCATCCTGAGGGCCTCGCAGGAGTCGGTGGAGGAATGGACTCTGGTAAGTCAAATCTTAACTATCAAATCCCCCACCCTACTTGCATGCTATCACAGACCCTCACCCTCGCCCCCTCCCCTATCACTCCTACTCCTCACAAATGTACTAATGACACAAACCACCCATCCCAACACCAGGCCCTGCATGACACAACAAAGCATTGATACCCATCAATAAAGCATGCCCACTGCACATACCCATAACACCCCCCTCAACCATCATCACACAAGCCCCCACACAGGAATGCTAGCACTGGGGTACACGCTCATCCACCCATTGCCCACCATGACACACAGAGATGCAATAATCATGCTTTTATACCCCTGCAGGACCACTACCCAACGTCACCAGACAGGAGGGTCCAGACATCTTCACCCCACCCACAGAAGAGGCCCACAGTGATGACAGCAGCTCTGTCCAGCTGGATCCAGATGACCAGCCCGGACCATCGTGGGCCTCGGGACAGTCGGTTCCCCACACCCAGTCACAGGCCACCACAGACCTTCCACCCTCTGGTAACACCAGCACAGCACCCACCCAGCGGGCCCATACCTCCGTCCCCGGACACGTCAATCAGCTGTGTGTCCACCACTACAGGGAACCCAGGATAACCCACCACCCCAACAACAACAGGGACCTGGGGGCAGTGGTAGTGGGCACACGGTCCAGGGGACGGAGGCACAGGAACACAGGGGAACTGGGAGGGCTGCCGTGTGACATGGGGCGGACAGGCCTAGGGAACCCACTCTCCACGAGGCCCTCTCTTCCATCATGGGAGCATACCACCACTCCCAGGAGACGATGGCAACGGTACTGGCCAAGTTTCAGGAGACCCAGCGGCTGCAGGAGGAACAGTATTTGGGCTTCAGGGAGGAACTCAGAACCATCAGCTCCGCCCTGGGAACCATCGTAGGGGTGCTGAAGGAGATACTTAACACCAGGAGGGACACTGTGGCACTACAAGGGGCCCCTGACACTAGCATGGACGATGAACTGCCCACCACCTGCGCCGGCGCTAGTGGACAGGACGCCTGCCACAGGACCACCACACCAGCACCCCACCCCCTGCAGATGGAGAACCACCCCGCAAACGGTCCCTGAGATCCAGGAACAAGACAGAGCACGATGCCAAGACCCCCGCCAAGAAATGAGACCACCCTGATTGTCATCCTACTGTCCCACTTTGTAACCCTGTCCATATTGGAACTGCCCCAGCTCCACTTCCTATGCTCATATGGGCAATGCACCTGTGAGACTAATAGACTGGGCTCTGCCATGGACATTCCTTCACATCACCCTTCACCATTTTACAACCCCCCTCCAATATTGAGCACTTCAATAAACACCCTTGAACCACAAAACAATCTGGAGTCAGTCTGTGATTTCGAAAATGTGTATTAGCAACAACAGTGACAAAATGCGTTTTCAAATGTAATGCCAACATACCTATGTCACACATCTCAAGTCCATGAGGAATCTAAGCAGATGACACACGTTGTAAACCACACCTGTGAAACCGTAAGGGAAATGTACAACTCAGTTACCATATACTGGGTGAAATCGACAGACAGGATAGAGGTAGAAGTGTGAAAGTAGTTGTAGTAGGCAGGAATGTGTTCTCACCTGTGTGTCACTGGAAATATTGCTGGATAACTGAGTCCCTGTTGTCAATGTCTTCTTCCTCTGCTTCCTCCTCATCACTGTCCACAGGCTCCACAGCTGCCACAACACCGTCATCTGGACCATCCTCCTGCAGAAAAGCCACCTGTCGTCGTGAAGCCAAGTTGTGAAGCATACAGCAGGCCACGATGATCTGGCACACCTACCTTGGTGAGTAGAATAGGGAACCACATGTCATATGGAGGCACCTGAACCTGGCCTTCAGGAGGCCGAAGGTGCGTTCAATCACCCTCCTAGTCTGCCCATGGGCCTCATTGTAGCGTTCCTCTGCCCTGGTCCTGGGATTCCTCACTGGGGTCAGTAGCCATGACAGGTTGGGGTAACCAGAGTCCCCTAATAGCCACACCTGGTGTCTCTGGAGTTGACCCATCACGCTGGAACATAGCATTTACCTGGGAGATGTACTGGTCTGCCAAACATACCATCTGTACATTCATCGAATGATAACTCTTCCGGTTCCTGTACACCTGTTCACTCCTGTGGGGGGGGGGGGGACCAGAGCTACATGGGTCCCATCAATGGCACCTATGATGTTGGGGATATGTCCAAGGGCATAGAAGTCACCTTTAACTGTAGGCAAATCCTCCACCTGAGGGAAAACGATGTAGCTCTGCATGTGTTTCAGCAGGGCAGACAACACTCTGGACAACACGTTGGAAAACATAGGCTGGGACATCTCTGATGCCATGGCCACTGTTGTTTGAAAAGACCCACTTGCAAGGAAATGGAGCATTGATAGCACCTGCACTTGAGGGGGGATCCCTGTGGGATGGCGGATTGCTGACATCAGGTCTGGCTCCAACTGGGCACACAGTTCCTGGATTGTGGCACAGTCAAACCTGTAGGTGATGATCAAATGTCTTTCCTCCATTGTCGACAGGTCCACCAGCGGTCGGTACACCTGAGGATTCCGCCATCTCCTCACATGTCCCAGTGGACGGTGCCTAGGAATGACAACAGCGACCACAGAGTCAAACAACTCAGAGGTATGTGCCCACAGTCTACACAGAGCACCATTCATACACAAAATCTGGCCTGTATTTGTGTTGCGCGACAAGGCCTAGGTCTGTGTGACGCAGTTGGTAATGAGGCCATGTGGGCCCCTGAAATGGCGGCAGCCTGACCTCTAAAGTGGGACAATGGGATGTGAGGTAACTGCGCTGGCGTTGTACACCGTCGCGGTAGGCGGTCGAAGACCGCAGCGCAATGCTGCATTGGTTAACATTGGACCCTATGGGTCCCAGGAGCCAATGACGATGTATGCCGGCGGTGATGGTACGCACCGCCGCCGACATGACCGCCGCCGACGTGAACGCCATTTTCTATTTGTTCAATCACTCGATACCTGATCTTCGACAGGAGAGAACCTACACTGCAAGTGCTGCTGTGACCTTGGTCTGGCAGAGACAATGGCTCGTGCGTCTGGGGAAAGGGCCCCTTCTTTCACTGCAGAGGAGTTGGAGAAGCTCGTGGACGGGGTCCTCCCCCAGTACACGGTACTCTACGGTCCTTCAGACCAACAGGTAAGTACACAGGGAGCACGTTGCATGGGCTATGCCTGTGTGGAGAGGGCTGGTTGTAAGAATGAAGGGGGAACAGTTCTGCGTGCATGAAGGACTGTGAATGCATGTGCCACATGGCAAGGGTAGGGATGTGGGCCACTCACTTCGACGGTGCAGTTGGTAATGACTTCTCTTCTTCCCCTGTACATGTCATGTAGGTCAGCGCCCAGCATAAGAAGGATATTTGGAGTGCCAACGCCAAGGATGTCCGGACCCTGGGGCTCCACCACAGACAGAGCACCCACTGCCGGAAAAGATTGGAGGACATTCGCCGCTGGAGCAAGAAGACGGCGGAGGCTCAGCTGGGGATGGCCTCCCAACGTGGGAGGGGTACCCGTCGCACCATGACCCCCCTGATGTTCCGGACCCTGGCAGTGGCCTACCCTGAGTTGGATGGGCGCTTGAGGGCATCACAGCAGACACAAGGGGGTGAGTACAGTATCATTCAGCGGACTCTGCGCGCAGTGAAGGTGTCTGGGTGGAGGAGGAGGGCTGTGGGTTTCCCTAGGCCAGGGCGAGTTCCGTAGGCTAGGCCCCTCCGTAATGCAGGCCATGTGGCACCCCACCCCACCTCTGTAGAGTGCCAAGTACAGGTATACATGCCCCTGTGTCATCTATGTGTGCAGATGTCGACCATAGCCATGTAGGACATATCCCAGGAATTGCATCTGTAGAGCCCAACAGCACGACGTAGTGCAGGGGGCTGCTGTGTCTGTATTGTCCGCCAATGGTAGCGGTAAGCCATGCACTCAACCTGTCTTTCTTTTTTCTGTCGTCCCCCCCCTTTTTGTGGTCTCCCTGTTCTTGTGTGCATCAGCATCACCAGGCGGAGGTACAGTGGCACCGGAGCATGAAGTAGCTGCATCCCACATGACCATGGAGGGCCACACCACGGACTCGGAACACACCAGTGGGACGGAGGGCGAGGGGAGCTTCACGGCGGGGACAGGGTCAGCAACCAGCGTTTCGGACTCGTCCTCCGATGGGAGCTCCCTTGTGGTGGCGGCAAAATCTGTGCCCCCCACTTCTACAGGTACAGCCGCCACCCCCCCTACCAGCACCGCCCTCCCAGCAGCCCCTCAGCCTTCACCCAGGAGGGTGGGCATCACCTTCGCCCCAGGCACCTCAGCCCCTGCCCCTGTCGCCTCTGCTGCCCTCAGTGAGGAGGCCATTGACCTCCTCAGGTCCCTCACTGTTGGGCAGTCTACCATTTTGAATGCCATCCAGGGTGTAGAAAGGGAATTGCAACACACAAATGCATTCCTGGAGGGCATTCATTCTGGTCAGGCTGCCTTTCATCGAACCCTGCAAACTCTGGCCTCAGCACTGATGACAGCCATTGTCCCTGTGTCTAGCCTCCCCCCTCCAACTTCCTCCACCCAGTCCCAATCCCCTGTACCCCAGCCTATCCCAAGCACACCATCAGACCAGCCTGCACACACCTCACCACACAAGGGAAGCTCAGGCAAACATAAGCACCACACATCCCACAGGCACTCACGCAAGCATCACACACATACAGACACACCAACATCCACTGCCTCCACTGTGTCCCCCTCCTCGTCGTCTCCCTCCTCCCTCCCAGTCTCGTCTACACTCTCACCTGCATGCACTACCACTACAGCCACTACGTCCCGCACCAGCACACCCACCACCCCACCCCGCTCACGTGCAGTCACCACCCCCACTCCCATTTACACGTCCCCTGTGTCCTCTCCCAGTGTGTCTGTGACGCCCCCTCCGAAGATACACAAACGCAGGCACACACCCAGCCAACAGCCATCTACCTCACGACAGCCTCCAGAGCATGCACCTTCACCCAAAGTCACCAAATGTACGCCTCCTACAACCACTACCTCTTCCTCCACTCCCAAACCCCCTCCAGCTACCCGTCCCAGTGTTCCTAAGAAACTTTTCCTGGCCAACCTTGACCTCTTTCCCATCCCCCCCTTCCAACTCATAGGTCCCGTACTAGCACCTCAGCCAAAAATCGCCGGGACCAGTGGTGCCTGTTACAGGTGAGTGCACCGGCCACCAGGCCAGCCAGTGTGGCACGGAGCCACAGCACAGCCTGTCCCCCCCGTGAAGCACCAGAAGTTGGACAGTGCCCGGCAGGAGAGGGGGAAGACTCCAGCCAGCAAAGCCACTCACAAGGGTCCCGGGGGTAGTGTTGACTCAGCTGTGACTCCTCCCAAGGTGGGGAAGGGGCAGAAGAAATCTCCAAAGTCTGGGAGGAGCAGCACGGCGGAGAAGACCGCCATCATCCCCGCTGCCCTGGAGGCCACCGCCAGCTCAATCGTCACTGGCCTGGAGGCCACCGCCAGCCCAATCGTCACTGGCCAGGAGGCCACCGCCGGAGTCACTGCCCAGGAGGCCACCGCCAGAGTCACTGCCCAGGAGGCCAGCCCAATCTTCACTGACCAGGAGGCCACCGCCAGAGTCACTGCCCAGGAGGCCAGCCCAATCGTCACTGGCCAGGAGGCCACTGCCGGAGTCACTGCCCAAGAGGCCACCGCCAGAGTCACTGCCCAGGAGGCCAGCCCAATCTTCACTGACCAGGAGGCCACTGCCAGAGTCACTGCCCAGGAGGCCAGCCCAATCGTCACTGGTCAGGAGGCCACCGCCAGAGTCACTGCCCAGGAGGCCAGCCCAATTGTCACTGGCCAGGAGGCCACCGCCAGAGTCACTGCCCAGGAGGCCAGCCCAATCGTCACTGGCCAGGAAGGCCCCGCAAGCCACAGCCCAGCTGATCCATGAAGGACCGCCAGCCACAGGCCTGCTGGACAATGAAGGACCGCCTTGGCAAGCACCGCTGAACAGGCCAGGGACCGCTGAACAGGGCAAAGACCGCCATGGAATGCACCGCTGAACAGGACAAGCACCACTGAACAGGTCAGAAACTGCCAAGTCAAGCACCGCTGAACAGGGCAAAGACCGCCATGGAATGCACCGCTGAACAGGGCAAGCACTGCTGAACAGGTCGGAAACTGCCAAGTCAAGCACCGCTGAACAGGGCAAAGACCGCCATGGAATGCACCGCTGAACAGGGCAAGCACCGCTGAACAGGGCAAGCACCGCTGAACAGGTCAGAAACTGCCAACTCAAGCACTGCCGAACAGGGCAAAGACCACCAAGGCGAGCACCGCTAGCCCATAAGCGGCAGGGGCAGTGACGCAACTGGGACCGCCACGGGGTGAGTGCTGCACTCTGGGCACCAGTCCCCCTCCAGAACCAGTGGAGACATGCATCCACTCTGTCTGTCCTGCACAGGATGAAGCACTCTGGGCACCAGCCCCCCTCCAGAACCAGTGGAGACATGCATCCACTCCGTCTGTCCTGTACAGGATGAAGCACTCTGGGCACCAGTCCCCCTCCAGAACCAGTGGAGACTGTTATCCAATTGAGAGACTGTGGCTTTGCACTCCCCAGGATGGTACAGTGGGCAAGCCACCCACTGTAGAGACTTGAGAGACTGTGGCTTTGCACTCCCCAGGATGGTACAGTGGGCAAGCCACCTACTGTAGAGACTTGAGAGACTGTGGCTTTGCACTCACCAGGATGGTCCAGTGGGCAAGCCACCCACTGTATAGACTTGAGAGACTGTGGCTTTGCACTCCCCAGGATGGTACAGTGGGCAAGCCACCCACTGGAGAGACTTGAGAGACTGTGGCTTTGCACTCCCCAGGATGGTACAGTGGGCAAACCACCCACTGGAGAGACTTGAGAGACTGTGGCTTTGCACTCCCCAGGATGGTACAGTGGGCAAGCCACCCACTGTAGAGACTTGAGAGACTGTGGCTTTGCACTCCCCAGGATGGTACAGTGGGCAAACCACCCACTGTAGAGACTTGAGAGACTGTGGCTTTGCTCTCCCCAGGATACATCAATGGGCATGGAGCCCCCTCGTGGATCTGGCGTGGTGCACTCATCCGGCTGAGGTGCCCCTCCTTCTCTTCCCCCTGAGGTGCCTGTTGTATTTCTATCTGATGCCCCTGCAGTGTTCTCTCCGTTTTGATCAGGTATCTAGTGTGGGCCTCGCCCATGCATTTTGGGCCCAGTGGTCCACAGACAATGAATGGTGCATTACCTGCACTACTAATCGTTGTGTATATTTTGTTTAATGTCTATATATATATGTATATATTTGGTTACTGTATTTTGATATATTACAATGGTTCAACTCATTTCCTTTTGTCTTTGCATTCTTTCGGGGGGGTTGGGGGTTATTACTGTAATGTTTGGATATGCATTGGTGTGTTTGTTGTAGTGGGTGAGGGTCGGGGTGGAGGTTGTGATGTTGGTTGTGTGTGTCCCAGTGTTTTTCCCTCCCACTCCCCTATGTCGTAGGTGCAGTACTCACCGTGATCTTCGCCGCCGGCGTTGTTGATCCTCATATAGGAGCAGGAAGACTATCGCAGGGAGAATATGGAGTTCCGGCTCCATGGTGTCGTCGTTCCTCGTGGGGTGTGTAGAGGTGAGCGTTTTCCCTTTGAAATGGCTGTTTCCGCCGTGTTTTTATCCGTGGTGAATCCGCTCCGGAAAAGGTGGCGGATTGCCTGTTGTGATACTACGGGCGGTACATTGTCCTCCGCCTGTCTGTTGGCAGTGATCGCCGCGCTGTTTGTCTGTACTGCCGTGGCGGTCGGAGTGTTAAAGTGGCTGTCTTTGTTGGTGGTTTCTGCCACGGTCATAATTCAACATTTTTTACCGCCGGCCTGTTGGCGGTTTTACCGCCGCTTTAACACCGACCGCCAGGGTTGTAATCACCACCAATGTATTTTGTACATCATTTGAATATTAATTGCTTTTGCACTTTAAGGATTGCATTTGCACATTGTCCGTCAATTGCATTTGCACTTTAAATATAGTACCTCTGCATATAGAAACACACTGTGTACATCATAGCAAAATACTGAATAGAAAATCTATTGCATTTGCACTTTAGGAACTGATTATTTTCTGCATGTGTACTTTATATATTCTGTTTTTGCACATGGTGTGATTATTGCATTTTAATTTTAAACATATAATTTTTGCACATATAAATGTTGACAGTGGCTAATATAAGGATATTTTAGACCACTTGTTCCTTCTTGCCTCTTTTCATTGCCTGAAAACAATTTTCAACATCTTTCTATTATTCTGTTGATTCACATTGCACTGCCACTTTAGCCACAACTTTGTTGCACACTTTCAATGCTTATAATGAACAGCTTTTCCCTTGTTTTCTCCTTCTCACAATATTGGAAGTTAACATTTTTTAGAATTTACATCTTATTGAAAAGATTCTTGTAGATGAACTCTGTAACATAAAATAATGCAGTTTTTTTTTTTTTTTAAGTTTGAAATAGAGTATTGCACAATGATTTATGTTGCAATATTTGCCTAATTTAAAATAGTGTACTTTACAGTGACTTATGTTGAAGTATATTGTTTTAATTCACCGGCCAACACAAATGGTGAAAAAGTGTTAAAAAACAAGAATACATTTAGCCATCTCATGAATTACTGTTAGTAGTCATCTGCATGAATTTGCATGGAAAATAATTAATTATGTAATTTACGGACATAAAGAATGCAAAAACAATCTACTTTAACCGGTTCTGTGCCTTGGACGAGATGATCTCGTCCAAGGCTACAGTTCCCCTGTGCCTTGGACGAGATCATCTCGTCCTAGGCACAGGGGAACTTGGGCGCACCCCCCCGTGCACCCCCCTTCCCCCAGGCGGGGATGGAAGGGGAAGACCTTCCCCTTCCACCCCCGCCCCCCCACGGCAATCCAATGACGTCAGCGCGCGCACAGCACGCTGACATCATCTAGTGTTGCTGGCGCTCTGGAAGCAAATGGCTTCGGAGCAGGAGCTCAAAGGTGAGCCCTCTCCGTTTTTGGGGGGCGGGGGGGTTGAGAAAACAGACACGGTGGGAAAGGAAAGCAGGAATCTCCACTAGCCACCAGGGATTTTCTTTTTGCCTAAATTTGGGGGCGACCCCTTGGGCAAGGGTCGCCCCCCCCGGGGGCAATTTTTATTTGTATTTCGCCCCCCCCTGGGGGCAGATCCACCGTTTTTTCGGCGGATCTGCCCCCGGGGGGGGGGGCGAAAACCACTAGACACCAGGGATATCTTTGTTTATGTGTGTTTTTGGGGGCGACCCCTTGGGCAAGGGTCGCCCCCCCCTGGGGGCAATTTTTATTTGTATTTCGCCCCCCCCGGGGGCAGATCAGCCGATTTTTGGGCTGATCTGCCCCCGGGGGGGGGTGAAAACCACTAGACGCCAGGGATTTTGTTTTTATTGTTTATTTTGGGGGCAACTCCTGTGGCAAGGGTCGCTCCCCTCGGGAGCTTTTTTTTTCCTGTTTCGGCCCCCCCCCCCCCGATGGCAGACCAGCCATTTTTTGGACGATCTGGCCCTGGGGGGGGGGGTGGAAGCACACTAGGTGCCAGGGATTGTGTTTGGTGTGTGTTTGGGGGCACCCCTTGGGCAACGGTCGCCCCCCTAAGGTGGGGAAAATTTGTACTGCCATCTCTGCCTGTAATTTTGTAGGGCCATCTGCCCCCAAGGAGGCAGAGACCACCAATACGGCAGGGATTTTTTTGTTTTGTGTTGTGCTGGGGGTGCCCCCTTGGGGAAGGGTCGCCCCCTGAAAGGGGGCACAGAGGTGTTTCCCATTTCTGCCCCCTTGGGGTCAGATTGACCAATTCTTTTACGCCCATCTACCCCGAGGGGGGCAGGATCCACTTAGGTACCAGGGACAACTTCTAAGTTCTTGGTGGTGGGGTGTTTGTCAACTGGCAAAGTATTTGTATTTGTGATTATAACAATTTATTTCTTCTTTTTCTTCTAGTTCAACGCTTTTGCTTCCTTTGCTGTGGATCTTTGCGGTTTTGGCAGTAGTTGTCCTGTGGTTTGCATAGTTGCATGTTTTAGGTAAGTGAACGCAATTTACTCCAAAGGAGTATTGTTGACATGTTTGTAGGTGGTGTACTAAATGCAGTATTGTGTGTTTGACATTGTCCTTAGATTTGAGCACAGTGGTGTTTGTGTTGTCATATGTCTAAATTGCTTTTTTCTTTTTTCTTTTTAGTTGGATATCATTGGTGATTGCTGTCTGTGCAGAGTAGTTGCTTGGTGAGTAGCTATTTCAGGCAACTGTGTGGTATAGTTTTTTGTAGTACATAACTCTTTGTGATAAAGCTACACTTTGTTTATTACTTATTTTAGTGCTAGTTGTTGTTGGCAATCCATTTGTTGTTAGGATCATGGCTAGCCGCAAAGTGACCGCTCAGCAGGTTGTTCGCATGCTCTTTGAGTCGTCTTCAGACCATGATTACGACACTGACTCTGCATCTGAGGCAGAGGAGGAAGCAGGAGATTCTGGAAGTGAGTTTTCTGTCCGAGAGTATTCTTCTGATGAGGAAGCTACTCTCAGTGCAGATGAAGGGCCTGTGTTAGAGGAGGACATTGATGTGCCAAGAGTGCAGCAGCCTGGGGCTGCAGGGTTTCCCATTGGAAGACCTGACACCTGGATTGCCCCAAACATGGAGCAGCCACAGTTACCTGCATTTACAGGTCTCCCAGGGTGTAGAGTTAATACAGAAAACTTTCTGCCTGTCCATTTCTTTCACTTGTTTATGGACGATGTATTTTTGGAAGAGATTGTGGAGCAGACAAATGTGTATGCAGAGCAATATTTGCGGGACAACGCTGCCAGACTTAAGCCTCAGTCTAGAGCTACTCATTGGGTTCCCACATATCTGGAAGAGATGAAAAGGTTTTTAGGTTTGTCTTTTTTGATGGGGTTGATCAGGAAGCCGTCACTGGCTTCTTATTGGTCTACTAGTCCCTTGATGGCAACTGCTATATTTCCTGCAACTATGACACGTAATCGGTATTTGCTTCTTCTTCGTATGCTGCATTTTGTAGACAATGCTTTAGCCTTGCCACGAGATCACCCTGATTGTGACCGCCTTTTTAAGATTAGGCCTGTCCTTGATCATTTTGTGGATCGGTTTTCAGAGGTCTATGTCCCAGGCAAAGAGATAAGTGTGGACGAGTCTTTGGTCCTTTTCAAGGGGCGTTTAGTTTTTAAGCAGTACATTCCTAGTAAGAGGGCACGGTATGGGATTAAATTGTATCTGCTGTCAGAAAGCAGTACAGGATATGTGTATAATTTCCGGGTCTACACTGGTAGGGATTCCAGTATTGACCCTCCTGGTTGTCCGGCCACTTTTGGAGTTAGCAAAAAAATTGTGTGGAAACTTGCCAGACGGCTGTTTAACAAAGGTCACCATTTGTACGTAGATAATTTCTACACTGGAGTGCAGTTGTTCAAGGAGTTGTTTAGGGTGGACACTGTTGCTTGTGGCACAACCCGTTCTAACCGGAAAGGCTATCCAAGGGAGCTTGTCTGTAAAAAACTTGAGAGGGGACAGTGCAGTGCCTTGCGGAATAATGAGCTGCTAGCTCTGAAATTTTCAGACAGGAGGGATGTGTACATGCTATCGACCATCCATGATGAGAGTACTTCCCCTGTGGCTGTTTGGGGTCAGGTTGCGGAAGTGCGCAAACCTGCATGCATTTTGGACTACAATAGGCACATGGGTGGTGTTGATAGAGTAGATCAGAGGTTAGAACCTTACACTGCTCTTCGTAAGTCATATGTGTGGTATAAAAAGTTGGCCCTACATTTATTTCATTTGGCAACTTTGAATGCCTTTATTGTATACAAGGATTGTTCACCCGAGTCAAGGATGACATTTGTTAAATTTCAGGAGTCGGTGATAGAAAGCCTTATTGTGGTGGAACCGTTAAGAGTTCCTAGAGTAGAAGTGGTGGAGGATGTGGCTAGATTGAAAGATCGGCACTTTCCAGATCACATTCCTCCCACTCCCAAAAAAGACATGCCCACAAAGAAATGTAGAGTATGTGCCCAGAGATTAATCCGGAGGGAGAGCCAGATGTACTGCCCCGAATGCCCTTCAAAGCCTGAGCTGTGTGTTCCCGGCTGTTACAGAAGTTACCATACCCCAAAAAAAATCTGGGAAATACCTTGAGCGTAAGCTGTCTGTTTTATATTTTCATATGTTTCACGGTTGGCATCTGTTGTGTATTTAGTTAGAGCTTTTGTGTTTGTAGTTTTGTGCTTATTTTATAATTAGTAGTTTCTTTGTTGTTTATAAATTAAAAAAAGTGATTGCGGTGTGCGTGGGGTGGCGCTTGGCTGGCGGTGTGCGTGGGGTGGCGCTTGGCTGGCGGTGTGCGTGGGGTGGCGCTTGGCTGGCGGTGCCAGCCGAACGGCAGTCCACACTCCCATCAGCTGGTGTGATTCTTGTATCAGGCATGTGGGCGTATGTAAGTGATGGGCCCTTGAGTGGCGCGGTCTGTCGATGTGAGTGTTGTAATGTGCTGGGCCCGTGGCTGGCGGTGTGAATGGTCTTGTGCGTGTCATGTATGAAAGGTGTGTGAATGGCCTGTAAAGCGGTTGGTGCCTTGTCGCGGCTTTACAGCTCACGAGCTGTGAGTCATTGGTTCACTTTTTTGCCTTTCAGTTATTAGCAGTGCATTTCATTTTTGTGAAATCTCTTGTTAATAAAATTTGATCCACTGAACCATCACTCACCCTCGTGCCAAATCCAACCAGTATGTGTTGTAAAAAAAGACAAAACCTGCTCCGCTGTAATCAGGCGTCGCAGCATACCTGTAACACGCTAGGTGCCTCGGGTGGGACCCCGATGATGAAGCATGCCACCAACTTGGTTGGTGGGTGAGGGGTCTTCTTCACATAACCTAAGTGTGTTTCTTTTCACAATTTTAGTGTTTGGCACATCACGGACGTATGTGCACACATCAAAGTGATATATTCCAAAAATGCCTGTGTTTGGGGGGGGAGGGCCCACCTATGTTTTTGGTCCAGGGTGCGGCTGTCATGTAGGGAAACCTACAAAACCCAGAAACTTTTTAAAAATAGGCACCCCAAGGAGTCCAGGGAGGTGTGGCTTGCGTGGCTCCCCCAACTATCCCTTCTATCCCTTCAGGTTTTGGGCCTTATTCTGTTGCAGGCACCTGGCCCACCCACACACGTGAGGTATCATTTTTATCGGGAGACTTGGGGGAACGCTGGGTGGAAGGAAATTTGTGGCTCCTCTCAGATTCCAGAACTTTCTGCCACAGAAATGTGAGGAACATGTGTTTTTTTAGCCACATTTTGAGGTTTGCAAAGGATTCTGGGTAACAGAACCTGGTCCGAGCCCCGCAAGTCACCACATCTTGGATTCCCCTAGGTCTCTAGTTTTCAGAAATGCACAGGTTTGGTAGGTTTCCCTAGGTGCCGGGTGAGCTACAGGCCAAAATCCACAGGTAGGCACTGTTTTCTTTCAAAAAATGGGATGTGTCCACGTTGCGTTTTGGGGCGTTTCCTGTTGCGGGCACTAGGCCTACCCACGCAAGTGAGGTATCATTTTTATCGGGAGACTTGGGGGAACGCCGGGTGGAAGGAAATTTGTAGCTCCTTTTAGATTCCAGAACTTTCTGCCACAAAAATGTGAGGAGCATGTGTTTTTTTAGCCAAATTTTGAGGTTTGCAAAGGATTCTGGGTAACAGAACCTGGTCCGAGCCCCGCAAGTCACCCCTCCTTGGATTCCCCTAGGTCTCTAGTTGTCAGAAATGCACAGGTTTGGTAGGTTTCCCTAGGTGCCGGCTGAGCTAGAGGCCAAAATCTACAGGTAGGCACTTCGCAAAAAATACCTCTGTTTTCTCCCAAAATTTAGGATGTGTCCACGTTGCGCTTTGGGGTGTTTCCTGTTGCCGGCGCTAGGCCTACCCACGCAAGTAAGGTATCATTTTTATCGGGAGACTTGGGGGAACGCTGGGTGGAAGGAAATTTGTAGCTCCTCTCAGATTCCAGAACTTTCTGCCACAGAAATGTGAGGAACATGTGTTTTTTTAGCCAAATTTTGAGGTTTGCAAAGGATTCTGGGTAACAGAACCTGGTCCGAGCCCCGCAAGTCACCCCTCCTTGGATTCCCCTAGGTCTCTAGTTTTCAGAAATGCACAGGTTTGGTAGGTTTCCCTAGGTGCCGGCTGAGCTAGAGGCCAAAATCTACAGGTAGGCACTTCGCAAAAAACACCTCTGTTTTTTTCCAAAATTTAGGATGTGTCCACGTTGCGCTTCGGGGTGTTTCCTGTCGCCGGCGCTAGGCCTACCCACGCAAGTGAGGTATCATTTTTATCAGGAGACTTGGGGGAACGCTGGGTGGAAGGAAATTTGTAGCTCCTCTCAGATTCCAGAACTTTCTGCCACAGAAATGTGAGGAACATGTGTTTTTTTAGCCAAATTTTGAGGTTTGCAAAGGATTCTGGGTAACAGAACCTGGTCCGAGCCCCACAAGTCACCCCTCCTTGGATTCCCCTAGGTCTCTAGTTTTCAGAAATGCACAGGTTTGGTAGGTTTCCCTAGGTGCCGGCTGAGCTAGAGGCCAAAATCTACATGTAGGCACTTCGCAAAAAACACCTCTGTTTTTTTCCAAAATTTAGGATGTGTCCACGTTGCGCTTTGGGGTGTTTCCTGTCGCCGGCGCTAGGCCTACCCACGCAAGTGAGGTATCATTTTTATCGGGAGACTTAGGGGAACGCTGGGTGGAAGGAAATTTGTAGCTCCTTTCAGATTCCAGAACTTTCTGCCACAGAAATGTGAGGAACATGTGTTTTTTTAGCCAACTTTTGAGGTTTGCAAAGGACTCTGGGTAACAGAACCTGGTCCGAGCCCCACAAGTCACCCCTCCTTGGATTCCCCTAGGTCTCTAGTTTTCAGAAATGCACAGGTTTGGTAGGTTTCCCTAGGTGCCGGCTGAGCTAGAGGCCAAAATCTACATGTAGGCACTTCGCAAAAAACACCTCTGTTTTTTTCCAAAATTTAGGATGTGTCCACGTTGCGCTTTGGGGTGTTTCCTGTCGCCGGCGCTAGGCCTAACCACGCAAATGAGGTATCATTTTTATCGGGAGACTTGGGGGAACGCTGGGTGGAAGGAAATTTGTAGCTCCTCTCAGATTCCAGAACTTTCTGCCACAGAAATGTGAGGAACATGTGTTTTTTTAGCCAAATTTTGAGGTTTGCAAAGGATTCTGGGTAACAGAACCTGGTCCGAGCCCCGCAAGTCACCCCTCGTTGGATTCCCCTAGGTCTCTAGTTTTCAGAAATGCACAGGTTTGGTAGGTTTCCCTAGGTGCCGGCTGAGCTAGAGGCCAAAATCTACAGGTAGGCACTTCGCAAAAAACACCTCTGTTTTCTCCCAAAATTTTGGATGTGTCCACGTTGCGCTTTGGGGTGTTTCCTGTCACCGGCGCTAGGCCTACCCACGCAAATGAGGTATAATTTTTATCGGGAGACTTGGGGGAACGCTGGGTGGAAGGAAATTTGTAGCTCCTTTCAGATTCCAGAACTTTCTGCCACAGAAATGTGAGGAACATGTGTTTTTTTAGCCAAATTTTGAGGTTTGCAAAGGATTCTGGGTAACAGAACCTGGTCCGAGCCCCGCAAGTCACCCCTCCTTGGATTCCCCTACGTCTCTAGTTTTCAGAAATGCACAGGTTTGGTAGGTTTCCCTAGGTGCCGGCTGAGCTAGAGGCCAAAATCTACAGGTAGGCACTTCGCAAAAAACACCTCTGTTTTCTCCCAAAATTTTGGATGTGTCCACGTTGCGCTTTGGGGCGTTTCCTGTCGCGGGCGCTAGGCCTACCCATGCAAGTGAGGTATCATTTTTATCGGGAGACTTGGGGGAACGCTGGGTGGAAGGAAATTTGTAGCTCCTTTCAGATTCCAGAACTTTCTGCCACAGAAATGTGAGGAACATGTGTTTTTTTAGCCAAATTTTGAGGTTTGCAAAGGATTCTGGGTAACAGAACCTGGTCCGAGCCCCACAAGTCACCCCTCCTTGGATTCCCCTAGGTCTCTAGTTTTCAGAAATGCACAGGTTTGGTAGGTTTCCCTAGGTGCCGGCTGAGCTAGAGGCCAAAATCTACATGTAGGCACTTCGCAAAAAACACCTCTGTTTTTTTCCAAAATTTAGGATGTGTCCACGTTGCGCTTTGGGGTGTTTCCTGTCGCCGGCGCTAGGCCTACCCACGCAAGTGAGGTATCATTTTTATCGGGAGACTTAGGGGAACGCTGGGTGGAAGGAAATTTGTAGCTCCTTTCAGATTCCAGAACTTTCTGCCACAGAAATGTGAGGAACATGTGTTTTTTTAGCCAACTTTTGAGGTTTGCAAAGGATTCTGGGTAACAGAACCTGGTCCGAGCCCCACAAGTCACCCCTCCTTGGATTCCCCTAGGTCTCTAGTTTTCAGAAATGCACAGGTTTGGTAGGTTTCCCTAGGTGCCGGCTGAGCTAGAGGCCAAAATCTACATGTAGGCACTTCGCAAAAAACACCTCTGTTTTTTTCCAAAATTTAGGATGTGTCCACGTTGCGCTTTGGGGTGTTTCCTGTCACCGGCGCTAGGCCTAACCACGCAAATGAGGTATCATTTTTATCGGGAGACTTGGGGGAACGCTGGGTGGAAGGAAATTTGTAGCTCCTCTCAGATTCCAGAACTTTCTGCCACAGAAATGTGAGGAACATGTGTTTTTTTAGCCAAATTTTGAGGTTTGCAAAGGATTCTGGGTAACAGAACCTGGTCCGAGCCCCGCAAGTCACCCCTCGTTGGATTCCCCTAGGTCTCTAGTTTTCAGAAATGCACAGGTTTGGTAGGTTTCCCTAGGTGCCGGCTGAGCTAGAGGCCAAAATCTACAGGTAGGCACTTCGCAAAAAACACCTCTGTTTTCTCCCAAAATTTTGGATGTGTCCACGTTGCGCTTTGGGGTGTTTCCTGTCACCGGCGCTAGGCCTACCCACGCAAATGAGGTATAATTTTTATCGGGAGACTTGGGGGAACGCTGGGTGGAAGGAAATTTGTAGCTCCTTTCAGATTCCAGAACTTTCTGCCACAGAAATGTGAGGAACATGTGTTTTTTTAGCCAAATTTTGAGGTTTGCAAAGGATTCTGGGTAACAGAACCTGGTCCGAGCCCCGCAAGTCACCCCTCCTTGGATTCCCCTACGTCTCTAGTTTTCAGAAATGCACAGGTTTGGTAGGTTTCCCTAGGTGCCGGCTGAGCTAGAGGCCAAAATCTACAGGTAGGCACTTCGCAAAAAACACCTCTGTTTTCTCCCAAAATTTTGGATGTGTCCACGTTGCGCTTTGGGGCGTTTCCTGTCGCGGGCGCTAGGCCTACCCATGCAAGTGAGGTATCATTTTTATCGGGAAACTTGGGGGAACGCTGGGTGGAAGGAAATTTGTAGCTCCTTTCAGATTCCAGAACTTTCTGCCACAGAAATGTGAGGAACATGTGTTTTTTTAGCCAAATTTTGAGGTTTGCAAAGGATTCTGGGTAACAGAACCTGGTCCGAGCCCCGCAAGTCACCCCTCCTTGGATTCCCCTACGTCTCTAGTTTTCAGAAATGCACAGGTTTGGTAGGTTTCCCTAGGTGCCGGCTGAGCTAGAGGCCAAAATCTACAGGTAGGCACTTCGCAAAAAACACCTCTGTTTTCTCCCAAAATTTAGGATGTGTCCACGTTGCGCTTTGGGGCGTTTCCTGTCGCCGGCGCTAGGCCTACCCACGCAAATGAGGTATAATTTTTATCGGGAGACTTGGGGGAACGCTGGGTGGAAGGAAATTTGTAGCTCCTCTCAGATTCCAGAACTTTCTGCCACAGAAATGTGAGAAACATGTGTTTTTTTAGCCAAATTTTGAGGTTTGCAAAGGATTCTGGGTAACAGAACCTGGTCCGAGCCCCGCAAGTCACCCCTCGTTGGATTCCCCTAGGTCTCTAGTTTTCAGAAATGCACAGGTTTGGTAGGTTTCCCTAGGTGCCGGCTGAGCTAGAGGCCAAAATCTACAGGTAGGCACTTCGCAAAAAACACCTCTGTTTTCTCCCAAAATTTTGGATGTGTCCATGTTGCGCTTTGGGGTGTTTCCTGTCGCCGGCGCTAGGCCTACCACGCAAATGAGGTATAATTTTTATCGAGAGACTTGGGGGAACGCTGGGTGGAAGGAAATTTGTAGCTCCTCTCAGATTCCAGAACTTTCTGCCACAGAAATGTGAGGAACATGTGTTTTTTTAGCCAAATTTTGAGGTTTGCAAAGGATTCTGGGTAACAGAACCTGGTCCGAACCCCGCAAGTCACCCCTCCTTGGATTCCCCTAGGTCTCTAGTTTTCAGAAATGCACAGGTTTGGTAGGTTTCCCTAGGTGCCAGGTGAGCTAGAGGCCAAAATCTACAGGTAGGCACTTCGCAAAAAACACCTCTGTTTTCTCCCAAAATTTAGGATGTGTCCACGTTGCGCTTTGGGGTGTTTCCTGTCGCCGGCGCTAGGCCTAACCACGCAAATGAGGTATCATTTTTATCGGGAGACTTGGGGGAACGCTGGGTGGAAGGAAATTTGTAGCTCCTCTCAGATTCCAGAACTTTCTGCCACAGAAATGTGAGGAACATGTGTTTTTTTAGCCAAATTTTGAGGTTTGCAAAGGATTCTGGGTAACAGAACCTGGTCCGAGCCCCGCAAGTCACCCCTCGTTGGATTCCCCTAGGTCTCTAGTTTTCAGAAATGCACAGGTTTGGTAGGTTTCCCTAGGTGCCGGCTGAGCTAGAGGCCAAAATCTACAGGTAGGCACTTCGCAAAAAACACCTCTGTTTTCTCCCAAAATTTTGGATGTGTCCACGTTGCGCTTTGGGGTGTTTCCTGTCACCGGCGCTAGGCCTACCCACGCAAATGAGGTATAATTTTTATCGGGAGACTTGGGGGAACGCTGGGTGGAAGGAAATTTGTAGCTCCTTTCAGATTCCAGAACTTTCTGCCACAGAAATGTGAGGAACATGTGTTTTTTTAGCCAAATTTTGAGGTTTGCAAAGGATTCTGGGTAACAGAACCTGGTCCGAGCCCCGCAAGTCACCCCTCCTTGGATTCCCCTACGTCTCTAGTTTTCAGAAATGCACAGGTTTGGTAGGTTTCCCTAGGTGCCGGCTGAGCTAGAGGCCAAAATCTACAGGTAGGCACTTCGCAAAAAACACCTCTGTTTTCTCCCAAAATTTTGGATGTGTCCACGTTGCGCTTTGGGGCGTTTCCTGTCGCGGGCGCTAGGCCTACCCATGCAAGTGAGGTATCATTTTTATCGGGAGACTTGGGGGAACGCTGGGTGGAAGGAAATTTGTAGCTCCTTTCAGATTCCAGAACTTTCTGCCACAGAAATGTGAGGAACATGTGTTTTTTTAGCCAAATTTTGAGGTTTGCAAAGGATTCTGGGTAACAGAACCTGGTCCGAGCCCCGCAAGTCACCCCTCCTTGGATTCCCCTACGTCTCTAGTTTTCAGAAATGCACAGGTTTGGTAGGTTTCCCTAGGTGCCGGCTGAGCTAGAGGCCAAAATCTACAGGTAGGCACTTCGCAAAAAACACCTCTGTTTTCTCCCAAAATTTAGGATGTGTCCACGTTGCGCTTTGGGGTGTTTCCTGTCGCCGGCGCTAGGCCTACCCACGCAAATGAGGTATAATTTTTATCGGGAGACTTGGGGGAACGCTGGGTGGAAGGAAATTTGTAGCTCCTCTCAGATTCCAGAACTTTCTGCCACAGAAATGTGAGAAACATGTGTTTTTTTAGCCAAATTTTGAGGTTTGCAAAGGATTCTGGGTAACAGAACCTGGTCCGAGCCCCGCAAGTCACCCCTCGTTGGATTCCCCTAGGTCTCTAGTTTTCAGAAATGCACAGGTTTGGTAGGTTTCCCTAGGTGCCGGCTGAGCTAGAGGCCAAAATCTACAGGTAGGCACTTCGCAAAAAACACCTCTGTTTTCTCCCAAAATTTTGGATGTGTCCATGTTGCGCTTTGGGGTGTTTCCTGTCGCCGGCGCTAGGCCTACCCACGCAAATGAGGTATAATTTTTATCGGGAGACTTGGGGGAACGCTGGGTGGAAGGAAATTTGTAGCTCCTCTCAGATTCCAGAACTTTCTGCCACAGAAATGTGAGGAACATGTGTTTTTTTAGCCAAATTTGGAGGTTTGCAAAGGATTCTGGGTAACAGAACCTGGTCCGAGCCCTCCTTGGATTCCCCTAGGTCTCTAGTTTTCAGAAATGCACAGGTTTGGTAGGTTTCCCTAGGTGCCGGCTGAGCTAGAGGCCAAAATCTACAGGTAGGCACTTCGCAAAAAACACCTCTGTTTTCTCCCAAAATTTAGGATGTGTCCACGTTGCGCTTTGGGGTGTTTCCTGTCGCCGGCGCTAGGCCTACCCACGCAAATGAGGTATCATTTTTATCGGGAGACTTGGGGGAACGCTGGGTGGAAGGAAATTTGTAGCTCCTCTCAGATTCCAAAACTTTCTGCCACAGAAATGTGAGGAACATGTGTTTTTTTAGCCAAATTTTGAGGTTTGCAAAGGATTCTGGGTAACAGAACCTGGTCCGAGCCCCGCAAGTCACCCCTCGTTGGATTCCCCTAGGTCTCCAGTTTTCAGAAATGCACAGGTTTGGTAGGTTTCCCTAGGTGCCGGCTGAGCTAGAGGCCAAAATCTACAGGTAGGCACTTCGCAAAAAACACCTCTGTTTTCTCCCAAAATTTTGGATGTGTCCACGTTGCGCTTTGGGGTGTTTCCTGTCGCCGGCGCTAGGCCTACCCACGCAAATGAGGTATAATTTTTATCGGGAGACTTGGGGGAACGCTGGGTGGAAGGAAATTTGTAGGTCCTCTCAGATTCCAGAACTTTCTGCCACAGAAATGTGAGGAAGATGTGTTTTTTTAGCCAAATTTTGAGGTTTGCAAAGGATTCTGGGTAACAGAACCTGGTCCGAGCCCCGCAAGTCACCCCTCCTTGGATTCCCCTAGGTCTCTAGTTTTCAGAAATGCACAGGTTTGGTAGGTTTCCCTAGGTGCCGGCTGAGCTAGAGGCCAAAATCTACAGGTAGGCACTTCGCAAAAAACACCTCTGTTTTCTCCCAAAATTTTGGATGTGTCCACGTTGCGCTTTGGGGCGTTTCCTGTCGCGGGCGCTAGGCCTACCCATGCAAGTGAGGTATCATTTTTATCGGGAGACTTGGGGGAACGCTGGGTGGAAGGAAATTTGTAGCTCCTTTCAGATTCCAGAACTTTCTGCCACAGAAATATGAGGAACATGTGTTTTTTTAGCCAAATTTTGAGGTTTGCAAAGGATTCTGGGTAACAGAACCTGGTCCGAGCCCCGCAAGTCACCCCTCCTTGGATTCCCCTACGTCTCTAGTTTTCAGAAATGCACAGGTTTGGTAAGTTTCCCTAGGTGCCGGCTGAGCTAGAGGCCAAAATCTACAGGTAGGCACTTCGCAAAAAACACCTCTGTTTTCTGCCAAAATTTAGGATGTGTCCACGTTGCGCTTTGGGGTGTTTCCTGTCGCCGGCGCTAGGCCTACCCACGCAAATGAGGTATCATTTTTATCGGGAGACTTGGGGGAACGCTGGGTGGAAGGAAATTTGTAGCTCCTCTCAGATTCCAGAACTTTCTGCCACAGAAATGTGAGAAACATGTGTTTTTTAGCCAAATTTTGAGGTTTGCAAAGGATTCTGGGTAACAGAACCTGGTCCGAGCCCCGCAAGTCACCCCTCGTTGGATTCCCCTAGGTCTCTAGTTTTCAGAAATGCACAGGTTTGGTAGGTTTCCCTAGGTGCCGGCTGAGCTAGAGGCCAAAATCTACAGGTAGGCACTTCGCAAAAAACACCTCTGTTTTCTCCCAAAATTTTGGATGTGTCCATGTTGCGCTTTGGGGTGTTTCCTGTCGCGGGCGCTAGGCCTATCCACACAAGTGAGGTATCATTTTTATCGGGAGACTTGGGGGAACATAGATTAGCAAAACAAGTGCTATTGCCCCTTGTCTTTCTGTACATTTTTTCCTTCCAAATATATGAGAGTGTGTAAAAAAGACATCTATTTGAGAAATTCCCTATAATTCACATGCTTGTATGGTCACCCCGGAATTCAGAGATGTGCAAATAACCACTGCTCCTCAGCACCTTATCTTGTGCCCTTTTTGGAAATGCAAAGGTTTTCTTGATAGCAATTTTTTACTCTTTATATTTCAGCAAATGAATTGCTGTATACCCGGTATAGAATGAAAACGCACTGCAGGGTGCAGCTCATTTATTGGCTCTGGGTTCCTCGGGTTCTTGATGAACCTACAAGCCCTATATATCCTCGCAACCAGAGGAGTCCAGCAGACGTAACGGTATATTGCTTTCCATAATCTGACATTGCAGGGAAAAGTTACAGAGTAAAACGTAGAGAAAAATTGATGTTTTTTTCACCTCAATTTCAATATGTTTCTTTTTCAGCTGTTATTTTCTGTAGGAAACCCTTGTAGGATCTACACAAATGACCCCTTGCTGAATTCAGAATTTTGTCTACTTTTCAGAAATTTGTTGATGCCATTTTCAGGGGGAAATCCACAAGCCTTCTTCTGCAGCCACTTTTTCCATTTTTAAAAAAAGAAACAAAATTTTCACTGTATTTTGGCCAATTTCTTGGCCTCCTTCAAGGGAACCCACAAAGTCTGGGTACCTCTAGAATCCCTAGGATGTTGGGAAAAAAGGACGCAAATTTGGCTTGGTTAGCTTATGTGGACAAAAAGTTATGAGGGCCTAAGCGCGAACTGCCCCAAATAGGCAAAAAAAGGCCTGGCACAGGAGGGGGAAAAGGCCTGGCAGCGAAGGGGTTAAACCAAACACCTAAGTAGAAGTCTTGAGGCTTCAATCTGAAAACCTGGTTTGCCTTGTGACAGTCCTTTTCACGAACTGTGCAAACCCTATGGAACTTTCTCTTTGCTGAAACCATTGCTGGGAAGACCTAGACCTGCTAACGTTCCACAAGAAACTAAAAACCATACTTTTTAACTACTAACTGAGTTGGTTTCTCAATTATCTTAATTTACAGACCCTAATACCGATGCTGCAATTCAGCTTTATCTGTGTTAAGGTCCATCTTGTACTAGGCACCACAGTCATTCAAGAAATTGGACCTCTAATGATGCTTTTCTGTACTTGATAGCAGTGGGGTAACAATAGCCCCTGCTACCCCTGCTGTGATGTGGGCCCCAGAGCTCCAGAGGCCCCCTCAGCACAATACACTGTGCACGGGTGGTGAGCCCCTGGCCTGAGAGCTCCTGACTGGGTTGGGGGGGCCCCTCCATGAAGTTTGCAGCGGATTCCCCTCAAGTTTCACTGAGCCACTGCTTGACAGATATTTAAAGAATGCCAGTCTGGCAGAAAACCAGGAATATGGCTTTTATATGAGGGTGTTAGCTTTCAAAGTGGAGGTAGATAACTTGTCTCATGTAAACACGATCCACTCCCCATAGGCCTCATACCAACTAAACATTGTGTCTGAGATAGGTGAATTCAGACATTTAACACACTGGAGATGGGAATTGTAGCCTAGTCAATTTCTGAACAAGTTTTCATGGAGTTCTAAATAATTTTTTACTAGTACCTCAACCCTAATAAATAAATTATCTGACCAGATAGCAAGACTGCTTTCTGAGCCTGCTACCAATTTGGAAGGGGTAGCAAAAGGTGTTAGCATATGAGCCAGATTGATTGATTTGATTTGATTTATCAATTTAAAAATGTGTAGATAGCAAACAAATACCCGGAGGCATCTTGGCGTTTGGTCACATGATTAGGAGAGCTGCACAACTATAAGATGAGGCAACTCATTAGGCCATGTAGAGCAGGTTAAATTAATGTTGTCTGAAAAAGCCAAGTTTTCAGAGCCTTACAAAAGGATAGCAGAGTAGGAGCTGATTTAAGATCTAACTGGAGTAGGTTCCAGTTTCTGGCAGTTCAGGTAATGACTCTCCTCCCTTCCGAGGAGGAGAGCCTGTAAGGAGAAGCAACCAAATTGTTGGTTGAGCTTGAATGAAGCCTCCTGCCGGGAACGTGCCATCTGAACCTTTCCTTCAAATACATTGGACATAGTCAGTGCAATGTACACAATGTGCAAGGCCTTGAAAATGACCTGTTTCCTCACCAGCCAGTGAGGCTTGTTTATGGCCTGAAGGCCGAATGGAATCTGCATACTTCTATTAGCATCTGAGCAGCTACATTTTGGAGCATTTGCAAATAATGCAGTGAGCATTTCAGAAGATTTAAATATAAATCATTGCAATATTCCAGCCTAGATAACACAAGGGCCAAGACTACTACTTCAAGAGATCAGGTGGGATCAATTGCTGTTCCTAATTATCTGCAGAGTGAATAAGGAGGTGGGAATAACTTTATTGATTTGGTCCCTATAGGTAAGTTTGTCATCAATCAGAACGCCCAAGTTTTTAATGTATGGTTACTGGTGTTGGGAGGGTACCAAAATCGTCTGGCACAGGTGTGGCTTTAGCGACAAAATGGCGGTCGCACTCTTAGAGTGCTACGGACCCCTCCATCATCCGTCAGCAGAAGCCCCCGCCATCCAGCACCTGAGTACACCCTTGATGATCCCTAGTTGGGGGTGAATCGGCAGGGACGGCGTTGGCCGGCGGTGGCCACGAGGAGTCGGCACCGAAGCTGCCTGGAGACGGGATCGGCGCTGTGGCCTGAGCAATGGCAGCCGGAAACTGAGGCTGCCCCCGAGCACCGCGCCGTGACAGAGCCCCATTGTCGGGGGCGCGGCTGCCTCAAAAGCGGTGCAGAGGTGTGGCGACGGCCCAAGAAACTGGCCCAGACCCGGTGGTGATCAGTGACGCGCTGGGCGGTGCGTAGCCCAAGCAGTGCTGAGGCGTGCGGAGCTCTGGCTGGGCTGGGCCGGGCCAGACCCCGTAAGAGGTGAGGGGCCGGGCCCGTGGCCTAGCGAGTGGTGCCACGGCTGTGGCAGGTCGACTGCCGTTAGCCCTGAAATAAAGGGGCGGACTGACGATCCCCCACGGCAGAGCCTAGAGGAGGACAAAAGTGGCAGAGCTGGGGCCTGAGGCCTGATCAGCGGCGGTGCTGCAGTGGCCAGCTGGTCCCGCCGAGCCGGCGGTGGCTGAGAGCGCTTCGGGAAGGAGTGCACCCATGCAGTGGCAGCCCGTGAAGAAGCTGTGGCTGGTTACGGGCCGGGCCCCGTGGGCGAGACGGGACCGGAGCACTGACCAGAAGCGTGTGGGGCAGCGGCCTGCCCGACTGCCCTCCAGGCCCGGAGGTACTGTTGGGGCTCTTGGGGATGATTGGGGACCCAGAGTGTGTGGCCGACGAGTGGAGGCCCCAGTGCTCAGAGAAGCGAGCCTTGCGGCCGCCCTGGCATACAGGAACCCGGGGCATTGAGTCTGCAAACTGGGGGACCACTGAGTAAACCGCTGTGGCCAGGTGGGCCCGCCTCTGAGGGTGCCCCTTTGAAAGTGGAACAAAGTGAACATTGCATGGTAAGGGCCCCCCCAGGAAGGATCAATGCGCCGAAGTGCTGGGGCCCCACCTGGCTTTACAAGACATCATGGGGAAGGATAGAGCTGGCAAACAACCCCCAACAACCCAGCAGCGGATCGATCAATTCACGCCAACACCCCTCCAAGGCGTGGGTGACCTGGCGTCTGGGGGGTCCACATCAGACGGAGTGACTGCGATCCTCCAGGCAATCCAGTCTTCGCAGCTTGCAGTAGTATCCAAGATCGGGGAAGTGCGTGAGGACATGGGCTTGCTGCGGCAGGACCTCCGGAACGCAGTGGTTTGAATCACAGAAGTGGAGGGCCATGTCTCCCAAGCAGAAAATAAGCTTGTTGACCTGAGAACAAAGGTGGCCCAGTTGCGGACCCGCACCAGCGTATTGCACCGTCACGCGAAGGACACGGAGAACCGCTCCAGGCGCCACAACCTGCGCTTCGTGGGCTTTCCAGAGGGAGTGGAAGCAAACCGGGTGCTTGAATTTCATGAGGCATGGATTCGATCCTGGATGCGAGAGCAGTGTCTCTCCCCCTGGTTTGCAATCGAGCGGGCACATAGGGAGCTTGGGCCCCGGACCCCTCCTGGTGGCTGAAGGAGACAAATGATTGCCCGCTTTCTGAATTTTAAGGACCGTGATATTATCCTTAGAGAAGCCAGACTCTGTCCAGACCTCCGGTGGGATAATCACAATATCCTGGTGTTCCCAGACTACACTTGTGAGGTCCAGGCCCTGCGCCGCTCATATGAAAATGCCATGCAAAAACTCAGAGAAATGCAACTCACATAAATGCTCCTCTTCCCTGCTCGCCTGAAAGTCCTTATGGGTGAGAAGTCCTTTTTCTTTGAGTCCCCGGAGGCGGCATGGGATTGGCTGACTGAAGAGGGCGGCATGGCTTGGAGGGGCCCCTCCCGGATCACGGGGTTTCCCTGGGTCGTGGGCCCGCCACACCAACATATACACGCAGATGCTCCAGGTCCCGCCGCAGGAAGCCATGGGCTCCTGGCAGCCCCATGGGCAAGGACCCGGGGCCAGACTGGACAGACTTTCACAGACACCCCTGAGGTCCGGGGTCCTGCACGAATAGAGGAGGAAGATCGTCTTAGCCTGACTCCTGCGCTCGGCTGAGGGGCGGCGTGGTGGCCTCCGACCGATGTACTAGCCTGAGGACATATCCTGCCGGGTCCTGGCTGGTGCGGACTGGAAGGGGCTTGTCTATAAATTGCTAATAATCCGGCTGAAGGGAGGGGTCCACCACTCCACACCAATGATAGTTCATTTGGCATTCAGGTTCTGGTTGGGTTGTTGGGCGACAGATGCTTCAGGGGTAGAAGTATGGGGCGGGGTGTTTGGGGGAGGGGAGTTATTCAGGATACTACGTAGTGATGTTTCAGAATGGTTTTCTTGTTGTCACTTTACTTTTTCTTTCTTCCTGGGGTGGTCATTCCTGGGCCCACCGACGGACATGCGACACATGACTTCACCAATATACCCCACACCGGCGGGCATACGACGCATGCAACACATGACTTCACTAATATACCCCACAGGCGGCTCTCGTTGACACAGGTCCTTTCCTGGAATGGGCTTCTGGACAAGATCAAGAGATCCGCGGTTTTTAATACTCTTCGCAGGTATCTCCCTTCTGTGGTTCTACTCCAGGAGACTCACCTGCTGGGCACTAAATGCCCCATGTTCTTGTGGGGGGCACTATGTAGTGGTGTCCAGTACGCTCCAAGGGCAACCGATTAATATCTTATGCGCCTACGCCCCTCCTGGTGCATTTGACAGCTTTCTGCGTGCTCTTCGCGAGGTGTTATCAGGGCTCCCACTGGGGATGACAATACTGGGTGGAGATTTCCGAACTAGATGTCTCTGGTCCTGTCTCCGCAGGTCGCTCTTATCAGGCGTCGGGCTAAGTAGCTGGGCCGAAAGCCTCGGCCTGTGCGAGATATGGCAAATATGGCACCCCAGAACTCGACGATACACACATACTTCGGCGGCACACCATACACACGCTAGGATTGATTTCATCTTCATGTCTGCACTAGATGTAGCCAATGTTACTGGAGCAGGGATACTGCCACACGGGGTCTCAGATCATGCACCGTTGCAAATCTGGTTAGGTGGTATTGACCCCACTCGGCGCCCAGTGTGCGCCTGAATGCTTGGCATCTCCAGGATAGAGACTATACCCAAGCGGTGAAAGATCACCTAATCCAATATTTCGAACACAGTCTAGGGTCGGTACACTCATCAGGCATAGTTTGGGCAGCCTGCAAGGCCACCCTCAGGGGACAGGCTAAGCATCTCCTACGCATATGGGAGCAGGCACGCAACCTCAAAGTGTTGGAACTTGAGGCCAGGACACTACGACTCGAGCGTCAGCTTGCTGTTTCTGCGTCCGCCTCCATATCGAGGCAACTTACCCTGATCAGGGAGGAGATTAGGCACTCAGCTCTTGAGACAGCAAAACATATTTGTCAGGCCTCAGAAGCCCGGGTGTACGGTTGGGGGGACAAAAACGGGAAGCTCCTGCATTGGCTGGTGGCTCGGCCGCTGGCGGATAGGGTTATTCCTGAAATAGTTTACGAGTTGGGAACTCTTTCCAAAACGCCTGGCGAAATTGCGCAGAGCTTCGCCTCCTCTTATGCGTGACTTTGCGCAGAGTGCCCCTGGCCTCAGTCAGAAAAGGAGGCCACCCTACTGGGAGACTTTGTTCTCCCAAAGATGTCATAATTGTTAAGGTGAAATCTGGACGAGGCCATTAGCCTCCAGGAAGTTGGGGATGCGATTGCGCAACTATCACTGGGTAAGACGCCAGGTCCGGACAGCTTCCCGGCAGAACTATATGGTAAATGTGGTGATATCCTAGGTCCGTACCTGCTTGCTATGTATGAAGAGGCCGAAAAGACAGGTGGCTTTCCCTCGGGCATTGATCAGACTACCATAGTGGTGATTCCCAAGACTCACCCACCATCACGGTGCTGCTCTGCCTATCGTCCTATTTCTCTTCTCAATACTGAGATTAAGATACTGTCCACGATCCTCGCAACCAGATTGAAGGGGGTACTTCCCTCGCTGGTTCAACCAGATCAGTGCAGGTTCATGCCCACGTGAAGCACAAGGCACTGCATTAGGCACTTGCATGTGGCACTGGCCCACCGTGGTGTCCTGACCTCCTCATTGGTGCTCCTCCTGCTGGATTTTGAGAAAGCCTTCGATACAGTGGACTAGACTTATCTGGACCAGGTATTGTTGAGCAATGGGCTTGGACCCAGGTTTTGCGACCTGGTGAGACTCCTCTATTCCAACCCCACCGCACAAGTGCAGGTGAATGGGGTGATTTCAGACCCGTTCCCCATTTGTCAGGGCACCCGTCAAGGGTGTCCTCTGTCCACTCTTCGCACTGGCGATAGAACCCTTTGCGAAGTTACTGAGGGAGGACCCCCTAATAGATGGATGGTCTTGGCCGGCGGGCGTGAGGACTGCGTAGCACTATACACAGACAACATGCTTGCTTACTTGGCTAAACCTGCCCGCAGCGGTCCCCGGACTCTGCAAATCCTGGGCCTGTTCTCCGAGGCCTCCGGATTGACTCTCAACCCTAGCAAATCCCTGATGGCGCCCCTGCACTCTTCCAGAGACTGTGTGGATTGGCAGTGGGACATCCCTATCAGACATAATAGTTTTAAATATTTGGGCACGCAGGCGGCCTTTCTGTCAGAGCTGGCCTGGACGCTTAACGTCTCCCCACTCACTTGGCGGATCAAGGAGGATCGTCAGCGCTGGCAGACCCTGTCCCTTAACCTACTATGCAGAATTGCACTCTATAAACTGATGATCCTCCCAAGGTTTCTTTATCTGATGCAGAATTTCCCTTACCCAATACCCAGGAGGTGGTTCAGAGATATGGACGTAGTGGCACAACAGTTTCTGTGGTGCGGTACATGACCCAGGCTAGCCCTTGGCATTTGCCAGAGAGACGTATATGAGGGCGGACTGCGGATGTCTAATATCTACTATTACTATCTCGCAATGCACCTGCTGGTGATAAATGACTGGATGGAGGGAGGCTGGTCGGACCCAGCATACCAACTGGAACTCCAGATGATGGGCTACTCCAAGGTGCTTGAGGCACTCTACGGCTGTCCCGTCCCCCGCGTACTCCCAGAAGTGACTAGGGTGGTTTTGATGGGCTGGCGTTCAGCCCATAAGGTATCGGGTTGGTGGGGCCGTCTCATCCAGCAGACTCCATTATGGCATGGGGGTGGTTGGCTGAAGCCTCGGCTCTGGAGGGATTTCAAAGATGGGACCTCATAGGAATCTCCTTGCATGGCGATGTTTGGGAGGGGTCGCACATGAGATCCTTTGAGGAGGTTCTATGGCTCTTTTCACTTAATAAGACACAGTTCCACGGGTACCTGCAACTCTGGGCGGGGGAGATTATTCCTGAGTTCAGTCCCATGGAGGCAAAAGTGCTGATGGGGGGTCTGGGCGGGGAGGTTATCGCGGATTTACCGCTCCCTGATTACAAACACCGCTCAACCGCTTGACCAGCTCCGTCAGAGGTGGGAGGAGTGGCTGGGTCCCATGGAGGAAGAGGACTGGCAGGAGGCATTGGTGGCCCCTAGGGCCCTGGCCATGGCCACCCGCTTTCAGGAGTTACAGACATACTACCTGCACACAGCATACCTCACACCCATTAGGTTGCATGGGGCAGGCCTCAGACCACACGCTAACTGTCCTCGATGCTCTGGCCCTGACGACGCCGACTTCTACCATATGGTGTGGTCCTGTCCGATCATTGTTGCTTATTGGAGAGCGGTGCTGACCGATATTTCCGGGGTCTTGCAGGAGGAAGTGGCTGCAGTCCCGTTGCCGTTATTGCTTGGGGTCACGGAGGGAATGGGATTTAGAAGAGCTGACCGGATTTTCCAGGGGGTGGCTTGTTTGGTGGCTAAGAGAGACATTGTGGCAGGCTGGAAGGCGAAGGCAGCACCGACATTGCCCAGATGGCGACGGGGGGTGGAATGGTGTGCCCAGTGAGAGAAACTCGTTTATGAAGCAAGGGGATGCCCAAACAAATATAAGAAAGTGTGGGGGAAGTGAGAGACTACTTGGGGCACATAGTCCGAGCACGGGCTGTGGATGGACAGCTATGGGGTGGCCGGTCATAGCCGGAGCCAATTGTTATCCAGAATGTGTTGGTATACAAATATTGGATGTATGGTGCTGCATGATAGCTTGCTAGGGGGTGCGGGACATGACCTATTTTTGGCTTTTGTTTTTTTTTATTCTGTTTTGTTCTGTTTTGTTTTATATTGTGTATTCACCTGTTCCTTTGGAAAAATAAATAAAATGTCTTTATCAAAAAAATTAAAAAATCGTCTGTCGATCATGTCTGGGACCCAAAGGAGGTATTGTTGCCAAAATAAGATGACTTCTGTTTTTGATTAATTTAATTTCAAACAGTTGTTATCCATCAATTTGCTCACAGCACTCATACAATTGCAAAAATTTTTTATCATGTCCGGACCTTTTCTGGAAAGAGACACCATGATTTGGGTGTCATCTGCATATGATACTAATGGCAATCCAAAGGATTTGACTAAAGATGCCAAAGGTGTAACATAAAGGCTTAAATTATTGGGCTTACAGATAGCTCTGAGGGACACCGCACATTAATAAGAATGGGTCAGATGTAAAATCATTCAGGGAAACAAATTGAACACGATCAGAAAGACAGGAGTGCAACAATGAGAGTGTGACTTCCTCAATCCCTAAATGTTCCAATCGGTCAACGAAAAGGTCATAATTTGACTGTATTAAATGCTACTGACAGATAGAAGGATAAGGGCAGCATGTCTGCCCTTATCCACTGTTGTCTTGATTAACTCTGTGGTCACTATTAATGCAGATTCTGTACTATGGCCTTTGCGAATACCAAATTGTGTGTCATCCAACAAGTTGCTATTGTCCAAGAAGGCAGCCAGCTGCACGTTCATAACTTTTTCAACCAGCTGGGCTGGAAATGGCAATCTGGATATAGGTTGATAGTTATTTCGGTATAACGGATTCAGATTAGGCTTTTTCAACAGCGGGAGAATAGTAGCAGACTTTCAATGTTTAGGAAACCAGCTTTTTTGGAACATGGCACTAAAGAACTTAGTTAAATGAGAGGCTATTGGGTCAGGCACCAACTGAAAAATCATGGGGGGCATGGGTCGAAAGTGGATCCTGATTTAATACTTAAGATAGCTAGTTTAGCTTGTTCCTCAGTCGCTGGCTCAAATTCATTGAAGGGAGTGCCTTCCTTAATCCTAGGACAGCTGTCTTTTCTATGAGAGTTATTCACTGCAAATTGCTTGTTCTGATTTTATGTTGCCCAATTAAGGCTCTATATTTTACTTTTCTTGACTGTGACACTTTTGTTTGGCAGTTCATAGAGAGTCGCCAACCCAGGGGGCTGTTTGTGTGCATCTTTAAACAATCTTAAGTTTAGACAGAGCCAACTTGTTAGCTGCATTATCTAACCATGTAACGTGGGAGAACATTTGCCAGGGCTGGAATTTAAGTGTGCTGGGATGTTCTAACCTATTCGTGACAGGGATAGTCAGATGGCCATTTGGTCCAGAGATTAAATCACTCAATAAAGTGTTATCCAAATGGAAGTTACTGCAGTAGCAAATTATATGAGTGTTTCAATAGAGGAACCAGGCCAAGTGCCATCTATATAAGAATCAACTAAAAGTAAGGCTAGTCTATTAGTCGCTCGGGCAAAACAACAATCAAATCTGAAAAGTATGGCCATGTAATATTACCAAACAATAATGGTGCCTCCACCCTGTCCCTATGATCAGTTGAGCAGTCTTAGCAGATTACCTTAAGACCAGGAGAAATTGTTTTTGCAATCTCTGATCCAGACATTCCATTAGCCAAGATGCTGTCACACACTGAATTTATCCAAGGGTCGATCATTAATCTCCAGGCTGTTTCACACTGGGTCTACCCTTAATAGAATAGATACATAGATCTCTAGTTTTCATCATTGGCTGCCTTTGCCCAGTAATGACGACATCCATCTCAGGGAGCTCCCTTCCCCCAGTGAAGTATTCGGGGACTTGTCTAATAACAGGAGCCAATGCCCTGTCACAATTCTATGTGTGTAGGTCTGCCTTGATAAGAACTACCCAGCCACTTCCAGACTGGGGTCTCAGATAGTTTTTCTACCTGCTGCAAATGCTACCCTAGTGGGTAGGGACCATGATGTAAATTGTGTGGAAAACACCGACCCTCCTGAGCCCTAGTGGAAACTGTAGGAAATGTGGAAGCAGTAGTTGCTGGTGTCAGGGAAAAGTAGTGGGGCAGCACAGGGGGAAAATAATAAAACAAAAATAACTTATCTGCTGCTTGCTGCTCTTCTGCTGTGCACAGGTTGATGTTCCCACACTCCCCTACGGCCAATCCAGATGCCTCTTACATGCTGGTAAAGCAGGGATTGGGTGGAGCGGGCTGGTTTTGCTCTCCATTGGGGACTGGGAGCCTGTGCCTGTGGTTGTCGACCAATGAGCAATGCAGCTGGGTTCGAGAGATGTCAATGCGCATGTCGGTTTGGCCATCCTAAGACTGCCGGCCATTCCAAAGTGCGCACTGACAGCAGTGCCCACCTCTCCTCTACCATTCTGCCTCCAAGACTTGGCACCTAACCAAAAATAAAATGATAATAAAACTGTCATTATCATTTTATTTATTTTTTGCCTCTGCTGGCAGGGGGGTGATGTTCCTCCATCATAGCGGAGGAGCCGCCACTGTGTGGAAGGGTATAAGTAGAGTTAGTGCCCCTCAGTTGGTCATTGGTATGTATTATGCAACAGTTTCATGGTTTTCCACTATCTTCTGTCCATGATCAGATGTCCTTGCAGTCATCCTCAATACATTTGATGTCGTATGCAACATTGTGCTTAGAGAATGAATGTATGTTTTTTTTTCTTGGCATCAGGTTCAAGTGTATCCCAGTGATTAATGGATGTAATATTTAAAGTGATTCCAGAAGGTAAGTTTTTGTATAATGAGGTTTTATGTGCTGCTACTGAAATGAATCATTAACAAACAATGAAATTGCTATGGATATAATAAAGGAGAAACATTTAAGGCCTGATTAAGAGTTTGGCAGAGGGGTTACTCCGTCACAAACGTGACGGATATCCTGTACGTCATATTACACTCTCCATAGGATTTAATGGAATTGTAATACGGCGGACAGTATATCCTCTAAATCAGGCCCTTCTTGATCATGAATGAAAGAAGTTTGCACTTCTGCTCAGTGCTTGTCCTCTGTGTGTGAGTGAAGCATGAACTTCTGCTGCCCAAGAGGTTACTGTACTGTGTCTGTGAGACTTTATCTGGTGCTTCCTGTGTTGTATGAAGGAAGCTTACACTTGTGCCTGTTACATGACTGTCCTCTGTGAAAGGGGAAACATTTACATTGCTGCTGCAGCTATTCTATTGTGCACATGCCAGGAGGGCTGGGCTGGAAACCATAATCTGCCCTTTCAAAACTGTTCAAACCAGCCCCATGTAGCAGAAGGCTGTGATTAGAAGAGGATTATGGGATTGTTCATGGTTGGGCAATTGCAGTCCATACAGCTCTAGCCTGTCACAGTGGCAGAATGGCTAGAGCAACCTTGCGTGCAGGTACACATACTGTCCGTGCTGTATTTGTTCTGTACCTGAGAGACACTTCTAATGCTGGACCTGGACTGTCCAGCATTTCGGCATTTTTTATCAAACTTTCTTTTGGCTCAACCAGCCCACTCTGTAGGTAGTAGGTTTATTCCTGTCACCCAGCTGGTGCAGAAAGGGGTTCCTGTGACAATTTTACAGGGCTGCTTTAGTTTACCAGTCCTGCCCTGATCTTTCCTTGTTCAGATAGATTACTCTGCACTTCATGAGGCCAGGCACGTCAGAATTCAATCACGTTCTCCTTTTCTTTTTCTGTATCGTCTGCTTCTGGGAAAGCCCTCCTCTGATCAGGCTCTCCTGCTTTTTCACCCTTTTCGAGCCCTTCGTCACCTTTACTTTCGTCAGGCTCTGTATCACTTTCAGCTGCTTCAGGTTCTTTGTCACCCTCAGCTGCTTCAGGCTCTTTGCTACCCTCAGCTGCTTCAGGTTGTTTGTCACCTTCAGCTTCTTCGTCGCTGTCTGAACTTTCTCCTTGGTCTTCCCCAAGTGAGTTTGTCTCTTCGTCCTCCAATAATATCTCTCTCTCTCCTGCTCCTGCCTGTTCGCTTTCAGTTCGGTTTTGTTCTGTCTCAGCACTCGGCACTGTTTTATCAGGCACTGGCAGTTTCAGCGCTTCAACTTCCTCATCTGTGGGACACAACACTTTCTTTGTGTGACTGGCGTGAATCCAGTTGGGAACCCCCGCACACTTCACAGCGGTAGTTGTCGTCAGGATCACTTGGAAAGGGCCTTTCCAACGGGGTTCCAGACACGACTTCCTCACGTGCTTCTTTACCACGACCCAATCACCTGCTTTCAGTGCGTATCCTGGACCTTGTATCGGTGGCAAGGTGGTTGCTTCCACCTGGTGAGAGAAAGAGCGAACCACGTCAGCTAGACCCTTGCAGTAGTCTAACACCATATCATCTGTAATATTCAAAAGCGCGTTTGCGGGAACTGCAGGAAGTCTCATAGCCCTGCCCATGAGAATTTCGTGCGGAGACAATCCAGTCTTTCTATCAGGGGTGTTTCTCATTGACATTAGCGCCAAGGGCAATGCGTCAGGCCATTTCAAATTTGTCGATGCACATATTTTCGCCATTCTTGATTTCAGTGTACCATTCATCTGCTCCACCAGTCCTGATGCTTCAGGGCGATAGCTACAATGCAGTTTTTGCTCAATGTTCAGCGCTTCGCAGAGTAACTTTATCACCTCGTTATTGAAGTGACTTCCCCTATCTGATTCTAAAGAGATCGGGAATCCGAAACGTGGTATCAACTCTCTCAACAATAGCTTTGCAACTGTAAGGCTGTCATTTCTACGTGTGGGGTATGCCTCAATCCAATGACTAAAGATGCACATAATCACCAACACATACTTCAAACCTCCATGCACAGGCATCTCAATGAAATCTATCTGCATTCGACTAAATGGGCCACTGGCCCTGCCAATGTGGCTGGCGTTCACAACTGTTCCCTTTCCTGGGTTCATCTGCTGGCAAGTGACACATCGATGGCAAACTGCTTCTGCAGCTTGACGAAATCTGGGGTTAAACCAATCAGTTTTGAACAATCTTATCATGGCATCTCTCCCTAGGTGAGCTTGCCCATGATAGAACCGCGCAAGCTGTGATAAGAGACTGTTTGGCAAAACAAATTTTCCCTCATTCGAAACCCATAACTCATCTGGTCTCTTTATACATTGTGATTTAATCCAGGAATCCCTCTCATCCTCCCTGACGTTATTCTGCAATGCTTTTAGTTCATCTATTGTATCTACAACCTTTAAGGCAAATGCTTCAGCTTGTTCGAGTTCTGGCTCACTTATCGAATTCCATTCATCCCTGAGTAATATACAGTTCAAGGCACAAAATCTTGCGACTTGATCCGCATATGCATTTCCCAGAGAAACATAGTCCTGTCCTTTTGTATGAGCACTGCACTTTACCACTGCAACTTCGGCTGGCATTTGAATGGCGTGTAACAATTCCCTTATTCTCTCTCCGTTTTTCACTGGGGATCCTGAAGAAGTCAGGAAACCTCTCTGTGACCATAGTTGTCCAAAGTCGTGCACAATTCCGAACCCGTACTGACTATCAGTGTAAATGGTGACTTTCATCAATGCAGACAGTTGACATGCTCTTGTAAGGGCTACAAGTTCTGCTACGTGTGCAGAATAGACTCCTTGAAGCCAGCCCGCTTCCAAGACACCTGTTACAGTACATACAGCATATCCTGCTTTCAATATTCCCATCCCATCTCTTAGACATGAACCATCAACGAAAACAATTTGGTCATTTTCATCAAGCTTAGTATCCTTAATGTCAGGTCGAGGTTTTGTGCAAAATTCAGTCACCTGAAGGCAGTCATGCTCGACGTCTTCAGCGTTCTCAATTTCAGCATTTTCTCCAGGAAGCAAGGTTGCTGGATTCAACGTAGTGCACCATTTCAGCTGCACGTTCGGTGAGCCCAAAATTATTGTTTCATACCTTGTGAGTCTTGCTCTGGTCATGTGCTGCGTTCGGGAGCGGGTCAAAAGTATCTCAACTGAGTGAGGGACAATGACTGTTACTGGGTGTCCCATCACTATGCCTTCACTCTGAGTGAGGCTGATACCAACTGCTGCTACGGCGCGCAAACACCCTGGAAGTGCTGCTGCGACCGGATCCAAAGTAGCTGAAAAATACGCTACTGGTCTGTTTACGCCACCATGGGCTTGAGTCAAGACAGACAGAGAACATGCATCACGTTCATGACAAAACAATGTGAAAGGCTTTGTATAGTCAGGCATACCTAAAGCTGGAGCCCTGCACATGCACTCTTTCAATTCAACAAAAGCATCCATCTCATCTCCTTTCAGTTCAATTTTATCCAAGGCATCCTTCTGGGTCAGTTTCAGTAAAGGCTTTGCTAGAGTTGAGAAGTTGGGAATCCACTGGCGACAGTAGCCCACCATTCCCAAAAACTTCCTCAGCTCCCTCCTTGTCTTGGGTGGACTCATTTGAAGTACACTCGTTATTCTTTCCTTCATTATTCTCCGTGACCCTTTCTCTATCTGGTGACCCAAGTATTTCACTTTCTTCTGACAGAACTGCAATTTGGAAGGAGACACCTTGTGTCCATTCCTTCCCAAATGGTTCAACAGAGCAATGGTATCGGCTGTGCAGCCACTTTCTGTCTTTGATGCAACCAGTAAGTCATCAATGTACTGTACTAGGGTTGACTCGAATGGCAATTCTAATGCTTCCAAATCTTTCTTTAGAATCTGATTGAAGATTGACGGTGACTCAGAAAACCCTTGAGGAATTCGACACCAACTGTATACTCTGTCTAGGAATTTGAAACAAAAGAGGAATTGGCTGTCCTCATGAAGAGGCACAGAAAAGAATGCTTGTGACAAGTCGATGACTGAGAACCATTCGGCATCGCAAGGGACTTGAAACATTATCACAGCTGGATTTGGTACGACAGGGCAACACTTGACTATGATGTCATTTATTTTCCTCAAGTCCTGCACAAGTCGGACCTTTCCACTTGGCTTTATTAGTCCCATTATTGGTGAATTAGATGGACTGCTGAACACTACTTTCAGTACCCCTTGTTTTACAAATTCGTCAATAAGTTGGGCAACTTTCATGAGGGTGTCTTGTGCCATGTGGTATTGTGGGGTCTGGGGAAAGATTGCATTGGGCTTTACAGTCACTTTCACTGGTTCCACTCCTTTCATCAATCCCACCTCTTTCCCTGTCATATCCCACACTTCCTTTCCGACTGTTTCCCGTAATTCGGCTGGAATATCTTCTTCAGTTATCATCGGGAAAAGACAAATCAGAGGATATTCTTCATCGACAGTTTCCATCTCATCCCCCTCTACACTGTCCTCTTCTTCCCCATCGCTGCTCGTCTGAATTGTTATTCCCTCGTTCGAACACATAATTGAGCAACCCAATTTGCACAATAGGTCTCTCCCTAACAGTGCTATCGGGCTTGAGTCACATACCACAAACTGATGTACCCCTTGATAGTTACCGATGCTGACTGGTACTGAATCTGTTATTGGGTTCGTCAGGTGCCTGTTTGCTACTCCCACCACTTGAACTGTCCTCCCTGAGAGTGGCAAATTTGGTACTTCACTGCTCTTAACAGTTGAACGTGTGGCTCCTGTGTCAACCAAGAATGAAACACGATGACCCATTACTCTTCCCTCTACGTACGGACCCTTTTGATCAACTTCCAAGGATGCTGCAAGCACACAATCTCCTTCTTCTTCTGAACTTTCACTCTCCCATACATTGTTTATTCCACTCTCACTGTGTAGTGGGAACTGTTGTACGGTGCCATTTGTACTCATTACCTGACCCGAGACCTGTGGAGGAACCATCACTTGCTGCTGACTCATTGGTGCCAAAGGTATTTGCATTTGCTGATTAGGTACCATGGGTAACTGCTGTTGCATTGGCTGCATTTGCGTCATCTGCATACGAGGCATCTGCATCTGCTGCGGCTGCATAGGTTGTAATCCCTGCAACTGATTTACGGTCTGAAAATTTGGGTTTGGACCTCTCATTTTCTGTCCCCTCATTGTCTGAAATGCATTGACATCATTGTTTTGCTGACCAACACCTGCACCTGCACCTTCCTGCACCACCATCGGGCACTCGCGTTTCCAATGACCGACAATTCCGCACACGTGACACGGCATCACCTTCCTCATTGCCTGCACACCAGTCACAACAGTGTTCAAATCCGGACCATTATTCGCAAAACCTCCTCTGCCTCTGCCTCTGACCTGTGGCTGAAACGCCATGTTTCCCTGCAACTGCGGCTGCGGTTACGGTGCCTGCTGTTGGAACCCTTGCATCCCTTGCAAACCTTGCAGACCTGTCTGAGCTGCCTTAAGCTGCATCATCATCACCTTCTCCTTCAACCTTTTCTGTTTTACTTCAATTTCGTCGCTACAGTATTTCGCATAATTTAACACCTCATCAATAGGCTTCGACTGCCAACAGATTAAATGCGACTTTATCATCTGACTTATCTCTGGTCTCAGCCCTTCCACAAATCTAAACACAAAATGAAGCATGTCCTTCGCCTCTATTGTTTCTGTGCCACTGTAGTTCTTAAACGCCTTTAACAACCTCTCATAGTAACTATGAATCGACTCTTTAGCCTCTTGGGCCGTTCGATCGATCTTCTGCCAATCCACATTTTTCGCGGCAACTTTCGTCTTCAAATGCTCAATCACCTTGTAGTACAGGCTCATCACCATAGGTGATGGTGCACCCGTCTCCCTGTCTCTTTCTGGTTCACTTGTTGGCCAACCTACAGCTCTTTTGCAATCCTCCCACAAATCTGCTGGAACCACAATCTCAAAAAGAGTGTTCAGGTCTTCCCAAAGACATTTTGCAAGCTTCACAAACCTGTCAGTCTGTTGATACCATTCAATCGGCTTCTCTCTCAGTTTGGGAAAGTCATCCGTAAAAGACTGAATGTCGCTTCTGTGCCATGGTACATGTATTAATTTTCCCCCTGCTGTCTCCCTCATTGGTAACATAGTTACTGTATCACTACTCTGTGGTCCTTTCTCATTGTGCTCTGTAGCACTGTCCCTCCTCTTTTCCTTTCTCTTTACCCACCTGCTTTCCCACTTGTCTAAGCACCTCCACACTTGTGCACTCTGCAGCAATTCTCTAAGGTGCGCCTTCATGCCTGCTGACCTCATGTGTTCAAAATCTGCGGTCCCAAAATCCAATCTGTAGCTTCTGCTCAAGTGTTTTGTCTTGTCTATATCAACCCCGTTTTTGTCAGCTACCTCCTGCAAACTTTTGTGTACCTTGTTCACTTCTTTTGTTATCCTGGGACATAGGTACCTCAGCTCTTCTTCCGAGTAGGACTCTAACCTATTCACACCCATAGTCCCTTCCACCAATTCTTGTGCTTCCATGTTCAACCTGACCCTATTCAGATAGTCTTCTCCCTTCCCACTAGCTGAACTTTGTGTGGAATTTAGACTGTTGAACCACTGTGTTAGCTGTTGCGCATTCAACCCCATAAGTGTAGCATTCACATCGACTGCCATTGATGGTTGCGGCAACTTTTCAGTATTCAATGACAGCGGTATCACCAGTGGGGGACTCGACCTCACCAGTGTTGATTGAGCACATATGAGACTAAACTCCATCAAGGTCCCAGATCCAGTTGGCTGAGCCGCTATCGGAGTTATCCCTGGAGTGTTTTCTATGCACCTCCTTTCTGTCCCATTCTGCAGCGTTGATCCCTGACCGCTCATACCTAAATTAGGCTGACTGTACAGAGGTACCGGTGGACCTACAGTAATGGGTAGTGATATCGCATCTGGGTTTTGTCCATTTCCCACGTTCTGAGGCACGTTCATTCCCACACTATGGGTCATCATTGCCGGCATGCCCATCTGATTCCCCGTCATCTGAGCATGTGCATTTCCCCCCTGCATCTGTCTTTGAGGCATCAAAAACTGAGTTGCTTCAGCTTGTGCCAATGTCGGGTTGTGACCATTCTGTACTCCCCTTACGGTTGGATCTAGAATCATTCCTGCACCGTTGTCACTGCTGTAGTACCCTGGGATCTGCGGCTGATAATTTTCTGCTGGTTTCAACATGGGCACATCTGGATATATTCTCCTAACCTGCGGTATCTTCGGGGTGAACAGTAGACTCGGGTCCTTAGATCCCGATGAAGCCCCTGAACTCTGAGTTTCATTGTTCGGTACCGATGCCGGAGGGGCAGAACTGGTACTCGGACCTTGTCCACTCTCTGCATAAGGTGGTGGACGGTCGTTCAGCAATTGCATGATTAACTCCTCATCCTCTAACTCCTCTTCTCTTCTCAACTTTTCCTCGTCCTCTCTATCCTTGGAACACCTCCTGTTTGTCTTACAGGTAGCTTTCTTACCTGTCTCCTCTTCTTCCTTAGTAATTGCGGGAAACAATTTTATCCCCTGCAGTACATCTGACCTCCACACCTTCTGTGCATTATCCCACCTAGCGTCCGCTAGTGTCTTTTCTACCTTCCTTATCCTGTTCTCGAACTTATTTTGCTGTTGCTGTCTAGCCATCAGTTCCCAAATTGCTAGAGCCTCAAACTGTGCTGGCCTTGGAGGTACCTTCATGTCGTACATCGTGAATCTCAAATTCTCTAGTATCCTTATATTGAATGTCCCATGAATCGGGAATGCTACGCTCCCATGCTTCTCTGTCAGCTTGTGCCATTGCTTTAGCCAAAGGCACGGAGCTACCCCTTTTTCCTCCATTACAATGTAAGCTGGTGTACCTTCGGGCGGCGTCTCCTCTCCTACGCTCGCTTTAATGTAAGACTCCCCCTTCATCGCACTCCTTAATGCTTTAAAAAATTTCATTTTCTCGTCTTTTATTTCACAAAATTTGTAATCAATAGGTGACTTTAATTCCCCTTCCCCCTTCCAATCGAGCCCCACGGACTGCGTCCAATCCGTGCGCGACCCTTCTCTCCAACCAACCTATCCCAGCGCGGCTCCTAGTGACGTCACACTCACACACACTGCGGCTGACAAAGCCTCGCGGCTAGTCCTCCTTCACTCAGCTCCTCTCGAAACAACTTCTTGCATGTATCGCGAGCTACCAAAAAATAAAACAGATCTGTCGGTTTACTACAGGAAGGGTAACTCAATCGCTTCAGGACCTTAGGGATTTTTCACTAGCCTCGGCAGTTATTCCATCTTTCTCGGTCCCCACTTTCGCAAGCAAATCTGACCCGCAGACCTACTCTCAACTTGTCAATGATCTATTCTAGTGCACTTAGAATCTTGTCAAAGCCCGAAGTCGAAGTTTCTTTCACTCCCTTAACACACGTACCGACTTGTTGACCACGCCCGATCAACCTACTAAACCGCCCAGACCACAACATAAGTCGCACCTCCGCTATCCTCTAAAATCCTCGCAACCTTTTCACACACCCTGCGGCAATAAGCTGTGCAAGCGCAAAACCCTAACTTCACTCATACCATCACTAGTACCGCCAACGCTGATTCCACACCTCCGTTCTCTTCATTCGCAAGCTCCGAGATCCCGGGAAAGTCGCGGTGGACCTAGCCCATCATCATTCTGTCAATCAGTTTTATCCAAGAAAAATCTAATTCAACTTCTCGAGTGGGGTCTCAAAAGGGCGTAACCGTTAATTCAACACCATGTACTTTAAGAGTACGGGGTCCCAAAAGACGAAACCGTCCTCTGCTACCATCTACTGATAGAGCGGTCCGTACTAGTAATTTTACCTGTATTCGGATGCTCTTTAGGCCGATGAATCTTTTGACTAAGTGGAACTCTCCGTACTCTATATCGATCAATTGCATCAAATCAATAATCAATAACGAACATAAGCAATACCCTGATCAACATAACACTTAACAATTAGTCCAGAATACATTTCGGCGAACCCTGACCTTTCAGTCAGGAATAACCACACCAGTTTATTCAAAGTTAGTGAATTTATTTCCCTATATTAACAAAGCTAGCACAATATAAATGTGTCTCAACACCAAATGATAAACATAAATGAACATTAATAGCTGTCCATAACGGCGAAACAAGTGTAATCTATGTAGCATTTGAATCACAAGACATTCGATAATAGCAATGCAAATCACTAATACGATAATCTGTAAAGAGCTAATTGCATACATTTAGTCAGCATAACAAGGTCTCGAATTGCATCGTGCAACAGAAGGAATCCTCATCTAACCTCAAATTAGCATCAGCATGTGGGACTTCATGCGAAAACAATTTAGCAACATAAATTTAGAAAACTCCTAACTAGGGATCTTATCAAAATCAGCAGTTGGTTACCTAAAAGAAACACAATGCAATTGTACAATTTCCTTTCATATTTACCAATTACGATCAGCATACAAGGAAGTCTTCGTCTCACAGGTACCGTTTCTCGATCAGCATGGGTACCGTTTCGATCAGCATGGGACGGGGCAAAGGGGCAGGGGTGGACGGGACAATTGCCTCAAGGCGGCAAGTTAAAACTACTACTTCATGCAAAGGGATCAAAGTTAAAGTCTCTAGGGCAAAAATCATTTAAAGTCTCTTTCTCTCGATTAGAGAAAGCATCAAAGTATCTTTCAAAATGGCGTCGCAGCAAAGTGGGCCATAATAGCTACGAAGTCTGCAAAATGGCGGGATGTCCAATAATGGCTGCAAAAGCTGTAATGGCAATAATGGCTGTAAATGGCTACCTTCTTCTCGTGCACCTGGTTTAAATAGAAAACAGTTCAAATCCAGTAGGGTCTTCCATTGGAGGGTTCATAGGTTAGCTTCAAATTGTCCAATCAAAAACGACAGTTCTCAAGCTTTTACTTAAGCATACATTATCCTTGGAGATGGGTACGCAAGTTGCAACATTTTATACCAATTAACTCACTTTCAGAGCTTCCATTGTCCGCACCTGCAGATCGACCTTGGAGCAAAGAGAAAAATGCCAAGCTGGCACGAAACTTTAAGATAAGCATGTGAACGATCTCAGTGGAAAAGTACAGCTTCAAGCAAAAATACACGTTTATTAGCACATTGGAAAAATACGAGCATCCAAACCGTGTTACCAGGCAACTAGGCCAAAGCCTCCACTAAAGTTATGCTAAGCTAAAGCATTTCAAGCAAGCAAATCGTAGCACACGTTTATGATTATGTTGGATTAGTGCAATTCTAATACATCACGTTATATAAAGCACGCTTATAAATGTTGGCAAACTACTCTGAGGGCACATTTTGTCCCCGTACAATCTTTATTAGTTCATTTAAGTCACACATGATTATTTCAACACTACGTTTAAGCGCTAATAAATGTAAACCTTCATTTTCTGCTTCATCAGTACTACAATCAACATATCTGCGCAAATGAATGTTTGAAACAGTCTGTAAGACTCAATTCTATATTACACAATACATAATATACTGCATATGTATTAATCTTAACCGCTCTATAATACTTCACTCATCATAATAAAAGAAGTGAAAAAATAAAAAAAGTGAGAACCCAACATCACAATAGCGGGGATAGAAAAAAACTTAGGGGAGACCACAGGTCTTAGTAGCATCCAACATCATGCAGCCCCTTCCTTTCCTGCTAGAATAAAATAAACATAAGTACACAGTTAAAAACAGAAAACCAAATCAAATGAGACATTCAGAGGCAGAAACATTTATTATTAAATTGGTCCCAGATGTACTTTCAATTCTTCTTCCGAATTTAGCCCAAATGGGTGTTTTGTCTCTAAGTCAATAATGTATCTGGACTCACATCTCCTAAATTGCTGAACCCGGTTACCTCCTCTTACATTGCACATTACCTGTTTAATCACAAAAAATGAAAGCTTCTGGCGATCCCCATTATCTTTCTCATGAAAATGACAAGCAACTGGGTATTGTGAGTCATTCCTATCTATAGCCCTCATATGTTCCAATAGCCTCCTCTTGACACAATGCGCAGTACTTCCCAAATAGTACAATTTACATGAACATTGTAGTATGTATACTACATGTGTGGAACTACATGTCAGCAATTCTGTAATCTGTTGTTTACCTTTCCCATGTGGGAACTTATACTAATATGTGTTGGTGCAATTCTTACAAGCCTTACAGTGGCCGCATGGAAAGAAACCGTGTAAATTGGTGTCTACCTTTCTCCTGATTTCAGTGATGTCACTTGATACTAGCAAATCCCTCAATGAGCAAACTTTGCGAAAGGTAATGCTTGGTTTCTTGGGAATTATTTTACTTAGAACTGGATCACATTTTAATATGTCCCAATTCTTCTGTATAATATTGCATTCCATCCTGGAACCTCTATTGTAAGGGGTTATCAGACGTGTAGCTTCATCACTGTTTTTATCATCACTCTCAATTCTGTTATTGAACAGGAGCTTGTTGCGATCAGTCTGTGCTACTCTTTTAACAGCTTTTGATAGTACCCACGTGGGATAACCCCTTTCACTGAATCTCTGTATCATCTGATTTTGTTCCTGGAAAAATGCCTCCATTGTGTTGCAATTTCTTTTAGCTCTCAGTAACTCCCCATATAAAATACTCCATTTTAGTGACACCGGCTGTTCACTCTCTGCATTTAGAAGGCTGTTGACAGCTGTTGGTTTTCTATACAGAGTGGTCTGTATGACATTGTCCACAATTGTAACTTCCACATCTAGGAATTCAACCCTCTTCCTCCCAATACCAGTGGTAAATTTCAGATTCATATTGTTCATCCTGAGTTCCTTAATAAACTCTTTAACCGAACTCTCAGTACCCTTGTACATGATGAACAAATCACCTAGATACTGTAGCCAGTATTTTGCCCTACGCATATCTTCAGATGTGTTGGGGTCAATGGACTCCTGCTTCTCCCACCAACTGAGAAAAATACTCGTGAAGCTAGGAGCAAAGCAAGTGCCCATCGCAGTCCCAAGGCATTGTTTGTATAAAGATCCAATGAACAAAAAAAAATTATTAGCTAGGAAAAAAATGAATCCTTTGCATCAGCATCTCAGTGTGTTCTTCTATTATTATGATGGGTGAAGTATCATACAGTGGGTAAGATTAATACAAATGCAGTATATTATGTGTTATGTAATATTGAATTGAATCTTTCCAACTGTTTAAAATTTACATTTGCACATATATGTCGACTGTAGTACTAAGATTGGTACAATGCATGTTTATTAGGCAAATATAATATGATCTTCGAAGACATTAACATTGGTCAGATTCAGGCAATATTCATGATGATTTGCAGAAGGGAGTGACAAACTTATTGAATCAAAGCATGACATGTTGTAAAATAATATGCAAGTATATATCCAAGTACAATCAGTAGCATTGAGAGTGCAAGAGTGCATCTTATATTTATTTAAAGATGGCCGCCATATTTTTTCAGAATTTTCAAGTTCTGTTCTTCACTTGGAAAGTTGTCAATGAAAGGAGTGACTTCCTACTCTTAAGGAGAGTCCCGGAGCACATTAGGTAGGTGATAAAGGCACCTGCGGCTGAAATGCGTATGTTGTTTTGCCAATCGGTTTATGCCATTAAATTAATCACTGCATTACGGCCCTGTGTGAGCGTCTTCTTGAGGAGATTTATTGTTGAGTTTGTATGGGGCAGTTTACTCCACTGTCCTATACGCTCTGCCCTCCACGGCATGGGATTTCCTTTTGGAGCTACTTGTATTTGTGTATATATACATATATATATGTATATTTATATATACATATATATATATATATATGACAGTATATGTATAATTACCTCCTGGTTATAGTTAGGACCATGTTTCCATAAAAAGCATTTTTTGACTTGCCTATATCTTTGGCGCAGTGTGACGAATCTTCACAAAAGTTTCCAAAAAAAGTGCCCCAGTGATTCTTGTTGCACAAGGAAAGTTTTTGGGTGATCCGCTAAGCGGGGGCTGCTGAATGGAATTACATCAAATTTGGCAGAAAGTTAGCTTTTGGTCCGCAGATTACACTTTTTTTTATTTGTTGTAAATACGTTCGGTAGTTTAAGGATAAAAGGAAAACCAAATTTGCATATATAGGGCCTCAGTTCCTCCCTGATGACTTTGCAAATAATAACAGTCTGCTTGGCTGCCAACACTTCAACCAGGAAGTGTTGGCAGCAATCTTGGGACTTGGCTTCAGTCCCTGAAAAAAAGTGAAAAAAAAGAAAAGAGACCACGGTAGGGGCACTTAGCTCTGGTGTTGGGGTCCAGTAGGACCCCGCCAGGGCAAAAAAGAACTTTCTTTTTTAATTAAAAAAAGCAATTGTGGTCTCCTGCACTTGTTTTAGTAATGCCCCCGGGTGGGCCAGGTCCCGGGGGCATATCAAAAATAAAGGAGGGGGGCTCATGAGGTCCCCCTCATGGGCTTATTTATGCCCTGGGGACTACCACCTCCCTGGGGCTTAAATCAAATAGTATGCGAGGGGGCCCTGCAGCCCCTCCGCACCCTAGGCACCACCACCTCCCTGGGGTAAAAACATGCAATTATAGTAGAGGGGGTCCTGCGGACCTGCCCGGACACCGGGGACCCTGGGGCTAAGATTGTACCACCTACCCGGGGCAATTGTTTAAAAATAAGGGTGGCGCCACCTCCCAGGGGCTCAAAAAAGGTGATGAAGGGGGTCTGTCACTGACCCCCATTTGGGGGACCACCACCTCCTGGGGGCTAAATTGAAATGTTTGAGGGGGCTGAGCGTCCCCCCTAATGGAGCTAATAATGGCCCTGGGGACTCCCCACCCCCCAGGGCTGGCTCCTGCTATGTCCCGGGGTGCCCACCAGGGGACATAGCTGTTTGATCTGACTTAGCTGGAGCTTTGACATCTCCCGCTGCTTCCAGCAAACGAGAGGTGTGAAACAGTTCTCCCTCAATGGGAGCAGAGATTTCTTCTGCTTCCCTGCATGCAGACATGCCAGCAGTGAAACAAAGGAAAGGATTGCTCTCACATTCTGGGAGCTGCATGTTTAGCAGCTCCGTGTCTGTGAGAGCTGTGCCGGCTCCCACAGGAGGTGGGGAGTTGGCTGGGACCTCAGGGCCTTGAGGCTGCCTCACAGTCCTATTCAATACTGGAGCCCTTGTGGGCACCCAGGAGAGATGGCTGGGCCGGGGGTATGGGATCCCCAGAGCCAAAATCAGCCTGAGAGGCCCCGTCCTTCATTTAATTAAGTCTGAGCCCCCGGGGATGGGGTCCCCAGTGCTGAGATCACCGCTGGGAAAGGGGCCACGCATGGCCTCTCTCTTCCGTTTATTTAAGGCCAGGCCCTGGGGGATGGGATCCCTAGGGCCGAGACCAGCCCAGGGAGGGGTGGCACATGGCTCCCCTTCTCCATTTAATTAAGGCTGGGCCACGGGGGATGGAGTCCCCGTGGCTAAAATAGGCCGTGGGAGGGGGCCGTGCAACCCACATCCCCATTGAATAGTGGAGGACCCTGGGGTCCTCAGGGCTGAAATAAGCCAGGGGAAGGGGGGCAACGCACCCCTCGCTCCCCTAGAGTCTGTGGGTCCCCCTTTTAAAATGATTAGTGTGCAAATGTGCAAAGCATCTGAAATCTGCGCTTGCTTGGCTCCTCTCCATCCACCTTACTAGTACACGTCTTCCCATTTTTTGCCAGGAAGTTGGACAGCTTCTCTGAGGGCCCCTAATGCATTTCTCACCAATTTTGATGGCACATTCTTGATGCCGGGGAGTATAAGGACATTGCTGCAAAATACAGAAGGACATACCTCATATAGGAAGCGGATGTGGCCACGGAGCCGAGTATGGCGCACGCTTAACTGTTCAGCTCCGGAGGGGCCGACTTTAACTCGGAGCCTGGACGCGCTGGAGCGGGCGGTTTTACACCCAAAGAAGAGTGTGACGACCGCCGCGGACGGGGAGGACTGCGGAGGTGCGGTCTCGCCCCTGGTGCAGGCTCCCGAATGACTGGGGCTGCCCGGGACTGACGAGAGCCCGCGGCCCTGTCGGCGAACAGGGCTGGGACGCGCCGGATTGGGAGGCTCCCTGTTTCAGGGTGGAGACGGTGAGCGGCTGGTGCGGGCGTGACCGCTTGGGCGCGGCCGCGGCCCCGGGGCCGGCCTCCGACGGACTCGGGCGCACCGGCGTGGACTGGGACCCGCGAGATCGCCGCCAGATTAAGGCTGCGATCCCGGATTGGACAGCGCGCTGCGCCCGGTGCCGAGTGCGGACGCGGGCCCACCCTGAGGGGGAGGGTGCAAACCGGAGCGGCTGGTGAGGACGCCTACCAGTGACGGGTCGCCCTCCTGCTCTGGGGGCGGGCCTGGTGCCCCCTGGCTGCAGGTTTGCCGGCGCTGAGGAGACGCGGGGACGAGGGGCCTCCCGGGGCTGCCTGGTGAGTGGTCCGCTTTGAGCACACCCCCTGGGGAGCGCACAATCGGCGTGCCTGTGACAGCTGCCCGTGAACCCCCGGATGCCGACGACGGGACTTTCAGCACCCGGGGCAACCCAGGATGAACACTGATTGTCCTTTGTGGGGCGGGGCAGTGCGGAATCGTCCTGCCCCGGCCGCCATCGTTTACCAGGGTTGGAGGCCGGATACCCTTGTTGCCAGGTGTGGGGCCCCCCTTTGGTTGACTGGACCAACGCCGAGCTGAAGGCCTACTGCACCCACCCCATCTACACACAACAGCGCAAATCTATGAAAACCCGCCAGCCCCGGTTTAGCCCAAACTGTTTTCTCATCTAAGGAGTAGATGGGACGCGACCGGGGGGCTGAGCACAGCACACGCATGATCGTTTGGTCTGAGAAGGGCCACCAGCGGACCCAGACCTGAGCGCACTGGACCAGGTGACCCTCTACCGAGGGACGGACGCGGTGGTCCGCGCGAACGAGAGTGGCCGCTGGGACCCGACCGTAGCGCCGGCACGGACCCTCGGTGGAGCCGGACTGCGCAGCATTGGCGGGGACCCTCGACCCGGCCGTTTGCCGCCGATCATCGCGCTGGGAGCGACTGGCGGAGCATCTGAGGCTCGCCCTGGAGTACCCGGACCCAGAGACTGCGACAACAGTGGCCTGGATTAGTGGACAAACCAACAGCGAACAACATAAGCGCCTGAACTGTGGGCCAGACCCACTGAGACGCCCCTCCCTGCCTGGCCAATGCCCCCCAAGGGCAGACATAAGAACAAAGCCATGGACCCCCTGACACCGACACCACCGGGGGACAATGAGCCGACCATACAGAGCCAGTCACAAATCAAAGTACAAGACACCCTAGACAAGATACTGGGTGCCATTGAAGACACCAAATCCACATTACAGCGTGACATCAATCAGGTGGCGATAGAGGTGGGCCTCCTGAGAGCCGATCATCACAAATTGGCCGACAGAGTAAAAGAAGCGGAAGCAACGCTAGCGGAAGTTGTCCCAAAACAAGAAGACGTAACAGCGGAAGTGGCCTCCTTGGCTGGCAGAGTGGCGAAGCTCGAACAGCGAGCTGAAGACGCAAAAGGTAGAAACAGGAGGAACAATATTCGCGTGGTGGGCCTCCCTGAGGGGGCCGAGGGGACGAACATAGTGGAATTTCTGGAGAAATGGCTAAGCACAGTTGTCGCACCAGGATGTCTGACCCCCTTTTACTCATTGGAGCAAGCACATCGAGTGCCAGCTAGACCACTTGCTCCTGGCAGGTCACCACGGGCTGTAATTGCTAAACTCCTGCACTACAGAGACAGAGACATCCTCTTACAGAAAGCCAGGGAAACGGGCCCGTTTAAAGTAGCCAATGGCGGAGCAACATTGTTCCCTGACTTCACCTTGGAGGTCCAAAACAAGCGCGCCTCCTTCTTAGCCGTTAAAAGAACCTTGCGAGAAGAGGGGATACAGTACTCGCTGCTCTACCCAGCAAGACTACGAGTGATTGCGGAGGGAAAAACCACGTTCTTCCAAACTCCAGAGGAGGCATGGGAATGGCTCGAAAGATATGGGGCACGGCCGGCGCGACCTGCACCGAAGAATCGCGGGGCGGGTGGGACCCGCCGGGCCCCGAAGGGGAAAAGACCCAGAGACCGCCGACGACTGACGCCAACGCGGACACAGAGAGAAACTGGCAAGAGAGAGGCCCTGGAGGCGGCGGCCAGGGTGGGCAGAGGGTCACCGCCCCCGGAGGTCTCTGAAGAAGAATCGGATGACACAGTGGTGTTCTCGCCCGATGGCTCTGGGAACTCGACTTACACACCAAGAGTGACCCCGCAGACGAACTCGCATAGATCGAACCCGCACCGGCGCTGAAAGGCGAGACAAGATAAGCAGTGAAATGGCCCCTCCGGACCTGACTCTCGTCTGTCAGTCCTGGCTGGCGAGTATTGCATTGATGTGTTTGAATAATTTGCAGTGTTGCATAACTTATTGGGCAGCCTACAGTTCCGGAGGTGCCCTGGGGATGGGGAGTTGGGGTTTGCTGTTACTAGTTATATCGGCTACATGTGTGAAATGGACTGAACACAATGAAGGTACAAGCTTGTGGGGGAATCGGTCGGGCCATGGGCGTACCGAGCCTACGCACAACAGGCTTTGAGAATAGGATGGTGGACTACAATATCATAACCTGGAATGTTAGGGGGATGGGTACTCCTGCTAAGAGACATAGAATTCTTTCCTTCCTAAAAAGGAGAGGGGTGCAGATAGCTATGTTACAAGAGACCCATCTGGCACCCAGAGAGGGAGAGAAACTAAGACGGAGATGGAGGAGACAGGTGTTTGCCACAGAATATTCAGCTTACGCAAGAGGAGTTCTGATTTGGATTAGGGTGGGGGTCCCCTTCACGATTGATTCCTCCAACATAGACAGAGAGGGAAGGTTTGTCACACTGGAAGGGAAATTAGAGGGGCTCCAGTTGATCCTGAGTTGTATATATGCCCCCAACCAGGACAAAGCCGCATTCATGACGGGCCTGTCTAGACACCTCACTTGTCAACACATGGGGGAAGTACTAATAGGAGGAGACTTTAACGCAGTGCTCCACATTGACTTAGACAGATCTACCCCCCCACTACAGGGAGCAACATCAACCAAAACAGCAAAAAAAATAGTTGAGTGGCTAGACGCCTCGGGGCTGGTAGATGCTTGGCGGTTTCAACACCCAGCGACCAGGGATTATTCGTTTTACTCGGGCCTCCACCAGGTACATACTAGAATTGATAGGATAGTTTGCACTGCGGGACTGGCTCGAAGTATGACCCATGCTGAGTACCTTGCTCGCACAATATCAGATCACAACTCTCTATTACTGACATTGAGGGTATCACAGGACAGACCCCCCATACCGTCATGGAGAATGCTCCCGACAGCGCTAGAAGACCAGGCATACAGGGAGGAATTACAATGCTATCTAACAGAACATATAGAAGCTAACCAGGGATCCACTTCCGCCAGAGGCATAGAGTGGGAGACACTCAAAGTGGGGACGAGGGGTCACTGTCTTGGACAGTCAGTAGGGATAAAACATATGCTTGAGAGAGAATTAAACGCATTGGAGAGGGTCATTAACGAGGGGGAGCTGAGGCAGGGCCCTGCAGGGCAAGTGGATGAAGAGTACGAACGTGCACGTAGAGAGCACTCCCAAGCAGAAGAGCGACTTAGATGCCACAGTATGCAAAGATATTTGACATCCATACAATCAGAGGAGGGGAGATCCGGTAGACTTTTGGCATGGCTGGTGCGCCCGAACGGAGATAGTGGCCCCATTGCAAGTGTACTGGACGGGGGGGGGGACACGCAGACTCAGCCCAGAATCCATTAAAGACACATTTAGAGATTACTATACACACTTATACAGGAAGCCCACAGACCTGGGGACGGGGACTCTTGACAACTTCCTGACTCGGATACCCCTACCGATATTGAGCCCAGAGGACAGAGTCGGCCTGGGGGGCTCAGTGACCACGGATGAGACAACTGAAGAAATTGCACAGCTGGCCCCTGGGAAGACCCCTGGTACAGATGGTCTGCCTATGGATTTTTATAAAAAGTATAAATCCTTACTAGTCCCCAGACTGATAGAAATGTATATGGAATCGGCAAAGAATGGAGAACTCCCACGCACACTGCGTGAGGCATTGGTAGTGCCACTCCCTAAAACAAATAGTAGGGAGGCATCAGTAACAGACTTTCGCCCACTATCAATGCTAAATAGCGACTTTAAGATCCTCAGTAAGATCCTGGCCAACCGGCTATTACCTCATATGCCCACCCTGATACATCCTGACCAGAACGGTTTCATACCGGGTCGCAACACCTCTCTGAATCTTAGGCATATTTTCTCTATTATACATATGCCCAGTGAATCGAAGCCGCCAACCGGGACCATGCTAGCAGTGGACTTTGAAAAGGCCTTCGACTCAATCAGATGGGACTACCTGAGGGCGACAATGTTAAAAATGGGCCTAGGCGAGGGCTGGGTCAGATGGGTGGACCTATTATACTCATCCCCATTAGCAAGGGTCAAGACGGGTAGGACAATCTCTGGTGCTTACCCAGTGCACCGGGGAACTAGACAGGGATGCCCCCTATCTCCACTGTTGTTCGCCCTGGCGATGGAGCCCCTGGCGGCCTGGGTACGCGGGGACGGAGCGGCAAAGGGATTCAGTGGGGGCCAACTGATCACATTATCTCGCTATATGCAGATGATATCTTGATCTATCTTAGAGACGGGGCGAGTGGTCTCCCCTGGGCCCTGAAGACCCCCGGAGAGAGTTGTCAGGATTAAGACTTAACCGTAATAAAACATATGTGTTCCCCCTGACGCCTGGATATAGATGTCCTGCAACATGCCCAACAGATCTGAAATGGGCTCCACGGACATTTAGATACCTGGGGATCCAGATCTACCATGACTTGGGAGACTTAAGAGAGGGCAACCTTGGTAGAGTGCTCCGATCCCTGAGATCCTCGGTAGAATTTTGGCACTCTCTGAAACTGTCAGTGATGGCCAGAGTGGCGCTCTCCAAGATGATCATGCTCCCCGACTTCTTTACTACTTCACCAACTTGCCACTGTTGATACCCCGGGCATGGTTCCGCGATCTGAACACATTACTCAGAGAACTAATATGGGACAATGGACGTAGACGAACTACGCTTACGACTAACTGCAGACCACCCCACGCAGGAGGACTGGGAGCTCCTGACTTTGAGGCATACTACCTGGCATCCCAATTACAGTGGATACCCGGTTGGCTTGCGGGCCGGGGCCAACTGGATTTATATACAGCCCAAGGAGTAATGGATACGGCATGGATTGTGGCATGTACGGCAAACAGGAAGATAACCCCCCCTGGGAACAATATAATGATAAAAGTGGCAATGGCATGCTGGAAAAGATGTACGAAAAGGGTGGGCCCTCCATATTCCCCAGCTTTGCCACTGGCGGTTCTCGCCCTAGAACCTAGGGGGAGGGGACCGGGAAACACGGGACTTGGCTCCTGGGTGTCAGCTGGAATAGAAGCAGTGGGAGGACTCTTCAAGGAGGGAGTGATGAGGGGATTTGCTGAATTAACGGAAGAGGGTGTTCCCAGGGGGCAGTTCCTGCTTTACGGGAGGCTAGTACACACTCTTAAAGCTCACTGGGACACAGTGAATGCGGAGCCCGCCACCCATGAGGTTCTGCATTTACTGTTGACATTAGGGGAGGAATCATATCTGATCACCAAAATATATCGGGCTCAAGTCGAGGCGGCCTTAGACACCTTACGGTCGCTGAGAGGGCGGTGGGAGAACACAGTTGGCCGGGAACTAACTGACTCAGAGTGGAAGAGAATACTGGCCTACCCCCGGAAGATATCACGTAATACGCGGTTAAGATACATCCAATATAATTATTTGCACAGAACGTACCTCACGCCTCACAGACTGTTTCGTATATACGGAGGGGCTCCGGGGACTTGCCCGAGATGCGGAGGAGGAGGGGTGGATTTTGACCACATGGTTTGGACTTGCCCAGCGATCCAGGCTGGCTGGAGGGAAATATTGCCCACCCTAACTGAATTGTTTGAGTTTGAGTTGAGACCCACCCCTGAACTGTGCCTGCTGGGCCTCAGACCAGCTGCGCTTTGTGGAAAAGTGAAGGGGCGCTTTCTGGACCTATCCCTGGCCCTTTATAAAAGACTAATCTCGAGGGGCTGGAAGGCTCCAGATCGCCCTCTGCTGTCTGACTGGAAAAGGGATATATCAACATGGTCTCGAGCTGAACTACTGGTCCTAAAAGCAGAAGAAGCCAAGAATATTTGCCAAGAACCTATAGCTCCGGGGTGGGAGAATTTAATGACGAACTGGGAGAGTATAAATAAGAGGCTGGCAAGCCCAGTATGAGAAACAAGTGAAATCCAATCCACACCGAGGATAGAACCAAATGGTGGAAGCACATAGGCAGGCACCCAAAAAAGGCCTAAACCACACATAGATCACATCAAGAATAAGGGTGCGAAGACAGTTGGCCCTCTGACCCCCACTCCACTGACAGAAATAGCAAGCAGCGTGAGTGACCCGCCGGCCCCGCTGTGCGCCGGTGCGCCCGGGGTTGACATCTTCCCTCGCCCAAAAATGTATACACTATCGTACCTTAAAAGCTAACAATTACAAAAGCCATTCACGCAAAGCCGTAAAGTTGACCTCCCGGGATCTTTTTTTCTTTTTTCTCCCCTTCCTCCTTTCCCTACCTCCCATTAGGCCAATATGACTGTCGCCTGAAATTGTATACCACATACCTCGTGTTCTCCCTCCCCTCCTCCTTCCTCCCCCCCTCACTACCCTTGTCTTCCCGCACCTAACCCCCACACCACCCTCCCAAGTTACAAAGAAGAAGGGGTTCAAGTTTGTTGATTGATTGTTGATTATACAGAACAGTGAAACGAAGAAAGGAAATACGCGTTAACAAGTAAATGAGCATAATTTATTGAATAAGGAACAAAAAGACTAACGATAATAAAAGTAGCAAACAATGAGTAAAAAGTAGAATATAGCATTATAAACAAAAAGTGCAAAAAAAATGAGGAAATGTAAAATGAACAAGTATGTAACTGTGTAACAACAAAATGTTAAAAATATATTTTAAAAAAAAGGACATACCTCATATAGATAAGAGGAAGGACCCTGGTTTGGTGGATATTTATGTCTTTGTAGTCTCACTGGCCTTTCTATAGGAGGATTCATCTTATCACAAAATTTTAGAGAAACAGGCAACAGGAACAATCATGTTGCCAAAATGCACAGAAGGTCACTGGTGACATGTCCTTGTGCTCCATTACACATCTGTAGTTTGGAATATATACTGGACATTTACCCAACGAGGCAGAAAGAACTCCATTTGGGTAGATATGTCAGGCAGAGCTGTGGACTCTTGTTGAATAAAAGGGTAGGTGAAGTTTCTTTGTGGCAGAGTCACTCACACACAGCTACTGACACATCCTCACAGAAACTCACACACCCACTCACAGACACACTCAGACACTCACTCAGACATTAATGCAACCACTCACAGACCCACTCAGAACCTCACACACCCAGTCACTGACCCATTCAAACACTCATGGACCCACTCACAGACCCATTTACACACTCAGGCACCCACTCACGAACCCACTCAGACACTTATGCACCCACTAACAGACCCACTCAAAGACTCATGCACCCACTCAAAGACCCACTTAGGCACTCACACACCCACTCACAGACCCACTCAGACTCAGGCACTCACTCACAGACCCACTTAGTCACTTGTGCACCCACTCACAGACCCACTCACACATTCACGCGCCCACTTACAGCCCCACTGAGACTCACACATACAATCAAAGACCCACACAGACACTCACACACCCACTCACAGAGACACTCTCGCACCCGTTGTCACATCCAGAGACACCCTTTTACACATCTAGACACCCACTCTCACACCTAGAGACACCCTATCACACCCAGAGAGACAGGGCCTGCGGCCAACTCGGGGCAGCACAGGGTTTGGTGGTCATAGGGGGTTGGCCACAGGATGTGGCTACAGAACCTACAGCCAACCCCGACATACACGACTGAAGGCCATGTGAGGCGGTGGTTGGATTAACATGTCGTAATGAAAATTACTTTACAATAAAAAAAACATAGCAATTCACTGAAAAAACCAAAGGTTACCAGGACGTTATAGTTAGGAAACGGAATTTTAAAAAACATGGAAATTCACTTTAAAAACAAAGGTTACAGGGTTGTTTAGTTTAGTTAAGTTTAGTAGATTTATAAAGTGCATGGCTACCCAAAGGCCTCCCAGCACTAAAGCCGAACAGAGTAGATTGAGGGATACATAATTAAGCCCTGAACAGCCAGGTTTTCAAATTCCTGCAAAAGGAAAGTTCATGACTGGTTTGACGAAGGTCCAAAGGGAGGGAGTTCCAAGGTTTGACTGCTTTATGAGCCATGAATCTACTGCCCCATTGTGGCCTCTTAACCAGAGCGATCTTCATCAAAGAGGCCGTTGAGGATCTGAGGGACCTATAAGAGGTGTAATGAGAGGCAATGGGCCTCAAAAGAGCAGGATCCCTGTTATGCAGTGCTCTATGCATAATGCAGAGGGCCTTAAAATGTAAACGTTGTTCCAACTGAAGCCAATGGAGGTAGGCTAAAGAAGGTTTCACCGATTGATATCTTGGAACATTCAAAAGGAGACGTGCGGCAGCATTCTGTACAACCTAAAGTCTCTACCACATACTGGGGTGAGCTGAAGTAAGTCCATAGTCCAAGCGCAATGTTATGAGAGCTTGAACAATAAGCTTTTTGGCTAGAAACGGGAGGACATTGAAAGTTGTCCTTAATAGCCTTAGCAGTCTAAAATAGGTGGGAGCCAGATTTTTTGATAATCCATGGTGAGGCAGGAGTCCAACCACACTCCCAGACATATTATTGTTTCTTTCGGAGGAGGCAAGCTTTTCAGCCCTTCAGTGACTGGAGAAGGGGACCTATGGAGAAGATTGTTCCCTAAAACATCACCTTGGTCTTGTGCTCATTTAGTTTAAGTTTGCAGCCAGCCATCCATCTGGGTACCATTTGAAGACAGGGTATTAATTGAAATTGATCCAAATTTGTGGAGAATGAGAACACCAACTGGTGTCGTTGGCATTAGAAACCAAAGACAAACCGTAAGGTTCTACAATCTCAGCCAAAGGATACATATAAAGATTAAACAATTTGGAGCTCAGGGAGGATCTCTGAAGCACCCCACACTTAAGACATAAGCTGTTGGAGAGGCATGATCGATCAAGAGCTTGGAAGGTGCATTTCTGCAGAAACGAAGACAGCCATTTTAAAGCACAGCCATTGATACCTGCCTTAAAAATTATTTGTATCAGAATGGTATGGTCTACGGTATCTAAGGTATCAAAAGCCACACTAAGATCCAAGTGAATGATGGCAGCAGAACCTCCTTGATCCAGATGTCGTCTTAGGTCTTCCACTACTTCAAGTAGAGCAGTATCTGTACTATGTTGGGGTCAGAAACCCATTTGAGTAGGATGTAAGATCTCAAGGTCCTCAAGAAAGCCTGAGTGATGTCTATTGACATGCTTTTCGACCAGTTTGGAAGCAGCAGGAAGCAAAGAGATTAGTCTATAGTTGTTAAAAAGAGCTGTGTCAAGATGAGGCTTTTTAGCAGCGGTTTGACTATTGCATGTTTCTAGTGGGGCGGAATCTGATCAGTTGTGAGGAATAAATTAAATAGATTATTAAGGATGGGGCAATGATAGCTGACCCCAGGGCAAGAATGTGGGGAGGTGCCGGGTCCAAAGGGGACCCAGATTTTATAGAATGGAGAAGACTTATCACTGATTATTCTGTGAGGAGAGGGAGGTCTGAGGGAGAGGCCATAGATTGTCGATCCATAAACTGACTGACATGATCGACTTCCTGGGCAGGCTTCTCAGAGAAGGCCTAATAAATGTCTAATATCTTCTTTTGAAAGAAGGAGGCAAGACTGATACTGTGTTGCATGGAGGCATTAATAAGGTCAGTAGGAGAGGCTGAACAATCTATTTAAAAATGTCTTTAGGAGTTAGAGGACTGTTCTGTTTTTGTTGCATAGTAAGTAGCCTGAGTGAATCTTATTTCTGCAAGGAAATTTCTGATTGCTTTCTTTTATTCAGATTTTGTGATGTTATCATAGGACTTTCTTCACCTTCTCTCCAAGCATTTACACTCCTTTTTTAACTGCCATAAATGGGGGTGAACCAATGGGATTTCTTATTGTGGAGTCCTCTTGAGGTGGTCTCTACTACCAGCAGTACAGTATCCAGTGAATTGCAAATCCATTTTTTGATGATAGGGTAATTTGATGCGAGGGGTCAGGTCGAGCATTTTCAAGTGTAGTAGTCCATTCTCTAAGATTAAGCTTCGGCCACCTGTGGTTGGTTCGCCTGTTCAAAGATTGAAGGATTGAACAGGAAAGAATGGGAAGTTTCAGAGCAATTAGAAAATGGTCAGACCATGCAAGTGGGAGAGGAGTCTAAGCCATTAAATCTGTGATATTTGGCTCAAAACAAGATTCATTGTGTGCCCCCTGGTGTGCGTTGGGCTGCCGATCAGCTGTATAAGGTCCAGCACCGCAAGATCATAGAGAAGGCTCTTGGCGGCGGCATTGTTCACATCATCCGCGTGAATATTAAAATCTCCAAGAAGAGTGAAGTTAGGTTTGCTAAAGACCAGATCTGAGACTAACTCAGGAAGGGCTTGAATAAAGTGATCATGGGGACCAGGGGGTCAGTAAACTAAAATTTTGGAAATCGTAAAAGTTGGGTTCAACACTAAAGAAAAAAACATACTTTCAGAGCCAGGAATAGTAAGAGGCCTGGAAGAGCATTTATCTGTGTCCCTGTAGATAACGGCGATCCCACCATCTCTGGTGTTCGCCCTATCTAACCTGCATACACGGTAGCCTGGAGGACGTGCAAAAGCAACGTCCGAGGCAGACTCCTTATGGGGCCAAGTTTCTGTTAAAAAGAAGGCCTCTGGGGCTAACTCGCTCAATAAACATTGAATATCGACTTTATGCACAGATAAGGACCAACAATTAGCTAAGGGGAACTTCCTAACTGACACCTTATAGTTCCCTTGAGACCTGCTAGCTTCTGGCCAGAAAAAACACTTAAATCTGTTGCAGGACCAAACCAATGAACTGGGGTTGATAGAGTGACCACAGGTCTCCGGTGTGGCGATTCTGAAGGCATACAATTGTCTGGCAGTATATGTTACCTTTTCTTGATGTTGATGGGCTGCATCTCTGGGCCCTGGTCCCGGCTATGCATGGATGGATGCAGATGGGCTTGCCTTAGGCGCACCCTTGGCACGCCATCAGCAGCCCCGCTGCACTCAGCGGCTTCATTGTGACCCTTACATGGGGTCAGAGAGGCCGCAGGCAGAACAACTAGCCCACAGCCCAAAATGGCGGCTCAAAAAAACACCAAAACAAGGAAGAAAAATGGCACCCATTATGGGTGATATATTTGTGATTCTACTATGATTCTCTTAATCAACTCCCCCATCCTCCGCCCCGGTGTGTAGAACAAAGTGCTACTTTGCGCAGAACTTGTGGAAAGTTTAGGATCAAAATTTGTCGCCGCTGCACGAGGCAGCTAAAATCCAACTGATACCTCTGAACTCTGGTATCAGGGGTGGAATAGGAAAATCATACACTCCAACTATCAGCAAACGTTATAAACAATCAGGCACCATTGAGATTAAAAATTTAAAAAAATAAACAAATTGCAGGCAATAATAAGAGCTAAAAATAAGTATGTTACAAAGGGTACTGCTAGGCATATATACTACGTTATAGTTTAGTTCTTCATTTACTCACCCAAAACTAGAGAAATGCAGCAGTTATAGTTAGAATTAGTTCAAGTAACTATAACTTGCGGCCTGAGGTAAATGTAACTTGTAAGTCCCTGCAGCCAACTCACTTAACCACCTAATCCAACACTGAGCACAGCTTTTTGCAGTGCCTTTGGCCATGGGCAGAAGGAATTGGCCACAGGGCCTGTCTCTCTGGTTGTGAGAATAGGTGTGACAGGGTGTCTCTGGGTATGAGAGTGGCTATGAGAGTGCCTGTCTTGGTGTGAGAGGATCTATGTGGATGTGAGAGTGGGTGTGAGAGTGTCTGATTGCACCCCAACAGATGAAAGATGCATTTACCTCCATGAAGGATTTCAGATTGTTTTTCCATGTGGAATCACAGAGTAAACACACTTGCTTTGCCTCCACCAAGCCCAGGAGAAGGGATCATTTGTGCTTTCCAGAAGTGGAGTTTCAACTGTGGCACAGTGCTTCCTGTTGAGGTTTAATTGCTTCATGTTGACCTTTAATTTCTATGAAATGAGCATCATGGCCAGAATGGAAATTCACCTGTTCGTTTATCCAACAAGAGTCCACAGTTTTGCACAAAATGTCTCTCCAACTTGAGTACTTTCTACTGGTTAGCTAGTAAGGGCCACCTCATTGGGTGAATGGGCAGTGTAGGGGAGGGTGGCTGTGCGGCCCCCCACACCTCACCGATATCAGCCCTGGGGACCCCCTTCCTGGGCCCACTACAATTCAATGGGTGAGGCGTGTGGCCCCCATCACCGGGGCGATCTCAGCCCGGGGGACCCAATCCCCTGGGGCACGGCCTTCATTAAATGGAGAGGGGGGCTGCACAGCCCTCTCCCCTGGCCAATTTTGGCCCCGGGACCCCACCCCCAGGGCCCGGTCATCTCTCCAGGGTGCCCTCCTTAAAAAAAGTGTTTTTATGCTCTGGTGGGTCCATCTGGGACCCCAGCACCAGAGATAAGGGGTCAGGGTGTCTCTACCCTGGCCCCTTTTCTTTTTTTATTCAGAAGAAGGGGTAGTCCCAAAGATCATTTTCCCCTTGCAATTTCCCATAGGGTTTTTATACACAACTGCAGCTCAAACTGCGGAACAGATTTACACCAAATTTGGCAAAAAGCTGGAGCCTGGTCCAGAAATAGTGCTTTTTGTAATTTGGTGTAAATCTGTTCAGCAGTTTTGCAATTATTAAAGAAAAAGAATTGTATATAGCTAGAGATGAGGATCCACTGCAGGATCCACCCGCCAACAGCACTACTGTGATTGGGTGGCTGGAACCTGGGAGAAAAGTTGTGTCTGACAATTCGTGAATTATTGCATGGTTCCTGGGGGAGAATAAAGATTAAATATAATGTAAGGGGTCAGGATACAGGTCGACTGCTGCAAAATATTCACTCACGGCCTAGCCACTAGCAAGCTCGACTGTGCAATGCACTCTATGCCGGCAGCACAACAAAGAACATCAGGAAACTACAATTCATCCAAAATGCTGCCGCAAGACTCGCCCTGAACCTTCCCCACCAAGAACACATCTCCCAAAACATGAGGACCCTCTATTGGCTAACAGTAGAGGAATAAATCAACTTCAGACTACTCACTTACATCTACAAGGCACTGCACAACATCGGCCCAGCCTACCTGAACCATCGCATCTCCTTCCATAACCCTGCCAGACCCATCCGCTCCGCCCAGCAGGCACTAGCTACTGTCCCATGCATCTTGAAACCAACCGCCGGAGAAAGATCTTTTGCATACCTCGCAGCTAAGAGCTGAAAGAACCTGCCCATGCATCTCAGACAAAGCTCATCTCTCACCATCTTCAGGAAGAACCTCAAAACATGGCTCTTCGAAAGAGGCCCAGACCCACCACCAGTGCCTTGGGACCCTCCTGGGTGAGTAGTTGTGCTTTACAAAAATTGATGGATTGATTGAGGTTTCCAGACCCCTTTGGAACAATAGGGGGGTCTGTGGGGGACCCCTCATGTCCAAGAAATTGACTACCCATGTTTTATTGGGGTACAAGAATATGTGCGGATTGACTGCAGACCCACAGCAGCACTCAGCACAGCCTCTTTGTGAATCTGCTGATCCAGACCCCAAACAAAAAAGCATATATGCCCACTCACAGACTCACACAGTAACCCACACAGCCACCCACACACCCACTGACGCACTGACACACCCACTTGCACCCCCCACAACAACCTACACACCTACTCATACATCCATACAGCCACTCACACACCCCACCTATACAGCCACTCACTCACCCACTTACAAATTGTAGTTGTTAAAGAAAGGTGAAATTCACTAAAAAAACAAAGGCTACAGGGATGTAATAGTTAGGAAATAGCAGTACAAAATGTAGAAATTCACTGAAAAAACATAGGTTACAGGGAAATGATAGTTAGGAAATAGAATTTAAAAAATCTTTAAAACTGATCGAAAAAAAAACAAAGGATATAGGGACGTTATAATTAGGTTCAGGCTTTAGACACACAAAACCACAGACATTCACCAGTTATAGTTACAGTTATCTCAAGTAACTATAACTCTTGCTCTAAGGTAACTATAACTCTCGCCATTGCCATGCACTGCTAATTACCTCACATATTACATCACTCATGAGATCGATTACATTATTGATAGTATTACTCCAACATCTGCAGTGAAATTACTTATGAGATGTTAGAAATGGGGTCTTTGGTTGGCAGTCAGGTTACCCACTGTACAAGCAAGGACCCTCACTCTTGTCAGAGTAAGTCACACAAAATCCAAATTATCCTGTGCCCACCCTCTGTTAGCTTGGCACTGAGCTTTCAGGCCTAACCTAGAAGGCAATGTGTAACGTATTTGTGCAGTAAATCATGCAATAACACAGTATAGCACCACAAAAATACCCCACACAGTGTTTAAAAAAATAAATAATATTTATCTGATAAGATGCAGGTCAAAACGATCAAAAGACAATAAGCATAAGTTGAGATATCACTGTAAAAATGATATAAAGTGTCTTTAGTCTCTTAAAACAATAAATGTCTCTTGCAAGCACAAAGTACCTGGTTTGCGTTCAAAATCCAGTGGGCCACGCGTCGAAGTTCCGGTTGCTACGCTGGTGCTACATCGATCTTCTCATTGCAAAGTTGAGCTGCGTCATTCCGGTTCGGCATGCAGTGAATTTTTCACTGCGATGCAGGCTGTGCGTTGTTTTTAGCAGGCTGCGCGTCAAATTTTTACCGCACAAGGAGTCCAGTTGCAGGAGTGAAGTCTTTTTGGTTCTGAAACTTCAGGGAACAGGAGACAAGCTGTATCCAAGCCCTTGGAGAGCACTTCTCAGCACAGCCGGAGAGCAGCAAGGCAGCAGGGCAACAGCACGGCAGCAGTCCCTCTCAAAAAAGCAGTCCAGGGGAGTCCTTTAGGCAGCCAGGCAGTTCCTCTTGGCAGGTCTGGTTCAGGGATTCTTTACGAACAGGTTTCTTGTCCAGAAGTGTCTGTGAGGTAGAGTGTCTACCACAAGAAGTGTCTAAAGTCTGTGGTTTTGGGTGCTCTTCTTATACCCCTTTGGCCTTTGAAGTAGGCTTACTTCAAAGGAAAGTCTCACTTGTTTGTGAAATCCTGCCTTGCCCAGTCAAGGCCTCAGATACACACCAGGGGGTTGGAGACTGCATTGTGTGAGGGCAGGCACAGCCCTTTCAAGTGTGAGTGACCACTCCTCCCCTCCCTCCTAGCACAGATGGCTCATCAGGATGTGCAGGCTACACTCCAGCCCCCTTTGTGTCCCTGTCTAGAGCGAGGAGCAAACGCCTAACTATCAAACTAAGCCAGACAGGGAATCCACAAACAAGACAGACCCACAGAATGGTTTAAGCAAAAAAATGCCAACTTTCTAAAAGTGGCATTTTCAAACACACAACATTAAAACCAACTTTACTAAAAGATGTATTTTTAAATTGTGAGTTCAGAGATCCCAAACTCCACGTCTATCTGCTCTCAAAGGCAATCTACGCTTTAATCAGTTTTAAAGGCAGACCCCAGGTTAACCTATGAGAGAAACAGGCCTTGCAACAGTGAAAACCGAATTTGGCAGTATTTCACTGTCAGGGCATATAAAACACATTACTATGGCCCTCACTACAACATTGGCGGTAAATGCCGCTAACCGCCTTGCAGAAGACCGCCAACAAACCGCTGCGGAATTCCGCCACAGCTATTACGACCCACAGCTCGGAATCCCCCAAAATCTAGACACCCACACAAGTCCCCCACACCAAAGGTCAGTGTTAAACTGGTGATAACAAAACCTCCACCGTCACGCCAACAGGAATACGCCCACACTATCACGACCCACGAATCCACCCGGCAGTCTTTCAACCGCGGTATTCCATTGGCAGTACACACCGCCGCGCTCAAAATACACACACATTTACAAAACACTACCACATTGGACAAAACGAAATACACACACCTGATACACATACACACACCACTCCCACACACCCAATACAATATAAAACACACACCCACATTACCCACAAACCCTTACTACCACAATTGCGACTGAAGGCCAGAGAGAGACACTACCATCTACAAACTAGCATCCACAGGCACTCAACACCATCACTCACACAACATCCACGCACAAAACACCACACACCCCTAACATCACCCCACACATCACAACACACACCACCCCACACATCACCCACACCACCCCATGACACGGCAAAGACACCCCAGGTTTTCTGAGGAGGAGCTCAGGGTCATGGTGGAGGAAATCATCCGGGTAGAGCCACAGCTATTTGGAGCACAGGTGCAGCACACCACAATAGCTAGGAAAATGGAGCTATGGTGCAGAATCATGGACAGGGTCAACGCAGTGGGACAGCACCAACGAACACGGGATGACATCAGGAAGAGGTGGAACGACCTACGGGGGAAGGTGCGTTCCGTTGTCTCAAGACACCAGATTGCAGTTCAGAGGACTGGCGGCGGACCCACACCGCCTCCCCCAGAATTAACAACATGGGAGGAGCAGGTCTTGGCTATACTGCATCCTGAGGGCCTCGCAGGAGTAGCTGGAGGAATGGACTCTGGTAAGGCAAAGCTTTCACTACTTCATCCCCCACCTTACCTGCATGCTATCACATACCCCCACCCTCGCCCTCACCCCCATCACTCCAACTCCTCACAGATGTCCCCCTATCACAAACCACACATCCCAACACCAAGCCCTGCATGCAACAACAGAGCATGGACACCCATCACCAATGCATGGCCAATGCACATACCCACACACACCCCTAAACATTTAGCACACAAGGTCCTACACAAGAATGCAAGCACTGGGGTAAAGGGTCACCCACCCATTGCACACCATGGCACACACAGATGCAATAATCATGCCTTTACACCCCTACAGGACCCCTACCCAACGTCACCGGACTGGAGGGTCCAGACATGTCCACTCCACCCACAGAGAGGCCCACAGTGATGACAGCAGCTCTGTCCAACTGGCTTTAGATGACCAGCCCAGCCCATCTGGGACCTCGGGACAGTCGGTTCCCCTCACACTGGCACAAGCCACAACAGAGCCTCCCCCCTCTGGAAACACCAGCACAGCACCCACCCAGCTGGCCCATACCTCTGTCCCAAGGACACGTCACGCAGCAGTGTGTCCACCACTACAGGGAACCCAGGCTAACCCACCACCCCAACAACACCAGGGACCTGGGAGCAGTGGGCACACAGTTCAGGGGACAGAGGCACAGGAACACAGGGGAACTGGGAGGGCTGCTGTGCGACAGGGGGAGGACAGGCCCAGGGAACCCACTCTCCACGAGGCCCTCTCCAACATCATGGGAGCCTACCACCATTCCCAGGAGACGATGGCAACGGTACTGGCCAAGTTTCAGGAGACCCAGCGGCTGCAGGAGGAACACTATTTGGGGCTCAGGGAGGAACTCAAAAACATCAATACCACCCTGGGCACCATTGTAGGGGTGCTGAAGGAACTCATCAACACCAGGAGGGAAACTGTGTCACAACAAGGGGCCCCTGACAATAGCCTGGACGATGAACTGCCCACCACCTCCGCCGGCGCTAGTGGACAGGAGGCACTGCCACAGGACTGCGAAACCACCCACTGGAGAGACTTGTGAGACTGTGGCTTTGCACTCCCCAGGATAAAGCAGTGGGCAAACCACCCACTGAAAAGACTTGAGAGACTGTGGCTTTGCACTCCTCAGGATAAAGCAGTGGGCAAACCACCCACTGGAGAGACTTGTGAGATGGTGGCTTTGCACTCCCCAGGATAAAGCAGTGGGCAAACCTCCCACTGAAAAGACTTGAGAGACTGTGACTTTGCACTCCCCAGGATAAAGCAGTGGGCAAACCACCCACTGGAGAGACTTGTGAGACTGTGGCTTTGCACTCCCCAGGATAAAGCAGTGGGCATGGAGCCCCCTCCTGAATCTGGTGTTGTGCACTCATCCGGCTGAGGTGCCCCCCTTTCCCTTCCCCCTGAGGTGCCTGTTGTATTTCGATCTGATGCCCCTGCAGTGTTCTCTCCGTTTTGATCGAGTATTAAGTGTGGGCCTCGCCCATGCATTTTGGGCCCAGTGGTCCACGGACTTTAATGGTGCAATACCTGGACTTGTATTCTTGGTGTATATATTTGTTTTTAGTGTATATATATTTTTGAGTACTGGATTTTAATAGATTACAAACGTTCAAATCATTTCCTTTTGTCTTTGCATTCTTCCAGGGGGGTGGGGGGTGTAACTGTAATGTATCATGATGTATTAGTGTGTGTGTTGTAGTGGGTGAGGGTGGGGGTGTGGGTGGGGGTGTTGCGTGGGTGTGTCACTCTCTTTTCCCTCCCCCCTCCCCTGTGTTGTAGGTGCAGTACTCACCGTGGTCTTCGCCGCCGGCGTTCGTGCTCCTGGTAGAGGAGCAGGAAGACAAAGGCAGGGAGTATCTGGAGTTCTGGTTCCATGGCATCCGGATTCCTCGGGGGGTGTGTAGAGGTCAGCGTTTTCTCTTCCAAGTCCTGTTTCCGCCGTGTTTTTGTTTGCGGTTAATCCGCGCCGGAAAAGGTGGCGGATTGGCCTGTTGTTATACTGTGGGCGGTACATTGTCCTCCGCCTGTCTGTTGGCGGTTACCGCCGCGGTGTTTGTTTGTATCGCCGTGGAGGTCGGAGTGTTAAAGTGGCTGTCTATGTTGGCGGTTTCCGCCACAGTCGTGATTCCATTTTTTTTACCGCCGGCCTGTTGGCGGTTTTACTGCCGCTTTAACACCAACCGCCAGGGTTGTAATGACCACCTATATGTCCTACCTTAACCATCCACTGCACCATGCCTATTGGGCTACCTAGGGCTTACCTTAGGGGTGTCTTACATGTACATGTAGGAAAAGGGAAGGTTTAGGCCTGGCAAGTGGGTACACTTGCCAAGTCGAATTTACAGTTTAAAACTGCACACACAGACACTGCAGTGGCAGGTCTGAGACATGATTACAGGGCTACTTATGTGAGTGGCACAACCAGTGCTGCAGGCCCACTAGTAGCATTTGATTTGCATGCCCTGGGCACCTCTAGTGCACTTTACTAGGGACTTACTAGTAAATCAAATATGCCAATCATGGATAAACCAATCAACAGTACAATTTACACAGAGAGCATATGCACTTTAACACTGGTTAGCAGTGGTAATGTGCCCAGAGCCCTAAAGCCAACAAAAACAGGTCAGGAAAAATAGGAGGAAAGAGGTAAAAGGTTTGGGGATGACCCTGCAAAAAAGGGCCAGTTCAAACACGAGAAAACTGTGCATGGAGTGGGCATGAGTTACAGCAACTTAGAAAAGCCAGTGACGGCCAAAAGGACAGACACTCTGTCTGCCACTACTCTGTTCTAGCTCTGCAGTTTCTGGGACTAGATAAATGGGGAAAAAACGGTTACATTTTGCAGCCTGTTACTTCGGAGCTATTAAAGGGCAGAGTGGCCACCCTTAAAAAATCAGAAATATTTTGGAGGTGGACCGGGGACATAGACCAAGGTACATACGGGCTTATTTACAAGCCCCTTGCGCCGCCGGTGCATCACGTTTTGTATGGGAAAAGTGACGCACCAGCAGCGCGAGGGGCTTGTAAATAAGCCCCGTAGCATTTAGAAATGAATCCGAGCAGAAAGGACACTTAAACTAGAAATTCTTTCATAAGAAAGCAAGGGCTAATTTGAAATGTTCTGAAAACTGCGTAATGGACAAGTCTACTGTGTTATTTTCCCGGCTGCCAAAATTGCTTAATTCCTGTATTTCATTTTTTAATCAATGTGTAACATGTACATTTAAAACATAATTGATGAAGGGGCCGAGTACCTGCTGCAGAGATCTGTGTGTAACCGACAGGCCACAGTTTTGAATTAAGGCGGTGTTGACTGGGGCGTTCATCTGTCAGAGGTTCATTAAAGGTGTGAGATGGAGTGATTTCTTAATAATGGTGTATATCTATCAGCTCCCCCTCCACAAGATAAACTAGTTTATGGTATGCTCTGTATAAAAGGTCTGCTTCAGCTGAGTATAATGAAACTGCACTCTTGTAGCCACTGTGCAGTAACAGCTGTCTTTTCTATTAACTTGCAGATAACATTGGATTGAGGTTTACTACACCGCAGGGTCCATCTTGTAATCAAAGTGCTGCTGGGCATCTCTTTGTCTTCTGTCTTCGATTTCTTTTATGCCGCATTTTATCTGCACGTCTCCCTTGAGATTTAATGCAAAACATCCATTAAAAGAGGTATTTTCTCTCCGCCTTGCCACGCGTGACTTGCTGTATGCAAGTCTCTGCTACCCACTCTGCAAAGAAGCCTTCAGCCCTCTAATGCACTGCAATCCCCTAATGCATCCTGTTTCCTCATCCATCACGCTACATCTTTAAACTCAGGCGGATCAGTGATTCACAGTGTCAGCCCGGCCTCCCTGCCTGTAGCGCCTACATTAGACCCGAGCTTCGAGGCCCCCTCAAGAGACCCTCCCTCGAAACTACACCAGACCCACACTGCACTGCGAGTTGCTATATAGGCCTCATTTATACACCTACAAAATTTAGTTAGCACTGTATTTGCCATGAGAAATGTATCTGAGGAAGCGCCGCAGCTGCCAAATATTTCAAAATGAGTGAGGAGAGTTTGATGACGTGCCAGGAGGAAATGCAAAGTGCGTTTTTGCTCATTGACGTGCTGGCAAGACATTTTCGTTTACTCCCTGTCAGGGATAACACATGACACGGTGAACGATGAACCTGGCTGTCAGTTTATTGTAAATATTTGTTGCTTTCAGCTGAAAATAGTACGACCTCTGAACAAGGGTCTATAAGCCGCTCAGATAGTTCCACCATTTAACATACGTCATTTATATTTAAATGTCCCTTGGTAGACCTACATTAACAGTATTTGTTACAATTTTACATTAAATTGTTTTTCTAATATTTTTCAAGTCTGAGTCCTGTCCAAGATGCTGTGAGAGCGATATGCATTTGTAAACCTACAGAGACTTCCTCTCCATCCCAGCCATTACTTGTGAGGTAAATCCCACCGCGAGAAAGGAAACTACAGAAGCTTGCTGAAAATGTCAACCTCGCACTCCCCTCCCTGTTGGGCATCACATGTTGACTTGCTTGCCCAACATCCTGGCCCTGACTGAGACGAGGAGCAACCGACATTCTATGAGGTCCCTTTAGGGCTCTGGCCAGCAATATAGGTGACGGTCGTCCTTTTGCCTTGTTCTGGGTGACATTCTTGCACTAGGTAGGAGCCAAGGTGTGAGATTAAGACTTATCCATGCCTTTTTGGATACCATCAGAGGCCCCTTATGAACTCCTGGGAACTGACTCTGTTTTTTGCATAACGCTCCCCTCCTCTCCTGTGGCAGCAGATGGTCTTAGGCCATGGACTGGGATTGTTTGAAGTCCAGTGCAGTTGTGATTCTGGTGGGCCCTGGCATTCCAGCACAGGGTTTGACTCCTGTGGCTCTCTGTGAGGGCATTTTTCACTTCGATTATAATACTAGCAATGCCAATTGGCAATGTAATGCTTTAAGTACTCCCCCATAAGTGCATGCATGAGGAGGCTGCACCCTTCTCTTCTGATGGTTCTCCCTACCATTTATGTAAGCACCTCAAAAATGGCCTAGCTGTGTGTGCAGGAGATCCTGAGGGACAATTCCGGCCTCTGGCAGTGGAGGATGTAGCTGTCCTGAAAAAGATCCCTCTGTCTCCCCCTTGCAGGAATGATGAGACCCCTGAGTATGGTTTGAAATGTGACCTCACTGATTCTGAGGAGGGAGTGGATAACGCGAAGGTGGATGGTAGGGGCAGGTACATTGGGAAAGAGCTCCGGAAATCCACAAGACCAAACTACAGCACTTTATCGCACATCTCTTCCGGTGGTGAATATGGACAAAATGTCCAGAATTCTGTTTCTGTCGATTCTTTGGTGGCCCACTTGGCAGGTTGCACCTTGCTAGCTGAGCATTTCAATTCTGAAAAATCAGGCTGATGGAAATTAGCGCTCTGTTCTTGTTGATTCGTTAATGGCCAACCTAGCTAGGTGCACCTCTGTGGTTGAGGAGTCCATTTAAAAAAAAGACTTATAAAAAGGTAAATTCCTCCCTAAATAAGGTGCACTTCAGTCCATTATGACTCTTTCAGCTGGGATCTATGTAACTCAGTCTCTGATCTTGGATTTTCAAGAGCTGTTCGAGGCAGTGGAGAAGAGGTGTGAGTGTTCCATTCCTCTGGATGCAATGGAACAGCAGATAAATTCCGTTCAGAGGTCTCCTTCGGTGCGGTCTTTGCATCTACCTTGACTGATAGGACTCTTTGGCAGAAACCTCCTAGATGTTTCTCTCACTAAACAGTCTGTTTATCTTGTCCTTAAAAAAGTATTTCTTTAATGACAAGATAAATAGACTGTTTAATGAGGCAAAGCATTCATCTTCCTTTCAGCACCAACAATAACTCTCTTCTTTGTCAGCTAAGCCTTCCTTTCTCAGCTTGTGAGGAGGCAGAAGGTAAATCATCTAGCAAGCATCAGAGGTAGAGTTTGTGGGACATTATCATCAGATATAAAGGTAGAACTCCCCAGGGAAAATACAGAGGCCCTCATTATGAACACGGCGGTGAACACCGTGGTGATGGCGAACAGAAACCCGCCATATAATGATGCAAAAATCAGAAACCGCCAAAAATCTCCCCGCCACCAGTCACTGCAAGGACCTTGGCGGAAATGCTGGACCTCCCACCCGCCACGGCTGAGCACACAAACACCCCGCCCTCCAAATAATGAAGCACAAATCACTGCGGCAGTTAGTGGAAGCCGAACGACCATTGGCGGTACAGACCGCCACGGGCGGCAAGTGGACATAACAGTAAGAAATGCATGCAATGATAAGTTTGAAACCCACACACCTGACACACATCCACAACACTATAAAACACACACAGACACACTCCACAATCCTTTGCAACAAAATTAGGCCAACCAATACAGAAAACTCCAGAAGCAGACACCGAACGCCACAATCCATGATACAGACACCCAACCACACAAGACCACCGTCACCTAGATCATCAAAAGACAACATTCACAACACTCACCATGGCACCCCCCCAAACACCCACGCTTTACAGAAAGGGAGCTAAGGACCATGGTGGACGAGATCCTGAAGGTGGAGCCACAATTATTCGGCGCACAGATCCAGCACACACCCATCGCCAGGAAGATGGAGCTATGGCAGCAGATAGTCAACAGGGTCAATGCAATGGGACACCATCTACGCACCAGTGACTACATCCGCAAGAGATGGAACGACCTGCGTGGGAAGGTCATGTCCATGGCTTCCAGGCACCACATTGCAGTCCAGAAGACTGGGGGAGGACCTCCACCAACACCACCTGCCTACACTGACTGGGAGGAAAAGGTACTGGTCATCCTTCACCCTGAGAGACTCACTGGACTCACTGGAGGAATGGACTCTGGTAAATCATCTACAATTACCCCATATCCATCACACCTGGAATGCATGCACCAACTCACCCCTCCAACTACCACCAGGACCACTACCCCACCCAGGCCACAATCACAACATCCAGTCCCCCTGCATGACCACAAACCCACCAACAAGCCCACATCCCTCCCCTGTGCACAACCACCCACCCCTGCAAGGAATCACAATGGCCTACAGCACCCACAATGCACCTCCACACCCAAAGCTAAAAAGCAATGCTAACCTCACGAAAGCAACCTGCATGGCCCCAAAGTGTGAAACCTGCACAAACACACCCAGTCCTGTGCACCCCATCCGATCCTGCTAATGTAACAGACATGTCCATTCCTCCCAACAGGCACCACCACCACCCATGCCACCCTGACGGACAGGACACGAAGTGGCAGTGGCCCCCAGGGAGACAGAGGCACCTCCCAGGACACTGGGGATGGAACCCTGGACACTGACGACCCCCCTGGCCCCTCACACAGTCCTGGACTGTCACCATCCAGTAGCCCCGCCCAGGATACCACTGACACCCCTACCACTCAGCCAATAACATCAGCCGTGGCCAACCGTCCCCACACCTGTGTATCCAGGCCACAGACTGGTGGAACACATGTACAGACGCCAAAGTCACCCCCTACCAACAGGCAGGAAGACGATGGCCCCAGTACAAGTGGTACCGCCAGACCTGTGCAGGGGACACAGGCACAGGGGGCTAGGCCCAGTGGGAGTGGCCTAGGGGGAGGCCACAGGATGGATGCTGCAGCCCATGACGTGATCTCTGAGGTCCTGGGAGCATATCACCATACCCAGGACAGATTGGCCCAGATAGTATCTACTCTGGAGCAGAGTCAAAGGATGCAGCTAGCACACCACCAAGAGGCCATAGACTGTTCATGGAATGAAAGTTCTTCCTGTTTCTTTACACCTGTTCACTCACTCTTGGGGGGATGATAGCTATGTGGGTGCCATTGATGGCACCGATCACATGGGGTATGTTGGCAAAGGCATAGAAGTCCGACTTGATGGCAGGAAGGTCAGCACTTTGGGGAAACCTCAGATAGGACTGTAGGTGTCGTACAAATGCATTCAGGAATCTGGACAGTATTATGCTAAACATTGGCTGTGAAAAACCTGCACCCATGCCCACTGTCACTTGAAATGAGCCCGTGGCCAGGAAATGGAGTGCAGAGAGCACCTGCACTTCAGTAGGGATGGCATGCTGATTACGATTTGTCGGTGTCAGTGCTGGATCCAGTAATGCACAAAGTTCATGAATAGTTGCACAAGTGAGTCTGTAATTTATAATGATGTGACGCTCCACCATGGTCTGCAAATCAACAAGTGGTCTGTACACCGATGGGGCCCTTCCTCGTCACAAGGGTCTGAACCTAGGAGGAGTTTAAAACACATGTGAGGAACACACATACATCTGCACACATTGTTTTTATTCAGCACAGCTGGCATGATTGTAGACAACACTAATGCTTAGTGTGTGTGATATTACAGCAACATGACCAGAATGCTATATCAGGACTGGTCAGGTGAGGTAATGTATTATGTTACATGCCTATTGGTGTTTAGGGGACAAATAGGGCCTGCATTGTGCAGATGAGGGTTTTATAACTGCAAAGTTAAGGCCAAAATGTCTGTCCCTGTAGTCCAGAAGTGTTGTGGTGGAAGTGACCTCATACCGCTAGCGGTTGACGTAATAGCGTAAGGCGGTGTTTACCGCCGCTTGCAAATTCATTGGTTAACATGGTTGTCAATGGGCAATCTTAGCGTATCATGATCGCCGGTGACGGTGCACACCGCCATGGTGCGTACGCGAACTCGTCACCCCAACTTCACTTGACTCCCTGATCTCATGCATGCAGGTACTCCACTGAGTGTACTGCTGTGTCCTGCCTCTGGTCATGGAAATGGCACGTGTTGCAGGGGAAAGGGGCCCGGCCTTCACCAACAAGGAATTAGAGAAGCTTGTGGATGGGGTCCTGCCCCTGTACGCCAAACTCTACGGACGGCCAGAGATACAGGTGAGTAGGAGGATTGGGGGGCATGGATGTGTGTAGTGGTGGGTGTTGGCTGCATACATGTGTGCACCTGTGACACTGTATGGTCCAGGGTTCCTGACATGCTTCGAGTGTGTGCTGTTAGGCTGTTTGAAATGTCTGTCCCATAGTGGATGTATAGCCAGCTGTATATGATTGGCCAGTGTCTGACCTCAGTGTTATTCTTCTGTGTGTCCCATATAGGTCAGCCCCGACCAGAAGAGAGCACTTAGGCATTCCATCGCCAAGGAAGTGCGGACCCTGGGGTCTACAACCGGCGGAGCACCCACTATAGGAAGAGGTGGGAGGACCTGCGGCGCTGGGCAAGGAAGATCTGCGAGGCCCAGCTGGGAAAGTCCTCCCAACGAGGAAGGGTTGCCCTGTGGGCACTGACCCCCCTTATGCAACGCATCCTGGTGGTAGCGTACCCGGACCTGGATGGGCGCTTGAAGTCTGCACAGCAGTCACAAGGGGGTGAGTACATATACCATGTTTTGGCCCCTTGAAGGATGTGTGTGTGTGCATTCGTATTTAGGCTGTCTAGAGGCAGGGACGCTGACTGATGTCCATCTACATAATGGCCCCTGTGGGGAGTAGGGGCGTTTGGGTCAAGTCTGTAGTACTTCAGGTCCTTAAGTTAGTTGGGGAATGGCTGCAGATCAGGTTTCTGGGCACTGGTCAGGGGCATAGCCATGTGTATAGCGATAGGTGCTGCCTGGTGGAAGGTTTTCTGGGTGGGTGTATGTGTGACCCACTAATGTACCTCCATTCAGCTATTTACAAGTGTCTCTCCTGTTTTGTCTCCCCATCCCTGTTCTCTTGTGTTGTCTGTGTACATCAGCATCATCTGGCGAGGGAGCTGTGGCACTGGCAAGTGGGGATGCAGCGGCCCACTGATCCTCGGAGGCAGAGTCGTCCGACGCCAAGGGGACCAGTGGGTGGGAGGGCGAGGGGAGTATGCACGGGGGAGGCAACTACCACTGCAGGTAGCGACTCCAATACCTCCTCCAATGGGAGCTCCCTGGCGGTGGTGGGCCCTAGTGGGCCCACCCCTACTGTTTCATCTTCCGCCACTCCCCATACCATCACCGCCCTCCCATTTACTCCTCACTGAGTTGCCCGTGCCCACTCACCCAGAAGGGTGGGCGTCTCCTTCACCCCAGGCACCTAATCCCCTGCCCGAGTAAGCCCTGCTGCCCGTACAGAAGAGGCTATTGACCTGCTGAGAACCATCTCTGTAGGGCAGACAACCATTGTCAATGCCATCCAGGGGCTAGCATCAGAGGTGCAGCAGACTAATGCCTATCTGGATGGCATTCACAGTGCTGTCTATGGCCTACAGAGATCGTTTCAGGTTCTAGCCTCCTCTTGGATGATAGCTAGTGTCCCTGGTCATTCTGTCCCCCATCCAACCACCTCTACCCCTTTCAGCACCCCACTCCTTTCACCCGTGCAAAGCGCACATTCTGACACGCAGGCACATACCTCAACACACAAGAAGCACACTTCAAAACACAAGCACCACCCCTACCACCACCTAAGCTGGTAGGTCCTAAGCTACCCAGCATACACACAGCCAACATACACATGCACACACACCAACATCCACTTCCCCCAGTGTGCCCACCTCTTCCGCCTCCCTGTCTGTCCCCTATACATGCACACCCACAGTCACTGCACCCTCATTCAATATTGCTAACCCTGTTCCTGTAGTCACCACAATTGCACACACCCATTCATGCACCCCAGACACCACACCTGCACTCACAACAACTTTAGTTGACACATGCAGCACACTCACCAGACTAGCAGACACCCAGACAACATGCATTTACACTGGAAGACTGCCTTATCCCACTGTGTCCACCCCCCCCTCCCAAGACACTCAAACACACCAAAACACACACGCATCACACATCCACCATACCTCAGCATACTGTCCAGTCACCTGCAGCCACATCACGCACACCTACACCTGTCACGGCCACTCCCTCTACCTCCACTCCCACGCCTTCCTCCACATCCACCCCAATTGCACCTAAGAAACTTTTCCTCTCCCGTGTTGACCTATTCCAACCCACTGGCCCAGCCCGTCTTGTCCCTAAACGTGCTCACCTCCTTGCCCTGTCCACTCCTCCCACGTCACAGCCCGCCCCTGTCCGCCCTTCTCATTCCTGTGCCCCTTCCCCAGAGAGGTAAAAGCTGGACCAAGTCCATCTGCCACTCCCCAGTCCAAGCCCACTCCCCCACCTTCCAAGGGCAAAACCCAACCCCCTCCACCTGCCACACGAAAGTCTAAGCCCCCAGTCGTAAATACCCACCACCACCACCCCCTGCCCCTGTTCCCTGAGGTGCCTGGATGCCCCATCGTTGCCCCTATCAGGTAGAGTTCCTTAGCACTTGTGGGAGTCAAGTTGGGGCCATTGTGGCCCATTGGACTTATTGCACGATGGACTGGCCATTGGCCTTCTAAGCACTTCTGTTGCTCAGTGAGCATAATAAAGGTTATTTTGTGGCCTGTGTTGTTAGAGGTACACTCTGGAGCCGTGGTCTCTCATTTAATTGTTTGGGGATGTTGGGCACATGTATGTACTTTGGGGAGGTTTGATTTGCCTTGTGTCGGGTGAGTACCTCTTGCTGTGAGGTGTATGGCTTGTGCTGCTGTGAAGGGTTGTGGGAGCATTGCAGGGTTATGTAACTGTACCCTTTCTTCCCTTGTTTAGTAGGTTGCAGTACTTACCGTCGTCGTCTTTCGTCGGCGGTCTCGGTCGTGGAGGTATATGGCAAGGAACAGGGCTGGCACGATCTGCAACTCTCTCTCCATGTCTGCTTCGGCTTGTTGTGTGAGCCTCCGGTGAGTGTTTTCTTATATTTCATTCATTTCTGTCTGGCTTTGCGTGGCGGTGGTTCCCGCCCCGGAACTGACGGCGGTCTAGTGGTTCATTATTTGATGGGCGGGTAGGGCCTTTCCGTCGGCCTGTGGATGGGCTCTGCTGTCATTGTCGGCACTCCTCTGCTGGCGGTGAGTGGTTTTCAGGATGCCTGTGTTTCATTTGGTTCATTATTTGGTGGTTTGGACCGCACGTCTGTTGTCAGTTGTTACCGCCGGCGGTGAGGTGTTTACCGCTGGGTTTATAATGAGGGCAAGAATTTGTCACTATTCTTGAGTCACTATTCTTGACTTGGCTAAGGTTTGCCATTTCAGGGTACAGTCAACAGTTTTAAAGATCTAGGAGGCATCCTCTTTTAATGCCTGGTTCCTCCATGATGTCACAGACGGATATTGGATCAGATTTGCCTCCCCACTTGACTTCTGAGTCTTCCTCATTGGGTCCAACCAAGAGAGTGGCTTTTTCCTAAGCTACCCAGTATCTAACAGCAAATAAGCAGTGGTGCTGGTTCACCTGGATAAGCAAGGGATTGGATTCAATTCCATGACCTTTCTTGTTCCTGTAGGAAACAGGGGACTTTGGGACTGTGATCACTCAGAAAGGGGTCAGTTGGTGAGCACAGTCTATTTCTATCAACATCACACTTGCTACATAATCATCCCTATAGTAATTTTAATCTACCCTGTAACAAATTGGGATTCTGGTTGGCAGAGGTATGCACCCTGTCCATGCAGGAACCACAGTCCTAGTCAGGGTAAATCAGATTCACACCCTAAGTTAATCTGTGCTCACCCTCTGGTAACTTGTCACAGAGCAGCCAGGCATAACTGAAGAAGCAATGTGTAAAGTATTTGTCCAACACTGCAAACAGTAACACAGTGAAAACACCGCAAAAAGACTTCAGACCAAGTTAGAAAGTATATTATTATTTTTTTACAAACAAAACAAGACCAAAATACAAAAATCCAATAAGTTTACATTGAGTTATGAATCTTTAAAGAATAAACTTAGTTCTAGTGCTTGGAAGTATAAAGAGCCAATCAAGGCTAATTAGTTGCGCTAGACTGGGTCAAATCTGAATAGTCAGGCCAACTGCAATAGAGTGTGGGTCAGATACATGGACAAGTATTGGCCCGCTAAAACAGAACCTTGGTTCTTAGATGTGTCGAAGTCGAGAACAAGATATGAGGAGCAAGTGAGGTGATGCTTTGGTGCCAATCTCGAAGATGTGAGTGATGCGTCGGTTATAAGCCATGCAAAGTCGAAGATGGCTAGGGATTGGAAGTGATGCATCATGCAATTGGCATTGCGATGCTCCTAACCCTCACAGCACCGGCGATGTGCCAGCATCAATGGCGATGTGGTGCCTCGATCCTTGCAGCAGCAGTAATGCTTCAGCATCAGTGTAGATGTGCTGGTTCAGAACACTGCAATGGAGTCAATGCACAGGTTCTGGCAATTGCAGTGCTTTATATCCAATTCCAAGGGCCCAGGACTGGATTGTCACCACTTGGCAGGGCAAGACATGCAGCAAGCACATTCCGGGTGCTGTTGATGATGAGTTGGAAGTCTTTTGTGTCCTTGAGACTTCAAAAGAACAGGAGTTAAGCCAGCAAGCCCTTGTAGTCACTCTAGGCTCACATGAGATGGGTTCAGTCCTTCTTCAGTGGGGCAGAGGGCAGCAGGCAGCAGTTCAGCACAGCAGAAAAACACTTTTCCAGAGCAGCAGTCCAGAGTAGCAGTCTGTGTAGCAGCACATTGGTCCTCTCTCTTGGCAGAGTTCTTCACAGGATAGGCAGTGAACAATAGTGGAGGTCCAGTACGTATACCCAGTTGTGCCTTTGAAGTGGGGGGTGACTTAAAAGAAGGGTCTCCTTGGCTCCAGACTCGCTACAGGGGGTTATGTAGCCCCTTTTTGTTGAAGCAGAATACTGCTATTCAGGTGTGAGTGTCAGCTCCTCCCACCCATCCTGCCCAAGATGGGCCATCAGGATGTTGATGGCCCATCAGTCACACCTGAGCTCCCTTTGCATGTGGCTGTCTGGAGGGAATGCACAAAGTCCAGCTGTCACCCAGCCCAGGCTTGTATTGGAGGAAGACAGCAGACACTAAGGGCTAGGAGCAGGTCATTTTCAAAATTGTAACAATAAATCCGATTTTACCAATAAAGAGGATTTATTACTACCATTCCATAGGTACTAAACACGATATGCCCACTCCTTCTTAATTAGGAATTACAGTTTAAGTATAATAAGAAATCCCCAATGTTAACCCATGAGAGTGGTAGACCACACAGTAGTGAAAAATGAATCTGGAGCTTTTCACTACCAGGACAGTATGTGCCCTGCCTTTTGATTATATATTACCCTGTCTTCTGGGCTACCTAGGGCCCACCTTAGGGGTGACCTCTATGTAGTAAAAGGGGAATTGAAGGCATGGCAAGAAGGTTTAAATGGCAAGTTGACATGGTACTACAACTGCAAATACAGGCTGTACAATGGCAGGCCGAGACATGGCTAAGGGCTACTTGAGTGGGAGGCACATGCAGTGCTACAGTCCCACTAGCAGCATTTAAATTACAGGCCCTAAGCACATGTATTACACTCTATTAAGGTAAATTAAATATGCCAATTGTGGATGTACCACTCAAACCCTGTTTAGTGGAGAGTGCACATGCACTTTAGCACTGGGCGGTAGTGGTAAAGTGCTCAGAGTCTTAAGACCAACAAAAAGAAATCAGCAAAAAGGTGAGGCAAACAGACAAATGTTTATGGGAAGACCACCCTAAGGCTGTCAGGTCTAACAGATCCCTTGAATGCTTCCTTTCATGTGGAAGCAGTTTCTAAGCAGCAGTATGCTATTCACTTCTGTATTCGGAAATAGCATGACCTGTTCTGGGGGCTGCTGTTTCATCTCCAGCTGCCCATTACATCTTCACCTAGACGGCGGATCTGACTGTGGCTCTCCTCCAACTGCAGGAGAGTAACTCTTTTTCTATGTGGACAGGTGCTTTTTCATCCCTTCTCTCTGCTGAAGGCTTTGGAAGGCTTGCAAGACATTTGTCCTGGCCTAGGCTTCAATGGCTTCTTACAAAACTTGACCAAATGTCAGCTGGTGCCTTCAAAGGAATTGATCACCATGCCAACATGTATCCAAAAAGACTTTATCATGGTGTGTCTTGCATCATCCAGGTCAGAGTGAATGAGACTTTAGCTGGATTGCTTGTTGTGGTACTATGTCCTGACCAATGTCTGGCTTCGGATCTAGCATCACCTGGCCTTCTGTGTGTTGAGTGTTTCTGGGTTTGCCAGCATCCTCTCTGTTGCCATCTTCACTGCATTCCCTGTATCTCAGGGGTTCAGGGCCATTATTCTCTTAACACCGGGTGTAGGTTTGAAGCTCCAGTGGTGATTGGTTCTAGATGCACTATCCAAGGATGTACCTCTCCATCTGATGGAACAATTTAGTGTGACTACAGAGAGGAGTGTATCTTGATGGAGTGCTATGCTGGAGGAGTTCTTCAGTAATGTGTTCTCTGCTGGAGGTTTTTGAGGTTGTTTCATTGGTTGGAGTAGTCTGCAGTCCCTTTGGCTAAAGTTGTAGGGTTATCATCATGAGGAGGTGCATTCTCATAATATTGTTACAATTGCATATATGCACAGATATGGTGTACTTGCTGCAGGTATCTGGAGTTATTCGTGTTTCAGCTGGCACTGGGGCAGAATCCCATGTTCTATCCTTTACTGTCATGCACAACAGAGGTTTGGACAATATCAAAGTACATTGGCTAGTCCAGATCTTTCTGATCATTTTAGGGTCTGTCTCAGTGCTCTAGCATTTGGCATGAGGCCTGCTTTCCTTTCCCTAGGATATCAGGTGTAGATATCCTGTCAATTGCTTGAATGAGTGAATGAAATAATATTTTTAGATCACAATGAAATAGTGACTTTATAAAGGTACCTAGTGCTATATTGAGATTGTTGAGACTAAGGCCAAGGCAGGTCAGTTTTCAGAGACTTGGGAAAGGTAGCATAATTGCAAATGGCTCTCAAGGAGGTAGTTATAGAATTCCATCTCTTTGGCATAATGTAGGAAAATGCACAGCCACTCCGTTTAATTCTCTGTATCTGATGAATGATTAAAGAATTAGTAGATCTAGACCAAAGAGGTTTTGAAGCAGGATAGCAATGAAAGTATGAGCACAAGAAACTGGGATCATGGTAGAATTTTTTTTTGCCAGATGCATAGTGTTTAAAATACGACACACATTTTAGACTTCAAACAGGTGCAGAGCTTTCAGGTGATTAGATATAGATTAGCTTCTAAAAATCCTAAAAACGAGATGAACAGCCATGTTCTGGATGACTTGCATCAAGTTGATAAAATATATGGGATGCCTAGATAGATTGCTTTGTCATAGTCTAATCTGAAAACAATGAGAGACTCAATAATCATTTTCCTGCATGTCAAGGAAAACAATGTGTAGCAACTACACCTTTTCTGCATGGTCACACTAGATTATTTGCCTTTTTCTGGGACTTATTTCTTCTGGTTTCAGGATTCTGTACACTTTAAACACCAGTAAAGTGCCTGTGCTTCCCCGATAAATAATGTGTTCTACATTGGAACTCTCTACACAACCTATTTAACTTTCCTATCAACTTCATTGTATATTGTGCAATGATTGGGCCTTTGGCGTGGAAAGTTAAATGTCATATATGGCCTGCAATGTGTATCCAAACCATGCACATAAATAACAAAATGGGGGGTGGAGCCAAGATGGTGGACGGATAGGTCGCACAATTGCACCTCTCCATCCCCTCTCTCGAGGTATCCCTCGCTTGTAGCCCTAAGGGGGCACTATCACCGTGGCCACGGTACCCCCAGCACCCAGGACACACCCCGCCGGCCACAGCGGTGCATGAGGTGGGTCTCACTTGGCCTCAGGGAATAAAATGCAAGGGCCGCGAATCCGGGCTGACACAAAATGGCGGCACCCTCAGGCCATTAGAGGAGCCGCGGGGGTCGACGGCCCAGGCAGGCTAGCTCCTGGAGGAGTGGGCCAGCTGATGGTGGTTCGCGGCGGGCCGGAGAGACAGTGTGACGAGCTGGGTGGCTGTGGCGCCAGAGGCCGGCGCAGACGGAGGAGGTGCCAGTGCATTCCCGCACCAGGACCTGGAGGTGAGCGAGGACTGGGGCGAGGCACGCCGACCGGCCCCAGAGGAAGGAGAGGTGGACAGCGGGTATCGTGGTCCCAGCGCCCCAGACACTTGGGTGTAGGCCGGATCGGCCTAGGACTACAGCCACGGATGCCGGTTGGCGCCCGGGAGCATCGATGGACCCGGGACCCAGCCGGTATGTGGTGGAGGCCCTGAAAGGTAACGCGGGTTGCCTGCCAGGTGGATAGGTGGAGGCAGCAGGAGAAGGCCTGGGGAGCTGCATCACAGAAGGAGGTGTGAAGAAGGGGGTGCCCCGGACCCAGCGCAAAGTAGTGGACTACGAGGAGGCCCGGAAAGAGTGCGGCCGGGGGCTACCTGCCTGCGTGGAGGGAGGTGAGGGGGCCCCGGATTCCACTAACCCCCCCGCATGAGGAAGGCTGATCGGGAGAGCCCCCTGATGACTGGCGGCTGGTTGAGGGCTGGGCCCCGGAAAATGGAGCAAGAGAGAGCCGGGTGAGGTCGGCTGCGGGCGGTGGACCTGGGGAGCCAACCAGGAGAAGCGGATCGGGCGGGATTGGTGCCGCCCTGGGCCTAGGTGGCAGACAAAGCACAGCAGTGAATCACAGAGCTGCGTGAGATATTCTTGGCGGTACCAGTGCACCCCTCGCGCAGATGAGAATGGCGCGAAGCCGAGGGGGCCAGCAAAAGGGGTGTAGGACAATGGAGGCCATGCGAGCTAAAAAGGAAAGATCCATCAAGGACATGTTATCCAAGCCGCCAGTTGGCAAAACGGAGGCGGATCACCATGGGACTGGAAAGCACAGAGAGGAGGAGACGGAGGAGGATGCAGGGGCACCCGTTTCAAGGTGCTTTTTAGAAGGTCTCTTTGCATCGCCCCGGGACGACATACAGGCAGTGAAGAGGGACCTCTCGCAGGACCTGAAGGTGGTGCGCCGGGAGCTGGAGGAGGTAGGCCAGAGAGTGGCGACTCTGGAAGAGCATGAAAACGCCAGAGGTCAGGAGATCGAGCAGCTACAACAGGCAATCCTTCGGTTACAGGACCAGCAAATAGAACTTCAGACGCACGCAGAGGACCTGGAGAACCGGTTGAGGGGGAACAATATCCGCGTTCGAGGGGCAATAACCAGGGCCGAAGAGGAGGACATACTATATTATGTGCAGGCCCTCTTTCATCAAATCCTGGGGAAATGCTCTGAGAGGGAAGTGCGCATAGATAGGGTCCACAGGGTGGGCCCTCCGAGGTCGTCTCACGTACCGTCGGCTGATATACTGGCCTGTATCCTCAACTTCTCTCTGAAGGAACGCATACTCCGGGCATCGAGAGAGCAACATCCCCTGAAATTCCGAGGTCACGCACTGCTCCTTTATCAGGACTTGGCTGCCATTACCCTCCAGAAACAGAGAGACTTTCGACCGATTACCTCCCACCTAAGAGACAAAAAAGTCCCCTACTCTTGGGGTCATCCATTTTGGCTAATTTTCGGAGGGTAAACTGCACCAACTGCATTCACTGAAGGAGTCCTACAATGTCATTCAGCTGGGGGACCCGACGGGGAGAGCCAGGGTTCGCCCACAATGGAACCCAGAAACAGGAGATGTGCACTCTGGCAGACTGTATCATATGGAAGATCCAGGCCAGACAGGGAGACCATGGCATCCGAAAGGAGAGCAGTCCTGGAGTCCCTTAATGGGGACAGGTAGTTGGCTGTTAAGGACAAGGGGTGAAGGCTGTGGGCCTAAAAGCCACGGTAATAGTATCAGGTGAGGAAGAGGGGTTGGGGGGCACCCAACGAACAATGGAATGCCTAGGGTGCAGGCTCCCTGGCATGGGGCTCAACCTCCGTACTATGCCGGTCTATCCAACTCCCCTTCACGGGGATGTTTGACCATGTTGTTTTGATATGTTTTGTTTTTTCTGGGGGGGAAACGGGATCATGACGTTTATAAGCATTAGCGGTAGCCACGCAGACGGGACTTACATTCAGACTGAGACCCCCAGCATCAGGCTGGACCCAATGGGACCCACTCTGGGATGCACTGGTTGACAACGCTCCACTCACATCACCCACATGTTAATAAAAATAGTTACACTCAATGTTAAGGGGTTGAATAACCCAATCAAGTGCAGAGCGATCCTCTCATACCTAGAACACTCAGGAGCAGACATATGTCTTCTCCAGGAGACCCGCTTGGTCTCTTCAGATCAGCATAGAATGCGGTCGAGAGCTTTTCCCACACAACACTTCTCCTCTGGCAGGAGTAAGGTGGTGGGGGTCGCGCTTTTGGTGTTGCACTCTTTCCGGGGGAGGATGGGTGACAGGATTGCCGAGATACGGGGACGACTCCTGGCCTATAGAATTCACATTGGGGGGCCCCAGATGGTGATAGCTTTTACCTACGCTCCCAACAAGGGTCAGGAAGGGTTTATTCTTGGAGCTAATGACTACCCATGATAGGCAGGTGCTTATAGGGGGCGACTTCAACATAGTCTTACACAAGGAATGGGAAAAATCCGCCTCCCTGTACGGAGAGACTGGGGCCATGCATGCGAGAGGCTTGGAGAGCTTAGAAGGGTGGGGGCTTAGGGACCTTTGGAGGGGTAGACACCTTACAACTAGAGATTGCACCTTTTACTCCCATGCTCACAAGACCTATGCCCGGATTGACATTTTCTTGGGTTCCAATGAAATCTAACAGAGGATGGATGACATAGAGCCTTGTGCACTGTCAGATCACGCATGGGTGACCCTCACGCTCAAAGCCCCCCTCCGGTCTGAGGAGCCCCACCCTTGGCGACTGAGGTCCACACTCCTGATGAGGCCATAGGTTGTTGCCCAGATTTCCAAAGCTACTTCCACTTACCTGGAATTTATCGATATGGCTGACACCCTGCTACCCCTTTTGTGGGACGCACTAAAAGCGGTGATCAGAAGGGAGTTTATAATGATCTCATCATTGGATAATAAAATCAGGAGTAAGAAAAGAGCACACCTACAGCAGCATGTGACAGAGCTTGAAAGGATACACAAGAGGACGGGGGCCCGAGGGTCTGGAGACAACTCAATGCAGCTCGGTTACAGCTGGCGGGCTTGACATAGACAGGGCAGAATACGCGGTTCTTCGACTTCGGCAGTCCTACTTTGTGGGTTGCAACAGATGCAGCCGCCTTTTGGCCGCTAGACTTAGGGCCCAGAGCCAGTCGGCGGCAGTAACAGCGATTAGGCTTCTGGAGGGATTGGTGGCAACGAGCGACGCACAGATCGCCTTGGCCTTTCGTGGCTTCTATCAGGCCCTGTATTCATCCCAATGGCCAATCATGGCCCCTCACTCCATTATCTTGAACAGGCCCACACAACTAAATTGATGCCTGTGGAGGCAGACCCTCTCGAGACCCCCATCAGGCTGGAGGAGGTCATCTCAGCGATAGCCCGACTTGAAGTCTCCGGGGATGGATCGTTTTCCCAGATCCTTCTACAAAACATTCTACAGTAGCCTGGTGCCTATCCTAACCCGTCTCTTTAATAACATCAAGGATGCAGCCATAGTGGTCATTCCGAAATCTGGGAGAAACCCAACTGAGTGTGGCTCCTAGAGACCTATATCATTACTAAACGCTGATTTCAAGCTGCTTATGGGCCTCCTTGTGACCTGCCTGAACCCTCTAATGCCTGGACTGGTAGACCCCGACAGGCGGGCTTCATACCGAGCCGACAATGTGGAGACAACACCAAGTGGCTACTGCACACAATGGACAAGGCATAGCGCATTTGGCGGAACATAGTGTTGCTCAGTATAGATACTGAGAAGGCGGTTGATCGTGTCCAATGGACACACCTCCACACAACGCTCAAACACTTTGGCCTAGGGCCCAGGTTTCGGGCCTGGATAGCGGGTGCCTATAGCCAATCGAGGGCCTCGGTCAGAGTTAATGGAGTGACATCTACCCCCTTCTCCGTGGCCCACAGGACTTGTCAGGGATGCCCACTGTCCCTCCTACTTTTCGCCTTACATATGGAACCTTTTGCGCATAGAGTGAGGGGAAGAGTACACAATTGCGCTTTACGCAGATGATATTGTGGTGACACTCGATGACCCGTAAAAAGCCCTCCCACCCTTCCTAGAGGAGGTGGAGGCCTTCGGTGTGGTGTTGGGCTTCTGAGTAAATCTATCAAAGTCTCAGGCGCTCTGTCTTATTCTCCTGAGGGAGGCAGTGAACGAATTAGCACAGCGCTATCCCTTTAGCTAGCAGGAGGACTCTGTGCCATATCTGGTTATCCAGATAGCCAGAACAGTATCGGAAACTGCATCTGGGAACTACCGGCTTCTCCTGCGGGGTGTCAGGGCCGACTTGGTAAAATGGAGACAATACCCCATTTCGTGGACTGGCAGATTAGCCACCATCAAAATGTTGGTCCTCCCCAGGGCACTTTTTCTCTTCCAGGCACTACCGGCAGAGCTTCCGCCCAGCACCCTACAGGCGCTTCCAAGATTAATCAACCGCTTTATATGGGGGGGGTAAGAGGCCCAGAATGGCCAGCCTCCTGGCGTGTCAAGCCCGAGCAGGGGAGGCCTGGGAATCCCAGACATTAAGCAATACTACAAGGCCACGCAGCTAAGGTACCTGGTGGAGTGGTCCAGACCAGAATCGGACATGTGCTGGCTGTTCATGGACCGTGCGATGGCGGGCACTTCCTTGTGGGGGATTCCATTCCTAACGCTCCACCATAGGCCATGGGGATTATACTCGTCCCCTGTCACCAGAGCCACAATGAAAGTGTGGGACCAGACAGCCCGACCGAGCGGACTGACTTCCTTTCTGTTCCCCCTGATGCCTATTGTGGGGAACCCATATTTCTTCCAGGCCTGGCCTACAATGCCTACCGGGACCGGACGGCCCCCAGACATTGCTCCATCTGACATTTGCTTGACGAGAGGGGCATTGTTTCTTTCGAAGCCCTTAGAGGGTCTCAGTCTCTTCTGGAGATGGAGAGAATGCATTACCCCCATATTCGCCACTGTGTATCACACCCCTTGAATAGGGAGAAAGCAAGTTGCCCCCTCACACATTACACAAGATGGCTGCTGACCAGGAAGACAGATAAACAAATCATATCGGAGCTAAATGACTTACTCCAGCGGGAAGTCCCAATCCCAAAAATACTGAGTCAATCTCGTTGGGAGATAGAATTGGGGAGATCTTTGACACCGGGGGACTGGGAGGCGATTCACTATAGGGCACACCATACAGCGCGCTGCGCTGCCGGCATGGAGACTGCAATAAAGATAGCCACTTACTGGTATCTCACTTCAGCCCTGCTTCATCAGATGGACTGCACACGGTCACCTCTTTGTTGGAGGGGGTGCAACAGCATAGGCACTTTGACCCACATCCTACGGGAATGCCCAAAGCTGTCCATGTACTGGGACGGAATCTTAGATGACATTGACACTCACATGAACACCCAACTCCCACGCCTCCCGGCATATATCATACTAGGCCTCCCAAACCCCCTGACGTTCCTACTCAAATCCATGCAGAGCAGACAGATCGGTCTACCACCGGGGGCAGCTCTCCAAAGCATATTGACTCATTGGGGAACGCCTCAGATCCCGACGCAGCTGGGATGGTTACATAGAATTTGGTTGATCCTGGGGATGGAAAAGCTCACCTTATCCCTTATGTCACAGGGGGGCTCCTATAGGGAGCTATGGCACCCCTTCTTGGCTTTGCTTTCTGGGGAGTTTAGAGAATTGACATGTCCTAGATATTTGCGACTTCTCCGTTTACAAGAAAAGGACTCCCTGATGCACAAACGGGTGGGTAGAAGTGCTAGAGATCCCATTCTTAATCCCACAGCTGTCACTATAAGCTAGCATTCCCAGGGGGGAGGGGAGGGTGGTAGGGTGGTTGGGGGGTGCCGGCCTGTTGCCTGTTTCTCCTCGTGGACTGTTGGGTGCTGTGGCACCCCACTGTGTTTTTGTCTTTTCTTCCCTTCCTCCTTTCATCACACTTAAAATCTTCAATGAAGAAATTTGAGCAATAAATAACAAAATAATATTTGTACTAGGAGCATAACTGTGCTCTAGGTAGGCTGCTGGCAGTTAAAATGCAGGAAAAACTTATTTTGGCATATAGAAAAATATATTTTATATATTTATGTCAGCCCTAAATGTGCCCTGTGGGCAGGGCAGGGTGCCAATATAAAAAAAATACGGCATGTTACATATTGAGGTTAGTGTGCCCTCACATTGAAATAGATGTCAAAAGGTATTTCAATTGGTAGGCCTGGCTACACCTTTCACCAATAGGCTACGGTGGGCTAAAATCTTTATTTTTCTAATCCGCTTAGGAAAGGGATAGAAAAATTATTCTAAATTATATCCTGCTTAGTTTTTAAAATCTGACTTAATCATGAATTCAAATTTGTGATAACATAAGCCCTTTAAAAATATATATTTTAGGCTACCAGAGTCAAAATAGACTTAAAACCAGCTCTGCCACTCACCACAGCTCAAAAAGTAGAATACACATCCTTGACTGCAAAACTTAACAACACTGGCTCAAAGGACAATGGCTTGCCTCAAGGCCCAAGTAAGGTCAGAGAGTGTTAACCTATGGCTTCTTGGCAGGGATTAGCTACCTGGGATTGGACAGGGCCTGCACTTCGTATGAGCACTTTTCTATGAAAAGAGTGTCTACAAGAAAATTGCTAGGAGTGGTTGAATGGATGCCTTCAGTCATTGGCTAGGACACAGCTTAAATCTGGTACATGAGCTAACCAAACTCCAGGAAATCAAGCAGCTGCAGAGAGACATAACCCAACAAATGGAGGACCATCATTTTAACATGGCCACCCTAACAGGGGGGCTGAGAGACAGCCATACAACCCTAAGAAGGGCTTTTCCCCTAACATCTAACCCTTCCTGTGGACCAACTACATTAAGCCCAAGTACATCTGCAGCAGACACAGGAAAGGAATCCCTGCCAGAGGATCAACTGCCTTCAGACACCCCTGCTTCTGCAGCAGCTGAACCCCGCGCCCTCGCAGGCGGGGACAACCATGTAAAAATCCAGGAGGTGCGGATGGCAAGACACCCACCACTCAAAAACTCATCCTTAATGTCCTCCTTTGTGTGTCACACATTCACTCTGTGGACTGATCCTGAACCCTGTTCCATTTGTGCTCAGATGAGTACTCTGGACTTTGGACTTCCAATGGTGTAACATCTACTCCTATGATTTCATTCACCATGACTGACCCCTTCACTTTTCATTTATGTTACTTTTTGCCACAAGTTTGTTTTCACCCTTAGCATTGTAATAAATTCAGCAGTCACAAACTCATTGTCTGCTGTCTTAAATTTCACATTTAGCAATGTAGATAAGAACAAACTTGTGAACCATACCGTAAAAAAACAAGCTACTTGTGGAAGCATGGATATGTTGCATGTTCACAGATCCAGCTCAGGATTACAACCATTCCACACAAACACATATATGCAAGTGTCTTGTCAAAAAATGTTTATTACATTGTTCAGCTCATAGGCTGTCAATATGTCTGAAACATAGCAAACCATACATGAGTGAATCATACTGGGTAAACGTTCAAATTTACAGGTACAGATCTCCAGACCATGGAAGGAGGGATATATCAGACATTGTCCTGTAGAATAGGTAAACATGAAAGTGGTTGCTGTCATGAGCTGGAACCATATCGCCTACATCACAAAAGGAATCCAACATCAAATAATGCATGACTCAAACAGATGGCAGTACAACAGTTCCTGATCACAGTGTCATTATAACCCAGTGTTTCTGCATCTGGTGGTATGACACAAACAAATGCCAGTGATGTGCCACAGGCACTTTGGCCTACAATGATGAAAAACATCAACAGCTACATATGGGTCATACAAAAAGAGTGTTTAGCCAATGTGAAAGGAAACTAACATGAATTAGGCCTATGACTACATATTTTCTGACCACATGATGACACACATGATGCATCAGGGCCACCAACCGACAAGGAACAAGTCCAAAGGAGTCTTTGAAACCTCCATTCTATCACTGTGCATCTGTCCTGGCACAGGTCTTCTACACCTAAAGTCTGTGACCTACATTCACAGAAACAATCCATGTCCACTTCATATGTCTGAAGAGCAATATGTACCTGCCAATGTCCCAATGAAGATGTCATGGTGAAAGTACCTGAACAAATGCAAAAACAGGGAGTATAGTTATGAAACCATACATATAACACAATTCACATAGCAGAAGTCGGGAGAATACAGTCCATGTCATAAATCTCACGCAAACAAAGCAACAACTCCAAAATGTGACTGTGTCAACAGATTCCTCATCAGACACACTTTGGCAGTATTTGCCAGAGTGTGAGCTTCCAAACTTTTCCAACAAATATACTCGTCACATCATCAAAACAAGTTTCCATTGTGCAATCAAAGTCATGACATCTCATGACATACCTACACTCATGAGAAGAAGCTGTTGATGATATCTTGTCGCAAGTCAGCTCCTTCCTCTTCATCACTATCATGTTCATTTGGAATTTCCAGATTCTCAGTCGGTGGCACCGCAGGCTCCCCCTCCTCTGGGATATAAGGGATGTTCCCTCGCAGGGCGATGTTATTGAACATGCACCTCACCACGGTGATCTGACACACCTTCCTGGGTAAGTAGAGGAGGGCTCCCCCAATCTTGTGCAGACAGCAAAATCTGCCCTTCAGGAGCCCAAAAGTCCACCAAACTGGTTACTGTGTTCTTCCATGGGCCTCATTGAAGCAGACTTCCACTGGTGTAGTTGAATTCCTTAGCGGTGTTACCAACCAAGGATGGTTGGAATATGCTGAGTCTCCTTTTTTTATAATGAGTCATGAGAGCCACAATAAGTCACACACTTTCTGATTGTAGCACCTGACATTGCACACACAAGATCATGACAGATGTAACTTACCAACAAGCCAGGCCCTCTTCTGCTGCAGTTGTGACATCAGCATGGGTATGGTACTATCCCACATAACGAATCATGGGCCAAACCGGGGAATTAGGCAGAGATGTTTGAAATGTACAGATCTGACAATCAGACAATTTGAACTTTGATCAAGTGGAAGTGTTTCCTGTTGCAGTAGACTTGTTCACTGGCATGACGTGGCACCAATGCAATATGGGTTTCATCAATGGCTCCCACAACATGTGGGAGGTAACCAAATCCATAGAAGTCAACCTTCACATTGGCTAAATAGTCACGTCTTGGGAACCTGATATAGCTGTCAAGGTGTTTTATCATTGCTGATAGCACGTCTTTTAAAACACCACTGAACATATGTTGTGACATACTACCAGATATAGCCACTGTGTATTGAAATGAGCCTGTGGCCAGGAAGTGTAATACTGCCATGAGGCTCACATTGGGTGGTATACATGTTGGATTATTGTTTCAAGGCAATAGTTGATGACACAGATCTCGGATTGCTTGCCTATTCAGACGGAACTGCTTTATTATGTCAAGTTCTTCCATGGTCTGGTGGTCTGGAAATGCATGGTAGAGTGGAGGTTGTTGCACCCTTCTTCTCCCAGGGTACCTATTTGTGGAATGAAATGAGTTGGAGCATTAGTCACTGTGTCCAGACCAACATATCTGATGAGTAAGACCAAGGTCATGTGACAAAACATTACTGACTGGATATACATTACACCCCAAACATTACACATCAAATCTGTCTACTACTCAAGGTCCAGCTATGATTCCCCATGGTTGTCTAGACATGTGTCTACAAAATATATGTGCACTTAACACACATATCCCCTCCTTTTGAGCCCCTTGATATTGTAAAGTATGTTCGGAACTCCAAAAATACTGTCACTGGTGGGGTACAGTGCACCATGGTTATATGCACCTGCGACCAGCAACACACTACACTGATGATTGTGTAGGAGACTTTACATATTAAGGGAGCTTTACATTTGTTGAGATGTAACTACACATTAATAGATGTTGTATTTAACAGTTACCAAAACTATAGTATCAACGGACAAAATGGCAGATGTCTGACCTCGTTCATTAGAGTTTAAGAACTTCCCGCCACCAGCAGAAGTTGACCACGGGGTGCGCGGCTCCAACCACGGCAGACACAGACATAGGCTAATGTTGTTGACTGTGACGGTCACAGCCCAATGGCTGTGCCCATCGATGGTGATGACCGCATACATGGCGTACATGTAGGCTGCGGTTTGGAAAATAACTCACTTGCCACCTGACACTGTTGCTATCAACACTTCAGCTGCTGTGTGTGTCTTCTAGGACCAACCATGCCAAGCCAAGCAGGTGAAAGGGCCCTTGTCTTTTCTCCAGAGGAGCTGGAGAAACCTGTTGAAGAGTTCCTTCCCCTGTATGGTCAGCCCTATAGCTCACCAGAAGAATAGGTAACTATCTCACATGCATATTTAACCATGTCCAAAACCATTCGTTCCTTCTTCACAGGCTAAAATGTGCCTCTGAGTCCCAGTGAGGTATTTGGGCATCTGCTGTCACAATCTGTGATCCATACATAGGATGTACAGGTTGTGGATTGTGGAGCCCTGTACTCTGAGTATTTCAAATGACCATTGTATTGTGTGATAGGCCCTAGATCCTCCTTGTGTTGCATTCTTATATCTATGCAAGTAAACCTTACAGCCAAACAATGATATATCTGATGATAGTAAATAACATAGTAAATGTATTTGCATTACAGCATGAGCTGTGTATGTATATGTTGGAGTCAGTTGAGAATGTTGTCAGCAATGTGTAAAGTCCCATTTATCATTTAGCCCAGATCAAGGCCTTGGCAAGCTATGGTACGAGATCAATGTAAAACTCACTGAGCCCTTTAGAGTGCCCCATATTCCTGAAATCAAATATAGGATGGCCACAGGGTGTACTGTCATGCATGAAAGTGATGAGAAAGTGCTGTTCATGTAGGTTCGATATGCTCAGCCCACAGAGAGCAAGGATGGTCAAAGCTTTTTCATAGTATGTGACAAAGCACACGCTGGTGCACAGTAACTGTGGCTATGCAACTGAGGCACTGGGCCCACTCCCCGTAGACATTTTGATCCGTGGATTTGGCCAAAATGAGTTTTCAGAAGTAAGATTTGGCCTGAATGCTCTTACATTGACTAAATTAGGAATGGGAACTTAGGTAACCACCTGACCTGGTACTTATTTCCATTGATCCTCATTTTCAATGTGTATCATTGCCTAATGACAGGTCCCTTAGTCCCACACAACTATTGTAACCTTTCCATAAGTCATGTTAGTACAGTACAGGCCTACTGCACAAGTGACAGACCCACAGTACATATAGGCCCTGGCGGTCGGTGATAAAGTGGCGGTAATACCGCCAACAGGCTGGCGGTAACTACCACCAAATTATGACCATGGAGGTGCCAACTCAGATAGACAGTCACTTTACCACACCGACCGCCAGGGTGGAAACAACAGGCACCACGGCGGTAGCCACATACAGCCAGGTGGAAGTCAATGTTTCGCCCACCATATTATGACATGCCCATCCGTCACCTTTTCCGGGGCGGTACCAATTACATCAAAATCCTGGCGGAAACAGAACACAGAAGGGAAAGGACTCAACTTTGGAGACACAGGGAAGAACCACACCGCCATGGAGCCTGAACTTCAGATCTTCCCAATGATTTTCTATGTCCTGCGCCACCACGAACACCAATGACGGCGAATACGACCACAGTGAGTACAGCCACGTAGCACACAGGGGAGGGAGGGAGAAAAAAGAGAGTGACACACACACGCACAACACATCCCCCCACCCCCAACACCATACACACAATCAGATGCAGTAAGAAAACATCTTGACCCTGTACACCTCAGGAATAATGCAAGGACAACAGGTATTGACGAAAGTGAGTGTAATAATATAAATACAGTAGAAATACAAAACTTCAATCTAATGGTATCTACAGATGTACAGTTCAAGGGACACTGCCCAGCCCTCAATGTGCGTGGGCCGCAGGCCAAAGTCCAAGGCCCCACTTGTCACCTGCAGCAACACAGAGAGAACACTGCAGGGGCATCAGTTGGTAAACAGGCAGGCACCTCAGGGGGACGGGGGATGGGGGGCATCTGAGCCGGCAGATGGAACAACACCACTGGTCCTGGAGGGGGAAACATGCCCTGTGCTTGGTCCTGGGGAGTGCAAGGCCACAGTCTCTCTGGTGGGTGACTTGCCCACTGGCTCTGGAGGGGCAACATGCCCGGTGCATGGTCCTGTGGAGTGCAAGGCCACAGTCTCTCAAGTGGGTGACTTGTCCACTAGTTCTGGAGGGGGCAACATGCCCTATGCTTGGTCCTTGGGAGTGCAAGGCCACAGTCTCTCAAGTGGGTGACTTGCCCACATGCTCTGAAGGGGCAACATGCCCTGTGCTTCTGATCCGGGGGAGAATGGGGTGAGTGGGTGTCATACCCACTGGTTCTGGAGGGGGCATCATGCCCTGTGCTTCTGATCCTGGGGAGGATGGGGTGAGTGGGTGTCATGCCCACTGGTTCTGGAGGGGGCATCGTACTCTGTGCTTCTGATCCTGGGGACTACAAGGTCACAGTCTCTCAGCTGGGTGTCAGTCCCACAGGATTTGCAGGGGACAGGCTGCACAGCAGCCCATGGAGTCAGGACTACAGACCGTCCGCTGGCGGTGATGGCTGCTCAGTGGTGGTGGTGCTGATACTGCTGGTGGTGAGAGGCTCCAGCCCATCCCCTGCAGCCTCAAACGGCTGCCCACTGCTGGTGGTGGTGGTGGTGCTGCTGCTGCAGGTGGTGGTGGGAGGCTCCAGCCCATCTCCTGCAGCCTCAGACGGCTGCCCACTGGTGGTGATGGTGCAGCTGGTGGTGGTGGGGGCGAGGCTCCATCCCATCCCCTGCAGCCTTGGACGGCTGCCCATTGCTGGGGGTGGTGGTGCTGCTGATGCTGCTGGTGGTGGGGGGAGGCTCCAGCCCTTCCCCTGCAGCCTCGGATGGCTGCACAACAATGGGTGGTGGCCTCTTGTCCTTCCTGCCTGTTGGTACAGGGCCCTTGCCCTTCCTGGCAGTAGCTAGGGATGGCTTCTTGCCCTTCCTGGCAGCACTTGGGGCAGGCTCTTGCCCTTCCTGGCAGCACTTGAGGCAGGCTCCTTTCGCTTCCTGGCAGCAGCTGGGGATGGCTCCTTGCCCTTCCTGGCAGCAGCTGGGGATGGCTCCTTGCCCTTGCGGGCAGCACTTGGGGCACGTACCCTTTCCTTGAGGCTGCCTGTGCCCTGGATCCTTTCCCACCACGAGTGGGTGTGGAGACGACTGGGCCCGTGAACTGTGTTGCTGAGGTGGTTGCCTGGGTTTTTGCCACCCTGGCCAGACGTGAAGGACGGAGGTGGAGGGGTAGGGAAGAGGTTAATGGTGGAGAGGAAAAGCTTCTTAGGGACATTGGGGTGGGAAGAGGGAGAAGGTTTGGGAGTGGAGGAAGAGGGAGTGGTTGTGGGAGGTGCCTCTCTGCTGTGTGCTCACTGGGGCAGGGCCTGAGGTGCCTGGGGTGAAGGAGATGCCCACCCTCCTGGGTGAGCGGGCACGGGCAACTTGATGAGCGGCTGCTGGGAGGGCGGTGCTGGTACGGGGGTGGCGGCTGTACCTGTAGCTGGCGTGGTCACAGAAGTGTCTGCTACCACCGGGGAGCTTCCATCGGAGGAGGTATCTGTGTCCGAACTGTCCCCTCCAGTCTCCACTGTGGTGCTCCCCTCATCCTCCGTCCCACTGGTGCCCTCACCGTCGGTCGACTCTGCCTCCTGGGTCCTGTGGGATGCAGCTCCCTCCGTCGCTGGTGCCTCTGCTCCTCTGCCAGATGATACTAATGCACATAAAAACAAGAAGACACAACAAAAAGGGGGGGAAGAGACCAAGGAAACACTTGGTCAATGGCTGCACCAACAACACCGTTGGGGTACACACCACCATCACATACAGGGAACAGCCCTACGCACTATGCAGAACACTACCAGTAATAATGTTAGCCACCAGGGCATGGGGAGGGGCACATACCGCCAACTGCAGCACACCTTGGGACCCACACAGCCATGACCAGTAGCCTACAAGCTAGGAAGCAGTGTTATCACTTCAGAACCTGGCCAAACACGGGACCTACTCTGCAATGTCTGGCCTGGCCTAGGGGAACCCACTGACACACATCCCCCACCCAGGTACCCCCCTACCATGGGTAAGATGTAATGATGGGAACTGTACTCACTCCTTCTGGCTGCTGTGATACCCACAAGCGCCCATCCAGCTCTGGATAGGCCACCGCCAGCATGCGGGCCATCAGGGGGATCAGGGTTTGATGGGCACCCCTTCCTCCTTGGGAGGCCATCCCCAGCTGGGCCTCCGCCATCTTCCGTGGCCAGCGTCTCAGGTCCTCCCACCGTTTCCGACAGTGGGTGCTCTACCTGCCATAGACCCCCAGGGTCCGCACGTCCTTGGCGATGGCACGCCATATACCCTTATTTTGATGGGCGCTGACCTGGAGAAAGATACACACAGGAAAAGGTATCAGTCAGACAGTTCTACCTGTTACACTTATGGTCCACCATACACCTTCACATCGCCATTTGCACACACAGGGCCCAGCACACAAGTTGCACACCGCCCAGGGGACATCGACCAACCCCCCCCCCACACGAGGCTTTCACCCACACCACTCCATGCATTCATGCCCCATGCATCGTGCTCACAGTGTGCTCACCTGTTGATCTGAAGGCCCATACAGCAGTCTGTACTGGTATAGGACCCCATCCACCAGTTGCTCCAACTCCGCCGAGATGAAGGCATGGGCCATTTCCCCAGTCACACAAGCCATGGTAGGTTCCAGACACAGGTCACAGCAGCACATGCAGTGTAGGTCCTCTCCTGTTGAAGGTCAGGTAGCAAGTGAGTGAACAGATAGAAAATGGTGGTCACATGTGCAGCAGTGCATACCGTCACCACCGGCGTACATCACCATTGGCCACTGTACCCCCTCTTGCCCAATAACAACCAATGAGGAGTTGCACCGCGGCCTCCCGCAACGACGCACAATGTCAGCGGAATTACCTCACTTCCACCTGTCCCTCCACACAGGACAGGCGGATGCCGTCTCTGAATAATAACTGCGTCACAGTTCAAAATTGGACATACAGGACAAATGCCACTTACACATTAAAAATTAACATCATGCATTGTACTGTTGTGGCTACGATGTACAGTTTGTGACCGGCTCCTCACTCTTTTGCGCCATAAATTGCTACCACTGCAGATGAATAGGAGATGGAGACATACTCCTGTATACAGACCCCTGGTCGACTTGGCAACAATGGAGGACAGGCACATTATCCTCACCAATAGACTTGACAGGGCCACAATCACAGAGCTGTGTGCCCAATTGGAGCTTGACCTAATATCTGCTATTCGTCACCCCACTGGGATCCCCCTCTTGTGCAAGTCCTATCTGTGCTCCATTTCTTGGCAACTAGTTCTTTCCAAGTGACAGTGAGCTTGGCAGCAGGAATGTCACAGCCAATGTTCTCAATAGTTCTGACCAGAATGTTGTCTGCCCTGATTAAAAACATATGCAGCTACATTGTTTTCCCCCAGGTGGAGGATTTGGCCACAGTGAGAGCTGACTTCTATGCAATGGGACATATCCCCATCATCACTGGGGCAATTGATGGTACGCATATTGCATTTGTACCCCCCCCCCTGGCAAAATGAACAGGTGTTCAGAAATCAAAAGAGTTTTCATTCCATGAATGTCCAGATGGTGTGCTTGAAGGACCAGTACATCTCCCATGTCAATGCTAAGTATCCTGGGATGGTGCATGATGCCTTTATTCTGAGGAATAGCAGCATCCCAAATATGATGGGCCAACTACAGAGGCACAGGGTGTGGCTAATAGGGGAGCCCTGGTTCCTACCCAGTGGACGTTGGTGTATGGGTATGGTGTGGGCCATTTGGGATAGAGTGTGGCTAAACGTTGTCCCTTGATATTTGCAGGTGACTCTGGTTACCTAAACCTATCATGGGTACTGAAATCTGTGAGGAATCCCAGGACAAGAGCAGAAGAACGTTACAATGAGGCCAGGTTTCGGTGCCGCAATCTAATAGGTGGATCCCAGTGCTACTCACCCAAGAAGGTCTGCCAGATAATCATGGCATGCTGCATGTTGCACAACCTGGCCCTGAGATGCCATGTGCCTTTTCTGCAAGAGGAGGAGGCTGGAGATGGCTGTGTGGCAGCAGTGGGCCTTGTGGACAGTGAGGATGATGAGGCAGAGGATGAGGACAGCAGAACTGCAGTGATTGACAATACTTCCAATGACACACAGGTAAGTCAGTGTTCCTTCATATTTTATTGTCATTTTATGGCTTATCTTTGTCACTGGCATGTTGTTATTTCCCACTTCTATGCCCACTCACTGTACCTTTTGGCAACATCTTTTGCAGATGATGGTGCCCCACTATCGCTCCTAGTGGGATCACTGCAGCCAACTACATGTCTCTCCTATGTGAACATTACTGTACAGTTGAATTGCAATGTTTGAACTTGGTTAAACCAATAGATATTTAAATCATTTGACATATTTCATACTTGTATTTATTCAAAGGGTATTTATTGAAGTGCTAAGAAGGAGAGGGGCAAGTGCATTGGGATGGGGTGATGATCGAGGAAAGTCCGTGGGTATTGTTCCAGTTTATTTGGTGCACAGGTGCATTGTCCAAGGGGACACAGGAAGGGGAGCAATGGCAGTTCAAGGTGGACAGGGTGACAGAGTGGGACACAAGGGTGACAATCAGGAGAGTCTAATTTCCTGATGGCGGTCTTGGCAATAGTCTCTGGCTTTGGCCTGGATCGCAGGGAACGTTTGTGGAGTGTTTCTTCTTCTGCAGGGGGAGGGGTGCTGGTGGCCTGTTGGTCATGTGGCAGGGCCTAGTGTCTACTAGCAGCAGTGGAGGTGGAAGGGAGTTCAGATGTCTGGCTAGTGGCAGAGGCCCGCTGTTGTAAGATGCCTCCCTCATGGCCATGTCTGCCAACACCCCTGCTATGTAGACCAGGGTGGTGTTAATGGCCTGCAAGTCCTCTCTGATCCCCTGGTACTGTCCCTCCTGCAGCCTCCTGTTCTCCTGCATGTTGGCCAGGAGTGGGACACAAGGGTGACAATCAGGAGAGTCTCATTTCCTGATGGCGGTCTTAGCAATAGACTCTGGCTTCTGCCTGGATCACAGGGAAAGTTTGGGGAGTGGTTCTCCTTCTGCAGGGGGAGGGGCGCTGGTGGCCTGTTAGTCATGTGGCAGGGCCTAGTGTCCACTATCAGCAGTGGAGGTGGAAGGGAGTTCAGATGTCTGGCTAGTGGCAGAGGCCCGCTGTTGTAAGATGCCTCCGTCATGATGTTTGCCATGTCTGCCAGCACCCCTGCTATGTAGACCAGGGTGGTGTTAAAGGCCTGCAAGTCCTCTCTGATCCCCTGGTACTGTCCCTCCTGCAGCCTTCTGTTCTCCTGCACGTTGGGCAGGATCTGGCCCAGCGTATCCTGGGAATGTTGGTATGCTCCCAGGATCTCGGTGAGTGCCTCTTGGAGAGTCAGTTCCCTGGGCCTGTCCTCCCCCTGGCGCACAGCAGTCCTCCCAGTGTCCCTGTTGTCCTGTGCCTCTGTCCTCTGAACCATGTGTCCACTGCCATTGACCCCAGGTCCCTCATTGTCTTAGGGGCGAGGTGTGCCCTGGGGTCCCTGTAGTGGTGGACACACTGATGATTGACGTGTCCTGGGGATAGAGGTATGGGTACCCTGGGTGGGTGCTGTGGTGGTGTTTCCTGCGGGGAAGGCTCTGTGGTGGTGTGTGACTGCGCCTAGGTAACTGACTGTCCAGAGGTCCCTGATGAGCCAGGTTGGTCATCCATATTCAGACGACCAGAGTTGTTGTCATCACTGTGGGCCTCTTCTGTTAGGGGACTGGATAGTGCTGGCACCTCTTCGCCGCTGACATTGGCTGGGGTACCTGTGGGGATGTAAATGCAGTGTTATTGTTTCTGTGTTTGACATCTTGTGCATAGGTGGGTTGCCCTCTTTGGGTGTATTTGCCCTGGCAGCTTTCACTTGTGTAAGTTGGTATGTGGTGGGCTAGCTGATTCTCTCTACTGTGCATGCTTTGGTGATAGTTGTCCATGCAGGTCTGTGAATGGTGTCCATGCATTGGTATGGGAGGCAGGACTTGGCATTGGGATGAGTGAAATGTGATGGTGGGGTGTGTGGGAGGTGGTGGAGAGGTGGGAGTGAGAGTGAGGGTGAGGGAAATGTGATGGCATGCAGGTAGGGAGGTGATAGTAGTATAGAGTTGACTTACCAGAGTCCAGTCCTCTTGCTACTCCGGCAGGCCCTCAGGGTGCATGATTGCCAAGACTTGCTCCTCCCATGTTGTAAGTTGTGGGGGAGGAGTTGGGGGTCCACCGCCAGTCCTCTGTACAGCAAGTTGGTGTCTTGCTGTAATGGAATGTACCTCCCCCGTAGGTCATTCTACGTCTTCCTAATGTCATCTCTGGTTCTTGGGTGCGGTCCCATGGGTTGACCCTGTCCAAGATCCACCGCCGTAACTCCATCTTCCTAGCAATGGATATCTGCTGCACCTGTGCTCCAAATAGCTGTGGCTCTACCCTGATGATTTCCTCCACCATGACCCTTAGCTCTTCCTCTGAGAAAGGGGGGTGTCTTCGTGGTGCCATGGGTGTTGTGTGAGTTGTGTGGGTGACGGTGCGTAGGGTGATGTGTTGGAGTGTGTCATGTGGGGTGCGTGGGTGGTGTATAGGTAATGGTGGTGTGAGGCTCTGGTCTTGTCTGTGGTCGTGGTGTCTGTCTCGTGCCAATGGTTTGTAGTCGTAAAGGGTTGTGGGTAATGTGGGTAGGTGTTTTATAGTGGTGTGGGGGTGAGAGTGTGGTATGTGTATGGGTGTCAGGTGTGTGTTGTTTGAATTGTCCAATGTGGTGTTGTTTTGTATGTGTGTGTGTATTTTGAGCGCGCAGGTGTTAGGGTTTGTGCACAGCAAAGAGCATGTCCCCTCTCACTGCACTAGTGGGTTCTGTAATAGATCCCTTTTAAACTTACTATTGAAAGCCTTTCTTGTTATCTCACCTTCCCCCCCCCTAGGCTTCTGTGTATGTTGTTTAATGTGCTGTTTTGTTTACACATTGGGCCTTGCTTTTACCAAGGCTTCTTTAAAATACTCCTCCCTAGGCCATGTGTTAATCCAACTCATTTGTATAATAACTGAAACTCTGCACACCTTTCAAGAACATGTGCAGCATGTGAGGACCACACCCAGCTCTTCAAACCACACCCAGCTCTGCACACCTTCCAAGAACATGTGCAGCATGTGAGGACCACACCCAGCCCTTCAAACCACACCCAGCCCTGTCTATAAAAGGCATCCCCCGAACCTCACCCAGTGCTTGTGCTCGTCTACCTCCTGCTTACCTGAGAACAGATCCCTCGGCGCTGGCACTCCTGCTCTTTACAGACTTTCATTGACTTCAATGGGCGCAGCTTCTGGCTCTTCCTTCTTCCGGTTTCCGGATCCTCCTTGCTTCAGCCTCTCTCCTATGAGTAACCTGCAAAAGAGAAAGAAGACAAGGTTAGACTGATCAGTATCTCTTGCCAGCAACAAGTAAGTGCAAAACCTTTTATTACCTGAAAGAACTTTGACAACAATTTCTGGATTCGTGTATAGACAATTTGAAACGAAATACCTTCCACGAACATTGTGATTCCAACTCTTTGTTACAAGAATATTTTGCAGAACTTTGTGAAGCAAACATTGTTTTTTCTCATGGAACTTTTAAGAATCGAACAGTGGAAACCATTAACAGCAAGGCAAACAGTAAATCAAGGACTTGCACAAATTACATGCTGTATTTTGATGTAAAAGTACAGTATTTGTTTTATAAAAGATTCTGGAAATATGGGAAAAGTGAGTCTGCTATTGGGAATTTAGGCTTTAGTTATATTATGATGAATGTTTGATATTGGTAATTCTGATAACGGTATTTGTTTAATGTTTTAGAAGCTTTACAGTAATAGAAAACACATCCCAGAGCAGTAACACATTCCAAACCTGGAAACTAGAGACCAGGATCCAAGAGGTACTTTTAGAAGAGAATTTCTAATAAATAAAGGGATAGTCAGGAACCCATTTAGGAATAGGTTGCACTTATCTGTTCTTTGTTTATGTTTCATTAGGCACCAGTTTCTACAGAAGTCGTAAAGGGCCGCAGATTTGTGCAGCACTTCAACAGTGGAAACGCAAGAACAGTGTTGTCTCTCTTTTTTATTTTATCCACTTCCCCCCTTCCCTTGAGCTTCTGTTCTTAGTGCACTGTTTTAAAAACTAGTGTGCTGGAACAAGCAGTTTCAGGGTGGGGTCAGATTGTCTTCAACCTCCATCAGAACTGAACAAGAACTCAGGTGAGCTGGGCTTTGACAGAAGCACAAGCCTTAAAAAAAATTCAGTTCTGGTGGACGATGAATACCGGGGAAGAAATAGAGGGCATTGACGTCACGGATATGGCGCAGGCCCTAAATGAGGACTTGGCTCATAATGAATCAGTGTCTGGCATCTTGCAACATATGCAAGAGGAAATAGAGAGATTAAAGATGGAGAATACCTCTTTAAAACAGGATTTAAGCAGGTATAAATTTAGGGGATCTCAGTGGAACACAGCTTCTACGCCTTTGTTTAAAACCTCCTCAGAGACAGGGGCGCCATCAAAACATACAACTTTGCCTTCCCCAGTTGAGGTTACTGTTAATGTTCCTAATGTTGTGCCCTTAGCAGCACCTGAACGTTTTCATGGAGATAGTAACAAATTCCATGTTTTTATCAATCAATGTCAATTACACTTCATTTGTAAGCCACAACAGTTCCTTACTGATGATACGAAAGTGGCATTCGTCTTGTCTTATTTGGGTGGCACCGCAGCCAATTGGTCAATTCTTTTCGTGGATAGAGATGATCCCATCCTCCATAATTGGAATCAATTTAAACGTACCATGACCAGCCTTTTTGCAAAACACACTTTCATGCAGGCAAGTGATAATGAGCTTTTAAATCTTAAACAAGGCAACAAGGATTTATTGACCTATCTCACTAGTTTTAATCGTTTACTCACCGAGACACAGTGGCCAGAAGAAAAGCGTGTCTCCCTTTTTTATAAAGGTTTGAGAGACGAGTTAAAAGACGCGCTGGCTCATATCGTTGATTTGCCAAAAGACTATTCGGACTTTGTAGATTTAGTTGTGAAATTAGAACATAGACTAGGAGAAAGAAAGGGAGATAAATACAAACTGGAAACATGGTTAACTTTTATTAGACACGAGAAGAAAGACACAGATAATAAACTCCCTGAACCAGAGCCTATGCAAATAGGGACACTCAGAGGTCCACTCACATCAGAGGAAAAAGAAAGAAGGAGAACATTTCAATTATGTTTATATTGTGGCAGGGCAGGTCACTTTGCCAGAGAATGTCCAGTAAAGCCTAAAACTCCACGAAAGGGTGCTGTTTCCTCCACCTCCTCAACTGAATCGGGAAACGATTAAGCTCGACAAGGGGAGAGGTTACTTGTTCGAGAAAACATCTTAATCAAACCTCTAATGCTGCAGCCTTCAGGGTACCGCACATACCTAGACATTTCATAATTCAGGTCGTTTTAATTGTTACTACCCAAGTGAGGCATTCTCTCCCTGTCCTACTGGACTCAGGCGCGACAGGAAATTTTGTGGATAATAAGTTAGCTGAAATCTTAGGACTTCCTATGTGCCTAAAGCCTTGTCCAGAAGCAGTATGTGCAGTGGATGGGTCAGAATTGACCTCTGGATTAATCACAAAACAAACAAGTCCACTTGTTATGGTCTGTCAGAACGGGCACACAGAGGTGATTAGCTTTGATCTGATAGATACTCCTAATTTTGGTTTGATTCTCTGGGTACCCTGGTTAACAACTCATAACCCAAAAATTGATTGGGTGAATAGAACTGTTACTTTGGATTCCTCTTTCTGTAGAACCAATTGCTATCAAGAAGAAGGTACAGAACAGAGCACAGTATTACACTGTGCTAGTGTTACACAAGATGAACCAAGTCTCCCTCCTGAATATTCTGACTTTAAAGACGTCTTTGATCCAGTAAAGGCTAGTGTGCTGCCCCCACATCGGTCTTATGACTGCCGTATAGATCTTATCCCAGGGGCCCCTTTACCTAATAACAGAGTATATGCTTTGACTGACGAAGAAACCAAATACTTAAGAACCTACCTAGATGACCTACTACAGTCTGGGTTCATCCGTCATTCCACATCTCCGGTGTCATCTCCACTCTTTTTTATCCCGAAGCCGGATAAATCCCTGCACGCGTGTATCGATTATAGAGGACTAAATAAGGCTACAATAAAGAATAAATATCCTCTTCCTCTAATACCTGTGTTGTTGGATCAATTAAGACATTCTACTGTATACACTAAACTAGATCTGCGGGGAGCTTACCACCTGGTCCGAGTAAAAGAGGGGGATGAGTGGAAGACAGCTTTCAAGACAAAGTTTGGTTTATTTGAGTACACAGTAATGCCCTTTGGGTTATGTAATGCCCCTGCGGCCTTTCAGTTCTTTATAAATGAGGTTCTACACGAATTCCTGGACGTTTGTGTCATAGTATACATAGACGACATCCTCATTTACTCTAAGAACTCAGAAGAACATACCCAACATGTTCGTGCAGTATTATCAAAGTTAAAAGAAAATCATCTTTTTGCTAAGTTAGAAAAGTGTACTTTTAATGTCAACAAGGTGGACTTTTTAGGATACTGCCTGTCACCTCAAGGAATAACTATGGATGTAAAGAAAATCAGTGCTATTGCTGATTGGCCAGAACCATCCTCTGTAAAAGATATTCAGAAATTTCTGGGTTTCGCCAATTTTTATAGGAGGTTTATTGCACATTTTGCAGACATTGCGGCCCCAATAACTACCTTGTTGCGGAAAGGGCAACGATTTCTTTGGACTGATGAGGCGGCACACGCCTTTCAACTCCTAAAACAAAAGTTCACTTCAGCCCCAATTCTGAAACATCCTGATCCTGACTTGCCCTTTTTTGTTGAAGCGGATGCTTCACAAGTAGCTTTAGGAGGAGTTCTCTCTCAACGAGATGCAGTAGATGGCCAGTTACATCCTATAGCCTTCTATTCTAAAAAGTTATTGCCAGCTGAACAAAATTACACTGTGGCTGAAAGGGAACTACTAGCTATCAAAGTAGCCTTTTCAGAATGGAGGCACCATTTAATGGGAGCCAAGTACCCAGTTACAATCTTTTCTGACCATAAGAACCTACAGTTTTTTGGATCACTTAAAGCACTAACACCACGTCAGATGCGCTGGTTAAATTTTTTTAGCACATTTGACTTTGTTATAACCTATAGACCAGGTGCACAACAAATTCAATCTGATGTGTTATCTAGATACGGACATACCTCAGACATGAAACAAGATAAAATAGGAGAACCCATTATTCCTCCCCAAAAGTTGTTGGCACCAGTACAACAGAAGGATTTCATCACCGATCTATATAATGCACACATGCAAATAGCACCTCAGGATTGGTTAAAGGATTCCCATAACACAATACAACAAGGTTTATTGTATCACGACAACATGCTGTTAGTGCCCACCTCTGAATTACAAACACAGGTGATAATTTGGCATCACGCCTCACCGTTGGCAGGTCATCCTGGTTGGGTAGAAACCCTGGAAAATGTGCAAAAACACTTTTGGTGGGACACTATAAGAAAGGACATTAAGCAATTTGTCACTACCTGTCCAATTTGTGCAAGACATAAATCTTCTCATAAGGCTCCTGACGGCTTGTTAATACCAATGCCAACACCCAAACAACCTTGGCACACTGTGAGCGTAGACTTTATTGTAGGTTTACCACCTGTAAAATCCTTCACAACAGTGTTGGTTATAGTGGATTTTTTTATCTAAAATGGCACATTTTGTACCATTACGGAAATTACCCACGGCGGCAGAATTTGCCGATATTTTTATAAGGGAAATTGTGCGTTTACATGGTTTGCCAAGCAAAGTGGTGTCAGACCGAGGGAGCCAGTTCAACTCCAGATTTTGGAAAAAATTATGTGAAAAACTGAAAATAGATGTGGCCTTATCCACTGCTTTCCACCCAGAGACAGATGGACAGACTGAACGACTGAACCAAACCTTACTTCAAACGCTACGTTGTTTATTGGCTGATTATTCTAGTGAATGGTTGGAAGCTCTCCCTGTAGCAGAGTTTGTTTATAATAATACTGAGCATTCAGCTCTACTTTGCTCACCATTCTATTTCTTGCAGGGGTATCATCCAAGAGCTATACCCATTTTGTTAGAAGATTCCCTGTTGCCTACAGTAACGGATAGACTAACGAGGTTAGGTGACATACAAGACAAAGCCAGGAAACATTTATTAAAGTACAAGGAAAGCATGAAAAGACAAGCAGACAAACACAGGTCTGAGGCCCCAATGTATAAAATTGGTGAAAAGGTATGGCTCTCCACAAAGAACCTAAACATAGAGGGATCCCGAAAGCTGCAACCACGTTTCATTGGACCCTTTAGTATAACTGCCATAGTAAACCCGGTAACAGTAAAATTAGATTTACCAAAAGAATATCCAGTACATACTACATTCCATGTGTCCTTGCTTAAGCCGTACAACTCAAAAACCCGACCTGAACCACCACCTCCACCCATACCAATTAAGGGAAATCTGGAATATGAAGTGAAAAGCATAAAAGACTCAAAAAGAATTAGTGGACGTCTGTTTTATTTAGTAGAATGGAAAGGATATGATGAATCTGAGAATTCATGGGAACCAGCATCATATGTACATGCCCCACAGCTGATTAGACGGTTTTATTTAAAAAATCCAGGAAAACCCCGTCCTGTAGGAGGGCCTTTGAGGGGGGCAACTGTTAGGGTTTGTACACAGCAAAGAGCATGTCCCCTCTCACTTCACTAGTGGGTTCTGTAATAGCTCCCTTTTAAACTTACTATTGAAAGCCTTTCTTGTTATCTCACCTTCCCCCCCCCAGGCTTCTGTGTATGTTGTTTAATGTGCTGTTTTGTTTACACATTGGGCCTTGCTTTTACCAAGGCTTCTTTAAAATACTCCTCCCTAGGCCATGTGTTAATCCAACTCATTTGTATAATAACTGAAACTCTGCACACCTTTCAAGAACATGTGCAGCATGTGAGGACCACACCCAGCTCTTCAAACCACACCCAGCTCTGCACACCTTCCAAGAACATGTGCAGCATGTGAGGACCACACCCAGCCCTTCAAACCACACCCAGCCCTGTCTATAAAAGGCATCCCCCGAGCCTCACCCAGTGCTTGTGCTCGTCTACCTCCTGCTTACCTGAGAACAGATCCCTCGGCGCTGGCACTCCTGCTCTTTACAGACTTTCATTGACTTCAATGGGCGCAGCTTCTGGCTCTTCCTTCTTCCGGTTTCCGGTTCCTCCTTGCTTCAGCCTCTCTCCTATGAGTAACCTGCAAAAGAGAAAGAAGACAAGGTTAGACTGATCAGTATCTCTTGCCAGCAACAAGTAAGTGCAAAACCTTTTATTACCTGAAAGAACTTTGACAACAATTTCTGGATTCGTGTATAGACAATTTGAAACGAAATACCTTCCACGAACATTGTGATTCAAACTCTTTGTTACAAGAATATTTTGCAGAACTTTGTGAAGCAAACATTGTTTTTTCTCACGGAACTTTTAAGAATCGAACAGTGGAAACCATTAACAGCAAGGCAAACAGTAAATCAAGGACTTGCACAAATTACATGCTTTATTTTGATGTAAAAGTACAGTATTTGTTTTATAAAAGATTCTGGAAATATGGGAAAAGTGAGTCTGCTATTGGGAATTTAGGCTTTAGTTATATTATGATGAATGTTTGATATTGGTAATTCTGATAACGGTATTTGTTTAATGTTTTAGAAGCTTGACAGTAATAGAAAACACATCCCAGAGCAGTAACACATTCCAAACCTGGAAACTAGAGACCAGGATCCAAGAGGTACTTTTAGAAGAGAATTTCTAATAAATAAAGGGATAGTCAGGAACCCATTTAGGAATAGGTTGCACTTATCTGTTCTTTGTTTATGTTTCATTAGGCACCAGTTTCTACAGAAGTCGGAAAGTGCCGCAGATTTGTGCAGCACTTCAACAGTGGAAACGCAAGAACGGTGTTGTCTCTCTTTTTTATTTTATCCACTTCCCCCCTTCCCTTGAGCTTCTGTTCTTAGTGCACTGTTTTAAAAACTAGTGTGCTGGAACAAGCAGTTTCAGGGTGGGGTCGGATTGTCTTCAACCTCCATCAGAACTGAACAAGAACTCAGGTGAGCTGGGCTTTGACAGCAGGTATGTACCCCCAATGGTTTACCACCATTAAATGTCTGCTGTGGTGATTTGTGGATCATAATGTGGTGGGCGCTGTTCAGGTTGGCGTAACGGTGTGGGTTTTGATACTGCCAGTTTATCACTGACCTTTGGTGTGGCAGAATTGTGTATGTGGCTGAATAGTGACGGATTGGTGTGTGTCATAATATAGTGAACGGATGTCCGCCGCGGCGATGGTATGTTGGTGGCAGTCAGCGTGGCGGTAAGTGTGATTTACCACCAATGTCATAATGAGGGCCACAGTTGGTTAATACAGGGGGATCATGACATGTGACTCACTAGCTTTGTTACATGCGGTCAATCAGACCAAACATACCTTGGTATGTTGAATGTCATCTTCTGTAGGAGTGACACAAATGATAGGAGGTGTTTCCTGTGATACCAGTACATACCACACAAACCTCAGAAGTGGCCTGAGATTCCATTATATGGACCACATTTTCACACCTCCACAGAGAAGAAGCTTTCAGTGACACCCATGCCAGCCCTTTCATTGTCACCTAAGTCTTACGGTGTAGTCTGTACCATGGTAGTTGGCTGTATGGACCCTATGCAGCGAGTCAATGTGCCTGGAAGTAAAGGTGTCTGTACAGTCATGCACAAGTAGTTTACCCTTCAGAAGGCCACAATGGTGTGTTGTTTTTCCTAGTGACACAGTACATGTTGCTTGGTTCTGGGCTACATGATGTCAGTGGGCTTGCTTAGTTAGTGTAGGCCATGACCAGGTTTGTGGCTAGTCAGCAGATGATTACAAAAGTGTGTATTTATGTCTCTGTATTTATCTCCATGTGTACTTTACACATCTTGAGGGTTGACTGTTACAAAATGCTTATGCTAGGTGTTTCCTAAATGTGTGTTAAACAACCAGTTGCACTAAAAAAGTGGAATTGTGACCTCTTTATTTGTTTATTTCATCTATACTGGTCACCTCCCTTCATAAGCAATGGATTTGGAGAGCCATTGCCTTGAAGGTGCTGACCCTGGAGGTCTATCGCCGGAGTACCATCCACTGTTGAAAAAGGTTGGAGGACCTGAGACACTGGGCCTGGAAGATCGCAGAGGTCCAGCTGGGGCTGTCCTCCCAACGTGGACTAGGCGCACACAGGACCCTGACCCTCCTGATGGCCCACATACTGGTGGTGGCCTACCCTGAGCTTGATGGACGTTTGAGGGACAGCAGGTACAAAGGGGTGAATCCTGGGCAGATTCCTACGTTCCATTGCCAGGTTGATGTGTTAGAGACAGCCATCTCCCCATGAATATTGGAGATGGCCAATGTGCGATACACAAGACGAGTTATTGTTTCTTTAGGTGTGGTAGTTGGTGCATGGTGATGGGCCCTGCCTCTTGTTCAAGTGACCTGGGACACAACAAGTACAGTCCACTACCAATATACTTTCTTGAGCAGACACATGGCTGAGTGCAGTGGCCAATCATCTCACATTGTTTCATGTTGTGGTTGTCATTGGTACCCAACAGTCCTCTTGTATTCAGTGTAACAGCCCCTGCATCAAACAACATGAGGTAATAGATCACTGTACTCATCCATGTGTCTGCTCAAGAGAGCATATCGGCATCTGTACCCAACAGGCCACATGTCTTCAGTGTGTCAAGAGTACTGGTGCCTTACTTCTGTCTCTCATGTGGTGGTGGCCATCATACATGTGACATAGCATACATTGTCCTTTGTGTGCAGTCACTGAGCAATATGTTACCTTGGTAAGTAGGGAATGTACAACTAAATGATTTGTGTAGCATCACTGTTGGCATCAGTATTTGTGCCTGCATGTTGGCATGTGTCCCTTGCAGTTTTGTAATATAATTTCCCCCACTGTTTCATACATGATATACCTGTCTTCATAGGATGATGTCTGATTCCATCATGTGTGTGAATGCCACAATCTCTTGGAAAATAGTTTTATATGATGAGTTATACAGTTCATGTGGTACCACAGACAGTAGAGTGTCAAGACTGTTTGTTGGGCCACACATACCCCAACCCGTTACTCCATGACATTTATCATGAACAATTGCAGAAGCAATAATAGACATGATAGGTAGATCTACAGTATTTACTCACAATGTGCATTTCCATGACATTGATGTTGAATTATTTGGATACAGGCTTTGCACATGTGAGTTGTTGAAGGTGCATGCATTAGGGAGCGACATGCAGAAAGTTTGCAATCATATATGAGTGTATACGCTCAGTAATCCAATGGAACATGTGTTTGCATGATAAAAAGGTACAGAGATGTGCATTTCAATTGGAAAACATATTAAATGCCTTTTTCAGGTAGTGGAGATTCCCTGAGCCGCAACAACATTCAGTGGACTATTGCCTTTTAGCTATGCAATGCTGGAAAAGTGTTCCCAACATTACCAAACAAAATAGGTAATTTCCCTAGCTGATACATTGTGCTGAGGATATTTGTAGACAAAACTCCCCAACATTTTGACCAGATTGTCTCTAGTGTAAGTTTCTGTGCAAAATGTGTTATCTAGCAAAGCAACATTAGTACAAATTCCATTAACTATTTAGACAGTGTACATATTGTGAAGTTACCATTGATGAGTTTGTACAGTGTGACATGGGTGTTTCCATGTCACTTACTTCGGGCTACTATACTTCTTACTGCAACATGGCTGGATTATTTGCTCATCATTTCATCATGATGTGATATTGTGTATATAAACATTTGCTGATTGCAGGACCTTGTTTGGAATCTGTGATAATGTCCATGGCATTGCCATTATAATTGATGCCAACAGGTTAGTGAGTGGTGCTAAAGAGCCAAACCATTCAAGGTGACATGGTCTTCTACTTGATCCATGGGTATTGTGATTGGATTGGAGGACTTCACTAATGCAATTGAAATTATCTGTGATTCTGATTTTCCTGTGTGCAAATGTTTACAGTTCATGTAGTATGCATGCATGTGGAGTTGAACATTTTGGAGGCACTTAGGAGAACCTTGTGGGGCTACTGTACATTATGGTAATGTTGTGTAGTCCAAGCTGTTGTTCAAGTGTGTTCAGGCACATGGACTAACCCTACTAGTATTTGTCATTTTAGCATCATCAAAGGCAAGCAGAGGAGACAGGGTACACAGCAGTGGGGAATCAGCTGACCATAGTACCTGCGGTCACGAAACATCAGACACCGAGGGACCCAGCGGCCCAGAGGCTGAGGAGAGTACCATGGAGGTGACTGTCTCCTCATCATCTTCTTCTGAGTCAACCTCCAGTGAACACTCCCTAGTGATGGCAAAACACTCAGGACCTACACCTGCTCCATCCTTGTCCACCGCCTCAGTTCCATCTCCAACCTCCCTGTTGCTCCCCAGTTGGCTGGGCCTCCTCCCTCAAGAGGGTAGCCGTCTCCTTCACGCCAGGCACCTAACCCCCCGTCCCTGTTATCCCTGCTACCCTGAGTGAGAAGGAAATTGACCTCCTGAGGACCATCTCTGTGGATCAAACTGCTATTCTGAATGCCATCCAGGTGCATCTCTCCCAGCTCCAGCGCATAGTTGCGTACCTGGAACGCATTCACAGTGCTATGTCTGCCCTACACTGATCCTTTCAGGTTCTGGCCTCCTTCCTCACAGCAGCCTTCCACCCCCTACATTGCTCCCCCACCACATTCCTCTTACCCATCCAGTTTCCCTATTCCCATACCTGTCCAAAGCACACTCACACACACGCACACACCTCAACAGCCACAGGCAGCACACATAAGCACAAACACCACAAGACACACAAGGGCGCAAGCACTCAACAGTCCCTCACCGAACTTACCATCAGCACATCCACCGTTCTTGCAGATAATACCCGAACACCCACAGACACAGCCATTTTATGCACCATACCCCCAGATACCACCCCAATACCCAAATAACCACAGACACAGCAACCACTCACACCATTCCTCTAGATACCACCCCCACCCACATAGACACATCCACCACTTCCACCTTACCCATCATATCCACATCAGAGCCCACCAAGAGATGCAAATGCCCACACTCTCACATGCAACAGACACCAACAAAACACAAACATACTTCACACACACACCAGCACCAACAACACCCAAATCCACAGCTGACACAAGAACTTCCTCAACCTCCCAACCCCTAATTCCTCCTGTACACTGTCCCATTTTCCCAAAGAAAGGTTCCTGTTTGGCCTTGCTCTTATACCTGTGAAATCCCCCCTTTCCAAAGCAAAAAGGGTTATTGCCACACTCCAACCGATCCCTTCCACATCCAAGTCCTCCCCTGAGACACCTTCCCCTCCCCCTCTCGAACCCAGCCATACCCCACCCAAACCAAAAAAGAAGCTGACCTCTACCAAAGTGAAGCCAGCCCTCCCAAGGTCAAACCCACTGATCCAAACCCCAACCCCAACCCCACCCCACCCAAGGGTAATCATTGAGGTGCCTGGAATGTCCACTAGTTACCCCTTCCTGTGGCATTGATTTGTGAGGCAAGTTGTGGGGAACAGCAGTATGCTCAGCACACGTTTTACCAAGGACTGGCCATTAGCCTTTTATCCATTTTTTGAGTGTTCTAAATAAAGTTCAGTTCTATGCTTTGATACGCATTGGTCCTGCCAGTATGTTTCTACCTTTTTGATGTTTGTGAATCATTTGAAATGTCTGACTGCAGTTGTGTCTGTTTCACCCTGATTGATGATCCATTTGATGTGGTTAGTAAGATCTGACTTCGGCACCAGTGCTGGAGTGACCCAGGACAAGGAGAAATGTTTGATGGATGGTTGTTTGGCATGTAATCCAATGGGGTTGACATTGCATTGGGTGTTGTTTCATATAAGTATTTCTTATTGGCTTGGCCAATCTCAACATCTATTGGGTTACATTTCTCCTCCTGATGTAGATTGGACTTTTGGAGGTTTGTTTGTCCACACATGGATGGTGCTCAATTGTGCTATCTTCCTATACATTTGAATGGAAATGTGTCAATTTTAATGTGTGTACCTTTCACCAACTTTATCTAAATGTGTGACCCATGCTGTTAATGGTGCATTTGCTTTCTAGACTTGCACATTTGCCACATGGGCATGTCACTTGGTTATGCTACTGATTGACCTTGATATTCATCAGACCATAATTCCTGTGCAAATAGTATTTTTGAGGAATGGGCAAAGTGAAATGTGTCCCAGTGCAGCAGCCTTCCTACGGTCTCCCTGATGCCACTATATCTATTCTTTAGGGATTGTTTACGTTGAGTGCTTTGCATCCCCTTTACCTTACATTCTATTGCAATGTGGGTGATATGTGTGAGTCCATTACAATGATTCTGCAGGGAAGGTGTGTTTGGGTTCTATGACGCATTCATCCAGATGTACATTTCTGTCACAACAGGCCTTGGCATGTGAAAAATGTGAGGTTGTCACTTCAATTAGTAGGCGTGATATTGATAAAGATTTGCTGTTGTGTGACACACTGTTATGAACACATCACTATCCCTGAAACTGGGATGTGCACACATATCATGTTCTGTAGAGTGTGGTGGGTTCAGTGTCAGTGACCTGGCCAAAGGGAGCGCCATGGGGCTGTGATTGGGACATACTTTGTGTACAACTCCGAACCGGGGCACATGACATATATTTGGGCCACAGAGCACAGCCCATTTACCAGGTCAATGGCGGCCCGTCAATTTGCTGTGGAGCTTGGGGAAAGAAGTAGCTGTTTGGCTTACCGTTGGTTGCATCCATGATGACATTGATTTTGTGCACCATCAAGCAGCACAAGCAGTGGCCGGACATGTAGTATCGGCTCCATGGCGGCACAGGATGTGTGATGCTGCCTACTGGTGAGTTTCGGCCTTATATCCCTCCATTTCCACCTCCTCAAGTGTGGTGGTTGGACTGCCACAGTCACTTCAGCAGAAAGCAACATCGTAATTGGGTTGGCAGTTGGAGTGGTGGCCCACCCTCCGATAGATGTATTGGCCTGTCACACCAAAGTGGCAGTCTAGGTTTGCTGGTGGTGTAGGTGGGACCGCAGCGGTCTTTCGTCTGTGTACCCGCATGTATCGCAATATGGCGGTCAGACGGCCAAACTTGTACTCAGGCCCTTAGTTCTAACGGTCCCACCATTTGTTTTCCATCTGAAAACCCGCCCACTGCCATGACGGTCCGCCCGCTCCTTGTTAGCAGGGCCATAGGTGAAAGATTGCTGACGGACCACTGTCACCACCAAGAATCTCCACCTGTTTCGCGGCGCCATAGGCAAAAGCGACTGGCGGGGAGACACAAACCCCTTTTACCACCGAGCCAATCATGATGTGCATTCTCACTCACACAACTGTGGTGGCTACACCTCACACCTAATTTGGCAGATTGGGAAGAATAAAAGCATGAAACTCACTTTTTTCCACTCTTCCCATTTGCTGCCACCATGAATCTGATAATAAAAGTCCTGTCATTGCTGTGGCTCCTGGACCAAGATGAAAATCAACCCCATCATCCCTGGAACAGAAGGTAAATCACTATTTTACCTGTCATCCTCAGAATGGTCGCTGTACAGTAGCACTGGATTTGAGCTTGTTTAACAAAGGTTTGCAACCAACAGTACAATGATGTGCGATGCATAGGTCTGTAATGTCGTACTTAGAAAAATGCTTATAAACACACCCCGAGAAATTAGTAGCACCAATCTGGTACTAACTGCCTTCATGGCAATGGACACCTATACCAAAAGTCACAGCAATCCCAAATAAATATGTGTCCATACAGGTGTAAACTACCATATCATATACATGAAAAGTATACCTAATAATAACTACTCAAATCCATGATACTGTAGCAGTTGCATTACAAAATGCTACAAGGGGGTGTACACAGAATGTACAATCAATATTACCTCTAAACTGCAAACATGTCAGAGATCTATGAAGGTCACATGTCCCCTTGGTGTGTGTAATTTATAACAAACAGTAGATGTAATTAACCTTAAAGTGTCAAGTTCCCTGCATAATGCATGGATTCATTATTGCCATATCATGTCAAAATAAACATACATTAATTCTTCAGTCACAATCACAGAAGCACAAATAATTACGGTGTAAGTGTCCAGTAACATGATGAATTTTTGCACCAAAATTAAAATGTCCATCATAATTGTACAGCACTAACTTATGCATTTTAAAAAATGTCTAAAACATACAACTTGTGTTTGTCACCGTCACAAATGAGAATAAGTGCATGGCACACATATTAGGAGAAATAACATAATCAGTAAACAGTTTGTAACAATCAAAAAATAAAGCCAGGGCAAAGGTATTATCAAAATGATTTTATATAACTGAGATAACTCGCTCATAAATCATAATGTGAACAAAAAACAGTAAGGTTGCAGGCCATCATGTCCAGTCTGAGTTGCATGCCCATCACTTGCCTCCTAATTTCATTGCTGGAATAAAACCTCCTCTGGAAAGAGCATCTATGGGACAGAGAGCAGGCACCTCAATGATGTTACTGGGGGGGATCCTAGGGTTTGGGATGGTTGTGTGATTGGTATTTAGGTTGTAGGACACACAATAGTGAAAAAGCCTCTAAATCTTACTCATTATGGTACACAAATAGTAAATTTGACCCCTCTTAAGTGCAACACTTTCATAATGTTGCTGAAATTGGTGTGGGAATGTTAAAACTTACGCCTCAAAATCAAATATATTCCTTAATTTTGCTTATGTTGGATTGGGAATAATAAAATTGACTCTTCCAAATTCCAGCACTTTCCTACTGTTCCACAGATTAGAGTAGAAATAGTAAATCTGACCCTTCCAAAGTACAACACTTTTCCTAATTTTGCTTAGTAAGGACTGGTAGTATTTATTTTAATTTTTACTATTTTAAAAATATTTTTACAATTATTTGTAAAACTAAATAATTTGTCATTTTTGATTATATATTCTTATTTGGTTTATTGTTATTTTTTTTTTTGTAATATTCTAAATGTTTTCGTACATATATGTTTATTTTTTATTATCATTAATACTTCTTTTAGTGTAAATTATTTTTATTAATTGTTTACAAATGTTTTAATTTTTTCAAGTAGATACATTTTCATTTTATTTTTAGCACAATATTAACTTGTTTAAAATATGTATTTATTTTTAATCTTTCTTATCTAAAGTAAACTAAATGTAATGCAGTATATATATATATATATATATATACATATAATTTTGACAATATTGTTGCCACAATATTTTTGTAGTTCAGCATGTTATGTTATGTTATGTTATGTTATTATAGCTTGTATAGCGCTTTATATGCCCTAAGGCCTCGTAGCTCTTTACGCTGCCCACTTAGTTCAGCATGTAAACACCATTTTTTGCGTCCCAATTTCTTTTTACAATATTTATGTTCAAAATATTATGCCATACAACCTCCTCCATATATAGTGTCGCTGAGGTATCGTTAATGAAGTGGTGCTGTGGTGGGGATCCTGGGTGGTGGTGTGGAGTGAATGGCGATGAGATCCAAAAACCAAGATTCTGCTGATAACACTTTGTCTATATCGCCCATTGGCACCAGCAGATGTATGCTGCACATCTGGAAGCAGAGATTCTTTTTTTGCTTTGGGATTAGGGGATGTAATCAGTGGACAGAATCACACAGATTTTTTTGGGGGGGGCGTGTGGTATGTATCGCTGACCACTGATGGCTGTTAGACTACCTTGAGAGCACTGTGGTGCTGCAGGTGCTGATAATGATGCCAGCCCTAGAGCCACGGTGCATGTACTAGTATCAGAGCATGTAGGTGCATGAGGACAGGGAAGCAGTTTTTGCTTCATAGACCTTTACTTAGGCACCCTTCTCAGTGAATAAGAATGGTAGGGGACTTGAATGAGTGCTGTGTTTTTTGAGGTGCATGAGCACATGGTTATTGCACCTGTAACGTTTCACTATCACCCACATGGGCCAGTCACTTGTCAGTGTTGACCCAATTGTCATGCTCTTGGCTAGGCAAGAGTGCAATCATTGTGTTGTCTCTTCCCAGGGTACCTGCTCAAATATGAAGGCACAGGTGAACTAAACAAACATCTTGCGATCTATTAGGGGAGAGGAGCGATGGTGATAGGTGGTCCGTGGGGGCTTGGCCTAGCACATAAGTCATCAGCCCTACTGCCTTAGTGAGCAGGGTATAGATCATTGCTAACGGCATGTGGCTGTCACCATTGTATGGTTCTTGTCTGCCCAACATTCAGGACACTTAGTGGAATTAGGGATCAGTGAGGTGCCTTGAACTTGAGATGTCCATGGGAGAAAGACAATTCTTAATAGGGACACTCTAACAGATAACTTAAGCACATCTAAATTAAGCATTATATTTGTATTATTGAAAACACTGTACACCACTGGTGGGTTGTCTCCATGGGAACTAATAGGTAAGATTGGGTAAATACGGTTACACACACAGACAAGACAAGCCACTGACTATAATGGAGTGTGTATTTACTACTCAGCGGCCTAGCGAGTGTATCATGGACCCTATTGCGAGGAAGGAAATGGGCCCCCTGGCAGCTGTTTGAATGATTAAATACAGCATAAATCAAGGTTTAGTGGCCTCTTGGGCCTCAAGCCCCCAGTGCCACTAAACCTGCTGCACCAATGGAAGCTACTCACCTGTTATAACTCCACAAATGCTTTGTTACTAGGGTAAGTTGTAAAGCAGATATACACCACATAATGGGACAGATTTAGGCCCTCATTCCAACCGCGGCGGGCGGCGGTCGCCGCCCGCCTGGCTGGAACCGCCATATGGCCGCTCCGCGGTCGAAAGACCACTGGGGCCATTCTGACTTTCCCACCGGGCCGGCGGGCGCTAGCCAAAATAGCGCCCGCCGGCCCAGCGGGAAAGAGGCCTGCAACACTGAAGCCGGCTCCGAATGGAGCCGGCGGTGTTGCAGGTGTGCGACGGGTGCAGTTGCACCCGTCACGCTTTTCACTGTCTGCCAGGCAGACAGTGAAAAGCATACTGGGGCCCTGTTAGGGGGCCCCTGCACTGCCATGCCATTGGCATGGGCAGTGCAGGGGCCCCCAGGGGCCCCAGGACACCCGTTCCCGCCTGCCTGTTCCTGGCGGTAAAAACCGCCAGAACCAGGCTTGCGGGAAGGGGGTCAGAATCCCCATGGCGGCGCTGCTTGCCGCGCCGCCATGGAGGATTCGCCCAGCCGGGGGAAATCCGGCGGGAAACCGCCGGACCCGGTTTTCCGACCGCAGCTTTACAGCCCCGGTCGGAATGGGCAATGAAGCACCGCCAGCCTGTTGGCGGTGCTTCAGTCGTCCGTGGCCCTGGCGGTCTTGGACCGCCAGGGTCAGAATGACCCCCTTAGTAATGTTTCAGGCAGCACAATGCAGCAAGGGAACTTGTGTAAAATGGAGAGAGCATATATGTGCCGTATCTACTAAGATATGGCTCACTTTTGCTCCCTCCTTTTGCTAATGCACTGTGTAATGCCTAGCACCAATACAAGCACATGTGTTATGGGCAGGACAATCCTTAGAGGCTTCTTCATCTTTCCGTGTATGCTGCATTCTGCAGAACACATGGCAAGAGGACCTATTGATGTGAAATAGAGATATTTCTCCTTGCTATGCCTCTTTATGGTAGGCACACAATTTTGATACCTTCCCAGGTTTACTGCCTTTAGTAAATCTGGGATTGCATTAAATTCCATAGGTAGGTGGATGGAAACACTCATGCTGTACCCATGGAACACCTACCATAAATAAAAGAAATGCAAATCATTGCAAGCCTCTATGTTGCATTGCATTTTTTAACAAAGTTATGCAAGGTGGCGTAAATCACTCTTTGAGTGGCTTTGTGAATCCTATTTAAGAACTTATGTTGCCTTGCAACAACTTACATCACGCAAGGACAATGCAAATTCCATGTAAACCAGGCTCCTAATTTTGTTGATGCACTTCCCAGAAATGACCTAAACATACTACACGGACTGGCCCTTGTAACATGATGGCCCTCACAGATATTATGGCCCTCATTACGAGTTTGCCGGTCAGCTTATCGCCGCGGTGAAGTTGGTGGTGGAGACCCCCATATTACAAGTCCCAGAAAGGTATCTTCAGAACACAGGCAAGTCACCGTCTGGGCCGCCACAGTGGAAGTGCTGGCGCGCCATGCAGCAGCCATCTCCAGCCTGGCGGTCATGCAGCATCCTATGACCATATTACAAAGTTGCATAACGCCGGGATTTCTGGGGCGGAACCACCACCACCAAAACCCTGGAGGAAACTAACAAGATAAAAGATAAAGGGAACACCCACCTTCAGGAACACATGCACATCTGAAGGCGCCATGGCACACAAATTGCAACTCCTTCCAGTCCTCTACCTGGCCCTGCAACTCCAGGACCAGTGACAGCGACCACAACACCAACCGTAAGTACACCAGCCTAGCACACTATGGAGGGAACAACGTTAGAACATGCACACACAACACACACACGACAGGGGAACTCATGCCCACACACACATGCAAACACCTGCACCAGCACACACACACCAATACCCACAACCACAACCCATACATGGAGAATGAAAGGTAGGACTAGGTAGGTAACAACAACGCCAACGGTGTAGTGCCGCATGATAACCATATATTAAAAATTTGATAAAACTTATGTACATACTTGCCCAAGGGCCAGTTCAAAAACCATAGTGCCCTGAGCACACTGAGCACAAGATGATGCCCCAACTTGACTCCTGACTGCAAAGTGCAGACCTCCACAGGGCAGGGACATCATGGGGAATGTAGGCACCTCAGTGGTGAGGGGTGTTGGCGGTAGGGAGGTCCTGGGGCTTGGAGGGGGGGGGGTCCTTCCGTCTGGGCCTGGAGGGGTGCCCCTTTAGGTGTGCCCTTAGATGGGGGAGTCCCTGGGCTTTCTACTGGATGGTGGTGGCTTAGCAAAGGGCTGTGGTTTGGGCTTGCCCTTGGATGGTAGTGGCTTAGCAAGGGGGGTGGGCATGGGCTTGGCCTTGGAGGTGGAAGGAGTGGGCTTAGCCTGGGACGAGGAGAGATTGGGCTTGGGTTTGGCAGCAGGAGCAGTGGACGTCACGGGGCAGAAGTGGCAGGTGGCGGAGGGGCATGGGCAGGAGCAATGGCAGACCGGGTTGCGGAAGGCTGGGCCAGAGGAAGGGTAGCAGGGCATGTGGGGGGGACAGGGACTGGGTCAGTGGTGGAGAACAGGGAAAACTCACGAAGGAAATATTTTGGGAGATGTTTGGGAGTGGAGAGAGTGGATATGGTTGTGATGGGGTGTACGTGTGTGTGTCATGGGTGCAGGTGCATGGGTGTATGAAATGTGTGTGCTGGGGGACTATTGGGTAGGTGAGTGTGTGCGTTTAGATGTACTGGGAGGAGGTGGGAAAGAGATGCAGGGAGAAGGCAGGGGGGAAGTGTAAGTGTATGTTGGGGTGGTGTCTGCAGGTAAGGTGGATGTGCTGCATGTGGGTGTGTTGATAGTTGTGGTGTCTGCACCAGTGTGTGGGGTGCATGAATGGGGGTCAGAAGATGAGTTGACGGTAGCATTGAGGGCGCATGTGGAAGGAACAGTGACTGATGTGATGCTGACTGCAGGTGTGAGTGTAGTGTCGACTGTGAGGGGGCAGGTGGTTGGGGAGTCGGTACAGGGTGTGGATGTTGACATGTCTGCATGGGTGTGTTGAGTGTGTGCATGGCGGTGGTGGCGTCTGTGGTGCCTATGTTTGTTCTTGCTTACCATGTCTGTTGATGTGGCTGCATGTGGGTCAGTAGATGTGCCTTGGATAGGTGAGGGGAGAGGGATGTGGGATTGGGAACAGATAGCTGGAGGGGGGACGGAAGAAAAAGGGACACTGGCTGCTGTCAACGAGGAGGCCAGAGCCTGAAATGATCTATGTAGGCCAGACAAGTCACAGTGAATGCCTTCCAGGAATGCATTAGTCTGCTGCATCTGGGATGTCAGTCCTTGGATGGCATTCATGATAGTTGTCTGCCACACATAGATGGACTCAGGAGGTCAATGGCCTCCTCACTGAGGACAGCAGGGCTGACTGGGGCAGGGCAGAGGTGCCTGTGGCAAAGGACATGCCCACCCTCTTGGGTGAGCGGGCACGGGCAAGTGGGTGGGGAGCTACAGGGAGGGCGGTGCTGGTATGAAGGGTGGCGGACATGGATAGTGCTGGGGTGGTCCCAGAGGGGTCCACCACCACCATGGAGCCGTCATCGGAGGAGGAATCTGAAGATGTAGTGGTTGATCCCGTCTCCTCCGTGGCACTCCCCTCACCCTCCATCCCTCTGGCCCCCTCGGCTCCGCTGGTGTCAGCCTCCTGGGTCCTGTGGGCTGCAGCTTCCCCACTCGCCAGTGCCCCTTCTCCTTCACCAGATGATGCTGATGCACACAAAGATAGAGGACGACAGGGAGAGAGATTGAGAGAGAGACAGGGTACAATTGGTCAATGACAGCACAACAGTCACACAGGGTAGTACATCTGTATTTGATGCCATGCCATGATACATTTTGGCAACCCTGTACATCCTACTACATGACACCATGGGGGATGAAGCAACAATCCACATGTCAACCGCTGATGGTCTAACTGAGGCCTATCTCGACATAAGGAGTGTTATACCTGCCACACCTGTCCAGTACCTGCCCACTACCCATGGCCATTGTGACACGTGTGCAAAGGACTGAACACCCAAGAGGATCCTGCACGACTTGTTGGATGGCCCCCTTGGCTAATGCAAGAAGCACTGTGACCACTTGGTGCACCCCCCCCACCACACATGCAGTGCCTTCCAGCTATTTGAGGTCATGGATACACCCCTGGCACAATGGTTGGCCAGGACCAATCACAATGCCCTGACACCCCAGCTCTGAAGATCCAGTTGCCATCTGCTGGCAGGCAGATCTAGCAAGTAGGTGGCCACACAATACTTCATTGAGGAGTCTGCCCGCTACCACTGACTGCATGGCATTACTCACACCTGTGATGTCAATCCTGTCAAGATGGACACAACCCATAGTGGAGATCAGTGTACCAAGCATCCATGTTACAGCTACCCAACGGTGCCCACCCAGAGCCACCATGTCAACACATGTCACAAGTGAGTGTCGGTACTCACCCCTATTTGGCTACTGTGCTGCCTTCAAGCACCCATCCACCGCCAATATGCAGGCCCTCAAGGGGACCAGGGTCCGACGGGCACCTCTCCCTTGTTGGGAGGATGTCCCCAGCTGGACCTCCACAGTCTTCGAGGCCCAGTGTCTCAGGTCCTCCCACCGCTTTCTGCAGTGGGTACTCCACTGGGCATGTAACCTAGGGTCCGCACTTGCTTGCCAATGGCCGGCCAAATCCCCTTCTTCTGATGGGTGCTGACCTGCATGGGTGACACAGACAGAAGAACACAGTCACGTAGCATGGCATACCTGGGACAGTAGTGAACAGCACACATCACACATCCACACCCACATGTCGTTAGCCAACCTAGCCCTCAGCCCCTCACCCATGTCCATGATCCATTCACACTGCCACCTACCAAGGACCACATCCCCATGCACGCAACTCACATACAGGACAATGACAATGGGCTCACCTGCTGCTCTGGTGCCCCATACAACTGTCCATACAGGGGCAGGACCCTGTCCATAAGCCGCACCAACTCTTCCTGAGTGAAGGCTGGGGCCCTGTCTCCTGCAGTATGTGGCATCTTGGTTACCAGAGCCAGTACACAGCAGCACATGCAATGGATGTCTTCAGTGCACGAGGTTCAGGAGTCAAGTGAGCATGAGCACATGAAATGGTTGTCACGGCCACCGCGGACATCACCGTCACCGCCGGCAGAGATCACCATTGGCTCCTGCCTCGCATAGGCAACAGTATTAACCAATGGTGAATTGCACGGCAGTCAAGATCCCCTACCGTCATGAGGTGTTACGCCAGCAGGATGATCTCACTTCCACTTGTCCCATGCATGCAGACAGGCGGCAACCATTTTACTATTACAATGTGTGATGTATGTGAAATTTAGTGCGTCATACGTCTATGCTGCATGACATGATACCACCTCTCTCCTGTTCCCAGGCATGGATGTGGATGAGGAATGCACCAGTGTACAGGCCCCTAGTTGACCTTGCTACCCTGGAGGAGTGTTACATTATCGAAACCTATCGCGTGAACTGTGTGACCATAATGTAACTAGTGGCCCAGTTGGAGCCGGATCTGTTGCCTGCCATTTGCAATCCCAATGCCATCCCTCCCACAGTGCACGTGTTGTCAGTCCTCCACTACCTTGCCTCAGGCTCCTTCCAGGTCACAGTGGGCCTCGCAAGTGGGATGTCACAGCCCATGCTCAGCAATGTCCTGAGGGATGTACTGTGTGCCCTGATAAAACATATGGCCATCTACATCCAGTTCCATGATAAAACATATGGCCATCTACATCCGGTTCCCCCGACGTGCAGATCTGCCCACTGTCAAGGCTGCATTCTACGCTGTGGCACATGTCTCACATGTCATTGGTGCCGTTGACGACATGCATATTTTCCTGGTGCCACCCAGGAGGAATGAACAGGTGTACAGAAACCAGAAAAACTTTAATTCGGTCATTGTGCAGGTGGTTTGTTTCGCGGACCAGTACATCTCCCAGATGACGGCCAAGTACCCAGGCTCTGTGCATGATTCCTACAAACTGCGGAACAGCAGCGTCCCACACATGATGGCACCACTCTAGTGGGAACGGGCCTGGCTCATTGGTATATACCCCTGCATATGTGTGCCCCTCATCTCACTGCACCCTTGTGTCCCTGCCCCCTTGCCCTCCCGGTCTTGACATGCCTCTTCCCTCTATGCACACAGTTGACTTTGGCTATCCCAACCTGCCCTAGCTCCTGACACCCGTGAGGCATCCATCCTCAGCTGCAGAGGACCGTTACAATGAGGCCCACGGTCGTACCAGACGGGTCATTGAGAGATGCTTTGGTCTGCTGAAGGCCAGGTTCTGGTGTTTGCATGTCTCCGAGGGTGCCCTGCTCTACAAGCCACAGAAGGTGTGCCTGATCATTGTGGCCTGCTGCATGCTGCTCAATCTGGCCCTGAGGCGTCACATCCCATTGCTGGATGCAAAGGAGGGAGTAGCTGCACCAGTGGCTGATGAAGGGGACATGGGGAGTGATGAAGAGGAGGATGATGAGGACTCAGCTGACTCCAGGGTGGAACTGATTCACTTCGGCTGAGATGCAGGTATGTGAAATCTATGTGGTATGTATCCTCTACAACTGTTTGCCATGTCGCTGCTGCCACCTGTTGTGTATGACCACTCATGGTATTGGTTGCAGCTCTGACTCAGGGTGGATTTGGGGGGACGTCACATGTGGCCATGAATGAGGTAGTCACAGTGTGTAGGTCAGGCCTACAGTCAGGCAGGTGTTGTGCTGGTACACTGGTGCCATCTATGTGTATGTGGAATCTTCCCTGATTTGCCAGTTCAAGTGCTATGCGTTTGCCACACAGGGTTGTTGCATGTGTGCAGCATCCATCCTGGGAGTCGACAGTGAGGGTGGCAGTGCAACATTGTTGTTGGTGGCAGTGGGTGTTGGGCCAAGTCTGACGCTGGGTGATGTGAGTGTGGAACCATTGAGTTGATAGGTGTTGTGTTTGTGTGCAGGTACTGGCCATATGGTTTTGGTCCTGTCTGGCATGTTTGCCCTGGATTCCTGTTCCTACAGTGCATTTGTGTGGAGTTGGCATCTGTGACACCTACAGTGATTGTTGTCCCTGTCTTGGTTTCCTTTCAGGATAATGGAGTGGTGTTCTGTGCTCCCTGCCTGGGCTGTTGCCTCCATTGACACATATGTCCTGCAACTGCCTGCTCCACGATCGACCTCCTGGAATTATGCACACCACGCTGTCACCCTCCCATGAAAGTGCTGGGCATGGGTTGCCCTTGTACATGTATTGGCTGTTCCATACATACTCATGGGAAATAAACATGTAGACATGGACTGTGATCAGTTGTTGTTTATTTGTGATGTACAGGTGCAAGGGGTGATGAGTGGGGTCAAGGCAGCGGAGATCATCAGAATGGTAAGGCCAGCAGTAGGTAGTCCAGGTCCTGTCTTCTGGCCATGGAGAGACAGTGATATGGGAGTGGACAGTCGACAGGGTGTCACATTCAAGGGATAATGTTCAGGAGAGGGTCACTTCCTGGAGGTGGTCTTGATCTGGGCATCATGTCCAGCTGGATGTCTACTTGGATCTCCTCGCTTGCATTTCTCAGATACAGGGGTAGGGGTGGTGGTGTCCTGCGAATCCTGTGGCGGGACCTCCATACCACTGGCTGCCGCTGACATGGAGGGCTGTGATGGGATGTGGCCAGTGCTAGGAGACTTCTGGTAGGTGGTGGACTCACGCATGACAGTGGTCAGGTCCTTGAGCACCCCTACAATGGAGGCCATGGTGGTATTGTAGGATTACCACTGTTGCATGGCCTCCTGATGGTATTAAACCTTCAGCTGTTGGGTCTTCTATGCAGTGGCGAGGATCTGGGTCACTCTGTTCTGGGTGGGCTTGTATACACCCAGGACTTGGTTAAAGCCCTCCTGGGCAGTTAGTTGGTGTGGCTGTGCCGACCCTTGGGCCACGGTTCCTCTCCCACTAGCCCTGGCCCCTTGTGCCTGTGCCACTGGAACAATGTGCCCACTCCCAGTATCAGCAGGGCCATAAATGTCTGGGGTGTCCTTGACCCTGGCCGCTGTACTACCTCTGATTGTTGGGTCCCTGGGGCACAGGTTTGGTGTTCACGGTCTGGCTGTGGTTTTGTTGCCACATGAGTAGTGTATTCCGGTGTGTCCAGGGTGGGTGTGCTGTTGGTAGACTGCCCAGAGTCCAATGTATGGCCTAGGCAAGTTGTCCTCATCCAGGCTGTCTGATCCTGGCATCCTCTGCAGGGTGTCAGTGGCAGGGGTACCCATGAATGAATACAGTAAATGTTAGTTGTGTGACTGTTGTTGTTGTGTCCCTGTTGTGATGCATGCAGTGGCTTGACTTGTTACCCAGTGATCACAATGACAGCTGCTGCACTGCAGACATTGGTTTGGATTGGATTGTGGGAGCTGTGGTTCTTCCACATTGTGCTTGACATCCATGCATTCGGGGTGTGTGATTAAGGATGGTGGGAGTGGGGTGGTGTGGCATGCAGAGGAGGGGTGTGGGGTGTTTGGCGCTGGGTCAGTGGGGTGGGTTGCAGTGGTTTCATAAGTGGTGGGGAGGCATGCTGGGCGTGGGTGCTTGGGGGGTATTGCTGACTTACCAGTGTCGAGCCCTCCGCTGATGCCAGTCAGGCCCTCTGGATACATGATGTCCAAGACTTTCTCCTCCAAGGTTGTCAGCTGGAGGGGAGGAGGTGGGGGCCCACCGCTGGTTTTATTACTGGCTATCCTCTGCCTGGAAACCATGGACCAGACCTTCCCCCTGAGGTCGTTCCACCTCCTTCTGATTTCCTCCCTTGTGCATGGGTATGTACCAACAGCGTTTGACCCTGTCAACGATCCTCTGCCATAACTCCGTCTTTTTGGCTATTGATATCTGTTGAACCTGAACTCCCATGAGCTGTGACTCTACTTTGATGATCTTTTCCACCATGACCTGCAACTCATTGTCGGTGGGGCATGGGTGCTTCTGGCGTGACATCTTGTGGGGTGGGTATGTGCAGTGCCTGTTGGGTGCAGTCTGGGGTGTGAGGTGATGTGGGTGTGTTTGGCTGTGTGTTCTGGTGGGCTACCGTGTTGATTTGTGCAATGTGTGCTGTGTGATGTTTGTTAGCTGTGTTTGAGGTATGCTTCTTCTCAACTTGAGGCTGTGGCTGCTCGGATCTGACGCAAGGGATTGTAGGTGGATGGGTGGGGGAGTCATATGGTGGCATGGGTAGGTGCCTGTGGTATGTGTATGGTTATCAGGTGTGGGTTATGTGAACTGACCAATGTGGTGTTCCGCGGTGCCTTTTTGTTCCACCGAGGTGCGTATTGCCAATGTTTTCCGCCGTGCATGTTCCACGGTGCTGGAGGTTGATTCATAATATGATGGTCGGAATGGTGTTGGCATGGCGGGGCCAGAGGTTGTTCAGTCACTTTTTTGCCGGGGTTGACCAGGCAGTATTGGTTTTGTGACTGTAGTTGGGCCGTTTGTGTTTTGTGACTCGTAATACAAAGGTAGCTTTACCGCCACCACTGCCGGTATAGTGGCGGCATTTTGCATGGCAGTCTTGCCCGGAGCCCGCCAGACTTATAATGGGGGCCTATGTTTGTCTGGATTTGTCATGGTTTACCAACAGAGGGAGGACTGGTCCGGTCCCCACATTTTGTGTTAAATATGCCCATTTACATCCACACAAAATTATGGAGCATATGTAAGAGCCCATAGCTCCAGTCCAGTGGCACATTAGCGTCATTTTTTTATGGGAATGTGGCATTAGAAGGCCAAAAACACCACGTCATCATATTTACAAAGTGGTGCAATGCATTCATTGCGCCACTTTGTAACCCTTTACACTAAATTATGCCTGCGCCAGGCATAATACATGGGGGACCCAAAAAAGGGTGCAAAGAAATCTAATAGATTTCTTTGCATCATTTTTTTCTGGCACTGTTAATGTCTGCTCACAGCAGGTGTTAAACAGAGGCTTCCATTGGTTACAATTGGTCTCTGGGTGCTTTGCAGGATTAGCGTCAACATTTTTTACACTAATCCTGCAAAGCACCAGACTAACGTAACAAATTCTGAAGCTAGTCACCTAACTAACTATTTTAAATACGGCGCACACATGGAGGCATTAGGGGGTACGCAAAGCGGCACAAGAAAAGTGGAGCTGCACTGTATGCAGCACCACCTTTCTTAAATATGCCCCTACATGCCTAAACCAGAATCCCTTACCATCTCACAGCATAGATGAATGCTGCGAACAGAATATTATTTTCAGTAAATTTATCTGTGATTCTAAATAATTTAAAGCTAGCAAGTATAGCTGCAAAAGATAAGATTGTTCAGTGATTTTTTACCACATTCCAGGAGCTACTTAGTGCAGTACATGTAACTTTATGAAAGGTGTGCAATTCATTTCAAGAACAACTCCCATAAGAATTGATCACCATTGCAATCTCTTCCGTTGACGGAACAGGCAATGTTGAGCATGATAAACATGGTGGTAATGCTCCAGGAAGGGGAAGTGCTGTTAAGCATGTCACCTCTAACACTTTCTTATCTGGAGAATTACAAAACTTTTTGTAATAATAACGCACTTTTCTCTTTAATTTCAAGAAATGTCTCTATATGTTTACCACCGGTTACTCGAGAAAAAGTTCAGAGTTGGGGAAACTATTGCAGAAATGCCTGGTGGAAATATAAACCATGATGTGTCATTTGTGCTGTATTTCACAGCATTTTAACTTAAGGGTGTAAATTAGGTTTTCTATGAGAAATTGGTAAACATTTGTCTTCTATCTCCAGGCGATAATTTCTCTCTCTCTCGATGCTATGCTACAACAAAATTACTTGCTCTTTCATTTATTTTATGAAGGAAGCCTTATCGGGGCTTCCGCGAACCAGGTGTTTCTTAAGCAGATGGCGACAACAACGTGGCTACCTTAGGTGATGTAAAGTTTAAATGCAATTGCTTAATTGTTTTCTTTTAACGAGATTAACACTACTGGGCCTTTGTTTGACACACAACCTGGCCCGGCAATAAAGGCTCATTCGTAATTACCTGAGTCATAAGAGGATTAGTAGAACTTCCACGCTCTTATCTGTGGCTCCACATTAGCATCCTTGATGCCTGACAATAGCCAGGGCAGCTTTTCCACAATCATATTAGTTATGTGGATGTTCTTCCTGTTTGTTTTTAGAAACTGCTGAGAGACAATGATGAGCCAGGTATGTGCTCTTTTCAAAGCCAATATTCTAATCTGTTTTATCTTTCGGCTAGTGTGAACAATCAGAAAAACAACTGATTCATATATTTATTATTTCATTTATTTATTTGAATTACTGGCAATTTCTCATGCACTAGATGCGGTTCACTGGCCACTTCAGGGCAGTAACAGCTGAAAGGGGATTTAGAACAGCACACCAATGTAGCGCAAATAGAGACAACAATAAGGGCCTCATTACTAGTTTGGTGCTCCGTCGACCGCCATGGCGGTGGTCCGACCGCCTACGGGAGCACATGTTGGTATTTTGGGCCTCCCACTGTTCACACATATCCCTATGGATGTCACTCTGCAGCTGCTTGATCTCTAGGAGTTCTGCAAGTACCTGGCCCATCACACCTTGGGACTCCTGAAAGACCACCAACTTGTGGCTGATGGTGTCCTGGTCAGAAGCATCCCCTGTGGCCTCACCCCAGTGGCCCACAGCATCCCTCCCAAGCACCCTACCCCACAGCCTTTGCCACAGGGTGCCCCCTCTTATTGGTTCCAGGACCATCATTATCAGAGATGTTGTGCTGTGACTCAGGATCCTGGACTGAGGGGCACAATATGGTATACTCTGTCCTAGGGACACAGGTTGGGGGGTGAATGCCTTCAAGTGATGTCTAGGCAACTGGGCTGGGAGGTGAGGTAGAGGCCACAAGGAGACTCAGGGGGTCATTCTGACTTTGACGGGCGGTGGAGGCCGCCCGCCAAAGTCCCGCCGGCAGAATACCGATGCGCGGTCAAAAGACCGCCGCGGTAATTCTGAGTTTCCCGCTGGGCTGGCGGGCGACCGCCAGAAGGCCGCCCGCCAGCCCAGCGGGAAACCCCCTTCCATGAGGATGCCGGCTCCGAATGGAGCCGGCGGAGTGGAAGGGGTGCGACGGGTGCAGTTGCACCGTCGCGATTTTCAGTGTCTGCTTGGCAGACACTGAAAATCTTGGTGGGGCCCTGTTAGGGGGCCCCTGCAGTGCCCATGCCATTGGCATGGGCACTGCAGGGGCCCCCAGGGTGGCGGTAAGGGGGTCGGAATCCCCATGGCGGCGCTGCCGGCAGTGCCGCCATGGAGGATTCCCTAGGGCAGCGGGAAACCGGCGGGACACCGCCGGTTTCCCGTTTCTGACCGCGGCTGTACCGCCGCGGTCAGAATGCCCATGGATGCACCGCCAGCCTGTTGGCGGTGCATCCGCGGTCCCCGGCCCTGGCGGTAGTCAACCGCCAGGGTCTGAATGACCGCCTCAGTGTTGGGGTCTGACCAGGGGGTCCAGATGGGCCAGAACCATCCTTCACATCCAGACGTCCAGGAGTGTCTTCTTCACTGAGGGCTTCATCCATGGGGGTAGTGGAAGTCTCTGCCATGGGCTCTGTGTGGCCAGTAGCAGCTCAACCTGTTGATGTGAAATGTACAATGTTACTGGTTGTATTGTGCAATCTACCTCCAAACGTTTACAGTGATATTTTGCAAACACCTTGTACATAGTTGATTTGCAGGTTATCCTATTGTGACAGGTACCTGTGGTATTGGTTGTGTTGACCAGAGATTTGTGAAGCATGCCAAATCAATTTAAGTCAAGCAGCTGCTGAAATGTGTAGGTCATTAGCACTTGGGACGATGGGCTGAGAACCACATCTTGCCAGCAGTGCAGGCAAAACAGTAGCTGGGCAAGATATGGCTTTGACCATTCTGAGTCCTAGTTGATTGTTATGCAGGCAGACCCAGGACTTTGTTGTATACGTGATTGGAGTCATCACGTGGTCAGTGCTTTGTGAATATGTCTGCTGCCAATACCATTCTGGTGATGCATCTTAAGGCCTTTGGGATCATTGCTTTGCACACTGGGTAAGGTGTCTTTCCTGCCCTCAATATTTTCCTCTTGTGTCAACGGGTCGAAATGGAGCTAGGTAGCAAGGCACATTTCAGAGTTGAGCATGATCTGTATCTTGGTCCCTCCCAGGTGAGCAAACGTCATTTGGGACTTGACAAACAGTGGTCCTTGGAGAAGAGCACACTGGTCTGGTGTTTAGAGTTACAGATACAGGGCCTGCTGGGAGTTACAGTCAGATCACTCTCACTACTCCCCTATACTTGACAAATGGTATGCCGCCAGATGAGTAAACTGCATTTCAGAATTGACAAACAGTGGTCATTGGAGAAGAGAACACTGTGCTGGTGTTTGGAGTTACAGATACCATCTTGCTAGTAGTGCAGTCAGGTCCCTCTCTCTAGTACACACACTTGACCAATGTTCTCCCCCATGGTGAGTACACGTAAATTGAGAGTTCACTGACATATGTATTTTGGCAAGTCAACACTGTGCTAATGGTTGGAGTTAGAGAAACAGGGACTGCTGGGAGAGGCAGTCAGGTCACTCTCTCTACTTCCCAACACTTGACAAATGGTATCCTCCCAGGTGAGTAAACATAATTTGTGAGTTTACAAACATGGGTATTTGGAGAAGGAAACACTGTGCTGGTGTTTAAAGTTACTGAAACTGTGCTTGCTGGGAGTTGCAGTCATGTCACTCACTCTAGTACACACACTATACATATGTCATCCTCCTAGGTAAGTACACTTCATGTGTGAGTTCACAAACAGTGGTCTTTGGAGAAGAGGACACAGGGCTGGCTGAGTGGAGTCACAGTAACAGTGCCTCTTGGCCTTAGCTGTCATGTCAGCCCATGTACTACACACACTATTCATATGTTATCCTCCCAGGTGAGTACACTTCAGTTGAGAGTTAACAAGCAAAGGTATTTGGAGAAGGAAACACTGCTGAAGCTTGAAGTTATAGAAACTGGGCCTACTGGGAGTTGCAGTCATGTCACTCACTCTAGTACACACACTATACATTTGTTATCCTCCCAGGTGAGTACACTTCATGTGTGAGTTCACAAACATGAGTCTTTGGAGAAGAGGACACAGGGCTGGTTGAGTGGAGTATCAGTGACAGTGCCTCCTGGCCTTATGAGTCCTGCCAGTCCCTGTACTACACACACTATTCATATGTTATCCTCCCAGGTGAGTACACTTCAAATTGGGAGTTAACAAACAATGGTATTTGGAAAAGGAAACACTGTGCACTTGGTTCGAGTAACAGTAACAGGGCCTGCTGGGAGCTGTAGCCAAGTAACTCCCTGTACTACACACACTTGACTAATGTTATCCTCCCAGGTGAGTACACTTCAATTGGGAGTTAACAAACAAGGGTATTTGGAATAGCAAACACTGGTCTGGTGTTTGGAGTTGTAGAACAGTGCCTGCTGGGAGTTTTAGTCATGGAACTCCCTGTAACACACACACAATGCACACATGTTCTCACCCCAGGCGAGAACACTTCAATTGTGAGATGCCAAACAGGGGTCCTTGGAATGGTGGACACTGGGCTGGTGAGTGGAGTGACAAAGGTGAGCAGTGAACATGCATATTATGGCAGTTTGGTGGCATTTTTTGTGTTGTAACTTACCAGACTCCTCTTCCCCAGGTATTCCTTTCAAGCCCTCAAGGTGGAGGATGGCCAAGACCTTCTCCTCCCAGGGAAAGAGATGTAATGGGGCAGTGAATGGGCCACCATCAGTCTTCTTGGCCTGTAGCTGGTGCATGGAGAACAGGGGACGGACCTTGCCCCTGAGGTTGTTCCACCTCTTCCTGATGTCCTCCTTTCTGAGCAGGGTGGTGCTTGCAGCATTGACTCTGTCGATCATCCTGTCCCACATTTCCATTTTCTTACTGAGAGGAGTGTGCTGGACTTGTCCACCAACACTGACACTGTACTATCTTGCCTCTTGTGTTTCTTGTAGTAGTTACTGTTTCACCGTACTGAGAAAACTGGTGAACTGATTGTGTCCATGTTGCTGCTTATTTAAATTGTATATATATTTATACCTTTAATTTCTTTTTTATGAATTAGTAGCATGTTTTTTCCTTATCAAAGTTTAGGTGTGAATTTTCTATGACTCTGCCATGTTGCTGATGCATCCACGTGTTTGTTCATCCCCTCTAATCAGCATACTTTATTATTCTGCATGCTACAATTCTGAGTTTTCTCTGTGCTTGTCTGATGTGTTTTTGGGCCCTTTTTCGACTGGACTCTTTTTGGCATCTTTGGGCTTTTGTCATTACCAAAAGCTTTATGTGTTGTTTTTTGCTTAGTGTGCATATATATGGGTTGCATGTGTGCTCACCAGCTTTCTGAGAGTTCGTAGCTCCTATTGTTGTATTTTCCCTTTATAACTCAGAGGTTCGGGTATGTCAGTGGCATGTCTATGCTAATTATATGCCTAATAGTTAGCAGTAGCGCTAGTGTTCATGTTGCACTCTTGTTATAATCCAACAACACAAGAGTCAAACCGACCTTCAAATTTTTTTTACTTTTTATTTCGGTGGCAGATAAACTAATGTGAGCTACCCTAACACAATCTTAATTGATTTCTGGAGTTTTTTGCAGTTCAACTCACCCCGCTATTTTTAGCTAGTTTCCTGATCAGCAGTTCTAATGTGTAGATTGTTACTCTACAATACCATTCAGTGCCTGCTTTGGCACTGGTGGCGCCCTGTGAGATAGTCTTTTTTGCTCCCCCCATCCCATGACCACCTCCTCTGATTCCCTTAACTACCATCCAGCAAATGTGTCCCTCATATTTCCCTCTCTCACATACATTAATTTGTTTTAAAGTGCTGAAAGGCTGGCTTTACTAATGCACTCAGTTATCCACATAAAATATAGTTCTGTTCTGTGCAGCAGGCATATTAACCTGCTGTGCAACCTTATGGGAAGCCAACACTGCCTCTAGACAAAACCCCATCTCTCTTCCTAGCAGGAACATTAATCACAAGAGGTATCTTGGACATTTTAATTGTTTCCTGAAGGCTGGCCGCACAAGGAACTTTTCAGCAGGTGCTTTTAAATTGCAAGTTTCAAGTTATTGCTAAACACAGCGTACCCTTGAGGTCAGCGCCCCCCAATCCAGGCCAGCACCCAGTGTGGCCACATCGCTCACACTGCCCTAAACCCGGCCCTGATACCAGTGCATACCTTGCACATTATAAACCATTTATGAGACAGAGAACTTGACATAAGGGTCATTAATCTATTCCCTGTTTAAATATGTCTGAGAACAACCCTATGAAAATACACCCGGAAGATGATGAAATACTGGCTGATTCCACCAATTTTCCTCTGTTAATGCGGTTGAGGGAGTTCCTAAAAAAATAGGGGCCAATTCACAAGCTGCATTTTGTTGTTTGTGCAGTAGTATCTCAGTAGTACAACTCACACAATGTAAAATGGTGTGCACAAACCTACATACAGAGGTCCCTTCCTCGCTTATCTTTTTTGTGCTCGTATCTCCGCCTGACAGTAAAGATCCCAACACATTACATCTAGGTTTTAGTAGTAAATGTTGGAGGAACAGGGATGAGTGGCTGTAAAATGGGTTATACTTTTAACTAAATAGGAGGAGTTTTCGTACAAGTAAGGAGAGGTCAATGAAGGGACATGCACCCACCCATAAATGGATGAACCCATTTCTATTCACAAACTTCCCTTCTAAAGTTACTACAGCTAAAAAGGACCCTAAACATTAGTAAATGTACTCCGGCTCACACCTGAAGTAAGACCAGCACCACACATGACCAACCACTGGTGCTGCAACACCCACACACGGAAATTAATGGAGGCAAGGACTTATAATAATACCCCAAAGGAAATAATGTTAAAATAAATATTTTTTGACTACACATGCATGTAAATATATAATATGATTTAAATGGTAGAAAAAATATTTGTCACTAATAAATAATTCTTATTGTATTTTTAAATTATTTTTATTTAAATGTTTCTAATTTATTAGAAACATGTAAACCAATTTACATTATTTCTATAGATAACTTTTAAAACGTTTTACTACATAATAAATACATTTAAACATTTTTATTTAGAGGGGCTTTGCAGTCTTACAAAATCTTTAAAAAAATATTTTAATTTATTTAATATATTGTAATTGATCACATATTTATTTCAAAATTAAGTTAATAGTGCTGTAGTATTTTTTTTTTGTCCACATTTAAAATTAATATACCTAATCCAGAAAACACATGACCTAAAGATGCTCACTATGTATGGCAACTGCAGTGAATCCGTTTTAATCCAAGTGGATTCGGTTTGGTCATTAGGGCCCTGGTCACATGAGACCCAAGCAAACAAATAATGTGAAATACTCTTAAGACATGAATGACATACAAAGATAATAGTCGGCAAGGGGGAGCGCCATCTTGAAATGAAGGGTACTGCACAAGATCAGACAATACATATTGCTAGAAATAAAATAATACATTATACCCATTACATTTTAAATAAATAAAAACATTCTCCAAACGAAGTTGTCATAACTGACTATTCAAAATGAAGCGGCAATGGGTAGATGGCTTGCATATTAAGGAGAGACCCAAAGGCAATGTAGAAAAAGGCAGAAGTAGTAATTTATCCAATACTGGATTACTGCAGTATGGCACATTCAGTTTCCAAGCATCACATGGTTAGAAAGTTCAAAGATTTAAACCACTAGAATTTACATAAAACCAGTTGCAACATCAATTGCACAAAAGAACCGCAAACATTGTTCATTTGCTTGTGTGTCATGTAAGAAAGGCACTAATGGCTGAAATGTGTCTTCTCCACTTTGATTAAAACAGATTCACTGCAGTTGCTGTACTGCTTGGAAGTCTTTATCATGTGTTTTCTGAACTGAATTTATGTGGGGGCTTCTCCACCAGCGCTGACGCTCTACCCCTTCAGTGAACATAGCACAGGGAGAGCCGAAGAATATATTAAAATAAATATATTACCTTAATTTACGTTATTATATCACCTAAAATGATGTAAGTACATTTTTCGGTTATTACACTTTTTAACTTTTCCCTATAATTTTCTACAGGGAGAATTCCACCCCAGTGGCATAGATCTCCGCCTGTGTGTGAAAAGTTATAAGTGGTAATTTTATACATGTAAATTAGGCTATACCTCCTGAATTCAAGGGATGGAGACATGTAAGCCTACACTTCGTAGTAAGATTACACTCCTAAATGGTGATTGGCTAAAAATAGTAAACTTAATTCAGAGTGTAAGAGTAAACATGGAATGTGCAGATTTACATACATCTAAGTTTACCTTTGTGAATAGGCCTTTAGTATTTCCCTTTCTGTGAGCACTTAGATATGCCATGAATATAATTAATGGCCAAATGTAGATCCATCAAATGAATGAGAAGACCTATTGTGCCCACAAGGTAGCAAGGACAAGATTTATCCTGCAAACTTTCCTAAGATAAGTACATTAATTTGTTTGCTTTAGTGGACAAATGGCATTACTTTAATATTTTTTGTTTATATCGAGTATTTTTATAAGGAGCAGCACAGTTCACAGTTTCATATCTACATTGGAGGCACGCTGTTGGAGTTTTAAAGGAGCTGCAATGTCTGCACGCCGGCACGCCTTTCCTTGTCTGCTTTAATCAGGTTATGTTTTCCTAAGTGCTTTCATTACTTATGCCTGCTATGACTGTTTTCCATTACTGAGATTAAACAAACTGGCCCACTGTTCTCTGGTGTATTTTTAGGTCTGTCTGGAATATAATTATAAAGTGGGCCAGGCTCCAATCTTTACAGCTTTCTCCTGCATGGTAACTGGTTGTTGGAAAAGATGTTCTCAAAGTCATCCATAAAACAAATTCATTACCTCTTCTTCAGAATGCCCTTTCCCTGTGTCATTTTAACACTTTTCAATAAGTTTTTGAATTATTGTTGCTCTGACTGCAGTGCGCATTTTAACAAAGAACACATTTCCTTTACTGCAAACACTTAGCCCTTACTGAAATATCTGTTGTCAGATACAAACATGGCGGACTATTGTTTGTCAGATGTAGGGAAAATGAGGATACCCTCTCTGGTTCCCCTAAGGTATTTACATAACGTTGCAGTAATCTTATTCCCAAAAGATAAATCAGATTACGAATCATGCAGCTAGATATCTGTGTAGTTCAGCATGCTGTCCAGAAAAAAGACCCTTTAACATGATTAAGCACCGGAAGTCTACCTGCAAATAGATCCCTGGATTGGATGCGCATGGCTTATTGTACACAAAAGTCTGAACTGGCCCCATAAATAAGCTAACTGAAGAGGGGAAAAGCACATTCAGAACTTGAAAGTTGCGTGGTACATAGACCTCCCTCTGGCAAGGCACATCAAGAGAGATCTGTGGTGGTCATTATGACATTGGTGATAAATCTCACTTACTGCTGGGGTGACGGCCTCCAACATACCGCTGCGGAGGCGAACATCCGTTTGCCAAATTATGACACACACCCCCACCAGTCTGATAGAATACTGCCACATACACAAATCCGCCAGCCCAAAGGTCAGTGCTAAAGTGGCAGTACCAGCACCCATACCGTTACGCCAACAAAACAACGCCCACCACATTATGACCCACGAATCACCACTGCGGACATTCAATGACAGTAAACCATTGGCGGTACACACCGGCGAGCTCAGAATGGCCACCCATATACTAAACTACACCACATTGGGCAATTCAAACAACACACATCTGACAACCATACACACACCACACCCACACCACTATAAAACACACACCCACTGTGACAACTAGACACACACACCACATACACCCATACATCCCTCACGCACCCCACTTCACACACCCAACCACTGTACCCAACACCCACACACTTACACACACCACACAACACCCATGTCCATACAAAGGCACACCCCTTTCACAGATGAGGAGTTGTGGGTCATGGTGGAGGAAATAATCAGGGAAGAGCCACAGCTGTTTGGAGCACAGGTACAGCAAATATCCATTGCCAGGAAGATGGAGCTATGGTGGAGAATCGTGGACAGGGTAAACGTTGTGGGACAGCATCCAAGAACAAGGGATGACATCAGGAAGAGGTGGAACGACCTATGGGGGAAGGTACGTTCCGTGGCAGCAAGGCACCAACTCGCCATACTGAGGACTGGCGGTGGAACCCCTCCTCCCCCCACAGCTCACAGCATGGGAGGAGCAAGTCTTGGCAATCCTGCATCCTGCATCCTAAGGGACTCACTGGAGTTGCCGGAGGACTGGACACTGGTGAGTCAACATTTACTACTTATCAACCCCCATACCTGCATGCCATCTTACCCCGCACCCTGACTCCTATCACTCCACTCCATCCCACACACTGCACCTACACATATGACTAACCCCAATGCCAAGCCCTGCCTGCTATACCAATGGACAGCCCTCCCAGCCCTGCATGGACACCCATCACAAAAGCATGCACAGCATGGAGAACTAGCAATCACACAATACATCACCATACACAAACAAAGGTGGCAGGGCAACAGCAACAATAGAGGGGAAGATAGGGATGTACAGTATGTCACAGACATGAAGCATAATACATCACTTACATCCCCACATGTGCCCCAGCCAATGTCAGCAGAGAGGAGGTGCCACGACAAACCAGTCCCCCAACAGAGGACACCCTCTGACAGTAACTCTGGACTTCTGTACCTGGTTGAACTACCTGGCCCATCAGGGACCACTGGTCAGTCGGTCACCCCAGCCCACTCCCAGTTAACCACAGAGCCTCCCCCATCAGTATCCAACACCACCGCACCCACCCAGTGTCCCCACACCTCCGTCCCCAGGACACGTCACTCAGCAGGGTGCCCACCTGTACAGGGACCCCAGTCCGCACCTGGCCCCCCAAGACAATCAGGGACCTAGGGGGTCAGTGGCAGTGGGCACACCATTCAGGGGACAGAGGCACAGGGGAACAGGGGCACTGGGAAAACTGCTGTGCGCCAGGGGGAGGACAGGCCCAGGGAACTGAATCTCAAGGAGGCACTCACCAAGATCCTGGGGGCCTACCAACAATCCCAGGACACGATGGGCCAGGTCCTTAACAACATCCAGGAGAACAAGCGGCTGCAGGAGGAACACCATCAGGAGATCAGGGAGGACTTGCAGGCTCTCAACACCACCATGATCAACATAGCAAGGATGCTGGCAGACACGGCTAACATCATGAGGGAATTGACAGCACACCAGCGGGCCCCTACCACTAGCCAGTTAATTGACCAGCCCTCCACGTCCACTGCAGCCAGTGGGCAGGAGACCCACCACAGGACTCACAGGCCACTAGCCTCCCTCCCCCTGCAGAAGGTGAACCACCCTGCAAACATTCCCTGTGACCCAGACAGAAGCCAGAGACACTTGCCAAGACCAAGACCACCACCAGGAAATGAGATTCTCCTGATTGTCCCCCTTGTGTCCCACCCTGTCACCTTGTCCACTTTGAACTGCCTTTGCTCCCCTTCCCATGGCCCCTTGGACACTGGACCTGTGCTACAAACAGACTGGAACAATACCCTGGACTTTCCTCTAACATCACCCCATTCCATTGCATAGAATTCCACTTTCACAGTGGCCAAATCTTCCACCTGGGGAAAAGAAATGTAGCTGCACATATGTTTCACCAAGGCAGACAATACCCTTGCCAGCATGATTGAGAACATTGGATGTGGCATTTTTGCTACCAAGCCCACTGTCACTTGGAAAGAACCAGGTGCCAGGAAATGGAGCACTGGTAGGACCTGCACAAGAGGGGGGTTCCCAGTGAGATGATGGATAGCTGATATCCGTCAGGCTCCAATTGGGCACACAGCTCTGTGATTGTGGCCCTGTCCAGTCTATAGGTGAGTATAATGTGCCTGTCCTCCAGTGTAGCCAAGTCCACAAGGGGTCTGTACACAGGGTTTGTCTCCTCCTCCTATTCATCTGCAGTGGTAGGTATCTAAGGGACACAAGAGTGAGTTGGCTGTCACAATTTGAACAATGGAACCACCACCTCAGTGTGCATACAGCATTAATGTGATGGGACAGTGGGAATGGCAATGTTGTGCAATTTTCATAAATGACGCAGTTATGGAAGATTTGTATGTAGTCCACCACCATGAAATGGTGACCGCCTGTCCTAGGAACAGGTGGAAGTGAGGTAACTCCGCTGATATTGGGCGTTGTGGCGGAAGGCCGTCTTACACCGCTGTGCAATTCCTCATTGGCTAATATGGGGCTCTGTGGAGTACAGTGGCCAATGGAGATCAATGTTGGCAGTGATGGTGTACACCGCCGCGGACGTGATGGCCATTTTCTGCCTATAACCTCACTTGATTCCTGACTTTCCACAAGACAACGCCTACACTGCGTGTGCTGCTGTGATCTGTGTATGGAACCTACCATGGCCCGTGTGACCGGGGAAAGGGCCCATGCCTTCACTTCCATGGAGTTGGAGCGCTTGGTGGATTGGGTCCTGCCCCAGTATGGACAGCTGTATGGGCCTCCAGACCAACAGGTGAGTACACCCTGGGCACGATGCATGTGGGAGGGTTGCATGGAGATTTGTGTGCAGGCATCATGTCATGTGGGGTGGTATGTCTGGTGGAAGTGTACATGGTGTGCGCCGGGCAATGTGTGTGCCAATGGATTTGGAAATGGGAATTGTGTGCCATATGTGTGACAGGCTGGATTTTATGTGTAATACTGTCCTCCTGTCTGTATTGCCTCTGCAGCTCAGCACCCTTCAGAAGAAGGGATTGTGGCGTGCCATCACCAAGGACGTGCGGATCTACAGCAGGTGGAGTACACACTGCAGGAAACGGTGGGAGGACCTGAGACGCTGGGCACGGAAAACCACGGAGGCCCAGCTGGGGATGGCCTTCCAAAGAGGAAGGGGTGCCCTTCGGAACCTGACCCCGCTGATGGCCCGCATACTGGCGGTGGCCTACCCCGAGCTGGATGGGTGCTTGAGGGCATCACAGCAGCCACATGGGGGTGAGTACAGTGGGACTACTACAATCATTGGTAGGTGGCATGGGATCTGGGTGGTGGTTGTGAGTTAGTGGGTGCCCCTTAATGCCAGGACAGACATTGCAGCGTGATCCAGCTCAAGGGTAATGGGGGTGTGTCAAATGCAGGTAACCTAGCTCGTTTGCATTCCATGTCAGTCAGGGCTTTGTGGCTCACAGGAGGTGTGCAGTTTGCAGTGTTTGGTCCTCATCTTGCTGTGCCTTCTAGCCAATTCAATACCAGTGCAATTCATAGTGCTCAATCCTGATCCCTGTATGTGACGGTGCTGTGCTTGCCAACTGTGGTTTTGATGCTGTAATTGACCCAGTGCTCCCTTTCTCTCCTTCCCTGCCTTTCTCCTTCTGTCATCCTGTCCATGTGTGCATTAGCATCATCTGGTGGAGGAGCAGGGGCACCGGTGACAGAGGGAGCTGCATCCCACAGGACCCAGGAAGCAGAGTCCACCAACGCGAGGGAACCAGTGGGATGGAGGGCGAGGGGAGCACCACGGCAGAGACAGGAGGTGACAACACTGACTCAGATACCTCCTCCAATGGAAGCTCCCTGGTGGTGGCGGACACCTCTGTGACCACCCCTGCTGCAGGTACAGCCGCCACTACCCTGTACCAGCACCGCCCTCCCAGTAGCCCCTCAGCGAGTTGCCCGCACACCCAGGAGGGTGGGCATCTCCTTCGCCCCAGGCACCTCAGGCCCTGTCCCATTGAGCCCTGGCTCCCTGATTTAGGAGGCTATTGACATTCCTGGAGGACATCCACAGTGGATTGGCGGCCCAACAGGGATTGATTCAGGCTCTGGCCTCCTCTCTGATGGTAGCCATTGTCCCTGTTCCTACTGTACCCCCTCCAACTACCACTTCCCAGTCCCAGTCTCCTCAACCCCAACCCATCCCATGCACACATACAGACGAGCATGCACACAAGACATCACACAAGAGTGGCACAGTCAAACACAGGCACCACACTTCAGTCCACAGGTACTCACACGAACAACAGATAGTTGCACACACATCCACATCCACTACCTCCACTGTCTCCCCTCCTCCTCCTCCACCTCCCTCACAGTCACGTCCACACTCACACCTGCTTGCACTGCTTCAACAGCCTTCACCAGCATCACCACACCAAGCAGCACAAATACCTCACTAACAGACACCTCCACAACATCCATCCACGCGTCCCCTGTGTCTTCTCCCACCCTGTCTGTCCACCCCTTTCTAAAGGACACAGGCACTCAGACACCCTACAGCCATCCACCTCACATCAGCACACAGACCAGCAGATGTACTCCTCCCCAACAACCACACCCTCAACCTCCACTCCCATCCCTTCTCTCTCACCCCGCCCCACCGTCCCTAAGAAGCTTTTCCTTGCCCAACTTGACCTCTTCGATCCCTCCCCCGTCCTGCCGGTAAGAGCAGGAACCGAACGACCCAGCCCAGCACCTCAGCCAAACAGTCCACGGGGACAGTGGAGGAACCTCCTAGTCGTGGAGGCAAGACAGTGAAGAATCCCAGTCCATCAGCCAGGAAAGGGAAGGATCTCACTCTACCAGCCAGGAAAGGGAAGGATCCCACTCCACAGCCAGGAAAGGGAAGGATCCCATTTCACCCAGCCAGGAAAGAGAAGGATCCTACTCCACCCGCCAGGAAAGGGAAGGATCGCACTCCACCAGCCAGGAAAGGGAAGAACCCCACTCAACCACCAATGTCAGAAAAGGTTCCTACTCAACCACCAATGACAGAAAAGGTTCCCACTCAACCACCAATGACAGAAGATGTTCCCACTTAATCATCAATGACAGGCAAGAAGCCCTCACCTCCAGCTGGGACACAGCAGCCCTCACCTCCAGCAGAGGCAATGGAGCATGGCGTAGAAGAGCATCAGGAAGACTTGCAATTCCGGTTCCATGGCAGCGTTGGTCTTCTCTGTGTCTCTGTTGGTGAGTCTGTGGTCTTCTGTGATGTGTTTTCACCGGGCTTTTGATGGCCTTGGCACCGCAACAGAAATCGTGGTGATTTGCAGTGTCATAATATGGTGGGAGGTACATTGTCTTCCGCCTGGCTGTTGATGGCTACCGCCGTGGTGAGTGGTGTTAACGCCCTGGTGGATGGTGTGGTACATTGGCTGTCTATGAGAGTTGTCACCGCCATGGTCATAATTTGGCGGTATTACCGCCACTTTAACAGTTAACAGTTTTTGTTAAAAGCTGTTGTGCTGTATTAGTTGTTATTGGTTTGTTGTGAATGCACACAGCCATGTTGTATTTAGCTACTCATTGTGGTCCTGATTTACAAATCGTATCTTGCAGTACCTAAAATAGTACTGCAGTAGTACAATTCATGTACTATAAAATGCAACTCAAAAACCAATGGCTCAAGACCTCTGCCTCTTCTAGGGACCTCTAAGATGGTGGAGCGGAGATCTCAGCACACTTAAGTATACGTTTTCATAATAAATATTAGGGACAAGGGGGTAGTGGGAAAATGGGGAATTTCTACTACTGAAAGGGAGGAGTTTAGTGTCTTTTACACAAAACATTGAGAACACTGCTACTCACAAAATACACTCCTAAAGTTACAACAGCCCCAAAAGTATCAAAACAGGATCAAATGTACCCTAGCCCAACCGTGGAATATGTTAAGAAAAACAACCTCCTGCACTGCAACATACTCCCATAGAAAATGATGACGGCAGGGAAATAGAAAACACCCCAAAGAAGTTAAATAAATTTAGTTAGTGTAACATTTAAATTACATACATATATATTTGTACATATTTTATTGATACAAACTATATATACTTACTGTTTCATTTTTTCTGTGAATTAATAAACTGCATTAATATGTTGAATTAAACTCCTATTAAAACATTATACATGAATTAAATTAATTAAACACAACTTTTAATAAAAATGACTAAATATTGAATGAAAATAAATGTTAGTGAGAGTAGGCAATGTTTTTGATTGTTTTAAAAAATATTTCAAAATTAAATCAATATATTTAAAATATTTATCACTTAATGCACATGTAAGTAGATGAGTAATTGTTCTGTAGTATTTTCTAACATTAGTCATAAATTAACAATAAATATTTTACATCATATAACATTTAAATTTTGCTTTCAAATAATTTTCATATTTCTTTAAAGAACACTGATTTAATAATTTCCCCTGTATTTGTCGATAGGGAGACCTCAGCCAGGGTGGCAGAGATCTCCAACAAAAGGTGCAACAGTACTAATAGTACCTTTACAGTTGACAGTTCTGTTGTAGGAGGCTCCAACCCAGATTTGAGGGGGTGGAGATGTGTTAATCTACAACTAGGTGTAAATGTCCACGCAGAGATGGTAAAAACCAAAAAGTTTGCCCGGTACATCTAGGTGTAGGAGTAAATATACTTGTGAGTAAATATACATGTGAACATTTCTCCTTGTGAATCATGCCCAATATAAACAATTACCTATTCAAACTGGTGGGTTTGTTCGGCCATCTTTACCTTTAGGAGACACATATCAAGACTGTATTCAAGCAGGGCTCAAGGTTGGCCCAGTCGCACCGTACATTGTTCTTCAGTCAGTGATTAGGGGAGAGTGCAAGTTTTCTTTGTATAGAAGACCAGGCAATGCAGTGCTGATCTCAAAAAGCACATCCAATTGGAAGAATGATGGGAGTTGGGAGAAAACAGTAAAGTTGTATCCCCTTAACTTTGGATATCCTTGTACCTGTGTCTGGGTGACAGATCCAGCCTGCCATTCTTCATAAGAACATGAAAGATATATCATATCAGAGGGACAACCTCCCTCTATCAAATCAGTTCCAGGACCTCTTTCCCCTGCTATTAGGTTCCTTCAACAACTGTCTACTGTATTACTGTCTGAAAGTCTGAAACATCAGTGTTCCAGTGAATTGCCTAGGCTTGGCTGCCACCAATGGGTAGTTACTCAATGGGTCCTATGTGGAAGCGTGAAGCAAGGCTGCAAAGAAAGCACAGTCACACATCAAACCAGTATCAACAAAATCCTTTCTACTCGGTGAGAGGGCTTCTCTGCTCCCAACACCCCAACACAATGGCCATACAGGGACTCCTTTCTCTATCTGCCTGATCCAATACATATACATATCAGTTATGAACACCAAAACCACTGTTCCCAACTTAGTAGGATTTTTACAAAGATGTTTTACACACGTAAAGCCACTTCTCCACTTCTCTATGAGATGGAGAATTATGGACATTATGTAATACTTCTGATAAGTATTGCTGTTGTCCCTGAAACCTCAGCAGTTGAACATTGCTGAGAACTCATGTAATAAAACAAGTATTTCTTTTTTAGGCTTTGACATTTAAGGGGTAACGAGTGTGAACACTCAAGGCTCTTGGAGTAGCAGGATCTGTAGCCTGGCTGGTACAATAAGTGCTATCTCTGGCCAAATTTAAGTCTCTGATTTTCTCTTTATAATCCGGAGGCAGTGTTTCTTTTCTTTACAGAAATTAGATGACTTCATTGTCCATTAGTAAAAATGCTTCGTAATTCCTGGAATTTTTATGGCATTAATAAGTGTTCTGAATAATGGCTTCCCTTCCACTAATCTCTAAAGAGTTCTGAATAAGACTGCTGCAAGCATCCAATTTCAATTCAAGTTTAAGTATTTAGCCACAGTGCAGAATCTCGTTTGAATGAGCATATAGTGGTAGTTTAATATTATAATAACAGCCTATTGAAATTCATACTCTCTTTATAAACCTCAAAAGGATGAAAGGTTCAATCAATCTCTCCGGGATCCAAACCTGCAGCCAGTAGCTCACACAGATATCTCAACAGTGAGCACTCAACTCACAGATTTTTTTTAATGGCCTACTCCATTCTCGTTGAATGGTAGAGCACACGGCTAATTTAGCTGACTGTATATGAAGATCACACTACACTGGCACTGGTTGTGCTGTGAATCAGTCTTTTTGTGGTTGCAGCCAGAGGAAATACAGTTACAGCGCTTTGTAATGAGAATTACAGTCTCTTGCAGTTCAATTTAACCTGAAAAGGAAAGTGGCACTAGATACATAGTCAAATCAGGGGTCTCTTGTGTGTAGGCAGACTATGTTTACAGAGGCTCAGAGGGCCCTCTCAAAAAGTCACTAACATCCACAGAAGAGAATGACGTTGAGGCAAAGGGTACAATGGGCCCTCACACACAGCCTGGAACCACCAGTAGGAATGAGAGATATATGGTGTGATGGCAGCAAAAAAAACATTAAGGGGCCCTGGTGCACAGGTTTAGGTTAATCACTGTTACCCCACTTAGGGTTTAGGTAGGGGGTGGGAGGTTGGGGTAATTTTTAGGATAGGGCAGGGTAATTTTTAGGACAGGGAAGGTTTTAAGGTTTAGGGTGGGGGTTCAGGGTAGTTTTTAGGACAGGGCAGAGTAGGTTTTAGGGTTTAGGGCGAGTGGTCGATGTAGTTTTTAGGAAATGGCAGGGTCATTTTTAGGACAGGATGGGGTAGATTTTAGGGTTTAGGGCAGGGGGTCGGGGTAGTTTTTAGAACGGGGTAAGTTTTAGGGTGTAGGGCAGGGGTGGAAAGAGGGGTAGTTTTAAGGAAAGGGGGATAGGTTTTAAGACAGGGCAGGGTAGGCTTTAGGGTTCAGGGCAGCAGTTCAGGGTAGTTTTTAAGACAGGGTGGGGTAGTTTTTAAGACAGGGTAGGTTTCAGGGTTTAAGGTGGGCAGGAGGTCGGGCTAGTTTTTTTAGGGCAGGTGGGGTAGTTTTTAGGTCAGGGTAGGTGTTAGGTTGGGGCGGGAGGTTGGTGAAGTTTTAGGACAGGGTGGGGTAGCTTTTAGGACATTGTAAGTTTTAGGGCGGGAGGTTGGGCTCGTTTTTAGGATAGGGTGGGCTCGTTTTTAGGACAGGGTAGGTGTTAGGGTTTAGGGTTGAGTGGGGGTTGAGGTAGTTTGTAAGACAGGGCAGGGTAGGTTTTAGGGTTTAGGGTGTGGCGGAGGGTCGGGGTAGTTTTCAGGACAGGGTGGGCTAGTTTTTAGGACATGGTAGGTTTTATGGTTTAGGGCGGGGTGGAGTAGTTTTTAGAACAGGGCAGGGTAGGTTTTAAGGTTCAGGGCAGGGGGTCAGGGTAGTTTGTAGGACAGGACAGGCTAGATTTTAGGACATGGTAGGTTTTAGAGTTCAATTCAGGGGGTCAGGTCGTTTTTAGGACAGGGAGGGGTAGGTTTTAGTGTTCAAGGCAGGGGTGGGGAGTTGGGATAGTTTGTAGGACAGGGTGGGGTAGCTTTTAGGACAGGGTAACATAGGTTTTAGGGCGAGGGTCAGGGTAGTTTTTAGGACAGGGTAGGGTAGGTTTTAGGGTTTAAGGCTGGGTGAGGGGTCGAGGTAGTTTTTAGGACAGGTTGGGGTAGTTTTTAGGACATGGTAGAGTTTATGGTTTGGGGTCGGGTAGTTTTTAGGACAGGGTGTGGTAGTTGTTAGGACATGGTAGGTTTTAGGGTTCAGGCAGAGGGGTCAGGTAGTTTTTAGAACAGGGTTGGGTAGGTTTTAGGGTTCAGGGCAGGGGCTTGGGGTAGTTTTTAGGACAGGTCAGAGTAGGTTTTAGGGTTTAGGGCAGGGTGGGGGGTTGGGGTAGTTTTTAGGATAGGGTGAGGTAGTTTTTAGGACATGGTAGATTTTAGGGTTTAGGGCAGGGGTCAGGGTAGTTTTTAGGCCCGGGTGGGGTAGTTTTTAGGACAGGGTAGGTTTTAGGGTTTAGGGTGGGGGGTCAGGGTAGTTTTTAGGACAGGGCGAGGTAGGTTTTAGGACATGGCAGGGTAGCTGGTAGGGCTTAGGGCAGGGGGTCAGGGTAGGTTTTTGGACAGGATGGGGTAATTTTTAGGGTAGGTTTTAGGGTTTAGGTTGGAGGCGGGGTTAGGGTAGTTTTTAGGACAGGTGGGGTAGTTTTTTCGGACAGGATAGATTTTAGGGTTTAGGGTGTCAGTAGTTTTTGGGAAAGGGTGTGGTAGTTTTTAGGACATGGTTGGTTTTCTGGTTCAGGCTGAGGGGTCGGGGTAGTTTTTAGGACAGGGTGGGTTCGTTTTTAGGACAGGGTAGGTTTTAGGGTTTCGGTCAGGGGAGTGGGTCGGGTAGTTTTTAAGACAGGGTGGGGTAGTTTTTAGAACAGAGTAGGTTTTAGGGTTGGGGCGGGGTCGTTTGTAGGACATGGAGGATAGGTTTTAGGGTCCAGGGCGAGGATGGGGAGGACGGGTAGTTTTTAGGATAGGGCAGGTGGTTTTTAGAACAGGCTAGGTTTTAGGGTTCAGGGCAGGGAGGTTAGGGTAGTTTGTAGGACAGGATGGGATAATTTTTAGGACAGGGTCAGATAGGTTTTAGGGTTTAGGGTGGGGTGTGTGTCGGGCTAGTTTTTGGGACAGGGCAGGGTAGGTTTTAGCATTTAGGTCAGTGATTTGGGGTAGTTTTTAGGACAGGGTGGGGTAGTTTTGAGGACAGGGTAGGTTTTAGGGTTTAGGGAGGGGGTGGGGGTTCGAGGTAGTTTTTAGGATAGGGTAGGTTTTAGTGTTTAGGACGAGGGCAGGGGGTCAGAATAGTTTTCAGGGCAGGATAGGTTTTAGGGTTCAGGGCTGGGTGTCGGGGACGTTTTTAGGATAGGGTGGGGTAGTTTTTAGGACATGGTAGGTTTTAGGGTATAGGGCGGGGTGGGCGGTTGGGGTCGTTTTTAGGACCGGGAAGGGTAGTTTTTAGGACAGGGTAGGTTTTAGGGTTTAGGACGAGGGCGGGAGGCTCGGAATAGCTTTCAGGAGGGGGAAGGGTAGGTTTTAGGGTTCAGGACTGGGTATTGGGGAAGTTTTTACGACAGACTGGGATAGTTTTTAGGAGAGGGTGGGGTAGGTTTTAGGGTTTAGGGCGGGACGAGGGTCAGGGTAGTTTTTAGGACAGGGCAGGGTAGGTTTTAGGGTTTAGGGCAGGGTGGGGGGTCAGAGTAGTTTTTAGAATAGGGTGAGGTAGTTTTTAGGGCATGGTAGGTTTTAGGGTTTAGGGCGGGGGTCGGTAGTTTTTAGTCCAGGGTGGGGTCGTTTTTAGGACAGGGTAGGTTTCATGGTTTAGGGTGTGGGGGGCAGGGTAGTTTTTAGGACAGGGTGGGTTGTTTTTAGGACAGGGTACGATTTAGGATTTTGGGCAGGAGTTGGGTCTGGTAGTTATAAGGACAGGGCAGGGTAGGTTTTAGGACAGGGCAGGGTAGCTTTTAGGGTTTAAGGCAGGGGTTTGGGTAGTTTTTTAGGACAGGTTGGGGTAATTTCTAGGATAGGGTAGGTTTTAGGATTTAGGTTGGGGGGTTAGGGTAGTTTTTAGGACAGGGTGGGGTAGTCTTAGGACAGGGTATGTTTTAGGGTTTAGGACGGGGTAGGGGGTTGGGGTAGCTTTTAGGACTGTGTGTGCTAGTTTTTAGGACAGGGTAAGTTGTAAGGTTTAGAGCAGGGTAGTTTTTAGGACAGTGCAGGTAGGTTTAAGAGCAGGACAAGGCAGCTTTTAGGGTTTAGAGTGGGTGTCAGGGTAGTTTTTAGGACAGGGCAGGGTAGGTTTTAGGGTTTAAGGTGGGGGCGGGGTAGTTTTTAGGACAGGGTCGGTTTTAAGGTTTAGGGCAAGGGCGAAGGGGTAGGGGGATTGTATCACACAACCATGCATGGCGTTACCACATATACCTTTAATAAGCATGCTTTTACAACTAAATTTGTTATAAAAGCATGCGTGGTAAAGGCATGAGTGGAAAAGACATGCTTCTGACCGCGATGTTAAGCCATGCGTGGTTCTGCCATGCGTGCTTCTGCCATACAACCAAGAAGTACCGAACACCTTCGTCTAGGTTTATATTGGGAGTGAAAATAATCACAAATGAAATAATGGAGAACTCATAAAGAGGGAGTTGGCTTTCGTGTTTTGTAGATACATTAGGGCTTCAATAGTTGAGTTGAATTCACATACTTTAAGAAGTGAGCAACATATCTATGTGGGTATCTCACTAACTAATTGTTCGAAAATGTTGCTCCTGCAGTACCCCAAGTGAAGTATTACATATTTAAAAAATGACAGTTTTCCTAGCCTAAATAACATATACCCATTTTTATATTTTGGATGGCAAGTTATTACAAGAATACATCTGGGATATACTAGATAGAGGAAATTTCATAAAGTTATCATATGATTTTTTAGTGGACAGGCATTTTTGATTCTTATTGTAATACCATTTCTAAACTGTCAATCAAGCAGTTACCTACATTTCATTTTTCATGGGGACCGCAAGCCCACACCTTAAAGAGGGAAAATCTATCTAGCAAATATTGCCTTTAGCTGACATTGTTGTATGTGGCAGTTCATAACACAACTTTGTCAGCTGTAAAAACATGTTCAGAATTCTGTTGCTCAACTTCTTCTGGGCCTTCCAGCCCATACGTTCATGCTCAGGCTAGCATTATTTTCTTCATTGGCTTCCGGCAGCAAAATAGTCATCTTCAAAGCCATGTGCACCAGCCAGAGACCCATTTCTGGTACAGACAGATTTTTCTCAACATAAATTCAGTTTCTATGCTCTGAGTAGACTGCTACGTTCCTCTACTACTTTTCTGGCCATTATCCAAAAAATACAGAAGTTGAGAGCAGGTAGGCACTTCTGTTCACTCTTCACAGGCACCAAAATTACACTGCTTTCAGAAAGCATCGTAAATCCTCTTTGCTTATTATTTCCTCCAGGTCTTAAGGTCTGATTTAGATCTTGGTAGAGGGCATACTCCGTCACAGATGTGACGGATATCCCGTCTGCCGTATTATGATCTCCATAGGATTGTAATACAGTGGACGGGATATCTGATGTTTGTGACAGAGTACTCCCCTCCACCAGGATTTAATTCAGGCCCTTAGTTTTCTTCTTTCTGGTCTCTCAACTGATGCTCCTTGAAGTACCAGTGCGCTCTGTACATTTTACTCATTAAATTAGGATCCCCAAAGTCTTACTAATCTTCATCCTTCTGTAGACCATTTCTGTGCCTTATCTGTTGATCAAGTGTCTCAATCTTTTTATAATGAGCTTATTTCTGTTCTAATGTCAATTTATTTCTATCTTTAAACCCTGTTAAAAAATCTCAGCAACCATTGCTCATCAATCATACTGTTTGCTGTCATTTTTTAGCATTTGCGGGAAAAGCCTAAAGTTGTGATTTCTTGTCACAGTTTCGCAAGCTGCATATTACAAAATTAAAAACTGCTAATTGAATGTTTTATCAGTCTGTTATAGTTTCTTAATCTGTCCTGTCCCAGCACTAAATTCCCTTCTCAAATTGTTTCAACCTATGTGTCTGTGGTTTCATTGCAAAATATCAAAACTTTTACCCAGTCCTCAAAAATTGTTCATGTTCAACGACCTGCTTTCCTCAATTCCGCCATTTAAAAAATAAACTTGCCCCTGAGCAATGTGCATTTCACTCTCCCTCTCAGTCCTCCACTTTCTGTCCCTCCTCACCCCTCCTCTAATTTACCTTCTCTCCACTTGTTTTTAATACTTTCAAAAGTTTTCTATTGATTTGTATTTTATCTTTTCCTAAAGATGTTTTGGCGAAATCATAGTTTCTCACAAGATCACAGATTGTTAGATTACACCCCTCATGGTCGAAAGAGAACACAGGCTGTATGAATCCGACAAGGGGATTCTCTTCACCTCCAATGAATTTGGTGATTCGAAAACGAGATCCAAATTGTGACCAGAAATGTGGGTCACCACCACACCCATTGAGAAAACCCTATAGGCACAAATATTTCTGAAACAATTAAAGCTCATATTTGAGTCATTTATTTATTATTGTATATAAGTACGAGAAGTTGTGTGAGGGCCAGGATTTCCCTTGGAATTGCATAGCAGTAATTATGAAACAGAGCATTAAGTTTGCTGAAGCATATTCCGAGCAATATGGTGGAAGCAGACAGACTTTTTCTCAGCTTTGTAAGATTTGTCTGTATATATTATCTAGGTACTGTTCACAAAGTGGAAAATCCCTCTACAAGATCAGCATAAATATGTGGTATGAAGGATTGCATACACGGAACAATGAGAGTCTTTGCTGTGTCAGAAGGTGAACAACAGATACAGGTGTTTTCTAGACAGGTAGCATAAATATCTATAAACCTTTATACCTATGTGTGAATGTAGAAGTCACCTTGTTAAAGCAATTAAATGGCATAAAGTGATCTCTTAGAAGTTCTGGATGGACTACCACTTTCCTGGCTAAGTGATAGACATTCATATGCTTATGAGACTGTGAGGTGGGATATATCAGTACATTATGTTTAGGTTAACCATTTCTAAAGCACTGATACACTCTACCACAGCAGAGCTTGCAACGCTTGAAGTTACAAGCGCTTCTCTTCATAAGTTACGGCTTCAGTGTGTGTTTAGTAGTCTTCTCTTCCCAAACAGGCATACATTATGAGTGCATTGAGTACAACAAACATACACTTATGACTATTTCCTATCTTTATGTCTGAGTACTTCACGCATTGAGTAAAATACACTATTTCTAGTTAGGGAAAGTAGCATATTTTTAAATTCAATTTAGAAACCCTTTCCTCTGTTACTTAAAACTATGTTTTCCCATAACACGTATGCTCTTCTTAGACCCATCGTGTGAAAACAGGAGTGATTCGCACATCCCAACCCCCGCCCAACTTCTGCACCAGTTACAACTGAAGATCCAGAAGTAACTAGGATGTGATGATAAGTATGGGTAAACCATCACAAAATGATCGTAAATGCCCAAAATGTTCGACCTGAATAAGTGAGCAACATATTTCTTTGACAGCTCCTCCGAGACGTGGGGTTCCCCACAAGCGGCACTTGACAGACTAGTATGTGTGCAACTCACTCTTGTGACAGCGATTTAAACAGGTTTTAAACTCCTTTCAATACAGTCAAACATACACAACTGGAATCTGCTGCTATTTACATGCATAGAAAGCCATAACTGAACAATCCCTCTGTAAACAGGACCCCCTATTATCACTCTAGTGATTTCATGTATTTTAATATACATTTCATTTAAATATATCAATAGAGGGAATCTTTGAACTCCACCGTTCACAAATTTCATAGGCACCCGGAGGATTCTGAAGGGAGGGTGCAAATTGAACAAGGATATTCATGACACTACCTAAAGATAAAGTGACCCATTCTACGACAACCCATAGGACCAGTAACAGTGCGCACCCCTTCTTTGATACAATGAGAGTTCCTTGGCGTGAGCGAAGCACACACACACGAAGCGTGAGGTTTGCTATTCTTCTGTTTATCGTAGGGGTAATATCACATCTCTGCCACTCTTGTGTTCTCGTGCAAGATATCATCCTTACAAAGCGCCCTAGAAGGCCTCAACATTATGCTGGAATCCTGTATTTTTGTCAAAATGTTCTAATAATTGTGTTGGTGGTTAGAGTTAGGGTTGAAGATGTCCTTCGTACTAGCATTGGCTATCAGAGAGTTTCATGCTGTGCTGATGGATTCTATTTAATCATCAGAGACTGCAGAATAATAGTCACCATTAATCTGGGTCTGCCGTCACATCCATTAGTAAAGGGAATGACAACATTCATCAAAAACACAACTGCGTACCAATGGCCTCATCCGGGACGCCTGCACGCAGCGCGACTTAACATTTTATGTGCTAGATGGATTAATCGAGCATGAAGTGTTGCTTCTCCATGCAATGGTAATCGAGCATTGTAATGAGACATTCTTTCACAGAATCAGTATAACATTGTTTTTAAAGTCCTAGGCAATTTGAGCAGGATCGAATGGCTTACATGCAGGAAAGTCTTCCCTGGGCCTGATCATATATCTCTCTCTCTCTTTCTCACACACACATACAAGCAGCATATTTACAAGCCCTGTGCGCTGCCGGTGTATCACTTTTTGTGACGCACCAGCAGCGCATAGTACAGGTCCATATCTACAAGGCCAGGCAAAGCCACTTTGATGCCGAATACATGAATCGACTCTATTATTCCCACTCCTCTATCAGGAATCAAAAACGGACTCTTGCTAACCAGGAGGCAACCCACTGTGCCCCATTTTTCATTGCCAGTCTCTGTTAGTGTTTGATAGCTGTTGGGCCCCATTACCTTACCAGTTTCTCATGTGATGCAAAGGGATGGAGGGAAGGCCATACCCCCTCCTCGTGCCATCAGGAGACCCTCAGCACCTCACGGCTCTATAGTTGTTCTGTTCAGGACTTCGCGCAGCAGCGGCAATTGTGGCACAGATAAATTAATCACTACCTTTACAAAGTGCAATAGATGTTTATAATGGGCTTTGCTTGACTGCTCTGCTCTTAAAGAATACACCATTTTTAATGTGTTAATCTTTAAAAGCAGGATTTGAATCTCCTCAGGTGGTCTCTGAGATCAGGGGTGTCCAACATTGCACGGCAGAGGTCGAATCCAGAGCTGAATTTCTTGGTACCTTCTGATTGTGTAATGACTCCCAGGTGGATTATTTGTATACAATTTATACATTCTGAAAATCTGTCAGAGGTTTGAACCAGGATTTCTTGGTACCTACTGACTATGTAAAAGACTCCCATGTTGATTATTTCTATTCAGTTTGCAAATTCTGAAAATCCTGAAAATCTGTCAGTGATTTGAGAAAACGCTGGACACCTCTTTATTAGATCTTTGCTCATCCGTGTTCCTTTGGCATTTCTTTTACATCCCTCAATCTTTTTGGACTTGACACTCGAAGAGCCCGTTGGCAGAGCTGTTGGTGTCCGTCCTGCAGAAACCTCTAGACCTCGGCGCATTGCTGCTGCTGTGGAACTGAAACCTATCAAGAGCAGTGCAGTGGCCTCGGCTGATTCGAGCGTTTCATTCATGACATCGTTGCTCTCCTTAGATGAACAGTCCGCTGCACCACACTGCCAGCCTTTGCTTTCTCTGAGCTTTTAGTTCTTTAGCCTTCTGCGTCCTTTTACTCTCTCAGCCACATCCACAGGTTGTTCACTGCAGTCTCTTTTCTATTCCGATGCGTCCTGTATGTTGCGTATACTGTGCATTCAGATGAAATGTGATTGCATTAACGGTGGACAGCGTCCAAGAGGCACTGCTATGCTGCTAAATCAGAACGGCTGGTCCTTCTGGCACTGTGTAGACTGCAGCAGCATTAAGATGCAGATGCGAAGAGACTCAGCCATGTATTATCAGAGTCCTTGAGGAGAGCAATTCAATGCCAAACAAAAGAAGCAAGAATAAGCCGCGTGGCAAAGATACATGCAGCGGTGACGGGCTGTGTCGACTCCCACCAACACCGAACGGCCGGCGCATGAGCCCGCAGACATCTCTGTTCTGGACTGGTTTCTCCATGCGTTGCACGAACCATGTCTTGTGGACGTCATAAGTGAAGCCTAATTACGCATCCCACATTCCATGCAGCGCTTGTTTATTCACACATGGATGCAGGAGAGGTGGAATAGTGGTTTGTTTGCTCACACATAGATACAGGAGAGGTGGAGCAGAGGTTTGTTTCCTCACACATAGATGCAGGACAGGTGGAGCAGAGGTTTGTTTCCTCACACATAGATGCAGGACAGGTGGAGCAGAGGTTTGTTTCCTCACACATAGGTACAGGACAGGTGGAACAGTGGTTTGTTTCCTCACACATGGATGCAGGACAGGTGGAGCAGCGGGTTGTTTGCTCACACATAGAGACAGGAGAGGTGGAGCAGCGGTTTGTTTCCTCACACATAGAGACAGGACAGGTGGAGCAGCGGTTTGTTTCCTCACACATAGAGACAGGACAGGTGGAGCAGCGGTTTGTTTCCTCACACATAGGTACAGGACAGGTGGAACAGTGGTTTGTTTCCTCACACATGGATGCAGGACAGGTGGAACAGTGGTTTGTTTCCTCACACATGGATGCAGGACAGGTGGAGCAGCGGGTTGTTTGCTCACACATAGAGACAGGAGAGGTGGAGCAGCGGTTTGTTTCCTCACACATAGAGACAGGACAGGTGGAGCAGCGGTTTGTTTCCTCACACATAGAGACAGGACAGGTGGAGCAGCGGTTTGTTTCCTCACACATAGAGACAGGACAGGTGGAGCAGCGGTTTGTTTCCTCACACATAGGTACAGGACAGGTGGAACAGTGGTTTGTTTCCTCACACATGGATGCAGGACAGGTGGAACAGTGGTTTGTTTCCTCACACATGGATGCAGGACAGGTGGAGCAGCGGGTTGTTTGCTCACACATAGATACAGGAGAGGTGGAACAACGGTTTGTTCCCTCACACATAGATGCAGGACAGGTGGAACAACGGTTTGTTCGCTCACACATAGATACAGGACAAGTGGAGCAGCGGTTTGTTCGCTCACACATAGATACAGGAGAGGTGGAACAACGGTTTGTTCCCTCACACATAGATACAGGAGAGGTGGAGCAGCGGTTTGTTTCATCGTGTAATAATTGTTTCCTCACACATAGATACAGGACAGGTGGAGCAGCGGTTTTTTTGCTCACACATAGATACAGGACAGGTGGAGCAGCGGTTTGTTCGCTCACACATAGATACAGGACAGGTGGAGCAGCGGTTTGTTTGCTCACACATAGATACAGGACAGGTGGAGCAGCGGTTTGTTCGCTCACACATAGATACAGGACAGGTGGAGCAGCGGTTTGTTTGCTCACACATAGATACAGGACAGGTGGAGCAGCGGTTTGTTCCCTCACACATAGATACAGGACAGGTGGAGCAGCGGTTTGTTTGCTCACACATAGGTACAGGAGAGGTGGAGCAGCGGTTTGTTTCATCGTGTAATAATTGTTTCCTCACACATGGATGCAGGTCAGGTGGAGCAGCGGTTTGCTGCCTCAACCATAGATACTTGACAGGTATAACAAAGGTTTGTATGGCACCATACGAAAAACAGATGTATCTTGGGTCAAATCTGCTTTTAAGGAAAGGTCAAGAGCCCTCAGGGAGGGCCACAAATGTAACAAGCGGTCCATTAAAGATTATGTGGAATATTGACTTCCCTCTTGGCCAATTTGAGCCCTCAAATGTTCTGTTATGTCCATGTGATGAATCTTTCCCCACAAAGCCTGTTGCATTTGACTTTATTTTGTACATCTTTTAATGATCTTACAAAAAAGTTCTTAATTTCGATTCTAAGCAGGGGATCAGCTCCTATAGATTAGCTCATGTGAATCTGCAACAACCGTATTCCCCATCTAACTGTGTAAACATTTGTTCTTTTCTAAAATGTGTAATAAGTAAAAGACGGTCTTTAACGTTTTAACTGGAAGGTTTTATTTTATGATGAAAGTTCTGCGCACTTTACTGAATCAATGTTGTGATGTTAACATTACGCTTTGCATTTTCTAAGTGTTACCCTGTTGTGCATGATAACAGTGTGTGATTCATCGTTTTTGCCTCATGAACAACTCATGTTATTGTGGAGAATCGTTTGCTGCTGATTTTCATCGAAACCGTATTATAACCCTTTATTATTTTCTTAATAGCGATGGATTGGTGTGTTTTTTGTGTGCTTTCATGGCCACATTTGTAACTGAAACGAAGTGAATTTGATTCGATTTGAATAGTGGTTTGATTCCTCCCACGTAGACACAGGACAGGTAGAACAGTGGTTTGTTTCTTGACGTATAGACACAGGAGAGGTGGAACGGTGGTTTGTTTGCTCACACATAGAACAGGCACATATGGAGCAGCAGTGCGTGTGCATGCATGTGTTTTCTATACATGCACGTGTGAAATAATCATCTACGTCTTCCCCCCGTGTGTTAAGTATGCTGTGTATTTGTCACGTTTTTAAACATCATTTCAATGTACAATTGCCAAAGTGATTGACACTACTAATGCTTGTAATAAAAATACAGTTAAGCCATAGTGCTTAGAATGATCCACACTCGTTCTAGTAAAGGATGTTCTCAGAAGAATAGCTGCTCATCTCAGACCACATTTATGGACAGTCTTTGTGTTAGGTGAAGCTATTAGCAGACCAGAAGCTACAGCAATATTCTGGAGATACAGGGAAGGGAAGTCCAACCAGGGTTCTCGCCCAGCATCCACCAGCCATGAAAGGGAACTGGGGGACAGTCCTGTGTAGGACACTGGGGAGGCAATGGTTTAGGTAGTTCTCATGGGTGCTTTGGCAGAACTACAAGAGATTAATAGTGACACAGTAGGACGCTCTGTGTGCTGCAGAAACCAACAACTAAACAGCCACTTTAAGTGGTCTAAAAGATGGAAATCCCAAATCAAGTTCCGAGCCAGAAACAAGTTAGAGCTAATTACAAAACGTTAGAGGACAGCGAAACAAAACAAACTGCCTGCTAAAAATGGCCCTTACCATTTCAGTGGTAGACAATGGGACCGACCGTTCACATGGAAGTCAATAGAAGCCAGTGTTCTCTTCTAGGATTAGCTCCTATGTCAAAAACAAAGTTAATGCATTGTTAAGGACCATGAAAGAGGTGTGGGAAAACCTATGTGTATATATCTTATATGTACACACACACACACACACACACAGTGTGCATGCTTTCAGCGGAGCCCAGTAGATGTCTCAGCTCTGCGGCATCAGCGCACGTTTCAAGCCAGGGCTAAGGTGTACTGCAAGAGCCCGATCAATGTTCAGTACCGGTAAACTTGTGCAGAATGTCCGCCAGGGTACCGGTGCTTTCTGAGAGCCCTGGGACCTTAGTACTGGAGCGGCAGAGCAGCATTAAAGTCACTATATAGGTGCCATGTGGGACCCCTATAAGTGGATCAGTTTTGGAGCAAAACAAAAAGTGTGACGTTATTATTGTGTTAACTTGTAAGGGATAGTTGTTGGGACAGTATGTCAATAATAGCTCTAATGGTGTTCAATTCCACCAGTGTTACCTACTAACATACACAATTACAAAACCATACTTTTAACACTGGTTATACAGTGACTTGCAAATGACACTATTAGCCAGCAGTTAGGTGGCACCCACTTGCTCACACATAAAAGTAGCAACATTTTTAAAATCAACCCACACGTGGCTTGACTCAGCAAGATTGTGGGCTGTGCCTGCATCGGCATTGCAAGAACATCTTCTATCTGCATGTATGATGAAAAGAAAAATAATTGCCTTTATTTATATTTAAAATGCAAGTCATTCTTTTGCTTAATGTTTCCGTCCTCTGAGACCTGAATGGTATGCATTTACCAAATCAATCTACACAAGGAAGGTAACCAGCCACAGAGTTCCTGCCTAGTTCTGTCACTGCCACATTCAGGAGGTGGGCGCACGTTTCTTTCACTCTTTCTGTGCACAGCCAGGGGCGGGGCTTGGAAATAGGTTTTCACCTTCATGGAGCTCTCACACCAACTCCATTATATCTCTGGACTACACAGCTTTCAGATTGTCAGGATTTATCCACAAGCACGAATAGCACTATGGCACACCAAGCACCTCTCTATCCCCAGGAGTAGATCACAAAGTTTGGATTGCCCTCTCTTCTAGGAATGCTACGTTTTATGTCACACTTCCTCTAAATCAGGGTTCTCCAATGTCGTTCCTGAAGGTCTGGATCCATGCCAGATTTTTAGCATATTCACATTTAGATAAATGTAGTAATCTGGCATGGTCCGGCCCTCCAGGACCGACAATGGAGAATTCTGCTCTAAATTCCAAAATAGCAGAGGAATCTGCTTCCTGTCAGGGGCTCACTCAACGTTTACTGCCCACCCCCTGCTAAAGGAAATGTCGCCTGTCAGTCAGAGCAGGGGAAGGTAACCACCTTCTGGGCTTAGAACCAGAGGTCAACTTTCATCCTTCTGATCCTTCTGTGACCAATGGCCCTACCATGATGGCTGTCACCTTGCTGTGTCTTTCTCCACGTGAATCTTCTACTGGGGAGTGTACGTGCAAGGAAAGCAATGTGTATATGGTCCTTTTCAGCAGTGTCTCTGCCAGGGTTATGTGGCTGACTGGCTGACTGTGGCATCGTAATAATATTTAACCTCAGAAACTACAGTTTAGAAAGAAAAACTAGTCAAACATATTTTACTTGCATGTATTTCATATAAAATTGCATAAACCTTTGGATTTTAGTTTAGTTTAGCAGCTGACTTCTGGGGGATACAATGAGGCATTTTAATCCATTGTGGATGTTGTTGCTTTAATGATCTGCAAGAATCTGTGTGGCCCATGTGCTGTGACGTCCCAGAAAAATGAGAGGAAGAGGTACATAGATTAAACTTAAACTTTCACCCCAAGGCTTTTTGAAACTAGGACATGTAGTATTTTAAATGGGCAGGTACTGAAGTGGGGGTGTAGTGTGCCAGGGTAAAGATACAGTCAATGTGGGAAAGGCTAGTATGTGCCCTTGAGTGAAACATGTATTGTTTTGCTTTCGGAGTGTGGGAGTGCCATATGTCCATAAGACCAAGAACCAATAGAAAATCAACCGACGGATGGCTGGGGGCCCCATCGGTCTGTGGGGTAAATGATAAGTCTAGTCATAAAGTGCGATTTTAAAGTCGCCACCCATCAGTAAAATGCCCTCTGGAAGGTGGAGAAGCAGTGCACCTAAATCAAGGTACGTGTTTCTATGCAATAATGGAGGAGCATATACAGAAATTATATTAATCGGTTTATCCTCCCATGTTCCTGATATCGCAACATATTGGCCATGCATATCTGCCCAAATGTGTTGAACAGTAAGTGGTAACATTTTGCGCCCTAGGATACCCACTCCCTTTGAACCAGTGGTGTACCTCATGTGGGCAATCATTTTGTATCCCCACCGGTCTAAGGCTTGATAAGTGTTCCCTTTAAGTTGTGTCTCCTTGAGGAGGACTATTCCTGGGGAGTGTCACTTAATGTATTGCAGGACATACACTTAATTTAATCCCCCAATCTATTTACATTCCAGGAAAGCAGTTTAATGACTGAGTCTACCACCAGGTTGGCCATATAAGCATACATACACCAAGATGCATGTACCCACCGAGGGGAATTAAAGAATGCTGGTAACACAAAGGAAGGCACCATGTAATTATGACTTACTAATCACTGGCTTTGTAAGCTATGTTCATGATATACTATTGTCATCTATTAAAATACCTGCCAATCTATGTTTTCTAACTAAATGTCTGCACCTTTTAGCACTTTATGCTTTACTACTAATTACACTACCTAAAGCTCATTCGGACTTTTTGGGCATTCATCCTGAGATGATGACACGTCACCTTTGATTGATATATATCTAAAAATATAGATAGGTGACTCCTAATATGCTAGCACTATCATTTATATAAATTACCATATAATTTTCTTTATCAGACTCTGTGACTACATTATCAAGGAACATACTACACATCTAAAATCAAATATATCAGAAGATTTGGCTGCTAAGACTAGATCACTATTGAACAGTACCACTGGGAACGGCCCTGAAGAAGGTGACCTATAACATCACGAAACACCGAAACGCACGTAGGCCTTTTGGTCCCTACGGTACCACTCAGATAGAACCACGTTAGCATTATCTTTTCCTTTTATGTATTAGACTATCAATAATGTATTAGAAGAATTTATGTCAATATATCTTCATTATTAAAAATTGTTTTAGCTTCACTATGATATTAGGATTAGCCTCATTGATATTATGTTTCATTAGTTTATAAGACTTTTTTCTTACCTATTGTGTTTAGTGTATGTGAGTGGTATGTCTGATTTAGATATTTTTGTTTTCTTTATTAAATGATGTATATAATTAAAAATAATTCTTTTATAATTGTATTATTATTGAATGACAAATAACAAAAATAAAAAGTATATATAAAATCATATAATGGGATTACTTTATCTGTAACTAATAATAAGTATATAGCAGTCCGATATCATATGTGTATCATTGGCTTATTATACTTAGGTCATATTATCCTTAACTTTATTGTTGTTTTTATGAAGATCATGGTATCTTCATATGTATTCGAGCAGCTCATATAGTAGTTTTCTCTACATATAAGCATATGGGTCTGGAGTAATATGTACAGCTGTCTTGTAGTTTTAGGCAGGAGGGAGGAAGCCTTCACCGGGGGAGTGGACCACATGTTGGCTGCAGTCAACAATAAAAATACTGGCATGGTAAGAACTTAACATAAAAAACAACAACCCCACCCTTCCATTCTCCCTCCCTGCCTGCCTAAACTGCCACTGGAACCAAGCTATACCTGGCTGAAGAGTCCTAACTAGGGTGAAACAGGTCCTAGGTTGCTTGTGTTCTGGTTCAGGGAGGACCTGGCCTGGCAGTTCGGGTTGGACTGTTCCCATGAGAAGCAGAGTCAAGACTGATTTGCATATGCCTGGTTCCAAACTGAAGTGTCATGGTGATAAAAAAAATGGATTGGGATGCGGCCCAAGCAATTGCCAATGGCTGAGACTTATTCAAACATTCCATCCATCACCTTGCTGTTTTTTCATTTGCGTATAAATATTAGGCTTGCCTGCCATCGGGGTGGAATATTATCACAAATTAACGTGGATCAGGCCAGTAGATAGTGGAAGCTGCTTTATAATGCGGCTATCTTGATCAGTGGTGGGTTATACCCCACCAGCATGACACTCTTAAAACCCCTATTTCAGTTTCCCTAAGCCTCATCCATTTTCTATTAATTGTTCCCTATTGTCCACTCCCCTTGTCCCTCCCACATTTATGACTAAATCCTATACTAATGGGTCCATAGGTGCCCGCCATTGTGTCGATGTACAGAAAACACAGGAGAGGCAGAACTTTCTGGCCAGGGGTTTATGAGTCGCAATTTGTAATATGTACTCCAAAAAAGCTTTTGTGAAGAGGCTGCTATGATTTTTAAGTCAGGCATCTTTCAGCCTTGAAAAGAAAACAAAATCTGAGATAGTTAGATCATTTGATGCCATGCCACCTCTGACATCATAATTAGCTAGGACTTCAGGAGTTTTGTAAAACCTGCTTCCCTTTCCACTAGTCGCAAGGCGGAGGGGAGTGGATTTCAGATTCTCCTACTTCTGGTACCTAAGGCAGTGAAAGGCTTTTCACCTCCTGGGTTGAAGCCTGAAATATGGAATTCATAGAAGATTAGTTTTTGGAGGATCTAAGAGCCCTTTGAGTGATGGCAAGGCAGGGATCGGAAAAGATCATAAGGATATTTTGGGCCTTTTGAATGAAAAGCTCTAAAAATCAAGATCTAAGATTTAAAAAGCACCAGCTTATGAACTGGCAGCCAATGCAGGTCCCCAAGTCCTGGCAAGACTGAGCTCTTATGGGTAAGCTTAAGCACCAGCTTAACTTCTGCGTTCTAGACAACTTGGAGCTTGTGAAGTAGGTGCTTAACGATACCTCAATAAAGATTATTGCAATAGTCTAGCCTTGCAGTAATGAGCAAATAGGCAACAGTTTTCCTTGCTGTGAGAGGGTGAAATTCAAACAATGTTTTAAGAGGTTTGATCAGTGATTTGGAATGCCACAATGTGACCACTTATGCCCAAGATCTGTGAGTTCCTGTTCTCCCTTTATCATTGGTGTTACTGACATCTCCTGCACTTGTAATGCTGGCTTCAGTCTTGTAGGCTTCCCACTGGACTTCCCTCCAGCTCTCTCCTCCTACTTATGTCCAAGGGTTGGCCAGACTGCATCGACTCAGGGGGACAACTAGACTTCGAGTTCAGGGGGACTAATCCTTTGTTCAGTGGTGGTATATCCATTTTCAGAAGCTGGGTCACAATAACTAGTTGAAGCACCCTTTACTGTTGTGTTATGCTACATTAACTGGAAAATACTATGACACACAGATTATTTAAGCTGTATTCAGTTGTACTGCATGGTAACCTTGAATTCCAGCTTCTATCATGTATTCCTGCTTTTGGCATTCTTGGCAAGTACCACAGCCTACTGAAAACAGCTCGTATTTGGAAGGATGTTGGTGCTAACAGCACATGTTGAAGCATAGAAACTGAGCAGAACGTATGATCCTCCATCATTAATCTGAAGCAGAACAATTAGAATTATCCAGAGATATCAGCTGCTACAGCTGTCAGGACATTTGCTAACCCTGACGGTCTCTTTGTTATTGCTGCTTTTGGGGTCCATCAAGGCAGCTGCAGGGATCAGAAACTAAACAGATTTAAAACTCCTGCACTGATCAATCTGAGGTCTGAGAGGCTCAACGTGGATCAAATGATCAACCTGCATTGCCGTTTATGGTGAAAGGGAATGTAACGTCTGGTCCACTTTGGTGCTTTAGTTGCTTGAAGTCCATGACTGCACAGAACCAACACCCAAGCATGCATTACATATATAGACATTAGTAGCAGAAGAGTAATAAAAAGTAATGATTTCTGAAAATAGTATCACTGCATGAAGAGGAAATTCTACAGGCTGAAGTCTGTGGAATTTCTACATAATGTTTTTCCATATGGTGTTATGTATATTTTTAATTGAAATCCCTTACTGGGAGCAAAAGCATTGTGAAATATGACTTCTTGTGCTAATGCTCATTAAAAGAATAACAATGTTCTTCTAGAAACAAGGGTAGTTTTGCTTCTTACAGTAGTGATGCTGTTAAATCAGAACAACTATAAAAAATGTTTTGGAGTAATCTGCAAGGCCCCTCTTACAAACCTAAAATGCTTTCTCCTACCTCACAAACAACTATTAAAGACCTGAAATCTCCAAAGCTAATAGCCTATGTCCAGGGCTGGACTGGGAACCCAAGACAGCCCTGGCAAATTTTGGCAGACCATCCCCTTGGGGTGCATAGCGAGCGAGTCTGACCACTACAATGGGGTTTGGGGAGGTTCCCTCCTCCCAAGAAATCTGGGAAAACATGGCAATAACTGTGCATTCTACAGCACATTTTTCATTATATAATGAATGGTATTCATTTTTAAGGCATAGTAAATGATGACCTTAGAGTGCACCAGATTATGCCAATCTTTATGGGGCTCTTCAGTGACTCCCTCACCATCACCCTCCAACAGTCTTTCCATAGCCCCTCTCTCACATGTATTTAATTTGCTTTATAGTGCCTCTCTTACCAGCGTAGGGTGTTGGAACACTACACATCACACACACACATACAGAGACAAGGAATCATACAGAGGTAATTCAGTGTATAGAAAAATGTTACATAAGACAAAGGGAGACTACAAGGTGTGGGATTCACATATCATCCATACTGGTAGGCATTTTTTAAGAGTGCTTGGTCTGGGGAAGCATACACTTATGATTCAGGATGTAACACAGTGGTTAGGATTGACTTAACTAATAACAATGTATTTCTACCCACACAAACCTTTTTTAGCAAAATTAGGGTACTCAAAGACTGGAAAAGAAACACAACTTTCTAACCTGTACCATGCAGTTTGCATGCAGCTCTTTCATGGTAGTTCATAGATCACTGTGATACATTATAATTGTGACTTATGAACTGCACAGTAACAAAAGCTGTATCCCACTGAGCATTGCACATACAATAATGCTCTGTGATCTGCATAGTACATGTCCTTTGCCGCAGGTATATTAACCTTCTGCATTACCTTAGATGAGTCAAAACTGCCAAAGACAAAACTCTCCCCAGCAGGAACATCAAACACCACAATTATCTTGCCACTTTTTTTGTTTCCTGAAAACTGTTGGGTAAACGAGGAACCCTGCAGTGCTTTTAACACTGCTGCACTGGTACAAAATTTGCCTCCTAGACACAAAAGTGGCCCCCATCCTTCTAGCTTCCTGGAGAAACACCCTATGCCTGGTACAGCCAGTTTGGCCTTGCGTATGTCCTTCGAGGTCAGATCTTTCTTCGACACTTCTTCTGCATTGAAATGTAACTGTTAGTAGGACTCTCATGAGAGATTGGACTTAGGATATTGTGGATCAGCTGGACAATTTCCTGACTCAGTTGAACGCTATCTGAACTACCTTATTTACAAAGCTCTGTTAGCATCTGATTCTTCTCACTGTCACCCCAACACCCCAACAACGTCCTTCATGTTGCTGATCCCTCCTACCACTCATTATTTCTAGTTCTTTGCACTGCATAGCTGTTAGTCAGATGCTTAAAGCTGGTTACCCAAAAAGCACTGTTGCCTGTCAGGTGAGAGACCAATGTCTTAGAGAATACCCACTTCATATACCAGACATTCTCTTTGCCTTGTGTTCTTTCTTTCTATATCCTTGCCCATATTTTCTCTCTCTCTCATTTCCTTTGTGCTTCTATGTGATTGTATGATGCTTAAAAAGCTATACAGAAAAGCAATATCATATTGACACAATCAGAGACAAATAAGCAAAAAACCATCAGGGCAAGCAGAGATGACAACTAAAGTCTCTTTGTGTTCACATTCTAAGTTAACTTTTTCTTTTTACTTTTGAAGCACCTTCTCTCTCTCTCCCTCTCCCTCTCTTTCTGTCTCTCTCCCACTCTCTCTCTCCTTTGCTCTCTCTCGCCCTTTTTTATTCTCTACTTACATGCTCAGACTTAGTGATTTTCATCCCATCACTATCTACATCCTCACAAACTTCATCACTTTTCCTTCCTCCGCCACAGTCCCTTGTACTCATCTCCCCTCTTACTTCTCTCTACTCCTCTTCTCCACTGCAAAAATCATTTTGCTCTCTTCATCAAAGTTCCTCTCAGACCCCCACACATTGGCCTAGTGGACCTGCTACTAAACATCCTGGGGGATTTTTTTTCTTAGATGAGCTGAAAGTGATATTTGCATCAAACAGACGTCCCACAAACGCGGAGTTTTGGACAACTCAACTGGAGTAAATGCATGCTGCCAGGCAGTCACCATGCCTCCTGCTAACAGTTGGGTCTTAAATCAAAGGTAGAAGTACAACCACAATAGAACTCGGAGACCACCAGCAAGCCCTCACCCCATCACCGGCTATACGCAGACCGACAAACTTATTTGTTGGAAAAAGTTTATTTTAACTTTTTACTTGTTAATTTCATAACACATGTTTAGCAATAAATTGTTTAACAGAAACTTCAAAACATATTTACAATAAAATAACCATATTCATAAGATTTAATCTGTAACCATATTTCATTGTGACAGGATCCCTTCCTATCCTGAACCTCCCTTGGACCACACAGGTGAACTGTACCTCACCTGTATCCCTAGGGGAAGCGGCTCCCATGACTTCACCGTTCCTTGCTCAAGGGTCCGCCCATCTCTCCAAACACCAATCTACCAAGGGGTGTAACGGGGTGGCCAGGAGCGGGAGCCCCATGGCCACCCCAGCGATCTAGGCTCCCTACCCCCTAATCTGGTGTGTACATCCGCAGGTTGGTTCAGGACTTCAGGATCCTACCTCTGGTGTTATCCCGGGGCCCCAGCCTTGGGGACCCCTCTGTTGCTTCTGGTTACTTTAGTACTTCTTCTCCCGCCATGAGGGCGACCAGGGTCCCAAAGGTCCTTCACCCCCCCACCCGCAAACAAACTGTGAGAGAAGAACCACATATCTGAAATAAATTGGTCTGTACCCGCATCCGACAAGTGCACCATATCACTGTGGAACATATCAGGACCCTTCAAAAGTTTATGCAGAATGTTCCATAAGTGTCTGGGACCATGGCATAGTTTTGCCATTTCCGCGTTGAGCCTTCGAACTGACACATTGATTGTCCTTGATTTAACGTTTGGACCCCACTTGCGGCGAGGCACCATATGCGACCAAGCGATGGCCGCATTAGGGAATTCTTTAGACAATTTGGTAATTTCAAGAGAAATTGTTTCCCTGAGTGCCTTGCGTCCCATGCGCACCAAGTTATTGCCTCCAAGATGAGTAATAATGAGATCCGGGAACTGAAGTCCCTCGTATCTCCTTGCCAATGTGACGAGTTGTTGAAGCTGTGTGATTCCCATTCCGCCAACCCCGCACCATCGAAAGGCCACATCTTGGATTGCCACCGGATTAGGCTTACGGAGCTGTTGCACTCTGTAGGCCGCCTGTCGAACAAATGACTGTCCTAAGACCCAAACCACACGTGGCGCCATTGAACATTAATGAAAGAAAATTGAATGAGAAACCAACACGTAATTTACAGGATGTAGAGCGAAGGAGCACTGATCATACCAATTCAGGTCTAATGTAACGCCTTTAACAATTGGATGACCATCTCCAGATGGATTTTACATCCGCTACCGACAACCCTGCACCAGCCGCTACAGTAGCTGCACCAATCCTGAATGAATGGGGCGAGTACCCTTGCGGGTCAACCCCTGCTGCCCTAAGTGTAACTTTCAAGACTTCTGAGAATTGGTAGCGCGATAGGCATTCCCCATTTGCATGTAGAAAAAGGGCAGATGACCCTGAGGACGGGCAGACCAACAGGTAAGCTCCTAAGTGACCCACCGGGCATATTGGAGATCCGTGAGCCGCGCTCATTTTAATGCGTGAACCTTTACTAAGCTGATCCATTTTGGACTTTTGCAGTTGTATTGTTACAAACTCTGGACTGGGCCGCACATCTGCCCGCTGGAGTCCACCTAAGTGGTCACCCCTGGAAGCCCCCACTAATTTGCTAATGCAAAATGCGCCATAAAAAGCCACAGTGAATGCTGCGGTGAATAACGATGCCTCAAAAGGTGAGGAACACACTGAGGGAACCCTGCCCAAGAGCTTCCCCAGTAAACATGCGACCAGCATGGTATCTGACTTTGGACCTTCTACTCGAGCCCACCCAGCCACCACCCGCTTAATTACAAAGGTGTTTAACTGGGACTCTTTGTCCGGAGTCTCGCAAAGAAACGAATGGCGGCCAAGTAAGCCTTAGCGCAAAAAAACTGTCTACCCCTTTCTTTCAAATGTTGTAAAAAGGCACAGATGGCCCTTGCAGAAAACAAGTCTGAAATTTGCTGTGAATTCAGGTAATGTCTGTATTGCTGAAATGCCCTCTCGTATGACCCCTTCGTACAGGCAGCTAGAGATGCTGCTACTAAAACTGGGAGGGCGGGGCTCCAATCTTGCACAGAGATGCTGGGAACTCCGTCATCTTCTCTGCCACCTGGGGGTGGAACTTCAGAAAATCCTGCATCAATGAGTGAGATAGAGCGCCAGCAGTGAACCGGCTGTGACTGATTACTAAGTAAAGCAATTATATCACTTTAAACCCTTTTTATTGCACCCCCATCTGACATTCCCAAGGTCAGTTACACTGCCCTTGAGTAAACACCGCCCAGCGCGAATCGCTATGAAGACAATTTGCCTTTACAGTGCGAAGCGCGTGACTAGCAGTGGGGGTTAATGCCCTTTAAAGAGCTTAAAAACGCCGCTGGTCACAGGGGGAGCAGATCGGGATTGTAAAACAAGAGGCCTCCTGACACCAACAATGTATGAAGGCTGGTGTAAGGGACAGGGTTATGGTATGGGGATCAGCTTTGCATTGAAGTCAGTATTTGAAGATAGGGTTAATGCAGAAATCTGCTTTGAGGCCCCCAGCAATAAATGCAAAAGTGGAGAGTAGGAGTAGATGCCATCTCAGAGTGTCAGGGGACTCCAGTTGACACCTCTCTCATCTCCCAGACCTCCTCCATCTTCCCTCAGTGCTGATCTGAAAACAACCCGGCCTGTTACATTTCTTTATTCTGGCCCCTGGGAGACCATCAGCCAGTTGGAAGGTGTGGTGGCAAATCCCATCACACGAAACAAAGGAAGATTGTCAGATGGTAGATAATCACGGTGGTAAAGACAGTTAAGCTGTAATGGTAACAAGACTCAGACAAGCAAAAAGGTAGGCACTTAAACACCCAGCCCATGGCAGATGGTAAATACTCTACAATCAGCACACATTTCTCACTGTGTGTTAGGACTAGAACAAAGGCCAGAACATGTAAAAGGACATAGTCCCACATGCGCCAGGAAGGACAGGGTACAAACTCCAACATAATCCATGGATCCTTTGTCAGTTACAAATATATAATGTTGTGTTCTACATAGTGATTGCTTTAGCAGATTTTGCAAAAAGCAGAAATCTGCATTGTGGAATGTTTGAATGAATCTCAACCAGTGGTAATTATTCAGGAGCACATTCCAGTGCATTATTGTTTTGCCCACCATTTCACCAAAACAGGAACAAACAAATCAGCCTAGACCCTGCTCTAATAGAAGTAGTACAGCTGAGACTGCTAGGCCAGGGCCCCCCTGAACAAGAGCGCAAGCAACTGTAAACCGTTTTTTGGCCCATTTGGCCTGATCAGTCGAGTGATTGAGTCCTATGATGTAGTGAGCAAATGACCTAGGTCTGGACTCTTACAGCATGGTGCTGAATAAAGCAAAAAAGCAGTGGGTGGAAAGCTTGAGTTAATCTCTACCACTGGTACTGCTTGAGTCTGCATTCCAGTCCATCATTTTTTTGTCCACTATACCGCCACTGACAGGAATCAGCCATAGGCAAATCAGCCTTGATCCTGATCCAGTTTTGGCGCCACTATAAATAACTTGTTCTATCCTTAATTAAGTGATATACATGTAATCAGCCTCTGAAAGATGAAAGGTTGGACACCCCTGCTTAAATTGAAAAATCTCTTCAGGTTGCACGTAGATGTCTGTAGATGGCAACAAAATGGCATATATAGCTATCCACAGGCACCCATCTGCTTGTAATAAACAGTGAGTAGGTTTATAGATGGAAGGATAGTTTTTTTATTTTATATCAAAACACACTCTTTCTTTTGTACATTTTACTACAAATAGTGCTGCACAATATCACTGGCTTCACAGCACCAAGAGATAAACAAACCCTATTGAGATCGATGCTATAATTCAATAAGCTTGGCTAATTTTATAGACTTTTTTTTAGGAAGGCAAAATTCTTCTGACATTAGACAGAATTTTAACCTCCATGTGAGGAGTATTTATTGTGACTCACGTGTTGAGGTGGAATTGTTGTTGGGTACCCCTTATATCTACTTGTTGATGGGTGTGGGATGTGACAATAGCATTTTTGACCCCCTCGGTTTCCACCTATCTTCATTAAATAGGGTAGGTCATTGCTGTTTGTTATGGCATTGACATGATCATATTATATAATATGAGACAGGAAAGCAAGAGCAATTTTGAAAAGCAATAAAAACACCCAGTGGCTTATCAGGGCTTTAACCATCATTGTAGGGAATACTTTAAATATAGCTGAAGGTCAAGCCAGCTGCCTCAGCCCAGCCAGCCCACACCAGGGAACCTGATGGGGGTGCTAAAGCCATCTCAGCCCAAAGGTCGCTGCACGCCTGCATCGACTACTGTCTAAAGCAACGAGAGAGATCACTTTTGGGCCAATCTGCTGCTGCCCACGGTGCAAGCAGTGTGCCCTCCAAAGAGGGCAGCCCCCTTAGTGTTGAATTTGGCACACTCATCTTCTTTCCACTCGTTGGGGCCACCTGGGGATCCCCACCTCTGGCACTCTCCCCCTGCATCATTTCCGGCACCTGGTGGGAGGAGGAGCAGGTACTTACACCTGCCCCGTCTAGTTGCTGCCCTCTTCCTGCAGCGATCTGTTTTCCACCAAACTTTGTGTTGTCTGAGTTGTTTCGTTCCTTGTGGGCTTAATAGTGATTTCACAATGTTTGCTGGGGAGAGGGTTGCCAATATAGCACAATTCCGTGGCGTTTTGGTTACACTTCCATCCCCCAATGTCCCCAGTCGGCAAGTAAAACTGGCTGTTCTGCGCAAACGGACCCCACTGTGAAGCTCTGGTTGCGCACACAGATGTCGCACAAATATCCATAAAAACAATGGCGCGTGCCTTCATGGATGAGTGACGTAGAGTCAACACGCGCAGCATACACGTTCCTCTCTTTCCTAAATGGACATGATAGGGGTAAAGAACCGACCCCCCTTGTTGATTAGCAGTAGAGCGTTATCTACTCATCTCTCTAATTTGCATTCTTTGCGGGTGTTGTACTAATTAAGCCTAACAGGGGCACCTCTTTGTGTCAGAGCATCGATTGGTCCCTTAAGACTGCGTCCCAACAGCAGGGCTCCATCTCCTCCCTGTGCTCAGGCTGCATAAGAACCCATATTTTCTCCTTAATGTCAGAGAAATGTAATTAACCGTGGCTTGACCTTTCGTTCCTTTTAAATAGACTGGATTAACAGCAAGCGATACTTGCTTTTCAGAGCAGAGACGCTGAGCTGGCAGTAAGAGTTTACAGTGGTCCCCGGGAGTGCAGACAGTCCCCAAACCATTGTTTTCTGATGATTAAAGTAAACAATTGTACTTTTGAAACATAATGACCTATATGCGCATTATTTCATTTCAATTCAATGCACGTATTGTATTTAAAGGTACAAAAATCCCTAATTAATATCGAACTAAAACCAGCGTGATCGCACACCAAAACGGATCTCTTACATGGAATAAATAGATATTTTCATAAAACTTCAGTGCTTTCTTCACGCGAAAATAAAAAAGCAGATTTAGTACAGAGGCATGGTTGAAAGATTTCGAATTTGTCGACTAAGATGCAATACTCTCTTGCAGTTCTTAGGACAAGAGAATCAAAATTGATTTTTTAATACTGAGAGTGAAAATCAATATAAAGGGAGCCACAAATGATTAACACTCTTTAAACTTTAAAGGGATGTTATTGCTGTGGCATTATTTCTAAGAAAAAGCACGCGCAGCTGCGCTACATTGGCATAGGGATAATGGATGTCCCTAACTGAAATAGCATGTGCTTAGGTCTAAGAATGGATAGGTAGTCATGGCCACCGAATTAGTCATCCATTGTTGAAGGTCAAATGGCATGTGATGTCACTTCTGCCAATGTTACATTGTGATATTGGTGGAGTGACAATGCCACCATGCCTAAGAGTGAACTAGAAATGTTTTGCAACAAATGGTGCAAAATCAAGCCACATGGTTAGCATTTGAGATCAAACTTTCAGAGTTCATTAGACCACCCTGTAGTCCTAAACTGCCTCCTTTTGGAGCAGACGGTTAACATTCAGAAACAGTGGAGTTGATGCAGAACATTTTCAACACTTTTCTGAGTAGGGACACCACAGTTAAAGAAATAGGCACTTTTTGGCACGTGCATAAAAAACTAAAAGAATTTGCATGTGCTTAAAATGAGATCTGTTTGTAGAAAAAGGCGTGTGCTTATACATCTTGCACCTTTGTAATATGTGAGCATGATGCATGCCAATAATTGCGACTGGTGTAGATTTCAGTGCATCCTTATTCACGGTGATATGCTCTGGAATCTGTACCTGGCACATCTCTTGCTCCTTTATTACAATCCTGACCTAGTTCTGGGCTGTGACAGGAGAAGGTTGATGCATATGGTGGGCAGAAGTGGACTCTGTGTGATTTGCAGGCTGCATACTCAATAGTGATGGAGAACAGGTTCACATTCCTCCCACCACAAAGATAGTGGGGGAAGTATAATCCTAACATTAAGAGACAACAGTCGTATGGACAGTCCTTTTCAATACTCACCAACCACCGGCCGTATCACATTGCTCTGTTTTGCGCTCTCTTACCTAGCTCCAATGAGCCCCTTAACAAGCCACCTTTTACCACCCCTTATACAGTGTTCAGTTACTTTGTAGCTATTTTATTCTATTTGAATCCACTGCCTACAGACATAAATACATGCATGCATGCAGTGAGTGGCGGGGATCTTGGGGGAAACGCCTGTTCAAGAGTGCAGAATTTCCACTCACTGTCTGTCCCTTTTCCCAGCCGTAGGTCTGGGTCATCTATCAGGACGAATAAACTATAAATCCAAGGCCAGACATTTGGAACCAGATAAGACGAGCTTTAAAAAAAAAAAAAAATGTTTAGTTACATGATTATATAAATACAGCTGTGCATGTGACAACTGTAGGAAAAGCATAGTAACTCAGTGGGTCATAGTGACATACGAGGAAGACTAGGTCACATACACTAACATATGCGCAGTTCATTTGCATCAATACAGTGGTATAGATGTACAAATAGAGCAGATAAGCAATATGAAAGTGCTCAGTAGGGAGTCAACAGGTCGTGCTCCAGTAGATAGGATCGGAGGAGGCCCCAGATGTCTGGACTGAGGATGGAGAACATCTGTATAGATGTCTGTGTCTGCTTGGCTCCTACAGTATGTTATATCTGGAATCCACTGAGTATTGTCGGGACCAGGCTACTCATCCAGAGCATCTACCCGCCTGTTGGTCAGGGATAGAGCCGTACTGACAAAGGGATGCACTGTGCTGGGAACATCAGCAGCTGCTCCCAGCAGTGCCAGGTTAGGCTCTGGCACAATAGGAATACCAACCATTGACTGTAATGCCTCAAATATCTGGACACAGTAAGCAAATAATTCGGCACAAGACCACACCATATGCAGAAAGCCCATGTTTGTCTGACCACATCTTTTACATGCAATAAAGGCATTGGGGGTAACCCTGCCATTCACTCCGGAGTGTAATAATAGCGATGCAAATTCTTAAAATGCAGTAATTTATGCCTGTTAGGAAACATGTTGAACTCATGCACATTCATACATCCACATTTTATCTGATTAAAAGGCCCCTTTCCCACTCCTGGCGTGATAATAGTGGCAGCTTGGTTCAAGAGCACTAAGAACTGCATGAGGGGTTGCAGGCGCTGGGCACGGATCTTTGTGAATTTTTTTTATCCTTGTTTAATAAGAATAATTGCCTGCATGAGGTGAATAATTTTGGGTCTCTGCCTGGTTTTGGTACTGCAATGATTACCGCTTGAAGCACGTTAGGAAGCAAGCAGCCTTTACTAAGGGATGCATTGTATACATCAACCAATCTACGGGCTAGTATACAGTGCATAATTTGTAAATAAAAATGTGCTGGTGGCCAAAGCCCTCCTCTTAAACACGCGGCTTCTGCAATTAAATATGCAAACACAGAATACTGAGGCAGCATAATCCTAAAGCCATCTCAGGCCTCTTCAATCCATTTACAGCCCCTCCCTGCCCCCTAAGCGCACTCTTGCAGCTTTTTTCTTTCTCCCATAGTGACGCTTTTTCGTTTTTCTCTTCCTCTGTCTTTCCCATATGAGTCTTTTGCTCGCAGTAAATGTTTGAGGCAAATAAATAAGTGCTGGACCTCAAAAATAAGTGCTGGTGCCCGCACCGGAAACAATAAGCACAAATTAAACACTGCTAGTAGATCTGCAAATTATTTATAAAATGTGATTTGGATCCTGTGTCCTCTAGGTACTCTACCACCGGCAAGGTCTTTACTTGCTGCTTTTACATCTTCTGTCATTAAAGGGGAGTTGAGAAGTTGCTATGCCTCCCCCTCCTCTCATGCCAGTGCAACAATGTCCAAGTAGTACACAATCTTCTTTGAGCAGCAGGAAACTGTAGAGCCATAAAGGTCTGTGAGCTACTGGGCAAAAGTGGTTAAAATATCCAACAAGGTGGTTGAGGTAACTCCACTGCCCACCTGTAAACCGATAACTTGGGAGATGTTGTTAGTAATTTTAAGCACCCAAACCAATGCTTTCCCAGGTCTGTTCCACTTCCAAAACTGATAGGCTCAGGCATGTTTCCCTATAGCCTGATCTGCTGTCTCCCAGAACTCCAGGGACTTGGCAAGAGTTGCTTTCAACTTTGTTTGGACATAATCAGTTTCCAGCCTCTGGCTGAAGGTGGCCAAATCTGCTGCATAGGGACTTAAAGATGCCCGACTCCTTAGAGATGTAGGCCCCACGAAAATAGACCTTACAGGCCTCCCATAAGGCTTATACGGTAAATACTGACCGTTCCTACCTGCAGTGGCAGAGAGCTGCAAATGCCCATGGGGGAGGGATGCTCCACACAGCAGTAGTTGCAGCTCCCCGCTCTATTTCCAGTGTCCAGGGTAATGGGCATGGGCTCCACTGAGTGCGTAGCAGCCTCACTGTCAGTCGTAACTGAGACAGATTCAAAGCGGCAGCGAGCTGCAACTGTCCACGGGGCCACACACAGCAACAGATGCAGCTGTCCACTCACCAGGGCAGCCGTTGTGCAGGGCAAATGCCATAGGTTCCACACAGTTCTCAGTGGTCCCGCTTTCAGCCACAGGTCATGGACATTCTGAGGACAGAAGACTGCACCCTCCATGAGTCTATTCACAGTGGCCAGTGATCGATGCTTTCTCGGGCAGGGTTTGTGCCTCTGCTGCACCAATCTCCCACAGGTTAGCCATCTAATGTGTACAGGCTTGGATTGGCCCTGACCCAGCACTCTCACTTGGGGCTTTTGCTAGCACCATAGAGCCCCATCAGTTGTACCCATAGAGTCAATCCAACACCCACTGTACTGGGCCCCACCAGCTCCAAGCTGAGGCTCATGGGTATCCGACTGCATGGGCTGATAAACAGCATGGACAGCAGGGGCGGCCTGTACTTTTAGGAGGGAGGGGTGCGGTCGAGGCACAAACTCACACATAAACACTCACTCACACTAATGCCTTCACAGATGCACACACACACATCCATTCACAACACTCACTCCAAAATATTCATGCATGCACACACCAAACAATACAAATGAAATCATTATTACCTGCATACACATTGCTCTTCCTCGGAGATCCTAGGAGGGCTGGAACTGCTGCCGTCCCTCATTGGCTGCCAATGAGGGAAGTCAGCACTCCTTCACTTTTCACAGAGTGGAATGGGGCTATGAGACTGCTGATCCCACTCTGTGATGAGGTGTCAGTGATTGACACTTGGCCCTGGGCACATTAGGACTTAGAACTGAAGCACCCAAATCAAAGGTAATCAGTGACGCTTCCCCCTCGTCATGAGGGGGAGGGCTTTGAGGTGCTTTGCCAGACTGAAGAGGTCACACCCACAGAAGCTGTGACTTCTTCAGCATGGCAAAGTTCAGTTCAGGCAGCCAGGAGCCTGCGCATTTCACACATGTCTAGCTCCTGGCTGCCTGATCTGAAAATAAAGAGTGTCTGTCAGGCTTACCTTTACTCAGCCTGACAGACATTCTTTAAGGTGGCCAAAAGGTAAAAAGGCAATGGCCCCTAGGCCCATTAAGATGGACCACAGCTGATAAACAGCCAGGGCAGCAAGAAATGCGGCTGTGAGGAGTTCAGCTGGCAGAGCTTAACACTTATGCTGCCATGATAAAGCTTGGCTCTCTGAAGTCTCCTGATAAAATGCTCTTTGAAATGTGTAGCAACAGCTTTGTAAATATGAGCCACTGTGTCTCATTCAGAAGGATTCGAAGGCGTGAGGACCCAATTATACAATTAAACTGGCAAAACTAATTAAACTGCAGATCTCCCAGAGTATTTGACTTGTTAGTTCTGGACAATTTGAATCTAGTGTTTCACTGAAAGTGGACTTAAGGGGCCATATGTACGAACACTTTTTCCCATAGACACAGAATGGGTAAAAACCTTTGCTACATCTTGCCCAAGGTTCCTAAAATGTCTAAAAACCACACTCCTCCAGCAAGTCTTCATTAACTAAGCACATAATGTGCCCTTTAATAGGAACATGGTATGCATGGAATTGCTAAATGCTAAGCACTATCACCCAAGATGTTTGCACATGCCAAATTTAGTATCATTTCATTTCATTTTTTTTTTTTTTTACTTTAGCTCATCCCAAATCTTTCCATATGATTTATCACCGAGGAATAATCCCCTCAGCTCAGCCTTTCTTCTCGAGGAACCGTTCAAGGATAATCAAAAAGCTTAATCTTTTAGGAAAGATTCGCAGACATTTGTCAATCTGCAATACAAATATTTACAAACAAGAGCTTCTTTTGTAGACTTACATTTATAAGCATAACTACAGGAGTGCAATAACCCACCTCTGTGATATACATATAGATAGATAGATTACTGTTGTCTGATACATTAAAAATGCTTCAAATTAACGTTTAAATCATATTATATATTGGCAGCACAATTCTGAAGACATTCTCCACACATGACTTGGTGCTCCACTATATCATATTATTCTACAGGTGACCATTGGATTGCTACAGCTTGGTATGTATTCTAAACTCAACACTTTGGCCATTATGCTGTTCATGTATATCTCAAACTGCGTAAATCTGCAGGCGTTGGTGTATCTGTATCTTTGAAGCACGAATGTATACTTCTGATTTTGACAGACAGGGGTGGAGACTGTTTAACTTGATGTAGTATATTTTAAATGTTGTGTCTCTCTCCTTGAATACTCGGGTTTAGAAACAACATTAGTGGTGCCAGCTCTTGAATTAAAGGAACGCCTCTGCTTGCCCTTTCTTCTAGTTACAGTGTCAGACTTACTCCTTACAAGGACATGCCTGCTTACGCCCCCCCACCCTCCATTTTCCATCCTAAGGCACATGAGTTTTTGTTCTAGCAAGCCATTAAATACATTGCTTCTTTGTGATTCTTTGTTTCACTGCATGCCCTGGTAACGATCCCAACTGGCAATCTGTACACCTCTACAAGTGGTTCTGTACTTCTGGTCCTGGGGCACCAATAAAGAACCTGTCTAGTTTGAAATAGACATATGAGAACATGTCTGTTCTCTCCATTTGCTTCACTTGCTTGACCATGTAAAACACTCAGGCCCACACACCGTCTATGAAATCCTCCAATGTTAATTAGTAGAGGTACTTTAGGAGATCCTAGGATGCATATCCATTATACATGCAAACCAACGTATATTCGATTTTGTATGAAACAGTTTAAACATATTTTTTCAGATTTGTTGCAATAGAGCTGAGTTGAATTGCACAGCTATTACAGTGTGGGTGTGCTGTCGCCTATAAAATCTGCATATTCAAGATGCCCCTAAGGTTACTGAGTTGGGGACGATGTTCATATCAAAGTCTTTGAGGCAATGTGTCCCAGATACAAGAATGAAATCAGCAATTCAAAATAAAAACAATAAGAAAGATTGACTCAAAAAGGAGCTTGCGATCTGAAATTTAGGGAAAACCATGAAGTTTATTACATTTTAAAACACAAAGCACAAATTAGAAAAATGCAGATGCAGCAGTAATTCTCATTAAAATATATTTGTGTGATTTGTCATCAATAACATAAGTTACAAGGATAATGCATTAATTAGCTAAATCAGAAAAAAAAATCTAAAGCAGGAAATCACCATAAAACCAGGTAGCATCCCTAGAGGCTGACTTCAGATTTGAGGGTTTAGTTCATGTAGTTGATTTCTGCATAGAAAATGATGGAAACTGCAGTCTACAAGGTGTGATCATTTTACAACAAATCATATTTTATGTTTCTGAAGACGTCACATACCCCTACCATCTTAGCACTAACCCACTACATTAAAATTGAGTCACGCCTTCTGCCACAATGTCACCCGGAGATGTCTGAAAAAAACAGTTACATAAACAACGGAAAACAATTGTGAACGAATCCAATAAAAAGTACTAACAGGAAGAGCTTTGAAAAGGAACAAAGGGCTTCCTCCAACGAATTCTTCAAGAACAATATGTCAGACAAAGTAAACAGTGTACATATTGTTGCATGTGGTGTCCAATGAGAAATATTAACACTCAATGAACATTATAATGCTGTAGTCATTTTAAACACAGATGATGTTGAGGCCTTACAGACCTAGTTTGACTGAAGCCACTAAGCACACTAAAGTACATCACAATGATTTGTTTCAATTACAATAGCTCCATGCTGATACACGTGTGAGAATTTAAATGCAGAGTAACTATTCATAATGCACATTTATAGTCAAGTGTAGAAAAAAACTTCTTCACACGTGATGATTGGCAGAAGCACATCTTGTTATATAAGGTGAGCAAAGAAGACACTGTAAACAGGAAAACACAAGACATGGTTTAAGAATTCCTCACCAGGAACAAAGAATGGCTCAATAAATTTGTAAGACTAGTTGGATAGGTATCTACCGTATGACTTTTCCTTCAGATGGAAGATGAAAAAGGCTTGAGCATCAGACTCAATGAACAAGTCATTATCGCATTTTGATACTGAGAGTCTAGATAAGCAACAGCTAATTACGTCTGTATGAATAGTGAGATTTGTCACTCACACAGGATTGCCCTCAGTTACGCCAAATATTAGATGCTGTTTGGGTCTACTAAACAATGAAGTGGCTTCTCAGGTTTGGGAAAGATGTTTTGTACAAGCTTGCAGATTTGTTGCATGGTCTTGGTCGCCACAGCTTAGCAACTAGGTATTGGCTATCTTTGTAGCATTTACCAACTTTTACATATGGTCATCATTAATAATGAAAGAGTTTATGACAAAATGCTGGAAGTTAGTAAACAAGTTATCATTTTTGTTGCATTGCTGTGGAGTCTTCAAGAGCACCCAGTCTTTTCTTCAATGTTAGAAGGGATGCTTCTACTTCCCTCGACTACAAGGACTTCAGCCTGCCAGCCTGCCAGCCTGCCAGCCTGCCAGCCTTTCGTTAACTTCAGTGCCACACTTCTCTCTCTACCTTATTGATATGTGTATTAAGTATTGCCTCAATACTGAATGACCAGCAACACTGGCACAGGTCCTAGGTTGCTTGTGTTTTGATTTGTTGAGGATCTGGGCTAGTAGTATGGCGGGACTGTTTGCATGAAGAGCAGGGCCAAGGCTGATTTGCATATGACTGGGTTTAACCTGAGGTGGCATGGTGAGCAAAAGTATGATGGGTTGGGATGCTATCCTGAGTGATTGCCAGTGGTTAGACAAATTGCAAGTATTCCTCCCTTCATCTTTAGTGTGTTTCATATAATGCCATAACTGGCAAGGCTATGCCCAGATGTGGATCCCATGCTCACTGTGCTCCTGGAAGAAAGCAATACCTGGGTAATGAGCCCTTATCAGGGAGAAGCAGGTCCTAGGTTGCTTGTGTTACCGTTTGGTGAGGACATGGCCTGGTAGTTCAGGCTGGACTGTTCCCATTAGGAGCTTGGTCATGGCTGATTTGCAGAAGACGCAGTCCAAACTGAGGTGGCATGGGAAGCAAAAGAATGATAGGTTGAGATGCTACCTCAAGTGATAACCACTGGCTCTATGAATTACAAGCATTCCTCTCTCATCACCTTTGGTGTGTTTCATGTACCTTCCTAAGTGGTAAGGGTATGCCCAGACATGGTTTCCTTGCTCACTGTGCCACAGAACCAGGCTATACCTGGCTGATAAGCCGTTATCAGGGAAAAGCCGGTCCTAGGTTGCTTTTGATCCAGTTCAGTGAGGACCTGCCTGGCAGTTCCGGATGAACTGTTCCCATGAGGAGCTGTGTCAAGGCTGATTTGCATATGGATGGGTCCAAACTGAGGTGGCATGTTGAGCAAAATGATGATGGGATTGGATGCTATCCAATCGATTGCCAGTGGCGAGACACATTGCAAGCATTTCTCCCATCACCTTTTGTGTATTTGATGCAATGACCTAAGTGGCAAGAGTGTGCCCGGGCTTGGGTCCCTTGCACAAGGTGCCCCTGGAACCAAGCTAGACTTGGCTGATGAGCCCTTATCAGGGCAAATCAGGTTGCTTGTGTTCTGGTTTGGTGAGGACCTGGCCGGCAGTTCATGCTGGACTGCTCCCCTAAGGAGCAGGCACAAGGCAGATTTGAATTTGGCAGGGTTCTAACTGAAGTAGCATGGTGAGCAAAAGAAGGATGGATTGGGATGCTACACCGAGCAATAGCCAGTGGCTAGACAAATTGCAAGCATTCCTCCCATCACCTTTTGTCTGTTTCACAGTCCTGTCACAATACTATTCACACAACTTCAGCAAAGTTTGTATCACCATTCAATGCCTTCATCATCTCCAGTCAAGTCAAGTCACTTGATAGTGACTTTTGTAACAAAACAATCTATGGAAATGCCAAACCCTATCTGAAAAGCAGGACTTTAATATATAATGCAGATAGGTCACTCAGATCAAGTGGTAAAAATCTATAAGGATCTCAAAAAATAAAAGAAATTCGACGAAGAGGCTGATTCTTTTCAGTTAAGGCCTGTTCCACATGGAAAATCTGTTAAAAAATCTTTGGTTAAATGATCAACTTGTACCATTTAGGAAAAAAAAAAATTTTTTAGCTCTTTTGAGAGATTGTAAAATACTAAGGCCCATATTTAGGCCCATATTTATACTTTTTGACGCTAAACTGCGCTAACGCAGTTTAGCGTCAAAAAGTTTTGCGCCGTCTAACGCCATTCTGAAGCGCCATGCGGGCGCCGTATTTATGGAATGGCGTTAGACGGCGCAATCAGACCGGCGCTGCCTGGTTTGCGTGGGAAAAAACCACGTAGACCAGACAGCGCCGGCGTAGGGGGAAAATGGCGCATGGGCGTCTTAAAATGGGGCAAGTCAGGTTACGTCGAAAAAATCGTCTTAACCCGACTTGCGCCATTTTTTAACGACGCCCATCCCCCATCAACATGACTCCTATCATTGTAAAGATAGGAGTCATGCCCCCTTGCCCAATGGCCATGCCCAGGGGACTTCTGTCCCCTGGGCATGGTCATTGGGCATAGTGGCATGTAGGGGGGCACAAATCAGGCCCCCCTATGCCACAAAATATTATTAAAAAAAAAAAAAAAATACTTACCTGAACTTACCTGAATGTCCCTGGGGTGGGTCCCTCCAGCCTTGGGTGTCCTCCTGGGGTGGGCAAGGGTGGCAGGGCGGGTCCCTGGGGGCAGGGGAGGGCACTCTGGGCTCATTTTGAGCCCACTTGTCCCTTAACGCCATGCCTGACCCAGGCGTTAAAAAGCGGCGCAAATGCGCCGTTTTTAGCCACGCCAACTCCCGGGCGTCTCTTTTGCCCGGGAGTATAAATACCACGTAAAGGCCTGGGAGTCATTTTTTAGACGGGAACGCCTCCCTTGCATATCATTAACGCAAGGAAGGGGTTCACGCTAAAAAATGACGCACATTCCGGGAACTTTGGCGCTATTCGCCTCTAACGCCATAGTATAAATATGGCGTTAGTTGGCGTTAGTTTTGCGTCGAAATTGCGTCAAAAAAAACGACGCAATTTCGGCGCAAACGGAGTATAAATATGGCCCTTATACTTTTTGACGCTAAACTGCGCTAACGCAGTTTAGCGTCAAAAAGTTTTGCGCCGTCTAACGCCATTCTGAAGCGCCATGCGGGCGCCGTATTTATGGAATGGCGTTAGACGGCGCAATCAGACCGGCGCTGCCTGGTTTGCGTGGGAAAAAACCACGTAGACCAGACAGCGCCGGCGTAGGGGGAAAATGGCGCATGGGCGTCTTAAAATGGGGCAAGTCAGGTTACGTCGAAAAAATCGTCTTAACCCGACTTGCGCCATTTTTTAACGACGCCCATCCCCCATCAACATGACTCCTATCATTGTAAAGATAGGAGTCATGCCCCCTTGCCCAATGGCCATGCCCAGGGGACTTCTGTCCCCTGGGCATGGTCATTGGGCATAGTGGCATGTAGGGGGGCACAAATCAGGCCCCCCTATGCCACAAAATATTATTAAAAAAAAAAAAAAAATACTTACCTGAACTTACCTGAATGTCCCTGGGGTGGGTCCCTCCAGCCTTGGGTGTCCTCCTGGGGTGGGCAAGGGTGGCAGGGCGGGTCCCTGGGGGCAGGGGAGGGCACTCTGGGCTCATTTTGAGCCCACTTGTCCCTTAACGCCATGCCTGACCCAGGCGTTAAAAAGCGGCGCAAATGCGCCGTTTTTAGCCACGCCAACTCCCGGGCGTCTCTTTTGCCCGGGAGTATAAATACCACGTAAAGGCCTGGGAGTCATTTTTTAGACGGGAACGCCTCCCTTGCATATCATTAACGCAAGGAAGGGGTTCACGCTAAAAAATGACGCACATTCCGGGAACTTTGGCGCTATTCGCCTCTAACGCCATAGTATAAATATGGCGTTAGTTGGCGTTAGTTTTGCGTCGAAATTGCGTCAAAAAAAACGACGCAATTTCGGCGCAAACGGAGTATAAATATGGCCCTTATACTTTTTGACGCTAAACTGCGCTAACGCAGTTTAGCGTCAAAAAGTTTTGCGCCGTCTAACGCCATTCTGAAGCGCCATGCGGGCGCCGTATTTATGGAATGGCGTTAGACGGCGCAATCAGACCGGCGCTGCCTGGTTTGCGTGGGAAAAAAACACGTAGACCAGACAGCGCCGGCGTAGGGGGAAAATGGCGCATGGGCGTCTTAAAATGGGGCAAGTCAGGTTACGTCGAAAAAATCGTCTTAACCCGACTTGCGCCATTTTTTAACGACGCCCATCCCCCATCAACATGACTCCTATCATTGTAAAGATAGGAGTCATGCCCCCTTGCCCAATGGCCATGCCCAGGGGACTTCTGTCCCCTGGGCATGGTCATTGGGCATAGTGGCATGTAGGGGGGCACAAATCAGGCCCCCCTATGCCACAAAATATTATTAAAAAAAAAAAAAAAAATACTTACCTGAACTTACCTGAATGTCCCTGGGGTGGGTCCCTCCAGCCTTGGGTGTCCTCCTGGGGTGGGCAAGGGTGGCAGGGGGGGTCCCTGGGGGCAGGGGAGGGCACTCTGGGCTCATTTTGAGCCCACTTGTCCCTTAACGCCATGCCTGACCCAGGCGTTAAAAAGCGGCGCAAATGCGCCGTTTTTAGCCACGCCAACTCCCGGGCGTCTCTTTTGCCCGGGAGTATAAATACCACGTAAAGGCCTGGGAGTCATTTTTTAGACGGGAACGCCTCCCTTGCATATCATTAACGCAAGGAAGGGGTTCACGCTAAAAAATGACGCACATTCCGGGAACTTTGGCGCTATTCGCCTCTAACGCCATAGTATAAATATGGCGTTAGTTGGCGTTAGTTTTGCGTCGAAATTGCGTCAAAAAAAACGACGCAATTTCGGCGCAAACGGAGTATAAATATGGCCCTAAGTCACAGATTTACCAAGCTTGGCACAATGAAGCACAAAAATGAAGATGAATTTCACTGGAGAGTGGTAGCACATCAAGGGAAAGACCATGGGCCCCCTAACTTACACAATCAGAGAACCAGGACATGCAGATGAATGCAGGGATTCAGGAAGCTTACACATGAGGTGGCAGGGACAGGAAAATGACATTTGTAGGTTTGGAGTTGGAAATCCTCATTGGTGAGTTCAACAGACACCATGAAAACTCGTTTGGGTCATGAACTGTCTTCCAAAAGATCCAAAAGGCCAAAAAAACATTCAGGGGAAATTAAATGCAGTGGCACCTACAAAACGAACTGTGGAATAGATAAAGAAAAGCTGGCATGACATGAAGTTCTGCACCAAAGAAAAGCTGATCCAAAACAGGAAGGGCCCTACCCCATTCTATTCATATATTAAAGCAAGGTTGTTTCTTGCAAGGGTTTGTCACAAGGCATAACGAATTTCCAGCCTCAACTATGATCCCCCAGATCAGTAATAGGTCCTGTGTAGCCAGTGCTTTAAACAGGCCGGTACTCACCTGAATCGAGTACTGACACTTCCCAGTTCTCTCCCCTAGAGTAACAGAACTTCTCCTTGTTTTAAGAGAGTACCGATACTCCTAGAGGCAAGCTGGAGCCATGCTCTGTGTTATGGGTACCTGCAGCCTAAGTGCTGCTGAGTCCAAGGCTTTCATAGGGAGCGTGTCTGTGGGGCGCTGTGATATTCAACAGTGAGTGTTTTTCAGCGCTAGGGTGCTGCTGCAGCCTTACACTCTAACTGACAGAACGACAGAAATAGGGAGATGTGGCTTGTCAGCTAGAGCTCCTCACATTGGAACAGTTGCACTGTCAGAGTGGAAGCCTGCAGCGCTGGAGTACACTCACAGTTGTCTTTCAGAGCGCCTAACACCCTTCGGACAAGTTCACTTCATGTGTACACTCCGCAATGACGGCAATCGGTACATTTTTGCAGTTAGATATTGTGCACACTTGGCAAGAGGGCGTAAAAGAACTTTAAATGGTAAGTTCTAGCTCTTCTTGAAAGCATAGTTTATTTTGTTGGTACAGCGAATTGAAATCCCTGCGTCCGCTCGACATCCTGTTAATTGGGGCAAGTCACTTAATCTCCCCGTCTTGCAATAAAAACAAACAAGCATTTACAATGCAACGGGTCTCGCGTTTGCTCATGTTAGAGCTGATACCGTTGTAAACTCCTAACCCGACTTTTCACCTATCGGCAAAAGTGCAGTTATGTACGTAACCCGAAAAAGTGTAATTAACTATGTAAAGTGCTCGACTTCTGCCAAGCGAAATCGCGCTAATAAATTGGAGAAAAAGTAGTCCACGAGCCGGACAGAAAACAGCGAGCCTCGCATGTTTTCTGTACTTGGTCGATGCGCTCAAGGAGGGCTAGCCTCCGGAAAAGGCATGACGTTTGCATGCCTTCGACTAATGAAAGCAAGCAGATTTTATTAGGCAAGCCCACGAACCAATGAAAAACACTGATGTGACGTCAACAGGGCTCCGAGCCCTTTTCTAAACCCTAAAGCGTCTCGCTGCGATACGCATGCGCAAGCGCATGCAACACAGGCTCGACCCTAAAAAGTATGTTTTCATGTAAAACTTCAGCTTCCCAAGTAAAACGCTTTAATGCCCTTTGGCCAAGTTCACACTATCTAAAACTGCAGAAAAATACCAATTGCGCCTGCACATATGAACAAACTTGGCCAAAGGACACTAGGATGATTTGCATTGAAAGAGAAAATGCCGCTATTTTTAAATGCCTGCCTCGAAGCCACGCCCCCAGACATGCCCCTACCAGAGCCCAAAGACCCATCCCAATCAATTTAGTGAGTACTGGCACTTCTCTTTTCCCATTCAAAGCACTGTGCATGGCAGACCTTTAGTAAAAAGCACTTTTGTATTGTTTATCTTAATATGTCAGAGAAAAATACCCTCTCTCTTATAGTAAGGACCAAATTGAAACACTTCTATCTTGTCACTCCCTGTTTCCCACTACCAAACGATCCACTACTTCCAAAAAACAGAATGAGGCAGATAAATTAGTAAGCCTAAAGAAGAAACGCATACAGAAGGAACTACATGGCCACGTACTACTGGAATAAGTGAAAGCTAGCTCAAACCTGTTTGGCCTTCAAGTCAAAAACATAACAGTGATTTAAATTGAAGACCTCATTTATGAAAAAGATATGAGTCCTCTTGATAGAAACAGCACAACGTATCAGCCAACAAGAATTGGCAGAAATTTCGAAACTAGGAAACAAAATCACAAATAGTGCGATTCTGCCAGAAAACAAAGAAACCCTACTTCACATTGAGAAACAGATTGAAGAGTTTAAGGGGTTTTACTCTTTACCAAAAACTCACTAAGTAAGAAAAAGATAAAAAGATCTTCAAGGTGGAGTTCAGCTATCCATACCTGAGAGAATACTTTTACTCATGACAAGACGCCACAAGATCATTATCTGCTAACCAGGGTCGATCCCACAAAACTTCACCACTTCTTCAGACACCTCATCATAAGAATTCTCTGTGGAATAGGATGCAGGTGATGGAACATCTGGCAAAAAATATACAAGATACATTTCTCAGCACTATTTTAGGACGAGGCCAAGGAAGAAAGAGAGAAGACCAGCCCAGGGAAACTCTCAAACATTGCAAAGAGGTAACAAGCCATGTTCACAATTTATCAGACATTAATCTGTCCCAGCATCAGCTCTATTATCAAAAGGACTCACCTTCGTACTACCAGGTCCCACTTAAAAAAGACGCAGGGTAAATTAGTTTGTAAAAAAGAGTTCACCAGAAAAAGAAGTAACGGTATTGCAGAAAAAGTCTCATACTCTCAAATTCCATCAGAAATCTTGACTTTCAAAGCCACAGTACTCTCAGTTATGAGCCAGTTAGAGAGAATAAATCTCAGTACTTTAAAACTAATATGTCACACCCTTTGGTCCAAGCTCTGAACTTAAGGAAAAGGGCAGAATAGTTTTCAAAGCAGCAGACAAATATGGGGCAATAGTTGTAATAAATAAAGATGAATACATTGTGGAAGGCATTAGACAAATTCAGGAAGGAAAACGTTACTGTAAATTAAAAAAGGATGCCAAAAGAGAAGTACTGGAAGAGATTATTCCCTTATTATAACAACACATTGAAGGATGAATCGGGCCTAAGAAATTAGAATTTCTCACTAAGAAAATAGCAAGAACAACAGTATTGTACCTTCTGCCAAAGATTAATTAAGTTCCCAGAAATCCATCAGGCAGACCAATTGTTTTGGGTTGCAAATCCACCCTTAAGCTTCTTTTGAAATACATGGATTTTCCCTAAAACTTTTCCCTCAAAAAAGCAGATAATTCCTAAAAAATACAATTGATGTCATCAACCTCATAGAAGGCAAACCATTTCACATAAATACCCAACTCCTGGTGTCTTTTGATGGCATTACATTATATACAAATATCTCACAGGATGAGGTCCTTAAAGTTATACAATTCTATCAAGACAAGAGAGAGAAAGAGAGACCCTACCAGATCCAGACTGAATGTATCCTCATACTAGCAAGGTTAGCATTATCCACAAACTATTTCTCATTCAATAGAGAGTATTTATTACAAACTAAGGATACACCAATAGGATGTTCCTTTTCCTCAGAAATCACTGTCCTGTGTATGGCAAGAGAAGTTTGTATACAGCAACAACAACCTTTTAAAGGGAAAGTATCATCATGATACAGGTGCATTGATGATATATTCTGCATTTGAACGGGCAAACTAGAGAACCTGCACTCTTAGAACACAATGAAAAGAAGCACCCAGGTGCAATGATTCGGTCAAGACCTTCTGTCTGGCAACCCACCAGTGTCAGAAGACTATGCATCCAAATACGCACATCCACTCCAAACTGAATATCCCACAACCAATATTCACAATGTAAAAAAAAAGCAACATCAAAGACTGTATTTTCCGGGGGTATACTTCACCAAGGAACCAAAACAAGAATAAGATGTGGAGAGTGCTCTTGCTGCGATCAAACGATAGAAGGACCTATATTTGAGCGTAAAGGGATCAAAATAACTCATAAGCTATTTTCAAATTGCAAATCCAAAAAGGTCATAATCGGAATTATATGCCTCTGCTGCAAGCTGTACATTGGCCAAATGTCTCAAGAAATCAGCAAGAGAATTGTCCAACATAAGTCACTAATGAGATCTAAAGTAACAGCAGCCCCACTTGCCAAACATTTCAAAGAGCATTATCACAGAAAGAAAGATCGCAAATGATTCATTATCTGCTAAGAACAGAAAGACTACTGTTGGAGTCTGGCCTTTAAAATTAATATTAACATGAAAAGCTTGCAATATAATGTGTAGTGAAACTGCATAGAAATATGTTAACATAGAAAATAATGTACGCGTTTGAAATGTGTCCACGGGGAGTGGCCACGAATGTATACGATGATTAATGAAACTGATTAATGATGAATTAACAATGTACTAATGTATGACTTTGTATTAGCATTAAGGGTTATGTATTAGGGGTTTTGCTAAATTAAACACTAGACCTTAGTTAGCGAGGGTCTGGGCCTAGCTGCCTGGTCTCATATTAATTGTGTTTTTCTAACGTGCAATGTGCTGCTTTCCTGAAGGACACAAAGCTGTACTTTTCCAGAAGCTAGAAATATGTGTGTGTAGCCGTAGTAAATTCTTTCTCATGGGACCCGACTTGCTCAAGGAGAAATTCTTGCCGAATGCAACAGTGTAATTCACAACAGGTGCAAGGCCGCCTGGACTAGGAGAAGACAATGGAACTACTGACTGGAGCGTAAAGTGTAACTTTTCTTACCTGACATTCCACCCGTTGAAGACGTCAATCACAGGAGCCAATCGATTGCATGAGAACTGTGTTTTGTGGAAAATTCTAGTAAGGTGCGTGGAGAATTATTGGACAGAGATAATGATGCACCAAAATTGATCCAATGAGAAATGAAGGGCTAGTTTGACAGTTTTGATATAACAGCATGACCCAAGTAGAAATCAGCTATTATTGGGACACTTTTGCCGTTATTCTGACATTCTGCCTTAAGCTATACTTTGCCATTATTCTTTGAGACTGTTGTTCTGATATCTTAACCATCCTCTATTGAATCCTTACCTGATACTGACTTCTACTCCTTATGAGGGAAGAGCCTATTCTTAACTATACCATACTGAGACTTGTCCCATCCTATCTTTGCTGATGGCGAATTGACTGATGTCCTGAGGATGAAGGCTGATGCTGATTGCTGATACTTTGGAGGGGTAACTATCTGATGGAAAATTGTAATTGTCCGTTTGCCTTTTCTCTCTAGGTACCAACTGCTCTTTTGATAGAGGCCATAGTTAGATGTTTTTCTAAATTTGTGTCTGGCAAATTGTTTTGCATGAAGCCCAACGTGCTGATGCTAATTCGAAGTTAGTTAAGGAATTCACTAATATCGGATGCAAATAGACAAATGACTAAGATCTTGCTTTGTTGAATAATGCACTAATGTTACTCTGCTAAAGTTGATTCATATTAACGTTGTTCTTTATTCTAAATGTTCATGATCTATGCTTTGATAATGTTTTGCTCTGATTGCCAAGTTATAGTGGTTTTGACGTGCTTGTTGATGTTAAAACTAATAAATATGATATTAGATTGTAACTAATAGGGAATAAATTGCCTAACACATAACTAGGTTTGTGTGGTTATTCATGGCTGAAAGGTCATGGTGTGTTCGCTGTATTGAGCTATATTGAATGTTATTGATTAGCTTAATGATTAGTTATTGTGAATATTGAAAGAGTTATTGACATATTGATTGCGATGTCAAACAGATATCTCGTTCTGGGAAGTATTCAAACATGGTCAAAAGGTTCATTGGCCTAGACGTGTCTCCTTGTAAGTTTACTTATCAAGGTTCTGACGCGTTACCACTACAGGGGTGGCAACCTTGAAAGACTTTTATTAAAGAAAGAAGCAAACTTTTTTTAAAACTTTGATTGCATCCATTCTGGTCTAAATGAAGCAGAGAGTATGACATAATTAACCACAGTGGGTAGCATTGAGGTTACCAGAATAGCTCCTCGTTCAAATATTCCGGGTTGTTTTTACTACACAGGCTTGTGGAAGTCATCCCTGTTTGTCTCCTCCTGCACCCCTGCCCCCCCCCCCCCCCCCCAAACACACACAGCCGCCAAGGATAAGCCCAGATATTCACATTGGTTCCCCTGGAAACCCCAACCCCCTTTTAAACGTGGAGGTTTCTTTTCACGCACAAAACATTTTGACTTGTAATCACATTTTGTTTGAACACTGACCACTTTCACCTATACCGATATGGACGGGTGGTCATCACTACAGAACTCAAGAGCTCTTGCAAAAGACGAGTGTGATATGTCTCACATATTTTCTAAATGCTGGATAGTTTTGGTTACTCAACATTAGTAGAGCAATACACGCAGATTCCTACTTCGAACCTACAGTCCTGTAAATGTTCAGAGGAGCCTTCCATGAATTAAGCAGTTATGATACCATCCTAAAAATTGCATTACTTTTTTGTCCTAAGTTAATAGGAACTCAGACACCTATAAACCACCTACAAAGGTGAGCCTGGCGTGCTGTTAATTTGTTTTGGACAATCGTCCCTACTTTGGTACTTCTGCTCTGAACAAAAACCTTTTTATGAAATAAACGGAGCCATTTTGGAGCCATTTATTTTACCTAAAAGCCTCAGCAAACATTCGCTGCCAGGTATGATGATGAATGAAATGTTCAGTATGTCTCTACCATTCCTTGCAAACGCCCTCCCCACCCCTGCTCTGCCCCCTCCAGAACCCTTCCTTGACTATAATTTTTCAATTACAAAACCTTCTTCATTTAAGAAAGGTCCTCATACCAGAAGCAGGAAGTGCGTTTTTCTTGATAAGTTCCTCTTTCCTGCAAGTCTAAATAATTTTTCCAGCACAGTTTCAAAGCACCTTTCTAAATGTGATTCCTTAACCCCAATAGAGAACCACCACGTTCTGCTGTCCCAAGAAAAACCCCACGGGGAATGAGAGTTAAATACGTGGACACCTAGACGATCAAGGGAACCAGACCAAAAAGAGACTTTTGAGGAAGCTTCCTGAGGATTTCATCATTTTTAAGAGAGGACATCCCAGACCATATTTGGTCCATACCTTTACTAAAGAACACTCACAGTGCAATGCTAAAAAACAGAGAACCCATCCCACATTCAGTCTTTGTGAATAATATGACTAGGGTTCATAAAACAAAGACTTTTGATCCAAAATGTCCAACGTTTGCATACCACTTATGCATGATGACACACCTTGGGGTTTATGAACATTTTTGAGTGACCAATATTGCATTATCAAGGCAAGAACACAGCTGACATGAGGAAAATCCGACTAAGCAAACCAACAAACCAGTTTAAGAAAATTATCCATCAAAATCGACACATCCTCTCCAAACTGAATATCACATGACCCAGTTTCCGCAATGAAAAGAGAAGCAATATGAAATGCCACATTGGCCGAGCATGGCCGCCGACGAACCAAACAAGAATAATGTTCAAGGACTTCTGGAATCTGCATCGAATTGCAAGATGCCATAGATGTGGACAGTGTTCTTGTATGTGGTTTTTATTGATGTTTTTTGTTTTGTGATTATAGTGATATTGGGATGTAACTATTCAGGTTTGTAATATTAAATTAATATTCTTAGATTCCTTTGTTTTTAGCTTGGTCATTTGAGAGATTGTTCAGTGTGTGGTGTGACTGGATTGCTTTTCCCTTGAGGGAATTTGATTGTTTCACTGTCTCTGCACTACACCAATCCACTCTACCCAGCACCACTCCACTCTGAACCTCTCCAATCTATGTCACACCACTCTACTCTGCAACACTGCACTCTCTGCCACTGAAATTTACACCTGTCTACTCTGCACCACTGCATTCTATGCCACTGCACTCTACACCAATCTACTGCACTCTAAGCCAATCCATTGTATGAAACTATACTCTACACCACTCTACTCTCCATTGCTCACTCCATGCCACTGCACTCAATGCCAATCCACTCTAAACTACTCTAATCTACTCTGCATCACTGCATTCTATGGCACTCTACTCCATGCCACTGCAATCTATTCCTCTTTGCTCTAATCTGAAAGAATCTACTCTGTGCCACTGCACTCTATGCCACTCTGTTCCATTCTGCACTACTCCACTCTATACCACTGCACTCTGCACCACTGCACTGTAACCACTGTATTCTAAGCCAATGCCCTCTACACCACTTTACTCAACACCAATACACTCTATGCCATTGCACTTAATGCCACTATACTCTACTCTTCACCACTGCACTCTACTCCAATTCACTGTACACCACTGCATTCTCTGCCATTGTACTCTTTGCCACTCTCCTCTACGCCACTGTACTCTATACCACTGCGCCCGACTCCACTCTAATCTACTGTTCACCATTGCACTCTACACCACGTCACTCAACACCTCTCTACTCTGCACCACTTTAATCTGTGCTAATGCACTGTACTTTATTATGCACCACTGCACTCTATACCACTCCAGTCTAGGCCACTCCACTCTACTCTGCATCAGTACACTCTGCGCCACTCCTCTATGCCACTCCACTCTACCCTGCACCACTCCACTCTACCCTCCCTTCACTCTACTCTGAAACAATTTATTCTATGCCACTGCACTTTCTGCCATTTCATTGTACTCTATGCTGCATAACTTTACACTATTTTACTCTGCACCACTCTGCTCAATGCAACTGCATTGTACGTCTTTCTACTCTAAACCACTGCACTCTACCCAATGTACTCTACACCACTTTACTCAAAACCAATGCACTCTAAACCAACTACTCTGCACCACTGCACTCTACACCACTGTATCTACTCTGCAAAACTCTACTCTACATCACTGTGCTCTATGTCACTGCACGCCATGCCACTCTACATCGTTGCCCTCTATGTCACTGCACTCTACACCACTATATTCTACTCTGCATCACTGTACACCACTACTCTCTATAGCACTCTGCTTTGCAACACTCTATTCTATGCCACTGCACTATATAACACTGCACTCTAAGATATTCTACTCTGCAAGACTGCCACTGAACTCTCTGCTACTCTGCATCATGGCACTCTATACCACTGCACGCTATACCACAGCACCACTCACCTCTGGTACACTCTATGCCACTATACTCAGCATCACTCCTCTCCATGCCACTGCCCTCTGTGCCACTCCACTCTATCCCACTCCACACTACACCTCTATACATCTGCACCTCTTCACTTTACCCTACACCAGTGCCTTGAGATCCTCACAGGTGATTTGCTGCGCTTTATCAATTCTGACTGACCATTTCTCTCTAGTCTGAAACAATCTGCTCTCCATCACTGAACTCTACACCACTTTACTCCACCCTGTGCCACTCAACTCTGTTCCACTCCACTCTATGCATTGCACTCTACACCACTGCAATCTATGCTGTGCAACTCGACTCAATCTGCACCACTCTACTCTACACCAAAGCATTCTACATCACTTCACTCAAAACCAATGCACTCTACCCCGCAGCACTCTACGTCAATCTACATTGCACCACTGTACTTTACGCCACTTAAATATAGGCCACTCTATTCCACTCTACAACACTCCACTCCAACGTTTTACTTCATTAAACTCTACTCCATTCTATGATACGCAACTTCCTCTACACCACTCCACTCCACTCCATTCCACTTTACTCTACTCTATTCTACAACGCATCACTCCACTCTGTTCCTCTACTCCACTATGCGCCACTCCACTACATGCCACTATATGAAACTCCATGCCACTGCACTCTACAACACTCTACTCTACTCCACTCTATGCCATTCCACTATATTACACTACTCCACTCCATGCCACTCCACTCTACAACAAACTATTCTGCTCTATGCCACTCTACTTTATAACACTCTACCCCACTATATACAACATGCCACTCCACTCTGCTCTACATCACTAAACTACACTCTATACCACTCCATTTTATGACACTCTACGACACTCTATGCCCTTCCACTCCAAGACACACTATTCCCTCCACAACCTTCTATAACACTGTATACCACTCCCCTCTATTCATCTATGACACTTCACTCCATGGTAGTCAACTCAACTCTACTCTACACCACTCCAAAACTCTCTACGCCACTCCATAACACTCCACTCTCCTCCATGACACTCTACTTTACGCCACTCCAAGCCACTGTCTGATACGCTACTAACTTTTAACAATGTTGAACAGCAGCCAAGCTGGTTTACAACATAGCTAAAACATATTGGCAAAGCCAATAGCTTTTGCATAGGCGAGACCTATTGACTTTGCCAACACTTGTTCATAATTGAAACAAGCCATTTGATTTATTGAACTGCCTTTTGGTAACTTAGAAAAACATAAACTTCCCCACAGTGTGTAACTTCCAATATAATTATATTTCTCTTTTTAGATAGAGTCTACTAGACAGTGCATGAGCTGTCGGTTTCAAAGCATGCTGTGGTCTTCAAGAATATAGACATGCTTGGAGTCTGCTCAGTGCTCACCATTGGTTGCCTTTCCTTGTCGCTTTCATTTGTCTGCTTCTTATTCGTGTCACAGCTTGTCAATCCTTTGTTTGCCCTCAATGGAACATTGCCTCTTTGCAATCTCTTTGATTGGCTGGGATCGCTGCTTCCACCGCTTGCTTTTGAAGTACTACTTTTTTCTTTTGTGTGAAGCACTCCATTAAAGATGTTTGTATTTTCAAGCTGTCTCCCTTGTGTTCATCTCTCCCCCTGCACTTTTTGTTCCTCTCTGTTGCAAACTGCTGTTTGCCTCCCTCCTGCCTCCTGCACTCCCTCTTAAGATTCCCACCACTGTTTTCTCCCACTCTGTACCCACCTTGTGACTTTCCCATAATTCTGTGTTAGCAGTGGCAGCCACCACAAATCTCAAAGGGGTGGCAGGGGCAGCGGGTTCACGGGGACGAAGAAGGGAAAACAACAAAATGAAAAATTATACTAATAAAAATACTTACCTGTCTCCCGCTGCCTGCTTCGCTCCTCTTCTTCCCTCCAGATGGTATTGGTATCCCAGCACTCCCTGGGACACCAGCAAAGGCTTTCCAGACAATCCTGGTGCTGCTCTCATGCTAAACATAGCATGGGAGCAGCTCCAGGATTGGTCTTAGCAACTAACTGGTTCTGACGCTCAGACACTGCACTGGAGTCTGCGCAGTTTCTCCAACCTGGCTGTACAACACAGACGGGTTAGAGAAACCTAACTTTGCATGTCTGTTTGGCCGGCCGAAGACGGCAGGCCAAATAGACATGCACACTTAGTGCACTCCACTCCTCCTCCCCTCTACCTCCTCCCCTGGCCCAGCCCTACCCCTCCCTTCAGACGCTGGCTGAGCCAGCAGATGAAAAATAAACAATAGTAAGCTATTGTTTTATTTTCCATCTGCTGGCTCATAGCCAGGGGGGCGACGCTCCATCGCCATTGCGAAGGAGCTGCCCCTGTGTGTTACTTTAACTCCAGCCATTCCTCTGTTGCTGTCGTGTCCCCTCTAGGCCTCCTCCCTGTTGCCTTGAAGTCTCCTTCTATATTACTTTGCGTCCCCCCACCCTTTGCCATTTGCCATCGCCCTCCCTCGTGTTCCTTTGCTGTCCTCCCAACTCGTACTGTGTTGCTTAAACTCCCCCGCCTCATTGCTTTCAAGAAAAAAAACACTGTTGAGCCTATTATTTTATTTTTAGCTACTGATCAAGTTTGGATTGGTAACAAAAAAAGAGAAAAGAAGGTCCCACATCAGTTCGTAGGCATGCACATGTGTAGTGTGCACACCTAATGATGCTGGTGGCTGCTTCATAGGTTTTCTTAAGTTTCACCACAGTGCACAGCATCACGGGTGAAAAAGCATTGCCAAAGCCAACAGGTCACAAAGGTTAGACCTATTGGCTTTTCCAAAACTTGTTCTCTTTTCCCAACGTGCAGTGCTTGTGGAGACAATTTTCAGGTTTTCACCTTTTGCCTTAATAGACATTTAATGCAGGAATTTCTAAGAAAACCGATATGAAACATTAGTGTGTTTTTGTTATCTCTGCATCCACCCGTGCAAGACATTTCAGCACGTAGAAACAAAGGCCCTATCTACTGACATTAAACTAACAGCAAAATTGCACAGCGTTCACGTGTAGACTTCTGGATTCACAGGTTTCCTAATAGTGGAAGAAATAATTTTGCTACCCTCAGGCCCATAAAATCGGCATTAGATCTTTATTTACAGTTTTCACAGTACTATGCATCCAAATCTTGATCACCAAGAATAGGCCAAGGGGCAAATCAATATGCCTAGGAATCATGATAATTGTGAGTTGAAAAATGAAAAGTGTTCCTTGGGATTATTTTGGATACTTTGCGGCTGATAGAGTTAGGGGGAATGACACTAAAAACAATCTAGTGTTGCAACTCAATCCAAAGGCTGCCAAGTGGTATCCTGTATGAAATGTGTACTCTAAGCATAACCTCGAGTTATGCTCGGAGAATAAACTAGAGTAAAATTATCCTCATGATCAAGTGATATCACCCACCCCAGTTTATGTGCTACATGTATTTATGCACATCATCACCTACCTGCATATGAGTCAGGCAGACACTAGCTTCTTTCTGGTTGTTGAAGTAGAGTGTGAAGGCATGACAAGTCCATAATAATTCCATGACAATGTTGCACTACACAATATGGCATTAGTAGGGTGAGCTGCCCCATGCCACAGTGGGATCACACACATTATGACACTGCAAAATATGCAGCGCTCATAACCTTTGCAGGATGGCAGTACTGTGCTGAATCTGTGCTACTGTTTGAACAATAATAGCAAAGCGCTAGACTGAGTGGCCACAATGACACGGAGATAGTTTGTGTAAAAATACACACTGAGAGTGAGTGAGACTTGTGAAATGATATTGAAAATGTTGCCACACTTACACACCAAATTGTGTCACACAGCGACACAGTGAACTTAACATATCATTTCGGAACTTTTGACACTGTAAAATAATCAATTCCTAAGGATTGTAATAGTGCATTTTCTCGGAGGATTATTTGCATGCTAAGGCCATGTTATCGAAATTCATCTACGGGTGGATCAATGTTTTCTTCTGGGCACATGAAAGTTGGGTAAACCAAGATACACTATCTTCTCACACTGACTCATTTAATTTTACACCGAGCAATATTACAAAGTTGCATTCTAATTCATTCCTTTTAAATCGAACATTGATAATCTATGAGATTTAAATGTAGAATGTCCGCATTTATTGCATTTGGAATGCGAAACTCCCACTCATCAAGCTTGTCTCTTATTGGACCCCATCTCCCTTGGACAGGTCATCTAAGGTTTTTCTTAGGTATTAGGAAAAAAAGCTGCTAGCCAGCTACAATAAATAACTTCCACTTAAAGACAGATAATGGAAGCACCTAGACATGAGTATCCTCCAGCAGCAACTATCTCTGGAACGGATCAGTAATATCAGCTCGGCTGTCTACCATTTTCCTCTATCAAAAGTGGACTTGCTTTGAAAAATGGCATAAGGCAGGCTTTTGACAAAGGGCTACCCGGAACAAATCTTGTAAATCTATGTGTCCACAACAAAGGTTCAAGGATTGACTATCCTTTGCATTACCTGAAAGTAAACTGGCAATGAGAATTGAGCAGGCATGGAGGAAAGTTTATGATCCAGTGAGTGAAACTGTAAGCTAGATAAAGGCTACGAAATACCAAGAGCTGCTAAAACACTAAAACATTTTAGATTGCTAGCCAAGTTTTGAAAACGTGCAATACTTCAAATAACTTTTTTGCATTACTTCAGATCTTAGCTTCATAAATGTAAAAAAACACATCACACTCAGAAGACTTTTGCAATGAATTCTCAACTTTTATCATATGAAAGAAGAAGGAACCCATGCTGAAATTGATCTCGAGTCCATTTTCTGTCTCCTTAAAAATATTGGTTATTACTGCTGAGTCCTGCCTAGAGGAATTCCCTACTCTAGCTCTGACAAACCAGTCACAATTGGTGGCCTTTGCAGGTCACGTGGGTAATATCTGGACATTTGCTGAGCCCATTTTGAAAAATGCCCTTTCATTTATTAGTAACCTACCTAACCACATTGCTAGAGAATATTGTGATGTGCCACACTCAGTCCTTTGTGGAAAACGATCACTATGTCGATTTCTTCTAAGCAAGAGTTAGGCCCTTTATGATGTCAGGAGGAAGGTCAATAGCCTTGGTGTCAGGGTGCTAATCTGGCTTAATTTGTTAGCAGCATTCAAAGACATGCCAACAAACTCCTCCTAGAAAGACTCAAAAGCACAGGTTTCAGTGGCAGTACCACAAATGTTTTGAACATTTATTTTCCAGAAGAATCCCCCAGGTAATCTTGTCATAATGCAAATCAGGACATGGGAACCCCGCTCCTATCCAGACTGTATTTAAAGTCACAGGTAAAGCTGCTGCATACATTAGGGGATTCTTTCTATCAGTACGCCGAATATATCTGGCTCCAGTCAGAATGACTTAGACCTCTTTAGATACAGACAAACGTCAGAAAGCTGTGGTCACCTACTCCCACACCTTGCTTGTTACTCATTCTCTGGTACATGTCAACCAATTTTGTAAAAGTTTACCTCTTCAAAAAGGAGGTTTCTGCACTAATCCACAATCTCAAGGATCTAACTATCTCGCTGAAGTCAGTAAGTCTTTATTCATTGTCACATAGGTCCACTAATTATTGACTACCAGCTCTCCATGGAGATCCAGGAGGCGAATGCCATGTTTTCCTTCTTTTATTACTTAAGGGTGTTGAGACCAATCCTGCTTTTCCTTCACTTGCAGCAGTCCAATGTCACTTAAACTGTCCCAATAATATCTATCTTGCAGGCTCGCAAAACTTCATGGATACATTTCCTCTAGTCGAGAAACCAGATGCAGGATTTGTTATGGGATTGAAATTTTGTTATCGCGTTTCGTTACTCTCTATAAACTGCATTCACTACCCGTAAGGAAACATGTCTGATTTAAGGATGTTATTTATGGTAGTCTCCATGGCCATGGCTGAGACTGGGTTGGGATTTCTTGTAAAGTAAATTGTTGCATTCTGTTCTTTGAAATCAAAATATGTTAATTTCTTGGTGGGCAAGACTTATTAAAAGGTGTGGACGGCTTCCTTTTTTATTATTGCCATACTCCTTCAATTCAAAAGGAAAAAAAAGTTTAAAAATTGAGCCATTGATCAATAGTTTGCTGTATGTTCGATTATCTTATAGATTTAGTATGTCTTTGCAGCACCTTGTAGTTATCGTAGCTTACATTCATTTTAAAAACAAATGTAACATGACATAGTGCTGTGCAACATAAACATTACATAACATAAATTAACATAACATCAAATAAAATAGCATGTGATAGCGCGATGCCAATACCAAAAGTTGCATTTCCTATCCAAGATCCCTTAGGAACATTTGCTCAATGACACATCTACAACCACCTGATGGATCTCGGCTGAATTTGGGATAGAAAATAATGTCTTGTCAATTTAGTTTCTTGAGATGGTTGGCAATTCCAAGAATTTTATCAAATACCATCCCCTTAATTAAAAAGATCTAAACAGGTTCCTTTCCTGCCTGGTTTAGGGGAAGATTCGATTAGCGTCCATCTTCCCTATATCTCTAACTGCAACCACAACACAAACCCTCACCTTAATCCTAACCCATATTCTTCTCTGGTATCATGATGAACTATGTCCAGGGCTGGCCATGGGCCGTAGCCCGTACACAGCACTAGTACCAATGTATACTGCCTCTTATTGGTACAGTGGGCAGTCTTAGAAAAAACATATTTTGAATTACTTTTCAATTACAAATCTGCAAAACACTTTCCCTAAAGAATTGACGAACGCATTTGATCAGAGTCAGTGGGATAAGTTATAGGGTTCCCGAAAGTTGCATTTTCCATCAAAATTTCCATCAGGAATGTCAATGCTTCTTAGGAAACGGTGGGGATGGCTACAGGTAAGAAGCTTCGAAAAGGATTTTGTGATTTGAATATTGGGCACAAAACCCATCTTATCTTGATGGCATATGGTATCTAGTGACATGGTGAATTAACACTATGGTCAGATATGCATTGGTGTTAAGGACTGGCTGCATAGAGATAGGCAGGACTGACTGCAGATGTTGAAGCTTCCCTGGATGGAACATCACTGCCTATTTCATATACTCTACAGGAGAGGGTTCCCTTGCTCCCTCACCTTAGTCACCAAAATAGCTCTGATGTCCATCAGGTACTATGGCACCCTCACAACTGATACACCACTTTGGCATGGCGCATGGCTCCCCCAGGTAGGGCACCACCAGGGATTCTGGTGGTGGGACTTGATAGACTTTTCAATGCTGGGGGAAATATGGATTCATAATCATATGAAATCCTTCATAGACCAACAGACGGAATTCTCAAAGCACGACTCCCAGTTTTATCACTATCTTTACCTGAGACACACCCTGAGGGTTTACAGGGACAAATTGGGAGCGAGTCGGGAAAGCACTTCTCTATAAGATAATCCAATATTGACCAGGCTAGGAAAAGGATCTCGCAAATGTACTGGTCTCTGTTGTACAATGCTCTGACCCCCCTACACAACTCCGTAATAAATAGGAACTGGATGTTGGGAAGTTGGAGATGAGGATATTTGTACTAGATGTCAAACCACTGAAGGGGATTTTTCTCACATGATCTCGTCATGCTCAACCACAATGCGATACTGGAAATCCATAAATTCTGTACTGTGGGAGGTGATCAGTAGGACGTCTCGATTGATCCCCAGACTGCAATATAGAGATTACCAGAAAAATGGAGAGGGGGTGGGAGTTCTTGCGGTACCTGACTTTTTGAAGCTACAGGATTCCTGGTGGCCAAGAGAAAACTTACACAGAATCCTACAGTGATGTTGTACAGTAAGGTGGGCAGTTTTAAACAATATATAAAAATTATTGTTTAGTAGAGTCTCCAGCCTATCTTTTTGATGATGGTGAATGTTATTAAGAGTCAATATGTTCTTAGTAGATCCTAAATTTCCCAGTTCCTAATGGATCATAGATTTGTGTTGCAACCTACTTACAGACTGTTGTTCTTCCTGGCCTCAGAGACCACATCTCTTCTTGATTAGTATCACCTTATTAGCTTGCTTTTCTTACCCAATCCTATTTTTTGAACACTTACAATATCAGACGGTATGCATAATATTTTTGGCCTTGAAAAAGCCCCAGGCCTGCGCACCAACTAAGGGGCGAAACACGTGTTGGCAAATCTATCATCCATTAGGAACTGGGAAATTTAGGATCGACTAAGATGTTATATTTAGGATCTACTAAGAACTTATTGACTTATTGTAACTGTCCACCTTAATTTACAGTTTCAATGTTGCTCCATATGGAATTAGGGGTTTGACCCAGAATAGGTTGAGAAAGTAGTCCAAAAACAAAAGCCAAAGAAAAAAGGAAGACGTAGCCCCTGGTCCTTATCCCTTACAGCAAAGCTCTTACAGGGATGGAATGTAAGAGAGGTATGAATTTCTGCAGAGGAGCAGAGGACCCAGTTTGCAGGGCTCGAAGAGTGAGCAAAAAGCACAAGAAAATATGGGGAAACTGGTGGGACTATTTGCAATCCTAATTTGTTTTTCCCCTCAGTGTAAGCTACAATATGATACTGCACTTAATACTCCATATTGGACTTTAATGCTTTAATGTATGTATTGTCGGGCATCTTGACTGTAAAGTGCTTTGTCATTGAACTGTTTGATGTTAAACTTAAACAACCCAATAAAAAAGATATGCATTGTTTAACAATTCAATAGACTAAAGGAACAGAGGTGTGTTCCTGTTCCACATATGCCACCAAGAGCCTAAATGATAGACCATGCTCTAAAAGCTTGGAGTAGAAGGCTTGCTCATTGGCCATGCCCTATACCCTGAACCCACAGGCCATGGAGAAGGACAGTACCCTGTGCCCTGTTGCCTTTGTGGCAGTGAGACTCAGCGGAGGTACTGGCAATGAGAAAGTCACTGCCAGTTCTTAGGACCTTCAATTTATTGCCAAAAGCTTTGTTTGATGGGTGTGAGCTGTGTCACAGAAATCATCAGGTATGGCCAAAGACTGCACTCAGAGTGCTCTAGTGAAGTGAGATTCCGCACACGGTGTAGTTATAGGCCATTCTGTATACATGGAGTCCACAAGGCACAGTCTGCCCACATGCTCAAGAGACGAGGTGGTGGGCAAAGGGTTTGGCCATAATCCATAATCCAGCCCAGAATTATGACTAAATGTAATATCCAGTTAGTTGTGTGGAAATGGGGGTGTGAGCACAGCATGTGGCTGTAGGCTTCTCCATGTGCCCAGGACTCATAATCAAAGACCATTACAGTGGCCAGTGGGCTTGGCCGAAGAAAGTGCTTAATTTGGGCTGGTGGTTGCCAGTGGGGAGCACGCACAGTGCTGACACAAATTTTTCTGCACCAGGCAATCCCTGCAAGCAAAATACACATATAGGAAAGAGAGACAGAAAAATGTCACAAAGAAGAAAGCCAAAGTTGCAAGAGTGAGCTGAAGGAGCAGGGAGTGGCTGTAAATGGATTAGAGAGGCCCAAGATGGCTTTAGGATTACGCTGTGCCAGTATTCTGCAGCAGCTGCATGGCTCAGAAGAGAACTTTGGGCACTGGCACCTTTTTATTTACAAATTAACCACTGACTGAAGGTCATGTCTAGGTATGATCCTTACAACAGCCCACCATTACTTCTGGTTTCTTCTATATCTTCTCAAGCCCTGCTTTACTCTCCCAGGCTGTGCACTTACATTAATGTTCTTATCCAGCAGACTATGCTATGGCTTTCCCCCAAGGCCCAGCAGAGCTCTTCCCTAGTGGATTTCTCCTCAGTCCACCGAGATCTCCCCTTGACAAGACTAACATGTATTCTGGCGCTCCCTCCTTCCTGTGCTGATATACTGAAACTCACACGTGTTTTTAGCTCACACATGACCCATGCTTCAGCAATTCAGATCTGCAGACACATATGTGGAGATTGCTCTAGCTGTCTTTACTTAACTTCTTACTTCTCCTCTGCGTACTTGGTGGCTTCATAATATCCTCAAAATAAAAAAATGCACCAACAGGAAGGCAAATGGCAAGCTCTATCAGCCGTCATTATCGTATGTGTGTGACATTTAGTCAAATACCTATTGTAACTAATCAGAATAGGCCGCATGTGCCAGCATAACCACACCACTGCTTATTTTGGTATTTTATATACAGGATTTGATTTTTATGCCACTTATTAAGTATTTCTCAGTTAACACTTTGGCTGTTCAGACTCGGTGTAGAGTATAATCAGATCACGACTCTGAAGTGACCGCTGTTCCGAAAGACCAGATTAGAATGCAAGCTCAATTGAACATTCTGACAGAGCTCCGAGTCTGTGCTCCTTATTTACTCTGTTCTTTGACTTGGCCAAATATGGAGCTGCCCAGACTCTAGAAAAACCTACCATGAACATAAAAACCACCACGGTATGCAAGTGATCCGATTTAATTTGAGGCGATCGCCCATCTTCGGTTGGCAGTAGCCAGTGGGGGCACACGTGCAGAGTCGGTGCTTTCCTAAGACGAGGCAAGTGAGTACCCTTAGACTGCCAAGTAAAGGTTGTGCAAATTGTCTTAAAATTGACTTTCAAGGCTATGGGAAGCACTCTAGGATGCAAGTTTATATTTTTGCTTGGAATACTTCAACTGCTTGCTCCACTACTGCCTTTGGGGCCTTTAAGGGGCAATTGCCTGGTGCACTTTCTAAAATAAGAAATATATCTTCACACTCAACTTGTTCACCAAAGACGGCATTCACTGTGAACTCTACCTTCAAAGTTCTGAGAGATATTTTCAATGGAACCTTGATTTCATTTGGAAGACTCAGTGCTGGTACTTTCAGTTTCATTGATACCACCCCTTGACTGGTAGAATAAAATAGTGCATTCCTGTCTGGTTTTCTCAATGATTGGCAAACATGTAAATAATCTCTTCTGAAATTCAGGGCATGCTTTTTTTTGCGTTTTGGACGGTCAGTTAGCCTGATTCGGTTTTGACATTCTGTTGCTCCTCAGTCCCAGACCACTGGATCTAATGCACAAGATTAGCATTGCCTTCATGGAGGCTTCCTGTGCTGTGTGGTCTAGAAAATAAAACCCTGCAGAGGAATCTGCGGCCTGTGGAGCTCCGGGACTTTCTTCCTCAAAACCACAAATTTAGAACAGGAGAATACAGACACAATCCTTCTTAGGCTGTGCTCTGAAAGTCAAGAACTTACAACATCTTCCACTTAGGACAAATACCTCCCCGGCTAGGTTCAACAAGGACGTAAAAAGCCTACTTGTTTATTACATTTCCAAGCAGAAATACAATGACTCCGTTCCTTTCTCTACTATTCTTTGAAACGGCTTTTCTCTCCTGCCAATGGTTTGTTTGGTATTTAAATGCCTAACCCATCTTGTAAATTGTTCGATAAAAAACCTAATCACGTTCGTTTTCAGTCCATCTGCTGTCATACAAAACTGGTTGTTTTTAATAATCTGTTTGTTTTTTCCACTTACATGTGCATATCTCTTACTATTTTTTATCAACAAAATGTTTCAATTTCCCTATAATTGTGTGTTAATGTTTGCTATGTAACGCTCAGTGACACCATCACTGCCTGGTTCGCGCACATTAAAATCACAGAATAATTCAATAAAAACGTGTTTTGATATCTGTGGCATTTTTATGAAGCGCAGTCGGGTCAGTAGGCTCCAGGGTAGTTCGAAGCACAATCCGTCACCGCAGCAGCGGCACTGCTGTCACCTCAACAGAAGTCTGCGCGTTTGCACCATTTGTCTGTGATTTGGACAGCTTACGGTATCACCTGCTATAGGTGTTCGATGTGCTCATTAAACTCTCCTACACCACAAAACCCGTTTTGATTATACGGTAGGAGCATACAATACATCATCCGCGACTTCTGTCTGGTTGTGACATCTGCTGTTCGTCACGCGCCGGAGAGTGAAGGCGCACTATGTCTTGGCTTGCCTCAACTTGTTTGCTGTAAAATTTTGCCCATCACTCATACTTGTATTGACACCTCGTCTTGACAGTAAGACAGAGTCCCTTTTTTAGGTCTGGCTTGACAGTGGAGCTGTCTCCAGACCTAATGTTACCAGTGCTTAATTTGTAAATAAAAACGTGCCGGTGCTCAAAGCCCTCCAATTAAATGTGAGAACACGGAATAACGAGGCTGCGTAATCCTGAAGCCATCTCGGGCCTCTTCAATCCATATAAAGCCACTCCCTGACCCATCAGCTTACTCTAGCAGCTTTCTATTTTCTCCTTTTGTGACGCTTTTTCGTTTTTCCCTTCGTCCGTCTTTCCCATATGTGTCTTTTGCTCGCAGCAGATGTAGAAGAATAAGCACCGGCCCTCAAAAGTAAGTGCGGGTACTCAGCATCGGAAACAACAAGCACAAATTAAGCACTGATTGTTACCAAGTCTTTAAGGTAGATATATCGTGGACTTTGGCTTCACTCATAGGAGTATAACTTTCCAACCACATGTTACAGGCTGCTCAATATTTCATTCTGTCTCGTATGGCGTTCTTAAATTGCCTTACACGAGGGATTATTTTGCATCTCAAAAATACACAAATTCATTACATATTAGATTTACTTCACAGAGGTTTAGAAAAGCAAATGATTTTGTTCTATTTTTTCACTTCTCCAGGTTTTTATAAAAGTTTTAGTCAAGATTCAAAATGCGAGCTCGACCTTCCGGTTTTAATAGGGTCGAGGCTGCATAGCATGCGCTTGCACATGCGTAACGCTTGCGAGAAGCTGTAGTAGTTAGAAAAGGGCTCGGAGCCCCGTCCATGTCACGTCAGTGTCTTTCATTGGTTCGTGGGCTTGCCTTTTAAAATATGCTTGCTTTCATTAGTAGAAGGCATGCATACATCATGCCTTTTCTGGTGGTTAGCCCTCTTCGAGCACAACGACCAAGTACTGTAAACATACGAGGCTCGTTGTTTTCCGTCTGATTTGTGGACTACTTTTTCTCTTTTTTCGCAGCGCGATCTCGCTTGGCAGAAGTCGAGTGCTTTGCATAACATCGACCCTCTTACATAGTTAATTGCACTTTTGCAGGTTACGTAGATAATTGCACTTTTGCCGATAGGTTTCACTACGAGTGAACTGTTATTTCCGTTTGTGTGTCTATTTCCATTTTTTAGCAGCGCAATTGCGCTAATTTTTTTCCATTTAATGAGGCAAGAAAAGTCTGGTTGGGAGTTTATGACTTCTCATAGCGCTAACTCGGAGAAAAGCGAGACCCGTTGCATTGCAAATGCTTGTTTTTTCTAATGTTCTGACTAATGCTATAATGGAGACTTTTAATGACATTCCTAGATCAAAAGGAGAACCTAACAAGTGCTGAAAGAAGGCTGAGAGCGCTGTGGAATAACAATGGGTTCGGGTGCACCCACTGCTTTACTTCTTCATTTTCCAGTTCCTATTTAGCAGGGAATGTGCCTAGGTAGGTTTTGTGCCTCATGCGTGTTACGTTGATAACACTTTCTCACTTGGTTCCGGTATTGTGAAGTCATAATGCACTCCTCCATGAAGGCTTAGTGGAAGTTGCCTGTTTTCGACAGTTTCATGACCTTTAATCTTAGATTTCGAAGAAAATATGCTGCTGTAGAATCAGAAACTGTCTTCTCTGGTCACCAACAACTGCTGCTTTTGTTTTGTACTGTGTACACACCATAGAAAGTTAGCAACCGGAAGCAAGCAGGGGTTGTTGCAAGGCCTCCAATATTGATCTGGAATTTCGTACCACTCATTTTGTGGCCAATCACATTCTTTTGTTACTCAGAAGGCACATTACATTAAACTGTTGTCATATTTACTATTGTTTTTGACAACTTCCTGGGAATTATCACTCCTGTATAACTCTTAATACAATGTAATGCTTTTTTTGCTACATATTCTCACGGGACGAGCTGCAGGTCGATCCCAGAAAGGCACACGTCATCCAGAGAGTACCCATCCTGCAAAGCTGCACGGAAGTAAGGAGCTTCTTGGGAATGGCGACATACTGCAGGAGGTTTATTTCCTGGCTGGCCACCATGGCCGAACCCTTCCAGCAGCTCGCACGAGCGGAGACCAAGTGAGAAAGGGGTCTGAGGCTGACAAGACATTCCACACCATAAAAGGGGCACTACGGGACAAAGTTACCATGGCGTACTTCCAGCCCCAGAAGAAGACCGAAGTTCTGGTTGATGCCAGTGCTGTTGGGCTAGAGGTTGTCCCACTACAGGAGCAGCAGAATCAGGAATGGGCACCAGCGGCTTACTCGAGCAAAGCCCTCCCAGCAACTGATACTAGATATGCTCTCATTGAGAGGGAAGGTCTTATCAAAATACCTCCAACTGTTAGAGCAGAGGATAGCACTGCCGCGATGTCTGTGGGACCGTGTGATCAAGCTGGCTCACTAGGGGCACCAAGACACAGCCAAAACCAAAGCTCGCCTCTGGAGCAAGGTGTGGTTCCCGGTGAGGGATGCCCTGGTTGACGAGCGAGTGAGAAGATGCCACTCCTGTGCCATCACCACCTGGGATCAGCCCCCTGCCCCAGTGATAACTGCAATGCTGTGCAGTTGGTCCTGGTCAGGGCTAAGTATGGACTTTGTACGTTTTCCTGATGGCAGGCTGACCACCGTGATGATTGACTCTTGCACCCAGTTCCCGGAAGTTGAGCTGGTGACTTCCATGGCATTTGAAGACGTCCGTCTGGTATTGGAGAAAATGTTCACCATGCTCGGCTTCCCTGATGAGATCAGGACAGACAACAGCCCACCCTTTCATAGGCAACAATTCCAAGAGTACCTGGCTTCACTCGCCATACAGCACTGCTGGATCATGCCACACTGGCCCCAGGCCAATGGGGACTTTGAATGGTTCATGACGATGCTAAACCACGCTCTTCAGATAGGAGTGGATGAAGAGGATGATGCTGAGTGGTGTCTTCACAAGTTCCTATGGGCTTACATGGAAACACCTCAGAGCACAACAGGCTGTGCCCCGGCGGCTCTGCTGTTCCTGCAGCCTCCACGTGACTGCATCCTGGCTGATGTACAATGTCAGCCAGCAACCCTTGATGTTAGGGTGACCCAGGAGAAAAGAAAATGAACAGACCTGAAGGCCAGTGAACAAAGGCGAGCTAAGCACCCGGACCTACAGGTAGAGGATCCGGACATTCTGTAAGATCGCCGTACGGGGTGAAAGTTCCAGACCCCTTACGAGTCCACAGTATGGAAGGTGGAAAGGATCAACGGGACTATGATAACAACCCAAAGGAATGGGAAATACGTCACACTAAAGGTTTCCTGGTTCAAGGGAGTGGTGATGAGCGATGAAGGTGGCGCTGATGACCTCTCTGAGGGATGTCAAGAGGACACGTTTTGTGAGCAATCTTCAGAGCTGAGGAAGGATGAAGCCAGGGCTGATGACAGGAACAGAGTGGATCCGGACTTTTCTCTCTCTCTCTCTCTATCTCTCTCCCTCTCACTCTCTCTCTCTCGCAAATTGTCATCCTAGAGGCCAGGCCCGGATGGAGAAAATGTTGAATTAATAACACTGTGTGTTTAAGTTATCATAAATAGCCTTGGCCCGAATTCACCAACAGCTAAAAGAAACGTGGTTTCGAGAAATAGCATCATGTGCAAGTTTTAATTAAGTCTGTGTTTTTACCTTCCTTTGAAAATTGTGCTCTGTTTTGTGATACTGATTAACTTTGTGCTGTAAAAATGTATGTGCTGTGAGGAAGCCTACTTGCTTGCTGGAGAAAGACACACAATGTTTCAATGCTCAAAGTCGATGTCGCTTGCTAGTTGAAGTGTGCCATATTCATATTTTCAAACAGAAATGTTTTAGTAATGCAATGGTATTTCCACTTGTGTGTAGCTTAATAGTCTTACTTGAGTACTTGACTATTACTTTTATGAGAGTTTCTATAGTGAATGTGTCTTACATATTGTAACTTTTAAATGATGGTTGGTTTACAAAAATATATCCTTATTAGTGGAGCCCATGGTGCTACTTCACACTACTCAAAAGATTTGATTCTCTACTGCAGAAAACCTATTTTGCATGCTGTTTTTGCAATGTTCCCTAGTTAGCTTTACTCTTTCCTTAGAGAACAGACTCCATGTTAGTTTGTTTTTTGACTGAACGTGTAATATTTTTTTACAATTTACCTTGCTCTCTATGAAAGTAGACTCAATGTGAGTCTTCTTATTGAATCTATACTTAGAAATTTTATAGGAAATGTTCTTGCCTTTAAACCATGCAGTCTCTTTGCTAGTGCTTTATTGTGCTAGATTGTATCTGGTCTTAGCTTTAACTAGAAAATGGCTCCGTCACTATTATCCCACTTTAAGTCCATTTATTTGAATTTTGAGTATCTCGAATTGAAATGGCTAACCCTTTGTTTTTTTGCCTTCTGTAATGATTTTTAAATTTTAAATAAACCATCATGTTAAGTACTTGAACTTTGCCCTGTGCTGATTTTCTACTGTGGATTTATCTATGTGGATTCTCTGGGTTTTATTGTAATTTGACGCCTAAGGCCCTCATCCCTTGGGACTCATTCACAGACCGGTCTGTCCAATAGACCCTATAATGGTAAAAAGCGTTGACAGGTTCCAAACTGCTTTTGTCCTTACTCAAAATGTTCTCACAGTTCCTCAAATTAAATACTCTGGACATTCAACAGGACATGCACAATATGTGCAACTGTTCCTTTTCGACTCTCAAATCAATAAAATGTCTTTTAATTTTCATGCGCCAATTAATGTAGAAATCCAACTTTAAGAGAACCACAGTATGAATCTTTCACAATTGTGAAATATATTCCACACTCATTATCTTTATGCTGTTCTGATGAATCCTACCTGACACAATGGATATCTCTGTATAAGAATATAGAAGCTAACTTGCTGGCAAAGCCAAAGGGTCTGGCTTTAAAGTGCTAGCACATGCAAACACAAGAATGCAGAAATGTGTACAGACAATTTGTACTGTGTCATTCTGCAACCCATCTTTTTCTGTGCCTCGTATGTCTATTTTCAATATTTTATTTCCAAGCTTCTGGTGCTATATGGAAACAGGAAGTTTGTCATAATCAGGTTTCAATGAGTGCAAGAGCATCAAGGTCAAAGTCCTAGATGTTAGCAAATATTGAGGTTGCAGTAGAGACTACAGATCTAGTTTGAAAGGCCGGTGTTGAAGAGATGTGTAGGCTATACTGTAGATCACTGGCCTGAGTCAAGGTAACTATTCTGGGGTTGCTTCAGCAGACTGATCTTTGTTTGTGTTTAGGAAATGGATTGTGTTAACAGGGTGCTATGTGAGATCTGCTGTGATTACAGAGTATTCAGGTTTGTGAGAGTGTTAGAATTAAGGTGTGCAGAGGCATGCTCCAAAGCGTTGGGACTGCCGTGTTTATTTGGCTCTTAATGAGTAGTCATATTGCGTGAAGTGCACAGGGGCAGAGGGATTATAACAACAATCCCTCAGAGCAGAGTGTTCTAGGAGAGAGAGAGTATGGTTTGCAGACTCTGTATCATGTAATGCAGGTCATCCCGCTTCAGTATGATGTCAAGCACTTCATTTGGGGAATGGAAAAGAGGTCTGCACTCTGGTCGGTAATAAGTGGATGTAGCTAAATATGAGGCAGGTAATCACATGTTTCATATTAATCTTTCATGCGTATGTGTGGTTTACTCTTCATATGCTATGGTTGTGATGTAGATTCACTGGACCAGTATGTTGGCAGACACAGTAAAGCTGTAGCAAAGGGCGTGGTGGCCACTGGAAGGAATGAGGAGTTGGTTCTTGACATTATTTCAATGTGCATCAGTGTATGATTCGCCTTTCCAGAGGTTATAGTCAATACTACCCTGGGTTATGCTGGCGTTGTAACGTCTTGTTTTTACCTGAGAGATGTGTGACACATAACTAACAGATTAGGATAATTGAGAATGGTGAGGTAGAGGTGTTGTATATAATAGAGAAGGTATGGTTAAGCCATGGCAGATATTTTTCAGCTATCACAGTGTAAAGGTGTGAAGATATGGAGGTCAATATCCGAGAACTGGAACGTGACCCTTCCATTTTTCATGTGCACATGATGTGTAGTTAATGTTTCTGGTCATGTTAACCTCAGATACTAACTAATCCTATTAGGATTGTTTGTGTACTTTGAAATTAAGAACAAAAGGTAAAGGGCATCAGTCAAGGAGTATATATCCTGAGTAAAAAGTAGAGTAGGTAAGTTTTAATGGAAACAAACCTAAGACTATGGAATTTGTCAAAGATTAAAGTTTCTGGGTTGGCCATCAGGGTTAAGTGTTTGTGGCTTTTGAGGGCAATTTTGCATGGGCCAGGGGAGAATACATTCTTTGAGGTACAGCTATATACATTTTGGAGTTTGTCAAAAACATTTGAATGAGACGTGTCCCTGTATAATTGTGAGGAGGACTTATGGAGAATGTAAGTGTAGAAACTTTATCCTGGGAACGTAGGAAGCTTCTTAGGTGCCTGGTGGTCCAGGCTGATGCGGCGAACTGCTCTGCAGTGTGAGGATTGCAAATTGTGAAGGAATGCAGTCTATGACTGGCACCTCTTAGTTGTCGAAATCACCTTTGGCAGGTGTCAGGATGGGTCATTGCTGCCTATACTAAAAGGCAGTGAGAGAATTTTTTCCAGGTGAAGTACTGCTGAAAGATCTTTGATACTGCTACAAGGCTGTGATGTTGGAGGTCTGTGATGAGCACTTTACGGGCATAGATTTACAATGTGTTTGCTTATTATTAAGCACAAATCTGACATTGTACTTTTTAATATCTACAATTAAGGACCGATTGTTGAGACTTTGTATGCTGCTGCTTACTGTTTAAGACCATTGTTTACTTTCTACTCATCAATGAGCAAGTGCAGTCCTCCAAGCTCACTCATGCTGAGTTTGGTAGTGGTCCTAAAGTAGTTGTTGAAATCTTTATTGCATGATTACTTAAAATCGTTGCACCAAATTTACAATGAACGGAAAACCGCCCGTAAAAAACAAAACTATTAATTAACATTTTCCCTTATAAAATCCATGAGGGTACATGAATCACATAAGCTCCTAGAATGATACATTAAAAATACAAGTTTAAAAAGTCCAAACGTGCCAGAGCTCAGGGCCATCAAGTAGACATGTGGGGTAACTTTTGAGGTAGGAGCCATTTTTTCAATGGCGTTTCTTTGTAAAACTCAGCCCTTCTGTGAGTACCTGAACTAATTTGGCCCCTTGCCTGGTGTAGAGCCAGTCTCAGTTTATAAAAACAATTCCCTAAGCATGCAAGTTCCATTGGGACCACTGCAGTGAATATGAGTCTTATAGCTTCATTACAAGTTCTTACTCCATGTTTCAAAAATAAGGGTTTTAAGAGTTGACGTCTTTCTGATGCCAAACATGGACAGCAACATACAAGATGTGTTATAGATTCAGTGTGGTATTTACACAGAGTGCATTCCTGCAAGTGCCCTTGTGCCATCTTCTACTTATGTCGATAGTCCCAAGGAGGTAGAGCTAAGAGGTGCATCTGCAGGATGCTCTGGAATGCACGATTCCCCATAGGTGGTTTCAAATAATGGTGGCCTTTAGTGGTCGCATATGATTCCTTTAGACCATCAGCGCCGCTGATGTCCCTGACTATTGAAATGTCTTTGTCTCTTAAGGCTTGCACACCTATCTCTGTCACTTTTTTCTTCAGCACTGCTTTCGTGATAGAGGGGTCAGTAGTGTAGGATGGAGCCAAGTTGAACGGTTCCTCTGCCTGTGTTAGATAGGTGGCCCACCTGCTTGTTTTGTCTTTGAAGATCGCTTTCAACTCCCCCTCAGGCTAGCGGCCTCCGCCTTGCAGACACTATGGTGGAGTATTATAATGTCCATTTTGCACGTTATGTTCATTCTTGTTATATCTAGTTCCAGGCGAATCCATGCATGTCTGGTTGGTCTGGGGATCTTAAATAACCCTTTATAGGCTCTCAACTGATAATTCTCCAGTGTTGTTGTCAGTCTGCCGGGGAATGCCAGATGGCCATATATAATTGCAGGTAACAATTTCACCTTTAATAGTCTCCTTATTGGCTCCGATGTTGGTGCCTTAAGCCATTGATGGAGTTTTGCTAATGCATGAGAGATTTTAGCTGTTTTAGATGTCAATTCCACTACCTGGTGTGATAGTCTCCCCGTGTTTGATAACCAAACTCCCAAGTAGTGCTATTTATCTTCTATCTCTATGCTTAATGGTCCGAGTTTCCATGTTCTTTGCTGATTTTTTTTTTTTGCCTGGTGGCCGAAGACCAGGACCTTGGGTTTTGCTGCATTTGCTTTTAAAGCATTTCTTTCATTGTAGCTGTGCAGTATATCTAGACCCCTTTTTAGCTCAATCCAAGTTTGGGCAAGTAAGACCAAATCATCCGCATATTGGATTATGGGGAGCATAGTTTAACCCAGTCTCGGAGGGAGCATGTTTCCTCTAAGCAACTCATCACCCAGGTCAGCTGTGTATAAATTAAAAAGGGTGGGGGCAATGACACAGCCCTGCATTAGACCTTTGTTGGTAAGAATCGTCCTAGTTAAATGTGTGTTTGTGATTTTTATTTGAACCCAAGTGTCAGAGTATAGTGCCATAAATGATGCAATCAGTTTCCTAGATATCCCCCAGGTCGCCTATTTCTTCCAAAGAGTGTTGCGCACCACCCCATTAAAGGCCGCACTATAATCAATAAAATGTGCAAAGAGCGGGTGAGAAGATGGTTTCAAAGCTTTTTGACCAAGATATGAGAGTACAAGGATATTATCTAGCGTAGAAGAGCTAGGTCTGAAACCAGTTTGATACAAGGGAATGATGTCATTTGCTGATCTCCAGCTTTCTAGCTCTTGAAGCAAGACCCTTGCGTAGGCTTTGCCATCTACGTCTAATAAGGCTATCAGCCTGTAATTTTCAGGATGGGTAGTACCCCCTTTTTTGTAAATGGGATTCAGTATTGAGCCCTTCCAGGCCTTTGGAACCACAGAAAAGTGTAAACATGCATTAAATAAAGCAGTCAGAGGCTCATCCCAGTACCCTTGATCATCTCTGAATTTGTTCCCCGGAAGGCCGTTGGGGCCAGGAACCCCATCTCACCTCATGTTGTCCAGGACCCTTTGCACAGTTTTAATAGTGACTGTTACTGTCTTGTCATCTAACCCATCTGTTTGCAGTACCCGGAAACAAGCTCTTGGACCTCTGCACACCTTCTGTCCACGTAAAGGTTCTTCATGTGCCTTTCCCAGTCACTGACAGAGATCACATTAGCACTGGTTTCGGATGCGTATAGCAGAGAGCTGATGTAGTCCCAGAATTCTCTGCTTTTCTTGGGCAGCAGCAGTGCAACCAGGCGTTTCCTGCACTCTTCAGTCTCTTTTACCTTCAATGACCATAGTGCTCTTTTATACTCTTTCCGTGCCCGCCTCCTTAGGACATCCATTGCAGGGGTTTTGTTCATATTATAGTGCCTTTCTACCTGCCTGCCCCTTCTTTTGGATTGTGTACATTCCTTGAATCCTGGCAGACTGACCACCCTTTGTTTTTCGCCCCCGGTGTGGCCAGCTTGCGCTCTGTTACAAAGGTGAGCTTGAAGGTTCTTAAGTAGGTGCCCCCATTGATCCGTTATCTGGCCTGCCCCCTGTTGAAATTTTACTGGGCTGTTAACCTGCTTCCATTTATCACATTTTGTTACGCAGGCTGCATTCCATTTGATTTGTTTTGTTAGTGGGCATAAGCCTGCAATAAGTTGACTGCCACTAGCATGGTAGAGTCCATATCTCATTGCCCCAAGATCGACTTCTATTACCCCCGGATTATGGTCACTTTTAGTTCTATGAACCACCTTGTGGCTTGAGCACCTGCACATCAGTGCTGGGCTTAAAAAAATATAGTCTAATGTTGATATATTTCTGAAAGTTGGAATGGGTGTACCTGCTGCTATGCTGATGGAGGCCGTCGTTTTCAAATCATGGTCATTAAGAAAAGTTTCTATAGCTGATCTTACTGGGTCTCGACAGCACCCTGATTCCTGACCAAGTTGGCGAATGTTAAAATCTCCTGCCATCACATATTCATGACCAGGATGCTTGTAGACAAACTCCTTCGGCAGGTCCAAAATAGATTTAACCATCATTTGTTTCTTTCCCTGATAGGGATTAATATATATGTTTACAACTGTTACCGGGATGCTTTTCTTACATAAAGCTAGGCCATGAATCGTTATCATTGCATGTTGCTCGTTGATTTCTTCCAGAATGCTAGATTAATCGCCAAGTCTAATTTAACGTATATTGCTAGGCCTCCAATATGTCTTCCAAACAAGTTTTGTTTGATGGGCGGGACCTGGATTGTAGTGAAGCTCTCTATTGTCAGGGGCTCTACTGACCATGTTTCTTGGAAGCGCATTATATCTACATTGTTTACAAAGTTATTAATACTAGGGCTGGTAATAAGGGAAGCCAAGCCGGCCACATGCCAGCTGATTATTTTGATAGTTTTATGTGCAGATTTTAAAGGAGGGCAATTGTGGTTAAATATACGTATTCCCTTTGGAAGAAAGTGCTGCCAGGAGCTATTCCCATCCTTGCCCCCTCATAATGACGTGACCGTCATTTATCCCATCAGAATGAAGCTCTCCTGCATTCCTTGTCTCATCCGAATAGGACTCCCCTATGTTCCTTATCAGCCGTGTGGTTATTTGTTCCTCTAGGAACAGTGGTTTAATAACCGGAGTTCCTCTCAGAGTGCTAAATGTTTTCCTGTCCAGGTGTGTTGCTTGGTTTCCAGCAGCTAAAACTCTTGGGTATAGTTCTGTGACTGGCTTACAAATTTTTATACCCCAATGTTCCAGCAGCCCTTCATATTCAAAGATTCTAACAATGTTACTTTGTGCAGACAATTTAGTCAGAGTGGATTCATATTGACTAATCCATGTGTAGGTGTTAAAGTTCACAGCTAGTAAGTCTTCTGATTTCAGATTGTGATGCTATTAATTGTGTTTGATCAATGACTTTGTGTTTCACCACTGCGCATATTAGTTGCTCAATGTTCACTAGTAGCACATTATATGTTTTGTTCAGTTTAGCTGTCTATTGGCTTTGACATGACATTAGACATTACTTTTGATATTCAGTTTAGCTGCCTATTGGCTTTGACATGACATTAGACATTACATTTGATATTTAGGTTAGCTGCCTATCGGCTTTAACGTGGAATTAGACATTGCAGTTGAGACATTGCAGAGATGTCTGTGTTTTTTCCAAGCTGTGTTTTTCCACAAGATGAACCAAGCTGTTTTCTTCACACAAGACCTTAGCTGATAAGAGCACATTGATTTTGTGTTTACCTCGCAATCCAGTCTGAGAATGAAGAGCTCAGGCGAACTGGCCATTCTCCAAGGTTGTTCAGATCTCACACTGAGTTTGCTTTTAAGGATGACTCTGGGCCACAGTGAGTTAGATTTGAATCTGATTGACTTCAGGCTGGAGCTAGACGTCAGTTGCCAGTCTCCCGTTTGGGTAGAGAATCTCTTTCATGCAGTTGACCGGAGTCATCAACTTGCAGACCCCAGAAAGATGAAGCAGAATATAGGCCCTCCTTGCCCATACGGTGATGAATTTGGACTTTTATGCTTTGCTTTGCAATTCTATAATCATATATATTTGCTGTGTGGAGAAGTGTGGCACAATGGTTAGAGCGGCAGACCCTGAAGCAGAGATCTGGCTCAAGACCAGGGTTCAAGTCCTGCTTCGGCAGGTCTTGGGCTCAATTCCCTTGGACCAGATAATTCTCGCCTCGGTGCCTAATCTAATTAATGGGTGCAACTCTGGGCAATAGCTTGCTTAATCTCCACAACGGCCCCAACAGCGCTTGGATGCCTGGCTTCACCCTGGGGTGCCCAGGAGTAGGCACCTCACAGGGAAAAGCCAGGAGGGGTTCCATAGCGGTAGGAGTACAGCGCCTTGAGACCCTAACGGGTGAGTAGTGCGCTATACAAGTGCAAAATTTACATTTACATTGCAACTGAGAAGTACTGTGATATATTTTGCTTTCATTGCTGTGACTACTTTTTAAACGTGTGCTTGAAATCTACTAATTTTGTCTCTCAGGAACTTGTGGGTGGGGGAGAATTAACAACAATAAAGGTCTTCTTTGAACTCAGAAGTGCATTCCTGAGAGGTTCTGTAAGCTCCAATAGGAGATATGTAGGAAAGCAGAACACAGATGTCCAAATACAGATATATGATGAAGTAATTGTAGGATGTTTGATCTATTGAGAATATCCCACGACCCCTTGGAAACATATAATGGGGTGAAGATTATAGTCAGCTGGTCAGTAGTTTCCTGAGAGCTTGCAGACTTCGTGTTTGATGCCCTAATGTACTCCTGATTGGGCTCGTGCTCTAACGTACTACTGGTCAATACATGAGATTGACAATTTTTCCACTGCTCCATGCCCTCAGCTGACCCGTACCTGGCCATCCTGTGGGAGGGATAATTTCTTGTGAGGTTTTTTACTCTTGCTGCCCACTATTTTGCTTTCCCTGTTTCAGTGTTGTGCTACTTGCTTCTTGTTGCCCGTGAGGCTCTAGCCCCTTTGCCCTATGGAGTTCAAATGTAGGACCTTCAAGGGTCAAGTGTCAGTCAATGACATCCATCTGATTTTCTCTTTCTAGATTGCCTTCTGCGATTCTCCTCCGGCCCTCCAAGCCCGATTGATATGTCACAGTGTTAGACGTAGGGAGGGCCCCATATGCAATTTCCACATCCTGCAAATACTCTTGTTCCGTTGCGGGCTCTAACCTTCTGACTAGTGACCGCCCCTTTGTTGTCATTGGGTTGTCTATTCTACTGGACCTGCCTACTGCTATGGGGGGTGCTCGGCCAGGTTTTGCAATGGGGACCACCATCCCAGAACTGGCCAATGAAGACTTATGATCTTCATTGCTGGCCGAAGCATCGTTATTGTCCGTGATTTGAAATTTGGGCTCAACGTTGGTTGCTTGATCTTCCCCAATTGAGCCGAAGGCCATTGTGGGAGTAGTGACCGATCTCTGCTTAAAAATTGGATAAGCTCCAACAATTCTGGGGAGTTGCTAGTGTCATTAGACGTTTTTCCAGTGTGTTTCTGTCTGATGTTTTTTTTTGTGGCTCTGAGAGGTTTTTTTTAGTCTTTTCTTCTGTCTTCTTGTTAGTTGTGGCTGTCGGACGTGCCCGGTATCTGACTTACACAGATAATAGTAACATGGTAATAGTGTTGGACAAGGGGTGCGCCATGAAAGGGGGATCATTGCTTGGTTCATTCTCCTTGCTTTCTGACCCCTCAGTGTTGGGTGTGAATGTGGAGGGCCTTCCTTTGCAACTTGTTTGGAGAGTTGCTATGTCATGCTTCTTGCCTCCAGGCGACGTTCTACTGGTTATTTTATTAGTTTCCCTGGCTGGTTTGCAATATTGGATTAGGCTAGTTAGCAGCTCAGGCAATATCGATAATCTATCTATGATTGATTCCGTGTGACTCCCAACCACTCTCTTGCCAGTTGTACACCCATGGTCCCACCTTTCTATCTTCTAAATTAATAAATTCAGTTTATTATCAAACATGAGTACATTCTGGCACATCATGTGGGTTAATTCTAATTGAATCTCCATCTTATGGGATTTCCACATGAGAGCCTTAATTGCTGCTAACAGGGAGTTGTTGATAGTATTTATAATGCAATCAGCACTACTGCCCACAGCCTCCCACCCCTCGATGGGTGAGTTTTTTTCTCCTGTATCCTCTCCCGGAGCTCCCCTGAGCTCGTTCACTCGCCTTGTTCTTCTAGGCTTCTTTCTTGCGGTCTCTGGCCTTCCTGGGCTATTGAGTGGTGGGAGTCCTGCAAGACCCTCTGTGACCCCAGTGTAGGGGGTGAATGGGTCCAGCTGCTATTGAAGGTCTCTTGTACCTCCTATTCCACTGATTGGGATAGTACTGGCTGATGGATGTCTTCCATTGTTTGTAGTCGGCTGTCACTTAGATGCGCTTCCTGCCCCCTAAATGGCTGGTTGGACATTGGGACTGATCTCGTTGCTTCAACTTGGTGTGTGGCAACCAACTGAGTGGTGTTAGAATTATTACCAATGTTGGTTTCAGAGGTACAACTGTAGTGGTTATTATTCTGCATGCTCTTGCTTCCCCCTGTTGTGGTATCCACCAACTCTATTAGCTCCCCAATAAGTGAGGAATCCAGGCTGCTGTCAATGTCTACAACACAACTGGTCTCATTTTGTGCTTGCTCTGATTGCATTAACTTCGTTACTGGATCCAAAGTCAGGTTTGGCAGGGCGGAGCCCCCCGAGCCTCGTTTGCACTCTGAAATGATAATTTCAATAGTTTCCCCTGCAGTGCCTAATCCATTCCTTGTTCTCGTGAAGTAGTTGTGTGTATATATGGCTGGTTTATATTTGGGACCTTTCACTTCAGGCTCCTCTTTGGAGCTTTCTGGTGCTCCTGGGACTTAGATTTATTATCTGAGGATGATTTGTTGACATATCCAACACAACTGATCTGATCTGAGAGGGCTGTGGAGTCCCTGGGTTTCACGAATTCCACAGAGTCTGTCACTCGCATCATTGGACTCAAGGAACTTGCAGGGCCTGCTTGATTTGGGGGCTCATGTGACACCAATGCTTTTTGATTCCTGTTTTAGACATATTGGGTTTACTGCTCAGCCCTGGCACCTTGAAACCTGATTGTGACCGGTCTGCTGCTATAGGCAGCCTTCTTGGTTTACTGATTTCCCTGTTTGCAGAGAAGATTCTATGTGCCAATTTCCAGTTATCACCAAATATTCTGCAGGACCTTTGTTCTTTTTGTTTCTTATGATTTGACTCTTTTACCTGGTTTACCTGTTTTGCCTGAGGCCGTTGCACCCTTTGTAACCTTTGTGACTTTTGTGCCTTTTAAGTCTCAGTACTTACCCTCCAGTGTCCTGAAGGATTTGAGGGACTCAGAGTGCTTAAAGAAATTAGAACAGACTGCAGACTGGATGGTGTTATTATAGCCCCTATTGTACATGCTTGTGTAAATACTTGTGAGGTCGTTATTTCGTTGGGCGGCTCCAACCCCAGCTCCATTCTTGACCTTGCGGCTGGGCCCGGTCTAAGGATGTCAAAGAGCAAATTTTATTGCACTGAAAAAAATATATATATTTTTGGTCTCGTAATTCCTCGCGGTTATCGGAGTGTCAAGATTTTACAAGGACTTGCAATGAATTTATATATTTATTTATGAACTTCTTTAGATTGTGTACACATAAGGGGTCATTATGATCCCTAGTGATTCAGCCCTCCATGCCGGCAGCGGGTGAAAGACCGCCACCGGCATGGTGGGCTGAGCCACCAGATAAAGAACACACAGAGGGCCATCTCCACCGCCAGGCTGCCTCCGACAGGCAGCCTGACGGTGGAGGGAATCATCATCCGACAGGGCAGCACTGCTGCCCCTCGGAAAATGATCCCTACTACTACCAGCCTTTCCCTGGCGTGTTTCCCCGCCAGGGAAAGGCTGGTGAAAGGGGTGCTGTGGGGCCCCCTGGGGGCCCCTGCACTGCCCATGCACTTAGCATGGGCAGTGCAGGGGCCCCTGTGCAGTGCCCTATTGCGCAGGTCACTACCCGATTTACAGGCAGTGATCTGCGCGACGGGTGCAGCTGCACTCGCCGCACAGAGGCATTGACGGAAGCTCCATGTGGAGCCGCCGGCAATGTCCCGGACATGCAATCTGCTGGGCCGGCGGGCAGAAACAATGTTTCCTCCTGCTGGCCCAGCAGAATGTACATTATACAGCTACTGCCACAGCTAACATGGTGTTATGTACTCCATGTCTACTCCAGGCTATCCAGGCTCTGCACCCCCTACTCCTGGGCAACTTGCACACAACGTGCACAGAAATCAGCGATAGCTCCTCCACCAATCTTCAATCAATCAATCAATCAAAGGCATGTGTATAGCGCACTGCTCACCCGGAGGGTCTCAAGGCGCTGGGGGGGGGGGAACGCTACTGCTCGAACAGCCAGGTCTTGAGTTGCTTCCTGAAGGCGAGATGGTCTTGCGTTGTCCGGAGGTGGATGGGGAGGGAGTTCCATGTCTTGGCTGCCAGGTAGGAGAAGGATCTTCCTCCGGCGGTGGCTCTGCGGATGCGGGGGACGGTGGCGAGAGCGAGGCTGGCGGAGCGGAGCTGGCGGGTGGGCTTGTGGAAGGTCAGGCGGCTGTTGAGGAACTTGGGGCCCAGGTCGTGGAGGGCCTTGTGTGCGTGGGTGAGGAGTCGGAACGTGATTCTTTTGTTGACGGGGAGCCAGTGCAGGTCTCTCAGGTGTTCGGAGATGTGGCTGTGTCGGGGGATGTCCAGGATGAGTCGTGCTGAGGCGTTCTGGATCCGTTGGAGTTTCTTCTGGAGTTTGGCGGCGGTGCCGGCGTAGAGGGCGTTCCCGTAGTCCAGCCGACTGGTGACGAGGGCCTGGGTGACCGTCTTCCTGGTCTCGGTGGGGATCCACCGGAAGATCTTTCGAAGCATGCGCAGGGTGTTGAAGCATGAAGATGAGACGGCGTTGACTTGTCTGGTCATCGAGAGGGAGGAGTCCAGGATGAAGCCTAGGTTGCGAGCGTGGTCCGTTGGCTTGGGGGTGGCTCCCAGGGCGGGGGGCCACCAGGAGTCGTCCCAGGCGGATGGTGATGATCCCAGGATGAGGACCTCCGTCTTGTCTGAGTTCAGTTTCAGGCGGCTGTTCTTCATCCATTCGGCGACGTCTTTCATCCCTTCGTGTAGGCTGGCTCTGGCGGCGTCCGGGTCGCTGGTGAGGGAGAGGATCAGCTGGGTGTCGTCGGCGTAGGTGATGATCTTGAGGTTGTGTTGACGTGCGATGGTTGCGAGGGGGCTCATATAGACGTTGAAGAGGGTGGGGCTGAGCGATGACCCTTGTGGAACTCCGCAGATGACTTCGGTGGCCGCTGACCGGAACGGGGGGAGGCGGACTCTCTGGGTTCTTCCGGCGAGGAATGAGGTGATCCACTCCAGGGCCTTCTCCTGGATGCCGGTGTTGTTCAGGCGCTGTACCAGGGTGCGGTGGCAGACAGTGTCGAACGCTGCGGAGAGGTCCAGGAGGATGAGGGCCGCAGTTTCCCCATTGTCCATTAGGGATCTGATGTCGTCTGTGGCTGCGATGAGGGCGGTCTCCGTGCTGTGGTTGGCTCGGAAGCCGGATTGCGAGTGGTCGAGGGATCCGTTGGTCTCGAGGAAGGCAGCTAGCTGTCTGTTGACGGTCTTCTCGATGACTTTGGCAGGAAACGGGAGGAGCGAGATGGGGCGGTAGTTCTTGAGGTCGGAGGGGTCTGCAGTTGGTTTCTTCAGCAGGGCACTGATCTCGGCGTGTTTCCAGCACTCCGGGAAGGTGGCGGTGTTGAAGGAGGCGTTGACGATGTCACGGAGGTGGGGTGCGATGATGTGGTCGGCCGTGTTGAAGATGTGGTGTGGGCAGGGGTCCGTAGGGGATCCGGAGTGGATGGTGTTCATTGTGCGTGTTGTGTCTTCGGTGCTGACTGGGGTCCAGGTGCGGAGGGTGGCGGTGGGGGGCATCGGTTCGGTGGTGGGGTTTGTGGTTGGTGGGCCGAAGCTGTTGTGAATGTTGGCGATCTTGTCGTGGAAGAAGGCTGCGAGGGAGTCGCAGAGGTCTTGCGAGGGAGTGATGTCATTGTTTCCGGCGTCGGGGTTGGAGAGCTCTTTGACGATGCTAAAGAGTTCCTTGCTGTTGTGGGTGTGGTTGTCCAGTCGTTCCTTGAAGGCTGTCTTCTTTGTGGCGCGGATCAGTTGGTGGTGTTTGCGGGTGGCGTGTTTGAGGGCCGTCATGTTGTCTGTGGTCTGGTTGGTGCGCCAGGTGTTCTCCAGGGAGCGGCAGTTCTTCTTGGAGGTGATGAGCTCGTCGGTGAACCAGGAGGCTTTCTTGCTGCTGCGTCTGCTGGGGGGGTTCTTCTTCAGTGTTGCGAGGGCGTCTGCGCAGTTGGTGATCCACTGTGTGAGGTTGTTGGCGGCTTCGTTGGGGTCCGTTGAGCTGGTGGGGGGGTTCTGGCTGAGGAAGGTGGTGAGCTGGTCGCCTGTGATCTTGTTCCAGCTCCTGCGGGGGGTTTGTTGAGGGTGGTGGTGGGTCGTCGTTTTACTGAAGCTGAAGTGGACGCAGCTGTGGTCAGTCCACTGGAGATTGGTGGAGTGGCTGAAGGTGACATATTTGCTGGATGAGAAGACTGGGTCAAGCGTGTGGCCGGCGTGGTGGGTAGGGGTGGTTACCAGTTGCTTGAGTCCGAGGTTGGCCAGGTTGGCCAGTAGAGCAGTGGTGTTGCGGTCCTTGTCGTCCTCCAGGTGGAAGTTGAGGTCCCCCAGGAGGATGTAGTCGGTGGAATTGATGGTGTGGGGGCTGACGAAGTCTGTGATGTCTTCGCTGAACTGTGTGTGTGGTCCCGGTGGTCTGTAGATGAGGGTGCCTCTGAGCGTGGTCTTGGGGTTGGTGTGTATCTGGAAGTGGAGGTGTTCGGCGGAGGTGAAGGTGTCATCGGAGTTGGTCGTGATGCGGATGGTGTTCTTGTGGATGATGGCGATGCCTCCTCCTGTCTGGTTGACGCGGTCCCTCCTGGTGATTTTGTAGCCTTCTGGGACGGCGATGGCGACGTCGGGTGCTGAGGAGGCGTTCATCCAGGTTTCTGTCAGGAAGGCGATGTCTGGTGCTGTCGAGTCGAGGAGGTTCCAGAGTTCGACAGCATGCCTGTGAACGGAGCGGGTGTTGAGCAGGATGCACATCAGGTGTTTGTTGCTGGGGCTCGGTTTAGTAGGTGCAGTGTTGGGTCGTAGGCTGGTGAAGCGGCAGGTCAGGCAGGTGAAGGGTCCGTGGGTGCGTCTCGGGGTGGCTCGGTAGCAGGCGGTGTTTCGGCCGGCGTTGAGTGCGTGGAGGGTTCTGGCATCGTAGCTGTGCAGGGTGTGCTGGCGAGGGCGAGGACCAGGGGGTCTGGCGCTGGGCGCGGTCCAGGCGCGGACGGGCGCAGACGGGCTTACCTTTGGCGCACCTTCGGCGATCAGTCGGTGCTCCCGCTGCGCGCGTCTGCTGCGCGGTCGCTCTGGGGGCGTCATAAGTAAGGAGCCGGGAGGGAGGAGCAGCTGGGTGGCGGGAGCGGTCCGGCGAATGGAATCACAGGGGGGCGGGGCCGCAGGGAGGCAGCGGCGGGAAATCCCAGGAGCAGCGAGCGAAGGAATCTGCAGGCAGGAGGCGGCAAAGGCAGGCAGGAGCGGCAGCAGTGAGTGGGGCGACCAAGCCCTGTGGAGGGCTGAGCGTTCACACTCTGTGGTCCCCTACGGTCCCCTTAAGTAAGGAGCCGGGAGGGAGGAGCAGCTGGGTGGCGGGAGCGGTCCGGCGAATGGAATCACAGGGGGGCGGGGCCGCAGGGAGGCAGCGGCGGGAAATCCCAGGAGCAGCGAGCGAAGGAATCTGCAGGCAGGAGGCGGCAAAGGCAGGCAGGAGCGGCAGCACTGAGTGGGGCGACCAAGCCCTGTGGAGGGCTGAGCGGTCACACTCTGTGGTCCCCTACGGTCCCCTTAAGTAAGGAGCCGGGAGGGAGGAGCAGCTGGGTGGCGGGAGCGGTCCGGCGAATGGAATCACAGGGGGGCGGGGCCGCAGGGAGGCAGCGGCGGGAAATCCCAGGAGCAGCGAGCGAAGGAATCTGCAGGCAGGAGGCGGCAAAGGCAGGCAGGAGCGGCAGCAGTGAGTGGGGCGACCAAGCCCTGTGGAGGGCTGAGCGGTCACACTCTGTGGTCCCCTACGGTCCCCTTAAGTAAGGAGCCGGGAGGGAGGAGCAGCTGGGTGGCGGGAGCGGTCCGGCGAATGGAATCACAGGGGGGCGGGGCCGCAGGGAGGCAGCGGCGGGAAATCCCAGGAGCAGCGAGCGAAGGAATCTGCAGGCAGGAGGCGGCAAAGGCAGGCAGGAGCGGCAGCAGTGAGTGGGGCGACCAAGCCCTGTGGAGGGCTGAGCGGTCACACTCTGTGGTCCCCTACGGTCCCCTTAAGTAAGGAGCCGGGAGGGAGGAGCAGCTGGGTGGCGGGAGCGGTCCGGCGAATGGAATCACAGGGGGGCGGGGCCGCAGGGAGGCAGCGGCGGGAAATCCCAGGAGCAGCGAGCGAAGGAATCTGCAGGCAGGAGGCGGCAAAGGCAGGCAGGAGCGGCAGCAGTGAGTGGGGCGACCAAGCCCTGTGGAGGGCTGAGCGGTCACCAAGCCAGGTCTTCCACCAAGCCCGTCAATCCCATCAGAAAAGAGGAAACCAACAGCTTTGGCACACCTCTGGGAGCGAGCGGGTCTCACCAGCACCCCGCAAGCCGCACCCATATCTAGCTAGACTGCTTCTGTGAAGGGCTGTGGGACTCACTTGGCGGCAACCACCGACGGCTGCTGCGCTCGCTCTGTGCTTCGCGGCCCCTGTGGGTGTGCCCTCCTGCCTTCCCTTTCTTCTCTGCCTTCTCCTGCCTCTGAAGAAAGAAGGAGGCCTCCGGTGATGTTGTTTTTCTTTTCTCTGATCGGACAGTGGCTGTCCACGGCTGTCAGACCACACAGAGGGCTACATCCTAACTGCGTCCTAACCTTGTTAGTCTGCGGGCCCAATCCTATTCCGGGTCTAGTGCTGGTGCTGAGCTTCCGGTTCAGCTGACTTTCAGAGGTCCGAAACTATCTGTATAGCTTCGTAAAAGGCTTCACATTTCTCAAGGTCCCACAACGTTTCAGCACCCTAATGTAAACTACATTTCCCATGTGTCCACTGATCTCTCATGTTGTTGGAAATGGAGGCGGCCCTTTTGAACTTCTTGGATATAAGTTTCCTCATTACACAGTGCCTGCACACTAGGAAACTGAGATACATTGATGCTGCTGTAAAGACTGAGACCAGAGCACGCAGAATCTTTGGGGGCAGTTTTCTATTCTTCAAAGGCTCTGAGAATGAACACAGATCCTGCAGATTTAAGTCATGGGTTGAGATAAACATGACCTTAATAGTTTGAAGAGCTGATTCTGAGATACCTTGCAGGAATGGAGGATTACTTTATTTTTTGCACATTTACAGATGATGTGTACCTGATGAAACAGAAAGGTAACTTTTCACTTTAAAAACTACTCCCAGATTCACAATGAACATTTTATAAGTAAGAAACACAACCTTGAATGTATATCCATAACATGTAGCATGTGTTCACAAAACAGAAATTTCAGGAATAGCAGTGCTTCACACAGAAAATCTGAAACATAGAGATACTCTGAAGATATCCACCAGAGAGATGTCAGTGCCCAGTACAGTACCGCGCCAGAGTGGCAATCTTCACTGTATCTTTTTTGCCTCTTATCCAATTCTCCTTTTCCTAGGTCTATGGTTAACCAACATATTGCCACTGTGTGAGGCTGACTGGATATGCAGAATTGCTGAAACATTAATTGCTCCCCTTGCAGTCAGACTACATGGTTAATGTTGTCTGACACATATGCTTGATTAGGGAAATCCTTTTTAAATCAGGTTAGCACATCAGATCTGGGGTTCAATCTGTACAGGGATAGTCAGTTCATATCCTTGGCCATCAATCTCCTGCATATGCGAGCAGTGCTGGCTGAACTGCAAGCAACACTGGCTGACCTGCAGGTATTGTTATGGGGTTGCTAACTTTCTAACAAATCAACCAGCTGTCTTCCTGCAGCACAGCCGTTACTCTCGCATTTTATCTGTTATTCACAGCATTTACCTTAAAAGGATGCAAAGAGGAATTACATGCATTGATACACTAAGGCACCTCACCTCCTCTCACTCTGGATTTGAGGTCAGCTAACACTCAGCATGGAATGGTGCCTTTCCTAAGAACCACTTGGAAGCATGGCACTCCTAGACGAGACAAGACCTTTGGATGTATCGTTATGAGAATATAGTGTCCTTCACCATTTTTATACTATAAATCAATTAGGACATATACATTAAGAGATTATAGAACTTTGGATTTCAGCTTCAACCCCTTAACAGAAAATATCCCCATAACAACTTTCACTATCTCCACACCACCCACTGGAGTCCAAAGTACTGGCTGGGCTCAGGCCAGGGGTCACAAAACAGCACACCAGCCTGAACTAGAAAATGCAGCTCGACTAGGCATCATGCAATTAATGGGGGAGGGGAGGATGTGTGGTGCTTGTAGAGCTAATGGCCACCGACTTGAAATACTGTCTAAATCCAATCACATTGCGGATGTGGCCAAGATGGCGGTGGCATGAGAGTATTCATACTGACCACCAAACTCAGGTGTTTTCCCAGAACACTACTACGTTGATTGAATGTGAAATAAATCAATCATTCTCCTTTCCCGGGGGTTATTCAGGTGCTGTGGGTTGTTGCTGAGAACTGGTAGCTTCTGGTCAAAGTGCCAGGTCTTGAGCTTCCTCCTGAAGTCGAGGAGGGAGTGAGTGGTACACAGGTGGGGTGGGAGGTCATTCCAGATCTTGGTGGTGAGGAAGGAGAAAAATTGACCCCTGCTCTGAGAGCAGCAAATTCTTGGGACTTGAGTGAGGGTGAGGGTTGTAGAATGGAGTAACCTGGAGGGCTGGTGGAAGGAGAGTCTGTTTTTTGATGAGATTAGGCCAAATGTTGCGGAGGGCTTTGTGTGTGAGGGTGAGAACAATTAATTTGCACCTCTTGTGCACGGGCAGCCAGTGGAGACATCTGAGGCGGGTGTGATGTAGGTCTGCATGGGGAGGTTCAAGATGAGTCTCATCACTGCCTTCTGGGCAGTTTGGAGGCATACATAAGGGCCATTTCCACAGTTTTGTCTACTGGTGATGATTGTTTGGGTTACAGTCTTTCTGGTTTCAATGGGGATCCATCGTAGGATCTTCCGTACCATGCAGAGGTTGTGGAAGCAGGAAATGGCATGCAGAAATTCATGATCAACAACTACACATTTTTCTGAGTTCACAAACCATACAATTCACAATTTCACAGGGTTAGCGCTAAAAAAACTGTGATGTGCAGTGCACAAAGCCCATTTTGTGAGTTTGGAAAGCCTTTCCAACTCCCAAAGTGGGTTTGCAATCAATTCCAAATAACAGGTAGGAGGGGACATTAAAGGAGCACCCTGTCCTAATTTTGAGAAACACTGGTATCCATCAATGGTTTGCAATGCAAACCTTTAAAGTTACTGCCACATCAAAGGACGTTGTTACTGATTGGCAAATGAAAAGTTCATCCCTGGAGATAGCTTCTTGTAGAAGGTTGGGGTACTGGTTGAGAAGTTGAAGTGCTACTCAAGCAACAACCACCGTTCTTGTCAGGGTGAAACAGAAGCAAACCACAAATTAACATGTGCGCTCTAGTACCTTGGCACAAAAGCAGCCAGGCTTACTTTATAGAAAATGGGCCTCATTATGAGTCTGGCGGTTTTTAGACCGACAGACTTGCGGTGGCAGTCTGACTGCCGCACTCCTGGCGGTCTGACTGCCAAATTACAACCCTGTCAGTTGGACCGCCTGAGAGTACTGTGTGGGAAAAGGGCATTAGATGGATAGTTGGTATAAGTCAAAATAGTACATATGTTGATATCACAGTCCTATGTGTTAAGAAGACATGAGGGTATTTTCAACATCAAATCCTTTTCGCTCAACTCCAACATTTATTTGGTCATGCTACATCACCATGCATGTCACTGTTTAACGTATTAAATCAGAGTCCCACAAGTCTGCTGAATGATTATCTGTTTTGCCACCTCAGATACAAGGCAAGATGATTTGAAATTGCCATAAGACACTCCTTTTAGCCCATGAATGTGCTAATAAAGTCTCTCATGTCAACATTTTAATACCACAGTCATATTCATTGTAATTGATAGAAAAGTGCCATTAATCTAGAGCAGTGCTTCCCAATCGCTTGCAAACATTATTACCTTGACAACGCCTTTCAAATTAGACTTTGGCCAAGATATTGATCTGCCCATAAACGTGGCTGATGAATATGATGAACTGCACTGAAGTCTGGAACACTTTTAGCAAATTTGAGAAACCTTTCCTGCAGCAGAGTATGTGGTAAGCGTTTCATATCCATGTCCCCCACTGTTGTCAGCCTGTGGGCGTGTGACCTCCTAAATTAGGCTTAGGTGACACGTGATAGGGCAGTGACATCTACTAGCCTCAGAGGCCGACTCAAATCTTTTGACTCAGACAGGAGTAATAAGATCATCAAATCAAACAACGAGAATCAACCGCCATAAACAACAATATCCAATAAGGAGTCATAAATTTATACACACCATGACCTCTGTGGCCATGAATCACCACACCAATTTAGTAATGTTTAAACATTTATTGCCTTTATATTAACAATGAGTCATGTAAATAATGCGCAAAACAAAATGATAGCAATACAGAAACAATATAGGCTGTCCAAAGTGTCTAAAGAATCTTAATCTTAGAAGAGCAATTACAAATAAACACTCCAAAAGAATTATACAAAATAGCATCAGAATTAGTTGAGAAATAGCAACAGATTCAATTAATGGTGCAGTTGAATCAATCATAATCAATAAATAAACATTCAATTCAATCATTGGTCAGACATCCTAGCTACCAAAGTCTAATTCAGAAAGCATGTGTGGAGCAAGGCTTCACACATGCAAAAATTAAAATGAGACAAAAATTAGTTTTGAAAACACCTTACTATAGCGCTAACAAAAATGCGGTTGGATTTATAAAAAGAAAACCTGCAAAAGAAGACAAATGCACATTGGTTATACCTCTCCTAAAAGTGAGAGCAGTTAGCGGAGTCTTTGTCAGCAGAGCACGGGAACAACAGGCCTTCAGCGATCAGCATCAAGAACATGAAAAGGGCAACAGTTCAGTAATGTTGGGCCTAAAGTATCTGAACTGTTAGAATTAAAAGTCATCTATAACACTACAACTGCAGCTGAACATAACTAGAAAATTCTGAGCTTGCATCATCCTGAACTTTGCCCAAGTCCCAAAAATCACTAGCTAAACTTCTATTGGAGAAGACTATGCGGTGTGACAATGAGCAACCAATTGAATTAAGTTTCTTCTTCAGTTGCATCTTTTCTTTATTCTTCTTCAAGATAGAGTCATGTTGACACTCCTCTCTGGTCGGCAGTTTCCGATGAATACTAAAATTATAGAAAACAGCACAGAACATGACATTTAGCTAACACTACTTCCTACCAGAAACTAAGGCCCATGTTAAAACTTTCAATAATTATTACAAGCAAGAAAGTACAGAATGAGCAGAGTGAAAAATCAGTAGATTTCCACTGTGAGCTTTCAATGGGATGTCTAACAAACAATGTTTGCACAAGCATGTCAGTAAAATCAGCATAACATCTCAACACTATACTTGTGGAAAAATACTAAAACTTAGCCAGTTTGACTAACGCTAGTACATGAAGAATAAAACAATTTAATAGTAATTTCAAATCATTAGTTTTGCCCATTATTATTAATCATCTCTTGTCAGTACAAATAGTAACGATTCAGCAAAATACATTTTCACAGTCATTTAGTATTTCTCAACCACATTTAAACATGCAAGTTTTACATTTCTAGCACAAGTTTATCTAAATTAGGCCTTTTAGTGCACATTTTAGTTACTCATATTTTTTTTATAATGTTTGCTCTCTAACAAGCCTCATGGTTGCCATCGCCCAAACCTTTTGCCTCTCCTTCTCAATTTTGTTGAAACTATTTTTGTTGGCCTTAGGACTCTGGGAACTTTACTACTGCTAACCAGTGCTAATTTCATTGTGCTTTCTCCTCAAAACATGTTAGATTGGTATTTAGCCAATTGGCATATTTAATTTACTTACACATCCCTAGTAAAGTAGTACTACATATGAATGCTACTAGTAACCCTGCAGTACTGATTGTGCTACCCACTTAAGTAGCCCTTTAAACCTGCCTCTGGCCTGCCATTGCAGCCTGTGTGTGTGCAGTTAGTTTTAAACTGCCATGATGACTTGGCAAAGTAAACCTTTTGCCAGGCCCGAACATGTCTTTTTAATATATAAAAGGCACCCCTAAGGCATGCTCTAGACAGCCCCAAGGGAAGGGTGCTGTGTATTTAAACAGTTGGACATGTACTTTTCTTGTAAGTTTTGCATGTCTGGTAGTGACAGACTCTTACAATTGTTTTCACTACTGCAAGTCCTATCTCTCCCATAGGTTAACACTGTAGTTGCCTAATTACATTTTATACGTGTAATTTCCAAATGGGAAGAGATGAGTGGGTCATGTTTGGTGCCTCTAATAGCCTAATTCAAAATCCTAACTTATAGTGAAGTCAGATTTTAAATTACAAATCTGAAAATGCCACTTTTAGAAAGTTGGCATTTTCGTGCCTTAGCTATTTGGTGCCTGCAGCATGTCTCTGGTCATGTTTGAGAAAACCGTTTTTTAAATCTTGCCAAGGTACCTAGCTCTATATTTGTCACATGGGTCTGCAAGCCACCAATTAGCCATGAATGTTCACAGCACTATATCACAATGCAGTGCAATTAGTAACAAACTTGAATCAACATGGTAAATACCTGCAACATAGCTTTTTAAACTTTTCTCAATAAGAAGTATAATCCCTTACTGGGCAGTTGCCCAGTTCATCAACATTTCAAAAATAAATCACACCGCTTTTCAATGTCCATAGAGTGCAAAAGAGAGGAAAATTACATATGGTAAAAGAGAAATTCAGTGATCTTGGTTAGATAGACATTATGAATACTTTGCATATGCACATTTACTGGCACCTCTTGTGATTTCACATGTGTGACAAAAAGTTCACATTGCTACACCTTCTCAGTCCAAATGCATATGGGCGATTTTGTGTGACTCGACCATAGTGTGGATTACTAAGAAACACCAATATTTCATCAACATAGTCAGTCTTTTTCGTGGGAGGATTCAATTTGAACAAGTGATTATACAAGTAATTCCATCAATCCAGGTCACTTAAGTCAGGGATTGATGTGAGCTCCAAGATAGACCAGGAGAAAAAAGAAAAGGAGAAGAAACCAATAAAACAACTCCCACCCACTGGTTGTAGAAGAAGAACACACTACAAAAACCTAAAGGAAAAATTAAAACATATATAATCTTCCCTTGTCTGAGGTATATTCAACAAAACTCTGTATACCTTACATGTCCAAATCATGTTGGCACATGTACAAACAATTCCTCACTAATGTTCATACTATTAGGTTTGCAGGTCTCAAGCTCAATTATCTATTTTGATTCAAGCTGTCATAATCTGCAAACTCTGTTCCTTCTCTACGATCTTTGAGGATCCTATTGATTCCAATAAAATTGACCAGAGTCCAATCAACACTATAGAAGTTGTCAAAATGTTTGGCTACTGAATATTTCTTGTCCCTGTTGATTATACGTCTGAAGTGTTCTATACAATGTTTTTTAACCGGAAAAATGGTGCTTCAGATACACCTTTTGTTGCAGGGGTCTTTGATCATGTATATGGTTAAAATCAACTTGAATTTTATAAATTAATTGATCTCATATTTTCCTTGTGTGAATCTCATGTTCCATTGTACTCCCACTGCGTTTACAAATTTTAGACCTTTTACATGAAAATGAACCCTTGTTCCCACTATTGATATTTGAGTATGGTGTAAAGTGGCTTCTCACTATCCTATCTTTGATTTTTTTCTCCTTTCCTACATGTAAACCAGGCTGTTTGTCCCAGAGCACAGATCACTGTTTTAACCTCCAGCAGCACATCAGAGTGTTTAGTTGTTTGTTTCGGAATAAGGTTGTACTGGGCAGAGAAGGTAGTTATGAACATAATGGATCCCTTCTTTTCTTTCTCCATGGGGTCAGTGAGCATTTTAGGTTTGAAAATACATTTGTCTCTGGATAGGGCATCAGCTTTCAGTCTGGATACCTTCAAAATATCATTGGGATATCTCCCTACCCTAAATCTGAGTAACATGTCATCAATGGGGTTTTGTATTGTTCCTAAGTGCTTGAGTTCCTTTTAGATGTAAGAAGATCCCCATATGGAATATTCCATTTTGTGTGTGGTGAATGACAGCTCATAGCATGCAGTACAATATTCCTGACTGTAGGCTACTGAAAAAGGATGTGTGTGGTTTGTTATCACCCATCTCCCCTGTGAGATCTAAAAACTTAACACATTGTGTACACTATTCTATGTTGCATTTAATAGTAAGAATATTGTTGTTCAACTCAGCCGTGGACATTACTAACTCATTTTTGCTGCCATTCCACAGGATAATAGATCTTTATAGTACAGCCAAAGGGTTACCTTGTCTAGATACTCCTTTGGTCTCTCATCACTGGGCACCTGTTTCTCCCACCAGCCTAAGAACAGGTTTGCTAGCTGGGAGTGAAGCATGTGCCAATTGATGTTCCTTTGAGTTGTACACATAGATCATCCCTAAAAGAAAGACGTTTTCTGTTAGGCAGATTCCAGTCATATGCATCAATATCTCTGTGTGTTCATAGAGACAAGTAGGTCTGCTGTCCAGGTATTATCTAACAACCTGTTAACCATGATCATGGTGTATTTTGTATACAAGCTACTCATGTCCATAGTAGCCACATATTTGCCTGCATCAACTATGAGTTAATTGATCTTAGTTAGAAGGTCAAAGCTGTCCCTAAGATAACTAGGTAAGGTTTCTACAAGCGGGAATAGAAAGTGATCAATATAGATCAAAGCTTTCTCAAATATGCTACCTAAAAAGGAAACTATGGGTCTCCCTGGTGTTTTTTTCTTGGCTTTGTGTGTCTTGGGTAATAAGTATAGTGTTGATATGTTGGGAAATTCTGTTTTCAAATATAAGTATTCCTCCTGTTCCAGATATCTGTATCTCTCCATGAAATATGTATTTCTTCTTATAGATTAACCAAATTCCTATGGTATGTCAAATCAAGTCGCTCATAAAATTCCTTGTCGTTAAGCTGAGATAAAACTTCCCTAACATAATATTCCTTAGGTCATAACACAATGATCTCTCTCTTATCAATGGTTTAATCACAATAGTATCATTTATACCTAAAATTCTCAAAGCTTTATGTTGTGACCATGTCATATTGTGGTTTTGGTAGGAAAATTGTTTTCCTCTAAGATGTCTCATTCATTTTACAATAAGCTTATGAAACACATCAATGTCGTCATATGTCAAGTTGGATACAGTCCTGGATTTGGATTTGAAAAACCACTTGTACTGTATGAACCAGTCCTCATACTCATTTCATTTAAGGTACACATAACATTGTTATTAAAAGTTACATATTTCATATCGATTTCAGCAACTAGATCAAATGCATTATTCTCCTTGTTCAAATATTAGAGTGCAAACAGTTCCTCTGCATCCCCTACTGTCCATGACTCATGTGTATTGGTATCAAAGGATATCGAGTCACTCTATTTCATTCTATTTATGTAAATGCTGAACAGTTTGAACATATATATAAATTGAAATAAGGCTATCCTAGTGTCCACGTATTTAAATCTACTTGTAGGGCAAACAACGTGTCCTCTAAACAGCACCTGTTCCTCTTTCTGAGTCAGTTCCTTAATCAATAGACTCATAATATTTTCCTTGATTTTTATATGCTCAATGTCGCATTCAATGTCTGAGTCTCTTTACCCACCCTGCCTCTTTTGCCTATTGTACTTGTTATCATGTCTCTTCTGGGTTGATTTCTTTCCCTCAGTCAGCAGTCTGTACACTTCTAACAAATTGTTGTTCTTACTTGTGTCACTATTGGTCACATCACTTGTTTCACCAATATCCACATCAGAACTCAATTCTGATCTTGAATACTTAGAATACTTTAGAATGATCTCCTTGGGGCTATTTATCATTCATGCTTTTACTTGGTCATATTTCTTTAAAAACTTAGAATCCTGCTGGTCTCATAGTCTTTTTTTATTGCATAAAAGTTCTTGGTTATATTTTTCACACAGAAAGTATCAGAAATGTACCTTTTTTTGATCTTGAAATGTGATGTTTGTAATTCAGTCTTATATGACTAGTGGACGTCTGAATTCTGACTCTCCCTTTCAGAAGAGGTATCCGGAATACAGGTCTTTTCTCTTCTGTCTAGATTCAGCAGATCTGTGAACTTTTCCAAACTATCAAACCTTTTCAGGACCTACTCTATGAGACACTGGTCAATTTTGTTTATGCATATGGTAGATGGCCTGACCTTTTTTGAGACAGCCGCAACCAAGTACACAACAACAGATCCAAGTACTATATTTTGAGGGTGTGAAATTGATGCAGTCCTAAACCATCAACTGGATAAGTCCACAACCACTACAAAACTACTTTCAGTTGCAGCTCACAATATATATTCCATATCATGCAGCAATGTGATTTGATTGACATGTGGCGTGAAAGACATATTGACTGTAGAGTATGTACATGCTACTTCTCAGTCAATGATGCCTCGTCTCACATTGATTGCTGCTTACTCCCAGGGTATGTGTTTAAGTGGACATAAAATTTAGCAATTTTGGTTATCCAACCATTTGCGTCTCTACTCTGTACAACCATTCGCCTGTAGTTTTATCAATTAATTTCCCACTAGTGTGTCCCAGCACAAAAGGTGGTACTTCTTGTTTGAGGCTCTGCAGAATACAGTGTATAAATCTGTGACATACGGGGCCATTAACTATTACTTTGAGCTGAAGATAACCTCTGTCCCCAGCTACTGTACAATTTGGGAAGCCTTAAAGACATATTCAGGGTGCTATGCATATCGAAGCTTGCTGAGATACTTTGTAAATACAACACAGGCTCAGAAGGCTGGGGGGAAATACACAAACTGGAGGAGAGGGATACAACATCTGGGAGGGGAAAAGTACTATGTGAGTTAAATGAGAAACTTTTAGATTTGAGAGAAGAAGCTGACTGTTCCATCACATTAATGAAAAATATAACTCTGCTAGACGATCAGGTGAGGTGGAGTGTTCTGGGAAGGTGCTTTCATGGATGCTGATAGGGAGCATCTAGAGTTATTATGAAGATAGTAGATGGCACAGGGACTATAGTAAAAGAAACTCTAGGTACCCTGGATGCTTTTACAGGATATCATACTCAGCTTTGCTTATCTTGATCAATGGTGTTGCATGCTGATATCTCTGCTTATTTTTATAAAATTACATTGGTCTGGTTGGAAAACAATGATAGGAACCCACTGTTGCAACCTATTTCAGTCAAGCAGAATACAAACACTATAAGATTCCTGACCAATAGTAAAATGATGGTTTGGCTACTGAATTTTATAAAGAATATTTTGAGTTATTGCTAGCTTACTCTTCAGCCATGCATGAAGAGTTGTTTCATAGTGGTAATCTATCTCAACACTACTTGGAACCATCACAGTTGTATTGCTGAAACTAGGCAAAAAATAACAATCTATGTTTACATCGTGTAGACCACTCTCCTAAATTATCATGAACATCAAGATACTGTCAAAAATCATAGGCCCTCATTACGAGTTTGGCGGTCTCAGGACCGCCATGTTGGTGGCGATGGTCGTACCGTTGACGGCCCGGCGGTGAAGACCACCAAATTATAACCATGGTGGTGTTCCCAACAGAATACAGCCCAACTACTGCCACTACGGCCGTAGGCACCTTCAGACCGGCGGGGAGCATGTTTGTGCTGGACACATTACGAGGCTGCACACTGCCAGCCTTCCTGCTGCAGTCACACCACCACCAAAACCCTGGCGGAAACCAACTCTATAAAAGGAAACACTCACCTTCAGGAACACATACCTGCCCAGAGCCACCATGGAGCCTGAACTCGAAGTCCTTCCACTACTCCTGCTCGCACAATGAGTCCGGAACCAGCGACGGCGATGAAGACAACAAGCGTAAGTACACACACCTAGCACACACTGGAGGGAAAGGAATTAGAACACACACAACACACACATCCAGGACGGCTTGCAACGGACACACACACATGTAACCACACACCCAGATGAACACATACACTCACCTACATACACACATGCACACACATACTACACATATGCACACCCAAACTAAACACACCACGGCCAACACACTTGGCCATGCACACACCAACCCACACACACACACAGCACCGTCACTGTCTAACACAATCATACACAACACCACCGACTCACAGAGAGACATCACAACCAGAACTACACAAACGCTTTGCCAAGCACTCTCACTGCACACCTCCACATGACAACAAATACATACAACAACACGTAACAACACAACAATACCAATCAACACTTTCACACTGACATACAATGAACCATTTGTCAAACCATGCCCACACCACACACAAAGCATAGGCCATAGCCAACACCACACACACAGACACACACACAATCACACAAGGGCACACAACACCACCATTCCACATGCCAACACAAACTATACACAATTTGGGGGGGCGTGGCTTGGCCGTCCAGATAATGGCCACCACTCCATGAGCCTCTGCCGAGAAGGGGATTTTATCCTGTCATTTCCCCTGCTAGGATCGGCTGCCGGGTGCTGGCTGGGGCCCCCCTTGTGTGGGGGGTTGAGGTGACGCTGCACAGGCCTGGGGCGCCGCGGATTCCCTTGCGGGACTGGTGGTGGCGGTGCGGAGATGCGAGGCGGCGCTGGGCCTACTGCCTGCCTCGCGACTGTATCGTGGGACCGACCTGGATTTTGGTGCTCCCGGGGCTTGCCACAGCAGCTGTGCCCCTTTTTGCACCCCACGCTAGGGCGTCGGGGATGCTGCGATTTGCGGCTGAGGCCGCGCAAGATCCTGGCAGGTGGGCTGCTTGTGTGGCCCAGACAGCGGGTAAATCGGCCCACGGGTCCCCGCGGGCACCGTGGCTGATTGACTGGTGGGCCGGTGAGGTGGTCGGACCTGAGCTGCCACTCCGTGTCATGTGCCTTGGCCTGTCGGGTAAATCAGACACCTGGAGTTGCCCTGCTGCCGCCTTTTGTCCTGGACAGTGGAGGACGCTGTGGTGTGGTGAGTTGGCACTGACCCTGCTCATGGCTTGGGTTCCTTTTTATTTTATTGAGGAAGATGCCCTTGAGTGGGACAGCTGGCCTTGCGGCTCGGGCGGTGGGCCTCATGCCTTGTGGCCCCTGGCGCTGCTGCCGGCCTTGGAGACCTTGTGGCGGTGCCTGTTTTTGCTAGCTACTGTCCTTGCAACATGGTGACTGGGCCCTGTCTGGTGCGTTGAGCTAGCTTTACTCGGAGCTGTTGGTGCTGGTGTACGTCTCTTGGCCTGACCGAGCAGCGGGTGGGACTCCTGCGCATTTTTTATTTTTGTTTGTCCGGCGTGTGCATCTGACCAGGCACATTTACGGCGGCCACCGGTGACTGGTGGTGCCTGTGCCCAGAATAGGGAAGGCGGATTAGAAACAGCCCAAGTTGACGTTTGAGGGCAAGTAGAAAAGTAGTCAGGCGAGCAGGTCGCTGGATGACCTTCTGCAGGAAGAGGACATGCAATCGTCCACTGCGAAGTCTATGTTTGCAGACCTTAAGCATACCCTGGCCAGTATTGATGGCAAGTTGGATGACTTGACTGCGCAGATGGATCGCCTGAAAGAAGGGGTGGATGGACATGCCACCCGTCTTGACAATGTGGAGTCTTGGACGTCGGATTTGGAGGACAACCGCAGCGAAGATGGAGAGAAATTGCTGAGAATGGAACATGTGCTAGAGCTCATTCATAATAAAAATGAAGACCTTGAGGCCTGCTCCCGCCGCAATAATATTTGCATCTTGGTCCTACCTGAGTCGACAGCCATGGGATGCATGGAGGATTACGTGGAGACTATGTTCACATCATTGTTCCCGGGTGAGCTCTCTCAGGTGTGGGTGGTGGAGCATGCACATCGATCACTGAGCCCCAGGCCTCCACAGGGGGCACCGGCGTGGCCAATCATTGTGCGTTTACTGAACTATCGCAATAGGGATGCCATACTTCGGCTGGCTCGGGAGTGACGTCCAGTGATCTTCAACAACAATGAGCTCAGCATTTTTCCGGAATACACGCCTGGGGTGCAGGCTGCGCGCCAGGTGTTTCTCCCGGTCAAGTGTACCTTAAACAAGACAGAAGTTTTCTCTCATTTATCCTGCCAAGTTACGTGTGCTGCACAAGGGCAAGTTGCATTTTTTTACTGATCCAAAGCTGGCGGCTAAGTATGTTAAGCCTATTCCTAAGAAGGCGCCTCCGGCTTGTGCTCTGGCAGGGGAAGTGGGTGATGCACTTCCTGATGGTAGTGATAATGAGTAAACTTTGGTTGCTGCTGCTGACTGCTCTGCTCCTCTACCTGTGGGCCGAGTTTGGAATTTGCTTTGTGAGCAGACGGTTTCTTGGTGGCTGATGCTGGACTATGAACTCTCGCCTGATTCTCCTGCTCACCCATCCCCTTCTGGGAAGGTTGTTGGGTGGCCTCGCTGATGCCCCGGTGGATGAGTCCAAATCAGACTTTTATTGTTTTGCTGAGGTTTTTGTGTTTGGGTTGGGGGTGGTCCACTTGGCTGGCATGATTGGGGTGCCAGCATGGGTGGGGGGGGTAGCTGTTGGGTTCTTTGATGGTGTTGTTGCTATCTCTCTTCTTTCTTCTTCTTCATTTCCTTTTTTAGCACATGTTGCTTCATGTCGGCTGGTTCGGGTTGGTGTGCAGTTGAGTGCTTATCGGGATGGTGACTAGAGATAGGCCTCCTGTTAGGTGCCTTACTTGGAATGTCAAGGGGCAGAATGATAGCCTCAAGATGAGACTGTTTTCAGCGTATGTACAGTGCCATGTGGTTGATGTCTGCATGTTGCAGAAAACGCATTTGTCTGATGGTATGAAGGCGAGGGTGAGGGCTGGCTGGATTGGTGAGAGTCATATGGCGAATTACTTGTGGTATGCCTGCGGTGTTGCGATTCTGATCCGGAATGGCCTACCGTGGCGCACGGGAAAGGTGCTGTTAGATCCGTGTGGTCGATATGTTATGTTGAAGGGCACGTTATATGACAGGCTGTTCTGTCTTGTCTCCCTTTATGGCCCCAATGTATTTTGTTGAGGTCTGGCGCTTGATTGGCTCACTGGGCCCTGGTTCTCTGTTGTGTGGTGGAGACTTTAGTTCTTTGGTTCTGGACCCGGTGGCAGACCGGGAAAGTAGGGTCAGACCTCAGAATGTAGCTGCGGTGAGAGACTTAGCACATATTATAGCGGAAGGTGCTTTGGTGGACTTACGGAGAGCCAAGCATGGGGAGGAGAGGCAGGGAACGTGCATCAATCATGCACACAGCAGCTGGTCTAGAATAGACCGCTTGTTAGGTACCAGAGATGTGGGACTCTAGACTACCTCTGTTGAGCATATGCCTCGTACACTGTCGGACCATGCGCCGGTCTTGTTTGAGTTGCATGTGACAGGGGCGCCTGGGTGTGCATTTTCGTGGCGGCTGCCTTGTGGGGCACTGAGGGATCCTGTCTTCCGTGCTGAAATTCATACTGCTATCGTCGACTACTTTAATGTCAATCAGGGCTCGGTGTCATTGGTGGGCACCCTCTTGGAGGCCTTCAAGGTTGTAATTCGGGGTATCTGTCTTGCTAAACAACATGGGGTGTTGAGGGTACGTCGTAGGGAGCTGGTGGGGTTGGAGGCGCGCCTAGCTGATTTGGAAAGGAGATTAGCATCTGACTGGCCGGCTAGCCTTCTGGCTGGATTCCGGGAGGTATTGTCCTGTTATAAGGAGGCAGCTCAGTGTGAGGTATGTTATTTGGGTAAGGAGGCAAAGGCGTGGCGTTATGGCGAGGGCAAGCAGGCTGCGAAGACGTTGGAGGCTATGCTCCATAAGCCATGGGCTGGGAATATGTTGTTGAACTCGTTGTCTCTGGGGGGAACGCTGCGCATGGGTACGGCTGAGGTTCAGCGTGTCATGACTGACTTCTACTCGGATCTGTACGCCGAGCACCCGTGAATGTCTGCTTCGGATGCCGTCAGTTACTTTGAGGAGATTAGTCTGCTTTGGCTCGAAGATTCACACAGGCATATCTTGACGTCCCCTCGGTTGATGATGTGATTCAAGCTACACGTAGCCTTCCCGGTGACAAGGCCCTGGGTTTGGATGGGCTGACACCTGCCTTCTATAAGGCATATGCTGATGTTCTGGCGCTGCGTCTTGAATTTTATGCTGAAGCCCTTGAGTGTGGTGTCCTCCTGCCTTCGCTGTGGGAAGCTCTTATAGTGACGATTCTGAAACCTGGAAAAGATCCTAGCAGGTGTGACTCTTACCGGGCGCTCTCACTCATAAACATAGACACTAAGATCTTGGCGAAACTTATTGCAACGCGACTGCAGCCCTTGCTTCCCTCCCTGATTTTGCCGGACCAATCAGGTTTTGTGCCAGGTCGCTCGGCCTCTTATAATCTCCGTACCTTTTTTGTGATTTCCCATATGCTCGGTCCTGGGGATCGTGCAGTGGCAGTTTTCTTGGATGCCGCGAAGGCGTTTGACTCTCTGGCCTTGATGTATATGTTTGCTCTGCTGGCCAGAGTGGGCCTTAGCAAACGATTCCTTTAGCTGATTTGTCTGCTGTACGCCAGGCCGACTGCTTGTTTGAGGGTCAATGGGTCACTTTCTGACTCTTTTTCAATTGCTCTGGGAACTCGTCACGGTTGCCCTCTCACACCGCTTCTTTTTGTGGTGGCTATGGAACCCATTGTGGCGTGATCACACCAGCATCACAATCATAGGGGGTTGGTGTTTCGGCAGTGCCCTGTTTTGATTTCCCCCTACGCGGATGATGTTGCACTTTATGTCCGTGACCCACGGCTTCATCTTGATATCCTGCTGGATGAAGTGGTCCATTTTGGTCGGATCTCTGGGATTATGATCAGTTGGTCCAAGTCGGTGGTGCTGCCCTAAACTGCTGGTACTGTGTGGTGTTCCTCTGGCTACCCCGTATGTTGGGTGGACGGGCCGGTGCAATATTTGGGTATCTGGCTTAGTCGGAGGGTGGACGAGCTCTGGACGGCTAATTATGGTGTGCAGGTTCCGTGGCTGGAGGAAAGAATGACGATTTGGCGTTAATTGTCGCTTTTGCTGACCGGCCGAATTGCGATAGCCAAGATGGTGGTATTGCCCAAGTTCTTATACATTTTTGTTAATCTGCCTCTTGTTCTTACTACTTTTCTGCAACGGCTCTGATCCTTGCTTGTGACCCTTGTGTGGGCTGGAAAACAGCCCAGAATCCTCTGGGAGACGTTGACATTGCCGTTTGAGCGCAGTGGCTTAGCGGCCCCAGACCTGGAACTCTATTATTACTGTGCACAGGCCCATTTTGTTTATTTCTGGCTGCATCCTGTTCGTTATTTACCACATCTGGCCCCTGAAGCTGATTCGGTGTGGCCGGACAGATTGGGTGGGGTGGTTGGCGGGCCACCTCGACCCCATCGCCGTGGCGTAGACACTGTGGCATGCTCGGCATGGGCCTGGTCTTGTTTACTGCGACAGGCTGGGTTGCGGGATGTCTTTGCGCCGTCGATGCCGGTGCGGGATGTGGCGGGCCTGTCCCCCTTGGAGGATGGTCAGCTTTCTGAGCGACTCCAGGAGTTAGATATGACTACACTTGGAGCTTGGTTCCTGGTGGGGACGTTTGCCTCGCTGGAAACTGCGTTGGGCGATCACAGTGAGTCTGCGATTCATAGATGACTTTTTTTTAGGATATGGGCTTTGCTGTGGGAGTGGTACTCCTGCTTCCCCGAGGAGCCTCCACGTTGCCAGGCGCTAGAGTTACTATACACGGCGCAATCTGGCAGCCGGCTTATCACGTGTCTATATGTTTGTTTGCAAAGTGCGGCACCTTTTGTTGAATCCAGGGCTCGTGTGCGCTGAGAGGCGGAGCTGGCTGTGTCTATTACTGGGGAGAAATGGAGTTATTGCTGTGCCCAGATGAAGGCGCTTTCTCCTAACTACAGACTTCGCCTCATACATTTTAATTTCCTACAGCGAGTATATTACACTCCTAGCAGACTGAAAAGAATGGGTCTGCGGGTGGATGCTCGCTGCGAACGCTGTTCAGCTTTGGAGGCGGGCTTTTCGCATTTGGTGTGGGACTGCAGGGCACTACATGAATACTGGTCCAAGGTGTTGAGTGTGCTTGACGAGATGACGGGCCTTGAGCTTTCGTGCACTCCTGAGGTAGCCCTTCTGGGTTATGTATTGGAGGTCTACCTGCCTTTCGAAGTTTAGTGTGTTTATTGTTGCTACTTGCAAAGTGTAGGGTGGTGATATGCTGGGGTCGGGGCAGGTGCCCCACTTTGCGGACTGGCTGAAGGATGCTGCATATTGTCAGGAACAGTTGGCGACCTATTGGGAGCTGATGCCGAAGGGATCCTGCCCACGCGATATATGGTCCCCCTTGATGATGTACCTGGTAGCCCACGCTGGGGGAGCTGATTAGTTTCTTGTGCCTCCCTTCCAATTTATTTTGCGGTGCTTGGCCTCCTTTGGAGGTGTAGAGATGACCTGATCCCCTCTTCTGGACTGTTTTGCGACAATGCTGTTTTTTGTTGTTGTTTTTTTTGTTTTTTTCTCATTTCCCTCCCTCTCTGTTGTTTTTCTTTTTTCCTCTATCTTTCCACTTTTTTCTATGTTTCCATGCCTTGCTTATTGATGGGTGTTAATGTTGTGATAAGAGACTGCTTTATCCTGTTACTTCCTTTATAGCTTGAATAAGGTTGTTAACTTTGACAGAAACGTTTGCAGTTTGCATCAGCCCTTTGCTGTTTAGGCATGGTCCTTACTTTGCTTGCTGGTTGTTGTATATTTTTAAATGTAATAAATAAATAAATACATTAAAAAAAGCTATACACAAGTTGGCTACACAAGTCTTAGGTGGCCAAGACACAAATGGCACCTCACTTTGCCCCAACTTGACTCCTGACTGCAAAATGACCTCCAAAAGTTAAGGGCATCACGGGGGCAAGCAGGCACCTCAGGGATTGGGGGTAGATGGGGGTTTGGGCTTGGGCTTGGAAGGGGGGTCCTTGGGCCAGGATTTGTTAGGGGCAGATCTCTTGGTAAAGGGGAGGGCATGGGCACTAGCAGGTGGGGCAGAGGAGGACTTGGAGGTGGAAGAGCTGAGGGGTGGGAGAGGGGTAGGGAACAGGTAAAACTCCACAAGGAAATGCTTCTTAGACACATGGGAGTGGTCATGGCAAAAGTGGTTGGTACTGGAGGGAGAGGGAGTGGGTGTTAGATGTGTAGGGGGTGGATGTCTTCTTTGTAGGTGCATGCGTGGAATGCTTATGATTGCGGGGTGTCTGTTGGATGGGTGAGTGTGGGCATATAGCTGTTTTGGGAGGAGGGGGAGGAGGTGCTGTAGATGTTGTGGTGGATGGGTGACTGTCTGCTGGGGTGGTGTCTGCAGGTATGGTACATGCGCTGCATGTCAGGTTGTCAGTGGTTGTGGTGGGTGTGGATGTGGTGACTGGGGTGGATGTCTGTGGGTCTGCTAGTGTGCTGACTGTGGGTAAGATGGGACTGGTGGCTGGATACGTGCATGATGGTGTGGTGGCTGCAAGTTTGTCTGGTGTAGTGTCTGTGAGGGAGGGGGTGCTGAGGGAGTCAGTGCAGGGAGTGAATGTTGGTATGTCTGCAGGTGAGTGTTGCTTGTGTGTATGCCAGTGGTGGGGCTTGTGGTGTTTGTGTTTGTCTGAGCTACCCTGCTCTGGTGAGGTGGATGCATGCCTGTGTGTACGTTTGCATTGGATGGATGTGGGGAGAGGGATCTGGGAATGGGAAGAAGTAGTTGGGGGGTGCGGGAGACAAAGGGACACTGGCTGCCCTCAGAGTGGAGGCCAGAGCCTGAAAGGATCTCTGTATGTCAGCCATGGCACTATGAATACCCACCTAGAACGCATTGCTCTGTTGGACCTGAGCTACCAGTCCCTGGATGGCATTCACGATGGTCGACTGACCCACAAAGATCCAAGGTCAATAGCCTCCTCACTGACGGCAGCAGGGCTGACTGGGGCAGGGACAGAGGTAACTGCGGCAAAGAAGATGCCCACCCTCCTGGGTGAGCGGGCACCGGCAACTGGGTGGGGAGCTACAGGAAGGGTGGTGGTAGTAAGGGGGGTGACAGACAAAGATGGAGCTGGTATGGTCTTAGATGGGTTCGCCACCACCAGGGAGTGTCTAATGAAGGAGGATTCCAAGGATAAGGTGTTCTCTCTGTAGCTGGTGCCAGCTTCCTGGGTCCCGTGGGCTGCTGCTTCCCCACTTGCCTGTGCCCCTTTTACACCCGACAATGCTGATACACACAATCAGAGAGAGAGATGGAGGGAGAGAGAGAGCGAGAGAGAGAGAGAGAGAGATAGGGGGCACAATGGTTAACATATACCTCCCATTGACACAGCTACACATGCACATCTGTCACAATACATATCATGGCTAGGCCATCGCATTTGCCAATACACATAACCTACATCATGTCATGCCATCTCACTACTACCCACACCTGCCTGCCACCCCTCACACGAACAGCTACACCTAAGTAGGACTGTACTACTAGACTCATCCCCATGATGTCAACCAAAGCCCTTTAGCTGGCATTGCATGCCCTGGCTGCAGTAGCAATAGTGTGCTTGAATACACATCTTACCCCTCAATACCCCTTTCACCCATTGGATGTGTAGCTGTCTAGACACAACACATCAGGCCTCTACATTCACAACACCTGATTAGTCCATGTTCTCTGTAACCTATTACAGTGATGACAACTCCACTCACTGACCACACAGCACCTACCTGTCATATTACATGGGTGCCTACACTGATGCCATTATGGAGGTGAACTCAGATTTAGCCTATACTAGTCAGACACACAAACAGCTCATGTCTGATGTGTACTATGTGAATCTGTGGTATAGCCATGTGAGTAGTCAGCCCCTATCACAGAGCCAGAACAGGTGACACACAACACATATATCACTACCCAGCATAAGTGCATCTACAATGGCCCATGTACCACACGTAAAGCATCCAAACACATCCACTGAGTGCACTGTCACAACAGATGTACCTCTGGAACACTCATATTACTTCATGGACCACTTCCAATGCCACCACACATATAGGTACACCAGTTGGACTACTCATCATGACAACTCCAGCCACACACACATCATTCCACAAATGGCAAAACCTGTCATTGAGCCCAGACACACGTATCTCAGGGGGGTACATATTTGCATACATTAGGCATACATGGACAAACACAACTGCCAGTACACCAAATACACATCCCACTACCACATAAGCAGCCTGAGGAGACTGAATACTAAATTTCCTTCACATCAACATGCCATGTGTCATGCAGTACCCAACCCACTCCTAATCTGCCACTACCTAATATCCAAGGCAAGCTGTAATAGTCACAGGCCATCAAATGTGACTCAACCATCCATGACAACATGATGTAGTCAGTCAGTCAACAATGCAGCATAAGACTTGCTAGGACTTTGTCCTACATGCCATGTACCCACCATGTTGCTAAATAAGGGATCTCCCAGGGCACTTAATATAGCACCTCCAGTACCAATTCATAGGTTGGAAGGCCACATCCCCACAAGTACAGCTCCTAGGAATGCATTATCTGTGCTATCAGCCCTCAGCAATTCAACATGTTATAATATCCCAGGTTGGATACCTACATCTACCCTACAGTTAGCAGATCACCTATATATTTGCAAAGTCAGCTATCAGGCCAAAACTCATGTACCATGAAGGCCAGTTCTGTGGTGGAACTGTAATGGCAGCACATAAATTGTCAATACCATAACCAGTACATGATTATTATAGTCCCAGTGATATCAGGAAAGTGACACAGTCGCATATACCTGATAGGCTACACAGACCGGAGTGGAACGGCACTTCAGAGCCACTAATGCTGTTGGCTGGAACTGCTCATACACAATGCATAGTGTCATACAAACACTCACATCCAATGTATGGCAAGAAAGGAGTCACACATGTGCCCATGACATTAGTGCAGCTCCACATTACAGACATGGTGAGACATGGAAGTGTGAGATGTACATCCACTGACAGTAAAGCATGGAGACACATCTACAAAATATACTCTGCCAGGGTGCCATAGTGCCCATTTCCAATTGTTGATACATATGTAGCATTAACTTCAATGTCACTTTGCCTGCAGTGAGGCACCCAGTTCCATTTAATGCCAGCCAAGTGCCAGGATGCAGTCAGTACTCACCCCCTTGTGGCTGCTGTCCTGCCCTAAAACACCCATCCATGTCAGGGTAGGCCACTCAAATTGTGGGCCATTAGGGGGGGTCAGGGTTCGACGGGCACCCCTCCCTCATTGGGAGGACATCCCCAGCTGGACCTCCGCGGTCTTCCGGGCCCAGCGTCTCAGGTCCTCCCACCGTTTGAGACAGTGGGTGCCCCGCCGGGCCTGGACTCCCAGGGTCTGCACTTGCTTTGCGATGGAACGCCAGATCCCCTTCTTCTGATCCCCTTCTTGACCTGCATGAGTGACACAGACAGAAGGACAAAGTTATGTAGACTGGCACCATACCTACAGCAGTGGACTATTAACATCAGACCCACCAAATGCCCACACATGTCCATCCTCACAGTTTATACGCCTAAACACCGTGCCCCCTGCATGCATGTACTCCCTGACCGTAAAACGTATGTCATTCACCCTCACACACACCCCAATCACACATGACTATGGGATTGGGCTCACCTGTTCCTCTGGTGCACAAAAAAACAGCTGTCCATACAGGGGTAGGACCCCTTCCACCAACTTTTCCATCTCTTCTTGGCTGAAGGCTGGGTCCCTGTCACCTGCAGGACGTGTCATGATGACTCACAGAGACAGTACACAGCAGCTCAGCTCGTGGAGGTCTTGCTTGCAAGAGTGTCAGGAGTGAAGTGAGCAAGGCTGCAGAAAATGGAGGTCACAGCCACCATATACAGGACCATCACTGCCACCGGCGATCGCCATTGACTCCAGTACTCCTTAGGCAGCAATGTTACCCAATGAGAAGTTGTATGGCGGTTGCGACCACCTACCACCATGACGACAGATGCTGGCAGACTTAGGTCACTTCCATCTGTTCAGTGCTGCAGTACATGCGGCAGCCATTTTATGCACATGTCATGCCTTGATGCATAAATGTAGGGCGCCATACACTTTTTTCACCTGAATGCGGAGTAGGACTATGTTGTGGCATCATGGTTTGGCTTATACATGTGACATGCATGACACAGTGTCCTTACATTGCTGGTTGTCATATGATGTGCATGTCCAGATACTCATGGCTCAGAGGCGGTGTAACCACATAGGTAATTAGCATGACTACATACATGCTCATTGCATGACACCTCAGTGTACCACAAATGGAACCTGACACATGTGATGTATGTCAGAAACTATTGATCAGGAGCAGCAATGTGCAGCAAGGATGGAGTCCATGCCACTTCAGCATGCCCAATATAGTATGGGTCAGCAGTATGCGACATGTCTACAGTGTTCAGTGAGTGCGATAATGATATGTTCTGCTAAGATGTGTGGGGTGCATATCACATTGTACATTCTCTCCTCTCTATCCTAGATACCCTGTCATGAGGATACTGGGACATACACCAGTGTACCATCCGCTAGTTGATCTTGCAACCCTGGAGGAGAGGCGTATCATTCAGACCTATCTTCTGAATCGTCAGCCCATCATGGATCTTTGTACCCAGTTGTAGCCAGATCTACTGCCTGCCATACATAATCCCTATGACATCCCTCTTAAAGTTCAAGTTCTGTCAGTGCTACACTTTCTTGCCACAGGCTCCTTTCAGATTACAGTGAGCTTGGCAGCAGGGATGTCACAGCCCATGTTCAGTCTTGTGTTGAAGGATGTACTGTGTGCTTTCTTGAAACACCTGGACAGCTACATCAGGTTCCCCCAAAGAGGGGATTTGGCTTTTGTGAATGCTAACTTCTATGATGTGGGACAAATCCTCATGTGATAAGGGCCATAGGTGGCACCCATGTAGCTTTGGTCCCTCCCAGTGCCAATGAACAGGTGTATAGGAACAGGAAAAACTACCACTCCATCAATGTTCAGATGGTGTGTGTGGCAGACCAGTACATCTCCCAAGTGACAGCCAAGTTTCCTGGATCTGTGCATGACTTCAACATTCTGAGGAACAGCAATGCCCCCCACATGATGGAACAACTACAGAGAGAGAGGGATTGGCTCATTGGTATGTATGCATTTGGATGTGTGTCTCTGTTATGGCACCTATCATCACATTATTCCCTGTGGCTGCACTTGTATTGTAACAGGTCCTACCTCTGTGCACACAGGTGACTCTAGCTATCGTAACCTTCCCTGGCTGTTGACACCAGCGAGAAACCCTGTCACTGAAGGGGAACTCCGTTACAATGAGGTCCACTGCAGGACGAGGCGTGTAATAGAAAGGACATTTGGCCTCCTGAAGGCCAGATTCAGGTGCCTCCATGTCTCTGGAGGTGCCCTCCTCTACGATCCCCGAAAGGTATGCCAGATCATAGATGCCTGGTGCATGATCCGCAATCTGGCCCTGAGACATCAGATACCCTTACTAGCTGATGAGGAGGAAGCAGCTGGACCAGTGGCTGGTGATGCAGAAGGGGAAAGTGATGAGAGGCAGATGAGTAAGGTGCATCTGACTCTTTGGCTGAGCTCATCAATCAGTACTTCTCTCTCCTCTCCTACCTATTGCTTGAGCCATCATGTTCATTAGTCTTTGGTTACTGTTCAAAGAGTAGAGTTTTGTCCATGACAGATGCCAGCTACAGTGTTTTGTGGTATATTAACTGAGACTGGTGATGTAGAAGTAATATCTGTTGTGCCCTGTTTAGATGGCTATCTACATTGGGCATGACAACTATGAACTGCATATGTGCTTTGTGTGGCACCATGCCTACTATCCTGATGGTAGCATCTGTCATGGTCTTTTTGCAGGTTGGATAAGTAGATATACTCTGGTGTGTGGCTGCACTAGTGACTCCCTTACATTTACCCTTGGGCATATCTGTTGTACCGTGTCTCCTGCAGAGGATATCTTCCTCTGCAGTCCATTACACTGCCTATTGAATTATGGGGGCATACCCACATAACATTTTGCAGACCAAACATTTGTAAATGTACAAATAAAGACACAAATGCAGTAGCTGTGATCTGTTGTGTTTATTGTGCATACAGTGGCAAACAGGTGATGAGTGGGGCCATGGTAGATTGAATCCTCAGAGTAGGTGGCACAGCAGCAGGTAGCATAGGTCCAGTGTTGATTGGGCCATTGGAAAATGGAGTAATGTAATTGAACAGTCAACAGGGTGTCTCAGTGGTACACAAGGGAGAGTAATCAGGAGAGGGTCACTTCCAGGCAGTGGGTTTGGTCTTGACATCTGCTGCAGCTGGGTGTCTGGGTGGACATCCACATTTGCTGGGGTTCCTCAGTTACAGAGGGAGCGGTGTCTGAGGTTGTGGTTCCCCTGGCAGGGCCTTCATTCCACTGGCAGCCACAGATGTAGAAGGCTATGATGTGATGTGGCTAGTGGAAGGGGCATGCTGGTGGGTAGTGGAAGCATGCAGGGTTGTGTTGATGTCCCTGCGCACCCCTGCAATGGAGGCCATGGTGGCATTGTGGGCCTGCCACTGCTGTATGATCTCCTGGTGGTTTTCCTTCTGAAGGCTATGGTTTCCCCCCAACATTGTTGTGATCTTGCCCATCCTATCCTGGGATTGTTGCTATGCTCCCAGGACTTGGGTGATGGCTTCCTGGTCAGATGACTCCCTTGGGTGCCCTGTCCTCTGGCCCACAGGTCCCCTCCCATGCCCTCTGCTCCTGTGTGCCTGTGACCCTGGCATGGTGTGCCCACTCCCAGGGTCAGCAGGACCTTCATTGTCTTGGGTGTGAGGGGTTGACTCAGGTCCCTGTACTGTAGGCACACAATTAATTGAACAGTCCTTTGGGCATAGGTTTGGGGACGTAGGGTTGGCTGAGATGGTGGGGATACAGAGTGGGGGGTTTGATGTGGGCAGGGTGAGGCAGGGAGTGGTAGACTGACCAGGGGTCCCGGTTGGGCCAGGTAGGTAATCACTGTCCAGACATCCAGAGGCATTGTCCTCACTGGGGCCTTCATCCTGAGGAAAGCTGTCTGCCTCTGGGATCCTCTCCATGGTGGCAGTGGCATGGGTATCTGTGAATGGAGTGAGAGAGGGTTAAATGGTGGAGGTGTGATTGGTTGTCTGTTTGTGTGATGCATACTGTGGCTTTACTTGATTCCCAGCAATGGCAATGACAGGTGTAGTAGTGCTAACACAGTTTGTGGATAGTGAATTGTGACATATGTACCTTGCTCCACAGGGGTTTTTGTGAGTCAGGCTTGGTTACTTTAGCTCGGTGGGTGGGTTCTGTTCCTGTGTGATGGTTTACAAGACAGGTGTGGCATTTTAGCTGGTGGTCAATCTGGCTTGCTAGATATGAGTGGGAATGGCTGTACATTGCAGCATGATGTCCAGATGGGAGGAGGGTATGTGTGTATGTAAGGTTGCTCATCCTGTCCTTGCATGTTGTGCATGTAGTGTATCTTTTTAGTTTCATGCCCATGATCAGTCTATTTTAGGGTTGTTGCTCTGGATAAGTGGCCCTTAAGTTTGGTGACAGTGCTGTGTCTGTGTTTGTCATTGTTTGTCATTTTGTTGTACCTTTGCATTGCTGTCATTGCCATGTAGTGGTCCTCAGTTGAAGCATCCAGTTGGTGTAGCTAGTGCAATAGTCATACATGCAACAGATGTGATGTGAAGTGCACGTTGCAGATTTTTATCTAGATTGGCTAGTGCATTGTAGAAGTCGTAGTGATTGTAATTGGCTGTGCTATATGTGCACTTGGCAGGGTCTGTGTAGGCATTGGGGCTGGATGTTGGTGTGGCATGCAGGAGTGGGCCATTAGGTGATTAGGTGGGAGGTGTAGTGGGAGATATAGTGAAATGGGGAGTGTTTGGGTGGTGAGGAGTCATGCTGGTTGAATTAGTGCCAGGGGAGTGGTAGTTACTCACCAGAGTTCAGTCCTCCAGGTATTCGGGTCACGCCCTCAGGATGCAGTATGTCCAAGACATTCTCCTCCCAGTATGTGAACTCTGGGGAGGAGTGGGGGCCCAATGCCAGTCTTAGTCACGGCTATCTGGTGTCATGAAGCCACGGAACGCACCTGCCCCTGTAGGTAGTTCTACCTCTTCCTGATGTCCTCACTTGTGTGTGGATGGTTGCCCACTGAGTTGACCCTGTCGACTATTCTCTGCCATAACTCAATTTTCCTGGCTATGGAGCTTTGCTGTTCCTGTGCTCCTAAGAGTTCTGGCTCTACCCTGAGGATTGTATCCACCATGACACTCAACTCATCGTCACTGAGGTGTGGGTGTTTTTGACGTGACATGGTGTTTGTGTTGTGGCTGTGGCTGGGTGTTGTGTGTGTAGGGTCCAGTGTAGGGTGCTTGGTGGGGTGGAAGTGTTTGGTTGTGAGTGCTGGTAGGTTGTGGTGTTTGTGTGTAGTTGTGATGTGTGTATAGTGTTGTTTGTGCAGTTGTGTGGTGTGCGGTGAGTGTGAAGTGTGAATGTGCCTATGGTATATGTGTGTAAAGTTATCCCATTGTGGCTTCTCGGTGTTTGTGCTGGTCATTTTCGTTGCAAAGGATTGTGGGTTGTGTGTGGGTGGGTCATATAGTGCAGTGAGTAGGTGTGCCTGGTGTGTGTGTATGTGTGTGTGTGTGTCAGGTGCGGGTTATTCGAACTGCCCAATGTGTTGTTCTGTTCTGACAGGAGTAAGTTCTGAGCGCGGCGGTTCGGACCACCAATGGTTTGTCCGCCATGGAAGGACCGCTGTGGTGATTAGTGACACGTAATCTGGTGGGTGCAAGGTTGTTGGCATGGTGGTGCTGGTGGCTGAACCGCCTCTTTCCCGCCCTCCTGAGTCCTGGTGGTGTCATATTTGTGGCTGTTTTTTGGCATTCTTCATAGTGTGACTCTTAATACAGTGGTCGTATTACTGCCAACATGTCGTTCTTTTGCCACCGCAGCGGTCTTGCCAAAAGACCGCCAAAGATGTAATTAGGTCCATAGTGTTCAATATTCTTCTGTATAGGTTGGGATTAGAGATTCGGGATCAGACTGGATTCATTCATTCATTCATTCCTAGACTCTTTGCATCACATAGGCCCTCATTACAACCCTGGCGGTTGGTGATAAAGCACCAGTAATACCGCCAACGGGCTGGTGGCAAATACCACCAAATTAGGACCATGGCGGAAAGAGCTCAGACAGACAGCCACTTTAGCACACCACCCGCTAGGGCGGAATCAACAGGCACCACAGCGGTTGCTGCAAACAGCCAGGCAAAAGCCAATGTTCCGCCCACCATATTATGACAGACCAATCCACCACCTTTTCCGGGGCGGTACCAACAACATCAAAAGCTTGGTGGAAACACTGCACAGAAGAGAAATGACTCACCTTTGGAGACTCAAGAAAGAACCACGCTGCCATGGAGCCTGAACTGCAGAACTTCCCAATGCTGTTCTACGTCTTGCTCCACCACAACCACCAACGACAGCGAAGACGATCATACGGAGTACAGCCGCCTAGCACACAGGGGAGGGGGAGGAAAAATTGAGTAAAACACACACGCAACATACAACACCACCACCCTCAACACCACACACACAAGCAGATGCAGTAACATGACATATATATCCGTACCCCTCAGAAATAATGCAAGGACAACATGAATAGATGTAAGTAAGTGTAATAATATAAATAAAGTGGAAATGCGAAAATGCAACTGAAAAGTATATACATATGTACAAACAAGGGACACTGCCCAGTCCTCAATGTGCGTGGGCCACAGAGCCACATTACAAAGTCCAAGGCCCCACTTGACTCCTGCAACAACAGGGAGAGAACACTGCAGGGGCATAAGTTTGAAAATAGGCAGGCACCTCAGGGGGACGGGGAAGGGGGGGCACCTCAGCCGGCAGATGGAACAACACCACTTGTCCTGGAGGGGGCAACATGACCTGTGCTTGGCCCTGAGGAGTGCCAGGCCACAGTCTCTCAAGTGGGTGACTTGGCCACTGGCTCTGGAGGGGGCAACATGCCCTGTGCTTGGTCCTGGGGAGTGCATGCCCAGAGTCTCTCAAGTGGGTGACTTGCACACTGGCTCTGGAGGGGGCATTGTGTCCTGTGATGCAGATCCTGGGGAGTGCAAGACCACAGTCTCTCAAGTGGGTGACTTGCCCACTTGCTCTGGAGGGAGCATTGTGCCCTTTGATGCAGATCCTGGAGAGGATGGGGTGAGTGAGTGCCATACCCACTGGTTCTGGAGGGGCATCGTGCCCTGTGATCTTCATCCTGGAGAGGATGTGGTGAGTGGGTGCCAAACCCACTGGTTCTGGAGGGGGCATTGTGCCCTGTGATGCAGATCTTGGGGAGTGCAAAGTCACAGTCTCTCAGCTGGGTGTCATACCCACAGGATTTGCAGGGGGCAGGCCACACAACAGCCCATGGATGCAGGACTACAGACTGTCCGCCGGTGGTGATGCCTGCTCAGTGGTGGTGCTGCTGATGCTGCCGCTAGTGGTGTGGGGAGGCTCCAGCCCATCCCCTGCAGCCTCGGAGGGCTGCCCACTGCTGGTGGTGCTGGTGGTGCTGGTGGCGGTGCTGCTGGTGGTGGTGGTGGGGGGGGAGGCTCCAGCCCATCCCCTGTAGCCTCGGACGGCCGCCCACTGCTGGTGGTGCTGGTGGTGCTGGTGGTGCTGGTGGCAGTGCTGCTGCTGCTGGTGGTGGTTGGGGGAGGCTCCAGCCCCTTCCCCTGCAGCCTCAGACGGCCGCACCACCATGGTTGGTGGTGGGTGCTCTGACTGAGTCCCAGCACCAGGCCCCTTGTCCTTTCTGCCTGATGGTGCAGGCCCCTTATCCTTCCTTGCAGCAGCTGGGGGTGGCTCCTTGCCCTTCCTTGCAGCAGCAGGGGGTGGCTCCTTGCCCTTCCTTTCAGCAGCTGGGGGTGGCACCTTGCCCTTCCTTGCAGCAGCTGGGGGTGGCTCCTTGCCCTTCCTGGCAGCACTTGGGGCAGGCACCCTTTCCGAGTGGCTTCCTGGTACTCGGGATCCTTTCCCACCACGAGTTGTTGTGGACAATACTGGGTCCGTGGACTTGGTGGCTGAGGTGCTTGCCTGGGTTTTACCCACCCTGGCCAGACATGAAGGATGGGGGAGGGGAAGGGAAGAGGTCAACAATGGAGAGGAAAAGCTTCTTAGGGACATTGGGGCGGGAAGAGGGAGAAGGTTTGGGCGTGGAGGAAGAGGGAGTGGTTGTAGAAGGTGTCTGTCTGCTGTGTTTGTGTGCAGGTGCATGGGCTGGATGCTGCTGTGAGGTGGATGGCTGTTGGGTGTCTGAGTGCTTGCGCTTGTGTGCCTTGGGAGGGGGGACAGACACAGTGGGAGAGGACACAGGGGACGTGTGCATGGATGGTGGGGTGGTTAGTGCCAGTGAGGTGTGTGTTCTGATAGGTGTGCTGGTGATGGACGTAGTGGATGAGGATGTAGTGCATGCAGGTGTGTGTGTTGACGCAACTGGGAGGGAGGTGGAGAAGGAGGAGGAGGAGGCGGGGGCCACTGTGGAGGCAGTGGATGTTGGTATGTCTGCATCTGGATGGTGTTTGTGTGAGTGCCTGTGGGATGACGTGTGGCGCTTGTGTTTGCCTGTACCACTCTTGTGTGTTGTCTTGTGTGCATGCTCATCTGGCTGAGTGCTTGGGATGGGTTGGGGTTGAGAAGAATGGCACTGGGAAAGGAAGTTGGAGGGGGAGGGTAGAAATAGGGACAATGGTTGCCATCAGAGAGGAGGCCAGAGCCTGTATTGATCTCTGTTGGGCCACCAATCCAGTGTGAATGCCCTCCAGGAATGCATTAGTCTGTTGCATCTGGGCTGCCAGATCCTGGATGGAATTCACAATGGTTGACTGCCTAACAGAGATGGATCGCAGGAGGTCAATAGCCTCCTCACTCAGGGCAGTAGGTGCTAACTGGGACAGGGCCTGAGGTGCCTGGGGCGAAGGAGATACCCACCCTTCAGGGTGAGGGGACACAGGCAACTCGATGAGGGGTTTCTGGGAGGCCGGTGCTGGTACGGGGCTGGCAGCTGTACCTGTAGCTAGGGTGGGCACAGAAGTGTCCGCCACCACCAGCGCGCTTCCATCGGAGGAGGTATCACTGTCCGCACTGTCCCCTCCAGTCTCTGCTGTGGTGCTCCCCTAGCCCTCCATCCCACTGGGGCCCTCACAGTCAGTGGACTCTGCCTCCTGGGTCCTTTGGGATGCAGCTCCCTGCCTCACTAGTGCCTCTGGTCCTCTGCCAGATGATGCTAATGCACATAAGGACAGGATGACAAAACAAAAAGTGGGGGAGGGACAAAGGATACACTGGGTCAATGGCTGCACCTACACCACCGTTGGCTTACACAGCACCCTCACACACAGGGAACCGCCCTACGCACTATGCAATGCACTACCAGTAGCAATGCTCGTCCCCAGGGCATGGGGAGGGAGACATACCACCAACTGCAGTATACCTGGGATCCACACAGCCCTGCCCAGTAGTGGATGCCTACTGGCTAGGTTGGAGAAATATCACATCAGATCCATGCCCCACATGGAATCTACTCTGCAATGTCAGGCCTGGCCTAGGGGCACCCACAGACGCACATCCCCCACCCAGATACCACCCCACCATGAGTAAGTAGTAATGATGGGCACTGTACTCACCCCCTTGTGGCTGCTGTGATGCCCTCAAGCGCCAATCCAGCTCCAGATAGGAAACCGCAAGTATGCGGGCCATCAGGGGGGTCAGGGTTCGACGGGCACCCCTTCCTCGTTGGGAGGCCATCCCCAGCTGGGCCTCCGCTGTCTTCCATGCCCAGCGTCTCAGGTCCCCCCACTAATACACTTAAAATTCATATCATGCATTGAACTGTAGTGGCTACAAAGTACAGTTTATGACAGGCTCCTCACTCTTTTGTCCCTTAGACTGCAACCGCTGCAGATGTAGGAGATGGAGACATCCCCTCGTGTACAGACAGTTGGTGGACTTGGCAACAATGGAGGACAGGCACATTATCCTCACCTATAGACTTGACAGGGCCACAATCACAAAGCTGTGTGCCCAATTGGAGCCTTACCTGATATCTGCTATCCGTCATCCCACTGGGATCCCCCCTCTTGTGCAAGTCCTATCTGTGCTCTATTTCTTGGCAACTGGTTCTTTCCAAGTGGCAGTGGGCTTGGCAACAGGAATGTCACAGCTAATGTTCTCAATAGTGCTGGCCAGAGTGTTGTCTGCCCCGATTAAACACATGTGCAGCTACATTGTTTTCCCCCAGGTGGAGGATTTGGCCACGATGAAGGCTGACTTCTATGCAATGGGACATATCCCCAACATAATTGGGAGCGATTGATGGAACACATTTTGCATTTGTTCCCCTCTGGCAAAATGAACAGGTCTTCAGAAATCAAAAAAGTGTTCACTCGATGAATGTGCAAATGGTGTTTTTGGCTGACCAGTACATTTCTCACGTCAATGCTAAGTATCCTGGGTTGGTGAATGATGCCTTTATCCTGAGGAATAGCAGCATCCCAAATGTGATGGCCCAACTCCAGAGGCACAGGGTGTGGCTAATAGGTGAGCCCTGGTTCCCACCCAGTGGATGTTGGTGTATGGGTATGGTGTGGGCCATAAGGGATAGTGTGTGGCCAACAGTTGTCCAACTATATTTGCAGGTGACTCAGGTTACCCCAGCCTATCATGGCTACTGACAACTGTGAGGAATCCCAGGACAAGGGTTGAGGAACGTTACAATGAGGCACATGGGCGAACAAGAAGTATCATTGAACGTATATTTGGCCTCCTGAAGGCCAGGTTTCAGTGCCTCCATCTGACTGGTGGATCCCTGTGCTACTCACCCAAAAAGGTCTGCCAGATAATCGTGGCATGCTGTATGTTGCACAACCTTGCCTTGAGACACCATGTGCCTTTTCTGCAGGAGAAGGAGGCTGGAGATGGCCGTGTGGCAGCAGTGGACCCTGTAGATAGTGAAGATGAGGAGGCAGAGGATGAGGATAAGGACAACTGAACTGCAGTATTACGTCAATACTTCCAATGACACACAGGTAAGACAGTGTAACTTCAAATTTCATTGTCAGTTTTTTGTTTCACATTGTAACTGGCAGGATGTGATTTCCCACTTCTATGGCCACTCACTGTACCCTTTGGCAACTCTTTTTTGCAGATGTTGGTGCCCCACTATTGCTCCAGGTGTGTTCACTGATGCCAACTACAGGTCTTTCCTATGTAAACATTACTGTACAGTTGAATTGCAATGTTTAAACCTTGTTAAACAAATACATACTTAAATCATTTGGCATACTCCATACATGTATTTTTTCAAAGTGTGTTTATTGCTGTGCTATGAAGAGAAGGGAGAAGTGCAATGGGCTGGGGTGATGATGGAGGAAAGTCCAGGGTACAGTTCCAGTCTACAGGTGAATTGTCCAAGAACACATAGGAAGGGGAGCAATGACAGTTTGAGATGGACAGGGTGACAGAGTGGGACACAAGGCTGACAATCAGGAGAGTCTCATTTCCTGGCGGGGGTCTTGGCAATAGTCTCTGGCTTCTGCCTGGATTGCAGGGAATGTTTGTGGGGTGGTTCTCCTTCTGTAGGGGGAGGGGTGATGGTGGCCTGTTGGTCCTGTGGCGGGGCCTCCTGTACACTAGTGGCAGTGGAGGGCTGTTCAGTTGTCTGGCTAGTGGCAGGGGCCCGCTGTTGTGAGGCTACCTTCCTCATAATGTTGGCCATGTCTGCCAGCACCCCTGAAATGGAGACCAGGGTGGTGTTAATGGCCTTCAAGTCTTCCCTAATCCCCTGGTACTGTACCTCCTGCAGCCGCCTGTTCTCCTGCACGTTGTCCAGGATCTGGCCCAGCGTATCCTGGGAATGTTGGTATGCTCCCAGGATCTCAGTGAGTGCCTCTTGGAGAGTCGGTTCCCTGGGCCTGTCCTCCACCGATGCACAGCAGTCCTCCAAGCTTTCCTGTTGTACTGTGCCTCTGTCCCCTGAACGATGTGCCCACTGCCAATGACCCCAGGTCCCTGATTGTCTTTTGTTTATGGTGTGCCCTGGGGTCCCTGTAGTGGTGGACACACTGCTGATTGATGTGTGGGACAGAGGTATGGGCATGCTGGGTGGGTGCTGTGGTGGTGTTTCCTGAGGGGGGTGGCTCTGTGGTGGTGTGTGACTGTGCCTCGGTAACTGACTGTCCGGAGGTCCCTGATGGGCCAGGTTGGACATCCAGATCCAGGCGAGCAGAGTTGCTGTCATCACTGTGGGCCTCTTCTGTGGGGGGACCCGATGTTGCTGGCACCTCCTCTCCGGTGACATTGGCTGGGATACCTGTGGGGATGTAAATGCAGTGTTATTGTTTCTGTGTGTGACATTTTGTGCCTGGGTGGGTTGCCCTCTATGGCTGTTATTGCCCTGGCAGCTTTTCCTTGTGTGAGTTATGTGGTGGGCTAGCTGATTCTCTCTTGTGTGTATGCTTTAGTGATAGGTGTCCATGCAGGTCTGTGAGGGGTGCCCATGCATTGGTGGTGCATGCAGGGCTTGGCATTGGGATGAGTTGATTGTGATGGTGGGGTGTGAGGGAGGTGGTGGAGTGATGGGAGTGAGGGTGATGGTGGGTATGTGATGGCATGCAGGTTGGGGGGTGAAAGTAGTAAACAGTCCTCCTGCTACTCCTGCCAGGCCCTCAGGATGCATGATTGCCAAGACTTGCTCCTCCCATGTTGTTAGTTGTGGGGGAGGAGGTGGGGGTCCACCACCATTCCTCTGTACTGTGAGCTGGTGTCTTGTTGCAATGGAATGTACCTTCCCCCATAGGTCGTTCCACCTCTTCCTGATGTCATCCCTTGTTCTGGGGAGCTGTCCCACGGCGTTGACCCTATCCACGAGCTTCTGCCATAGCTCCATCTTCCTAGCAATGGATATCTGCTGCACCTGTGCTCCAAATAGCTGTGGCTCTAACCAGATGATTTTCTTCACCATCACCCTTAGCTCCTCCTCAGAGAATCTGGGGTGTCGTTGTGGTGCCATGGCTGTTGTGTGAGTATTGTGGGTGAGGGTGTGTAGGGTGATGTGTTGGTGTGTGGAATGTGGGGTGCATGGGTGGTGTACAGGTGATGGTGGTGTGTGTCTCTGGTCTTGCTTGTGGTGTCTATCTCGTTGCAATTGTTTGTAATGGTAAAGGGTTGTGGGTGATGTGGGTGTGTGTTTTATAGTGGTGTGGGTTGGTGTGTGTATGGGTGTCAGGTGTGTATAGTTTGAATTGTCTAATGTGGTGCTGTTTTGTTTGAGTGTGTGTATTTTGAGCGCAGCGGTACATACCGCCAATGGTTTACCGCCATTGAATGCCCGCCGTGGGTCATAATGTGATGGGCTTTGTTCTGTTGGCGTAACGGTGTGGGTTTTGATACCGCCAGTTTATCACTGACCTTTGGTGTGGCGCAGTTGTGTCTGTGACTGAATAGTGACGGATTGGTGTGCGTGTCATAATATGGTGAACAGATATCTGCTGCATTGTCGGTTTGTTGGCAGCAGTCAGCATGGCGGTAAGTGGGCTTTACTGCCAATGTCATAATGAGGGCCACAGTGTCTTCATTCTCTTTGCAGTACTGCATAAAATATGTTAGTATTTTAAGCTATGGTCTCTTTAGACAATGAGAAGGCCTGTGACTGACTGGAATGAATGTTGACAATGCTGCGGAGGGTTGACCTAATAAAATATTTTATAGGCTCAATATACTTTATTCAGGGAGTAGGACCTATATTAGGGTAAAATATATCCTATTTTGCCTGCTATACTGATCTCAAAGGACATCTGTCAGGGTTGCTCTCAGTCCCATATGTTTGTTTGCCATTGCGCTAAAGCCTCTGGCTTGCATTATCAGAAAACATCACTCACGGAGTGGTCTACTTCCAAGTAGAAGTAGGATCCTGCTGTCTTTATATGCAGACATTGTGTTAGATGTAAGGTAACCGGTCCAAAATATAGATTTTACTGGTCAGGCAATAGTTTGCTTTGGGGGTAAGTCTGGTCTGCAGATTCACTGAAGTAAAGCCGACATTTTCCAGTTGACATCCATAGACTTCCAACTTTAGCTGAAATTCCCTATGAAATGATGCAATTACTCAGCGAGAGTGCAAATTACCCATTACATACTGTGGTCATTAATACAAATTATGGACAGCTAGTGGTTAAGGTAAAGGGTTTGATTGACAGATGGGCACCCCAACCTCTGTCGTAGATAGGTTATTTAGCACTAAAGCAAATGTCCCTATCATCTTACCTTTTTATTCACATAACAATAACCTTGACTAGAAACTTCTTCAACACTCCAATGATGATGTTATCTAAACAAGTATGCGGAGGCCAACAACCTAGAAAAGGATGGGAGCTCCTGAAGCTACCCTAATGAAAGAGAATACATCCCGCACCTGATTTCGTGCTTCAATCTTACGTGACAGGAGCGACCGTTTAACAACCCATTAGAAGAACTGTTGAAGCACCAAGGAACCCATGACGGAAAAACGGACTCCAAAGCGAAACTGCTCCGGCCCCTGCAGTAGGCTAGGGGGGAGGCGGCCAGATAGGGTGACCACCCGTCCGTAAATTTCACGGACTGTCCGTAATTTCGCCCTGCCGTCCGTTGTCCGTGATGAAAGGCTTAACGGACGGCATTTGTCCGTAATTTTAGCCTTTCACCAAATGGACAAAGGAAGGTAGAGCGAAATTACGGCCGATCAGTTTCCCCAGCTGGGAGTCTCCTGTGCTCTGAGGGAGGGAGGGGCAGACAGATAAGAATCAGACCTTCTTGCCAGGGGGTCTCCTTCCCTAAAGACATGCAAATGTGCCCAACTGGTAAATCTGCAAATACAAAGGGGCTTGAAAACCTGCATTGACTTTACTAAAAGGAGTCACTTGAAGTTTTCTGGTGGTAAAGATATTTCTTTCAGAGAGGTATTGTAATGGTGTCCCAAGGTGAGCTGTGGAGTGTGTGGTTTTAATGGAGTGTTATAATTTTTTTTAGTACTAGGTATAAACCGTATATTATTCAAATCTGTATTTGAGAAGTGCTTTTTTTTATTTAACTGAAATGTATTTGTGCATTTTGTAGCAGCTTTTGTTATGATGTAATTGTATTTTTCACAGTTCTTTCAGCGACCTCTGTACCTCATAGTACTAACAAACATTGGCAAAGCCAACAGGTCTCGTCTACGAAAGAGTTATTGTCTTTGCTAATGTGTTTTAGCCATTCGCCATATTATACACCAGAGTAGCTGCTGTTCAGCATGGCTAAAAGTTAGTGGCATAGTGGTGTGGAGTGGAGTGGAGTTGCATAGGATCAGTGGCGTAGAGCCCAGTGGTGCAAAGTACAGTGCAGTGGGGTACAGTGCAGTTGTTTAGAGTGCGTTAGCGTAGAGTGCAGTGGTTTAGAGTGCAGTGGCATGGAGTGGCGTGGGACAGAGTACAGTGGCATAGAGTGCAGTGGAGCAGAGTGGCATACAATAGAGTAGCAGAGAGAGCAGTAGTGTAGAGTGGTGCAGTGGCATAGATTGCAGAGTAGACTCACATTGCAGGGAGTGCAGTGGTGTAGTGTAGAGTGGTGCAGAGTAGAGTGCAGTGGCGCAGAGTGCAACGCTGTAGAGTGTCAGTGCAGTGATGTAGAGTGGCACAGAGTGGTGTAGAGTCAGTGGTACAGAGTAGAGGGCAGTGGAGTACAGTGCAGTTGTTTAGAGTACATTGGCGCAGAGTGCAGTGGCATAGAGTGGCATGGGGTAGAGTTACATAGAGTGTAGTGGAGTAGCAGAGACTGCAGTAATGCAGAGTGGTGCAGTGTCCGAGTGCAGAGTAGACTCCTGTGGCATAGAGTGCAGTAATGTAGAGTGGTGCAGTGTCAGAGTGTAGAGTAGACTCATGTGGCATAGAGTGCAGTGGTGTAGAGTGGTGCAGAGAGGAGTATTGTAGAGTGGTGTAGAGTATAGTGCCTAGCGTTCAGTGGCATAGAGTAGAGTGGTGTACAGTGCAGAGTTGCAGAGTAGTGTCAGTGCAGTGGTGTAGAGTGGTACAGAGAACAGTGGCATAGAGTACAGTGGTTCAGAGTAAAGGGCAGTGGCACACAGTGCAGTTGTTTAGAGTGCACTGGTGTAGAGTGCAGTTGCATAGAGTGGCATTGGGCAGGGTAGAGTGGCATAGAGTGCAGTAGAATAGAGTGTATTGGTGCAGAATGCAGTAGTACAGAGCAGAGTGGTGTAGAGTACAGTGGTGACCAGTGCAGTGTGCAGGTGGGAAGGCTTAGCAAAGGTAGTGCAGGAGCATAGGGTTTCTTCGGGTCAGTGAGTTTACAGGTTCTGGCAAGGCAAGAGAAAGCTGTGCATGATAACCCCAGATGGTGATCCATGGAATGGTCAGTAGGAAACAATGAGCAGTGCATTAAGCCTTCCTTAAAAGTATTTACTGGTACACCCCATCTAATGCAGGGAGGTGGGCAGAAAGCCAGCGAGCCACCCATTGGACCTGTGCAGCTGAATAATAGCATTCTAAGTCCAGAAGACCTAATCCACCCGCAGTCACAGGTAACTTTAGAGTGGAAAGAGCTACCCGATGGCACCGCAGCAACCAAATCAGATGTGTGGCCTGTCTGAAGAAGGAATGAAGGACGAGCAGGGGAAGGTTTGCAAAATAATACTATCATTGGGGTAGCACACCATCTTCACTAGTGCCACATGGCCCACTAAAGAAAGCAGAAGAGAAGACCAAAAAGCAAACTGGGCTTGGAGGGACCACTCGCTCTGCCGAGATTTTCATCCTGGAAATCAGTGTAAGAATGGTAGATCTTAATCACTAGATATCAAAAGGTAACTGGTTCCTAGTTCAATCTGAGATCTAATTGTATATAAAGGGGAAAACAGTGCCATATGTTTAAGAAACACTAATTACATTTAAAAATGTGTACATTTTATTTGTAAAATTTACATCCCAAATATTTTGAAGATTCTATGTGTACTTGACACTTAAGGATAACCCAGATCTCTAGTTTGGCTTTTGCTCAATTTCAAAACCATTTAAAGACATGGACAAAGCAGGCAATTGCCTTGCACAACCTTGCAAGGGGTCTGCCCCCTGCTCATCCTTCACAAGCACTAACAGCGGACCATTGCACCAGAAGAGTTTGCCAAGGTGGATGGGTGTTGCTTGTTCGACCACTTGACAGTGCCTCTTCTGTTTCGCTCCTGTGTGCAGAGACAACTCCCCAGGTACCCAATACCTTCGAATAGTCTTGGTGGACCTATCTTGTCTGATTTTAGGAATTGTCCCACCTTGTTCTTCTCTTCTTTATTTATCCAGTTATTAGCAACAACGCTTTGAATTACTTGCTGAGGATCTCCCATTTGATCTCAATTTCATCCTCCTCTCTTATCTTCGATTTGTAGTCCAGGCTCCCATTTCTGAGATAAATGTAGAGTCCCAGGCATACACTCTAGTGCAGTGAGACTATAGACAAGTTATGGGTGCCTCTCATCCTGACATTAGGGCCCATATTTATACTTTTTGACGCTAAACTGCGCTAACGCAGTTTAGCGTCAAAAAATTTAGCGCCGTCTAACGCCATTCTGAAGCACCATGCGGGCGCCGTATTTATGGAATGGCGTTAGCAGGCGCAAGCGCACCGGCGCTGCCTGGTGTGCGTGGAAAAAAACCACGTAGACCAGGCAGCGCCGGCGTAGGGGGAAAATGGCGTTAGGGCGTCTTAAAATGGGGCAAGTCAGGTTGAGGCAAAAAAATCGCCTCAACCCGATTTGCGCCATTTTTTTTAGACGCCCAGACGCCATTTAAATGACTCCTGTCTTAGTAAAGACAGGAGTCATGCCCCCTTGCCCAATGGCCATGCCCAGGGGACTTCTGTCCCCTGGGCATGGTCATTGGGCATAGTGGCATGTAGGGGGGCACAAATCAGGCCCCCCTATGCCACCAAAAAAATAAAAAAAAAATAAAAAATTATACTTACCTGAACTTACCTGTACTTCACTGGGATGGGTCCCTCCATCCTTGGGGGTCCTCCTGGGGTGGGCAAGGGTGGCAGGGGGGGTCCCTGGGGGCAGGGGAGGGCACCTCTGGGCTCATTTTGAGCCCACCGGCCTCTTAACGCCTGCCCTGACCCAGGCGTTAAAAAGTGGCGCAAATGCGGGGTTTTTTGACCCGCCCACTCCCGGGCGTGATTTTTGCCCGGGAGTATAAATACCACGCATTTGCGTCGCCGTAATTTTTTAAGACGGGAACGCCTTCCTTGCATCTCATTAACGCAAGGAAGGCGTTCACGCCAAAAAATGACGCTATTTGCACATACTTTGGCGCTAGACGCGTCTAACGCCAAAGTATAAATATGGCGTTAGTTTTGCGCCGAATTTGCGTCGGAAAAAACGACGCAAATTCGGCGCAAACGAAGTATAAATACGGGCCTAGGTGTGAGACTGTCGTCCACACCAACTGCCCAGCCTCTTTAAAAAAAAATTAGGTTGAAAGTCCATGGGCGGTTGGGGTAAGCCAGATGTTTTTGTTCAATTTGTTTAAATACGCATAAGGTTAATTACCTTAATGTTTCCCATACTGTTTGCCAGGGGTTTTAAAATGTTCAGAAACATAATCAAAATGTTGCTGTTAGTTTCTCTTCAAGAAAGATCGGGTAGATTTGGGTAGGGGGGATGGGCTTTCCACAGTATGGAAAGGGCATTAATTTACTACTGAACAAGGACGTAATGTGACACCTGAATGTAGCATACCAGAAGGCAATCACAAAAAGACCACAGTGAATAAATAGTGCTATGTTAAAAAAGAGTAAATAAATGCACTGACCACATAGTGAGGCATGGCCTCTCTTGCGTGTGTCTGTAAAACTGACGTTTGTTCTTGAATTTTTGTCCTGAATTTTGACCCTTTGTCCTGAATTTTTGTCCTGAATTTTGACCCTTTGTCCTGAATTTTTTACAGTCCTGTCCAGAATTTGCCTCAATCCCAGGTGGTCACCCTACGGCCAGACCCCCCATACATAACCTATGGATTCACCTTGAAGGGACTGAAAGTTTAACCCCTGGAGGCAGTGTAGAGCCACCAGAAATAACATATTAGTCAATACATTATAGTGATGTGCCCGTGGATTAACCAGAGTTATTCAATTATTCAAGTAAATTCTGTCACAGGCCGTGGAGTGCTCTGGGAACGCGTGTCAACCTTGATGGGGTCAACCTTCCCTCTCCTGACAAATGTCCTGTCTAAACGGAATAGGGTAACATTTTTTCTCAACAGGAGTCACAAAGTCACGCTACAGCTTAATTGTTTTGAATATAAGGTAATCAATTGAAGGAGTCAGTAGCCGTTTAAAGGATAGATGCATGGAGATGTAAACATGTCCGTCTTTAGCTTCTAAAAACGTTATGGAGAAGAAAAAAAATACGAACACCTTTTCACATCATGCATTTAGTGTCAAACGGAGGCCTTCTTTTTTTTCATCTTCCAGACTAGTGAGAATGCTGTTGTTTATTCCTTTTATGCTCTGAGCCCAAGCCTCTCAAATCTATATATTTATAGGGATCTCGAATTTGCTGAAATGTTAGCATTTCAGATTTTACCCCAAAAAAAATCATCCATCCTTGTTAACAATGACTTTTCCAGCACAGAATCAAGAAAGGCCCGCTCCCTTGGCAACCAGAGAACACTAAACATTAGAATTGCAAAGACATATGATAATTTTATAAAACCAATTGTTTTGAATGCTTTCCACTCACAATGGTAGTGATGATCTGAATGGTAAGATCAGTACACGTCTTTGTCTCTGAAAGTTGAATTAAAACATTATGATTGGAGGTCGCTTGTTACTGAATAGAGAGGAAAGTTTTTTGGGGTTTGTATTTTATGAATTAAATAATGATCCTTACTGAGAAATTTTACACATGATTTTACATATATTGACTGAATTGATACATGGGGAATTGAAACACATTTCTTAAGATGTACAGAATTGTGTCTCTGTTAATGTGGTTGAATTAGGCCACTTTTGTGTGTAAAACCCCATCTTGGACACGATGGACAACATATTGGCCGTCTCTGTCAATCACTCCTGCTTCCCCCCTTCACACATCCTTTCCTCACAGGCTTTGCACAACACAGACAATTACACTGTAATAGTTAACTAGTCGGTGTTGACGTTTCTATGGTGCCATGTAAGATTGCAACAATTATCCATATTTTCTGTTCCTTTATTAGTCCCGTTCATGCAGAGAAAGTCTTATTGTCAAACGTTTCATGGTTGTTCGAACACCTCAGGATAACATTGGCATAGAGGATGGTGAATAATTACTCAAATAATTGGGATAGTGCTTATGTGTGAAGGTAATGATCTGGATTATTCTTGTGCTCTGGTTTGCTAAAGAAATTATACTTTTGCTCACTCCACGTTGAGTTTGCAGTATTGGTAATTTCCTATGCAAGACTTTTTTTAATAAGAATTCCTTGAGTTCTGGGGAGGAGCCAGAATTCTTTCTTGTATGACTAGGGATGCTGCCCTATTTCTTTCTTATTTGCTACTCATGTGGAACTTAAAATAATTTCTGATTTTACATACTCTATATATCTCTTCTACTGAGGGCCTCCATGACTTTGACTCTGTTTCGCTTATTCTGAATTTTTGTGATAAAATCTGTTAAATTTTCATTGATCTACAACTCAATTTTTAAGGGGACCTATTACTGAATGAGTGTTTTTTTACTAATTTGATGTTTGAGGAGGTGCCCTAATGTGGGGACACATTGCCTCATGAAATTGAGGTTTAACGCCATCTCCAATCCAGTAAATTGTGGCCAAAGGGAATGAGGCCAATTTGGGTGTCTCTAAATTTTGGGGTACAATTTTGCTCTTGCAATAAGAGATCTTAAACCAGAAAGATTTTACTTTCACTGCAATCAATTTCTATCTGCATATCTTCCAATACTCCAGCCTAATTTTATCCACATCACGTGCATCAGTGCTAGATGGTGGCAGTTAGTTTAACAACTACCTGCAGAGTACCTTGACTGATCACTAATGCATCCTCCTTATGACTGTTTCCTGATTATGCTGGGGACTGCATGATGCTGTGACGAGGCTTGATATTTTTCATTAGGTCGGGTTGGTAGTTTCATGATTTTGTAATGTGTTCTACATGTCATCCCTGGAGAGCTGGGGTCAAAGGATTAAAATCATAATCAGGGGAATGAATACAATGAGTGTCTTTAGATGAAACCTCTCAGCAGTATGAAAGATGACACAGGCATCAGTCAGCAAGGAGGTATTTTTGTTGACTGTGGCATGTAACATGCAGGGCAACCATTTTCCTATTTGAACCCCACGGTCACTTCCTCTCTTACGTCTTTACAGGCATTTTAAAAGAAGTGGAAAGTTGCAGTAGTTGGACTATATGTTTTCAGCCTCTTGTTGACTGATTGATGGGTACCTCTACCTTAGTCAAGCTATTCTTTGCTAATTCATTTCTGAATCTCTATTGTTCTGTGGGTTCAATATTACAGTGCACAATGGAAAGTTACTGCTGATCAATTGTGATAGCCCAGGTGAAAATTACCTTCATTTCATTTCATGTCATTTCTGCTCATCTAGTTGTATTTTCTATAGTCAGCTAAGATGCCGTTTAAAGCCAAACATCCAGTTGATTCCAGATACATCTTGTGGATGGTGGTTATTAGTATCGAATGAAGGGGCCCATTAGTTTCAATTCCTATTTTCATCTTACCAGTAGAATTTCCCTTGTTTCACTTGACAAATACGGTCAAGCCAAAATAACTACAGAGTGTAACTGGATCTAATAGAAATAAGTTATAACTATCTTATTATCTAGAGTTGCAAGTCAGAAGTTTTCATATAGTATGTTTTAGATTTATTTACTAATTTTCATACCTGGAATGTGGATTCTGTACAGTCATAGGTTTGTTTGAAGTCACTACATTGTACAATGAAAACAGAGAGAAAAACAACCTCAATAACGGTTATAAAAAAAGCAGGTTTTTTTAGAGTTAGATGATACCCACAACTTTCAGACATGAACGAGAGCTGGGAGACCAGCCAACAACTGGCGTCCCACACTAGAATGCAATTCCTATGCTATTAAGGCTGCATTGGGTAAAGTGTTTTAAGTATGTGTAAAAGAAGGCTGATAATATGAACCTAATTAAATACTGGCAAATCTGCTCTGCTTAATTATGCTCTAAGAAGGCATGCTATCAATTGTGTTCCTCAATGATGGTATTATGTTGGCCAAATCTGTCACCTGAACCAAGTGAATGTCACTTTCCGCTACAACCCAATTATCAATTCTTTTAACCAAATGTCAATTTGCAGCACACGGGATGACTTCCAAGACATGGCTATCCTGCATTTAGCGAGAGGAACTGCTAGATCTGTAAACCTCTGCTCTGGCGTTTCTTTGACCTTCTATATAATGTCAACAAGCATTATTGAAGTATCTTTAAGTGGCTCCGAACGATAATTTCCATTACTAAGTAAGACATTACTTTTCAATAACTTGATACTTCTGAGCATGTGTCAGGTATGTATTTTGTCTGAATATCTCAGGCATTCACTACACTCATTTATAAATTTTATTTAGGATTCAAGATCCCTGAAAACCACATGCATCACAAAACATATCCACATGATTGTACATAATATTTAAAAGACGGTCATCAATAATAAAATAGGTTAAAACAATAAACAATTCTTATTCAGTGAAGAAAATTGTTCACCAGTGGCTAAGAGATCATTATTGTATAATAGAGACATTGAACAATGACACAGCATCTCATAAGGTGCGAGCACTAAAACAAGCGGTCATAAACAACAACGAGAATCCTAAATACTATAAGTGCGTCCAACAGTTCTTTCCTAAAATCCTTATAAACCAGATGAATCATGTGAACAAAAGTGTTAGAATCCAATTAACCGCATTAGAGTACGTTAGACAATGCATAAAGCATATCCAATTAAAAAAATATATACTTCAATAGACTGACAAATATTAATAACGTCTATTAGCAATCATGTAAGTATCATCAATTTAGATGCATAAAATGAATTTCCAACATAAAATTACTACGGGGCTAGCAAGAAATTAACATCAAAAGACAGAATCATTAGATCAACTTCTGTCTTGCAGCACTAGAAACACCCATAAGAAACCTTGATACATAAAAACAGATTTTTTCTGTTGCTTAAAGGTGTAAATATAAAAAGGCAGGCCTAGCCTGATAAAAGTGCTGAGTTAAAAAAGGGGTTTTATATATTTATGCCAAAGGGAGGTATAAAGAGGGGATCTCAGTACGATGTGCAAGGTGTCACATCAGGAGATCGAATCACAAAAGCAGGTAGGTGGATGGGAGAACTTGTTCCATATGCACTCTGGGGCAATCAACTGGTGAAATAAACCTAACCTAAAATAAGTAACCAGCACTAATAGGTAGGCATTTCAAGAAGGAGGTATGGCTCAATCTCAGGAACCGTTTTTACCTTGGCAAATTTGCGGAATGACATCTTTCCCAGGGCTGAGGCTTCCCTCCCTGCTATCATTTTCAAAGAAAGGGCCTCTCTTACTCAGGTGACGTCCTGTTTGGTGATGTTCTGAGGGTTTGAAAATAACTCCGGACTCCATAGGACTCTAAAGATCTCCTTAACATAGACCAGCCATGGTATGCTGGCCATATTTTCTAAATGCATGCAATCTTCAATAACTAGCCTATTAAGGCTCAGGTCTATCTTCAGCCAAATAACACACTGCAACAGAAGAGGCCGCAAATGGATCTCAGTAGCAATACTTTGTTCGACTCCCAAGAGGTTCCTGATAAATGTATTCTCTGCCACTCACAAATAATCTATCTTTGCATAGCCCTAAGTAGAGATAGGTATACATTTAGATATCTAAATCTCCAACTCAACACTCCTTCTTTTATGCTGTGCAATCAATGTGGTGTGAGATATGCTCTATGTAATATGTTGAATTAAATTAACTTAAATCTCACATTTCGTGTATTCAGCATTTGCAGCCCAGTATTTGTGAGTTATCTGTATAGGAATATTGTGCTCCCACTGTTCTCTCAATGGAAGAAGATGTATTCTGTATTTTACTGATTTGGCACGGTAGATCATAGAAACAGCTTTCCCAGATGTACCACGTGTTACTATTGTCTAAAGAGTAGCAGGGGTTGATGGCTCTTGAGTGGCTCTATTCGAATATGCTTAATACTACGAGGGTGCTACAGACAATGGATTGACCTGCTGACAATGTACAATTCTATCTCTGCGACGCAAAGATATGTAGTCTATAATCTTCTAATAGATTGACCCATTTATTTATACCTGCTCCGCTTTAACTGTGGATCCCAGCCTGCGTAGTTTTGATACAGCCATAAGGAGAGGACGGGGGGGGTACGCCTTTACTGTTTTAGTGCGTCAAAGACACTTTCTCAAGCAAAATTAACAGGCTGGCCAGATTTTAAAAAATGAAAACCATGACAGGCCGGACATAAAAGTAGGACTAAAGCCTTTACCCCTACTTCTATTTCTGGCCTGTCCCAGTTTCCGAGTCACTTTGCAAATGTATCCATGCACATATATATAATTTTAAATTAAGCCACTTTTAGCAACCTTGATTTAATACCTAGGTCGCTGCTGTAGTTCCACATTTCCAATAAAAGTGCACCACCACAAACAGGTCCACGTATGTATCTTACTTACCTCCTATGCTCGAGAGTTACTCAGCAGTCCGCAAAAAGGAAATCTAAAGTAATCCATTTTCAGTAGTGGCAAAAATATATACAGAGAAGAGCAGTTTAAGTTGCTCCCTGATGTCCACTCTCCAGAGGGCCTCACAAACTATAGTTTGTAGCCTTTAAATCATTACCTAAAGGTGAGCTTGGTGCAGATCAAGCAGGACTGCCGTTTCTTTAGTTTTCCGAGCTTTGCCCTCCATGGCCACAGACCTGGAAAAAAAAGGATTGTGTTTATGTGCTGGGCTTGCCCAGCGATGAAAGATGTGCTTGGCTGGAACAGCATCAGCAGCACAGATTTTTGTCTAAGATGGCAATGTCGTTTTGAGTGACAACCTGTGAGATGCTAAAAATGGTAACCACATTGTCAGCTCTGACACTTTTGTCTGCTCTTGTGGTTCTTCACCCGCTGGTGCTGAGATCAGAGTGCCACTCCTGGAAGAGTGAACACCTTCTAACTCTTAATTTCCATTTAAAGAAAGAAAGGCGTTGTCTTGTAGTGCCCAATAGTAAGAGTTTTGCTAAAAAGGGTTTCTTCAATGCAATGGAAACACTCTAAAATGTTTACACAACTTGCTTGATGTACTGCAAGACAAAGGAGAAAGACAAATTATCTTTTTAGGATAGATTGAATAATCATTGCTGACTGGAAGAAGTAACTCAATGTTTTCTCAGTATTAAATAAACAGGGATAGCAGATAAAGATTATGGTTGGTTAGCTTATCAGTGGGTGGACCCTCATATTAGAATGTAGGTGGTGGGACCTCAAGCATACATGCATTTGAAGAGCTGTCACTTAAAGGGGTCATCCAGTGTTGAGGAGAGAAACAGTTATTTTTACCTCGTCCTCCTCTCTAACAATCACCAACAACAAGTTTTCTAGAACGATGATTTGTTTAATAAAGTCATTTTGTGTTTCGAGAAGAATTGTGACATCATTCACTGGATAGCCCCGCTAAGTTGTATTATTTGCTTTCATTTCCAAGTCTCAAAAGACAGTACTACAGGGGTTGTTTCTTCTTTTGGGCTTTCTGGCTGTGCCCCTCTGAAATTCCTTCATCTTTTCTGGAGAAAAAAAAATACATAGATTTATTTAGAGATATGATTTCAGACCGTACCTCAAAATGAAATGATTTATTTAAGTCTGCGTGGCCTTCCTCAGGCTGCCTGCCCCATTTTCCTCTGAAGAAGGAGCTAGAAGCCAGGTAGTGGATCAACTTTCTGCAATGTGATGCGTGATGCCAGGCATACCTTTCTAAATCCCTTCAGTGCCGTGAGAGTCTCTGGCGATATCTACTGTAGGCCAGCGATGCTACCTAAAGCACGGTTTTGGGTGTTGCTGGCTGCATCCCTGCATAAGGCAAGATGTCATTCACAGGCATAGATCTCATAATTTCCCATTAGTCACATGATGGGATTATATGCAAATGTGGTAACTGAGATTTTTCTCCCTGACCTCAGTAATGGTCAGTGTTAATGCTAAACCTGTATACTGGAATACTGTACTGAAATGCCAGTTCAAGTTACCCTTTCCCACCATGATATCAGAGGTTGTGGCTGTAGGTCACTGGCCCCTTTAGAAGTGAAGCTGCTGAATTTGTTACCCAGCGACGACGATCCAAACGTCATGCAGGGAGTCAAGCTTGAAGGAAGAAATATGTGCATATGGTGTCCTGATTTGTGGAATACCAGAAAAGTATCAAAAGGAATTAAATGCGATGAGCATGCATACAATATAGCATGCATAATTGGTGCTTAATAAGGTCCTCAGGTAGTTAGATTAATGTAATGGATGCAATGGTTCTAGAATGTTTCATACCTATCAGGATGTGTTTTGATTCTAAAGATAGAAGATGCAGCATGCTAGAAATTTGTGGCTGCATAATTTTGGGGATCTGGCTCTATCATATGGCATTAAAACAGACATTGAAATGGGTTCCTGTCTGACCCTATATTCATGCCCTTAACATAAAATTAAAAAAACTGATTGGTTTTCAGACAATAAATGTTAAAATGTTAAGGTAATACATGTCAGCGATTTAGATCTTGACTCCATTTCACGCTTTGCTTAATCTAATATTCTCTAAGAGTGTTAATTATTTCCATCACTCAGTGTTGCTGTGTTTGTTCATGCATCTTAATACACTTGCGTAGTGCATGCTTTGAACTGAGTCACACCAGGTGTTCATGAAGGGCTGCAATTGAGAGCATTGGTGCTGAGCCTAAAGGCAGTGTGAGTTTTTCACAGTTCTTGTCAGTGGATTGACCTCTCTGCAGAGCACACAGTGCGATGGTCATGTATTCCGTTTGCAATTGAAATTCTGTGTAAATGTGTATGTGAAGAGGATACACAGTTGTCAAAATATTGACACGGCGAAAGTAAAAGAAAATAAAGTGCTTAAATGTGAGTGAGTGTAGTGAATGTTTGGGGAAGGTGAAGTGAATGAAATCTGAGAAGTGCATTCAGGAGAGAGTGAAAAGAGGGCACCCAAGTGGAAAGAGATAAGGTTTAAGATACGGAGATGTGTGCCGAAAAATGCCATATGACTGAAGACCAATACTCCTTCCGCAGGCCTCAATAATAATAAATTCACAGTCTCACAATTTCAGAATTGTAAAATGTTCAATATTAACTATGTACAATAAAATTATTAATGTTACTCATTTATCTTAAACAGCTAACAAACATTGACACAATCAATAGTCATGGCAGGATTTAGGTGGATGTCAGTTGTTGTGTTATACATCTTGATGCAATAACAGAAAGTTTAGAGAGAAACCAAAATAACGGTCGGATGGCATACCATGGGAATGACAGAAATTTAGTTTACATGTTTAAGCCATGCCCCTTTTAGAGACCCCCAATTTTAAATCCAACCTAAGACCCTTTCTGCACATATTTCCATATGACTGATTCCAGCCAGCAGCTATAGGTGCTTCCCCAAGCCTGCTAAGAGCATTTGCTTCCAAAGTTGAAGGTGCATGCAGTCCAGGACACTGGGGAAGCACACACTTTAAAGGACCCAAAGTTGTTGCACTGTACAATTTTCACACTACAGTAGCTACATTCTTTACTAAAATTCACATAAAAATGCACCATGTGCCAATCTGTTTTAAAAAATTTCTTGGGGGAGTGACCTCCCCGAATCTCCTCACCTGCCCATTGAGCTTGATTGCTTTGCTCGCTACAGAAAAGTCCTACCCAATTTTTACGCCCGCTATTTTCAAATATTACCAGTAGCCTCAGCAGTTCTTCAATCATTTCTGAAGCCACTTGAATTTGCATATTTATGTATGGCTTGCCAGCCTCATACACCCAAACCAGAGACATGTAGAGGTCCAGCTCACTTTGTCCATTGGTCTTTTTAACTGTTGTTCATATTTTGAATCTGCCATCAAAGCTTACAGTGTGGGGAAATGAAGCAGTACATTACAGCAACTGATTCTATTGCTCCTGCAGGATCAATGTTTGTTGGGCATTTCTAAGTAAGGTTTGGTCCTCAGAACATCTAAAGTTACAACTTATTAGGAATAGCTGGAAATGCGCCTGTTTTGTGACTAATGTTTTCAAATTTCAAAAGCAAAACACTGTTAATTTGCTGCACCTGTTTTGTACCGTTTGAGAATCAACAACCACTGATTGCACTGCACTAACTTTGTAATATGGCCCTGTTGGTTTCTGGCTTTTAGGTCCTTTTTTGGATTTAGCCCACGGTTGGTTGTGAAAAGACCACTTAAAGACCAAACCAAAACTCTTGTAGTAGGCTTTGTGCATGCTCATCGCTTGCTACTGGATTGGTTGGTTTTCCTGTCACTCTTGTTTGTTAGCTTCTTATATGATGGCCTTTTCTGCTTTTTGTGTTTGTTCATCCCTTGGAGTGTAGTTTTTTGCCATCCTTTTGAATGGATGACCTGCATCTTTCCAATGATTACATTCAGGGGACTATTTTTTCATTTCATTTCATTGCTCTATGCGAATGCATGTGTTTTCTTCTCTCTCTCTCTCTCGCTCTCACTCTCTCTCTTTCATATTTTGCTTTCCCTCTCAAATTCCTGTCCCCACTGCATTTCCCATGTTGCTTCTCCACCAGCTCGATCATTGGTTCCCTCACTCACTCCCCTCTAATTTTCATTTTTCTAAAAGCCCAGTCCCAAGCTTCTCATTGCTCTCCCACTTCTGTTGCACACCTGGGCAACTGCAGCTCCCCTCCCATGACTCTTACCCCACTGCTTTGCGAGGCTGACACCATTAAGTGACATTTACTTTTTACTGCTTCCCTGTCCGCTCTACTGATACCCTCCCACCTCTGCGCTATTGCTCTCACAGCCCTCTGCAGTCCATCTATGTCCCATTTTTTTATTTTGTTTCTCCTCTTTAGGGAGGTCACGCAGTGATAATCGACTTCAGGGCCACTCTTTTTTCAAAAGACACTTTTGTGTAGGTTTATCACCAGCACGAATCTTCTTGGTATCCGGTAGCAAGTGGCAAATGCTATGTGGAGAATTTGCGTAGGTGCAACACCCTCAAATCTTGCTGGTGATAAACCTCATGAGTCAAAAGCTATGATCTATCCCTGATGAATTCCCTTTGTAGGGACGTATTCCTTTGGCTGGGCTGATATAATAGTCGCTACGAGACATAACAACGACTGGAGAATAAATATTGGCTATACTTTTTTACAGTCAACTATGTTTGAGCTTATTTCCTGGACGAAACATAAGTGATGATGTCACCACAGCATCACAGACATTGGGATCCCAATGATTTGATGTGTGACAAAAGGACCAAGGACTACAATACATTTTGCGTGTTTACCTCTGTTTTGTGGTTATGATTAAGTCAGTGGTGTACCAAAACTTGAGCACCCCCCCTACACAGAACATTGAGGGCCCCCTCTCAGGACTCACTGGGGAGGCTTCAGGTCAGTGTACTGTGCTGAGGGGGCCCCGCACCGTGGGGGCAGTTTTACACCACTGGATTAAGCTTAGCAACAGTTTTGAGGATGGACAGAAAGTGTTTTGACTTCAAGCAACTAATAGACTATAACACATTTATGTACTGTTTGACAACAAGACATCATCAGCTTTTTTGCCAATTAGATGGATTCACAAGGTCTGTTCATTAGTGACTCATGCGTCTATCACGAAGCATCTCAACATGCAGGTAGGTATGTTTCACTACAGTGGCAAGGTTCCACGTGGCCTTATTCGGGTTCCCAGTGCTTTATAAAATATCCAAACATCACATAACTCTGGTACTGGAGCATTAGGCGCAGAGGGAACATTTCTATACTGGACTCCATGAGTATGCATTGGACTCAAAGACAAACTACTGGTAGTGATTTATCAGGAAGTCATAATGTTGACAGCACAACATGGGCAGGTGTTATGAGAAGGAGGAAGAAGCATTAGATCATTTTTCTACTATTACTTCTTATTTTCTTGCATTTGTTTTGTTAAAAACAGAAGGTTATTTGCAGAAAAGTTATTATTGTTAAGCCTTACCAAGCATGCCAATATAAGTAAACCTAAATAAAAGGTAATAAACCATTAAGGTAAACGTACTATTGTTGTGCCTGATTTATATTTTACATAATGTTTATACTTAGTTTGGAAATAATTTCTAATGATCTCTGCACGTTGCTCTTTTCCTTGACTCACCCCGAGGGTGATGTGCTATTGGCATATGTAATCTTCATCTGACTCTGGCAAAATGGCAGGGATTCCTTATTGTTTTGCTATGTTGTGCAATATTGCATATGTTGCTACTAACATGCTGATTGCCTCGGCTGTATGTATACTGAAGAACCCCACCCATTTTAACGAGACAGCAGAACTATCTTTTCAGCAGCCCAAATGTGCGCTCACTTCATGCATATTTATGAGCAGCATTGTAGCATCGCTCACTTGGGGTCAAGTATATGGTGTTAAAATCCATGAACACAAAGCATATTCCCTGTCTGCTACAATGTGAAAGTGTATAATGTTTTAGAAACAAAATAGATGACCATATTCAGTATATACCTAAGTAAATATCTTGAAAATTACCAATTAAATATCCATCTCCAAATTTTACTCTAAAAATTCATGCGTAAATCCCACTATGTCGAAAGATGAAGGAATCATGGGTACTTCCAGGAAATCTTGGTACTATATATGTAATTATGTTGGATGCATTGAAAATTACTTGCAAATTTAGAGAATGTGCATTCTTTCTATTTCTAAAAATGAACTCATTATGAGATGGTGGGCATATTGGAACATGAGTTCCTTCAATACATCCAATTACATGGGGAAATTGTGCAGTTTGGTACAATTTTTAACTTGATTAACTGTAATTGTTCTCCACTGCATCAAGAAAAACTTTGCAGAGTGCACTTTATGATACCCCACCTGCTACACCAATTACACCTTGGTAGCTGCCAGAGGCTATGAGGTGGAAATGAGCATAATACCTGCACATTGTGGGGATGTGGGGAGTCGATTACTCCTGAGAGAGTTCCTTTCTAGCTGAGGCTTAATTTCAGCTATAAGATCTAATATAAGGGCACTACGGAGCCTGTATTTGACAAAGATTTCTTCCTCTGTATGTTGGAAAAAGAGCACCTCTGATATAGGATCTTAACTCCTCCTGCGCTTTTGTAAACCAGCCAGGGTCCTCATTCTCCACTTCATGACATGCAAAGTAGTCACTGTGGAAAACGCTGAGGCATTGTAAAGCTGTTTATATGGGTTGATCCTGGTTACCCCTTGTTTGGAGTTGTGGTAAATTGTACATGCAATACTATACAATAGGCATTTATAAAGTATGTGGTGGATTCTGAAGAAACATCACAGCGCAGACGACAGGACCACAAATACAACGCTTATCCCTAGGTCAACAAGCCTAGCTGTTAAACACTTACATTTTCAAACCTTTTCCAAAAATAGTTTCTGACGGTGCAAAACGAAAGACAGATGGAAGCGAGTTCCACAGCTTTTTCGTAAGGGAGGCAAACAATCTTCCCCCGTCTAGCCTTGTGGGGCCAAGAGGTATGCAAGAGTTTTAACCACTTCGCTGCCAGGCCTTTTCCCCCTCCTGTGCCAGGCCTTTTTTTGCCTATTTGGGGCAGTTCGCGCTTAGGCCCTCATAACTTTTTGTCCACATAAGCTAACCAAGCCAAATTTGCGTCCTTTTTTTCCAACATCCTAGCGATTCTAAAGGTACCCAGACTTTGTGGGTTCCCCTGAAGGAGGCCAAGAAATTGGCCAAAATACAGTGAAAATTTCGTTTTTTTCAAAAAAATTGGAAAAAGGGGCTGCAGAAGAAGGCTTGTGGTTTTTCCCCTGAAAATGGCATCAACAAAGGGTTTGCGGTGCTAAACTCAGCAGCTTCCCAGCTTTCAGGAACAGGCAGACTTGAATCCGAAAACCCAATTTTTCAACACAATTTTGGCATTTTACTGGGGCATACCCCATTTGTGCAATTTTTTGTGCTTTCAGCCTCCTTCCAGTCAGTGACCGGAATGGTCATGAAACCAATGCTGGATCCCAGAAACCTAAACATTTCTGAAAAGTAGACAAAATTCTGAATTCAGCAAGGGGTCATTTGTGTAGATCCTACAAGGGTTTCCTACAGAAAATAACAGCTGAAAAAGAAAAATATTGAAATTGAGGTGAAAAAAACATCAATTTTTCTCTACTTTTTACTCTGTAACTTTTCCCTGCAATGTCAGATTATCGAAAGCAATATACCGTTACGTCTGCTGGACTCCTCTGGTTGCGGGGATATATAGGGTTTGTAGGTTCATCAAGAACCCGAGGAACCCAGAGCCAATAAATGAGCTGCACCCTGCAGTGCGTTTTCATTCTATACCGGGTATACAGTAATTCATTTGCTGAAATATAAGGAGTAAAAAATAGCTATCAAGAAAACCTTTGCATTTCCAAAAAGGGCACAAGATAAGGTGTTGAGGAACAGTGGTTATTTGCACATCTCTGAATTCCGGGGTGACCATAGTAGCACGTGAATTACATGGAATTTCTCAAATAGATGTCTTTTTTACACACACCCCTATATTTGGAAGGAATAAATGTAGAGAAAGACAAGGGGCAATAACACTTGTTTTGCTATTCTATGTTCCCCCAAGTCTCCCGATAAAAATGATACCTCACTTGTTTGGGTAGGCCTAGCGCCCGCGATAGGATATGCCCCAAAACACAACGTGGACACATCACAGAAAACAGAGCTGTTTTTAGCAAAGTGACTACCTGTAGATTTTGGCCTCTAGCTCAGCCGGCACCTAGGGAAACCTACCAAACCTGTGCATTTCTGAAAACTAGAGACCTAGGGGAATCCAAGGAGGGGTGACTTGTGTGGCTCGGACCAGGTTCTGTTACCCAGAATCCTTTGCAAACCTCAAAATTTGGCTAAAAAAACACATGTTCCTCACATTTCTGTGGCAGAAAGTTCTGGAATCTGAGAGGAGCGACAAATTTCCTTCCACCCAGCATTCCCCCACGTCTCCCGATAAAAATGATACCTCACTTGTGTGGGTAGGCCTAGCGCCCGCAACAGGATATGCCCCAAAACACAACCTGGACACATCACAGAAAACAGAGCTGTTTTTAGCAAAGTGACTACCTGTAGATTTTGGCCTCTAGCTCAGCCGCCACCTAGGGAAACCTAGCAAACCTGTGCATTTCTGAAAACTAGAGACCTAGGGGAATCCAAGGAGGGGTGACTTGTGTGGCTCGGACCAGGTTCGGTTACCCAGAATCCTTTGCAAACCTCAAAATTTGGCTAAAAAAACACATGTTCCTCACATTTCTGTGGCAGAAAGTTCTGGAATCTGAGAGGAGCCACAAATTTCCTTCCACCTAGCGTTCCCCCACGTATCCCGATAAAAATGATACCTCACTTGTGTGGGTAGGCCTAGCGCCCGCGACAGGATATGCCCCAAAACACAACGTGGACATATCACAGAAAACAGAGCTGTTTTTAGCAAAGTGACTACCTGTAGATTTTGGCCTCTAGCTCAGCCGGCACCTAGGGAAACCTACCAAACCTGTGCATTTCTGAAAACTAGAGACCTAGGGGGATCCAAGGAGGGGTGACTTGCGGGGCTCGGACCAGGTTCTGTTACCCAGAATCCTTTGCAAACCTCAAAATTTGGCTAAAAAAACACATGTTCCTCACATTTCTGTGGCAGAAAGTTCTGGAATCTGAGAGGAGCCACAAATTTCCTTCCACCCAGCGTTCCCCCACGTCTCCCGATAAAAATGATACCTCACTTGTGTGGGTAGGCCTAGCGCCCGGGACAGGATATGCCCCAAAACACAACGTGGACATATCACAGAAAACAGAGCTGTTTTTAGCAAAGTGACTACCTGTAGATTTTGGCCTCTAGCTCAGCCGCCACCTAGGGAAACCTACCAAACCTATGCATTTCTGAAAACTAGAGACCTAGGGGAATCCAAGGAGGGGTGACTTGTGTGGCTCGGACGAGGTTCTGTTACCCAGAATCCTTTGCAAACCTCAAAATTTGGCTAAAAAAACACATGTTCCTCACATTTCTGTGGCAGAAAGTTCTGGAATCTGAGAGGAGCTACAAATTTCCTTCCACCCAGTGTTCCCCCAAGTCTCCCGATAAAAATGATACCTCACTTGCGTGGGTAGGCCTAGCGCCGGCGACAGGAAACACCCCAAAGCGCAACGTGGACACATCCTAAATTTTGGAAAAAAACAGAGGTGTTTTTTGCGAAGTGCCTACCTGTAGATTTTGGCCTCTAGCTCAGCCGGCACCTAGGGAAACCTACCAAACCTGTGCATTTCTGAAAACTAGAGACCTAGGGGAATCCAAGGAGGGGTGACTTGCGGGGCTCGGACCAGGTTCTGTTACCCAGAATCCTTTGCAAACCTCAAAATTTGGCTAAAAAAACACATGTTCCTCACATTTCTGTGGCAGAAAGTTCTGGAATCTGAGAGGAGCTACAAATTTCCTTCCACCCAGCGTTCCCCCACGTCTCCCGATAAAAATGATACCTCACTTGTGTGGGTAGGCCTAGCGCCCGCAACAGGATATGCCCCAAAACACAACGTGGACATATCACAGAAAACAGAGCTGTTTTTAGCAAAGTGACTACCTGTAGATTTTGGCCTCTAGCTCAGCCGCCACCTAGGGAAACCTACCAAACCTGTGCATTTCTGAAAACTAGAGACGTAGGGGGATCCAAGGAGGGGTGACTTGCGGGGCTCGGACCAGGTTCTGTTACCCAGAATCCTTTGCAAACCTCAAAATTTGGCTAAAAAAACACATGTTCCTCACATTTCTGTGGCAGAAAGTTCTGGAATCTGAGAGGAGCTACAAATTTCCTTCCACCCAGCGTTCCCCCACGTCTCCCGATAAAAATGATACCTCACTTGTGTGGGTAGGCCTAGCGCCCGCAACAGGATATGCCCCAAAACACAACGTGGACATATCACAGAAAACAGAGCTGTTTTTAGCAAAGTGACTACCTGTAGATTTTGGCCTCTAGCTCAGCCGCCACCTAGGGAAACCTACCAAACCTGTGCATTTCTGAAAACTAGAGACCTAGGGGGATCCAAGGAGGGGTGACTTGCGGGGCTCGGACCAGGTTCTGTTACCCAGAATCCTTTGCAAACCTCAAAATTTGGCTAAAAAAACACATGTTCCTCACATTTCTGTGGCAGAAAGTTCTGGAATCTGAGAGGAACCACAAATTTCCTTCCACCCAGCGTTCCCCCACGTCTCCCGATAAAAATGATACCTCACTTGTGTGGGTAGGCCTAGCGCCCGCGACAGGATATGCCCCAAAACACAACGTGGACATATCACAGAAAACAGAGCTGTTTTTAGCAAAGTGACTACCTGTAGATTTTGGCCTCTAGCTCAGCCGCCACCTAGGGAAACCTACCAAACCTGTGCATTTCTGAAAACTAGAGACCTAGGGGGATCCAAGGAGGGGTGACTTGCCGGGCTCGGACCAGGTTCTGTTACCCAGAATCCTTTGCAAACCTCAAAATTTGGCTAAAAAAACACATGTCCCTCACATTTCTGTGGCAGAAAGTTCTGGAATCTGAGAGGAGCTACAAATTTCCTTCCACCCAGCGTTCCCCCAAGTCTCCCGATAAAAATGATACCTCACTTGCGTGGGTAGGCCTAGCGCCGGCGACAGGAAACACCCCAAAGCGCCACGTGGACACATCCTAAATTTTGGAAAAAAACAGAGGTGTTTTTTGCGAAGTGCCTACCTGTAGATTTTGGCCTCTAGCTCAGCCGGCACCTAGGGAAACCTACCAAACCTGTGCATTTCTGAAAACTAGAGACCTAGGGGGATCCAAGGAGGGGTGACTTGCGGGGCTCGGACCAGGTTCTGTTACCCAGAATCCTTTGCAAACCTCAAAATTTGGCTAAAAAAACACATGTCCCTCACATTTCTGTGGCAGAAAGTTCTGGAATCTGAGAGGAGCTACAAATTTCCTTCCACCCAGCGTTCCCCCAAGTCTCCCGATAAAAATGATACCTCACTTGCGTGGGTAGGCCTAGCGCCGGCGACAGGAAACACCCCAAAGCGCAACGTGGACACATCCTAAATTTTGGAAAAAAACAGAGGTGTTTTTTGCGAAGTGCCTACCTGTAGATTTTGGCCTCTAGCTCAGCCGGCACCTAGGGAAACCTACCAAACCTGTGCATTTCTGAAAACTAGAGACCTAGGGGAATCCAAGGAGGGGTGACTTGCGGGGCTCGGACCAGGTTCTGTTACCCAGAATCCTTTGCAAACCTCAAAATTTGGCTAAAATAACACATGTTCCTCACATTTCTGTGGCAGAAAGTTCTGGAATCTGAGAGGAGCTACAAATTTCCTTCCACCCAGCGTTCCCCCACGTCTCCCGATAAAAATGATACCTCACTTGTGTGGGTAGGCCTAGCGCCCGCGACAGGATATGCCCCAAAACACAACGTGGACATATCACAGAAAACAGAGCTGTTTTTAGCAAAGTGACTACCTGTAGATTTTGGCCTCTAGCTCAGCCGCCACCTAGGGAAACCTACCAAACCTGTGCATTTCTGAAAACTAGAGACCTAGGGGGATCCAAGGAGGGGTGACTTGCGGGGCTCGGACCAGGTTCTGTTACCCAGAATCCTTTGCAAACCTCAAAATTTGGCTAAAAAAACACATGTTCCTCACATTTCTGTGGCAGAAAGTTCTGGAATCTGAGAGGAGCCACAAATTTCCTTCCACCCAGCGTTCCCCCATGTCTCCCGATAAAAATGATACCTCACTTGTGTGGGTAGGCCTAGCGCCCGCGACAGGATATGCCCCAAAACACAACGTGGACATATCACAGAAAACAGAGCTGTTTTTAGCAAAGTGACTACCTGTAGATTTTGGCCTCTAGCTCAGCCGGCACCTAGGGAAACCTACCAAACCTGTGCATTTCTGAAAACTAGAGACCTAGGGGGATCCAAGGAGGGGTGACTTGCGGGGCTCGGACCAGGTTCTGTTACCCAGAATCCTTTGCAAACCTCAAAATTTGGCTAAAAAAACACATGTCCCTCACATTTCTGTGGCAGAAAGTTCTGGAATCTGAGAGGAGCTACAAATTTCCTTCCACCCAGCGTTCCCCCAAGTCTCCCGATAAAAATGATACCTCACTTGCGTGGGTAGGCCTAGCGCCGGCGACAGGAAACACCCCAAAGCGCAACGTGGACACATCCTAAATTTTGGAAAAAAACAGAGGTGTTTTTTGCGAAGTGCCTACCTGTAGATTTTGGCCTCTAGCTCAGCCGGCACCTAGGGAAACCTACCAAACCTGTGCATTTCTGAAAACTAGAGACCTAGGGGAATCCAAGGAGGGGTGACTTGCGGGGCTCGGACCAGGTTCTGTTACCCAGAATCCTTTGCAAACCTCAAAATTTGGCTAAAAAAACACATGTTCCTCACATTTCTGTGGCAGAAAGTTCTGGAATCTGAGAGGAGCTACAAATTTCCTTCCACCCAGCGTTCCCCCAAGTCTCCCGATAAAAATGATACCTCACTTGCGTGGGTAGGCCTAGCGCCTGCGACAGGAAACACCCCAAAGCGCAACGTGGACACATCCACAATTTTGGGAGAAAACAGTGCCTACCTGCGGATTTTGGCCTGTAGCTCACCCGGCGCCTAGGGAAACCTACCAAACCAGTGCATTTCTGAAAACTAGAGACCTAGGGGAATCCAAGGAGGGGTGACTTGCGGGGCTCGGACCAGGTTCTGTTACCCAGAATCCTTTGCAAACCTCAAAATTTGGCTAAAAAAACACATGTTCCTCACATTTCTGTGGCAGAAAGTTCTGGAATCTGATAGGAGCCACAAATTTCCTTCCACCCAGCGTTCCCCCAAGTCTCCCGATTAAAATGATACCTCACTTGTGTGGGTGGCCCAGGTGCCTGCAACATAATAAGGCCCAAAACCTGAAGGGATAGAAGGGATAGCACAGCAAGTTTATAAGGGCATATTCTTTTATACATCTTTAGACGGACTCTGCTTTGGGGACCCACATAAGTGAGGTGTCATTTTACTTGGGAGACTGAGGGGAAACTGGGGAGTAGGAATTTTGTGCTGGAGCGGTGATCCTACTAAGAAAAATCAGGAAAATATGCTTTTTTATGCAAATTGTGAGGTTTACAGAGGAGTCTGGGTAAGAAAATGTTGGGGGAGCCACACAAGCCACACCTCCCTAGACTCCTTGGGGTGCCTAGTTTTAAAAAGTTTCTGGGTTTTGTAGGTTTCCCTACATGACGGCCGCACCCAGGACCAAAAACATAGGTGGGCCCTCCCCCCCAAACACAGGTATTTTTGCAATATATCACTTTGATGTGTGCACATACGTCCGTGATGTGCCAAACACTAAAATTGTGAAAAGAAACACACTTAGGTTATGTGAAGAAGACCCCTCACCCACCAACCAAGTTGGTGGCATGCTTCATCATCGGGGTCCCACCTGAGGCACCTAGCGTGTCTCAAGTGTGCTGCGACGCCTGATTACAGCGGAGCAGGTTTTGTCATTTGTACCACACATACTGGTTGGATTTGGCACGAGGGTGAGTGATGGTTCAGTAGATCAAATTTTATTAACAAGAGATTTCACAAAAGTGAAATGCACTGGTAATAACTGAAAGTCCAAAAAACTGAACCAATGACTCACAGCTCGTGAGCTGTAAAGCCACGACAAGGCACCAACCGCTTTACAGTCCATTCACACACCTTTCATACATGACATGCACTAGACCATTCACGCCGCCAGCCACGGGCCCAGCACATTACAAGACTCGCATCCACAGACAGCGCCAGTCAAGGGCCCATCACTTTCATACGCCCACATGCCTGATACAGCAATCACACCAGCTGATGAGTGTGTGGACTGGCGTTTGGCCGGCACTGCCAGCCAAGCGCCACCCCACCCACACCACCAGCCAAGCGCCACCCCACACACACCGCCAGCCCAGCGCCACCCCACACACACCGCCAGCCAAGCGCCACCCCACACACACCGCCAGCCAAGCGCCACCCCACACACACCGCCAGCCAAGCGCCACCCCACACACACCGCCAGCCAAGCGCCACCACACCCACGCCGCCAGCCAAGCGCCACTCTACACATGCCATCCCCTTTTTTTTGTTTTTAAACAACAAAGAAACCACTAATCATAAATTAGTACAAAACTACAAACACAAAAGCTCTAACTGAATACATGACTAATGCCAACCGTGAAACCGAACATATAAAAATATAAAACACCAGTTTACGCTCACGGAATTTCCCAATAATTCTTCTGTGTGTGGTAGCTCCTGAAACAGCCACCCACACACAGCCCAGGCTTTGAAGGACAATCAGGGCAGTACATCCTAGTCTCCTTCCTGATACCTCTTCGAGCACAGACTCTACATCTCTTAGCAGGAAAGTTTTTTTTGGCCGTGGGAGGAATGTGCTCAGCAAAGTGACGATCTTTCAATCTAGCCACATCCTCCACCACTGCTTCTCTAGGAACTCTTGCCTGTTCCAGCACAACAAGGCTAGCTATGATAGACTCCTGAAATTTCACAAATGTCATCCTTGACTCTGGAGAACTATCCTTAAACACAACAAAAGCATTAAAAGTTGCCAAGTGGAACAAGTGAAGCGCTAATTTCTTATACCACACATAAGACTTACGAGCAGCAGTGTAAGGTTCTAACCTCTGATCTACTCTATCAACACCACCCATGTGCTTATTATAGTCTAAGATGCACACAGGTTTGCGCACTTCGGCAACCTGACCCCAAACAGCCACAGGTGAAGTACTCTCATCATGGATGGTGCTTAGCATGTATACATCCCTCTTGTCTACAAATTTCAGAGCTAGCAGCTCATCATTCCGCAAGGCACTGCACTGTCCCTTCTCAAGTTTTTTACAGACAAGCTCTTTTGGATAGCCTTTCCGATTAGAGCGGATTGTGCCACAAGCAACAGTGTCCACTCTGAACAACTCCTTGAACAACCGAACTCCAGTGTAGAAGTTATCTACATATAAATGGTGACCTTTGTTAAACAGTCGTCTACCAAGTTCCCACACAATTTTCTCACTAACTCCAAAAGTGGGAGGACAACCAGGGGGGTCAATATTGGAATCCCTACCAGTGTAGACCCGGAAATTATAAACATATCCTGTACTACTTTCTGACAGCATATACAATTTAATTCCATACCGTGCCCTCTTGCTAGGAATGTACTGCCTAAAAACCAAACGACCCTTGAACAGGACCAAAGACTCATCTACAGATATTTCTTTCCCTGGAACATAGATCTCTGAAAACCGATCTACCAAATGATCAAGGACAGGTCTAATCTTAAAAAGACGGTCAGAATCAGGATGATCTCGTGGCAAGGCTAAAGCATTATCTACAAAATGCAACATCCGAAGAAGAAGCTCATACCGGTTACGACTCATGATGGCAGGAAATATAGCAGTTGCCATCAAGGGACTAGTAGACCAATATGAAGACAGCGACGGCTTCCTTATCAGCCCCATCAAAAAAGTTAAACCCAAGAACTTTTTCAACTCTTCCAGATTTGTGGGAATCCACCGGCTAGCTCTAGAGTGTGGCCTAAGTCTGGCAGCGTTGTCCCTCAAAAACTGCTCTGCATACAAATTAGTCTGCTCAACAATCTCTTCCAAAAATATATCGTCCATAAACAACTCAAAAAAGTTGACGGGCAAAAAGTTTTCCGTATTAACTCGACACCCTGGAAAACCAGTAAACGCAGGCAACTGTGGCTGCTCCATGTTTGGTGCAACCCATGCGTCAGGTCTTCCAATGGGAAGCCTTTCAGCCGCTGGCTCCTGCACCATTGGCACATCACTGTCCTCCTCTAAAACAGGCCCTTCATCAGCACTGAGAGTGGCTTCATCATCAGATGATTCATCTCTGACAGAAAATTCACTTCCAGAATCCTGCACTTCCTCCTCTGCCTCAGATGGAGAGTCAGTCTCATATTCATGGTCAGAAGATGACTCAAAAAGCACACTAACAACCTGCTGAGCGGTCATCCTACGGCTGGCCATGATCCTTCCTACTAAAATTAACTGGACAAATACACCACCAACAACCAGCACTGTGTAAGATAAGTAACAAAGTATAGGTTTATCACTAAGAATTATAAACTCAAAAACTATACTGCTCACTTGCCTGAAAAAGCTTGACTCACCAGCAACTACTCTGCACAGCCACAGCAATCACCAACGATATCCCACTAAAAAGAGAAAAAAAAAAGCAAATTAGACATAAGACAACACAATAATCATTGTGCATAACTCTAAGGACAATTTCACACACAATCCTGCATTCAGTACACCACCTACAAACATGTCATTCATGCATTGCAACAATACTCACTTGGAGTAAATTTATTTACTTACCTAAAACATGCAACTACGCCAACCGCAGGACAACTACTGCCAAAACTGCAACAAGCCACAGCAAAGTCAGCAAAAGCTTTGAACTAAAACAAAAAGGAGAAAAACTGTTATTATCATAAAAGTAAATACTTCGCCAGTTGACAAACACTCCGCCACTAACCATTTTTTCATTTTCCCGTGTCTAGTCTTCTCTGCTTGGGGGAAGATGGGCCTAAAAAAAAAATAGGCCAATCTACCCCCAAGGGGAGGGGGCAGAAATCACCCAGATTACATTGCACCCTTTGGGGGGGGGCGACCCTTGCCCAAGGTGCCACACCCCCACACAAAGCACACACACACATACATAGTATCCCTGGCGCTATGGGGATTCTGCCCCCCTTGGGGACAGAAAGGCCTAAAAAATAGGCATATCTGCCCCCTAGGGGGGCAGAACTGCCCAAAAATACATGTGAGCCCCTGGGGGCGACCCTTGCCCAAGGGGCCACCCCCCAACACAAAAAATAAAAATCAACAATAAAATCCCTGGTGTCTAGTGGCTTTCTGCCCCCCTTGGGGGCAGATCGGCCTAAAAATAGGGCCAATCTGCCCCCAAGGGGGGCAGAAACGACAATAAATACATTGCGCCCCTGGGGGGAGCGACCTTTGCCCAAGGGGCCACCCCCCAACACAAAGCACACATACATACATACTATTTCTGGCGCTATTGGGATTCTGCCCCCCTTGGGGGCAGAAAGGCCTAAAAAAAATAGGCCTCTCTGCCCCCAAGGGGGGCAGAACTGCCCAAAAATACATGAGGGCCCCTGGGGGCGACCCTTGCCCAAGGGGCCGCCCCCCAACACAAAAAATACACATCAACAATAAAATCCCTGGTGTCTAGTGGCTTTCTGCCCCCCTTGGGGGCAGATCGGCCTAAAAATAGGGCCAATCTGCCCCCAAGGGGGGCAGAAACGACAATAAATACATTGCGCCCCTGGGGGGAGCGACCCTTGCCCAAGGGGGCACCCCCCAACACAAAGCACACATACATACATACTATTTCTGGCGCTATTGGGATTCTGCCCCCCTTGGGGGCAGAAAGGCCTAAAAAAAATAGGCCTCTCTGCCCCCAAGGGGGGCAGAACTGCCCAAAAATACATGAGGGCCCCTGGGGGCGACCCTTGCCCAAGGGGCCGCCCCCCAACACAAAAAATACACATCAACAATAAAATCCCTGGTGTCTAGTGGCTTTCTGCCCCCCTTGGGGGCAGATCGGCCTAAAAATAGGGCCAATCTGCCCCCAGGGGGGGCAGAAACGACGTAAAATACATGTGCCCCCAAAGGGGAGCGACCCTTGCCCAAGGGGCCGCCCCCCCACACAAAAAATACACAGCAACAATAAAATCCCTGGTGTCTAGTGGCTTTCTGCCCCCCTTGGGGGCAGATCGGCCTAAAAATAACGACGTAAAAAGCATGTGCCCCCAAAGGGGAGCGACCCTTGCCCAAGGGGTCGCTCCCCTACACTAATATTCACTCACACACACACACATACAGAAATCCCTGGTGTCTAGTGGGCATTCCTGCTGCCCGATCGCATCGCGATCGGCAAGCAGGAATGCTCAAAGAGACATCGAGGGAAAGGAAAACCCTTTCCTTTCCCTCGATGCCTCTCTGAGAGCACCCCCACCCCGCAGGAAGGTGAAATACTCACCTTCTCCCTTGACGCGCTGGAAGCTAATGGCTTCCAGCGCGTCATTCCCCCTTTCCATGAAATCAGCGCGCGATCGCGCGCTGACGTCATGGGGGGGGGTGGGGGGGGGGTGGGCGTGAAAGGGGAAGGGATTCCCCTTTCAGCCCTGGCCTGGGGGTGTTGGGGGGCGGCCCTCGGGGGAAGCGCTAGCGCTTCCCCCGACTGCCAGTCCCTGGACGTAACGGTTACGTCCATGGCGCCACACGGGCGCTGCCATGGACGTAACCATTACGTCCGTGGCGGGGAAGGGGTTAAAGAGTTGGACCTCAGGGTTTTGCCCTGACAATAGGCCTGAAGTCTTCTTCTAATATACAGTGGGCCCTTCTGTTCCAGAACTCTGTGCGAAGACCAGAGCCTTGAATTTGATGTGACTAGCAATCGGCTGCTGGAGGCCAACAAACAACAAATGCCACATGGGAATTTAAAAAATCAAGCGCGCTGCTGCATTTTGAATAATCTGCAGACGTTGCAGTAGGTAGGTTGGTAAGCCCAAGTACAGAGCATGCATTGTCTAATTTAGAGGTGACAATGGCATGGACAAAGGTCTTACGGGCTGCAATTGGTACCAGGTGTATCATCCTCCTGAGAGATTGCACGGTTGCAAAGGAGCTTCTGGAAACCACTTTGACCTGTGGTTCAAAAGACAAGGTGGAATCAAATTTGTAACCCAGATTTCTCACACAAGGACAAGGCTCAGGGGACAAGCCAAGCTCCGAAGGCCACCAGTTATGAGAATCTGGGTACTGGTTAGTGCCAAAAAAAGGATTTCTGTTTTATCGAAATTCATTTAAAGGCAGTTCTCACTCATCCACATACCCACTGATTTCAAGCATATTCTGAAAGAGTTAAAAGTATCAGTCACCTTATCCTGAAAGGACATGAGAGGCCAGGTGTCATCATCTTAGGAAATCACTTTCAGGCCCCAAGATTCAACCAGGTTTGACAAGAGTGACAGGTAAATATTACGAAGAGAAGGACTCAAAGAAGACCCCTTAGGTAACCTACATTCGAGAGGTTTAGCAAGGGAAGTATAAGGAGCAAGAAATTCGGCTTGAGATCTGTCCTGCAAATACGAATTAAATCACGTTTAGGCTTTCACTTGAATTTCAATATCAAAAAGCCTATCCAATAAGATGGCGTGTGAGACCGTGTCAAACGCTGATGACAGGTCCAGGAGAACCACCATTGTTGATGATCCCTGATCAAGATTCAACTTAAAAATTCAGAAACCTCCAGTAAGACCGACACAGTACTGTACCCTGCCCTGAAACCACATTGTGAGTCATGAAGAAGAGAATGGGATTCCAGAAAATAGGTAAGTTGTTTATTGTCCGCCTTCTCCAACATTTTAGTTACCACAGTAAGAAGTGAGATTGGTCTGAAATTTTCAAGAATCTTGGGATCAGCATTACATTTCTTGAACAAATGAAGTAGGAGAGACTGTTTCCACCACAACAGGACTACAGCTGACTCCAAAGAGGCATTTAACAGCTTATTCAAAATGGGTTTAATAAGCTGCAGGACTAATTTCAGAATATCAGGGAGGCAGAAGTTGAGGGGCAAGCTAGATTTACAATTGGCCAGTTGCAGTGCTGATGCCTCCAAAGAGATAGGTTTAAACTCGGCCAACACTGGGCTGGTGGGATGGATCCTATTCGTGGTTTCTGCTGACTTGCTTTGCCCAAGGAACTGATCCTAAATTGTTTTGATTTTTTTGTTTTTAGAGAAGTCCATAAGCAAACAGAAAGGGTGAGAGAATTTTGAATACCCCTTGGAGGTAAGAAAGATTTCACAATCCTGAAAAGTTCACATGATTTATTTGAAGACGTATCTATGGTGGAAACAATAGATTCCTTGTGAGCCTTGCGGGGAACTTTTCAAAAACTAGCCTGGTGCCTGTTTGCATGCAAAACGAGCATTCAGGGACTGGTGGCAGTTTGTGAATGCTTGATACATACAATACTAAATCATTATTAGGGAATTCCTAAAAATACAAATTGGTATTAAATCAGTTTGCTAAAAAGTCCATACAAATGATAGGAATACCTGTTGGAGTGGAGTCAAGTAAGTCACCACACGATGAATCTCACCCTAAGGTTCTGTCTTGCATGATCACTGATCACCTTTTGACAAATTAACAGCCCACCCACTTACCATCCCTGTGTCCACTTGTTAAAATACCCCCCTCTGCCATCCCACATGTCAACTAAACTCACCTGGAGCCACAGTGTCCATGTGTGGCATTGGTAGTGCAGGGACTGATTGCATTACAATTCCCAGCAGGCACTGTTCCACCATAAAGAAAAGCAGAACAGTGTACTACATTTAAAATCGCCTTGCATGATGAACTAACAAACATTTCAACCCATCTAAATGCTTAACAATTGTATAGTCTATGACAATCACGTCTGCAAGTACAATACCATCCAACATACAGCCACAGCTCTGTTCCCTGCTAAACTGGCCTTTAAATCTCAAATCAATCAATGTAGACCCATACAGAAGCCAGATATAATGGTTATTCCTGTACCGTTGGTCAGCTCTGTTTCCATAGAACATTGTGCAGCTGTTAGTTGACTCAATTATGCCATACACCTAACTTGGAGATACCTTTTACATGTAAAGTTCTTAACAGACAAGATATGATTCAATGAACAGACATCTAACCACCAAGATACTCTGACACTAAGGTGTATGAAATAGGAAATCACTGTTTACCACATAGCTGTAACCCAGATTTGGATGCAGGTGTTAATGTCATATCAGGGGATGAAGCAATGGCTTTGTGTGCAATTCACATAGCATGTCTACTAGGCAAAGTTTGACATCACTTGTTGCATTATTTCAGCAACTGTGTGTTCCACTTCTCTTACAGGTAACCAAGCCATTGTGACAATGGAAAGGACACCAGAAACAGTCACTTCCCCTCTGTATGAAGCCCTCTGTGAGAAAATCACCCCTCGATGTGTGGAGATGGCTCTAGCCCATCTAGGACACCTGGTCAGTCAATAACTCTCAGCCTCACCCTGCCTACATCGACTCCTCCGAGCCCTATTGCTTCAATATCTCAGGCAACCATTAGCCCCCTATCCTATGTTCCAAGGACAGTTTCAACCATTATGTGCCCCCAATACAAGTACCTAAGTCACCAGTCGTAAACCCAGACAATGATGGACCTTGCACCGTGGGAGTGGGAAAACAGTATTGGGGTACTGGCATGCGGGGGTAGGGTGCGTGGGAGGTATGGTGTGGGCCAGAGGATGGAGGCTTCTAGGGATACAACTGGCCAGGACACCATCTCTTAAGGCTTGGGAGCTTATCAACAATCCCAAGGTGCGATGGGCCAGGAACTTACCATGATGGGGGAGATCAAGCAGCTGCAGGGATAACTAGTGATGTAGCAGTGGGAAGCCCAAAATGCCCATCTGGCTGCCATTGCAGGGGTGCTGAGAGACATGAATACCCCGCTGAATCGGTTATGTTCACAACACAAACACTACTAGACCACAGATCATGTATGAGAGTCACTTTTTCAGCCAAATGTAACTGTCAACTGTAATACCTCTTGCAAATAAGAGATATGCACAAGTGTACCAACTAAGTGAAGTCCCATCTCACATGTACTGTATAATCAGGGTACAATTTCCATTTGAGGACAGGGATGGACAAACTTCTATTCACATTCATTGTATTTCCTACATAAAGGTTGGGAAATGCCAATGATCACACAGAGAAGTACTGCTGCTCACTTTAGTTACTCAGCATAGGTGTGAATTACTAGCACCCTACAGACCACTGAAGGTATGGCCATGTCAGTCCTGCACTATCCTGATAGGGAAACAGATTAGTTCAATGTATCATCAGCTAAAGCCTTATCAAATACCCATACTATACCTCCCAAACAACCATACCCCATTATACAAACAGAGGTCTGTACAAATGCCCCAGTCATGTAACTTTCAATTTACCATGGTCAGGTATCAGTAGACATGCTACTCACCTATGTCAGACTTGATACATACACAGTTGCCTGAAATGAGGAAACACAGTGACAGCTACATAGAAATAGGGTATTGTCAAACTCAACCCATTAAGAAGGTTGAGGTTATGGATTGCTCAGGATGACCTGTGTCAGAGACACGAGCCAAACACATGGCAGCATTGGCCCGACCTACCATATCAAACATGTCTATAGTGTGGAATGGGACACTGCCATCCCACAGTCTTGACAGTCTGGGCATTGACCTTACACACCACACATCTCATGCTTGACAGTACCTGGTTCATGTTCACTTCACGTCAGTCTGCTAATCCCACCTGCCTGTGACACTGCCAAATGAGGATGACCTTGTGAAGTATCTGCAAAATAAAAAGTATGGACAGGAGTTGAGTGTAAAACATAATACAGCTATGTCCTATATACAGTGGTAACTCTGATTGCGCATTTTGACAAACTTAGACTATGGTGATCAAAAAGCTGTACTCTACTCCATGTAATATTCTGCATGTACATCTGAGTGATGTTCTTTGAAACTACTTATTGCCTGTCTGATGGTCATACTAAGACCCTTATCCAAAATCCCTAAACCCCTCAATATCCTACTGAGTTATTTAAATTACAGGACATCACATACCTCCAATCAGGTGAAGTACTGATTGATGAGATCTGCCCGAATTTCTCCAGCTGCATCCTCCTCACAGTCATCCTCACTTTGCAAATCTGCATTCTCACCCTCTGGAACTACTGGCTCCCCTTCATCTGTATATACGGGATTTGACGTCTCAGGGCGAGGTTGTGGAGCATGCAGCAGCTAGCAATAATTTGACATACTTTTTTGGGGTGAGTAGAGGAGGGCTCCACTAGACTTATCTATGCTACCGAATCTAGCCTTCTGGAGCCCAAAAGTCCACTCCACTCCACACTTTGTCCTTCCGTGGGCCTCATTGAAGCGGACTTTCCCGGGCGTGGTTGGGTACCTCACAGGTGTCAATAACCAAAGAGGGTTTGGGTAGCCAAAGTCGCCTGTTGGGAAAAATACAAACAAAAATCTTGGGCAACCTAACATTTGGTAGCATATAAAAATTACAGACACGTATGAAATATAAGACTTACCAACCAGCCACACTCTCTGTACTGTCGTGTCATCAGCAGTGGGATATTGCTGTTCCTCATGATGAAGGCATCATGGACTGACCCCGGGTGCCTTGTGAAATGTAGAGGTCAGCCAAACAGGCTACTTGGACATTAATAGAGTGGAGGTTTTTCTGTTCCTATACACCTGTTCATTGTCATTTGGGAGAACAAAGGCTACATGGGTGCCATCAATGGCTCCCACCACATGTGGGATGTGTGCCAAAGCATAAAAATCAGCCTTCACATTGACAAATCTTCACATTGTGGAAATCTGATGTAACTGTCCAGGTGTTTCAACAATGCAGATCGTACAGCCTTCAAAACCAGACTGAACATGGGCTGAGACATCCCTGCAGTTAGGGCCATGGTACTTTGAAAGGAGCCTGTGGCCAGGAAGTGCTGCACTGACATGACTTGTACAATGGGTGGTATGCTATAGGGATTATGAATGGTAGGCATCAGATCCTGCTCCAACTGACGACTGAGACCCATGATTGTATGCCTATCCAGGCAGTAGATTTGGATGATATGTCGATTCTCCAAGACCTGCAGGTCTGCTAGTGGATGGTTCACTGGAGTTCTTCTCACTCTTCTCATGCCAGGGTAACTATGTGAGATCAAACCAGGATGTCTGTGTATGTCTCATTCTGGCCATTGTATGTCCAACATAATGCTGGAACATGCCATATGAAAATGTAGAAACATTGTACACAGCACATACCTAGGTAAATAATATATTATTACTGCAGTCACATCCCCTTCCCTCAAACATGATTTAGAAATGGATGAGCATGTCACTAACAGTCACAGTGAATTTGAATTTCTTACCACATTAATAAGACACAAATACCATATTTCAGATTGCCATTGTGTGCTGACTATGCCACTAAAGTTACCTTACATACAACTCATCAAGGTTATAACATGTACATTAATCCTGCATATTCCTACATGTTTGTCCAAAACATGCAGTGAACACAATGTCGTAGCTATGGTTCACAGCTTGTGATACACCTTTGATTTTACTTTACCGATCATCTATGAGCCTTAAAATTGCAGCTGCCTGACCTACTGTACTGGTCATTAAGAAATTACCTAACTCCACCGACGGAAGTCGTCATGGTGGCAGGCAGATACAACCATGGTAGACATTGCCATTAGAACTCATTGCTGCCTTAGGCAGTGATGGTGTCTTACGTGGTGGACATGACCACCATCTCATACTTCAGCTGTCACTTTACTCCTGACACTGCTGCCAGCAAGACCTCCACAACCTGAGCAGCTGTGTTCTGCCTCTGGGAGCAATCATGCCACATCCTACAGGTGATAGGGTCTCTGCCTTCTCCCCTCAGGAGCGTGTTAAGCTGGTGGAGGAGGTCCTACCCCTGTATGGACAGCTCTATGGTGCACCAGAGGAACAGGTAAGTGCACCATGTGCACATATGTATATTTGCTTATCTATTCTTTGTTAGGACAAACAATGGATGATCCTGGTTTGATGATGTCCAGGAAATGTTTAAGAATGAAGGGTTGTGGTTATATGTGTGGGTAGATGGGCATGTGCATATGTGTTGTGATAGATTTTGAGTGCTGAGTCATAGTAGAGATTGCGATGACTGTTCCCTGACCCGACTACTAACTGTAAAACATGATCACTGAAGTTGGTATAATAAGCTTTGGCAGGAATACCATGTTAACAGATATGTTTGTGGTCTAGTCATATGTAACAAGCTGACATCTTGTGCTGGATATGCATGTTGTATGCCCATTTCAACCTCACACATGGCCTGACTGCATATGGTCATCTATCATTGAAAGGGATGTTAAATGCAGTCTGTATATGGCCAGTTGCACTAACTTTTTTTTCACCCTGCTTGATTTGGTATGGTGCATGTGTACATGACATTCTCTTCTTGTCTGAGTCATCCATGCAGGTCAACGCCCTTCAGAAGAAGGGGATCTGGCGTTCCATCGCCAAGAAAGTGCAGACCCTTGGGGATCCACAGCCGGTGTACCACCCACTGTAGGAAGAGGTGGGAGGACCTAAGACGTTGGGGCTGGAAGACTGCAAAGGCCCAGCTGGGGATGTCCTCGCAAGGAGAACGAAGTGCCAGTAGGACCTTGACCCCCTAATGCCTGCATATTGGCAGTTGCCAACCTTGAGTTTGATGGGCATTTAAGGGCAGCACAGCAGCCACAAGGGGGTAAGTACAGACCAACTAACAGACTAACACAATTTCACCCCTTTACCAGGATAGTGTCTGATGTGACAGACCGTTAGCTCTGACAATGTGGTAAGTGCAAAGGGTCAAAGATCACCAGTCAACACATTGATGTACAGTCCCCAACAATTGTACACAGGTGTGCAGATTTTAATGTGTACATGGACATATCACTCACCTATGTTGTCCCCCTCAGTACAAAAGCATATGATGATGCACATGTGACAGTGTCATATGTGTACCACCATACAGAATTTCATACCCTGGTGGTTGTTCCTTCCCAAGTACAGGTCAATACTCCCAATGTCATGATGGTAAGTTGTCCAGATCCGTGCCCTTTGTCCATTGCAATGTCCCTTGATCCATGTCCATGTGCTACATTGAGTCTGTCAATTAGAAATTATTCCTTCTTAAAAAAAGGTTTCTTAAGAGTGACATCATCATGTGAGTCTGTGATGTCCATCAGACACTTCACATGACATACTTGCTTAACCTATTCATATCTGTACAAGGTGATCCCTCTTGGTAAGAAAGGAATGTACCTAGACCTTTGTAATGTGTCATTTGAGTGGACAACCTACATGTTGGGAACCATGGAGGTTTTACTAGACTCCTGTTGGATCACATACATTGGTGTCAGGGCTATGAATTTTAGTACCATGTGTACGTTCAGTAGGTGGTAAGTGACCACACAGCATTTTCCTTAGCTAAACTGTAGTCATCATGATAAATAGGCAAAGCTATCTTATTCACAGGAGCAATCTTATCAGTTTTTTTGCTAACATCATGTGTAAATTGAAAGGTTTTGTCATGATTCCACATTGTAATGAGTTATATACATACTTTCTGTTGCTATTTCGGATATGTTTACTGAGTCCTGGCTGTATGTAAACCTATTGTTTGCACTGACACCAATGTGGTGCAGGTGTGGTAGTTCACATACACATGTGAGTGGTATGGTATGTGTATTCCGGCATTTTGCTTGCATCATGATGGGTGTACCTGTCAGGGTAGTATCAGACGTGGTTTGTCACTATGATTTTTTCACAGACAGATGTAAGGCCAGTAATGTCTGATGTGTGGATATTGATGTTGCCACCCAGTCATACGGCTATTGATGGAATATTTGCATGTTTAGTTCTGATTGTCTCCTTCATGCACATGACAGTGGTCCATTGACTGGAAACATAAGATATACTACCTGTTTGTGTGTGTGAGTAAATGTTCTGAGCTTAATAGGCCCTTATATGACTGATATGCTTTGTTTTCAGGAGGACAATGACGTAGATGCCTTAGTGCACAATGTATTTACAATCCTTTCATACATCACTATTGCTACAAGTGTAGATGATGTGTTCAGACTCTTTCATTTCAAATATTTTAGTTATGTCAGTTAGAGGAGAGGTATGATTGCATATCTCCAGTGTGCATGTAGTTAACAATGTGGCATGAAGTGTGTATAGGTTGTGTACACCAGACTGTCTGGCGTTTACTATGCAATATGCTTTATTGGTGGGTACATGACATCAGGCTTAATTGTTAGTATGTGTTTAGTTTGAATTGTGAAATTCAATGTCACATTTCATAACTATAACTTGATTGTTGCTTGACTATATTGCCATAAACAGGGACCCTGTATCATGTGGTAAAGTCACCTTGTTATGGACTGGTCAGTGTGATACGTTTACTGATATCATGGTATTGTAGGTGTGAGATAATTAGCTTAGCTGGTGTGTAACAATGTTTTTATTGAGGGATATACAATGTAGCATGTTGTGACATGATGTTGGCACTTAACTGGTACTACCTGGTGGTGTTGGTCAACTGGATGTAATGTTACTGATGTGTAAAGTATGATGGAAGTGGTAAGTTGTGAATATGATGACTATACCTCACTTTCTGTTTTTCAGCATCGGCAGGTGAAGGAGACAGGGCACAGCGGAGTGGGGAAGGTTCTGGCCACAAGACCTCCAGTCACGAGAACACTGACACTGAGGGACCCAGTGGCCAGAGGGCAAAGGGAATGCCATGGGGGAGACCGGATCCAGTACCTCATAATTGAAATTCTCCTCCAGTGGCCATTCCCTGGCGGTGGTGAACTCTTATGGGACCACCCCAGCACCATTTCGGTCCACTACCCCAGTTTCTATCACTGCCCTTCCTATAGCTTCCCAGCCAGTTGGCCGTGCCCCCCCATCCAAGAGGGTGGGCATCTCCTTTGCTGCAGGCACCTCTGCCCTAGCCCCTGTTAGCCCTGCTGCCCTCAGTGAGGAAGCTATTGACCTTCTGAGGTCCATCTCTGTGGGCCAGTCAACCATCGTGAATGCCATCCAGGGATTAGCAACTCAGATACAACAGAGTAACGCATTCCTGGAGGACATTCACTGTGCACTGGCTGGCCTACAGAGATCTTTTCAGGCTCTGGCCTCCATACTGACAGCAGCCAGTCACCCTTTGTCTACCGTACCCCTTTCAACTTCATTTTCCCAATCCGAATCCCCCTTCCCTGACCCAGCCAAAGCACACAAACAGACAGGCATACATCCACCTCAACATCCAATGGTAGCACAGACAAACATAAGCACCACAAGGCACACCACCGGCATACACACAACCAGCACCCACCTGCATACACCACCCCCAGCATCACAGACACAACATGTGACACACCTGCAGACACCACACCAACATTCACTGATCCAGCCACCACACATTATCCTACTCACAGACACCACCCCAGCAGACCTTCGGACATCCACACCAGTCACCACACCTGCAGACACCACAGCCACAGACATGCCTACATGCAGCACAACCACCATGCCTGAAGTCACCACCGCAACACCACAGCACCTCCACCCCCTCAGCCCAATACACATAAACGCCCTCACTCACCCACCCAACAGACACCCACCACCCACAAGCATACCCCCCACAAACACGAATCCAAAATATCCACACAAGCACCTCTTAAAACCACTCCCTCTCCCTCCTCACCCAAACCCTTTTGTTATGACTGTCCCCGTGCAAAAAAAGTTCCCTTGGAGTTTGGCCTTTTCCCTACTCTTCCCCTCCCCATGACATCCCTAAAACCTCTGTTTCCCTCCCCAAGGTCATCCCTTCCACCTCTAAAAGAATCCCCTACCCCTCTGCCGGTACCCATGCCCCTCTCCTTCCTCCACCAAGAAATCAACCCCTCCCAATAACACCCAATCCTCCCCCAAGCAAAAAACAACCCCTCCATCCCAAGCCTAAGCCCAAACCCCCGCTCCCCAGCCTAGGGCCAAACACCCCCACCCCAAGCCCCCTAAGACTCCCTCAGGTGCCTGCCTGCCCCCTTGATGCCCCCACCTGTGGAGGTTACTTGGCAGACAGGAGTCAAGTTAGGGCCCTATTTTGTTCCTGTGGTGCAGGTCTTTGTATATATAGACTGGCCTTGAACTTTTATATTTCTCCTTAGCAAAATTAATATATTTTGATGATCCAGTTGTTGGTTTTCTCATTACATCTTTGTCCTGAATTTCCTTTCCTAGGTTTGAGTTGTTCCTGGCTGAGATTGGTTGTGCACCAGAATGTGTGTGGTAATTGTGCTTCCTATATTGTTTGAGCAGTATGAGAGGGTGTGTGCAGTGCTTTTGTCCCCCAGGGATAGGGTGTGTGTTATGTGATGGATATGTGTATGTTGCCGACATTGTTTTCATGGTATTGTGTTGTGTTTGTGTTGACATGTGTTTGTTGTTGTAGTGTGTGGCTTTGTGTGCTTTAACTGTGTGAGTCTGTGTGTATTGTGCATCATATGACAGGTACGATGTGCTGTGTGTGTGTGATGTTTGTGTTGATTGCTGAATTGCATGATGGTGTAAGTGTGTGTGTTCGATCCCAGTTGGTTGTACATTGTGTTGTATGTATGATGAGTCCCTGGCCAGTGTCGGTTGTGAGTGCTTGACAATGTGTTTATGATTGTGCAGTTGTGGTGTAGTTGTGACGTGTTGGTATGTTGTATGGTATTGTGTGAGGCTGGGCCTGTGCTGTGTTGCTGTGCATAACTGTGTGTTTTTGACTTATGGTGTGTGTGCTGGCTGCAGTGTGCGTGCTGTGTATGTGTGGGTGTGTTTGTTGCTGTATGTGAGTGTGGGTGTCACAGTACTGTTACATGTGAGTATGGCCCGTGCACTCCCCTCCCTGTCGTATGTTATGTGAATATACAAAATTTGCCAATATACAAATGTAACAGGTGAGTGTGTGTACTTATGGTTGTTGTCAGCAGCGGCGGAGAAGATTCTGTTGTCTTTCTGCGAGCAGGAGCAGCAGGCTGACGTCTAGTTGTGGTTCCATGGTGACTCCGAACAAGTATAGCTTCCTGTAGGTGAGTGTCTCCTTGTATGCAGTGCATTTCCACCTGGGTTTCTATGGTGGTCCGACCGCAAAGGAAATGTTGGCGGTGCACAACCTCGTAATGTGTCCAACGGAAACATGGTCCCTGTCCGACTGTTGGTGGCTACACTTGTCTGCAGTGGTGTGACCTTACTGGCAGTGCTGGCGGTGCTTTGGCTGTATTCTCTTTGCGTCACAGCCAATGTCATAATTTGGTGGTCTTCTCCACCAGCCTGTTGGCAGTTGGACCACCAACATGGGGGTCTGTGGACTGCCAACCTCGTAATGAGGCCCGTAGTGTCCATCGGCTCACTCCCCAGGGTGTAGCACTGGCATATGTGAGTAAGCAGAGATAGCAGAATTAAATTCCGGAGGGAAGGGAGGATGGAAATAAGAGAGAAAAGAGAAAGCCCTAGTACCGTGAGCTAGTCTGCAGTTTGTCCCTCAATGATCAATGCATGCAAGGCAGTATTCTGACATGGCAATGACAAAGGCTTACTAGGGATGTGAAAAGCAAACAATTACTAAGATTCACTCTCAGAAGCATGGCATTAGCAAAGGTGTTTTTTTGCTGCTATGCTTACCAGATTCAGAATGGTTGGCTGCAATGAACCTAAGCCAATGTGGAGGAATCCAGTATCAGAGATGATGAACTCCAGGCTGAAAGCAATCCTGGAAAACAGGTACAAAGAAGCAAGGACAGAACACAACAAACTAAGCCAAATCGAAATCCATTATCATAATCGAGTAAAATTGAAATCATGAAACAGAGGGAACTGAAACAAGGACAAACACAATACAAAACAAGGACAGATGATATGGTGAACAAACTATAGTGACATCAAAGGAGCCAATACACCATGAGATCTTGATAGGCACATTCGCATAAAAAGTGAATAGTTTATAAAGCACTTCTGCCACCCATGACCTGGAAGTTCCACTCCCTTGATCTTGAGGCTAGCAGCCCTGACACTAGTGGCACCAAAAGCTGGCTGATTGCATCTTCCTCTCAAATCAAGTCTGCACATACTTCTTATTCTTTTTAGTAAGGTATTTAAGTAATAAATACCTACTAAAATAATGTTGATGTTTTGTAATATAAAATTTATGTTTTTTTAAAATTCTTTTTATTTTTTCAGTTTTGTGTTTTATTGGGTATTTGTAGGAATGTTAATTTAATAATTGTTTTGTTTTATTTAAATGTGTAATTATAATCTTTTATGAGCTGTTTGGTTTTATAGGGTGTTTGGATAGGTAGTTCATTACATTATTAGTTTAAATTGTTTGGTTATGAAAATGTTTTATTATTTGTCTTATTTTTAATTACATTTTTAAAAAACACTTTTTTTAAGGTTTAATTTTATTTATTTTTTGAGATGTTGGGTTCTATTAAAATTTTGGGTGTGGCTGTCCTAATTTATTTTTGTATATATTTGAGGTTAATTAGATTTTTAATTTTATGTTATATAATTGTATTTTATATTTTAACATATCTTGCTTTGGATTATGTTTTTGGTTATTGTTTTTGTGGGGGGTTTGGGTGGGTGGTGGTGTAAAATTTATAAATGTATAATATTTCGTTTATTTATTTGTTTAATGTTTTGGTTAATTTTTATTAGTTTTTATTTTGAGAAAAATAACTAGTTTTATTTAAAAAGATTGTTTCAGATTTGTAAAAAGTGTTGTATGTAAAAGAAAACAAACACTTTAGCTTCCTTGTTTGCAATTAAAAGTGAAATTTGTGAATTAAATTACTGTTTTAATCTAAATGTATGTCAAATATTACATTTTCAAAATATTTAATATTTGAACTGCTTTTTTAGTGGTTCATATGCAACAAATATTCAGATTTTTTTAAACTTTAATAGAAAAAACATTGCTGATATTTTTATTTGTTAAAATATTTATTTTAGAGCATTTTTGCTTTTCTATTTCAATTTTGATTAGTTTGGAATGGAAATGTTAAATCTGACCTGCACCCTAAGAGTCCATAGTTTTCCCCAAGGTTGCTTAGTTTGATGGGAGAATGGTGGATCTGACCCGTCCAGACCCCATAGCGTTTTTTCAGTTGTACTTTGTTTGGAGTGAGAATAGTAGATCTGATCTCTCTAGAGTCCAACAATTTCCCTAATTTAGTTTAGTTTGAAGTGGTGATAGTTAATCTAACCACCCCTTCACGTAAGCATCTAACGCTTTCCACAATGTTGCTTATTTTGGAGTAGGAATAGTAAATCTGATCCCGCCTTCCCCAAGTCCAGTGGTTTCTCAAGTGGTGTTTAGTTTGAAGAGGAAATAGTAAATCTGACACACCTACAAATGTATATAAACATGTAAATGAACTACAACGTTGTTTTTAGGTTTGTAGATGTATATGTAATTATTTTACACATTTAACATTTCAATACAGTTACTTAAGATGGGTAATTGATGTTTATAAAAAATATTATAGCTTTTTAAATTGGTTTATGTTTTGTAAATACAGTACAATCATTTTAATGTAGAAGTTATACTATTTTTCCATTATTGTACTTTGTAATTTAAAGTACAAATTTTTACAGTTTAATTATATGTTTATTTAATTGCATTAAATATATTTTTATAAATATTGCAACTTTTTAAAATGTAAAACCTTTTAATTAAATACATTTAGCATTTTAAAAATATATCTATATTTTTATAATTTATTTGTTTTTTAGTATTTTTGTTATTTTATTGTGCAGTTTAAAAGTCAATAGTACAGTAATCTACATTTTTGCTTTACATATGTTTCACTTTGGATATTTTGGTAGGAGGCCATTTTGGATTAAACGTCTTTTTTGTTTTAGCTATGAGTATAGGGTTGTTGATATTATGGTTGTCGATATTTTGTCTTCAAAATTATTGCAGATCAATATTTTTGTTACAGATATTCAGGAGTACAGCCACAAATTACATTTGAGGATCAACACCTCAAAGTGAGTGAGGAACCTGCATATCTCTGTGACCTGGAGAGGAATGCCTGTAGGAGCTTAGGCCCTCATTACCAGTTTGACAGACAGGAAAGACCGTTGGTTAAACTCCTGACAGGGTGACTGCCGCCTTAGTGGTGGCTACCCTGCCGGACCTATTAGGTGTTTCCCCCTAGGCTGACGAGCGGAACCCTCGCTTTCCACCCGCCCGTCTAGCAGAAAACAGGTGGCAGCATTGTCGCCGCTCGTGATTAAGCTGGTGGCACTGTTGACCCCTGCATTGCCCAAGCCATGCCATGAAAAGGCTGGTGGGGAACCAGGTCGTAATCCACATGGCAGCGCTGCATGCAGCACTGCCCTGGCGGATTCCGATCTCCACCCGCAATCATCCCCTCCGGATCACCGATCCAGGTGGAGAAGGCAGAACCCTGGTCTTAATGTGGCAGTTGGATCGCCACAGCAGGGTAGTCCTGACCACCACCTCGAGGCTAGCGGTCTGAAGACCACCAGCTTCGTAATGAGGCCCGTTGTCTCCTGTGAGGGTCACCCAAGGCAGACAGGTCAAAGGGCAGATACCAGTTGAAGCACGAACTACTGGTCTTCCAGTTTGGTGGCTAAGCAAGAGGCTAAGAGCCTTGTCCCATAAAAGATAACAAAACATGTTACTGAAACAGCAGCAATGCTATCCTACATGCCAGCTGGCATAGCAGGCTTGATTGGAGCACTTTTTTCATAAGAAACCAAATTTATCGCATGAGACACAGGGGAAATATCACAAATTCCATTTGTAGCCAGATATTTTGTCTGGCTCTAGGTGAATTCTTATTTTTCTGACTTGTGCATGCTTGTCTGACTCATGATTTCACTCCTTTTGTAATTTCAGTTCACATTGATTTTATATCACCTGTTTTTTTTTTTTTTTTTTTTTTTTTTTTACGCCTTTATCGCCTTTGGCTAATTTCCTTGGAAATCATCCACAAATGTGGAAACTACCTTGACTGATGACTGTTTTCTGTTCCATGATCGCCTTTGCAACCATCTTGACTAATTGCAGTGCACCTAATAGAACTTTAGTCGGAAACAATAAAGGCAAATGCAGGATTACACAAATTCTACTAGCCACAGGGTGCGAACAAGATCAACTTGTTTAAGTAGTCACTGCAGGGAAAAACGTTAGAAGAACTGCTGAAGCTTGAAGGGGCATAAGTAATGACTCACCATTCCAAGTAGAGCTGAACGCTGTAAGCGGTAGATTGAACCAATTACTGCCTGCCAAGACAGAAATCCTCATTTGGAGCAACAAGGTGAAATAGAAGGTACAGTGATAAAGATGCATTTTACACTGTCAGGCCCAAGTTGTGCTGCTTGGCATGAAGTAGTCTTCAGAAATGTATGCACGTAGAAGTGTTTGCAAAGCATACACCTAGTGAAAGAGCCAGAGAGAGCACTGAGAAAGACATGAGCCTATGGATACAATACAGGGATCTCTTGCAATTAGGAAAATAATTAGCAAGCAAAAAGCGCATATTGCTTAAAGTTGTAGTGTTCTCTGATGTGTTCAGATTTTTTATGAATTGATAGATTTGGGCTAGTGTTGGTGTTTGTGGGGATGTCGTTCCAGATCCTGGAAGCACAGATGGAAAAAAGCTGCCTTCTGGATTTTTCTTTTGGTGAGTTTTTAATTTTCAGTCTTGCAATGTTCTGGCTTCTAGTGTGGTGCTGTCACCATCAGAGGTGCTTTTTTTCTGCGTCAAGTAAGCATATTAGGTTATTTATAAAGGAAATGAGAACCCTATATGCAAGAAATAAATTACTGGATCCCCAGTATAGAAGCCGACAGAGCAATCAGAATAAGAAGAAGACTAGTATTAGCAAAGATGCACCAAGAAGAAAGTCAAAAAATAATCAAAGATGAAGATTGTTGTATTATACTCTTCTAAAGTGTAAATAACAAAGGGAATTTACTCTGTAAATAGGTTTATCCATGGGAAGAGTTTAGTAGGAATTATTGTAGAATGCAGTATGTCCCATTCCCCTTTTTCCCTTAGAGTGGAATATTCTGACAGTTAGAGGGACAGGAGTTGACAGTAGAATGTTGATGAAGAGAGTCATAGGAGAAGGCTTTGTGGAGAGCTTGAAAGATGGAGCAGTAGAGATGGAAAATAAAGACTGGCACTGAAGAAACGACATTGGCGTCTTTATAACAAAGATGTTAATTACCGAAGGCACAGAGACCCACAGAAAGTCACCTGCCCTGTATTTTTCTTCACCACAGTCAATTCAAATTACAGTTCATGGAGAAACAGTCATGGATAAAGACATGAAGGAGAAAAATGCAATAATAAATTAGTGAAAGAAAGAAATCAATTGAAGAAAGTGATCAATGAAAGATAATGAATGGAAAAACAAAGAAAGTAGGAAGGAAAGAAGTAACTTTAAGAGAGAAGAATAAAGAATTGGAATTGTTTTTACACAAGGAACACAACATAGTTACAGTATGGAAATCAAGGCACATAGTTTTGAGAGCTTTGCATCTTGCTTGCACCATGCAACGTGGTTCATGCATGACGCAAACCTCAATGTCAAATTTTTGAAGCTACACAAAGCCACTTTGCTTGGTATTGAATTGCTTCAAATATCTGGGATAATGCAACACAGTTCAAATTGCTGTATTGCATTACTCCTTTCTATTCCACATGAGTTACATGGGTTTTCCCATACAACTCTTATGGTTTTTGACTCATTCCCAGATTTATCAAACTTGGTAAACGTAGGAATGCACCAAAAAGATACACCCCCCAGGAAAGGAGTAACAAGAATACCTTTATTTCTTCTCAATCTTCACATTCTGCAGTACATATAGATAGAGAGATATGCCTCTAAAGATTGTTTTTGTGCAGGGAGGTGCCCTTTCCTGCACAAAAAACAATCCTACATGCAACGTAGGCACCCTTGAACCATGGTGCAAGGGTTCTTTTGTTGACTTTAGGCAACCCATTGCGTGCCAGTACAAGGGGAAAGGATAGGAATGCCCTGTAACCTTAAATATGGTTAATTCCTGCCCTTTCCCAGTGACACAGTGCAGCACAGCAAGGTTACTTGCTGCTTGCCACTTCTCCACTTTGCCATAAGTATTGTCCCCAAGTGCATTGAGGTCCTGATTAAGAGTATGGTGGTTGGTCCGCCAGACCACCGCGCTGCAGTCCCAAGAAGTCTGTTGCACCGGCAGTCTCCCATCTGCAGTGTTACGATGAAATGCTTCCCACCAGTGGTGCAGCGGGCTGCAATGTTCGCAGTGCGTACTCCGTCGCCATCATGTCCGTGGCTAACTGCCGAGCCCACTACGAAAATACAGTTGTACTGGCAGTCCCATTGCGGCAGTTAGATGATGGAGATGGCTGTCATGGTATTTTCTAAGCAAAACACAAGAACAATGCCCATTGGATGGATTAAAAAACAACACAGCTGACATCCATTGGCCAAGTGGACAGACCTAAAAATCACACTATAAAACACACCCCATCCCAGACCTTGATACTTTGCCTCTCCAATGCAGCACGGCTAGTGAGATACCACATATCATTATTTTCTTTTTGGGAGATAAGGCAGCCCTTTTTCCCATCCCATTCAACACTTTCCACACACTTCTAATTTTTATCCCAAAATCACTTGTTTTCTTTTTTTTTAAGTCCTGTCACCCACCTTAGTTTACAGTCATGTCACGTTTTAAATATCCATGTTTTTCCGAGGGTGAATTGAGAGTCATATTGGATGAAATCAGAAGAGCAGAGCCACAGCTGTTTAGAGCACAAGTCCAACATACCTCTCTCAGTAGGTAAATGGAAATGTGGCAAAGGATAGTTGACAGAGTGAATGCTGTAGGCACCTCCCTGCACACAAAGAAGGACATTAGGAAGAGGTGGAACAAAGAGGTTGGAGATGCATTCTCTGGTCTCCAAGCAACACATGGCGGACCAGAAGTCTGGTGGTGTGCCTCCCAGCACCCCATTACAATTCATTCCTTGGGAGAAGAAGGTATTGGCCATCCAGATTCCTGAGGGCTTCACAGGAATAACTGGAGGAGCAGGTCTGGTAAGTTACACCATAATAACTGTCACAAATCTTCAATGTCCTGTATGCTCACATCTCAGCTATTGCAATTGTGTTGTCCATCTTCTTTCTTAACATGCAAATCCCAAAGTATCAGAGAAGTTATATTGTCAATTTATTGTCGTATGTAACATCACATCTCTCAATATTCATTACATGCCATATGTTGGAATGGGGTCTGTAGGTCTGTCACTATCAAAATATCATCCCGTTCCGGCCTTAGAAGAGGGCTGGGACGGGGCCAAGAAGCTAGCTCGGCCCCTGCTTGATAGTTTTCAGCATGGGGTTGAAACGGCCATGGCTCAACTGGCTCCCCCAAAGATTCGGAGGCCTTGCAGTTGGAAGAAGCTTGGTCAACCTTGGTTTACTAGAGAATTTAAATCTCTCCAGAGAAAGTACCGACAACAGGAGCGCCGGTGGAAATTAAATTCAGTCCCAGAAGAAAGGGCGGTACTAAAGTCCACCCTTAAGGCTTACAAAGCGGTGCGGTTTAAGGCCAAATCTAATTTCTATACTGCCAAAGTGAAGGAGGCATTAAATGCCCCTAGAGAATTATTTAAGGTGATAAAGGCGTTATCCACCCCCATCTGATTTGTAATATTCTCAGGAGTTCTGTGATAAGGTTGCTAGGCATTTTGAGAACAAAATTCTCCAAATACACGTTAATTTTGCCCATCATGAGATCTCCAGGGAACTCCCCTCTTGGGAATCTAAAGATTATAAAGTTAGCTGTAAGTCTCTATCTGATTTTCATATCCCAACTCATGATGTTATCAGAAAGAGGATCTTAGAAATTAAGTCAGGTTCCCCTATGGATCCATGCCCCCCTTCTATTTTTCAATTAACCCCCGACCTGATGGCACGGGCGTTAGCGCCCATTTTTCAGGAGGTTTTGAGATCTGGGGTGTATCCCCCCTTATGGAAAGAAACTATAGTGGTTCCCCTTAAGAAGAAGCCTGATGGCGACAGCGAGGATCTTAACAATTTATGGCCAATTGCACTTCTCCCCTATTTGGCAAAGATTTTAGAGAAAATTCTGAATCTGGAACTAGCTGAATTCTTAGTGGAAGTGGGAGCCCTTGACACCTCTCAACATGGTTTCAGAAAGGCGCATAGTACGGAGACGGCCTTGATTTCATCCTCCGATGCTATTCGGAAATTGGTGAATGAGGGTCAAGGGGTCATCCTAGTACTATTAGACTTATCGCGGCATTTGACACCATCTCCCTCACCTTCTGATATCCCGCCTTGGCCAAGTAGGGGTAAGAGAGAGAGCCCTTAAGCTTTTGGAATCTTTTCTTACTAACAGATGGACCACTGTAAGTTGTTGTGATTTCAGATCCACACCTTATTTATTACCTTGCAGGATTCCACAGCGGTCTTCTCTGAGTCCTACTCTGTTTAATGTGTATGTTTCCCCGCTGGCCAGTCTGATCCGCTCCTTTAGCTTCATCCCGTCTTCTTATGCGGATGATACTCAGCTTATCATCCCAATTAAAAAACCTTGGGAGGAGGTTGCGGACCGGTTCAATAACTGAATGCAAGCGGTTAGCAATTGGATGAAGACCAATTGGCTGAAAATGAATGCCACCAAAACCAAAATTCTCTGTTTTGGATCAGGAAAAGAGTTATGGAACTCACACTGGTGGCCTTCAGAATGTGGCACGCTTCCTGTCCCTTCAACTGTCAGTAGGAATTTGGGCATTCTATTTGATGATTGCTTATCTTTTAAAAATCTGGTAAATCATACCTTAAAGACATTCCTTTGGTTCATTAAAATGCTCAGGATTTTTTTCCATATCTTCAGCATGAATGGAGAGTTTCTGACATTTTAGCGTTGGTGATAATTAGATTATTGCAATACCTTATTCCTGGATCTGGAGAAGGCCTTGATCAATAAATTGCAATTGGTCCAGAATGCAGCCGCTAGAGCGGTTCTTAACCTCTCACGGCGGGTATCTGTCAGAGAGAGTCTCAAACAATTACACCGGCTTCCGGTGGCTCAGCGTATTATTTTTAAATCACTCAGTCTGACGTATAAGGCTACTCACAGGATTGGTCCTCGCTACCTTACCACCAAGCTCTGTTGGCATGCTCCCAAGAGAAACCTGAGGTCCTCTAATGCCTATCGAATTCAGGTCCCCTACACTCATAAAGTCAAATGGGGGGATAGAGCTTTCACCGTGGCTGCTGCCAAAATTTGGAACTCGCTCCTCTTGAATATCCGGCAAGGACCTTGCTATCTAAGTTTAGGAAACTGGTTAAAACATGGCTTTTCCCTCGACAGCATCCACTTAGTACCCCGGTTTGTATCTTCAAGTAATTTCTTTTTTGCTTATTTTCACTATTAATTGTTCTTTGGGATGGGTTCTGTGGATTTCCGCCACTTCCCTCTGCTCCTCTCCTTCCACATTAGCGCTTCGATGCTCTTCGTGAGTCGGAATGCACTTTACAAATACGACATACATACATACATACATTACATGCCATATGTTGGAATGGGGTCTGTAGGTCTGTCACTATCAAAATATCATCCCAGGATCCATTGTATGTGTCAATATGCAAGTGTATGGTTCAACCTAACTGCAATGTGGCAACAGGTATGTAGTACTAACCATTAGGCACGTGCTGGGAAGTAGAGAGAGTAATATGACCACAACTACCATGAGGCCCTGTTTTTGTAACTCAAAACAAGAGGTCATTGTGCTCTTGCCCACATTCACTTGTTTGCCATGACACAACTGATGTTCACTAATCATGGAGTTTACCATTTGTCTAGTGTTGGGAGTTCAAAAGTGACAGGACCACAACTACAATGATGCCCTGTTTCTGTAACTCAAAACAAGAGGCCATTGTGCTCTTGCACAAAGACTCTTGTTATCCATGACACAACTGATGTTTACTCATCATGGAGTTTGCCATTTGTCTAGTGTTGAGAATTAGAAAGTGAGTGACATGACTACAACTACCAATAGGCCCTCCTTCTGTAACACAAAACAAGAGGCCATTACACTCTTCCACAGAGATTTAGCAGCCATGTCACAACTGATGTTCAGGTAATATGGAGTTTACTATTTGTCTAGTGTTGGGAGTTAGAAAGTGACATGACTACAACTACCACGAGACCCTGTTTCTGTAACTCAAAACAAGAGACCTTTGTGCTCTTGCCCATATTCAGTTGTTTTCCATGTCACAACTCATCATGAACTGAGCAATATACAAATCATGCATAACTCAGAGATGTGTCTGCCTACCTAGCTTGATGCTGTCCTGGTATCCCCAAATGAAACTATTGATGGCATGAATGACACCTTGCCAAGTGTGTACATCTATTATTTGTAATGCATTAAGCTACTTCATTCATTTAAAAGTGTCAGGTAACTAATTGATTCTGCACTGCTCACATTATGACTAATGCCACATATACACCACGTTGTGTGTTGGCCTGTATCGTACGCAACTAGGCCTTGGAAATACAAATAAACATGTTACTTCTCCACTGTGTTGGCTTAACTGCATGGTAGATGTCACGTTCATTCCTTAATCTAAAATGCAACTTATCAGCACATTTAATGACCTGCTCAATTCTAATACAGTTTTAGCAACCTCTACAAATATCTTGTCAGCAAGTTCATTACCATGGAAATATATCACAGTATGAAACCCTACCTATTATTATTTTCCTAGATCTCTACTTACTGTGACACAAAACATTTGGATGTAGATTCCACAATTTCACCAATACCATGTTCTCTATTTCACAAAAGCTCCATCAGGCACAGCACCTGGGCATAGATTGTCCACCAAACAGCCTCCCAACCCACCCCCAGCTGAAGCCCTCAGAGATGACAACACTCCTTGACGTGGGCGTGGATGACAGAACTGGCACATCTGGTCAGCCTGGGCAGATGGCAACAGTGAGTCTCACCGTGCCCACACCAACACCTCCCACCCCAGCTGCAACAACATCTCAGCCAACAACATTCCCCCCAACCTGTGTACCTAGCACAGTTAGTACATTCATGTGCCCCCTAGTCCTCGATTCTTAAGTGCAAATCAACAGCTGAGACACAGAGGAATCAGGACCCAGTTGGAGACGGCAACCTGGGCCAAGAGATGCCCATAACTCCAACATGGACTCCCTAATAGGGGTGCTGATGGACATCAATACAACCCTGAGCAGCAATTTTACATCACCATCTACCCCTTCCTGCAATCCAACTACATCAAGCCCATCTACATCTGTGGTAGCCACAGGAAAAGAGGCCCTGCCAGACAAAGAAACAACTTCTGATGCCCCTTCCTCTGCAGCAGCTGAACCGCCCCCATTCACAAGTGGGGACATCCATGTAAATATCCAGGAGTTGTAGATGGCAAGACACCCAACACTGTGAGCAAGAATCCTCAACCTTAATTTCCTCCATTGTGTGTCACACATTCATTTTGTGGACTAATTCTGGGCACTATTCCATTTCAGATGGGAGGAGTAATCTGGGCTTTGGTTTTCAGATGATTTGGCATCTACATCTATGGTTTCATTCACCATGACTGACTTCTTCACTTTCTTTTATGTTGTTTTTGCACCAGGTAAGTCTTCACATTTACCACTTTTATAAATTCACAAATCATAAACTCATTGTCTGCTGCAGTAAATTTCACATTGAGTAATGTAGCTATGTAATATCATGCAAACTATACTACGACAAAAGAAGATACTTGTTTTAGCCTGGATATGTTGCATGTACACGTTTACCTCAGTATCACAATCACGTCACACCAACACATACATACAAGTATCTTGTATCATTTTTAATACATTGTTCCAATCATTAAGATGTCAAATCATATATGAATAATTATACTGTGTAAGTGATCACATTTACATGTGCAGACATCCAGAATATGTAAGGAAAGGATATATGAGGCATTGTCCTGTAGAATAGGCAAAAAATAAATAGGTTGATGTCATCACTGGAGCCATATCGTCTACCTCACAAACGGAATCCAACATCATATAAAGCAAGACTCAGACAGATGGCAGTACAACAGTTTCTGATCACAGGGACATGAAAATTCAGTGCTTCTGCATCTGGTGGTTTGCCAGATTTTGCAAAAGCAGCTTCTTCCTAACGTTTTCTACAAGCACACTCCTCACATCATTACAAGAAGAGTTCATTGAACAGGCAAAGACATGTCCTCTTATCTCATGACATACACTCATGAGCAGAAGCTGTTGATGAGATGTCGCAAGACAGCTCATTCCTCTTCACTATTATCTTCATTTGGCATTTCTGGATTCGAACCCGGTGGCATTGTAGGCTCCCCATCCTCTGTGAAGAAAGGGATATTCCTTTCTAGGACGATGCTATAGAGCATGCAGCACGCCATGGTGATGTGACACACCTTCCTGGGTGAGTAGAGGAGGGCTTCCCCAGCCCTGTCCAGACAGTGAAATCTGGCCTTCAAGAGCCGAGAAGGTCAATCAGCTGGCTGCTATGTTCTTCCGTGGGCCTCATTGAAGCGGACTTCCCCTGGCATGGTTGAATTCCTCAGCGGTGTTAACAAAGTTGGGATATGCTGAATCTCCTGTTTTGCAATGAGACATAAGTGCCACAATGAATTACACACACTGATTATAGCACCTGACATTGCACACACAAGATCACGACAGACGTAACTTACCAACAAGCCAGGCTCTCTCAGGTTGCAGTTGTGACATCAGCTGGGGTATGGTGCTGTTCCGCATAACTGAGGAATCATGGACTGAACCTTAGAACTGGGCACAGATGTATGAAACGTACAGATCTGACAAGCAGACAACTTGCACGCTGATCGAAAGGAAGTACTTCCTGTTGAGATAGACATGTTCAATGGCATGCGGTGGCACCAATGCAACATGGGTGCCATCAATGGCTCCCACAACATGTGAGGGGCAACCAAATCCATAGAATTCAACCTTTACATTGTCATTGGGGAACCTGACATAACTGTCAATGTCTTTCATCATTGCTTATAGCACGTCTTTTAAAATACCACTGAATATAGGTTGTGACATACCACCAGATACAGCCACTTTAGATTGAAATGACCCTGTGGCCAGAAAGTGTAATACTGCCATGCGTCTCACAATGGGTGGTATACATGTTGGATTATTGTTTTGAGAAATTAGATTTGGCTCCCACTGATGACATAGATCTTGGATTGTTTGCCTATTCAGATGGAGTTGCTTTATTATGTCACGTTCTTCCATAGTCTGGAGGTTCGGAATTGGTCGGTGGACTGTAGGTTGTTGCATCCTCCCTCTCCTAGGGTACCTATTTGTGGAATTAAATGAGTTGGAGCGTTAGTTGCTGTGTCCAGACCAACATATATGATGAGTAATACCAAAGTCATGGGACAAAACAGTACTGACTGGAACTACATTACACCCATTACACATCAAGACTATCTACTATGCAAGGTCCAGCTATGATCCCCATGGTTGTCTAGGCATATGTCCACAACATACATGTGCACATAACACACCATGCTTCTCCTCTTGTGCCCCTTGATACTGTAAAGTATGTTTTGACTTCCAAAAATACCGTCATCAGTGGGACACAGTGCAACGTGGTTATATGGCATCTGAGACCAGCAACACACTACACTGGTGATTGTGTAGGTGTGCAGGAGAATCTACACAACAAGGGAGCTTTACATCTCAGATGTTACTACTTAGTAACAGATGTTGTGGTGCATTTAACAGTAAACAAACTGTAATTTCAACTGCCAAAATGGGGGATGACTTCCTTTGTTCATTGGACTTTAGAAACCTCCTGTCACCAGCGGATGTCGACCGTGCAGTGGGCAGTCTTAACTGCAGCGGACAAAGCCATAGGCTAACTGTTAGACATGGCATCCTTGGCGTGGTCGCCCCTGTTTTTTTGCCTCTGCTTTCCATGTTTTGACTGTGTGCTGGACTCTGTTTTTGCTGTTTTTGTTACACTGGGCACTTCACCACTGCTGACCATTGTTGAAGTGCAAGTGCTCCTGTCTAAAATTGTATTGGTGATGGGCTTTTTCATGATTGGCATATTTGATTTACTAGTAAGTCCCCAGTAAAGTACACTAGAGGTGCCCTGGGCCTGTAAATCAAATGCTACTAGTTGGCCTGCAACACTGGTTGTGCCTCCCACATTAGTAGCCCTATAAACATGGCCACTGCAGTCTCTGTGTGTGCAATTTCAAACTGCCAGTTCAACTTGGCAAGTGTACCCACTTGTCAGGCCTAAACCTGCCCTTGTTATACATGTAATGCACCCCTAAGGTAGGCCCTAGGTAGTACCATAAGCAGGGTACAGTGTATGTTAAAGGTAGGACATGTACTTGTGTGGTTTTACATGTCTTAACAATGAAATACTGCTAAATTCACTTTTCACTGTTGCAAGGCCTATCTCCCTCATTGGTTAACATGGAGGCTGCCTTTAAATATATTTAAAGTGCAGATTCCCTTTGTGAGCAGATAGAAATATGGAGTTTGGGGTCTCTGAACTCACAATTTAAAAATACATCTGTTAATGAAGTTGGCTTTGAGATTGTTAGTTTGAAAATGCCACTTTCAGAAATTTTCTTGCCTGTTTGTGGATTCCCTGTCTGGGTCAGACTGACAGTTGAGCTGTTTGTGAATCTCCTCTAGACAGTGACACAAAGGGTGCTGGGGTGTAGCCTGCATATCCTGATGAACCATCTGTGCTAGAGTGGAGGGAGGAGTGGTCACTTACACCTGAATGGAGTGTGCCTGCCCTCTCACAGTGCAGTCTCCAACCCCCTGGTGTGTGTCTGGGGCCTGGCCTGGTAAAGGCAGGATCTGATAAACAACAGAGACTTTCCTTTGAAGTTTGCCTACTTCAAATGCAGAAAGGGGTATAAGTATTGGACCCAAAACCCCAGACGTTTAGATCGCTTCTGGATTCAAGAGGAACCTATGCCAAGGAGAAGAGCTAAAGAGCTGAGGAGTTGTGCTGTCTCTGCCTGTGACTGTGCTTTGTTGAGCTATCCTGCAGTAGCTGCTTCTGCCTGTAAAAGGGGACAAAGACTGGACTTTGTTGTGTATTCCTGCTTGAGAAGAATCTCCAAGGGCTTGAACTGAGCTTGCCTCCTCTTCTGAAGTCTCAGGTCTGTCAAAGACTTCCTCTGCCAGCACCTGGACCCTCTGGTGGGACTTCTGCCCTGCCAAGTGATGCCCTATCCAGTCCCTGGACCCTCGAAAGGTGAAGTTGGCAGAACAAGAGTTGAAATCCACAAACAGAAGGCCATGCGGGTAAATTTTCAACGCACCATCTGCAACGCAGCTGATAAACAATGCACCACCAGTTTTGCAGCTAATATCACTGCTCCACCTGCATCGCAGCTGGAAGATCGAAGCATCACGGCTCGAGAAGTGAAGCGCAACACCTGCTTGCAGCTGCTGATAATGACGCAAAACCCATGCAGCACGGTTTTCTAACACTGTGCGACCGTTTTTCTCACACATTGTCCCTGGGCGTCAAAGTCATCCTGACCCTGTGCTGATTCGAGGTACCCCATCCAGAAATCGACGCATCGCTCTCTTTTGAGGGAGAAAAACAACGCATCACCGACCCAACCAGAGAAGAACCGATGCACGGCCTCCCTTGCGAGGAAGGAATCAACACATCACTGCCTTTTCTGATGCACGCTCACCCGTGTGACTTTATTTTTGACGCTAAGCAGGTACTTTGTGCAAAATCAACGTTTCAATTGTTTTCTATGGAGTAAGACTCTTACTCTTTTGAAAATTTATATTTTTAGTGAATGTTGGATTTTTGTCGTTTTGGTCTTGTTTGATTTAGATTTTGATTTTTTCTAAACTGGTGTGGTGTTCCTTTTGTAGTGTTATCACTGTATTACTGTGTGTGTTGGTACAAATACTTTACACATTGCTTCTGGGATAAGCCTGCCTACTTGTGCCAAGCTACCAAGGGGGTGAGTGGGGGTTGACAAGGTGTGTTTCTCCTTTGCCCTGACTAGAGTGAGGGTCCTTGATTGGACGGGGGTAACCTAACTGCCAATCAAAGACTCCATTTCTAACACTAACGCTGTTGACTGTGAAGGTCACAGCCCAATGGCTGTGCCCATTGGCGGTGATGACAGCAGCATACATGTACGCAGCAGTTTGGAAAATAACTTACTTGCCTTCTGACACTCCTGCCATCAAAAAACACCACCACTTCAGCTGCTGTTTACCGCCTCTGGGAGCAATCATACCAGGCCAAGCATGTGAAAGGGCCCCTGCCTTCTCTCCAGAGAAGCTGGAGAAACTTGTTGAAGAGGTCCTTTACCTGTATGGTCAGCTCTGTGGCTCACCAGAGGAACAGGTAACTATCTCACATACATATTTGACTACCGTCAAAATCCTTACCTTCTTCACAGGCTAAAATGTGCCTCTGAGTTCCAATGAGCTACTTAGGTGTCTGTTGTCACAATCTGAACTCCATACATGGGATGTACAGGTTGTGGACTATGGAGCCCTGTACTTTCAGTATTTCAAATGACCATTGTATTGTATGAAGCCCTGCGTCCTCCTTGTGTTGCATTCATAGATCTATGCAAGTAAACTTTAAAGCCAAGCAATGATATATTTGATTATGGTAAATAACACAATAAATGTATTTGCATAACAGCATGAGCTGTGTATGTATACTGTTTGAGTCAATTGAGGATGTTGTTGGCAATTTGTAAAGTCCCACAACTCACTCAGCCCAGATTAGGCCTTAGCAAACTGTGGTATGAGACCCATGTAAAACTCACTGAGCCCTCCAGAGTGCCACACAACAGTGAACTCACATATAAGGATGGCCACGGGAAGTACTATCATGCATGGAAGGGATGGAAATGTGCTGTTCATGCGGGTTCTGTATGCTTACCTTACAGACAGTCAGGCTGGTCAAAGACTTTTCACAGTATGGGACATTGCGCAGGGGGGTGCACAGTAACTGTGGCTATTCAGCTGAGGCACTGGGCCCACTCCCTGTAGACCTTCTGATCCTTGGATGTGGCCAAATGCAAGAATTTTCCTAACTGCTTTTACATTGACTATGTTAGAAATGGGGACTGAGGTAACCACCTGACTTGGTACTTATTTCCATTGACCATTATTGTCCATGTGTGTCATTGCCTAATGACAGTCCCCTTACTTCCACGTCTGTTGTCACCTTTCCAGACGTCATGTTTGTACAGTACAGGCCTATTGCACAAGTGACAAACCCACGGAGTATATAGTTGTTCAATGCAAGGGAGATAATGACATGCAAAACTTTAGTTTTGTTACATGCAACCAATCAGACCAAACATACCTTGGTATGTTGAATGTCATCTCTGTAGGAGTGATACTTACGGTAAGTAATGTTTTCTGTGAAACCAGCACATTCCACATAAACCCACTCAGAAGTGGTATGAGATTCCATTATGTAGGTAACTTTTCCACACATCTACAGAGAAGAAGCTTTCAGTGACACCCAAAGCCAGCCCTTTTATTGTCACCTAAGTCTTACAGTGTAGTTTGCACAATTGTAGTTGCCTGTATGGGCCGTATGCAGTGAGTCAATGTGCCTGAATGTAAAGGTGTCTGTACAGTCATGCCCAAGTAGTTTATCCTTCAGAAGGTCACACTGGTGTGTTGTGTTTCCCAGTGGTTCACATCACAGTAGATGTTGCTTGGCCCTGGGCTACATGATGTCAGTGGGCTTTCGTAGTCAGTGTAGGGCATGGCCAGGTTTGTGGATAGTCAGCACATGACTCCAAAAGTTTCTCTATTTAGTTACTGTCCACGGAGCAGCACTTAACTACTCAGTAGTCTTCCACTGGAGAGCTTATCTGTTACTGCAGATGCACTTTTTTCTGTTAATTTCCTTCTCTTCAAGCAGAGAGGTGTGTGTGCATTTCTTTGCTACATGACAGCATGAACAAGCAGAGAATGGCATCAGAATATGATGCATGCACCCGATCGCCATCAGACTTTGTTGCCGTGTTGCTGGGCAACTGAGCACACCTCATGTACTCCCTGATGAAACATCTACGCCCTTGATTGTGTGCAAACACTCAAAGAGCACTGCACTCTGTGAGATGGCACCATGACCAAGCGGAGAATGGCATCGTACTACTTTGGCAGAAATCAAGGCTAATTTGGCATTTATTTACGTGTGCTTTTCACACGTGCAACTGTTTATCATAAGGGCGCTTTTCATGAGTGCTACTGTGTGCCCCTCCCTCTCAGACTCTTTGTGCATGCCGCACTGCTTCTCCTCTTGTGCTGCACGTCCCTTCTGCCTCTTACCACACCCCCATCCTTGACTCCGCCATTACAGCCCCCGTTCAGTGTGTGCAAGTCAAACCGAATGTGACAGGAGGCTCAGCCCATGACTCTTGTGCATTCCATGCTGCTTCTTCTCTAGCTCCTCCCATGCTGTGCATCCCTTCTGCCACTTAGCGTGCCTCTGCCCTCTCCTGCTCAGTGGTTTGTGGCCATAGTGGTTGGATTCCCCCAAGGTTGGCTTCTTTATTTCAGTCCTTGTTCTGTGTGTGTAGGACAAAGCAGACTCAGACCGTAACTAGAAGGAAACCTCGGGAGCAAGTCAAACAACTTCACCAGATGGGAGAGATTGTTGGTAAGATGGCATCCATTCTGCCACTTAGTTTGCCCCCACCCTCTCCTGCTCACTGGGTTGTTGGGGGTAAGAACAGGTAGCAAAGCTTACCAGTAGACACTCATCTGTAGTATTGCACTCATCTCTTTAAATCTCCCCAATATTATATGTACTGTAACTTCCGAATTGACATCTGATCAATGCAGATCCCACAGCATTGCTCCACTATTTTGAAGTGACACCACTATTGCAACCCATCCATTGTTATAAGGATTCTTAAAACATTTAACTCTCACATACTTTCTCTGATAAGTCTTGCAATCAGTTACAGAATTCACCTGTGTCTCGCGTATTTTACATTTCAATTTATTTGGAGATTTGAAAGCTGCATACCTTTTAACCACATGCACTCAGATGGCGCCTCAAAAAAAAAAAAGAAACAGGAGTGCCGTATCAGTTTCTCCCGAGCCCCCGGGCTGTCTCTGCATCATTACAGCGTCGAGCATACAGGGCGGATATCCAAAGACTGTGTGGTAGGGATTACGTTAGTTTCAGCCTTAGAAATGCCCATGTAACTAAAGTTGTGAATAATAAAGGGTTCTCGCTGTTCTGCTGACTTGTTTAATTTTTCCATTTACATGCAACATGTTTCCCTTGAACAGAGAGATATCAGCTATACAGAAATAAAAATACCACCAATTTTTATTAAAAGCAACTTTGCTGTTTTCATTAGGTGAAAGTGGACACCCGGAAAAAGTTGGAGTTGGCTAGAGTGAAGAGTACTAAAAGAACTCCTATGCCGAGGCAGCCCCTACATATATCCAATCCACGCACTGAATTCCACATCATGCCACAAAATTCAACAGTACACAACATACTTAAACTCCACTACATACAACTCTACAACAGAAAAAAACATTACACATAATTACAGTCCATAACACACAATCACACTCCACATTATTCCAGTACACTCAATACCACATAATTACTATCCACTTGTTTCCACTGCACACCACACCACATAATTCCACTACACAAATCCACAACTAACAATTCCAGTCCAACCCATATAATTCCACTACACACAACATACATACAGTCATGGGTAAAAAACATTGGCATTTACAATGCCAATAACTCAAGCAAATGTGAGACCTTTTGCATTTACAAAGTTTACTATTGTATTCACCTATCAATGAATTACAAATTAATTAAAATTCAACCAATAATTCGCTTGCTATATTTAAATAAATAATGTACAATACTTTTAAAAACCATGTTACATACATGAAAATGATATTCTTACTTTATATTTTCTGTGCATCCAAAATTGTGGATTGAACATACTTTTGACACAATACTCATTCAACGCGATATGTTTGAAATGATTTCTTATCATTTTACATCTTTCCCTTGTCCCATTTCCCTTCCTCCTCCAGTAGAGAATGTTCCCACCTGGTACGCTCCATTGGCAGAAAATACCCATGTTTTAATCTATAGTTATATTCATATAGACTTAGAACCTCTCCCTAGTTATTCAATCATTGGTACTCCTGAACATTAGGATAGAATTGAAAGCTGGATAATACAGGATGAGTTTCAACTTGCAGTAGATTTGGACTTAGGGCCTGATTACTATTTTGACCTTGGAACCGCCATGGCGGCGGCGACGGTAACCCCACTGCAGTGTTGGTGATCTGACCACTGTATTACGATGCATGAGGTTACATAGACGAAAGACTAACACGTTCCCGCCTACACCACCAGAAAATCTAGACCACTACATTGGTGAGATAGGCCAATGCATCTGTTGGAGGGTGGACTGCCAGTGCAACTGCTGGACAAATTATATGGTGGTGTTCCGCTGACGTGACTATTGCGGTCCAACCATCACATCTGCGCTAGCAGAAAGGGAGGAATATAAGGCTGAAACCTACCTGTTCTCAGCTTCACACATCCTGTGCCACCATGGAGCCGATCACAAACACACTTCCACTGCTTGTTCAGCTAGGCAACACCCAAAACCAATGATGTCATTGACACAACCACCGGTAAGGCAAACACTTACCCCTAACCAACAACTCCACAACAAATTGATGCCCTTCCATGGTCCTGGCATATGGTAAGTGGTCCGTAAGCCAAACATATGTGTGCCCCTGTTCACGCACTCAATGTATGACCCAATCACAGCTCTATGATGCTCTCTTTGGCCAGGTCACTGACACTGCAGAGGCACACTCTTCTACATTTTAAATTAGTGCACAAACAATATTCAGGATAGTGATGCATCCATAACATTCCGTCACACAACAGATATTCATTATCAATATCACACCTCCAAATCTAAGTGACACCCTCACATTGTTCACAGGCAATAGCCTTTTGTGATATAAAGATACATTTGTTTGGATGTGTCATGAAACTGAACCACACCTTCTCTGCTAAATCTCTGTTATGGACTTCCACATTTCAAGATGATGCAAGGTAATGGGATGCAAAATAATTCGTGTGAGAAACATTTACAGGTCACAATGTAAAGAATCCCTGCAGAAGAGGTATGCCTCTACCAGGGGGAACCCTGGAAGGCTGGTGCCCCGGGCCACATACCACTTTGCACGACCCGCAAAACCATTATTTTCACAGTAACTGTGGCTTGATCTACATCAAAGACAACCAGTAGTATAACTATGGGGCATATTTAAGAGCCCATCGCACCACTGGAGCATCACTTTTCGTGATGCTCCGGTGACGCTAAGCACTGCTCCATATTTACAAGGAGGTGTAACACCACTTTCTTGTGGAGTTATGCCTCCTCATACATATGGGCCCCTCCGAAACAGTTTCCTGCATCAGAGGGGCATGCAAGGGGTGTTGCAGTGGGCATTCCACCACAACACCCATTGCTTTTGACACTGCCTCTGATTTACGAGTTGTCATGAAACTGAGGCAGCACCAAAAACTAACGCTACCCTAGGGGTGGCGTTAGCATGGCAAACTGAGGAGGAATGTTTGCTCATTGTTTGCTTTTTCTCTGTGTGCTGCATTCTTTAGCACACCTAAAAGAAGCAAAATGCCATGGACACCTTCCTGCACATAAACAATCGTTCATAATGATGCTTTGGTACTTCTATGTGTGCTGCATGAATTCAGCAGGTCAAGACCCGAGCTGTCGACATTGTGGTGTTGCAATCACACCACGGGGCCACAGGTGCTGTGGCGGAGTTGGGTGTCATGGAAGTCGATGACACGCACTCAGGACTCACACTGTGCTGGGACTTTGGAGGCACTGCAGCGGCATCAGGTCTACAGCGTCAGTCGAGGTCATTGCACTCAGTGGAGACAACGGCTACGGTACAGGCAGCGGAACGGAGTCAGACAGAAGCGCCAGTTTTGAAGTCGCTCTGGAGTCGATGTACTTGGTTTCTCTATGGTTACAACAGAACTCACTCCCAAGGGCCCAGGAACTGGATTTGGCACCATTTGGCAAGCCAGGGCACTCAGCAAGAAATGGCCCTTAGGCTTCTAACAGGAGGCAAGCTCTAACCAAACCCTTGGAGAACCTTTGTGAACAGGATGTAGAAAGCAAAGTCCAGTCCTTTCACTCCCAGGACAGATACAGCAAGCAGCAGGCAAGCCCAGCAAAACAACAGGCATAGTGGCAATCCCTCCTACAGCATCTAGCTCTTCTTCTTTTCAGAATGTCCTCAGTCTAGTAGGTTTCTAAAGTTGTGGTCTCAGAGGTCCCATACTTATACTGATTTCTGTCTTTAAAGTGGCAAACTTCAAAGGAAATCTTTTGCGGTGCACCAGATCCTGCATGTCCTGCCCTGGACCAAACACATGCCAGGGCATTGGAGTCCGCTTTGTTTATGGGCAGACACGGCCCTATTCAGGTGCAAGTGTCAGCTCCTCCCGCAACTCTAGCTTGGAAGACCTATCAGAATATGCAGGCCACATCTCAGCTCTCTTTGTGTGACTGTCTAGAGTAAATTCACAAACAGCCCAACTGTCATCCTGATCCAGACATCTATTCCACCACCAGACAGAGGCACAGGATGGTTAAGCAAGAAAATGCCCACTTTCTAAAAGTGCAATTTTCAAACTTACAATTTAAAAAGCAACTTCACAAAAAGATGTATTTTTAAATTGTGAGTTCAGCGACCCCAAACTCCGTATCTCCATCTGCCCCAATGGGAAATTACACATAAAAGATATTTCAAGGCAATCCCCATGTTATCCTATGGGAGAGATAGTCCTTGCAACAGCGTAAAACGAATTTAGCAGTATTTCACTATCAAGACATGTAAAACACACCAGTACATGTCCTCCCTTTTAAATAAACTGCACCCTGCCCATGGGGCTGCCTTGGGCCTCTCTTATGGGTGACCTATATGTAGTAAAAGGGAGGGCTTGAGTCTGGCAAGTGGGTGCACTTCCCAGGTGGAAATGGCAGTTTAAAACTGCACACACAGACACTGGCAGGCTTCAGTCATGGTTACAGGGCTACTGATGTGGGTGGCACAATCAATCCTGCAGGTCCACAAGTGGCATTTGATTTACAGGTCCTGGGCACACACTGGGCACTGTACTTGGGACTTACTGATAAATCAACTATTCCAATCCATGGATAAACCAATCACCAATACCATTTAGACAGAAAGCACTGCACTTGCACTTTAGCTTAGAACTGGTCAGGAGTGATAAAGTTCCCAGAGCCCTAAGGCCAGCAAAAACAAACTGCACACACAGTCAAAAACAGGGAGTCAGAGGCAAAAGATTTCGGGATAACCCTGAAAAAAGGGCCACTTCCAACAGTAGGGGTGGTGGGTGGGTCAATGGGTGTGGCTGTGGTGTCTGGGGGTATGTTGGGGTGGTGATGTTTGTGAGTGGATGAGTGCCTGGTGCCTGGTTGTGTGCTTGTGTGTTTTATGGTGTTTCTGTTTGCGTGTGCTGCTTGGGGCTGTTGAGGTGTGTGCATGCTTATGTGTTAGTGTGCTTGGGACAGGTATGGGAATAGGGAAATAGGATGGGGGAAGAGCCAGGTGGTGGGGTGGAAGTATGGGATGGGTCGAAGGCTGTGGTGAGGGAGGCGGTCAGGGCCTGAAAAGATCTCTGTAGGGTATACATAGAACTGTGGATGCCTTCCAGCTTGGCCACCATCTGTTGAAGATGGCAGCCCTACACCTGGATGGCAAACACAAGTGCCGTCTGACCCACAAAGGTGCTTCTCAGGAGGTCAATAGCCTCTTCACTCAGGGCAGAAAGAGGAAGAGGGCCTGGGGTGAGGTGCTTGGAGCGGGGGAGATAGCTCCCCTTTTAGGTGAGCAGGCCCAGCTAACTGGGTGGGGAGCAGCAGGGAGGGTGGAGAGGGTAGTGGGGATGGTGGACAAGGATGGTGTAGGAACTGGTCCTATATGTCCCACCACCTGTAGGGAGTGTCCACAGGAGCTGAACTCTGACAACAATGATTCAGAGTCTGTGTCCTCCGTGGCACTCCCCTCACCCTCTGGGCCACTGGGTCCCTCTGTGTATGTAGTGTCATGACTGGATGTACCGTGGCCAACTGCTTCCCCACAGATGTTGGCCCTGTCTCCACCGTTAGCCTGGGATGATGCTGATATGACAAATACAAATATGTTTATTGTATGTATCAGACCCCATTTAACCAACAGTTAGGATTGCAGAACATTACTCCAATAGCATTATTGAAGTTGTGCAATCACAATACCCATGTATCAACTAGGAGCCTTTGTCACCTTGAATGGTTTGACTCTTGTAGCGTACATCAGTAGCATGTTGTCATAAAATAGTATGGCAATGCCAAATGTATTCCTACAGATTTCACACAAGGCCCTGCAATCAGAAAATATTCCTATACCTAAAACCACATCATGATGAAATGATGGTTAACTAATAGAGCTATGTTGCAGCAAGATGGAAACTTCCCAGTTGTAACTTCCTAATATGTCCATTGTCAAAATAGTGTGATGAAAGCTGTACTAATGTAGCTTCACTATATAAAATATGTCACACAGAAAAGTACACTGGACAAAATCTGCTCAAAATGTCTGAGAGATTTGCCTACAAATATCCACAGCACAATGAATCAGTTAGGCCTAGGCAAATCACCAGTTGTAATTGGCACTAGTGAGAACTCCATTCTAGCAACACAAAAGGATGATGGACGGAGTGTTGAAACTTTTCAAACACTCACTCCCAGTCACAGATCTGGGTTTAATCCATTGTTCTTTTGCTCACCATGCCACCCTAGTTTGGACCCAGCCATATGCAAATCAGTCTTGACCCTGTTCCCCATGGGAACAGTCCAGCCCGAACTGCCAAGCCAGGTCTTCCCTGGACCGGAAACAAGCATCCTAGGACCGGTTTCAGGGTATCACCCTTCATCAGCTAGGCTAGCTTGAATCCAGTGGCACAGTGAGCAAGGGACCCACGTCTGGGCATACCCTTCCCACTTAGGGCAACTTTAGCAACACAAAAGGATGGTGGACGGAGTGTTGAAACTTTTCAAACACTCACCCCCAGCCACAGATCTGGGTTTAATCCATTGTTCTTTTGCTCACCATGCCACCCTAGTTTGGACCCAGCCATATGCAAATCAGTCTTGTCCCTGTTCCCCATGGGAACAGTCCAGCCCGAACTGCCAAGCCAGGTCCTCCTTGGACCGGAAACAAGCATCCTAGGACCGGTATCAGGGTATCACCCTTCATCAGCTAGGCTAGCTTGAATCCAGTGGCACAGTGAGCAAGGGACCCACGTCTGGGCATACCCTTCCCACTTAGGGCAACTTTAGCAACACAAAAGGATGATGGACAGAGTGTTGAAACTTTTCAAACACTCACCCCCAGTCACAGATCTGGGTTTAATCCATTGTTCTTTTGCTCACCATGCCACCCTTGTTTGGACCCAGCCATATGCAAATCAGTCTTGACCCTGTTCCCCATGGGAACAGTCCAGCCCGAACTGCCAAGCCAGGTCCTCCCTGGACCTGAAACAAGCATCCTAGGACCGGTTTCAGGGTATCACCTTTCATCAGCTAGGCTAGCTTGAATCCAGTGGCACAGTGAGCAAGGGACCCACATCTGGGCATACCCTTCCCACTTAGGGCAACTTTAGCAACACAAAAGGATGATAGACTGAGTGTTGAAACTTTTCAAACACTCACCCCCAGTCACAGATCTGGGTTTAATCCATTGTTCTTTTGCTCACCATGCCACCCTAGTTTGGACCCAGCCATATGCAAATCAGTCTTGACCCTGTTCCCCATGGGAACAGTCCAGCCCGAACTGCCAAGCCAGGTCCTCCCTGGACCGGAAACAAGCATCCTAGGACCGGTTTCAGGGTATCACCCTTCATCAGCTAGGCTAGCTTGAATCCAGTGGCACAGTGAGCAAGGGACCCACGTCTGAGCATACCTTTCCCACTTAGGGCAACTTTAGCAACACAAAAGGATGATGGACGGAGTGTTGAAACTTTTCAAACACTCACCCCCAGTCACAGATCTGGGTTTAATCCATTGTTCTTTTGCTCACCATGCCACCCTAGTTTGGACCCAGCCATATGCAAATCAGTCTTGACCCTGTTCCTCATGAGGACAATCCAGCCCGAACTGCCAAGCCAGGTCCTCCCTGGACCGGAAACAAGCATCCTAACATTTCTAACATTGCATCACTGAAAGCCAATATTCCACTGAATGTTGTTGAGGCTCAGCAAAACTCCATTACCTGATGAGGTAGTGTAGGAGGCTGGCCTGGTTTGTAGTGGGTACATTGGGTACTTCCACCTTATACCAGGTCCAGTTATCCCTTACTAGTGAAATGTAGTAGTGTTCTAGCAGTTTAGGATGATAGAGGTAGCTATAGCAGAGCAGCTTAGGCTGAACTAGGAGACATGCAAAGCTCGTGCAATACCACATAGAATTAGACAGTACATATACACAAGTAAAGAAAATACTCAGTGTTACCAAAAATAAAGGTATGTATTTGGGTGACACAGTCTCAAAAATATCTTAGAGACAATACTCCTTCTGGACGTAAGTATTATACACAATATATACACTAGACACCAAAATTAGACAAGTAAATAGTCATAGAACAATGCGAACAATGGGAAATCCTATAGAATGCAACAGGAGAAAATAGGTCTAGGGGCAACACAAACCATATACTAAAAAAGTGGAATTTGAATCTCAAATTCCCCCCTAGACAAGTGTAGTGAGTGCAGAATCGCTGGGAGAGTAAGAATACAGTAAAGGTAAGTAAATTACCCCACCCCAGAGCCCAGAAAAGAGGGGGTAAAGTACTGCAAGTTTCCTTAGAACACACTACACCTTGTTTTTGGGATTTTGCAGCAGCCAACCAAGTCTAAAAAGAACAACTGCTGGATTATTGGATGTGAAGACCTGCAAAGGAAGGGGACCAAGTCCAGAAGTCAAGAGAAGTACCAGGAAGGACAGGAGCCCCTGTCAACCCAGAAGAGGGTGCAAAAGAAGAGTCCCTGGTTAGTTGAAGACTGCAAAAATGCACCCTAGGAAGATGCCAGTGGGTTCTTGTATAATGCAAAAGATGTCCCATGGTGTGAAGATTGTTGCAGATGAGATTTTGTGGTGGAAGGCACCAACAAGCCTTGGCTACGGCAAAAGTGCATTTTACATCAAAATAGTGCTGGATGGACCCAGGAGGGACCTGGGGGTCTCAAATCTGTGTGAGGAGGAAGAGAGGGCTCTCAGCACTTTGTAGAGCCCTCAGGATGCCAGACAGAACCCCCAGAAGCCACAGGACCTGGGCTCAAAGTAGGTGCAAAATGCAGTTGATGCTGCACAACAAAAGAAGGTCCCATGCCGCCAGAGAACAACTCAGCAAGTTGAGCATCACAGTGTGGAGTGCTGGGGACCTAGGCCAGGCTGTGCATGAAGGAATTTTACAAAGAGTGCACAGAGGCCTCAGGGGGCGAAGAAGACACAAAACTTAGGGGTACTGTTGTTCTCTGGGAAGGCAAGGTCTTACCTCCTCCAAATTGCGTCAGCAGGACCTCAGAACAGTTTATGTCAATGATGTCCATCCTCTGTGTTCCTAGGAGCACGCTCGTCACCATGAGCGGAGTCCCAGGGTACTAGTCGTCGCCTTGGGAGGTGCTTGCTTGGAGCAGGGGAGTGACTCCATCACTCCAGGGGAGATTTCTTCGGTCCTTCTGGTGAAGGATGAAGACAGGGAGTCCCCAGAGCATGCACACCATGGAAACTGTTGCAGTTGCTGACTTGGAGCAGAGGTTGCTGAAGAAAAGTGTCTCTAGTAGACACTTTGTTGCAGTTACAGCGTTCCTTGGAGCAGGCTGCGGTTGAGCCGATGCCTGAGGATGCTGAAGTTGTTGCAGAGGATTCCTGAAAGAAACTTGCAAACAGAATCTGAAGAGAACCCACAGGAGAGACCCTAAATAGCCCTGAGAGGGGGACTGGCTACCTTATCAGGTATGGACCTATCAGGAGGGGTCTCTGACATCACCTGCTGGCACTGGCCACTCAGAGCCCTCCGGAGTGCCCCCACACCTTGCAAAGCAAGATGGCTGAAGTCTGGGACACACTGGAAGAGCTATGGGCACCACTCCTGGGGTGGTGATGGACAGGGGAGTGATCACTCCCCTTTCTTTTGTCCAGTTTCCTGCCAGAACAGGGGAGAAAGCGTCCCTGAACCAGTGTAGACTGGTTTATGCAAGGAGGGCACCATTTGTGCCCTTCAAAGCATTTCCAGAGGCAGGCGGAGGCTACCCCTCCCCAGCCTGTAACTCATATTTCCAAAGGGAGAGGGTGTAACACCCTGCTCTCAGAGGAAATGCTTTGATCTGTCTTCCTGGGACTGGGCTGCCGAGACCCCAGGAGGGCAGAACCCTGTCTGTGAGGTGGCAGCAGCTGTAGCTGCAGTGCAAGTCTCAGAGAGCTGGTTTGGCAGTACTGGGGGTCTATGGTGGAGCTCCCAGGATGCATGGAATTGGCTCCCCAATACCTGATTTGGAATTGGGGAACAATTCCATGATCTTAGACATGTTACATGGCCATATTCAGAGTTACCATTGTGAAGTTACATATAGGTATTGACCTATATGTAGTGCACACGTGTAATGGCGTCCCCGCACTCACAAAGTCTGGGGAAATGACCCTGAACTATGTGGGGGCCCCTTTGCTAGTGCATGGGTGCCCTTACACTTAGTAACTTTGCACCTAACCTTCACCAAGTGAAGGTTATACATATAGGTAACTTATAAGTTACTTAAGTGCATTGAAAATGGCTGTGAAATAGAGTGTGCTCTATTTCATGCAGGCTGCAATGGCAGTCCTGTGTAATGGTTTGTCTGAGCTCCCTATGGGTGGCAAAAGAAATGCTGCAGCCCATATGGATCTCCTGGAACCCCAATGCCCTGGGTACCTAGGTACCATATACTAGGGACTTATAAGGGGAGTCCAGTGTGCCAATTGAAATTGGTAAATGAAGTCACTGGCCTACAGTGACAAATTTAAAAGCAGAGAGAGCATAAGCACTGAGGTTCTGATTAGGAGAGCCTCAGTGACACAATTAAACACTACACAGGAATACACATTAGGCCACAAGCTATGAGCACTGGGGTCCTGGCTAGCAGGATCACAGTAACACAGTAAAAACACACTGATACACACTCACAAACAGGCCAAAAGTGGGGGTCACCATGCTAGAAAGAGGCTACTTTCCTCCAGACAGTTTAATCTGTTTCTCAATTGGAAAGCTCATTACTGTACTTTTTTTCATGCAAACACAAATTCCATTGTATTACTGAGTGCACACACTCACATATGAGTCCCACATTTCTGCATGTCACTCCCTAATACGTCATCAGTTAATGAACGTTTACCAATAAACATGAGTAATTCACACTTCAATGATATGGAAATGCGCATTGTGAATAATTACTGTAGGTCTACCTGTCATGCCCTTCATTGCTTTAGGAATTGGACATGACAAATGGCAATGAGTAATGGATTAGGGTATGTGTGACACACCAAACGATGTTCAGACACTCCTGTCTGTGGTAACACAGGAACTGTGTACCCAGCACACATAACTATTTTCCAATATATTCTGGCATTCACACATATGTGATGGAATCAGACATCCCATGAAGAAAGGTTCATCATATGGGAAACAGTATTGTAAATGATACTACTAAAGTGAAAGGTACACATGTCAATATGTAGGCATAAATATTAGCATCATGTAGCCCACGTCTAACCAACATGTACTGTGATGTGAGTCACTATGAAACACAACACACCATTGTGACCTTCTGAAGGGTAAACTACTTGTGCACGACTGTACAGACACCTTTACATGTAGGCACATTGACTTGCACATGGTCCATACAGGCTACTATCGTTGTATAGACTACACCCTAAGACTTAGGTGACAATGAAAGGGTTGGCATGGGTGTCACTGAGAGCTTCCTCTCTGTGGATGTGTGGACATGTGGACTACTGAATGGAATCTCATGCTACATATGAGTGAGTTTGTGTGGTTAGTACTCGTATCACAGGACACACCTTTCACTATATGTGGCACTCTTACAGAGATAACATTCAACATACCAAGATATGTTTAGTCTGATTGGCCGAATGTGATAAAGCTAGTGATTTACATGTAATGATCTCTCCAGAATTGACCAACTATCTGCACTGTATAGGATAGAACAGTGCAAACATGACTTAGGGAAAAGTGACAAAAGACCTGTGAGAATAAGGAGCCTGTCAGTAGTAACTGTCACGCATTAACAATGTGGATCAATGGAAAGATGTAGCAGGACAGGGGGTTACCTTAGTCAACATTCCAAATACTATTCTGGGCTCATCCTAGAAGAACTAAAGGACTGGGCAACAGAAAACACAATAACCCCCCTCAACTAAACCTCACTCAGCATGGGGACTACTAGAAACATACTAACTCTCTCCCTGCTGATTGACACAATCAAGGCAACCAACCTCGCGCTATACCTCTGCTTCATTGATTATGCTTCAGCATTTGACCATATAGAAAGGGAGATACTATGGGTTAAACCAGCAAAGAAAGACATCCTGTCTGTACTCTTGAAGCAGTTGATCCTGCTACATACAGACATCTGGGTTCAAGTGAAGCTAGGGTTGAATGAATACCTGAAAAAGGTATCCCAACCACCAAGGGGGTCATAGTAGACAGCAAAGGCATGTTGACACCTCAGAAAGAGACACTAAAAAAACAGCAGTGGCTGTTGCACTAAAAAACCTCCAGAACAAAACTGCCAGATCAAGCTTCACCCTGATCAATCGGGTATTGCAAGCAAAAATCATCATGATTATCACCTATGGCACTTAATGTATGAGGGGCAGGGATGCTATGTCCCTGAATTGCATCATACCAAAGGCCCTTAAGGATGGTCTTCAGCCTACCAAGTTATACTTCACCAGAACAAATAAAATTAGAATTTGGCTTACAGTCTGAACAATTTGCGCCTATGTAAAAAGCTGGTATAAGATCAAAAGTGCAGAGCCAGGTTCCCTAAATGCTCACCTGTGGAACGAACTAATAACCAAAGATGCAGGTGTAGCCCATAAATATCTACAAGAGTCAATAGAGCTATTGGGACTTAATGACCTCTGGGATACCCTGGGGATATATAAGAGCTTCAAAAAACTTGAAACTAAAGCTGTCAAAAGGGTCTTCTTGTTGGACAATAAAGGGGAACTTTCAGGAAGAGCCCATTGATGGCTCACTTTGCAGAGCTACCTTAGTGGCTCAACGCAATCCTACTTAGGTGTATCATTCATGAAAAGATCCAAGGATAAATATCACAGGTATTGGCTCTGCCTTCTCCCTGCTCTACCCCATCTACCCCCATGGAAACAATCTCAGGCATACAACAGTTTTCAACTGTGCAGGGCAGCGAAAGAGGATGTGTTGCACTTAATATGTATATTCAAAGGTCTCAGACACAAACATGTCTCTTTAACACGAAAGGATTAAGAACATGCAGACAGGCAGGGCAAGCATATTTTGCTGGTGAATACATTCAACTGGCCTATTGACTTGTCCATTTGTGAGCATTTTTTAACAGAACAGAACAGAAAATAGAATCATTAAGCACATTGTCTGCTGATCAAACTACATAAGGGGCTTGCTCTTATTTAATAGGCACATTCAATGTAATAGGAATATTAAAGTACTGACAACACTGCAGGAGGGTTCACTCTGTCACAAGGCACTGTAAGACTGAGGGGATAACTAACAAGGGCAATCATCGGACCATCAAGAGCTAGCTAGGCATGAATCAAAGTATTCTGCAAACTTCTACTAGCTGCTTTTCATATTAGATGCTGATTGCACACCCAATTGTCAATTATACAATGAAATGTACGTTAATAGCCTACTATCGGATTTTATGCATCACAGCGGAACCAATGCACGTCTAGAAGTTTTACCTGCAGCTAACAGGCTGATAAAAGTAGATTTGATTGGAATCTTTCACATAATGGTTTTTTATCTAGCACTGTCTATAACGTGTAATTACACTTGTTTTTAACTTTTATTGCAATGGTTTTAATTAATAACACAAATAAAGATTACTTACTTACCATTTGAAAGGCAGTCTGTGTAAAAGCTTTCAGGCCTGCTATTGGTTCTGAAAACTCACTTGGGAACAACAAAGGATGTGCAGGTCTACAGAGAGTTTACCCTCTCCATCAGTTGCAATTCTACAGTATCTCTGCCCCAGCCTGGGCCTTGGCCCCTAATAGGAAAACATTTGACAGGACATGCTCTCTGCAGGCTGAGCATACTGAACAAACATGAACATCACATTTCCATCACTTCAATGCATAACAGTACATCTTGTGGACATCCTACATGTGAGCACCTGTCTGTGAACTAAAGGTTGTGTTGCACTCTGAAGGGGTCAGTGAGGTTTTGCCAAGGCCTGATCTGAGCTGAGTGATAAGTGGGACTGTACACATTGCTAAAATCCTCCTCAACTGCTTCTAACAGTATAAATACAGAGCTCATGATGTAATCATCTGATCATCATATATATCATTTTTAACCTGAAACGTTTACTTGATATGTAAATTCAACAGAAGGAAGATCTAGGGTTTATCACACATCAGGCAACACAATGGTCGTTTGAAATATACAAAGTACAGGGCTCCACAATCCATGACGTACATCCTATGTATGGACCACAAAATGTAACTACAGTTATCCAAATAATATCTGCGACTCAGATGCACATTGTAGCCTGTGGGAAAGTAAAGGATGGTGTTAAACATACTTTGTATATGAGGTATACTATGTATGTATGTATACTATGTATATGAGGTATTTATCTGTTCCTCTGGTGAGCCACAGAGCTGTCATACCCGGGAAAGATCTCTTCAGCAGGTTTCTCCTGCTTCTCTGGAGAGCAGACAGGGGCCCTTTCACCTGCATGGCCTGGCATGATTGCTCCCAAAAGGCAGCACACAGCAGATAAAGTGGCAAAGGTATTGATGGCAGCAGTGTCAGGAGGCCAGTGAGTTATTTTTCAAACTACGGTGTACATGTACGCCATGTACGTGGTCATCACAACCAACAACATTAGCCTATGTTTTTTACTGCCGCAGATGAAACTGCTCAGTGCGCTGTCGACTTCCGGCAGTGGCAGCTTCCAAAAGTCATAAATACGAGGTCAGGCATCCACCATTTAAAACCACAGTATTGCTGGCTGGTAAATGCGTCACTATCACTACAAATGTGTTGTAACATGTAAACACATGTAATACTTTATTGATGTGTAAGTTCTACTACACAATCATCAGTGTAATGTTTTACTGGTCATAAATGCATACAACTGCGATGCACTGAACACCAACAGCATTTTAGGAGGAAAAAATATACTTTTCTATATTAAGGTGCACATGAGGACCATATAGGTGTATGATGTGCATATATATGCTGTAGGCACATGTGTGGACAACAATGGGAAATATAGCTTGATATTGGGAAGTAAACAATTGAAATATGAAATGTGTGTGATGGTTTTTCAACCACTAATGTTTTGTCACATTACTTTTGTCTTACTCCTCATATATGTTGCTCTGGATACCGTGGCTGATGCACCTATTTATTTGGTTCCACACATAGATACCCTGGGAGAGGGAGGAGAAGACAACCTCCAGTGTATCATCCATTTCCAGACCTTCCGACCATGGAAGAAAAGGATGCAATAAAGCAGTTTCGTCTGAATAGGCAGACTATACAAGATTTATGTTGTTAGTTGAGCCAGATCTCATGCCTCAAAACACTAGTGCAACATGTATACCACCCATTGTGAGACTAATGGCAGTATTACACTTTCTGGCCACAAGGTCCTTTCGATATGCAGAGGCTATATCTCGTAGTATGTCACAACCTAGGTTCAGTGGTGTTTTAAAAGGTGTGCTATCAGCAATGATGAAACACATCAACAGCTATATCTGGTTCCCCAGATGTGAGGATTTAGCCAATGTGAAGGTTAACTTCTGTGGATTTTGTTGCCTCCCACATGTTGTGGGAGCCATTGATTGCACCCATGTTGCATTAGTGCAACCACATGCAAGTAAACAAGTCTATTGAAACAAGAATCACTTCCATCCTATCAACATGCAAATTGTCTGCATGACAGATTTGTTAACGTTGTGCCCGGTTCCATGTTCAGCCCTTGATTACTTTGTGATGCGGAACAGCACCATACCCAAGTTGATATCACAATTGCAACTGGAGAGAGTCTGGCTCCTTGGTAAGTAACATCTGTCCTAAGTTTGTGTGTGCAATGTCAGGTGCTATAATTAGGAAGTGTGTGACTCACTGTAGCTCTTATGTCTCATTACAAAACAGGAGGCTCAACATATTCCAACCATCCCTGGTTGTTAACACCGCTGAGGAATCCAACTACGTCAGTGGAAGTCCACTTCAATGAGGACCATGGAAGAACACGGCGGCCAGTTGAGTGGGCGTTTGAGCTCCTGCCGGCCAGATTTCAGTGTCTTGACAAGAATGGGGGAGCCCTCCTCTACTCACCAAGGAAGGTGTGCCAAATCACCGTGGTATGCTGCAGGCTCCTTAACATCTCTCTACAAAGGAACATCCCTTACATTGCAGAGGATGGAGAGCCTGAAGTGTTACCGGGTTAGGATCCTGAAATGCCAAATGACGATGATAGTGGTGAAGAGGATTGAGCTGACTTGCGAAAAGACGTCATTGACTGCTTCTTCTCATGAGGGTAAGTATGTCATGAGATGTCATGACTTTGACTGTAAAATGAACTCTTGTTGTGATGTTGTAAGGAGTATATTTTGTTAAATGTGTTAGTAGGCTGAAGTTCTGGAAAAACCTAGCAAAGGGTGTTTGGTGATGGAGCTTTTGACACATTCCAATTTAGTAAATGTTGCTTTGTTTATGTCAGATTTTTGTCATGGACTGCCTTCTCCAGACGTTTACTATTTTAAGTGTATCATATGTATGGTTTTAAAACTACAGTATACTCTTTCTTTTCCTGTTTGTTAAGGCACCCTCACCATGGCATCTGCTTTGGACATTTTAGAGTTGTGACATTGGCAGATATATGATGCTGTTATGACATACGAAGTGGACATTGATTGTTCCTAGGGATGTATGTCACAGACTTTGGGTGTACAAGACCTGTGCCAAGGCAGCTTTCACAGTGACAGGATGGAAGTTAACAAGCCTCTATTGGACTTGTTCCTTGTCGTGTGGTGGCCATGATGCATTATGTGTGTCGTCATGTGTTTAGAACATATATAGTTGTAGTCCAAATCCATGTTAGTTTTATTTCACATTGGCTAAACACTCTTTTTGCACAAACTGTATGTAGCTCTTGATGTATTTCATCACTGTAGGTCAAAGTCCCTGTGCACATCACTGACATTTGTTTCTGTCACACCACCAGATGCAGAAGCACTGGATTGTTATGACCCTGTGATCGAGAATGTTGTACTGCCATCTGTCGAAATCTTGCATTATGTGATGTTGGAATCCTTTTGTGAGGTTTGCGATATGGCTCCAGCTGATGACATCAACTCATTTAATTTTTGTCTATTCTACAGGATAATGGGGGTCATTCTGACCCTGGCGGTAAATACCGCCATGGCGGAGGTTGGCGGTAGCACCGCCAACAGGCTGGCGGTGCTCCGCCGGGCATTCTGACCGCGGTGGTACAGCCGTGGCCAGAAGCGGAAAGTCGGCGGTGTACCGCTGACTTTCCGCTGCCCATGGGAATCCGCCATGGCGGCGCAGCTTGCTGCGCCGCCATGGGGATTCTGACACCCCATACCGCCATCCTGTTCCTGGCGGTTCGCCCGCCAGGAACAGGATGGCGGTATGGGGTGTCGTGGGGCCCCTGGGGGCCCATGCCAATGGCATGGGCACTGCAGGGGCCCCCGTAAGAGGGCCCCACACAGAATTTCAGTGTCTGCTTTGCAGACACTGAAATTCGCGACGGGTGCAACTGCACCCGTCGCACCTTCCCATTCCGCCGGCTCCATTCTGAGCCGGCTTCCTCGTGGGAAGGGTGTTTCCCGCTGGGCTGGCGGGCGGACTTTCGGCGGTCGCCCGCCAGCCCAGTGGGAAACCCAGAATGACCGCCGCGGTCTTTTGACCACGGTACGGTCTTCTGGCGGTTCCCGCTTGGCGGGCGGCGGAGAATCAGGGCCAATGTCTGATATATCCCTTCCTTCCATGTTCTGGAGGTCTGTACCTGTATTTTGATCACGTATACAGTATGATTCAATCATGTTTGATTTTCTATGTCTCTGACATTTTGACAGTCTATGATCTGAACAATGTAATAAAAATCTTCTTAGACAAGACCCTTGTATGTATGTGTTTGTGTGGCATAGTCGTGGTCCTGAGCTAAACATTGTGTACATGCAACATATCCATGCTTACTCAAGTAGCTTGTTTTGTCATGTTGTAGTTCACATGGTCTTAAATATCTGCATTGCTAAATGTGAAATTTACTACAGCAAACAATACGTTTGTGACATGAATTTATTAAAGTGTTAAAGGTGAAAACATACTTACTACAAAAACAAAACAAACATAAATAAGAAGTGAAGTAGTCAGTTATAGTGAACGAAACCATAGACATAAATGCCAAATCATCTGAATTCCAAAGTCCATGATTACTCCTCCCATCAGGAATGGAAAAATTTCCAGAATTAGTTCACAGAGTGAATGTGTGACACCCAAAGGAGGACATTAAGGTTGAGGTTTCTTGCTGGCAGTGGTGGGTGTCTTGCCATCCTCACCTCCTGAATATATGCATGGACATCCCTGCTTGCGAGGGGGTTCAGCTTCTGCAGAGGCAGGGGTGTCTGACAGTGTTTGTTCCTCTGGCAGGGCCTCCCTTCCTGTGTCTGCTGCAGATGTAGATGGCCCAGATGTAGTTGCACCACAGGAAAGGGTAGACGGTGGTGGAAAAGCCCTGCTCAGGGCTTTATAGATGTCCATCAGCACCCCTGTTAGGGTGCCCATGTTGGAGTTATGGGCCTCCGTCTGTTGGTACATGTTATTCTGCAGCTGCTTGTTTTCCTGAAGTTAGGTTACGATTTGCCCCATCACGCCTTGGGACTCCTGATAGGCCCCAAAGATTTGGCTGATGGTGTCCTGGTCATGAGTGGCCCTAGTGGCTTCACTCTGCCGACCCACTGCATCCCTCCAACTGACCCTTCACACAAAAGCCTGTGCCCTTGGCCCAGAATGCCCTCTCCAACTGGGACCTGGTCCCTCTGTGTGAGGGGTGGTGATTTGCACTTCAGGATCCAGAACTAGTGTGCACAAGATTGTACTAACTGTGCTAGGTACACAGGTTGGGAGTATGTTGCTGACTGAGATATTATAGCGGCTGGGGTGGGAGGTGTTAATGTGGGCACAGTGAGACTCACTGTTGCCGCCTGAGCAGGCTGACCAGATGTGCAAGGTCCATCATCCACATCCGCATGTCCAGGAGTGTTGTCATCATGAGGGCTTCATCTGGGGTGAGTTGGGAGTCTGCTCGGTGGACAATGTCTGCCCAGGTACACTGCCAGTTTCAAATGTTGAGAAATAGAGTTCATTGTTACTGGTGGAAGTGTGGAATCTATATCCAAATGTTTAGTGTCACAGTAAGTAGAGACCAAGGAAAATGTTAATAGGTAGGGTTTCATACTGTGATATATTTCCATGGTATTGAAGTTGTTGACAAGACATTTGTGGAGGTTGCAAAAGCTATTAGGACTGAGCAGCTCATTAGTTGTGCTGATAAGTTACATTTTGGATTAAGGAATGAACATGACGTTTAACAAACTCTTTAAGCCAACACAGTGGAGAAGTGACGTGTATTTGACAATTCCAATCAATAGTTGTGTAAGATACAGGCAAACACACAACTAGGTTGAACATATAGCTGTGAACATCATCTGAACAATGCTAAGTCAATGGGTTCCCTGCCACTTTTAATTGACTGAAGCAGCCTAATGCTTTACAACTACTTGATGTACACACTTGGTAAGGTGTAATTCATGGCATCAATAGTGTCATTTGGGGTTACCAGGATAACATCAAGCTTTGTAGGCATACACTTCTCAGAGTTAAGCATGATATGTAGATTGCTCCGTTCATGATGAGTGAACATCAGTTGTGACATGGCTAACAAGTGTCTTTGTGCAAGGACCCAATGGCCTCTTGTTTTGCGTTACAGAAAGAGGGCCTTGTGGTAGTTGTAGTCATGTCACGTTCTATCTGCCAAAACTAGACAAATGGTAAACTCCATGATGACTGACCATCAGCTGTGACGTGACTGACAAGTGTCTTCAGGCAAGTTGGTAGTTGTAGTCAGGTCACTCTCTCTCTACTTCCCAACACTTGACAAATGTTTAGTCTGGCATACCTATTTGCCACACTACAGTTAGGTTGGACCATACATTTACATGTTGACACATACTATGGGTCCTGGGATGATCTTTTGATATTAAAACACTTACAGACACCATTCCAACGCATGGTATATGTAATGGAGATTAAGACATGTGATGTTATGTATCACAGTACACATTGACAATGTATCGTCTCTGATATTTTGGGTATTGTAGGTCATGAAAGTAGATGAACAACACAATGACAAAAGCTGTGATGTGAGCATTCAGACAATAGAAGTTTTGTGATAGTTTTTGTGGCATGACTTACCAGACCCCACTGCCCACCTATTCCTGTCAACCCCTCAGGATGGGCAAGACATTCTCTTCTCAGGGAAAGAGTTGTAATGGTGCGCTGGGAGGACCATCACCAGTCCTCTGGGACTTCAGATGTTGCCTGGAGGCCAGGGAACACACCTTTTCTCTCAGGTCATTCCACCTCTTCTTAATATTCTCCTTTGTGCGCAAGGTGCTGCCTAGACATTCACTCTGTCGACCATCCTTTGCCACATTTTCCTACTGAGAGAAGTATGAGGACTTGGGCTCCAAGCAATTGAGGCTCAACTCTTATGATTTCACCTTCTGAAAAAAGTGGATTTTTGGGCCATGCCATGACTGAAAATTAAAGTGGTTGAGAGTTACTAACTAAACAAGACAAGTGTTATTGGGGGGAAAAGACAGAAGTGTGTGAAAGGTATAAAATGTGAAGGGAAGAAAGGGTAACGAAAATGAAAACATGGAGCGTGGTCTCTGTCTTTTTGTGCTGCAGAGAAGAGGCAAAGGATCACGGTCTTTGACTGGGGTGTGTTTTATAGTGTGATTTGCAGGTGTGTCCATTTGGCCAATGGATGTCAACTGTATTGTTTTTTAATCCATCCAGTGGGCACTTTTCTGGAGCTTTGCTGTGAGCATACGGCAACGGCTGACCGTAGTCAGCTAATCGCTGCAAGGAGACCACCATGTCAACTGATGTTTTATGATAGGCTCGGCGGTTGGCCGCAGCCATGATGGCAATGAAGCATGCACTACCAAAATTGAAGCCCGCTGCGCCCGTGGCGGGCGGCAGTTCAACCTGTAAACATCATAATACAGCGGCTGGGAGACTGCCAGTAGAGCGGTCTTCTTGAGACTCCCACCACAGGGGACTGGTGGTCCGACCATCAAACTCATAATATGCCCCTTAATACTTGCTACAGTTGGTAGCAAGTGCAGTTTGCTGATGGAGAGTGTGATTAATTGATGAATCCCTGCCAACACACAAGTGACCATATTTAAACAGTTCTTTACAGTGATCTTCTAATTATTTTGAAATTCCAACAGTTTAGTCTCGGCTTTGGGCCAATTACTTTTAATTTTCTCCAGCTTGACATGAATGTAATATCACTCATACTTAAGCACCCAAGCCAAAGACCCACATGTGGTTCCTTCCCCACCATACTTGCACTTTCACTCATGAGGGCCCCTTCTCAAACGTAAGTGATGAGCAACCTCTCCCATCCTGTGCTCTTCACCATAATACTAAAACAATACTTTTGGGGGAAGCACATGAGCTCCTGATTGCCCAGTCCTGCCATGTTCACCAATATCCCCAGAAAAAACACAGCTCTTGTCCTTGAGGCTGACAGGCTTTCAAATTTCTAGGGACTAACAAATTGAAACTCACTCCTCAGAAGGCAAGCCCTGGAGACTATTCTGCTCTTACAAAATACTGGCATTGACTGTAATACTATTGAAGTGTAACTCCCGACGCAGCATTGGAACAAGATATTTGTGTATGACATAATGGTTCACATGATTAGCCTGATTCACAAATGTAAATACCTAGCTGTATATTTACTAAAGTGTATATTTACTGTTACAGATAGGTATACTCTCCACTTTTTAGCTATTCACCATTTTAGAGTGGAGATTTACACTTATGTGTAGATGTATATGCATCTATCCCTATCCCTTTAAATGATGGGGTTGAGCCTCCTACAAGATCATTTTTTTTTTTGATAAAGAAATTTTTATTGATTTTGCACGAAAACAGTAGTAAATACAAATCAACATGATGCCAACGGGCATTTAAACAATGATGGTCGAATCCTAGGTCCCCCCCACACTTTGTTGATACATACAATATACAATCCTAAAACCTAAAAGCCTGCCGTGCCCTCCCACCTCCCCCATATCTTGTTATGCTTATTCAAACAACCTCTGGCCTCATATATAAGTTTATCACGCTGCGCACACCAATCCACCCCCCGTCTCCACTTAATCAGTGTTGGCGCATTCTTTGCCTTCCACTCTGTCATTATATCCCTCTTGGCCACCAGGCATGCCATCCCTAAAAAGGTCCGGTCTGATCTTCTCAGCCCAGTGTCACCCATGACCCCCAGGAGGAGGGGCACTGGCAACCTCTCCACCTCCTCTTGTAAGACCCCAGAAATCTCCTGCACAACCGCCCCCCAGTAGGCCGCTATTATCGGGCATGCCCATACCATGTGGAAGAAGTCAGCTGTGGGGCTCCCACAACGTGTGCATTCCGCCGAGGAGCGGAGGCCCGCTCTGTGTAGTTTGTCGGGCGTGAGATATGCGTCATGCAGAAAGTAGGTTTGTATTAACCGGAGGCGAGTGGCCATTGTAAGGGAGCGCGGGGCCATCAGTGCTTCTGTCCAATCCGTGTCCTCCATGGGACCCACCCAATCCTCCCACCTCCTGCGAAGTCCTCCCAGGGGGCCCGCCGCGACGGTAGTTAGGGTGCGATATATCTGGGAAACCCCTCCTCTGCCCAGGTTTCCCATCAGAGCTTTGGCTTCCATGTGGCTATGCTCGGGATGATGTCTCCAGGCTGTATGCTGACTAGTAGGGCATGGCGCAACTGAAGGTATCGGTAGAACTGTGTCTTGTTCAAGGCGTATTGTTTCTGGAGGTCCTGCAAGGACCGCATATGTGACCCTTCCCAGATATCACCCAGAGTGGAGATACCTATGTTGTCCCAGGTCTGAAGGCCCTCTAGGCCTGCCACATGTTCCAACTGCCTCCCGTGCCATAGCGGGGTCTGTTGGGTAAGGCGTCCCCACCACCCCGTCACTTTCTGAGCTGTCCGCCATCCCTGTAGCACCACTTGGGTTACATCTGGGGTATCTCGAGGGATCGGATTCCCATAAAGGGTGCCGAAGATCTGTGGGTAGCCCATTGTTTGTAGTTCTAGTTTGTATGCGGGGTCTGACCAACCACCTACCACCCAGTCATTAATTACAAGTGTGTGCATCGCTAGATAGTAGTATTGGATATTACACATGCCTAAGCCCCCTCGTATATGTCTCTCTGACATGTTTTAAGTGACAATCGTGCGCGAGTTCCGCCCCATATGAATTGGCGCGCTAAGGAATCCATCTCTCTGAACCATTTCCTGGGGACGGGAAGTGGGAAGTTCTGTAGGAGGTATAGGAGCCTGGGGAGGATCATCATCTTGTACAGCGCTATTCTGCCAAGTAGATTCAGGGGAAGCACCTTCCAGCGCAGGAGGTCGAGCTTGATTTTCTTTGTTAGTGGCGTGATATTAAGTTCCCATGCTAACTCGGGAAGAAGTGAGATATGTATTCCTAGGTATTTGAAGCTGTTTCTCCGAACTGGCATGTTTCGTTGCCAGTCTATACAGTCGCGAGAGCGGTGTAGGGGGACTAGCAGGGACTTGGCTGGGTTCAGGATCAATCCTGAGGCTTCTGCGAAAAGTCTCAGGATTTCTAGGGCGCGCGGGCCGCTTTTGGGTGGGTTGGAGATATACAGAAGAACATCGTCTGCGTATAATGCCACTCGGTCTTCCGAACCGATGGGCCAGTGCCAGCCCTCAATCAATGGGTCGTTTCTCAGTAGTATCGCCAAGGGTTCTATTACTAGCGCAAAAAGTAGAGGGGATAGCGGGCATCCCTGTCGCGTTCCACGGCCAATGGGGAACGGGTCGGAGACTACTCCGTTCACCAGGACTCGGGCAGTCGGATTAGAGTATAGGAGTTTCACTAGTCCTCTGAATTTCGGTCCGAGCCCATTTTTATGCAGGACCTGTTCGAGGTAAGACCAATCCACCGTATCAAAGGCCTTTTCAAAATCAAGTAGAAGTAGTGCCAAGTATTTGTGTGACAGAGTTTGGCGGTGCGCCAAAGCCAGATGTAACCGCCTGATGCAGTGCCTGGTACTACGGGTAGGCATGAAGCCACATTGGTCAGGGTGAACCAGAGTGGGCATTACCTCCTTTAGTCTGGAGGCAAGGATCGAGGAGAGTACCTTAATTTCGACATTTAGGAGCGAGATGGGCCGGTACGCTGAGCAGTGTCGTGAAGGGGGCTGGGTTTTGGGGATCACCACAATTGTCGCTTGGTCAATCTCAGTGGGGAAGCGGCCTTGGTTTTCAGCTTCGTGGTACATATTAAGTAGGTGGGGACCCAGGATGTCCCTGCATTTACTATATAGTTCTGCTGGGAAGCCGTCCGGGCCTGGGGTTTTGCCCGTTGCCAGGCTAGATATTGCACTGCCAATCTCAGCAAGGGTAATGGCCTCCTCCATTCTATTTCTCGCCTCTGGGGACACCCTTGGAAGGTTAATATCGTTTAGTAGTGGGGTCTCTCTCTCAATGGGGGGGCGTGGGTGCTTGGCATATAGACGCGTATAGTAGGAGGCGAAGCTCTGTGCAATTTCTGCAGATGTTTTAACAAGGGAGCCCGAGTCCTCTAGGATCTCGGGTATAATTCTGCCAGCCATGGGGCGGGTGGCTAGCCAGTGCAGCAGTTTCCCGTTTTTATCCCCCCATCCATATATTCGGGCTGCTGAGGCTCTCCACATGTGTTTGGCCGACTCCAGCATCATATGTTTGATATCCTCTCTCACCCTAGTCAGTCGCCTCATGGTAGAGGCCGAGGCCGAGTTTACATGCTGGCGTTCCAGTCTTAGAGCCTCGGTTTCCATTACAGAGATCTGGGAGTTCTGGTCCCGCTCACGGGACCGAAGAATGTGTTTGGCGTGCCCTCTAAGAGTAGCCTTACAAGCGGCCCATATTATTCCCGGGGATTGAACCGAACCTACGTTAAGTTCAAAATATTGACTGAGGTGATTCCTGAGCTCCTGCATGTAATCTTTATCCTGCAGGTGCCAAGCGTTCAGGCGCCACATAGGCCGTTTGGTGGGGTCTACTCCGCCTAGTCGGATACTTATCGGCGCATGGTCCGAGACCCCTCGGGGGAGAATCTCTGCCCCGGTGATGTTTAAGAAGTCCAGAGCGGGCATAAACACAAGGTCTATTCTGGATTGCATCTGGTGGGCTGCGGACGTGTGCGTGTACTGGCGCTCTCTGGGGTGCCAGGTGCGCCACACCTCGCACAGGCCGAGGCTTTCCACCCAATTGCTTAGGGCTGAAGCCCTCTGAGATCTATTGGAGGTGATTTCCCCAGATATGTCCAGAGTTGGGTCAAGGACCGCATTAAAGTCGCCCCCCAGTAGGGTGGTCCCTTGGGGAAGTCCTGAGGTCACTCGGTGGAGCGAAAGTAGGAAGGTGTCAAGCCCCGCTGGAGGGGCGTAGGCACATACAAGGTTTAACGGGTGTCCCTGAAGAGTCCCTGTGACTACTACGAATCTACCCTGTGGGTCGGACTGCGTGGCTGTGATCACCATGGGTAAAGATCGGTGCAGTAGGATAGCCACCCCTCTAGAGCCTCTGGAGAACCCTGCGTGGTATACTCTATCATATCCTCCTCGCGCGAGCATAGGGCATCTGGATCCCAGGAGGTGGGTCTCCTGGAGGAGGACCACGGAGGGGGAATATCTACGGAGAGTGTGGAATACTGCTGATCTCTTGATCTTGTCCAATAGGCCATTTACATTCCAGGAAAGGACTTGGGTCATCAAGGGCCAAGCGTGAGGTGTGTAGGTGTTACGCAAGATTTAGTGTGTGGGTGTAAACCCAGGGACGACCATTTCCAACAATTAGGCGAAATCTTAAAGTTACCAACCAGGCTGACTAACTCGTAGCCCTTTAAACCCAACTCAAACTCCCCCCCCCCCTGAAACTCCCCTCCTCCCCATACTCCCACCCCGGAAGCATCTGTCGCCCAAAAACCCAACCAAAACCAGACAGCCAGCATTGCTGTCGTTGGGGTGGAGTGGTGGACCCCTCCTTTCTTTCGGATCAGTTGCAATTAGCGGTCGCAAAACGAGCATTCAACACCATATTTTAAAAGGTCTCTGGTGTCGACAACGGCAGTCCCACTGGGGCCTGCCCGAGCACATCAGGCGCAGCCAGTCTTTTCCCACGTCCAACGAGGGGGCCGCATACGACTTGTCAGCCGAGCACCGGAGATTGACTCAGGCGACCATCTTCTGTCACTAGGGCCGGTGTCTGAGGCCCCGGAAGAGCGTCCGCCGTGATCTCAGTCTGTGAGCCTGAGTCTTGGGCCGTCTCACCGTCCGCAGGAGTGTTCAGGTCTTTCCGTCTACCTCTTCGAGATCTGGTGCGTCGCTTGCTCCTCCGAGGTCCTTCAGAAGAGGGGGGTATGACACAAGGGGTTTTCCCGGCAGCCCCCAATGGACCCCTCCGGGCCCCGACGCCCTCCTCCGTCAGCCAGTCCCACGCCTGCTCAGGTGATTCGAAGAAGTATGCTTTCCCAGCCATGAGAACTTTGAGGCGAGCAGGGAAGAGGAGCATGTATGAAAGTTGCATTGCCCTGAGTTTTTGCTTAACTTGCTCATACGACCTGCGGTGGGTTTGGACCTCTCTGGTGTAGTCTGGAAAAATTAGGATTTTGTGGTTTTCCCATTGAAGATCTTCCAACCTCCTCGCTTCTTTAAGGATGTTGTCTCTATCTTTAAAATAAAAAAAACGTGCGATCATTGGGCGCTTCGGGCCGCCCAGGGGGGGGCGAGGTGGGAGTGCCCTGTGGGCTCGTTCAACTGCGAACAGGGGCGAGAGGGATTGGTCCGGCATCCACGTTTTGATCCATCTCTCTAGGAACTCGGAGGCCCTGTCATCTTCTATACCCTCGGGGAAGCCGATAAAGCGTAGGTTGTTGCGTCTTGCCCGGTTTTCAGCATCCTCTGCACGGCGGTGAAGCTCGTTGGTTCGGATCTGCAGTTGGGCCACTTTGATTTTGAGGTCAGACAAATCAGTATCATTCTGGGAAACTCGGGATTCCACCTCAGTGATTCGGTTTACTGCGTTTCTAAGGTCTTGTCTGATGAGGCCCATATCCACTCGTACTTCTCCGATTTTGGTTTCTACGGCTACCTGCGATGACTGAATAGCTTGGAGAATGGCGCTCACTCCGTCCAGGGTCGGGCCCCCGGTGGCTGCGTCTCCCCCTCCCCGCTGGCCCGCCGTCGTCGTGAACTGATCGATTTTTTGTTGGGAGGGTGGAGGCTGTTTGTTTGCCTTGTCTTTTCCCATCGTGGTGTCCGGGGCGGGAGCCGGGTGTGTCCCACTCCCTGTATTTATGTTTTCAAGCCCAGGTTTTCAATTTGTTTTCCGGTGTCTTGGACCAGGGAAGGTACCGCCGCGTCGCTCCGCGCAGGGATGGTGGGGTGTCACTGTCTCAGGGGCGTTGTCTGGACTAATTTACTCTTTCTTGGGCTCTATGGAAGCATCTTTTGCCGGTATCGTTGAAAGATCTAATCGTTGGCTCCCATCCGGTAGCTCCCCTCCTCTCACCCTCTTCCCAGGCGAAAGGGACTCACTATAGTTCCGGGCTCAAAGCCTCACCACACCCAGGATCTGGTGTTTCCGTAAAGGGCCCCATTTCGCCACACGCTGGCCTCCACTTCTCAGATCTGTCTCTACAAGGGTCAATTGTCCATAACTCGAGGCCTTGGAGTTCAGGCTGTTTCAGGGTGTGTGTCTCCACTCCTCGGAACCTGGTCTGCTACCAGCTCTTGGCGTGGTCCTTGGCCAATCCCCTCTTGACGGAGATCTGAATGGGATCCGGAGGTGGGCCACCGCCTGTCCCCTTCACCGTAGCAATGACAGGGGAGGGGGGGTTCTTCCGACTCGTCGACCCCCTCTCCTTCCTTCTCCTCCACTCCCGGGCCCCGGGTATCGTCTCCGTCCCCCCGGGTGGACCCGCCCGACCTCCAGTCGAGACCCGACCCCCCGCGTGGCCCCAGCCCCTATTACGTACCAGGAGGGGGCCGCGGGGGGAACAAGCAGCGGCGGCGGTCTTCTCATCCACGCCCGGCCGCTTCACTTCCGTCTCGCGGCCAGGCAGGATGGATGGGGGGTCCCAGGCCTCCCGGCCTGCACCCGCAGGTCAGTGCACAGGGCGGGGCCGCTCACCTGGTGCCTTCTTCCTCGGCCGCCCGGCTACAGGGATCCGCCGCCGGGGCCCGGTCCAGGCCCCCCAGGGACTCTCTCCGGTCTTTCAGCCTGCCACGCACGTCATCAGCTCAGCTATCGGCCTGGCCTCGGCCCGGCCGGGCGCGTTGCGATCGCCATCTTGTTTTCCCTCCCGGGATCGGCCCGATCTCCGCGCGGGCATAGAATGCAGGGTCTCCGTTTTTTTTCGTCGTGCGCGACCCCCGCGAGACCCAGGGTCACAGGGGTGTCCGAATCGGTGTCTTTCAGCTCCCTTGGACTGTGCTAATTATGGGCGGATGACGGAGGGGTCCAGAGCACTCTCAGAGTGCGACCGCCATCTTGACGCCCGAAGCCATGCCCCCCTACAATATAATTTATTAGTGTAGAGTTAATACTAGTAACTTTTCGTGTGTTGCAGGTGATCTCAGCCAACAGAGTAGAGTTCTCAGTATGGGAAAGTATTGGGAAATTTAATTAAAAAAATTATTTTTTTAAGAACAAATTACCTACCATTTTTTTAATGTATAACACAAAGTAAACTACTTAAAATATTCATGATTAATAACTAAGCATATTAGCTCATCAAAAGAAAGGTGTATTAAATAAAATAATTCAAACATAGTAGTTTAGAATATAAAAATTCATTTTTAAACATCAATTTAAAAACTGTTTCTCGCCATCACTATCATAATTGATGTTACCTAATATTTAGTGACACATAGTTAAAAGTTATATGTTTATGTAATTTAAAAAGTTACATAAAAAGGTCATGTTTACAATTAAGTTTGCTAGTACATGTTTAAAAAAATAAAAACTATTCCTATGGGGTGTTATTTTAATTTGTGGGCTCCAGTGTTTTTTTATGGTAATGTATTACAGTTTCATCAGTTTGCCATGTGTGGAGCTTGACACAAACACATAAAAGGAGATGGGAGGAATGCTTGCAAATAGTGCTGGTAATCACTCACTGCAGTCTTCCAACCCATTGTTTTTCAACTACTGTGCCACTTTAGAAAGAGGTTTGAGTTAAGTAAATCAGTGCTGACCTTGCTTCTCGAAGAACAGTCCACCCCAAATTGCCAGGTAAGGCTCACTCTGGAAGCGAACACAAGAAACCCCATACCAGTTTCAGCTTTCTAGGCCTTTTCAGTGAGGTATGGCTTGGATACTGTGTGGCAATGGGTCTACATCTGGGCAAGGCCGTGGCCGCTTTTAGGACTTCAACAACTTTAGAGCTGCATATTGTGAATTTCAACAGTCCTACTCTTTATGAGGGGGTTTATTACTAGCATGTCCCTTCCCTTCAGAGGTTTCCTTAAACATGATTTTTGGTTAATTCCTCCAGTCGCTCTGAGGGTACTAAGATATTTAGCACCACTTTGGTGGAGATCGCTGCATAAAAGAAATAGGAGATGAACAGCTGTAGGTTTGTGAAATGCACTTTGTAGTAAGTGAGTAGCACTTTTGTAATACAACTTTAAATATTACAAAATGGAGTCTGTGAATAAAGCGATATCTGTGTATCACTGTAGAGGGTCACATGTTGCAGATCTTTGAAATGTTTGCAACTTTGATTTGATAGATGATTCAACTGAAATCAATTTGCCTAAGCTCTAGCTGCCATTGAAAATATATTTTGTCATAGGGAAAACATTTCAAGCATGCTGCCTGTTTTACCCAGCATCCCATCCAATAAATTGTTCAAATGACCTATACAGCAAGATATGAATGTTTTGTTGCAACTACTGTACAATGTGAAATCACAAAGACTAGGTGCAAAACAAAAGATAACTAAAATAGACTTCGATTAGAGCAATATTGAAGATAATTGTGGAAACTATTTTTACAATGTCTTGCCTACAGACAGTTTAGCTGACTATTGTTTAAGATCTATTGTCTGTAATATACTGAGTTAGTTTTGGGATAACTGGATGGGTTTCTCCTCTATCCTTATGGCCACCCCACTTTGGACAATAGTTTTTTTAGACAAATTCTTATTAGAAAACTGCAGCCTTGCACTGCTGAACAGATGGGGCAGCATTTTAGTTATGATTCAGAACTCCATGGGAGGCTATCACTTGCCCTCCCTCTCCTATTCACTTGCTACCACCCTGTTATCTAATGAAAAGGTTGAAGTGCGTGGATTTCTCAAAATAATGGAAGCATTATAGCATGAGCTGTGTATGTAGTTTGAGTTGAGTGATTTGTGGGACTTTATAGTTTGCCAACATCCTCAACTGACTGAAACAGTGTACATACACATTTCATGCTGTTATTCTAATAGATGTATTGTGTTATTTACTATCATCAGACAAATCTTTATTTGGCTGTAAAGTTTGTTTGCATGGATATTTCAATGCAACAGAAGGAGGGCCTAGAGATAATCACACTTCACAAAACACAATGGTCATTTAAAATACTCAGAGTACAGGGGTCCACAGTCCACAACCTGTACATCCTATGTATGGGACACAGATTGTGACAACAGGCAACCAGATGACTCACTGGGACTCAGAGGCACATTTTAGCCTGTGAGCAAGGAAAGGATGGTTTTGAAAAAATAGACAGATATGTATGTAAGAAAGTTACCTGTTCTTCTGGTGAGCCATAGAGCTGGCCAAACAGGGGAAGAACCTGGGCTGATTCACACCTTTTATGTTGCCAGGTTATGTGTCTGAGGCAGCCATCTCCCTATGAATATTGGAGATGGCCAATGTGCAATACACAAGATGAGTTATAGTTTGTGTAGATATGGTAGTTGGTGCATAGTGATGCGCTTTGACTCTTAGTCCTAGTCACAGGGAAACAACAGTCCTCCCCTATAGACCTTGCCCTGCCGGACTCTGTCATACCCTACCCAAACCCAACAAAAAACTTACCTCTTCCAAAGGGAAGCCCACACCTCTCAAGGCCAAACCCACCCTAAACCCGGCCCCACCCAAGGGTGATCGCTGAGGTGCCTGGAATGCCCACTAAATGTCCCTTCCTGGGGAAGTTTCTGTGGCAGTGATCTGTGAGGCAAGTTGTGGGGCGCAGCAGTGTGATCAGAACACATTTACCCAAGGACTGCCCATTGGCCCATTGTCTAATTTTGGAGGCTTGTAAATAAAGTTCAATTGTTTGCTTTGCTATACATTCGTCCTGCCATTACTTTTCTACCTTTTTGATGTTTGTGAATAATATGTGAAGCATGACTACAGTTGTGTTTGTTTCACCCTGATTGATGGTTCATTTGCTGAGATTGGTAATAGCTGACTTTCGAACCAGTGCTAGAGACACCCAAGACAAGGGGAAATGTTCTATGGATGTGTCAGGAATCCCCAAGGTGTCTCCTGCATTATCTGTCAGCATCCCCAGGGATTAGGGTTAAATCATATCTCTGTTCTTGGTTAAACCTTCATATTTCTAAGTAAACATAGGCGGCCGTTATGAACATGGCGGGAAAGACCGCCGACCACCATGTTGGCGGTGAACAGAATCCCGCCGTTGGTGGTGGATGGAAACCCAACCCCGCCAAAAATTCCCAGACCACCACTCCCTGCCATTACTCTGTCGGCGGAAATCCCGACCCACCCCACCCCTCCACCGCCAAGCACACCCACATCACGCCCTCCAAATAATGATGCACAAATCATCTCGGCGGACAGTGAAGGCCGGACGACCATTGGCAGCTGCAACCACCACGGGTGGCAAATGGACTCAACAGCAAGAAGTGCACACATTGGACAGGCGTATCACCCACACACCTGACACACATCCAGAACCCCATAAAACACCCCCAGACACACCCCACAATCCCTTGCAATGAAAGCAGTACAAGAAAGACGGAGAGCACCAGAGCCAGACAGCGAATGCCAGCATACAGGACAGGCACATCGACAAACAGTGCCACTGCCATCCAGGGAGACAGAGGCACCTCACAAGAAACTGGCGACGGATCCCTGGACACTGATGAGCAGGAAGGCCCCTCACACAGTCCTGGATTCTCACCATGCAGCAGCCCCACCCAGGAAACCACTGAAACCCCTACCACCCAGTCAAGACCAGCAGGCCAGGGCAGGCGTACTCACACCAGTGTACCCAGGCACAGACTGGTGGAACACAGCTACAGAGGCCACAGTCTCCCACTCCCAACATGCAGGAAGGCGAGGGCCCCAGTACAAGTGTCACTGCCAGACCTGTGCAGGGGACACAGGCACAGGGGGCCAGGGCAAGTTCAAGGGTCTCAGTGGGCCGGGGGGAGGCCACGGGATGGATGCAGCAGCCCAGGATGTTATTTCAGAGGTATTGGGGGCCTACCAACATACCCAAGATTGTGTCCACCCTGGAGCAAAGTCAGAGGATGCAGCAGGAACAACACCAACAGGCCATGGAGCAGTGGAAAAAGCACAATGCCACAATGGTCACCATAGCTGCAGCACTGCTGCAGTTGGCCATAAACCAGTCTGACACCCACACCGGACAAGAGGCCCCCACAACAGCCCTGGACAACCAGCATCAGATGACCCAAGCAGCAGAAACATCCCAGGAAATACCATCCAAGGAAACCCAATGGCCAACCATGTCACCCCAAGAAGCTCCACAGTAGGCGCCCAAACGTACTCTTAGGCCAAGATATGGCACTGGAAACCCAGCTAAGAACAAGGCCCCCTCCAACAATTGACTCTACTACTAATGCAATGCAACCATCCCACCCATTCCCCAACAACACTTAGCTGAGGGCAATTTGAAGTACTGATCGACAAAATGGACCCATCAGTACCATCCAACAAGGCTGCCACCAAGTTGGTTTTTCAGGACCCCCAACCCTTATGACTCCCATCACTGTATATAGCACAATTCACTCACATCTACCAATAAAACACATTTGACACCTGTAACACTGTCCCCTGTCTTAAATTGTGAACAAAGTGGAGTATGGATGCAACTGGCAGAGAACAACTTTTTTGTCAATTTCGTGCATGATGGTAGTCCTGTGTGCCCAAATGGTGGCAAGGAGGGAATGCATACATTTTCAGTCAGTACCATGCAGAGTGGGCCATGTATCGCCTATCATGACCAACCCCCCATATGACAGAGCACACTGACAGTATTAGTCACTAACCCCAATGACAGGTTTAAGTCCCACACAATTATTGGAAGTAGAGTTGTATCAGTTGGTTCCTGGAATTGACATCTTCCCCTTCCTCATCCTCACCATCACTCTCCTCACCTCTATGAGGTAGCTGATCAGGACCTATAGCACCCTCCACCTCCAAGAGGGGGATAGAATGTCTCACTGCCACGTTGTGCAGCATGCAGCAGGCCACAACTATTTTACACACCTTATCAGGCCCATAGGCCAGGGAACCCCCAGAGATACGTAGACACCGGAATCTAGCCTTCAGGAGACCTATAGTTCGCTGTATTACCATCCTAGTACGTCCATGGGCCTCATTGTAATTGCTCTCTGCATCTGTCCTGGGATTCCTCACTGGTGTCAGAAGCCAACGCAAGTTTGGATAGCCAGAATCACCTACAAAATGGTGCAATACAGACTCGTCATTGTTATGTCCCTTAGTCAGACAGGCTGGTTTTCTGCAGTGTGTCAGTTAGTGACCCCCCTCATGCGACGTATCCTAGCGGTGGCGTACCCAGACCTGGATGGGCGCTTGAAGGCTGCACAGCAGTCACAACGGGGTGAGTGCTCATTGACCATACTTCAGTCTGGAAGGATGTCTGGGTGTGCAATAGGCTCATGTTGCTTAGAGGCAGGGAATTTGACTGGTGTCCATCTACTGTATGCTCCCCAAAGGGTGTAGGGGTGTCCCTGTCAGGTGTCACCTACTTCTGCTCCTAAGGTATTTCAGGGGATGGGTGTAGAGCAGTATTCTGGTCAGTAGTCAGGGGCATGGCCATGGGCATAGCAAACGGTGCTGCCTGTTGGGTGTGTTTTCTGGGTGGGTGTATGTCTCACCATTATGTACCTGCATTCAGCTATTTACAAGTGTTTCTCCTGTTTTGTCTCCCTATTCCTGTTCTCTTGTGTTGGTTTGGTACAGCATCAACATCAGGCGAGGGAGCTGAGGCACCCGCACCTGGAGAGGCAGCGGACCACGGATCCTCCGAGGCAGAGACAACAGATGCCCAGGGGACCAGTGGGTGGGAGGGCAAGGGAACTTCCACGGGGGAGGCTACTACCACAGGAGGTAGTGACTCTGAGACCTCCTCCGATGGGTTCCCCCGGCGATGGCAGACCCTAGTGCACACAACACTACAGTTACATCTTCCGCCACCCCCATTCCATCACCGCCCTCCCTTCTGCTCCCCACCGAGTTGCTAGCATCAGTGGTGCAGCAGAGAAATGCCTATCTGGATGGCATTCACGGTGCCGTGTCTGCCCTACAGAGATCTTTTCAGGCTGTGGCCTCCTCTTGGACGGCAGCCAGTTTCCCTGGCCATTCCGTCCCCCCTCCAACCTCCTCTACCCCTTCCAGCACCCAACTCCCTTCACTCGTCTGAAGCACACATTCAGACACGCTGACAGGCACATCAACACACAAGAAGCGCACTTCAAAACACAAGCACCACACCTCCCACCACAAGCATTCACACAGCCAACAGACACCTGCACACACAACAACGTCCACTTCCCTCAGTGTGCCCAACTCTTCCGCCTCACTGTCTGTCCCCTCTACATCCACACTCTCATGCACTGCACCTTTACTCACTGTTACTGCTCCTCTTCTTGCACTCACCACAATAGCAGACAGCGATACATGCACTCCATACACCACATCTGCACTCACCACCTCTACTGTAGTTGACACATGCAGCACACTCACCAGACTTGCAGACACACACACAACATACATCCACACTAGCTGTCTGTCTTCTCCCACTGTGTCCATCCCCCCATCTCCCAAGACACACATTCGCACCAAGACACCCAACCCATCAGACATCTACCACACCACAGCATACTGAGCAGTCAGATGCACCCACTACACGCACCCCTCCACCCCATACATCCGCTCCTTCTGCCTCCACTCCCACGCCCTCATCCACGCCCACCCCAATTGCTCCCCAAAAACTTTTCCTCTCCCGTGCTGACCTCTTCCAACCCACTGGCCCAACCCTTCTTGTCCCCAAACGTGCTCACCTCCTTGCCCTTTCCGCTCCTTCCACATCACAGCCACCCCGGTCTGCCCTTCACATTCCCATGCCCCTTCCCCAGATAAGAAGAAGGCCCGGATAGAGCCTAGGCCATCCAGCTCCACCCAGCCAAACAGCCCCCACCCCTTCAAAGGAGAAAACCACCCCCTCCACCCTCCACAAGAAAGTCCAAGGCCCACCCCGTCGAAAATTCCCACCCTCACCACCCCCTGCCCCCCTTCCATGAGGTGCCTGGATGCCCATATGGTGCTCCATTATGTGGAGTACCCAGCACTTGTGGGAGTCAGGTGGGGCCCGTTGTGGCCCATGACATTTGTGAATTTACGGACTGGCCATTGGCCCTGTTTGCACTGTTTGGCTCAGTGAGCTTCATATTAAAGTTTCTGTGTGGCCTGTGTTTGGACTGCATGCCGTTAACCCTGGTCATTTGTTTCACTTTTTTATGGGTGTGGGCCTTTTGTATGTGCTATGGTCAAGTTGTGTTAGCCTTGTGTCGGGTAAGTACCTCTTGCTGTGGGGTGTATGACTTGTGCTGCTGGGACAGGTTGGGGGCGGTGTTGCCGGATTGGTGGAGTGGTGGGTATGTAATTGTGCCCTTTCCTCCCTTGTGTCGTAGGTTGTGGTACTTACCATCGTCGTCTTCGTCGCTGGTCTCGGTCGTGTAGGTATATGGCAAGGAGCAGGGCTGGCATGATCGGCAGCTCTCTATCCATAGCTGCCGCAGCGCGTTCTGTGGGACTCCAGTGCGTGGTTCCTTATATTTGGCTCATTTCCACCTGGCTTTGTGTGGCGGTGGTTCCCGCCCCGGAACTGGCGGCGGAATGGTGGTTCATAATTTGATGGGCGGGTTGGGCCTTTCTGACAGCCTGTAGGCGGACTCTGCCGTCGTCGGTGGCACTCCTCTCCTGGCGGTGGGTGGTTTGTGGGATGCCTGTGTTTCATTTGGATCATTATTTGGCGGTCCGGACCACCGGCGGAGCGGAACAGACCGCCATGTTCATAATGAGGGCCATAATGTGCTGTGTTACACAATTGGTTTTACCAATGCTTACTTTACCAATGCTTGTTTGCTAATGTGAGTATGTGTAGACATGTGCTTATGACTGGACGTGGTGATGTTATTTTCATCCACACGTGGAAACTCAACTGCTTTCCTGATTGGCTATAAATAACAGAGTGAAGCGTGCCTCCCTGCTTGGCTTTGTTTTGCTTCCTGATCTCAGCATCTGACTTGGCAGTCCAGCCCCTGCTGTCATCCTCGTATTCAGGACTTTTGTGGCAATTCTTTTCTTCCTTCCTGTACCAGCTGACACCAGGCATTCCTCCAGCACACTGGAAAAGACTGCAGCTAAGTGACTAGCATTCTCCAGGGAGTTTGTTCTTTGAGCGCTGCGTTTTCTAGAACAGCTGGTGTATTTCAAACCGCGTATGTCGGCAGAGTGCTTATCTTGAAGAGAAAAATTGTTTTTTTAACATTCTACATTATTTTTTTAGTTACTTGCTGTTGGAAATGTTTTCCTTATGCAGGGTCATCCCCAGTCTTTTTGCCTCCTTCCTCCTGGTTTTTCTGACCTCTTGCTGCTGGCTCTAGGGCTCTGAGCACTTTATCACTGTTGACCAGTGCTAAAGTGCAGGTGCTCTCCCATCTAAAGTTGGTATGATTGGATTATACCTAATTGGCATATTTAATTTACCTATAAGTCCCTTGTACAGTGGTATCTCTATACCCAGGGCCTGTAAATTAAATACTACTAGTGGGCCTGCAGCGCTGCTTGCACCACCCACTGAAGTAGACTTTCAAACCTGTCTCAGGGCCTGTGTGCGCAGTTTTGTGCCACAGGGACCTGGCATCTAAATTTACTTGCCAGACCCAGAACTCCCCTTTTACTACATGTAAGTTACCCCTACGGTACGCCCTAGCTAGCCCTATGGGCAGGGTGCCATGTATGTAGAAGGCAGGACATGTGCCAGATTGCGTGGCCTGTCCTGGTAGTGACAAACAGCCTCACATGGTTTCTCACTGCTGTGAGTGCTGCCTTCTCATAGGAGTGCATTAGAAATGCCCTGCCTTATGTGCAAGGGGCATTGTCTGATTTATGAGGGGTAGTGTAGGCATGTTTGGTATGGTTGTGATAGTGATAAGAAATGCTGCTTACTGGTGTAGGTGTATTTTTTATTACTAGCACATAAAGTGCACATTTATCTGTGCTTATGACTCTGGTGTTTTGCAGCTTGACTCCAATCCATGTCTGGGCAGAGTGACAGTTGGGGCTTTGTGCATACTTTTCAGACAGCCTGAACACAGGGAGGGTGGAGGTGTCTCAGAGGTGCATCTGCATACTGAATAGTCTTTCTGGGCTGAGAGAAGGGAGAGGCAGGGCACACCTAAATTTGTAAAGGCTGTGCCCTGACCTCACACAATAGGGTTGTTAACCCCCCACTGATGTTTGGAGCCTGTGCTGAAAGGAGAGAGGGGGCACTCCCAGAACCAGTGTAACTGGCTGGAACCTCCTCTCCCTACCATTGCAAAACATTGTAAGGATTGAGTATAAGTATAGGGGAATCTTCCCCACAATCTGGAGACTCTTTGAACATCATGGAACTGCACACAGAAATGCTGGAAGGACTCACCAGGGACTGCCATGGACTGCTGCTGCTGTGCTGACCTGTGACCTGCTTGGTCACTGTAAAGGACTTGCCCCTTGCTGCATCCTCTTTTGTGCTGGTCTGTTGCTGGGCCACTTCACCTGTGGGCCTTTTCCTGGAACTTTGCTCCCCAGGGGCAGGGTGCTGTGGCCCCGACCCCTACATCCATCTACAGTGCAAGGAGTGTTCCTTCTTTCACTTTATAGCGCCTGGAGGGCGCTTTTCTAAAATAGTGCTGTGCACAGGAAGAGCACTTCTCTTGTGCCCGTTTTTGCACTTGAAAGCGTTTTACTGACGAAGATCACCACCGCAACCCAGGTTTCCTTTGTGGTGCTAGCGCTCTTGACAGAGCGTGTCCTGGTGCCCGAGATCACCGCCGCAACCCGGGGAAGCTGTGTTCGCAAAGCGCAAGGGAACGCGCTGACTAGTGCCCTCGGGGCACTGAGAAAATTCTTCTGTTGGTAAACACGGAGCAAACGTGCTCCTATGGGTGCCCCCAGGGTGAGGTCCACTCTTTAGAGCTCCCCCGGGGCACCGGAAGACCCTGCCTTGGGCCGGAGCATCATCTGTGGGATGAGAGGAGAGGAGGACGCCTCTCCCTCGCCTATTACAGCCTCGGAAGGCTTTGGTTGTACTGTGGGCGGGCAGCAGCCTCATCGGAGGCTCGCCTGCACCACAGATCCTTCAGGGCCCCTGCGAGGGCCAGCCTTCACAGTAGAGGTCTCCCCCCCACAGCAGAGGGCCAGGACAGGCCCGGGGGAGACCCTCGGAGATACTGGGTCCCTGGAGGGGCCTGTTCCAAAGTCAGAGGGTGTGCTTGTTGCCCCCTTCCCCCCCATTATTGCAAGGACGTTGGCTCCCCACGTGAGGGCCAGTTGAGGCCAGGGGGGCCCCTAGTAATCACGGGTCCCCAGAGGGGCGTGTGCACAAAAGAGAGGAGGTGCGTGCAGTCGTCCTCGGGTCTAACAGATAAGGGAGGCCCCCGTTTTGCGCAGAGGAGTGGCGGGTGCCCCATTTTTCACCTTCTTCGTTTGTTGGGCACTGGAGGTGCCTTTATCATCAACCAGGTACTCCTAAGTGACAATATATATACCAAATGTTCTTATTAGAGACTTTATTGCATTATATGTTGCCTACCTGTTTTATGATGTTGTTGTGTGCATGCAAATGTTACTTTTATGGACATGCTTGCTAATATGTTTTTCTAACTTGCCATATGTTTTCTAATGTTCCTGCTATGGGCATTTTATGATATTCTTATGACAAGTGCTTTGGTGTAATAACGTGTTTTCCTGACTACTGATTATGTTGCAGAATACTGAGTAACCTGTGTGTTATGTGTGACTACTGCTGGTTTGCAGAGTAACTAATGTGTAATGTTCTGACAACTACTAAGGTAGCAGGATAGTACTGATATGTGATGTTTGGTCTAATAATTGTGTTGTGTACAATACAGTATATTTTCATGTAATCTGGTGTTGTGTTTCCTTTGTAGTGGGGATATTGCGTCACATGTGTTGTGTGTGTTGTGCAAACGCTTTACACATTGCCTCTGGGAAAGGCCTGGCTGCTCGTGCCAAGCTACCAAGGGGGTGATCAGGGGTTGTCTTGGACGTGTAACTCCCTTGCCCTGACTAGAGTGGGTAAGTTCTGCCTGGCTGAGGTGCATACCCTAGCCAACCATAAACCCCATTTCTAACACTTGCCTAAATGTGCTTCAGGAAATTGTGCTTGAGATCAAGTACTACAAAAAATGACAGTTTAAAATTTTTAAAAGAGAATGTACATGACTTTTCTTTCTCTAATAGCATAAATCTTGGATTTAAATTGTGTCATTCATGCCTGTGTTTCAGTTTTGGGGAATTTGCTTTTTGAAGGGTTTTTCACACACACAGTGAAATGAAACCAAACTGTGCCACCCTAACTGTTGGACCCCGGAGTGGACATTTGTATTTCCTGGATTGTTTGTGTTCCTTTTAGTTTAACCCTATGCATGCAGGAAAGTTATATGTGATATAATGAATGCCCTTATTTGTCTTTCTTTTGCATGATAAGTGCAACCACAGCTCTAATTGTAGTGTGCAACAGTCAATCTCTGTGAAGCTATCCCTAGTGTCACAGTACTTATTGGTATGGTATATAGGCCCTCATTACAACCCTGGTGGTCAATATTAAAGCAGCGGTAACACCGTCAACAGGCCGGCGGTAAAAAAAATGGGATCACAACCACGGCGGAAACAGCCACTTTAACACTACGACTGCCAGGGCGGTAGAAACCAACACCACGGCGGTCACCGCCAACAGACAGGCAGAAGACAATGTTCAGCCCACCCTATTATGAGAGGCCTATCCGCCAGCTTTTCCGGGACGGTACCAACGACATCAAAAGCACTGCGGAAACACTACACTGAAGGGGAACCACTCACCTTCGGACACTCCACGAAGAACCAGGACGCCATGGAGCCCGAATTGCAGGACCTCCCCATGTTGGCGTATCTACTAATACACCAGGAAGTAGAAAGAAGGCGGCGGCGATGACAACGGTGAGTACTGCACCTAGCACACAGGGGAGGGGGAGAGGCTAAAGAGAGTTACACACATACTCAGCACGCAACACCCCCAGCCTCACCCACAACACCATACACACTAACACATCCAACAACACGACAGATACACTTTCGTCATCCCTGGAAGAATGCAAGGACAAAAAAAAATGAGTTTAACCAGTGATATTTTGGAACATTCAGATATAGCAATCGATTATAAATAATTCAGTATATACAAATATTTACATTATGTACAGAAGTCCATACACTGTCCCCTGGAAATGTCCGTGGACCAGTGGTCCCAAAAATCATGGGCGAAGCCCACATATGACACCTGCCTCAAAACGGAGGGACACTTCAGGGGCATCAGGTTGAAAAAACATAGGCACCTCAGGGGGATTGGGAAGGGGGGGCACCTCAGCCGGAAGATGGTACAACGCCACTGCTCCTCGAGGGGGCTCCATGCCCACGGCTTGGTCCTGGGGAGTGCAAAGCCACAGTCTCTCAAGTGGGTAGTTTGCCTCTGCTTGGTCCTGGGGAGTGCAAAGCCACAGTCTCTCAAGTGGGTGGTCTGCCCATTGCTTGGTCCTGGGGAGTGCAAAGCCACAGTCTCTCTAGTGGATGCCTTCTTCCACTGGTTCTGGAGGGGGCCTTGTGCCCAGTCTGCTTCATCCTGCCAAGGAAGGGGTGAGTGGATGCATTTCTCCACTGGTTCTGGAGGGGGCCTTGTGCCCAGTCTGCTTCATCCTGCCAAGGAAAGGGTGAGTGGATGCATTTCTCCACTGGTTCTGGAGGGGGCCTTGTGCCCAGTCTGCTTCATCCTGCCAAGGAAGGGGTGAGTGGATGCATTTCTCCACTGGTTCTGGAGGGGGCCTTGTGCCCAGTGAGGCTGCACCTGGGGTGTGGCAATTCCCATACCCTCACCTGGGTGTCTGAGCTACGAGATGTGCAGGGAACAGGTAGCATGATACTCCATGATACTCTGGCGTAGCTGACTGTGGTACAGGCTGCTGGCCTGTCTGGGGAAATGGTGGTCACCAGCCCATCACCAGGAGGCTCCGTGCCCCGAGGTGACTTGCCCTTGCTTTTGTGGCCCTTCCCCACCTTGGTAGTCGCTGCTGGGACCTTGGCACTGTCCTCTTTGTGTCTGGATGAGGCCTTGCTGGGTGGGTTGTGTGACTTTTCCCTACTGCATTCCGGCCTTCTTAACCCTGACAGGTGGCAGAATCGGGTGGTCCTTACCATCTCTAGGTGGTACACTGGCAGCCCTGCCGGGTGCCCCCTTCGACCCTCCCGGACTTGCAGGGACCACAGTGGACGCCGATTTGGTGGCTGAGGTGCTGGCCCTAGGGGAAGGACGGAGGGGGGAGGTGTAGGGAAGAGGTCAACGTTAGCTATTAAATGTTTTTTTGACACACTGGGACGGGAAGATGGAGAGGGTGTGGGACTGGAGGAAGATGTAGTGGTTGTAGGAGGTGTACGTCTGCTGAGTTTGGGTGAAGGGGCATGGGCTGGAGGCTTTTGTGAGGTGGATGGGTGTTGAGTGGGTGTGTGCCTGCGTTTGTGTACTTTGGGAGGAGGGCTCACAGACACACTGGGAGAGGACACAGGTGACGTGTGAATGGTTGTGGGGACGGTGACTGCTTGTGAGGGGTGTGTTGTGATGGGCGTGCTGGTGATGGAGGCAGTGGCTGATGATGTTGTGCATGCAGGTGTGAGTGGAGACGATACTGGGAGGGAGGAGGAGAAAGAGGAGGAGGGGACACAGTGGAGGCAGTGGATGTTGGTGTGTGTGCATGGGTATGGTGCTTGGGTGACTGCCTGTGTGATGATGTGTGGTGCTTATGTTTTCCTGAGCCACTTTTGTATGTTGATGTGTGTGCATGCTGGTCTGAAGGTGTGCTTGGGATAGGCTGAGGTAGAGGGGATTGGGTCTGGGTAGTGGAAGTTGGAGGGGGGAAGTCTGGACACAGGGACAATGGCTGCCATCAGTGCTGAGGCCAGAGCCTGAAATGCTCTCTGTTGGGCCGCCACGCCAGAATGAATGCCCTCCAGGTATGCATTTGTTTGTTACAAATGCCTCTCGACACCCTGGATGGCATTCAGAATGGTTGACTGCCCAACAGTGAGGGATCTCTGGAGGTCAATAGCCTCCTCACTGAGGGCAGCAGGGCTGACTGGGGCAGGGCCTGAGGTGCCTCAGGCACAGGAGATGCTCACCCTCCTGGGTGAGCGGGCACAGGAAACACCCTGAGGGGCTGCTGGGAGGGCAGTGCTGGTAGCGGGGGTGGTGGCTGTACCTGTTGTTGGGGTAGGCACAGACGTGTCTGCCACCGCCAGGGAGCTTCCATCAGAGGAGGAGTTGCTGTCACTGGTCTCCCCTCCTGTCCCCGTTGTGGAGCTCCCCTCGCCCTCTGTCCCACTGGTGGCTTCACCTTCCGTGGATTCACCCTCCTGGGCCATGTGGGATGCAGCTCCCTCTGTCGCCGGTGCCTCTGCTCCTCCACCAGATGATGCTAATGCACACAAGGACAGGGTGACAAAACAAGAAGGGGGGGATAGACAGAGGACACACATGGTCAATGCCAGCAACACCACTACCGTTGGAGTACACAACACACACTGAGCTGCCCTATGCACTAGGCCATGCCCAACCACTCACTGAGGTAATCACCAGCCCATGGGGTACAATGCCTAATGCCAGCACCTGCACATCTGACACCCACAGGGCCCTGCACACTACTAGTTGGCCACTTTTACCATTGGGGTAGGGGTGCTTCAGAGCCTGCAAGCAAGGGACCTACCCTGGCATGATCGCCCTGCCCTAGGGGCACCCACAGCCCACATCCCCCAGCCATCTAGTTCATAAAGCGTGCAAAGTCAACTGTCTGAAAAGATACTCTCCCTCTTGTGGCTGCTGTGATGCCCTGAAACGCCCATCCAACTCCGGATAGGCCACTGCCAGGATGCGGAACATCATGGGGGTCATGGTGCAATGGGCACCCCTTCCACTTTGGGAGGCCAGCCCCAGCTGCGCAGGTCCTCACAGCTTTTGCGGCAGTGGGTGCTCCGCCTATGATAGACCCCCAGGGTCCGCACCTCCTTGGCGATGGCACACCAAATACCTTTCTTCTGGTGGGCGCTGACCTAGAGGGTAAAGACAGCGGAAAATGTAATTACTCACCCATCTGGAGCGTCATACTCATTGCCCACCAGTTCCCACCCATGCCCTGATGCACATACAGTGACCACCTCTCAAGCAGCTGTCAGGCCAGGACGCCTTAGCACCCACCAACATGTGGCTTCCATGCACACCACTTCAAACAGGTATTGCCCACGCAACATGTTCACAGTGTACTCACTTGTTTGTCTGGAGGACCGTAGAGTAGCGTGTACTGGGGGAGGACCCCATCCACCAGTTTCTCCAACTCCTCCGCAGTGAAGGCAGGGGCCCTTTCCCCAGACACATGAGCCATTGTCTCTTCCAGACTCAGGTCACAGCAGCACTTGCAGTTTAGGTCCTCTCCTGTTGATGGTCAGGTATCAAGTGAGTGAATGGGCAGAAAATGGCAGTGATGTCCATGGAGGTGCGCACCGTCACCACCAGCGTACATCGTCATTGGCTCTTGGAACCTATAGGGCCCAATGATAACCAATGCGGAGCTGCGCCGTGGTCTTCGACCGCCTACCGCAACGCTACACAACGCCAGCGCAGTTACCTCATTTCCCCTTGTCCCTCCTCACAGGTCAGGCAGATGCCATTTCAGGGGGGCACATGCCAGGGCACCTAACTGCGTCACAACACATATTGGCACACATACTGACTCTCGATTTCACACTCTGCTTCTGTAACATTGATTCAGACACAGTTGTGCTATCTCTGTGGTGAATTACCTTCTGCTTACCATTCTCCTCCGTAGGCTACAACCGCTGATGCAGATGATGAGATGGCGGCATCCTCCGGTGTACAGATCCCTGGTGGACCTGGCGACAATGGAGGACAAACACATTATAATCACATACAGACTTGATAGTGCCACAATCCAAGAACTGTGTGACCAATTGGAGCCAGACCTGATGTCAGCTATCCGGCAGCCCACAGGAATCCTCCCTCTAGAGCAGGTCCTGTCAGTGCTCCATTTCCTGGCAAGTGGCTCCTTCCAAACTACAGTGGCCATGGCATCAGGGATGTCTCAGCCAATGTTTTCAAACGTGTTAAGCAAGGTGTTGTCTGCCCTGCTGAAACATATGCACAGCTACATTGTGTTCCCCCAGGTGGAGGATTTGGCCACAGTGAAAGCTGACTTCTATGCCCTGGGACATATCCCCAACATCATTGGTGACATTGATGGTAAACATGTGGCATTTTTCCACCTCCCCGCAGAACAGAATAGGTGTACAGGAATAGAAAAAGCTATAATTCGATGAATCTGCAAATGGTGTGTTTGGCGGACCAGTACATCTCCCATGTGAATGCCAAAAATCCTGGCTCTGTGCATGACGCCTATATCTTGCAAAATAGCAGCATCCCTAATGTGATGGGCCAACTCCACAGGCACCGGGTGTGGCTAATAGGTGAGCCCAAGGTCCCCACCCAGTATGAGTAGGTGTCTGGGTATGGGGTTGTCCCTAAGGGTTAGTGTGTGTCTCACAATTGTCCCTCGATATTTGCAGGTGACTGGTTATCCCAACCTCTCATGGCTACTGACCCCAGTGAGGAATCCCAGGACAAGGGCAGAGGAACGTTACAATGAGGCACATGGGCGAACTAGGAGAATTATTGAGAGGACATTAGGCCACGTGAAAGCCAGATTCCGGTCGCTCCATCTAACAGGTGGCTCCCTGTACTACTCACCCAAGAATGTGTGCCAGATCATCGTGGCCTGCTGTATGTTGCACAACCTGGCATTGAGACGCCAGGTGCCTATTCTGCTGGAGGATGAGCCTGGTGATGGTCTTGTGGTAGAGGTGGAGCCTGTGGACAGTGAGGAAGAGGAGGCAGAGGAAGAAGGTGTTGACAACAGAGTAAACATTATCCTACAGTACTTCCAGTGACACACAGGTAAGAGACTGTACCTCCTCTTCACATTTCCATATACATTAGGACATTGTACATGGCAGCCTCTTACACTCTGTCTATGGACACTGACTGTTCGCTTTGGGTTTCCTTTTTCAGATCTGTGTATCCCATTCTGGCTTATGCTAAGTATACTGCTGCCTAACAACTGTCATACATTGGTATGTGTAAATGAACATAAACCTTGCAATGCTTTGCTAATGTTGTAGTAATACATTTGTGAATCATCAAACTGACTCCAGATTTGTCTTTGTTTCAGGGGTGTTTATTGAAGGTGCTAATCAGTATAGGGGTATGTGCTAGGGGCTGGGGTGATGGTGGAGGAAGGTTCATGGTAGAGCCCAGTCTCATGGCATCAAAGGTGCATTGTCCAAGGGGGCATAGGAAGGGGAGCAATGGCAGTTCAAGGTGGACAGGGTAACAGAGTGGGACAGAAGGGTGACAATCAGGAGGGTCCTATTTCCTGGCGGGGGTCTTGGCAATGTTCTCTGTCTTCTGCCTGGATCGCAGGGACAGTTTGCGGGGTGGATCTCCTTCTACAGGGGGTGGGGTGCTGGTGGCCTCATGGTCCTGTGGTGGAGCCTCCTGTCCACTAGCAGCGGTGGAGCTGGAAGGCTGTTCATCGGTTTGGCTAGTGTCAGGGGCCCTTTTTTGTGCCACTGCCTCCCTCATGCTCTTGCCCATATCAGCCAGCACCCCTGCAATGGTGACCAGGATGCTGTAGATTTTTGTGAGGTCATCCCTAATCCCCATGGACTGTCCCTCCTGAAGCCGCTGGGTCTCCTGAAACTTGGCTAGTACCGTGCCCATGGTCTCCTGGGAATGGTGGTATGCTCCCATGATGTTTGAGAGTGCCTCGTGGAGGGTCGGTTCCCTGGGCCTGACCTCCCCCTGTCGCACAGCAGTCCTCCCAGCTTCCGTGTTGTCCTGTGCCTCTGTCCCCTGAATCTTGTGCCCACTGCCACTGACCCTAGGTCCCTGATCGTCCTGGGTTTGAGGGGTTGCCTGGGGTCCCTGTAGTGGTGGACACACTGCTGATTGACGTGTCATGGGGACAGTGGCATGGGCCCGCTGGGTGGGTGCTGTGGTGGTGTTTCCTGAGGGGGGAGGCTCTGCAGTGGGTTGGGACTGTGGCAGGGGAACCGACTGTCCAGAGGTCCCAGATGGGCCAGGTTGGTCATCATGATCCAGGCGTGCAGAGCTGCTGTCATTACTGTGGGCCTCTTCTGTGGGGGGACTGGATGTAGCTGGCACCTCCTGTCCGGTGACGTTGGGTAGGGGTCCTGTTGGGATGTAAATGCATTGTAATTGTATCTGGGTGTGCCATCTTGTGCAATGGGTGTGTTTCCCTTCTAGATTTGTGTTTTCCCTGGTGCCTTGGCCTTGTGTGATTGCTGGTTTTGTGGGCTTGAGGGGTCTCTCTACTGGGCATGCTGAGGTGATGGGTGTCCATGCAGGTCTGTGATGGGTCTCCATGCATTGTTGTTGCATGCAGGGCTTGGGATGTGTGGGTTGTGATGGTGGGGTGGATGTGAGGTGTTGGAGTGATGGGAGTGAGGGTACGGGTGGGGGTATGTGATAGCATGCAAGTAGGGTGGGGGGGATAAAGTAGTAAAGATTTGCCTTACCAGAGTCCAGTCCTCCTGCTACTCCTGCGAGGCCCTCAGGATGCATAATCGCCAAGACTTGCTCCTCCCACGTTGTTAGTTGTGGGGGAGGAGGTGGGGGTCCACCGCCAGTCCTCTGTACTGCTAACTGGTGTCTTGATACCACAGAATACACCTTCACCCGTAGGTCGTTCCACCTCTTCCTGATGTCATCCCTTGTTCTTTGATGCTGTCCCACGGCGTTGACCCTGTCCACGACTCCGCCATAGCTCCATCTTCCTCGCAATGGACGTCTGTTGCACCTGTGATCCGAATAGCTGTGGCTCTACCTGGATGATTTCCTCCACCATGACCCTTGGCTCCTCCTCAGAAAACCTGGGGTGTCTTTGAGGTGCCATCATGTGGTGTGAGTGATATGTGTGTGGGGTGATGTGTTTGGCTGTATATTGTGATGTGCGTGGATGGTGTATGGCTGATGGTGTTGTGTGCCTCTGAGTGAGTGTGTGCCTTTTGCTTGTCTCTCTGTGCTTGGTCTCTTTTTTTTGGTTGTAAGGGTTTGTGGGTATTGTGGGTGGGTGTTTTATAGTGTTGTGGGTGTGGTGTGTGTATGTGTATCAGGTGTGTGTATTTTGAATTGTCCAATGTGGTTGTGTTTTGTAAGTATTTGTGTATTTTGAGCGTAGTGGTGTGTACCGCCAATGGTTTACTGTGGTTGAAAGACCGCCGCATTGATTTGTGGGTCGTGATACTGTGGGCGTATTTCTATTTGGCGTGATGGTGTGGGTTTTGCTATCGCCAGTTTATCACTGACCTTTGGTGTGGCAGACTTGTGTGGGTGTCTGTATTGTGACGGTATTCTCAGTATGGGTCATAATACCCGTGGCGGATTACCGCCGTGGTCACGGTATGTTGGGGGCTGTCAGCACGGCAGTAAGCAGGATTTACCGCCAGGTTTGTAATGAGGGCCTTAGTTTGGGTTTTTGGTAAAGCAGTGTTAGTAATTGTGCCAACAGTTATTATTATCCAAGAAAAGTGCTGGAGCATACCGTTCTACCATGCCCACATCAGAAAGAGAGACAAAGGGGGTCATCACAACATTGGCGGTAAAAGCTGCTTACCGCTGTGCAGAAGACCGCCAAAACACCGCTGCGGCTGCGGAATTCCGCCAGAGTCATTATGACCTACAGCTCGGAATCCGCCAAAATCCAGACACCCACACAAGTCCGCCACACCAAAGGTCAGTGATAAACTGGCGATAACAAAACCTCCACCATCACGCCAACAGGAATACGCCCACAATATCATGACCCACAAATCCACGCAGCGGTCTTTTAACTGCGGTATTTCATTGGCGGTACACACCGCCGCGCTCAAAATACACACACATTTACAAAACACATCCACATTGGACAAATCCAAATACACACACCTGATACACATGCACACACCACTCCCACACACCCAATACACTATAAAACACACACCCACATCACCCACAAACCCTTACGTCAACAATTGTGACAGAAGGCCAGAGAGAGACACCACCAGAAAGAACAATAGCATCCACAGGCACCCTACACCATCACTCACACAACATCCAAGCACCTCACACAACACACCTCTAAATATCACCCCACACATCACAACACACAACACCCCACACATCACCCACACCACCCCATGGCCCCGCAAAGACACCCCAGGCTCTCTGAGGAGGAGCTCAGGGTCATGGTGGAGGAAATCATCCGGGTAGAGCCACAGCTATTTGGAATACAGGTGCAGCACACCACCACAGCTAGGAAGATGGAGCTACGGTGGAGAATAGAGGACAGGGTCAACACAGTGGGACAGCACCCAAGAACTAGGGATGACATCAGAAAGAGGTGGAACGACCTACGGGGAAAGGTGCGTTCCGTGGTCTCAAGACACCACATCGCGGTTCAGAGGACTGGCAGCGGACCCCCACCTCCTCCCCCACAACTAACAACATGGGAGGAGCAGGTCTTGGCTATACTGCATCCTGAGGGCCTTGCAGGAGTAGAAGGAGGAATGGATTCTGGTAAGTCAAATCTTAACTACTTCATCCCCCAGCCACCTGCATGCTATCACATATCCCCACCCTCGCCCTCACCCCCATCACTCCAACACCTCACGTATGTCCCAATATCACAAACCACATATCCCAAACCCAAGCCCTGCATGTAACACCAAAGCATGGACACCCATCACCAAAGCATGTCCACTGCACATACTCATACACCCCCCTAAACCATTATCAAACAAGGTTCTACATAGGAATGCAAGCACTGGGGTACAGGGTCACCCACCCATTGCACACCATGGGACACACAGATGCAATAATCAGGCCTTTACACCCCTGCAGGACCCCTACCCAACGTCACCGGACAGGAGGGTCCAGACATGTCCACTCCACCCACAGAAGAGGCCCACAGTGATGACAGCAGATCTGTCCAACTGGATCTAGATGACCAGCCCGGCCCATCTGGGACCTTGGGACAGTCGGTTCCCCTGACACAGTCACAGGCCACTACAGAGCTTGCCCCCTCTGGAAACACCAGCACAGCACCCACCCAGTGGGCCCATACCTCTATCCCCAGGACACATCAATCAGCAGTGTGTCCACCACTACAGGGAACCCAGGTTAACCCACCACTCCAACAACACCTGGGACCTGGGGGCAGTGGCAGTGGGCACACAGTTCAGGGGACAGAGGCCCAGGAACACAGGGGAACTGGGAGGGCTGCTGTGCGACAGGGGGAGGACAGCCCCAGAGAACCCACTCTCCACAAGGCCCTCTCCAACATCATGGGAGCCTACCACCATTCCCAGGAGACGATGGCAACAGTACTGGCCAAGTTTCAGGAGACCCAGCGCATGCAGGAGGAACAGTATTTGGGGTTCAGGGAGGAACTCAAATCCATCAATTCCACCCTGGGCACCATTGTAGTGGTGCTGAAGGAACTCGTCAACACCAGGAGGGGCACTGTGGCACAACAAGGGGCCCCTGACACTAGCCTGGACGATGAACTACCCACCACCTCCGCTGGCGCTAGTGGACAGGAGGCACCGCCACACGACCACAACACCAGCACCCCACCCCCTGCATTTGGAGAACCATCCCGCAAGCAGTCCCTGTGATCCAGGTCAAAGAGAGAGAACAATGACAAGACCCCCGCCAAAAAATGAGACCACCCTGATTGTCATCCTTCTGTCCCACTTTGTCACCCTGTCCATCCTTAAACTGCCCCAGCTCCACTTCCTATGCCCCTTTGGACAATGCACCTGTGAGACTAATAGACTGGACTCTGCCAAGGGCATTACTCCACCATCCCCCCTGACCATTTTACAACCCCCTCCATTATTTAGCACTTAAATAAACACCCTTAAATCACAAAACAATCTAGAGTCAGTCTGTGCTTTTGAAAATGTGTATTAGCAATAACTGCAGCAAAATGCTATATCCAATGTAATGTCAACATACCTATGTCACAAAGCTCTAGTCCATGCGGAAACAAAGCAGATGTCACACAGTGGGACCCACATCTGTGAAATCGCAAGGGAAAGTGACAACTAAGTTACCATACACTGGGTGAAAATGACAGACAAATGAGAGGTAGTAGAATTAAATCAGATGTAGCAGGCAGTGTTGTCTTCTTACCTGTGTCTCACTGGAAGTATTGCTGCATCACAGTGTTCCTGTTGTCTATGTCCTCTTCTTCTGCTTCCTCGTCTTCACTGTCCACAGGCTCCACAGCTGCCACAACACCTCCATCTGGACCATCCTCCTGCAGAAAAGGCACCTGTCGTCGCAAAGCCAAATTGTGAAGCATACAGCAGGCCACGATAATCTGGCACACCTTCTTTGATGAGTAGAATAGGGAACCACCTGTCATATGGAGCCACCGGAACTTGGCCTTCAGGAAGCCGAAGGTTTGCTCTATAATCCTCCTAGTTTGCCCATGGGCCTCATTGCAGCGTTCCTCTGCTTTTGTCCTGGGATTCCTCACAGGGGCCAGTAGCCATGACAGGTTGGGGTAACCAGAGTCACCTGCAAATGGCGAGGGACAACTGTTAGACTAACTCATCGGGACATCCCCAGACCCACACAACTAGTCACACTGTATTTGGTCCATGTTCTCACCTAATAGCCACACACAGTGCCTCTGGAGTTGCCCCATCACATTAGGGATGCTGCTATTCCTCAGAATATAAGCGTCATGCACTGAGCCAGGAAATTTGGCATTCACATGGGAGATGTACTGGTTGGCCAAACCCACCATCTGCACATTCATAGAATGGTAACTCTTCTGGTTTCTGTACACCTGTTCACTCCTGCGTGGGGGACCAGGGCCACATGTGTACCATCAATGGCACCAATGATGTTGGGTATATGTCCCAGGGCATAGAAGTCACCTTTCACTGTAGGCAAATCCTCCACCTGAGGGAAAACTATGTAGCTCCGCATGTGTTTCAGCAGGGCAGACAACACTCTGGATAACACGTTGGGAAACATAGGCTGGGACATCCCTGATGCTATGGCAACTGTTGTTTGAAAAGACCCACTTGCTAGGAAATGGAGTACTGACAGCACCTGCACTTGAGGGGGGATTCCTGTGGGATGGCGGATAGCTGAAATCAGGTCTGGCTCCAACTGGGCACACAGTTCCAGGATTGTGGTACGATCAAGTCTGTAGGTGATGATCACATGTCGCTCCTCCATTGTTGACAGGTCCACCAGTGGTCTGTACACTGGAGGATGCCGCCATCTCCTCACCTGCCCCAGCGGACGTTGCCTATGGAGGAGAAAAGCGAGCAGAGACTCAACCAACTCTGAGGTACGTAAATACAACTTAATCGGAAAATGTTAGCAAATCAACATATGGCTGTATTAGTGTTTAAGCAAGGCCTAGATATGTGTGACGCAGTCCAAAATAATGCCATGTGGGCCCCTGAAATGGCGGCTGCCTGACCTGTAAAGTGGGACAAGGGGATATGAGGTAACTGCGCTGGCGCTGTACACTGCCGCGGTAGGCGGTCAAAGACCGCAGCGCAATCCTGCATTGGTTAACAATGGACCCTATGGGTCCCAGGCGCCAATGACGATGTACGCCGGCGCTGACGGTACGCACCGCCGCGGACATGACCGCCATTTTCTCTCTGTTCAATCACTTGATACCTGATCTTCGACAGGAGAGGACCTACACTGCAAGTGCTGCTGTGACCTCAGTCTGGAAGAGACAATGGCTCGTGTGTCTGGGGAAAGGGCCCCTGCCTTCAGCACGGAGGAGTTGGAGAAACTAGTGGATGGGGTCCTCCCCCAGTACACGCTACTCTACGGTCCTCCAAACAAACAGGTGAGTACACTGTGAGTATGCTGTCTGGGAAATGCCTGTTTGGAGTGGTGTGGATGAAAGATAGGGGGGGAGAATGAGGCGTGCATGAAACAACTGTGAGTGCATGTGCGTCATGGCAAGGGTAGGGATGCGGGCAAATGACTGTGACGGTGCGGACAGTTATATCTTCTCCTTTTCCCCTGTACTATTCCTGTAGGTCAGCGCCCACCAGAAGAAGGATATTTGGCGTGCCATCGCCAAGGAAGTCCAGACCCTGGGGGTCTACCACAGACAGAGCACCCACTGCCATAAAAGATGGGAGGACATTCGTCGCTGGAGCAAAAAGACGGCGGAGGCCCATCTGGGGATGGCCTCCCAACGTGGGAGGGGTGCCCGTCATACCATGACCCCCCTGATGTTCAGGATCCTGACGGTGGTGTACCCGGAGTTGGATGGGCGCTTGAGGGCATCCCAGCAGCCACAATGGGGTGAGTAACTCTCATTCAGCTGATTCAGCGCACATTGTAAGTGTCTGGGTGGGGGAGGTGGGCTGTGGGTTCCCCTAGGCCAGGGCGAGTTTAGTAGGCAAGGTCCCTTCTTAAGGCAGGCCCTGTGGCACCCCATCCCACCTGTGTACAGAGCCGACTACACCTAGCCAGGCTCCTGTGACATCCATGTGTGCAGCAATCGGACATAGCCTTGTAACCCATGTCCCTGTGATTGATTAGGGAACTCCAAGTGCACGGCGTAGTGCAAGGAGTTTCTGTTTCTGTAGAGTCCGCCAACGGTAGTGGTATTGCATGCACTGTCTTTCTTCTGTCTTCCCCCCCTTTTTGTGGTCTCCCTGTTCTTGTGTGCATTAGCATCATCAAGCGGAGGAGCAGTGGCACCGGAGCAGGAGGGAGCTGCATCCCACATGGCCCTGGAGGGCGACACAACGGAGTCTAAATTCACCAGTGGGACGGAGGGCGAGGGGAGCTCCACGACAGGGACAGGAGCTGAGACCAGCGATATGGACTCCTCCTCTGATGGGAGCTCCCTTGCGGTGGCGGGCCCATCTGTGACCCCCCACATCTACAGACACAGCCGCCACCCCCCCCTACCAGCACCGTCCTCCCAGCAGCCCCTCAGCGTTTGCCCCGTGCCCGCTCACCCAGGAGGGTGGGCATCTCCTTTCCCCCAGGCACCTCAGCCCCTGCCCCTGTCACCCCTGCTGCCCTCAGTGAGGAGGCCATTGACCTCCTCAGGTCCCTCACTGTTGGCCAGTCTACCATTTTGAATGCCATCCAGGGTGTAGAGAGGCAGTTGCAACAGACCAATGCATACCTGGAGGGCATTCATTCTGGTCAGGCAGCCCAACAGCGAGCTTTTCAGACTCTGACCTCAGCTCTGATGGCAGCCATTGTCCCTGTCTCTAGCCTCCCCCCTCCAACTTCCTCCACCCAGACACAATCCCCTGTACCTCAGCCTATCCCAAGCACACCATCAGACCAGCATACACACACCTCAACACACAAGGGAAGCTCAGGCAAACATAAGCACCACACATCCCACAGGCACTCACACAAGCATCAGACACATGCAGACATACCAACAGCCACTGCCTCCACTGTGTCCCCCTCCTCCTCATCTCCCTCCTCCCTCCCAGTCTTGTCTCCACTCACACCTGCATGCACTACAACCTCAACCACTACCTCCATCACCAGCACACCCACCACCACACCCCGCTCACGTGCAGTCACCACCCCCACTACCATTCACACATCCCCTGTATCCTCTACCAGTGTGTCTGTGAGCCCTCCTCCCAAGGTACACAAACGCAGCCACACACCCACTGAACAGCCATCCACCTCATAACAGCCTCCAGCCCATGCACCTTCACCCAAAGTCAGCAAAAGTACACCTCCGACAACCACTACCTCTTCCTCCACTCCCAAACCCCTCCATCTACCCATCCCAGTGTGCCCAAAAAACTTTTCCTGTCCAACCTTGACCTCTTTCCCTCACCTCCCCCACCCCTTCAGTCTCCTAGGGCCCGCCTCTCCAGGTCCCAACCCAACACCTCAGCCACAACATCTGCGGGAACAGTGGTGCCAGTAGTAACCGGCTTCTGAAGTGCGCAGGCTGCAGGGCAGCCAGTGTGGCAAGGAGCCAGAGCACGGACAGTCCACCACCTCAAAAACACAAAAAGTTGGCCAGTGCCCGGCGGGAGAGAGGAAACAAATATGCCACCAAAGCCGCTCCCAGGGGTACAATTGGGAGTGTGGAGAGAGCTGCGCCACCATCCAAGGTGGGGAAGGGGCACAGTAAAACCGTCAAGTCTGGGAAAACCTGCACGGCGGACAAGACCGCCACCAGCACCGCTGCCCAGGACACCGCCGCCACCAGCACCGCTGCCCAGGACACCGCCGCCACCAGCACTGCTGCCCAGGACACTGCCGCCACCAGCACTGCTGCCCAGGAGACCGCCACTACCAGCACCGCTGCCCAGGACACCGCCGCAACAAGCACCGCTGAACAGGACACCGCCGCAACAAGCACCGCAGGCCAGTGAGTGCCAAAGATTCTGACGCTACTGATGCCGCCACGAGCAGGATGAAGCACTCTGGGTACAAAGCCCCATCCAGAACCAGTGGAGAATGACATCCATTAACTCTGTCCTTGGCAGGATGAAGCACTCTGGGCACCAAGCTCCCTCCAGAACCAGTGGAGAATGACATCCACTACCTCTGTCCTTGCCAAGATGGAGCACTCTGGGCACCAAGCCCCCTCCAGAACCAGTGGAGACTGTTATCCACTTGAGAGACTGTGGCTTTGCACTCCCCAGGATAAAGCAGTGGGCAACCCACCCACTGTAGAGACTTGAGAGACTGTGGCTTTGCACTCCCCAGGATAAAGCAGTGGGCAACCCACCCAATGGAGAGACTTGAGAGACTGTGGCTTTGCACTCCCCAGGATAAAGCAGTGGGCATGGAGCCCCCTCATGGATCTGGCGTCATGCACTCATCCGGCTGAGGTGCCTCCACTTCCCTTCCCCCTGAGGTGCCTGTTTATTTCTATCTGATGCCCAAGCAGTGTTCTCTCCATCTTGTTCGGGTATTGAGTGTGGGCCTCGCCCATGCATTTTGGGCCCAGTGGTCCACGGACTATGATGGTGGAATCCCTTGGACTTGTATTCTTGGTGTATATATTTGTTTATAGTGTGAATATCTTTATATATGTATATATTTTTGATTCATGTCTTTGAATATATTACAATCATTCAACTCTTTCCTTTTGTCCTTGCATTCTTCCAGGGGGTTGGGGGTTGTAACTGTAATGTATCATGATGTATTGGTGTGTGTGTTGTCGTGGGTGAGGGTGGGGGTGTTGCGTGTGTGTATCATTCTCTTTTCCCTCCCCCTCCCCTTTGTCGTAGGTGCAGTACTCACAGTGGTCTTCACCGCCGGCGTTCGTGTTCCTGGTAGAGGAGCAGGAAGATAAAGGCTGGAAGAATCTGGAGATCGGGTTCCATGGCGTCCTGGTTCCTCGTTGGGTGTGTAGAGGTGAGTGTTTTCCCTTCCAAGTCCTGTTTCCGCCGTGTTTTTGTTCGCGGTGAATCCACCCCGGAAAAGTTGGCGGATTGGACTGTTGTAATTCTATGGGTGGTACATTGTCCTCCGCCTGTCTGTTGGCGGTTACCACCGCGGTGTTTGTTTGTACCGCATTGGCGGTCAGAGTGTTAAAGTGGCTGTCTATGTTGGCGGTTTCCGCCACGGTCGTGATTCAATTTTTTTTACCGCCGGCCTAAGTTTCAAGGAAGTTGAGTGCACTTACTCTACTATCTCTCTGTCAACAATGACAATGACCTGCTCCCCCAAAGATACAGGGTGCCTGGCTGGACCGGCAGCAAGACGTGGCAGTGTTCTGTCTCTTTCTCTTCCACTTCCCCTTTCCTTTTGGGATACCTTCTGGGGCTTCCCTGTCTACCAGGAAGTGCTGAGAGGTGTTCCAGGATGTCGGGGCATACCATCGCCCCTGCAGACATCCTGCTTTTTCAGGTGAGTGGCCCTGTCTCAACAGGATGAATGTATGGGATGTGATCCAATTGGGTAGGCATTGCATTCGATGTTCTTTCATATGGTTAGTATTTCTTATTGGCTTGGCCACTGTCAACATCGACTGAGACTCATTTCTCCCCCTGATATAGATTGGATATTTGTTTAATGTGTGCAGACTAGAGGTTTGTTTGTTCACATATGGAGAGTATTCAGTTGTGCTACCTTCCTGTCCATTTCAATGTGTGTACCTTACACCTACTTTATCAAAATGTGTGACCCATGCTGTTACCGATGTATTTGCTTTCTTGTCTTCCTCTTACACATTTACCACAAGGTCATGGTACTTAGTTATGTTATTGGCTGCCCCTGATGTTAATAAGGCCACAGTTCCTATGCAAATAGTGTTTTGAGGCATGTGTAAAGAGAAATGTGCCCAAGGGCATCAGCCTTTCTGGGGTCCCCCTGATGCTGCCATGCCTATTCTGCAGGGATTGTTTACATTGTGTAAATCTGCATCCCATTTACCTTATATTCTGTTGCAATGTGGGTCATATGTGTGAGCCCATTACAAGGATTTAGCAAGGAAGGTGTGTTTGGGTTCAATGACACATCCATACAGATGTATGTGTTTCATCATGATAGTCCATGGCATGTGTACAATGTGAGGGTGTCACTTTAGTTTGCAAGTGTGATATTGATGTGGATTTGCTGCTGTATGACACAATGTTACAAAAACATCACTATTCCTGAAACTGGGATATGCACACATATCAACTTTGGTAGTGTGTGGAGGTGCAGTGTCAGTAACCTGGCCAAAGGGGGTACCATGGGGCTGTGTTGGGACATACATTGTGTACAACTCCTACCCGGGGCACACAAAATATATTTGGGGCACAGAGCACAGCACACATACCAGGTCAATGGTGGCCCGTCAAGTTGCAATGGAGTTAGAGGAAACGGGTAAGTATTCGACAATGATGTCGATTTTGTGTGCCATCAAACAGCACGATCATCAACAGCACATGTAGGATCGGCTCCATGGCAACACCGTATGTGTGAGGCTGCTTACAGGTGAATTTCGGCCTTCTATCCCTCTGTTTATGCCAGCGGAAATGTGGTGGTTAGTCCGCCAAAGTCACGTCAGCAGAAGCAACATCGTGATTGGGACAGAGATTGCAGTGGTGGTCCACCCTCCGATGGACACATTGGGCGATCTTGCCAACACTGCGATCTAAATTTGCCGGCAGTACGGGCGGGACCACAGTGGTCTTTCGTCTATGTAACCGCATGAATTGTAATATGGCAGTCAAACCACCAACACAGTGGTCGGACCGTCACCGCCACGGCCTTCCCCAGACTACCAAAGTCATAATCAGGCCTTCTGTCAGAAGATTGAAAGTTCACAGGTCCGAATCCAAGCACCATCCAATCGACGTCGATGGTTACTTGGCTGCAAACTCCGAACACTTCTTAGCTTTTCCCGTCTTCTTCGATGGCGTCAATGAAACCCTGTCTTTTATCAACCCATCATCAAAGAGCCCTTTGTCAACCCATCATCAAAGAGACCATCTTCTTAGCTAGCATGCAGCCTTGCTCCATTGAGGACTCTACCGTCTTGGAATTTTTCTAAGTATGAAAGTAACTTTCCAACCAGGACCAATCCGACCTGTGTATCCAACCCACACCTCATCACGATCTGCCTTAAACATTAGCCTTGTCTTGGTCTAGTGCAACCAGTTGCCCACAGTTGGCAACTGTGCCTTTTGGTGCTGTTTTTAGAAATGTATATCTCCAGTCTTCATTATCGTTTTTTTGTTGTCTTGCTGTCACATTGTTCATTAAATTATCCTCTGTTTTTATAAATTTGAGTTGGATTGTGTGATGTATTCGACTTTTTAACTTTTTTGGTACTTGTAAATGCTTCACTCATTTTTTCAAGTAACTTGGCTGCTCTGTGCCATAGCTGCTAGGGGTTTATTTCAGGTTAAATTAGTGAAACCTTTGCTGGACCAAGCCAGAATAGTTTAATTACTACTTGTGGTGGACTATCATCCACCCCAACGAATATCACACTCTATCACAGTTGTCTAGAGTGGTGGTGCCATAATAGACATTTTGGTGTTTTTACTCATCAATAAAAGCACATAAGAGAACAAGTATAAACAGTACCTTTGAGTGTTGAAAATCACTTCAAAAAAGCCCTTCGGATTTAAGGATGCCATGCTACTTACATAAGATTCATCTTCTGTTTAGCCATCAAAAGGGAGAGCACAAGGAAAAGTAACAGGGAGAGGTAAGGCTAAAAGAAGTGGTAGAATTGGGAAGACAACCAAGAGAACCCCTCAGAAAAAGAAGATACATTTTACAGATATCTGCTCCTATGTCACAATGTTATAAAGCTCGGCTCACAAGGGAGATCTTACAATCAGTGCTTATTTTGGGGTGGTGTTTGCAGGTGGGTCCTACTGGCACTCATTTTTCTGGGGACCAACACTTATATTTCCTCTTCAGACTTTGGCCTAGAGCAAGAGAGAGAAAAACACAAAAGGAGGAAATGAGGAGGAAGAAAAAATTACCAAAATACATTGACAAAGGAAGAAAACATGGTTTAAAAATAACCTGAAAGAGTGCAAAAAAGGATCAAGAAGTGTCTGGTGGTAGATTTAAGAGCTATAAAGTAGAATCAATACTATACAACCTTAGTGGTTGGCATCACAATATCGATAGCACCAGTCATGGCTTCTCAGCAAAACCTGGGGCCCCGGCACTACAAATTAAGCACTGCTTACAACTAAAAAGAGAGAAAGACAGGCATCGTGCATAAATGGGCATTCACATTTAGACCTTGAGACATGTCTTATTCCATGCAAGAAGGTATGGGCTGTGTCAGCACCAGCAAAAAGAAACTATTTCTCTTTGCAATTGATCTTAGGTCTAGCTGGAAGCTCAGTCCCTTACCTCAATAACTCTTTGTAGCTTCATGAGTTGCAATCAGTGCTTAATTTGGGGTGGTGGTTGCAGGTGGCTCCTACTGGCACTCATTTTTCTGGGGACCAACACTTATATTTCCTCTTCAGACTTTGGCCTAGAGCAAGAGAGAGAAAAACACAAAAGGAGGAAATGAGGAGGTAGAAAAATTACCAAAATACATTGACAAAGGAAGAAAACATGGTTTAAAAATAACCTGAAAGAGTGCAAAAAAGGATCAAGAAGTGTCTGGTGGTAGATTTAAGAGCTATAAAGTAGAATCAATACTACACAACCTTAGTGGTTGGCATTACAATATCGATAGCACCAGTCATGGCTTCTCAGCAAAACCTGGGGCCCCGGCACTACAAATTAAGCACTGCTTACAACTAAAAAGAGAGAAAGACAGGCAACCTGCATAAATGGGCATTCACATTTAGACCTTGAGACATGTCTTATTCCTTGCAAGAAGGTATGGGCTGTGTCAGCACCAGCAAAATGAAACTATTTCTCTTTGCAATTGATCTTAGGTCTAGCTGGAAGCGCAGTCCCTTACCTCAATAACTCTTTGTAGCTTCATGAGTTGCTTGTGCGTCACCTGTATCCCAATGCTTTCATTAAGTAAAGTAGATTTCCATTACTGTCACTTTGCTGACTCTGTTTCAAGAAGGCCACCACTCTCAAGATAGGTTGATGCATGCCCTGCACAGGCATGGGTGGAGAAATGTACTTCAGTCGCGAAGTTGAAGGAATTTGGTCACTCCGCGCTATGCAGAGTTCCCAAATACAGTTATCCTGCATGTGGTCTAATTTTATTCCATTAGCGCACACAAGAACTATGTTTGGTGGAGCACTTGGAAGTGCCATGACAGTTCCAGCCATTTGTGAGCATATGCCAAGTTTCAAGTTAGCTATCACGCCTTCTGGCTGCAATGGCACCATTTCAGTGCTGCTTGTAAGCGACCGTGGGTGCACCTCAAGCAGATTCTCTCCTCCAGAAACAATTACATCTACTTGAAAAGACATTTTCAAGTGGATTTTCTACTCGAGCGGAACAATCAAGTTTTTTTTTAGTGCGAGAAGCCTTTTTTTAAACTTTTTTTTCCCAACAGGAAGGAAGTGCCCAAGAAACTCTAACTTCCTGTTCCTGTCCAGCAGGCTCCTCCCAGTGCTTTGTCCATTTCCTGGTCACTGTTCACTTGGGTTTTGAGGTGGAAGGATCACTCTCTTTGTCTGCTGGATATATACCTTTGGATTTAAGGACTTTGGGCCCTATTCCAACTTTACTGGCCGCAGCAGTCTGGACAAGGTAGTCAAGTTGGCAGTATCCTGACCACCTAACTCTGACCTCACAGTGGGGCTGGTGGTATGTTGGCACCACAGTCAAGGTGGTGACACGCTTTGGCTACAGTGATAGCCTGAAGCAAATACTGACCATGCTGTGAGGCTACCAGCCAGTTGGCGCATCATGTCCCTAGAAAGTGACACAGTGCATGCATCCAACTGGCCGGCATTGGGGGGCTGTGAGTGAGTGTCAGCTCATAGCCTGGAAGGCATATTCACCATAGGACCATTGTTGTGGCCCCAACCCTGCCTCGCCGCTGACCTTCACCCGCCGGGGAGCCCGCCCGGTGAAGATCAGCAGTAAGGCAGTGGTGGAGGTCTGGAGGCGGTGTCACCACCATTGTCATTATCAGGTGGTTGGACTGCCGAGGAGGTGGTGGTCTGACTGATAAAAATGCAACAGTGGGACTTATCCCTACCATCGTAATCCGCCCCTTTGTTTTTGTGATATCACACTAGTAAGTTCGAAAGCTATTCTATAAGGGTATTATTGGCTTGATGGGTCATACACCAGTAATTCTTTTTTTTATTTTTTTAGTTTTTATTTTCATTATGGTGGTTGGCCTACAGTTTCAGTAGGTACCTATTTTTTTTAAACTTTGTTTTTCACCTTCTGTAAAGGAAAATGTTGAATGGTTCAGTACCTTTTGTCCGTGTTTGTCACGTTTGCAATATTCATTTATATTACTATGTGGCCTAGTCTGCCAACAGGTCATCAAGCCAATAGGCCCAGTACTAGCAGGGATGGCATTGGATTGAATTGAAAATGTTGGTTATTGGTTGTATGTTTTTTTAAAAGTTTATATGTGGTATAATATTTGATGCCATAGGAGGATGTGTGTTGTTGTAAAAATGTTATAACTCAGTTACATTTTGTGGTTAGCATTGCTGAATTAATGGTAGTGTTTTCTTCAGTGTTACAATGCCTCTTTTTAATGGTCACTGTGTGAGTGTGTTGGCCGTAGGCCATCATTTGTCTTTGTTCTTCATGCCATGTGGCCAGGGGAAATTTTGCATAGTCTGTGTCCATAGGCCTGAGTGTATTCTTTGTTTTCAATGCTTCTTTGGTTGTTGGTTCACCATATGGCTGGCAGCAATTTTGTGTAGCCAGCCAGTGTGATTTTGTTATAGGCTTGCATGTGTTCTTTGTTCTCTATGCCTCCTGGCTCGCTGTTCTTGTTTGAACATGTGGCCAGTGGCCTTTTTGGGCAGCAACCAGAGTGTTTTTGCCATAGGCTTGCATATGCCTTCTTGCGTGCTGTTGCTGTTTGACCATGTGGCGGGCGGCCATTTTGTGCAGCCAGCCAGTGTGCTTTCCCATAGGCTTGCATGTGTTCTTTGTTCTTCATGCCTCCTTGCTTGCTGTTGTGGTTTTACCATGTGGCTGGTGGCCATTTTGTGCAGCCAACCAGTGTGTTCTTATCATAGGCTTCCATATGTTATTTGTTCTCCATTCCTCCTTGCTTGCTGTTGTTGGTTTGACCATGTGGCTAAAGGCCATTGTGTGTAGCCAGCCAGTGTGCTTTTGCCGAAGGCTAACATGTGTTCTTTGTTTTCCGTGCCTCCTTGCTTACTGTTGTGGTTTGACCATGTGGCCAGAGACGATTTTGTGTGGCCAGCGAGTGGGCTTTCGCCATAGGCTTCCATGTGTTCTTTGTTCTCTGTGCCTCCTTGCTTGCTATTGTTGTTTGACCATGTGGCCGGAGGACATTTTGTGTAGCCAGTGTGATTTTGCCATAGGCTTGCATGTGTTCTTTGTTCTCTGTGCACCCTTGCTCGCTGTTCTTGTTTGACCAGGTGGCCGGGGGCCATTTTGCATATTGCCATAGGTTTGCATGTGTTTTGTTCTCCATGCCTCTTGGCTCGCTGTTGTTGTTTCTTCATGTGGCTGGCAGCCATTTTGTGCAGCTAGCTAGTGTGTTTTTTCCATAGGCTTGCAGGTGATAGCAGTTTAATAATATGCATGAGAGTAATTGTATGGTATTTATATTATGAATATGATTATGATGAACAGTGCTTTATACTGCATGCATTTTTTTGCATTTCTCACCTGCATCTCTTTGCCTTACAATACACCCGCAGTACAAACATCAGCAATTAATGTTTATTTTATAATTATTTAATTTTATTTTTTATTTTAATTTATTTAATTATGTTATTGGTTTCTTTTCATTTTGTATTTATTTGTTGTTTATTTAATAATTTAAGTTAAGTAACCAGCCACACTAAATTATATTGTCTTTGTCTGTGCTAGTTCAAACTGCAACAATGCCATGTTCTGCCAGGCAGAAGGCCTGTACAAAAACAAGTGGCATCAGTCATCCAGTCTTCTCCTTGTGCAGCTCAGTGCCACTGCTAACTGACAGCCTCAAAGTGGCCATTGAGAAGAAGTAGCTTTCCACTATTGGCGTGCCGACTAAAATCTTTTTTTGGGAAACTTGTGTCTGCTGCACCAGCCTCTGGGGAGGAAGCTGGAAGCAGTACTCCTGCATCAACGGCACCACCAAAACCTAAGCCCAAGTCCATGTCTGTCAGCGACACAGCCACTGCAATCATGGCAATGCCGATGAGAAGTGATGTTGAATTGGATTTGTACCTTTTGCAAAGTAGTATCCAATAGTTTCAGGAAACAGAGCAAGGTGGACAGCAGCTGCAGACATCAATACTAGATCTTCCTGAAGTTGGTGCAGAACAGGAGGTTGAGCTTCCTGTCGAACAAGAACATCCTCTTCTAGAATCATTGGCTCGCAGATCTCCAGCATGAAAAAAGAAGATTACTCCAGCACCTTCTACAACTCCCTTCTGATGATGTTGATCTAGACATGGAATGGAGCCTGGCAAAGTCCGAGACAAGTTAGGAGAGGCAAGGGACAGGAAAAGTTCCTATAAGCCTTTGAATTAAGGAAGGGGATAAGGAGGATGATGATGAGCTAGTCATTGTTATGGAAGCCGGCACAGAGGAGACCAACATTACCCCTCCTATTCAACCAGCTCCAAGGGTTGTGGCACAGGTACCACCACCAGTGCCAACTTCCATATTTGTAAGGCCCCTGCTGAGACCTGCATCAACCCCTACCTCTGTAGAAGTATGCACTGCAGAGGGGCAATCAATGACACACCCACTTACCTCCAGTTTATCTTCATGCAATGGCATACTAATAAAGTACCCCTCCCCAGTTTGGGATGTTATTCGAATAGCAAGCAGGAGAACATTGCAATATTTGCCCGCAAGTGTTCGGTAAGGTAAGCCTGGTTCACACTATGGTACTGGAGGTCAAATGACCCATATGAAAAAACACCCACAATCCAATGGGAGGAGCACCTTAAACACTTGCTGAACCTGATGGTGGTAAAGGTGAGTAGAGCAGGGAATCATCAGCTCCAATCATGGTTGGAGGTCATGCGGAAGAAGAGGGTGACATCTTTATGCACATCATCGCTGTCCCCTGCAGTGCACCAGCATCATCCACCTCAGCAACATCAAAATGGCACAAGAGTACGAGGGAGACACCACAATATGCAGTGACTGCCCCAAGGCGCACTTGAATTTATCACCTCCTACTTCTTGGAAGTCTCCGCCATGATTGGCTCCAGAAAAGAAGAAAATCCAGGCTACTATGGGATTTTTTAGGCAGGAGGACCCTACAACCACAACCCCGAAATGACACACTTGTACAATGGGAAGCTGGCTAAAATGTTAGCGCTGGACCTCTTCCCTTTTTCTTTTATGGAAGGAGTGGGATTTTTTAGAATTTGTGGTGGCCATCTGCTCAAATTGGAAGATTCCTAGTCAGACTTAATTTGGAAGAGTTGCTGTTCCAGCTCTTAATTATGAAGTGCTGCAATTGGTTGGGCACGCTTTGCAGCAAAGTGTTGCTCATACTATCCACCTGATGACAGACATGTGGACCAGTTGTCAACCAAATGAATATATGTGTATCACTGTACACTGAGTCTCTTTTGCGAGGGCTAGGCAACAACTATCTACAGGTCTGTGCTGGAGATATTTTTAAGGGTGTTCAGCGCATGAAACAGTAGCCATGTTCTCCATGGAGAAATCCCATAGAGCTGCAAACATCTTGGAAGACATTAATAGCGAGATGTTTGAATGACTGAGACCTAGAAGTCTCAGAACAGGATTTGTTATGGACAATGGCAGTAATGTAGTCAAGGCCATATCAGATGATGGCTATTTCAGGGTCCTGTGTTTGGCACATTGCATCAACCTGGTTGTGAAGTATTTTCTCAAAAAAGAAGACAGAGAAACATATTGACCACCTACAGAAAAATCTGCACTCATTTCAGTCATTCTTTTAAAGCCCGAAAGCAGTTAAAAACTATTCAGCATTGTCGTAGCTGGTCACTTGCTCTAGGCAAGATGGTGGTTTGGGGATGACAGCACTTTTGTTTGTAGTTTACCAGGCCACTCCTACAACAAATCACAACTGTCAGCCCAACCCTTCCAGCTTGCAAGCAGTATCTCACCATAAAATCCAAACAGTAAAGGTGATTTATGGCAGCCTTTACGCATGAACTAAAGAGTGTGACATCTCAGGGGAGTCGTGGTTAAATGGAGATTACCCTTTTCTCACATGAGCAATAAGTCTCAGTCACACACAAGCAATGAGAGAGATACAATATAGTTTTCAAAAGGTTTTATTAACAAGACTGCAATCTGCTGTAAAATGTATGAGCTGCAATGATTAGAATAATGTAACAGCGCAAGAAACATAATTTTAAATATGAAAGTCATGAATACAAAGACCCCTACCATCTTGCAATAACATGAGATGTAAAATAGGCCGTAATACCCTAGCATGATGAACCTAATATCTATCCTAAAGAGAGCTAGGTGTGATAAGCCTAATCTGCCAGTACCATGTTCATGAGAAGAGTTCCTAACCCTTGTTACATTGGAATAAGGTTTCTTCATCAGACTCCGTGGGGACACGAAGGCTTGGTCTGCATCAAGGCGATCTGTACCATAGATAGTGTTGACAGCATCTGGTAGGAGTCCCTCTGATAACCTTGTCTGTGTGAAAAGTATTTATACAGATCTTGTAGGACCCCTGACACTGGTATAGTCCCAAACAATAAATAAGAAAGCATGCTTGGTGCATCAATTGTATAAACACTTCCCTCCAAAAGTACATTATGTTCCTGTCACACGTAAGTGGGAAAGGGACATGATGTGAAAACCTACATACATTTATTGTCTTTGATGCTGATACTGACGTCTTCACAGAGTGGCACTGATAACATGAAATCAAAACATCTTCCCAACTATAAACACAGCAGCCACCTTCGAAGAAATAATTAAATAAATGCGCTAAAACAGAGCAGGCTAAGTAGGTTAAAGGTCACTAGGTGACGGGGCACTGGTCTGCAAGGCAGAAGGCTAAGCAAACTCCTGATTCCCAATAAAAACTAAATTGGATTCTATGCAGCATGTCAATAAAGCCCTCATACAGGAGGTGTCAACACGTTGGAACTTGACCTATTACATGTTGCAACATCTGTTTGAGCAGTACAGACAGATCAATGACAAAGGGGCTGATTTAGAATTTGGCTGATGTGTTACTTCGTCACAAATGCAGTAGATATCCTGTCCGCCGTAATACGATTCCCATAGGATATAATCGGAACGTAATACAACAGACAGGATATCCATCATGTTTGTGATGGAGTAACCCGCTGTGCCAAATTCTAAATCAGGCCCTACGTCATTTAAAGAGGAGGGAATGCAATTGGGAAAAGTATTCCCATGGATGTGGACAAATGGGGATAGTCAAATGCTTGACACAGATGCTACTCCCTTTTGAGGTATTCACCAGGTAAGTTAGAAAGGACGAAAGTATGATGGGCTAAGCTATTCCATTGTTGCATGTGCTACAGGACCAGTTAAAAAAGGTGTCTGAAAGGTCCACATTCACAGGTATGAACAAAAGCGCAGAAACACATGTCTTTGTTGAGAGCTTAATCCTTCGCTTGGCCATTAATACAAGGCTGCAAAATGACATTCTGTTGTCCAAAGAGTACATCTGTGCCACATTATTTGATCCATGGAATAAAAAAAATTCTGGCCACTTTCAATCCTTTTTCGGAAGGGGATGTTTCAAAATACAAGAGGTGGATTGTTGAGCAAGCCGGAGACATTGAAGATGAAGGGTTGGAAATTACTAGAGTTCCACTGCTGGGCAGGTGTTCTGGGGTGCTACTGTCAACTTCCAGAGATGACTGTCTTGTCTCAAAGCAGCCAACACCAGCAACAAGAGCACTGGCAACAAAGACAATACAGGAACAGAAGCATTAGTCTCAACTTTTGCAATGGTTTGGTTTTAAGTGGCAGGTCTTGAGTCCCTTGCAGAGGTGAAGGCAAAAGAGGTTGAGCAAACGGCAGCACTAATGATCATTGAGAAGATATTCTAGGAGTATCTGGATGAGCCAAAAGAGGTCTACGTGGATCAAAAGTCATTGGTGTATTGGTATATGAAGATGTGCCAATGGCCAGTGCTCAGCAGACTGGCAATAAAGTTATCTGGCTTTTCGGGTAGCCATTGTGTTTGCTGAGCATGTGTTCAGTGCAGCTGACACAGCTGTCACAGTGAGAAGTTCCAGTCTCCCACCTCAAAACGTGGAGAGATTGACTATGATCAAAATGACCCAACGTTCACACCAAACAATTACACTCTTCCTGATACATCACAGGAAGAGGAGGATGGTTGGACCGAATAAACGTGTGTTAGCTGAACAACGCCTGGGCAAACCACCTGAGTTTGAGGACAAACTCTACTTCCCTGACTGAGTATGCCACCATTAATCATCGAACTTTCTTCTTTGCCCAAAAAAAGAAAAAGATATAGCTAGTGAAACATCATGTTTGTGTTTGACTTATACTGCCCTCCTGTTTTTAGTCACATGTATGGCTGGATTGGAGTCAGACAAGTGTGCAGTGACGAAGCCTCCCCATTCCCTTCAAGACACTGGAGACAATGCCTGCCTCCCTCCCAAGCCTATCTTTTTTTGCATCAACTAACAAGGCTGTCTAAGAAGATCACCGATTTACAAGACTGCCAAATTCCAATGCGTTGCTTGTATCAAAGAGGAGATACAATTGTGTACCTACCACCATGCTTGAATTGGAAGAGGTAACTACAAACTATTGCACCAACGAGCAATGCTAAATTTTTTAGGCCCTCATTACAACCCTGGGGTTTGGAGTTAAAGTGGTGGTAATACCGTCAACAGGCTGGAGGTAACTACCGCCAAATTATGACCACGGTGGTGTTATCTCTGATAGACAGCCAATGTACCACACTGACCGCCAGGGTGGAAACAATAGCCACCACAGTGGTAGCAGCCTACAGCCAGGCGGAAGTCAATGTTCCGCCCACCATTTTAAGACACTGCAAACCGCCACCTTTTCCAGGACGGTACCAACATCAAAAGCCTGGTGGAAACAGACCTTAGAAGTGAAAGGACTCACCATTGGAGACACAGAGAACAACCACGCCACCATGGAACCAGAACTGCATGTCTTCCCCATGATCTTCTACGTTCTGTTCCACCACGAACACCAATGCTGGCGAAGACGACGATGGTGAGTACAGCTGCCTAGCACACAAGGGAGGGGGAGAGGAAAACGACAGTGACACACAGACGCACCCCCCAACACCATACACACAATCAGCTGCATTACAAAAACAATTTGACCCCATACCTCTGATGAATAATGCAAGGAGAAAATGATTTCCAAAAAGTGAATGTAATGAGATCAACACAGCATGAAAAATAAGTTAGGCAAGATAATAGAAATATATATATATATATATATATATATATATATATATATATATATATATATACATAAAAAGGGACACAGCCCAGTCCACAATATTCGTAGGCCACATGGCCACAGGCCAAAATCCAAGACCACACATGTCACCTGCATCAACACGGACAGAATACTGCAGGGGCATCAGTTGGTAAATAGGCAGGCACCTCACGGGGGAGGAGAGGGCACCTCAGCCAGGAGCTGGAACAAGACCACAGGTCCTGTGCTTGGTCCTGGGGAGTGCAAGCCCACAGTCTTTTGGGTGGGTGACTTGCCCACTTGCACTGAAGGGTGCAACATACCCTATGCTTGGTCCTGGGGAGTGCAAGGCCACAGTCTCTCGGGCGGGTGACTTGCCCACTTGCTCTGAAGGGGGCAACATGCCCTGTGCTTGGTCCTGGGGAGTGTAAGGCCACAGTCTCTCGGGCGGGTGACTTGTCCACTTGCTCTGGAGGGGGCAACATGCACTGTGCTTGGTCCTGGGGAGTGCAAGGCCACAGTCTCTCGGGCGGGTGACTTGTCCACTTGCTCTGGAGGGGGCAACATGCACTGTGCTTGGTCCTGGGGAGTGCAAGGCCACAGTATCTCGAGTGGGTGACCTGCCCACTTTCTCTGGAGGGGGCAACATGCCCTGTGCTTGGTCCTGGGGAGTGCAAGGCCACAGTCTCCTGAGTGGGTGTCTTACCCAGTGGTTCGGGGGGGGCTCGTGCCCTGTGCTCTTGATCCTGGGGAGTGCAGGGCATGTGGGTGTCTTACCCACTGGTTCTGGAGGGGGCCTCGTGCCCAGTGCTCTTGATCCTGGGGAGTGCAAGGTCACAGTCTCTCAGGTGGGTGCTGCTGCGGGGGGAGGCTCCTGCCCATCCCCTGCAGCCTCGGATGGCTGCTCAGTGGAGGTGGTAGTGCTGCTGCGGGGGGAGGCTCCTGCCCATACCCTGCTACCTCAGACGGCTGCTCAGTGGAGGTGCTGCTGGGGAGGGGGAGGGGGAGGCTCCTGCCCATCCCCTGCAACCTCGGACAGCTGCTCAGTAGAGGTGGTGGTGCTGCTGGGGGGAAGGCTCCTGCCCATCCCCTGCAACTGCGGGAGGCTGCACAACCATAGGTGGTAGAGGGGGCTCTGTTACAGTTCCTGGCCCAGGCCGCTTGGTCTTCCTGTCTGCTGGTGCAGGCTCCTTGCTCTTCCTGGCAGCTGGAGCAGGCTCTTTTCCCTTCTTGCATGCTGGTGCAGGCTCCTTTGTCTTCCTGGCAGTTGGGGCAGGCTCCTTTCCCTTCTTGTCTGCTGAGGCAGGCTCCTTGCTCTTTCTGACAGCTAGGTCAGGCTCATTTCCCTTGAGGCTGCCTGGTGCAGGCTCCTTCACCTTCACCTTCAGGACACGTGGTGGCCTGGATCCTTTTCCACCACAAGTGGGTGTGGTGACGACTGGGCCCGTGGACTGGGTGGCAGAGGTGCTTGGCTGGGTTCCTCCAAACCTGTCCATACGTGCAGGAGGGGGGGAGGGGTAGGGAAGAGGTCAATGGTGGATAGGAAATGTTTTTTAGGGCCATTGGGGTGGGAAGAGGGAGAAGGAATGGGAGTGAAGGAAGAAGGAGTGGTTGTTGGAGGTGTCTGTCTGCTGCTTTTGGGTGCAGGTGCATGGCCTGTATGCTGTTGTGAGGTGGATGGCTGTTGGGTGTCTGAGTGCTTGCGTTTGTGTACTTTAGAGGGGGGCAGACACAGTGGAGAGGACACAAGGGACGTGTGCATGGCAGTTGTGAAGGTATCTGCCAGTGAGGTGTGTGTTCTGCTTGGTGTGGTGATGATGCTGGTAGTAGATGATGATGTAGTGCATGCAGGTGTGAGTGCAGACAGAACTGGGAGGGAGGTGGAGGAGGGGGAGACAGTGGAAATAGTGGATGTTGGTGTGTCTGCATCTGGTTGGTGTTTGTGTGAGTGCCTGTGGGATGAAGTGTGGTGCTTGTGTTTGCCTGTACCACTCTTGTGTGTTGTCTTGTGTGCATGCTCATCTGGCTGAGTGCTTAGTATGGGTTGGGGTTGAGGAGAATGGGACTGGGAGGGGAAGTTGGAGGGGGATGGTAGAAACAGGGACAATGGCTGCCATCAGAGAGGAGGGCAGAGCCTGGATTGATCTCTGTTGGGCTGCCAATCCAGTGTGAATGCCATCCAGGAATGCATTAGTCTGTTGCATCTGGTCTGCCAGCCCCTGGATGGCATTTACAATGGTTGACTACCCTACAGAGATGGTTCTCAGGCGGTCAATAGCCTCCTCACTGAGAGCAGCAGGGCTGACTGGGGCAGGGCCTGAGGTGCCTGGGGCGAAGGAGATGGCCACCCTCCTGTGTGAGTGGGCACGGGCAGCTCAATGAGGGGCTGCTGGGAGGGCGATGCTGGTACCGGGGTGGCAGTGGTACCTGTAGCTGGGGTGATCACAGAAGTGTCCGCCGCCACCAGGGAGCTTCCATCGGAGGAGGTATCTGTGTCAAAACTGTCCCCTCCAATCTCTGCCGTAGTGCTCCGCTCACCCTCCATCCCACTGGTACACTCAGTGTCGGTGGACTCTGACTCCTGGGTCCTGTGGGATGCAGCTCCTTCCGTCGCTGGTGCCTCTGCTCCTCCGCCAGATGATACTAATGCACATAAGGACAGAATGACAAAACAAAAAGGGGGGGAGAGACAAAGGATGCACTTGGTCGATTGCTGCACCAACACCACCGTTGGCGTACACAGCACTCTCACACACAGGGAACAGGCCTACGCAATATGCCATAGCACAACCAGAGATCTAGTTAGCAGCCAAGGCATGGGGAGGGGCACAGACCGCCAAATGCAGCACACCTGAGACCCATGCAGCCCTGACCAGTAGTGGATGCCCGCGAACTAGGTAGCAAGATTTTCCCTTCTGAACCCTAGCCACCAGGGGACCTACGCTGCAATTTCAGGCCTGACCTAGGGTCACCCACTGACACACATCCCCCACTCGGATACCACCCTACCATGTGTAAGTTGTAATGATGTGCATTGTACTCATCCCCTTGTGGCTGCTGTGATGTCCTCAATTGCCCATCCAGCTCAAGATAGGCCACCACCAGTATGCAGGCCATCGGGGGGACAGGGTTTGATGGGCACCCCATCCTCGTCGGGAGGCCACCCCCAGCTGGGCCTCCGCCGTCTTCCGTGCCCAGCGTCTCAGGTCCTTCACCATTTGTGACAGTGGGTGCTCTGTCTGCCACAGACCCCCAGGACCCGCACCTCCTTGGCGATGGCACGCCATATACCCTTGTTATGATGGGTTGCTGACCTGCAGGCAATACACACAGGAAATTAGAATTAGACAAACAGTCCTGCCTGTTACACTTATGGCCCACCATACCCCTTCACATCACCATTTACAAACACATGGCCCAGCACACAATCTATACGCCACCCAGAGGACATCCACTGACCCCCCTTACATGAGGCCTTCACACACACCACTCCATGCATTCATGCCACATGCATCGTGCCCACAGTGTACTCACCTGTTGGTCTGGAGGCCCATACAGCAATCCGTACTGGGGTAGGACCCCATCCACCAGTCTCTCCAACTCCTCCAAAGTGAAGGCTGGGGCCCTTTCCCCAGTCACACAGGCCATGGTAGGTTCCAGACACAGGTCACAGCAGCACATGCAGTGTAGGTCCTCTCCTTTTGAAGATCAGGTAGCAAGTGAGTGATCAGATAGAAAATGGTTGTCACATCCACGGGGGTTCATACTGTCACCACCGGCATATATCACCATTGGCCACTGTAATCCATAGGCCCAATGTTAACCAATGAGGAATGCCACAGCGGTTCCCGACTGCCTCCCACAAAGGCGCACAATGTCAGCAGAATTACCTCACTTCCACCTGCCCCTCTACACAGGACAGGCGGACGCCATTTCAGGGGAGCAGGCCCTGGAAAATTGCTGTGTCACTGATGAAATTAGGACATACTGGACAAATCACATTTACCCATTACAAGTTAACAGCATGCAAAGTTCGGTTGTAGATCCATTGTTCAGTTTGTCACCCGCTCCTCAATCTTTTTCCACATAGATGCCTACCGCTGCGGATGAAATAGGAGATGGAGCATACCCCCGTGTACAGACCCCTGGTGGACTTGGCAACAATGGAGGACAGGCACATTATCCTCACCTATAGACTGGACAGGCCCACAATCACAGAGCTGTATGCCCAATTGGAGCCTGACCTGATATCTGCTATCCATCACCCCACTGGGATCCCCCTCTTGTGCAAGTTCTATCAGTGCTCCACTTCCTGGCAACTAATTATTTCCAAGTGGGCTTGGCAGCAGGAATGTCACAGCCAATGTTCTCAATAGTTCCGGCAAGAGTGTTGTCTGCCCTGATTAAACACATGCGCAGCTACATTGTATTTCCCCAGATTGAAGATTTGGCCACAGTGAAGGCCGAGTTATATGCAATGGGACATATCCCCAACATAAATGGGGAGATTGATGGAACACATATTGCATTTGTCCCCCCCGTCAGAACTAACAGGTGTTCAGAAATCAGAAGAGTTTACACTCTATGAATGTACAGATGGTGTGCTTGGCTGACCAGTATATCTCCCACGTCAATGCTGAGTATCCTGGGTCGGTGTATGATGCCTTTGTCCTAAGGAATAGCAGCATCCCAAATGTGATGGGCCAACTACAGAGGCACAGGGTGTGGCTAATAGGTGAGCCCTGGTTCCCACCCAGTATGTTGGTGTATGGGTATGGTGTGGGGCATTTAGGATAATGTGTGGCTAAATGTTGTCCCTCAATATTTGCAGGTGACTCTGGTTACCCAAACCTATCATGGCTGCTGATCCCTGTGAGGAATGCCAGGACAAGGATAGAAGAACGTTGTAATGAGGCACATGGGCGAACCAGAAGGATAATAGAAAAGATCTTTGGCCTCCTGAAGGACAAGGTCAGGTGCCTCCATCTAACAGGTGGATCTCTGTGCTACTCACCCAAGAAGGTCTGCCAGATAATAGTGGCACGCTGCATGTTACACAACCTGGCCCTCAGACGCCATGTGCCTTTTCTGCAGGAGGAGGGGGCTGGAGATGCCCGTGTGCCAGCAGTGGACCCTGTGGACAGTGAGTATGAGGAGGCAGAGGATGAGGATGAGGGCAACAGAGCATCAGTGCTCAGACAATACTTCCAATGACACACAGGTAGGGATGTGTTACTTCACAGTTCAATAACATTTGTTAGAATTTGTGTGGCACTAGCATGCTGATATTTCCCACTTCTATGTCCACTTACTGTTCCCACTAGCAATATACTTTGCAGATGTTGGTAACCTCACATATAGTAAGTAAGTAAGTAAGTAATAATTTATTGTACAGATAATAAAATCCTATACAAATAAACAAAGCAAAAGAAAGAGACAAACAATCAAAAACAAATACCCCCTGGAACTGAGTTCAAACTAAAAGCACACCATAAATTGCGCATGCAACAAGTTAAAAGACATTATGATACAATACAATACAATAACAGCCACCTGACCCAAAGCCCACATAAACACAAGCCAATACACACGGGCACAGGCCTAAAGTGCGTGGGTCATAAAATAATAATTGCACTGAACATCATCAAATACTGATAGAGCTTCTCGTCCTAACCAATAACTGGCAAAATGGCAAGAGCATGGAAAAATTCCAACTAAGCGTGTTCATTGCTCGCAGTGCCATTAAATTTAGATCGTGCCATTTTAATTAATTTGGTCAGTAACACATTTTATTGCCTGGGTCCAGAGACTGGATAATAGCCTGTCGGCAGGAGCGGATTCCTAATTCATTCCATTTGCTCCAGAGCAAATGTCTACGCTCCTTTAATAAAGCAGGACACAGGCAGACCACATGGTAAATGGTTTCCTCCGCATTGCAGCAGCCTCTGCATATCACACTGTCCCCAGGGGGTAGTTGCAATTGAGGCAAGTGTTTTAAAAAAAAACAATCACCCATCGTCATTGCCAAAAAGGGCTTTTTCAACCAAAACCCATATGTGCAGGAGAAGTATCTGGAGGACATACCTGGTTTAAAGGAGTCAATTACTGCCCAGGCATGGACAAGAAGAGAACAGTCTGAGTGATAAGAGTACAATTGAATAAGCCTTTTAATCTCTGATTTAAACAAAGAGTAGGGGGGATTGCTTTCCCAAAGATCACTGGCATCCAATTGCCGTTTACAATCAACCAAAAATTGGGAATAAGTGCACTTCGATTTCAGCTCACTAATTTCTTGCCACAGGACTGCCTCCAGATGGCCGTCTGAGGCCTGATGCAGTTTATGACACAACTTCAAGAAAGCACCAGCATCAACTGCCACCAAATCCAGAAGCCCAAACTCCAACCGTACCTGCGCTAGTGAAGCCAGGTTACTGAACATGAACAAATATTTTATAGATTTTATTAACCAACCTATTTGATAGGCAGGAGCTTTTGCCCAACAGAATTTCCTGACCATAGACCAGCGAAGGGGTGATCCTTGCTCTCATAATTTCCATTAGGGGAATGGGGGTCAGCCCCTTTAAAACTTTAGCTAATTTGGAAAAGACCACCTGCAAAGCCACAGCTATAAGATCAATTGTCTTCTTATGATTAACAAAACTGCCCCTCGAATCACAATGTACCCCTAGATATTTGTAAGACTGGTCGGAAACAAGTTTGCGGTTCTTATAGTACCAGCTAAAGCCCAAATGTTTTTTCCTCCCAAAGGGAACCACTTTTGTTTTACACAAGTTAACTTCTTATTGATTAGCGGAAGTGTACGTTGCAAGTTGGTTAAGCAACCCTTGAAGGCCGATCTTGGTACAACTAAACAAAGCAAGATCATCGGCATAAAGCAGGTGACTGAGCCTAAGGCCACCAATCTTAGGGGGATGAGAATTGACGGCGTCAAGAGATGTTGACATATCAGCAATAAACAAATTGAAAAGAAGAGGAGCTTGTACACAACCCTGTTTCACACGAGTGGTCGGAATTTTCCTGGAAAGGGAGCACCCATCACCAAGCTTAATACAGACCCAGGTGTTAGTGTGGAGTTCTATAATAGCACCCAAGAGTACTGGAAGGATGCCTCAGCTTTGTAATTTGGCCCATAGAGCACTCCGGGGGATCCGATCGACTGCTGACTTGAAGTCCACAAAACAGCAATTCAGCGTCAAGCCTGACGAAATCGCCCTGTCAATCAAAATAGAAAGAGCCAATAAATTGGTTGAGGTACCTGAGCCAGCAGAGAACCCCGTTTGGACTATGGGGATTAAGACCTTTGACTCAGCCCAAGCACGGAGATCCTGCAGCAAAAGGCTGGAATAAAACTTAGCCTCATTGTCCAGCAGGGCTATCATCCTAAAGTTGGAAGGATCTGACCTTGAACCGTTTTTATATAAAGGATGGAAGATAGCACCGCGCCAAGACTCAGGTATTGTTGAGGTTAGAAAGCAATGTTCGAACAAATGTGCGAGATGATTAGCCCAAAGGAGAGGATCCTGTTTAAATAATGCCTATGGAAGACCATTGGGACCGAGGGCTCCAAATTGCTTAGCCCTCGAGATGATGTGGGGAAGGCATGATTGGAAGGACTTCCTTACTCCCTGCGTGGGGATTAGAGACCCTGTAGAAAAAGGGCATGTTTTAAGCGAAGCAGGAGTAGATCTGTGGGCCCCCTCAACCAACGGTTCCCAATCCTGCTCACTATCAGAAAAATGGTTGATCAAATAAGACGCCCATGCTCCTTCTGGAATGTCAACAACGCCCGTGCCCCCTTGATTACTGTTTAGGTTATTAATAAGGGACCAAAATTTCGTGGAGTTTGGATCTTTGCTTGCGCTTAAAAGTTTAATCCAAAACTGACTGAGATAGGTCTGATGGTCATCATAAACAGCCTTCCTGTAATCTTTCCTTAATTGTTTATATTCAATGAATAAACGCTCAGAATTTGGACTTTTCCTGATTGCCCTTGCTAGCCTATTCTGTGCTTTCTTTACATGCTTGGTTTCCCTGGAGACAACAAAAGACCAGGGTGGAGCACTATTGCGCGCGGGTTGGTGAAACTTTAACCATAGGAGGCAGGAAAGTTTAACCCATGACTTAATAGGGAACACACAACCCAAACTCTCAGAGTTAAAAAAATGGATACATTCAATCAATATTGTGCCGCCAATAGAAGCTTTCCATTTTATGCACTTTAGTGATTCGAAACAAACGCCACCACCCACAGCCAACATGACATCATGAACAGAAAAATCTTGATTTAATAAATACAATTTGTGGACAATGGTCGCTCTCACTCTGAGGGGAAATCTGAAACCTTTCAATGAGAGGAAACAGTTCAATATTACAGATGGTATAATCTAAATAGGAGCGAGTTCGACCATCGGACCTTGTCCATTGTGGAGGGGCATCATCACATAAGCGACCATTCAAAACTTTAAAGCCGATACTATTAAGATGCATGACTAAGTACTCTCCCAACGGGCAGTGCAGACAACCCTGGGGCATTAATTGTTCGAGAATTAACTGGTGGTTAACACAGTCTGGACCCTCAGGAGCCTCCATTGTATCCTGAAACAGGTTTGTGTTAAAATCACCAGTTATGAGATAACTAGCACGTGGGTAAACCCCAACTAGATTGGCTACAATCTGCACCAGTCGCAACAACCTACCCCTTTTTTCCTTGGTTCCAGGGATGCGCAATCCCATTCCTTATGACAATCCCCTGGATCCAGTTATCCTCCCAAGCCAGAGGTAGTATACTCCCATCAAATTTAACGGTCACATAAATGGCCAGACCACCCTTGGCACAGCCATTCTTACTCGTTCTGTGAGCAGATTTCCATATTTCTAAGTACCCTGGCAGTGGATAGCTATGCTCAGCCCAGGTTTCCTGAAGGGCAATTACATTGTGACTGTTAAAAAACGTTAAGAGGTCGGCCGAGGCAAACTTATGCGCAACCCCATTAATGTTCCATGAACATAGGGACAAATGTCCAGAAGTTGGAACAGAACCGCCCACCCGTAGGGGCCAATGGGGACGACCGTGCAAAAGAGTGGATGGCAGCCAGTCCCAGTTAGAAGACCACTTGAAACCAGAGCTAGTAGGGAGAATACCATTAAAAGTAGAGGAGAGTTGATCGAAGTTACACTCTTGACTGGACAAAATTTGGCCAATGTTTTTGGTTCGGTGGGCCCCCGAACCAAATCAATAGGAGCGCTTAGATTCGACAGGAGTGCCGAGGGCATAGGCGGTGAACATAGTCTTTTAATTTCACATACAACTGAACTTAAAAAGGTAGGGAGAGATGACAGACTTTCGATGATTGGAGAACAGCAACATGTCGGTTGGACATAATTGCCGCTTGTCTGTGCTCTGGAAATAAGCTGATTGAGGTTCTCAATTTTTTGATCAATGCCAGCTACATAAGAAGCCAGCGTGTTCAGCAGATTAACTTGGACGTCCAGTTTATCAGAACGGTAATTCAGAGCCAGCACAGTGGATTGAAGGGTTTGCAGAAGCAGGGGCCAGGCAGAGCTGTTTTCCGTGAGCGTACGGGGGCACATGATTAGGCTCCTTGACAACACCGCTCAAGGAATCAGATGAAAGACAAGAGAGATCGAGGAGTGATTGGTCGTTGAGTTCACCTTGGATGAACTCGGTTTGGGAACTGTGAGCGGCCCCACTTGAAGACCTTAATGGTAATATTGGATGGACACTCCCTGTTGAATTCCGGATTCATTGGGCTGCCGTGGGGCTGGATTGCAGAAAGATGCCCTGGTCATGCAGGGAAACGTGGCAGTCTGCAGTCGGCCCATCCGGCCCAGCCAACTGATGAAAAGCTGCTGGAGATACCACTGAGAAAATCGCCCCCTCCCCAGGATTTAAAGAATGATCGCTGGAGATAATAGTTGGAGAGGGTTTGTATTTTAGCGAATGTGCAGCCCGCTGGTCCACAGGGGGTGGTGGATGACTCACTTCACTCTGAGATGCTCACTGAGCGAAGACAGGTGAAGCGGGTGAAGCTGGACAGTAAACTTGTGCCACAGTTGGAAAATATCCGCAAGCAGTAAGTAAAGGATCAATGACTGCAGGCTCCGTAAAAGTGCTCTGGCCTATCTCCGGCTTAATCTCCCCACCATTGGCCAAGAGTTCCAATTTAGGTTTTTTCTTAAAATACAACAGTAGAGAGGACTTGCGAAGATTCAGGGAGCGTGGATGAGGCGTAAGAGCAGCAGAGGGATAAGTCTTGGGGATCTCAGAGCTGGATAGATCAGCAGCCAATGAAAGAGGTGCCGCTGAAATTGCAGAGGCTGATGGTGAGGCTGATGGTGAAGGCGGAGTGGCATTGCCCGCATTGAAGGCGCAACAGCATTTCTTGCGCTTTTGAGGGGTTAGGTACTCCTTCCTTATTTTGCCAGACCTCACGGTACAGCAGGATCCTGGCCCTTACCTTGAAGCAAGGAAAACTCCAAGGGAGGGAAGTGACGCTCAGTGTAGGTGGACAAGTCTTGATGAGGCGCTTAAGCAGCGCTTGTTTATGATGACAACGCGCCACTCAAAGATTAACAGACTAAAAGTGAAGAAAAAGAGGCAGTCCTGATTGAAAAAGGAGGCAGAACACAAGGGGCACAGGCAGCACAGTCCAGACAAGCCACACTGGCAGCACCAGCCGCCTCCGTCAGAACGGGATGCCTACAGCCAAGTGGTTTGTGTGCTGCCAAACGCCTTCACTTGGGGCAACTTAGGGCAACTTAGGGCAGCTTGTAAGAAATTGAGCACTTGCCTGGAGCCATCGACTCTTGCGATGTACTTATGTTGCTCCTATAATGCTCCTATAATGCACTAAGTGCACCAATAAGGTTCCTGTGTAGCTCCTATGTGGCTCCACCCGGCAGACCAGGCAGTCCTCAAAGTTCCAGGGAGGTCGGTATTGGCCCGGAGATCACTCAAACAGCCACAAGTTGAAGAACAGTGGCTGACCCAGCAGAGCCCTGGCGCAACCCCCACCTGGGCCCGAGGCTCCCTGCATAGGCAGGCCCAGGTCGGAGGGCCAGAGGCTGGCAACAACAGCCCAAGAAGCCCAAAAAGTCAAAAGCAGCCAAGTGGTGAAGGGGAAGAAGGGGCAGACAGGCGGCCGAAACCAGCAGAGAGCCGCCGAACATCACTACCCAGGTGCGGTGACAGAGGTAAGATCTTATGCGGGTGTGAGCGCCTTACTGCCACTTGGTCCTAGTGGTTGACCCCCGGTTAGGCTCCGATTCCAGCTCCAGCTGCAGCACCTGGTGCCCGGCGACTCCGGCGGCAGCTCAGCTCAGAGGTCGGAAACCCGTGACCTAGAATCCTCCGCGGGTGCGAGCTTCTTGCTGCCTCGCAGTCCCTCCGTCTCGTGGTCTCGTCATACACTCGCCAAAACACCAACACCGGCTCCGGCCTTGGCAGCAGCACCCGTTGTCCGGCATCTCCAACAGCTGCGCTCCAAACTCACATATACTCCTGGTGTGATCATTGCAGCCAGCTAGCATTAATCTATGCTCATTTTCAGTACAGTTGAATTGCAATGTTTGTACCTGTTTCAATGAATACATATTTGAAAAATATGACATACTCCAAACGTCTTTTTTTTTCCAAGGGCGTTTATTGAAGTGCTAAAATATTGAGGGGCAAGTGCAATGGGATGGGGTATTGTTCCAGTCTGTAGCACAGGTGCATTGTCCAAGGGGACATAGGAAGGGGAGCAATGGCAGTTCAGGGTGGAAAGGTTGACTGAGTGGGATAGAAGGGTGACAATCAGGAGAGTCTCATTTCCTGTCAGGGGTCTTGGCAAGTGTCTCTGGCTTCTGTCAGGATCGCAGGGAACATTTGCGGGGTGGTTCTCCTTCTGCAGGGGAGGGGTGCTGGTGGCCTCTGAGTCCTGGGGTGGGGGCCTCCTGGCCACTAGCGACAGCAGCAGTGGAAGGCTGTTCAGATGTGTAGCTAGTGCAGGGGCCCACTGTTCTGTGACTGCCTCCCTCATAATGTTGGCCATGTCTGCCAGCACCCCTGCTATGGAGATCTGGGTGTTGTTGATGGCCTGCAAGTCCTCCGTGATCCCCTGGTACCGTCCCTCCTGTAGCCGCCCTTTTCTCCTGCACATTGTCCAGGATCTGGCCCATCGTGCCCTAGGAATGTTGGTAGGTTCCTCCTGTCGCACAGCAGTCCTCCCAGCTTCCCTGTTATCCTGTGCCTCTGTCCCTTGAACCGTGTGCCCACTGCCCCCAGGTCCCTGATCATCCTGTGTTAGTGGGGTTGCCTAGGTTCCCTGTAGTGGTGGATACACTGCTGATTGACGTGTCCTGGGGACAGAGGGATGGGCCCGCTGGGTGGGTGCTGTGGTGGTGTTTCCTGAGGGGGAGGTTCAGTGGTGGTTTGTCACTGTGTCAGGGGAACCGACTGTCCAGAGGTCCCTGATGGGCTGGGCTAGTCATCTTGATCCAGGCATGCAGAGCTGCTGTCATCACTGTGGGTCTCTTCTGTGGGGGGACTGGAGATGTCTGGCACCTCCTGTCCGGTGACTTTGGGTATGGGTCCTGTTGGGGTGTAAATTCATAGTTATTGTATCTGTGTGTGCCATCTTGTGCAAAGGGTGAGTGACCCTCTACTCTGTGCTTGAATTATTGGTGTGGCCCTTGGTGATTTTGGGGCATGAGTGAGTCTCGGTACTGGACATGCTTTGGTAATGGGTGTCCATGTATTGGTGTTACATGCAGGGCTTGATTTTGGGATGTGTGGGTTGTGTTAGTGGGGTATCTGTGGGTTGTTGGCGTGATGGGTGTGAGGGTAAGGGTGGTGGGATGTGATGGCATGCAGGTGGGATGTCGGGGAATAGGTAGTAAAGATTTGTCTTACCAGAGTCCAGTCCTCCTACTACTCCTGCGAGGCCCTCAGGATGCATAGTTTCCAAGACTTGCTCCTCCCATGTTGTTAGTTGTGGGAGAGGAGGGGGTCCACCACCTCCTCCCCCTCCAGTCCTCTGTACAGCAATCTGGTGTCTGGATACCACGGAACGCACCTTCCCCTGTAGGTCATTCCACCTCTTCCTGATGTCATCCCTTGTTCTTGGATGCTGTCCCACTGTGTTAACCCTGTTGACAATTCTGTGCCATTGCTCCAGCTTCCTTGCAATGGATGTCTGCTGCACCTGTGATCTAAATAGCCGTGGCTCTACCCGGACGATTTCCTCCACCATGACCCTGAGCTCCTCCTCAAAGAACCTGGGGTGTCTTTGAGGTGCCATGATGTGGTGTGGGTGATGTGTGAGGTGGTATCTGTTGTGATGTGTGAGGGGATGTGTTGGTGTGTGTTGTTTGAGGTGTGTGGATGTTGTGTAAGTGATGGTGTTGTGTGTCTGTGGATGCTGGTGTTGTTTTAGGTAGTCTCTATCTCTAGCCTTCTTTCAAAATGTTGGTTGTAAGGGTTTGTGGGTGATGTGGGTGTGTGCTTTATATTGGAATCGGTGTGTGAGAGTGGTGTGTGTATGTGTATCAGGTGTGTGTATTTTGAATTGTCCAATGTGGTTGTGTTTTGTGAGTGTGTGTGTATTTTGAGTGCGGCGGTGTGTACCGCTAATGGAATACCACGGTTGAAAGACCACCACGTTGATTCGTGGGTCGTGATAGTGTGGGCGTCTTCCCGTTCGGCGTGACGGTGTTGGTTTTGACGTCACCAGTTTATCACTGACCTTTGGTGTGGCGGACCTGTGTGGGTGTCTGTATTGTGGCAGATTCCGAGTTGTGGATCGTAATACCTGTAGAGGAAGTCCGCTGCCACAGCGGTATGTTGGCGGTCTTCTGCACGGCGGAAAGCGGCATTTACCGCCAGGGTTGTAATGAGGGCCTTAGTCTTTTAATCTGGGGTTATGCTGCCTTAATTCCTTTCAGCAAGTCAGTGCTCTTATGTGAGGCATATGTGGGTAAATTCCAATGGCCCTAGGGGACCAGCAATGTACTGCTACTGTGCCATTATATAATTTTAAACAAGTGTTTGCACAGAGCATTGTTTAAAAAATCTTCTTTTTATTATTTTTTCCTTTTTTGTTATAGCTACTCGTGCTGGTCTACCACTGACCCAGTGGGAGATAGCAGACTGGCTGTGGCGGCAGAGTTTAGAGACCATCTGGGTGGAGTATCAATGGCTGGTGGGGGAGGTACATGCCCTGACTGGGGTCCCAGTTCCTCCAGCCAGCTGCCTTCACCTCCAGCCTCCAGACTATGTCAACAACAGTGCGCAGGCAGCTGCCCATGCCCATACCTCCATTGCTGCTCCCCCCTTCGGACTGCCTATTACATTCCCTGTGCTGCATAAGCTGGTGCACTCGGGCCATTGGATGTCATGCCTCAAGGCCCAGCTTCTAGAGCTGTGAAGCCTCCTTGAGAATGCCCTCTTCTGAGCCCATTTTTTATTTTTTGTTTTGGTGAGACAGAAGTTTCTCATGGATGGAGAGGGTGGGAATTGGGCAGAGCAATTTCTTTTGAACTTTTACTTGAACATTTACTTTTGGATATGGGTTGGTGAGATATTGTGTTGGAAGAGGGGTGGGCCTGTTATGGGTGGGGAGGGGTGGGTTTATTTTTGTTTGGATGTTTTTGAGTAAAGGAGAACATTTCTATTATGCTTTATACCTGAAGAAGTTTTTTGTGTTTAACTTTAACTATGCACTGATGCCTTTTCACGCAGCCTGTGTTTTTAATGCACTTCTCATAATGTATGCCAATAAGCTATACCCTTGTCCCACTACCCTCTCTAACAATAATGAACATTGGGGGGGGTGCCATTCTCTATATTGCCTTCAGCAACCTAGATAAACAATCACTTATCTGCAATAGACGTTAGCTACATACTAACTAAACTAGTTCACTTCACTCCAGAGTTCTCTTACTTGAATAGATAAAGCAATGGCAGCTACCTCTCTCAATCTTCCAAAACCTTACTGCAGGATTTCCCAAGGTGCCTTTTTAATGGTAGTGGTAGTGCGCTAACAAGGAAGGCATCACAAACGAGATTCCACCCCCACCTGTCTGAGCTCGAACTATAGGATTAATCAAAAGGATTATCCACCACAGGCAACTAAAGTGAAAGAAAAACAGAGGTAGTGGGTTATACATTTATATCATAGCTTTAGAAAGATTGAGACCAGACTCCTACCACCATGACACAACAAAGACTACCAGATAATATAACAAAAATTAACAACAGTAAATCATTCTGAACAATGAAGAGCGTGGAAGTTAATGAAAACCAAAGTTAAAAAATCCTTGAGTCAGGAAAACTGTACACAAAGACTGGAGTGGACAAAATTAAGTGTTTACACATACCAAAGGCCTGAATGATGATGTTGACGAATGATGTTCTTTTATGCATGGTTGGGTAAGTGGGGCCGGTGTGGTCTACTGCTTCGGTAATAGAAGATCCAGCTGTGAGTTGGTGTCACATTTAACCACTTCCAGCCACCAAGTGTGTGATACATTTGGTGTAATTTAAGTCACACCTCAATAAATCACACAATGGGGGGAAGAGGGTTAGGGTTTGATGAATGGGAATGAAAAGGGATTTAGGGAATGGTGTGACAAAGACAAACACTACACAACACAACAGCAATATTCACGAGGACCATAAGCAGCACATCATCATCAATCTGTGGTGAAGGAAATGAAGGAATGAGTATGACACAGTTCAGTTAACTGCATTGTAACTAGTCCTTCTGCCCCAGAGACCCAAGTTATTATTAGAAACCTAAATGTTATGTCATCTAGATTTGAGAAATACAAAATCTGGTGGAGTGAAGTGAGCATACCCAGTTCTAAAAAATATGATTGGTAAAAAAAAAATGATACTGTATTGCCAAATTGGGTAGTGCATCTGCATTCTTCTCAGAATGTCTGTCACACTCAACCAGTCTGGTAGGTAAGCAGGAGTGTTGAGCTCAACTTTTCATTCATGAAGGAGAGGAGAATGCCTGTCTATTGTAAAGTGAAACTGTATTGTTGAGTCAAGGAGAAGGACAGAAGGAAGGTAAGGTTTATGATGAGTGTACCAAGAAGACTCAGCGCAAAAACAAGGGGATTTTATGTTTGCCAGGAGGACAGCACACACTCAGCAGCATTTCCCAAATCAATGCACCTCTGTCCATTTCACAGAGGTGAGTATGAGGCCCCAGAGTCATCATCATCATAGTTTCCCTTTGAAGTCGATAACTTCCTTCTTCTGGTTGTTGAGGTAGTCTCACCCTGAGCCCTTCCATCCTCCTGACTCACTGATTTTGAGTAACTCTCTCAGTGTCCAACCTGAAGGAGATAGAAATGTAGTGCACTGCTGTTAGAGAGCAAGTAGAGAAACAGAATTTGTTTATTTTGTGTAGATTTGTGTTTGTTAACTAAAGTGACTGGTGAAAAAAGGCTTGGATCCTGTTGGTAAATTTTGCTAAGTTTGAAAGGGCCAATTTCCTTCAGGAAAAATGATCAGGCCCCAAACATTGAAATCATCAAAATCAAATGTAATCATTAGTTGAACACCCTCCCTCACTGTCTGTCACTGCATTAATCAACAATCATCACTCACAATCACTCAGGCCCTCATTATGACATTGGCGGTAAATCCCACTTACCGCCACGCTGACTGCTGCCAACTTATCGCCACCACGGATATCTGTTCATTATAATGACACACACCAATCCATCAGTATTCAGCCACAGACAGAAATCCGCCACACCAAAGGTCAGTGATAAACTGGCAGTATCAAAACCTACAGTGTTACGCCAACAGAACAACGCCGATCACATTATGACCTACGAATCACCACAACGGACATTCAACAGCGGTTTACCATTGGCGGTACATACCGCCGCTCTCAAAATGGACACACACAAACAAAACAACATCGCATTGGACAATTCAAACAACACACACCTGACACCCATAAACACACCACACCCACACCACTGTAAAACACACTCCCACATTACCCACAACCCTTTACCATTACAAACTATTGCCAGCAGAGAGACAGCAAGACCACAGACACAACCAGAGCCACACACTATACACATCTATACACTGCTCACGCACCCCACATCACACACCCTAACACTTTACCCAACACACCCTCACCTACACACCTCACACAACACCCATGGCACCACAAAGACACCCCTGCTTCACTAAGGGTCATGGTGGAGGAAATCATCAGGGTAGACCACAGTTATTTGGAGCACAGGTGCAGCTGATATCGATAGCTAGGAAGATGGAGCTATGGCCGAGAATCGTGGACAGGGTCAACGCCGTGGGACAGCACCCGAGAACTAGGGATGACATCAGGAAGAGGTTGAACGACCTACGGGGAAAGGTACGTTCCATTGCAGTAAGATACCAGCTCACTGTGCAGAGGACTGACGGTGGCCCCCCACTGTCTCCCACCGCAACTAACAGCATGGGAGGAGCAAGTCTTGGCAATCTTGAATCCTGAGGGCCTGGCCAGAATAGGAGGAGACTGGACTCTGGTAAGTCAACTCTCTACTACTACTACCCCCTACCTGCATGCCATCACATACCCCCACCATCACCCTCAATCCCATCAACCCACCATCTACCACACACCCCACCATCACATCTCACTTATCCCAATGCCAAGCCCTGCATGCTCTACCAATGCATGTACACCCTTCACAGCCCTGCATGGATACTCATCACTAAAGCATGCACACCATAGAGAACTAACAATTCCACCATACACCAACATACACAAGTGAAAGCTGCCAGGGCAAATCCACCTGCCACAGATTCACAATATGTCAGACACAGAAACCATAACACATCCTTTACATACCCACAGGTATCCCAGCCAATGGCAGAGGAGAAGAGGTGCCAGCAATATCCAGTCCCCCAACTGAAGAGGCCCACAGGGATGACAGCACCTCTGGCCTTCAGGATCTGGAAGACCAACCTGGCCCATCAGGGACCTCTGGACAACTGGTTACCCAGGCCCAGTCACATACCACCACAGCACCCTCCCATCATACCCACACCTCTATTCCCAGGACACGTCAATCAGCAGTGTGTTCACCTCTACAGGAACCACAGGCCACACCTCGCAAACAAGACAATCAGGGACTTGGGGTCAGCACACCATTCAGGGGACAGAGGAACAGGCCAACAGGGAAACTGGGAGGACGGCTGTACACCAGGCGAGGACAGGCCCAGGGAACTTGCTCTCCACAAGGCACTCTCCAACATCATGGACGCTTACTACCATTCCCAGGAAACCATAGGCACGGTACTGGCCAAGTTTGAGGAGACCCAGCGGCTGCAGGAGGAACAATACCTGGGGATCAGGGAGGACTTGAAGTCCATCAAGACCACCCTGGTCACCATTTCAGGGGTGCTGGCAGACCTTCTCAACACCAGGAGGGACACAGTGGCACACCAACGGGCCCCTGACACTAGCCTGGATGATGAACAGCCCTCCACCTCTGCCAGTGCTAGTGGACAAGAGGCACCACCACAGGAACAACAGGACACCAGCACCCCACCCCCTGCAGATGGAGAACCACCCCACAAACGGTCCCTGGGATCCAGGAACAAGACAGACAACATTGCCAAGACCCCTGCCAGGAAATAAGATCCCCCTGAATGTCACCCTTCTGTCCCACTATGTCACCCTGTCCATCCTTAAACTGCCATTGCTCCACTTCCTATGCCCCTTTGGACAATGCACCTGTGAAACAAATATACTGGACTCTTCCATAGACATACCTCCACCATCACCTCAGCCCATTTTACAACCCCCTCCACTTTTTTGCACAGGAATAAACATACTTCAATCACAAAATAATCTGTCAGTCAGTGTGTGCTTTCACAAATGTGTAATGGAATATAGCAATGTCAATGTACTTTTTCACATACCAATGTAACACAGCTGTAGGCCAGGAGTAAACATAGCAGAGGGCACAAAGTGGGACCAAGATCTGTGAAATGGAAAGCCAAAGTGTCAAGTCAGTGTCCATACACTGAGTGAAAAATACAGACTTATGCTAGCTCCAACAATAGTATGAGATGTGGGAAGCAGTTACATCTTCTTACCTGTGTCTCACTGGAAATCTTGCACGATGATGTTGTTTCGGTTGTCAATATCCACTTCTTCTGCCTCCTCTTCTTCACTGTCCACAGGCTCCACAGCTGCCACAAGACCACCATCTGGCCTATCCTCCTGCAGAAAAGGCACCTGGCGTCGCAAAGCCAGGTTGTGCAGCATACAGCAGGCCACGATGATCTGGCCCACCTTCTTCAGTGAGTAGTATAGGGAACCACCTATCATACGGAGGCACCGGAATCTGGCCTTCAGGAGCCCGAAGGTGTGTTCGATTATCCTCCTAGTTCACCCATGTGCCTCATTGTAGCATTCCTCTGCCCTTGTCCTGGGATTCCTCACTGGGGTCAGTAGCCATGACAGGTTGGGGTAACCAGAGTCACCTGCAAATGTCAAGGGACAACTGTTAGACACACACTAACCCTTAGGGACAACCCAATACCCAGGCACCTATGTCAACTGTATTGGGACCTTGGCCTCACCTATTAGCCACACACGGTGCCTCAGGAGTCGCCCCATCACATAAGGGATGCTGCTATTTCTCCAAATATAAGCGTCATGCAAAGAGCCAGGATACTTGGCATTCACATGGGAGATGTACTGGTCTGCCAAACACACCATCAGCACATTCATCGAATGGTAGCTCTTCTGGTTTCTGGACACCTGTTCATTCCTGCGGGGGTTACAAATGCCACATGTGTACCATCAATGGCACCAATGATGTTGGGGATATGTTCCAGGGCATAGAAGTCACCTTTCACTGTGGGCAAATCCTCCACTTGAGGGAAAACGATGTAGCTGCGCATGTGTTTCAGCAGGGCAGACAACACTCTGTACAACACGTTGGAGAACATTGGCTGGGACATCCCTGATGCCATGGCCACTGTTGTTTAAAAGACCCACTGGCCAGGAAATGGAGTACAGACAGGACCTGCACTAGAGGGGGTATCCCTGTGGGATGGCGGATAGCTGACACCAGGTCTGGCTCCAATTGGGTACACAGTTTATGGATTGTTGCACGATCAAGTCTGTATGTGATAATGATGTGTTTCTCTTCCATTAACGACAGGTCCACCAGGGGTCTGTACACCGGAGGATGCCGCCATCTCATCACCTGCCCCAGCGGACGTGCCCTGTGGAGGAGAACAGAGAGTCATCCAAAACTGAGGTATCTCAATGTGTTATTTGCAGAAACATTATTAATCCGCTATGTGCCGGTATCTGTCTGTATTCCCGGCCTAGATAGGTGTGACGCAGTTTTTATCCATCCCATGTGGCCCCCTGAAATTGCGGCTGCCTGGCCTGTAAGGTGGGACAAGGGGATATGAGGTAACTGCGCTGGCGTTGTACACCGTCGCGGTAGGCGGTTGAAGACCGTGGCGCAATTCTGCATTGGTTAACATTGGGCCCTATGGGTCCCAGGAGCCAATGACGATGTACGCTGGCGGTGACGGTACGCACCGCCGCGGACATGACTGCCATTTTCTGTCTGTTCACTCACTTGATATCTGACCTTCAACAGGAGAGGACCTACACTGCAACTGCTGCTGTGACCTGTGTCTGGAAGCGACGATGGCTACAGTGTCTGGGGTATGGGCCCCTGCCTTCACTTTGGAGGAGTTGGAGAAACTAGTGGATGGGGTCCTCCCCCAATACACGCAACTGTACGGTCCTCCAGACAAACAGGTGAGTACAGTGTGAGCATGCTGCATGGGCAATGCCGGCTTTGAGTGGTGTGGATGGAAGATACCTGGAGGGGGCTGAGGCCTGCATGTGCGGATGCTGAGTGTATGTGTGTCATGGCATGGGTGGGAACTGGTGGGCAATGACTATGACGGTCCGGACGGATGAGTAATTTCCTTTCTCCCTGTACCAATTCCTCTTGGTCAGCGCCCACCAGAAGAAGGGTATTTGGCGTGCCATCGCCAAGGACGTCCAGACCCCCGGGGTCTACCACAGACGGAGCACCCACTGCCGTAAAAGATGGGACGACCTGCGCCGCTGGCGCAAGAAGACGGCGGAGGCCCAGCTGGGTATGGCCTCCCAATGTGGAAGGGGTGCCCGTCACACCATGACTCCCCTGAAGTCCCGGATCCTGGTGGTGGCGTATCCGGAGTTGGATGGGCGCTTGAGGACATCGCAGCAGCCACCAGGGGGTGTGTACAGTTTCATTCAGCTGACTCTGCACGCATAACGAGGTGACTGGGTGGGGGAGGTGGGCAGTAGGTTCCCCTAGGCCAGAGCGAAGTTGGTGGGCAAGGTCCCTTGTGAGGCAGGCTATTGTGGCCCCCCAACCCCACTAGTGGTAATAGCCACCTACACCTAGTCAGGCTCCTGTGACTTCCAGGTGTGCAGCAATTGGGCTTAGGCCTCATACCCCAGGGTCAGGTGAAATTTGTAGGAACTGTTAGTGCATGGCGTAGTGCAGAGGGCTGCTCCATGTGTGTTGTGTCCACCAACGGTAGTGGTGTTGCATGCACTGAACATGTTTTTCTTCTGTCTCCCCCCCACCTTTTTGTGGTCTCCCTGTTCTTGTGTGCAATAGCATCATCAGGCGGAGGAGCATTGGCACCAGAGCAGGAGGGAGCTGCAACCCACTTGGCCCTGGAGGGTGAAGCAACGGAGTCTGAAGCCACCAGTGGGACAGAGGGCGAGGGGAGCTCCACGACAGGGACAGGAGCATACACCAGTGACAGCGACTCCTCCTCTGATGGGATCTCCCTTGCGGTGGCAGGCACCTCTGTGCCCACCACATCAACAGGTACAGCCGCCACCCCCCTACCAGCACCACCCTCCCAGCAGCCCCTCAACTTGTGTCCCATGCCTGCTCACCCAGGAGGGTCGGCGTCTCCTTCGCCCCAGGCACCTCAGACCCTGCCCCAGTCAGCCCTGCTGCCCTCAGTGAGGAAGCTATTGACCGCCTGAGATCCCTCACTGTTGGGCAATCTACCATTTTGAATGCCATCCAGGGTGTTGAGAGGCATTTGCAACAAACAAATGCATACCTGGAGGGCATTCATTCTGGGCAGGCGGCCCAACAGATAGCATTTCAGGCTTTGGCCTCAGCACTGATGGCAGCCATTGTCCCTGTGTTCAGCCTCCCCCCTCCAACTTCCTCCACCCAGACCCAATCCCCTGTACCTCAGCCTATCCCAAGCACACCATCAGACCAGCATGCACACATATCAACACACAAGAGTGGCTCAGGCAAACATAAGCACCACACATCCCACAGGCACTCACACAAGCACCATCCTCATGCAGACAAAGCAACATCCACTGCCTCCACTGTGTCCCCCTCCCCCACGGCCTCCTCCTCCCTCCCTGTCTCGTCTCCACTCACACCTGCATGCACTACATCCTCAGCCACTACCTCCATCACCAGCACACCCATCACCACACACCGCTCACGTGCAATCACCACCCCCACTACCATTCACACATCCCCTGTGTCCTCTCCCAGTGTGTCTGTGAGCCCTCCTCCCAAAGTATACAAACGCAGACACACACCCACCCAACAGCCATCCACCTCACAACAGCCTCCGGCCCATGCACCTTCACCCAAATTCAGCAGACGTACACCTCCTACAACCACTACCTCTTCCTCCACTTCAAACCCCCTCCATCTTCCTGTCCCAGTGTGTCTAAAAAACTTTTCCTGGCAATCTTTGACTTCTTCCCTTCACCTACCCCCCCGTCCTTCCCCTAGGGCCAGGCTTTCCAGGTCCCAGCCCAGCACCTCAGCCACCAAATCCCCAGGCACAGTGGTGCCAGCAACTGCGGGGTCATCGAGTGCGCCACCCATCAGGGCTGCCAGTGTGCCACGTAGTGAGGGCAAGGACATTCGCCACCTGCCAAGGTGAAAAAGGTGCACACATCCCGGAGGGAGAATCTGAAACTACCAGCCACCAAGGGCTCCACAAAAATAAAAGGGGATAGTGGCAAGATAACTGCGGCACCATCAAAGGTGGGGAAGGGCCAAAAGCAGAAGAGCAGGTCAGGAGAGGGCATGGTGGGACCAGTGTCACAACTTCTGTCCACGACCACATCAACCTGTACGACGGCGACCACAAAAGCTGCCCCGCCACCACAACCGCCACCTGCACTGCCACCTGTACTGCCACCGGCACGTCTACAGCCTCAGCGACAGTCTCCAACCTCTTCCCCAGTGGGCAGCTGTCCGAGGCTGCAGGAGACGTCTTGCTGTGTCCCTCAGCAGGAGCTGAGCCATGCACCGCCGCCACAGACACCGCCGCCACAGACACCGCCGCCACAGACACCGCCGCAAGCACCGCCACCGGCCCCATGATGTACTCAGACAGTGGCACCACTGCTGACATGTCTACCATCTCCAGTGGTCAGTCATCCGAGGCTGGAGGAGAGTTTCTGGACCCTGGGCAACTTCCATGAGGCATGACTTCCATCACTGTTTGCACCTGCAGGTGAAAGGCGAAGCCGCAGCAGTGTGGGGTATGTCTGTGCCTCCATGGCGTAACATGCTACCTGTACCTCGCCAATCTCGTGGCACACACACCCAGGTGAGGGAATTGTACCAGCCACACTGCACGTGAAGCACTCTGGGCACAAAGCCCCCTCCAGAACCAGTGGAGAATCACATCCACTACCTCAGTCCTTGGCAGGATGACGCACTCTGGGCACAAAGCCCCCTCCAGAACCAGTGGAGAGATACATCCACTACCTCAGTCCTTGGCAGGATGAAGCACTCTGGGTACAAAGCCCCCTCCAGAACCAGTGGAGAATCACAGCCACTACCTCAGTCCTTGGCAGGATGACGCACTCTGGGCACAAAACCCCCTCCAGAACCAGTGAAGAATCACATCCACTACCTCAGTCCTTGGCAGTATGAAGCACTCTGGGCACAAAGCCCCCTCCAGAACCAGTGGAGAATCACATCCACTACCTCAGTCCTTTACAGGATGAAGCACTCTGGGTACAAAGCCCCCTCCAGAACCAGTGGAGAAAGGCATCCACTTGAGAGACTGTGGCTTTGCACTCCCCAGGATACAGCAGTGGGCAACCCACCCACTGTAAAGACTTGAGAGTCTGTGGCTTTGCGCTCCCCAGGATGGAGCAGTGGGCAAACCACCCACTGTAAAGACTTGAAAGACTGTGGCTTTGCACTCCCAAGGATACAGCCGTGGGCAAACCACCCACTGTAAAGACTTGAGAGACTGTGGCTTTGCACTCCCCAGGATACAGCAGTGGGCAAACCACCCATTGTAAAGACTTGAGAGACTGTGGATATGCACTCCCCAGGATGGAGCAGTGGGCAAACCACCCACTGTAAAGACTTGAGAGACTGTGGCTTGGCACTCCCCAGGATACAGCAGTGGGCATGGATCCCCCTCGTGCAGCAGTGGCGTCATGCGTTCATCTGGCTGAGGTGTCACCCCTCCCCCTGAGGTTCCTGTATATTTTCAAACTGAGTTCTCTCCGTTTCGAGTCAGGTATCTAGTGTGGGCTTCGCCCATGCATTTTGGGCCCAGTGGTCCACGGACAATGATTGGTACACTATCCGGACTTGTGTAGTTGGTGTACATATTTGTATATACTGAATTTTGTTTTTTTAATATCAGCTTTTTCATGATTACACCGGCTACAATCATTTCCTTTTGTCCTTGCATTCTTCCAGGGGGTGAGGGGGTGTATATGTAATGTTGCTGCATGTATTTGTGTGTATGTTGCTGTGGGTGAGGGTGGGGGTGGGGGTGTTGTGTGTGTGTGTCACTCTCTTTTCCCCCCCTCCCCTGTGTTGCAGGTGCAGTACTCACCGTGGTCGACGTCGCTGCCGTTCGTACTCCTGGTAGATGAGAAGATGCACCAGAATGGGCAGGACGTGTAGTTTGGACTCCATGGCGTCCTGGTTCCTCGTTGGGTGTCAAAAGGTGAATGTTTTCCTTTCTGTGTTCTGTTTCCGCCGTGCTTTTGATCGCGTTGGTTCTGCCCCAGAAAAGGTGGCGGATAGGCGTCTTGAAATACATTTGGTGGTACTTTGTCTTCCGCCTGTCTGTTGGTGGTGACCACTACTGCCGTGGCGGTCGGAGTGTTAAAGTGACTGTCTATGTTGGCAGTTTCCGCCATGGTCGGGATTAAAAAAAAAATCCCGCCGGCCTGTTGGCGCTATTACCGCCACTTTAACACCGACCGCCAGGGTTGTAATGGGGGCCTAAGTGATTTTATCTATTGTAAATGATTTCCTTAAAAACACACTTACAGTTTGTATGGAAATAGAAAAATAACTCTCAGTAATGAGTAAGGCATCATCCACTATGGAGTACAAGCATTCTATTCTTGCTGTGCTAAATGAATGGAGGCATGCTAGCTTGCACATTGGGTACTAATTTGCTACTCTTTGCAGCTGGGGCAGCTGCAATGGACAAATATCTTACTTTGATTCTAGTTGCCCTGCTCTTCTCCAAATGTCTTTTAACTATACCCTGACTCCAAAGACGCACATGAATAATATATGTCACACACATCATGTACAACATGGAGAAAATAGACACCCTGTCCACCGTAAATTGACAGTGGGAAAAATGATGAACTGTAGTACAGGGAAAGTAATGGGATGTATAGATTTTATTGGTCATGTTCGTCACAGAGTATCCCATCCGCAAGACATAAAATCACAGGCAGAAAATCCCATTTTATTTCCTTGCCTCACCCTTAAATACAAATTATTTCAAACAAACACATTTGTTTGGCTGCAAGGAAAGGAAACTTGACTTACTCTACTGCAGGGTAAGTTGGACAGAAAAGGCCAGGTAGGTAGAGGTTTTGCTATAGAACAGTGGGGTGTCACTGATCATCATGTACCTAAGCTCTGGCTCAGTTAGTCAATATAGTTGAAAGTTAACAATTGTTGAAAGGGAAAAATTTGAACAGATGTAAATCCATTATGGAAGCCATTAAATAAATGTATGAATGACTTGGCCCGTAAAATGTGGCACATACCAAGATGGATTTTTCCATTTTCTTGGTAGGTTGGGACAAAATATTAGGAATGAATATAGGAGTGAAGTACTAGGAGGTGGCTGACTGGGCACTTCAAGGGCAGGGAAACACACCTTGTTTTCATTTCAATTTGGAATGCATTGAAAACGTAAATTTCCTGTTAAGGGAAACAGGTCCAGCAGGTACTGCTCCAGTCAAGGATGTCAGCCAAGCAGTGTGTCAACTGCTGCTGGATGCACTGGACTCCAGTTTGCCTCTGCATACACTGGTGTACCCTCCCTCACAATAGTCGATGCTTCAGCAGGCCCTACACACCCCCGTGCCTGTCACCTGCTGTCAGCATAGAGGGGAGATCGTGCTGCATAGAGAAAACAAGTGTGGCTAACTCCAACTCAGACAAAATGGCACCGGGCTGTACCCCTTGGCGACGCCAGCGACAGAAAGATGTGCGGTTAGCATCTGCACTAGCTCTCCCTCTCCCATGCTCTACCATGGCACTGGGTGAGGAAAAAGAAAGAAATAGGAAAAATGAATGAATAGAACGAAAGAAATAAGGAAGTATAGGGAACGAAAAGGACAAAAAGTCACAGAAAATAAGACAAAAACATAAAATACACAAACACAAATACACTAATAAAGGTAAAACAGGGGTGGGTAAAACAAGTGGGATGGGGGAGGATTGCAGAGATTCAAAGTAGATTTAAATGTAGGCCCATCACCATGCACAGAACAGGTAAAACAAAATGGCCATACACGCATGCAACCTTGTGGCGCTGCTCGCTTTACAGCATGGAACAGACTACTGGCACCACTCAGCATAAAATGGTGACAGACCACAACTCCGCCCATTCACAGAGTGAGACAGAGTTCTTACTGAATTTGTTTGCCACTTTGTGGAATTCTGCATAGTAGAACTCCACGAGTTCTGCCAGGCCTAGTCCTGCAGCACTGCAAGTGTACCTCCTGATGTGTCTGCTGATGATTGCCAAGCTCTAGGGGGAAGTCTGTAAGCTCTCTTCCCAGGGGAGGGCCCAAGTAAATTGATGGAGTCCAACGATCTGCAAACACAATATCAACACAGCTGTGTTATCTGCGTCAGGGCCAAGAGCTGAAAACTCCAATATTTCCTACTTTATTTGCATTTTCTGGCACCTCTATCCTGTTGTCCAATACAAGCACGACATTGGATGTGTCAAGTTGAAGCTCCAAATCTGTCTTTCCAGTCTCTGGTTTGGCGATGAGGCCATGCCAAGAAATAACACTAGTGGAGTAAAGAATGAGAAAGCTGATATTCATCATTCCAAAACTGAAAGCCCAACAGTATCTTGATGGCACGGTTGATATGAAACAGGTATAGCTGGTCGATATCTAAACATTAATGACATCATCAGCTCGCCAACTAGCTCAATGATCACGGTTGGGTTGGATTGTCTTATGGGAGGTTCACAAACTGAGACCTAGAGAAAGGCCAGAATCTATCCCAGTGCTATATGGACACACAGGTATTCTAAGCATGTTTACAAAATTCATTTGTGGCTGAATGTAGTGTTCACTCCTACTGTGGCATCCAGGAGATTATGCAATGCCTCTTCTTCTCTATTCCCTTACGATCTCCTAGCCTTACCCAGTGATTGAAGTGGGCAGGATCTATTGGGAACCATGTTCTGAATCTTTTATTTTTATTTTATTATATCTGTTTCTATGTTTCTTGTGGAAAAACAACAGCTTCGGTATGGGTAATGCTGACTATGAGGTAACTCTGGCTGAAAGGAAAAGGAGGGGGTGTCTCCTGTACTATGAAGACAATGGAGAAACTGACAGTGAAGGAAGAAACAAGCCTTCTGACCAGGGTGCCTGCATTCTAAAAGAATGCAAATATGTGTAACTGGTTAATTAGCAAATTTAAAGGCTACTTGGCAATAAGTGAGCGGCTTTAATTGACAGAATCATTTGAAGCTTCATAGTAACAAAGATTTAGGGCCTGATTTTGAGTTTGGTGGATGTGGTTACTCCATCACAGTCATGACAGATATTACGATCCCATTATTTCCTATGCGAAGGTTAATACAGCAGGCGGGATGGCGGTCATGTTTGTGACGAAGTAACCCCATCAGTCAAACTCTGTTTTTTGGGCAGTAATGAAAGAATGTTATGAGCTGAGTTCTAGAGTGTGCCCTTCTAATGAAAAGTTTTAACCGGACAAACCTATAGCCAATTCTCTGACAGCCTGACGCTTGGCCATGGCTGTGATGAAGCAGTCACAGCTGCATTTAAATCAGGCGAATGGACCAGTATGTTGGCAGAGAGGGAAAATGGTTGCAATGGAGATCCCTTTCTGGCAACATATAAATTAGGCCCTAGATCTCTTTTCACATTTTACAGCAGCCTGTATTTTACTGTGTGAAACGCAGTTGTTTAATATTGACTTATATGCTCACGGTGGTTTTGCGCACAGGGCATGACTTCGCAGTACAGTTCTGTGAATGATTGCACACACAGCCATCTGCAGTTGTGCATTAAATGATTGAGTTTCTATGATGTAACAGAGTGTTTTTCCCACTGATTACTTTAATTTGCGTTTTTTTAATGTAATTACTGTGTTAGACTTTATCTGCATTTAACTGAAAGTGAAAGACTAGCAAAGTATTTGCAGACTATTTTGTTCCTTTTTTAGCCACATCTCTGGCCACGCTCTCAAACTCACTGACCCCACCCCCACTGCACTCTGAATCATAGTTCACATACTTTTTGCACCTCAGCTTCTGGTATCACCAACATGCCCTGTGCAGCTTCTAGGTCCTGATCCGTTTACCTCCCTGGCTGTCTGTGCTTGAACTCCCTCCCCCCTAAAATTGGTGCAAGCCTCTCCCTCTGGAAATTCAAAAACACTTTGAAATGTCATCTCTTGAAACTTGAAGGGCTTGAGTCACCACTGCCACACTTGCTGCCTTCCATGATGTTTGCTTACTATGCACCTCTGTCACAGTAAATATGTATATTTTCCATCTGAATGCATCGCTAGTCGCAGATACTAGTATTTCTCCCGTCCTACATATCTGTTTGAAATGTTAAATGCTAAATGAAAATACCTTTAAGTAAATACAGAAATAAAACCTATCCCAGCAGCGTCGTGTTACAGTTCTGAATCGGAAGCTCTAGAATCAGAACCCCATAAGCCCCCATTGGACAGAGAACACTGAGTTTTACTCCGCTCATAGCGTAAATACCAGGCACTCTCACCAAGCAGAAGTCACCTGAAACACAGCATGTCCCACTGGACCGATGTTTACATTATTTCTACGTCTTTGATGCCACACTCTGCGGCCTTTTCTCAAATCCACCGATGAGCATTGTTCTTCGCCTAATTAAAACATTTAACTGTCTTCATCATAAATTTAATAACTTCTGGAAATTATAGTCTGAATAATCAAACATCCACTGATGTTCTGGTTCAGTTGAGACAGTTACATTAGTTAAGTTTTCATATAAATCCTCGTGATTTATTCATGCTTCCTACGTGAATCAGCAATTGAACTTCCATTAGGTAAGAGACAAGTCCATCATAATGCACTCTGTGATGCTGGCTGCACTAAGTACTTCCGGCACTAAAGGTGAGCTCCTTGCATTGATACAGGTACAGTCATACTCCTTGCGCCACTTCATGCCATTCTGATATGGCAGTCATGACACAATTTTAAGGTATTTAGACTATCATTTGACACCCACTTCAAATACATTTATTCAGCAATGCAAGTGATGAATTGAGGAAATTATGCCACGTATAGCTTTCATGCCATATAGAAGATGGCAGCCCTTGTCTTGAGTTCAGTAAATCATACTTTGATTTCTTTCAGCCGCGCTAGACTTACACAAGATAGGCCACACCATCTACTTGCGAGGGGTGTGGAAAGACGCCCTTGGCTAGGTGTCTCCTCTGGCCGGAGCCCTTACCTCTTTACCTGGATCTCCCCTCACTCCTCTTCCAGACCAGATTTCCTTTGTTTAAGAGCTGTCTCTCGGTGTCTGCTAGGAAGCTGTATACAAGTTATCACTCCGGTATCTCTCCCTCTGCCCCTTCAGCATCCCTCATCCTCAGGTCAATCTTCCCCTGTTCTGAAAGAATTCTAGGGAAGGATGGACAAGCCCATCTGAGACCATTGGGAGCCCGTACCTTTTGGTGCACTGACTAAGAAAATACACGGGAAAAGGCTAACGTTAATCTTGGAGTGCAGGAGGTTTATATTATTTTTATTTAATTGTATGTGACTGCTTTCAAGTGCTATTTTTAGAGCGAGAAGATGGAAGAAGGTTAGAGGGGTCGCAACAGGAAGGGTCGGAGAATATAGAGTATTATAACATTGGAATGTTCGGTGCTCCATTGCAGACAATGGAGTGCTCCTGGCTTCGGCTCCGGCCTTCAACGTGGGATCGGGCCTTTAAAGGCCGGTAGAGCCCGCTACTGCGGCTTCTAAGACTATATTATACCAATGGAATGTTGAGAGCTCCGTTGAAGACAATGGAGTAGCTCCAGGCTTTAAATGGCTGGTATAAGCCTGGAGCTCCAACATTCCAGTGTTTGTCTCCGTGTTTGTCCCTTTTAAATTTAGAACATTCTACCGTTAGTGGGTGGAATGTTCGAATAGCCTTATAGCTCTTCTGCTGAGGGCTATACCAGTTGTTAAAGACCCTCATTATAGGCCCTCACCTGTCGCTGGGACCTGTAACTCGGATTCAGGACCTTTAATGACCAGTAAAGCCGTCGGCAGCGGGATATTATAGCCTTATAGCCTTCCATAGTAGGCTATACTGGCCATTAGAGGCCTGCTCCAGCGTTAAATGACCGAGCCAGAGGTGAGGGCCTTTAACAAGGGAGCAGGCCTTTAATGACTGGTATAGTCCAGCTATGGCATGCTATAAGGCTGTTAGAACATTCTGCTTCTAGAGGGCAAAATGTTCTAACTAGAAGAAGGCCTCCCTCACAGAGTTCAAGGGGCAGTGAAATCCCCTTGGGCTCCATGAGGCCTTTGTTCACAGCTGTTGCACTGGAAAGTTGATGCTCCAGGCTTTTACCAGCCATTAGAAGCCCAGAGCCACTCCATTATCTTCAACGTAGCGCTGAACATTCCAATGTTCTAAAAGGATGTGGTAATAAGTGCATGAAATTAGCTCACTAACATCCAGGCATGGTGAGATGAAGCCCTTTGAAGTACATCAGATACCTACCTGCCTGATGCTACAAGGTGTCTGGTTACAGGACTGATTTAGGAAGTGTTTAGTCAAGAGTAGACCTGTGAAAAGTTGCAAGGTCTTGGTCCCTACAACTCTGCAAATATTTTTAAGTGTTTCCACCTTCACAAACTTCAAAGATGGCTAGTGTTAGGAAAAAGGAGGGAAACAATTGGGCACTTTGATGCAGTCAGAATGTTCCCACTGTTGTGTGGGACTGCACGTGAGACGCTCGGCTGCCACTTACTATTGCCTTTAGAGTTGTGGCACACCTCCTCTTCCCCTACTGTTGGAAGTCCCAATGAGGTCCACCTGGCAATGGGGAAATCAGAAGAGGTGAACTGCTGAGCTGCTGCCATTGTATTTCCCTCCACCACTCACTGGGAAGTCCTCAGTGACGGGGGGAAGCACAATATCCTACAGCCTGCCCATGTTCAGCAGGACGTTTGGCAATGAATAAGGGGGAAGGAAAAGTTAAAATACACCTTGTGAAGTCAGGTTAGTTCACTTCTTCACATAGCATGACGATTCCTGACTTTGCCTGACTTCAAAGGCATAGGGTTTAGGGTTTCATTTCACTGATATCTAATCCTAAGTGAAACATCGTAAAATTGGGTTCCCTGTAGAGCTGTAGTGGGAGAGAGGTCAAGAGACTGAAGAGTTCCATTTACAAGAGCCTACAAATGTTTGTACCTCATGCAAATAAATGCATGGATGGTTGTAGGGTCATTGTTTCGTGGTTAGAAACTCTTAAACCATTTGGGGCCATATGTATCATGTATTTTTGCAGTCGGATTGGGCCATTTGCGACAGCAAAAATTCATTTTGGTATGTATGAATTCCAGTTTGTGATTCAGTGACATGTTACTGAATCGCAATTTGGAATTATGATTAAATACTGATTCAGTATTAGGAGGAAGCGTGCCAAGGGCGTCATTTCCTAATACCAAATCTGTGTGATATGTTGGAATGTTTTATGAGCGAAATGCAGTTGTAAAACATTCGCATTTTACCACCTACTTCAAGTAGGTAGTAACCCATTCGTAAACAGAAAGGGGTCCCTAAAGGACCGCTTCCCCTCTGTGAATGGTAGCGAAAATATTTTTTAGAGAAGGCAGTGGTCCCACGGACTCGTGCCCAATCTTAAAAAATGAAAAAACCCTTTTTTTTCAAATGCATACCATTTTCTTTTAATGAAAATGGGCTGCATTTTTTAGAAAAAGATTGCTTTATTTAAAAGCAGTCAAAAACATGGTGGTCTGCTGAGCCCAGCAGACCATCATCTTGTGATTTTTGCCTTTCCTAATGGGTCGTAAATTGTGACCTGCCTCATTAATAATAATGAGGTAGGTCAACTTGCGACCCATTAGAAAATGCTAAATGAAACCCATGGAGTTTCCTACATTCAAATAGCGATTACCTAATTGTAATTCGCAAAGAATTGCAATTAGGTAATCGCAATTTGAAATAATGATACATTGGCCTCTAGTGCCTATCTGTTTGCAATAGCGCTAGGATTTTAAACTCCACAAGCTCATGTATCAGGAGCCAGAGCATGGCTATCATATCATGTGGTCAGGTCGCTTTGTACCAAAAATCAGTCAAACTGTATGTGTTTGTGCCAGTTGATTTTGATCATTATATTTGTGAGGAGTCCCATTTAGATTCCATTGTGTTCAACTAGATAAACTAATACCACCATAAGAAGTAATGCAATCCAGTGTGACATGAGCAGCATACGGCAGACCACCCACAAGAGATGTGGGGATAAACTGTGTCTTTTGTCATAGAACTAGCTTGGGCAAAGAAATAAGTGACTGCATTAATAAATCATGCAAGGCTCAACACATTGAGCCTAAGTTGCAAAGGTAACTTAACCTTTTGAGTAAGTTTACTCCTTTTTGGTATTCACAAACTTGGAGAATAAGTTACTACGGGACAAACGAGCAATGGCAAAGCTAATAGGTCTGCTGCTGTCTTCCAGCCTTTTGGCAATTCTTGTTTTCCATGGTTTTTACAAACTGTTTTTGTTCAGGGAGCTGCAGAATGTTTGTCAATCCAAAAAAAACATTTACTGAAGGCAAGAAATGTTTTTGGGTCTCAGAAAACACATTCTCATAGTGTTGCCTGGCACTGAAGGGGAATACTTTGTGTGTGGATGTGCTCAGTGTGAAAGGGCAGCATGCTGTAACTCCTAGTAAAGTCAGTCAATGGCTGATGTGTGCTGATGCATTGCCCCTTTATACATGCTTGAGTGGGTTGGAGAAAAATCACAACCAAAGACAAATGGATGAAGGGTGGTTAAAAACCCTAAAAACTAACTATGACATATACATCATTTTAATAAAATCAAAATGTCTTGGCTAAGACAGACCTAAAAAAGCAAGTTGTTCTTGCATTGAGGAGAGGTGGGATGAGGAGTGGAGGGGACTGGAGAGGATGAGGAGAGAAGGGAAGGAGATGGAAGGGAGGGATGGGATGGAAGGGAAGGGAAGGTGCGCGGATGGGATAGGATAGTATGGGATGGCAAGGCAGTTAAAAATTGCTTCTTCATGGGCAACGATTAATAAAGAACCACTGGTGAAATGGAGTCCAGAATAAATGTGCTCAGAAGAAGTGTCCACTTATGAAATCACATATATAATATTGAAGCTTTCGGTTTGTGTACTTCATGCATAGTAAAAAGAGAATAACTTGATATAGAACAGTTTCAAATGGATAATCTATTATGCTGTGAAATACTGGCAGTCAGATAAACAAAGGACACTTCAAAAGGAATTTACAGCAGCATTGGCAAGAGACAGGAACTGATAAGGTGTGGAATGTGACCTGTGCTCACATCTGGTAGGAGGGCTCTGTTTTCACCTTCGGCTCTAAGCACGAAGGCAACACTAAAGTAATAAGTATAAAGTAAAAGCAAAAGCTTTGGCACTGAAGGAAACGACCTTGTCTGCGCTTGTGCTCATTCTGAAAGAGCAAAATGCAGTCACTCGAAGTGAAGTTCATCAGTGACTGAAATAGGCTGACCCATTGCTCCATGCTGTATGCTGTAGCAGGCAAAAGCAAAAGGTGAATGACACTGACCAATGGATGGAGAGGAGTGGCTAAAATCCCCTTTAAGTAGGTATATTATACAGATAATTTTAGTAAATCAAAAGGTCTTGGCTAATGCTAGATCTTATAAACATTTGTTTTTCCAGCACTACTCATGGCCAACCACCAAAATAATGTAGATATGGACATAAAATAAACCCCCCAAAAATATTTTCAAATTAAATTAAGTTATTTAAATGGTTAAAATTATAAATAAATTGAATTAATGATAAAAATGTATAAAATAGTACATACTTACTATTCATTCATTACACAGTTTATTCAACTATTTTGAAATTAAAAACAATGTAACAGTTAATTTTAACAAAAAGTAATTCATTTAAATTATTCTACACATCACTTTTGAAATTGAATTTGAAGGAACAGGGTCGTAGGGAAAATGGTTGCAGAGTATGTTCGTTCTCAGGTATTTTAATATATAAAATTAACAAATAACCCAATATAAAAATGGACAGTTCAATAGAAAAATAATTTTAAGGAGCAGGATGTGGGCTCCCTAGAGGGACTGGGCAGGGAGTATCTAAACACACAGGTATTTTAAATTAGTTACTTTCAATATTTAGTATTAAATAAAAAGGGACGTTAGGGTATTTATCCCCCGTCATAGAAAGGAGAAGTACAATGTAAAATGCATTTTAAAGGTAGGACGCTAGGGTAATAGGGGAAAAGGGTGGGGGTTATTTGAATACTTGGGGAATTTGATTTTATATTAATTCATTTTTAATTTAAAAAATAAATATTTCAAGATTGTATGCAGATAATTATGTGAACAACATTTCAAAAATAATATCAATGTCATTAAAAATTTCAAAACAATGTGTCTTGATAAAGTCAATAAATAAATAAATTATAAAAAAAACTTGTAAAACAATGTATTAATAATTTAAAACACATGAAATGAAATAGATTTTTCATTGAAAATAAAATAATTTTTTTATTTCAACCATTTTGAATGTTTAATACAAAACAATTTAAAATGTACACGCTTTTCTCCATTTACTCCTGACATCACTTTTCTTTTTCAAGTAACTCCCTGTCACGCACTTTAATTTCCCACCATGTCATGTCTCAAAAATCCCCGTTTTTTTCAGAGGATGAGTTGAGAGCCATGGTGGATGAAATCATAAGAGTAGATCCACAATTGTTTGGAGCACATGTCCAGCACACTTCTCCCAGTAGGAAAATAGAATTGTGGCAAACAATCATCGACAGAGTGAATGCTGTAGGCACCACCCTGTGGGCAAAGGAGGACATTATGAAGAGGTGGAATGACCTGAGAGGCAGAGGGGCAAGGTGCATTGCTTGGCCTCCAGACAACAGATGGAGGCAAACAAGACTTAGTCACTGAACTGCTCTGCCACCTCGTAGCTCCACCTGCAAGTGAAGCCCGTCTGACTCGAACTCTGACCTCGGTCAGAAGTTCGAGGCCCTCCTCCACCCGCAGGCTTCTGCCTACACCTCATCCCTGGTGTCTAGTGGGAGAGCTCTGCTCTTCTGCTGGGCTGCCCTCTGCCTCTTTTCTCTTTTTCCTCATTTTTCCTTTGTGTACTGTTTTTGTGCCTTTGGCTTTCTTCTTTCCTCAATCTTTTCCTCGTTTCTCTTGTCTCTTGCTTCTCTCTCTCCTCTCTTACACTCTCCCTACCGCTGATGCCCCGCAGACCCGTCCTCCTCCTCTCTCTCACTCTCCCCAACGCTGCTGCTCCCCTTTTTCATGCAGTTTCCCGCTCCCACCTCCCAGCTGTCCTCTCCTCCCCCTCCCTACTTAATGACGGCCTTGCGCAGCCAGTGCGCCAAAGGGTAGCCGGTCTGTGCCCGTCCGCGACCAGTGCCAGGACCCCTGGTCCTGCCACCAGCCGCCACTACATATCAGCAGCACTCATCGCACTCAACCCAGGACGCAACACCAACTGCGAGCAAGCATCACCAGCTAACACCCACAGACCCTTTAGCTGCCTCCGCTGCTGTCAAACCCACACCACCATCAAGACCTTGGACCCAGAACAAGCCACCCGCAACAACACACCAACCCCGAAATCTCTGAAGTGCATTCTCTTCAACATCCGCTCCCTTCATAAACATGCTACCAAAATCTGGGACCTCCTTGACAGCACCACCCCAGACGTCGCGTTCCTCACTGAGACCTGGACCAACACCACCTCAGGACCGGGCATTGCCATCGCCATCCCTCAGGGATATAAGATCATCTGGAAAGACCACCCCAGCCACCCGGGGGGGAATCGCCATTGTCCACAGGTCCAACCTCTGCCTGAACACACACTCCGAAGACTTTGAAGAATCCACAAGCCTGATGGAACACCTCCACTTCAAACTACATACCAGCACGACATCCACCATCAGGTAAACCTTCATCTACCACCCTCCCGGACCACATGCTCCCTTTGCTGACTCCATCACGGACTACATCTCCGCACAAGCCATCAGAGCCACCAACTACACCCTGCTGGGAGACATCAACTTCCACCTTGATAACCTACAAGACACCAACACCTCATCCCTCCTAGACAACCTCCACAACATAGGGCTCTGAAAGATCGTGACGGAGCCAACACACTCAGCAGGACACACCCTCGATCTCATCTTCACTACTGTAACCTCCGCTACCTTCAGTCGCACCTCAGAACTCCCATGGACAGACCACTGATGCATCCATTTCACCTTCAAAACACCCACCGTCATCAGACCCCAACACCAACCATCAAATAGAAACTGGACAAGAATCACCGATGATCAGCTCACGGCCACCCACTCCATTGCCGCCCTCGCCATCGCACACAACGACGACCCAAACACCACAGCACGCACCTTCCACAAATGGATTGCCGACTGCGCCAACACCGTAGCCCCCCTCAAAAAGAACAACAGCACCCATGCAAAGAAAGCCTGCTGGTTCACCCCAGAACTCCGAGAATCTAGACGCAATTGTTGCCGCCTCGAGAAAATCTGGAGAAACACCAAATCCACAGAAGCCCATAGCAACTTCAGAGTCACCACCACCGCACACCACCAACTCCTCAGAAACACCAGAAAGAAAGCTTTACAAGACAGAATCTCCTCATATGCACACAACAGCAAGGAACTCTTCAGCATCATCAAGGAGTTTGCCCAACCCAACAATGAAACAACAGACATCCCACCCTCACAGGACCTCTGTGGCAAACTCAACACCTACTTCCACCACAAAATCAAGACTATCTATGACAATTTCAGCAAGGACAACCTACGTGCAGAACCCCCTCTACTAAAGCCAGACACCAACAAACCAACAATCACCACCTATACCCCCCTCACCACCGAAGATACTCTGAGGACAATGAGGTCCATACACTCCCGGTCTCCCACGGACCCATGCCCCACCACATTTTTAACAGAGCTGCAGAAACCATCGCCCCTAAGTTACGCCTCACCATCAACCGCTCACTAGCTGCTGCCACCTTCGCTGACGACTGGAAACGTGCCAAGTTCAAACCCCTCCTCAAGAAACCCTCAGCAGACCGCTCCGACCTCAACCCCATCACACCCTGATTCGAAGACTCCACAAAGCCGGCATCAGAGACAAGGCCCTCGACTGAAATCCTTCCTCTCCGGCACAACTCAACAAGTGAGACTCACCCCCTTCCTCGCAGATCCTACACCCACCACCTGCAAAGTTCCCCAGGGATCCTCCCTCAGCCCCACGCTGTTTAACGTCTACATGGTACCGCTAGCCACCATCGTCAGAAGCCACAGAATCAACATTATCTCCTACGCCGACCACACCCAACACATCCTCTCCAACAAACCCAACAAAGCCAGACACAACTTCCATGAAGGCATGGAAGCAGTCGCCAACTCTATGAGAAACAGCTGCCTTCAACTCAACGCAAAGAAGACAGAAGTACTCATCATGGGCCCTCAACCCAACACGTGGAATGACTCGTAGTGGCCACTCACATTCGGAATCCCGCCCACCCCCACCAGCCAAGCCTGCAACCTCAGGATCATCCTGGACTCCAATCTCAGCATGAACCATCAAATCAACTCAGTCACCTCCACGTGCATCAGCACCCTCCTCCTCCTACACAAATCTTTCAAATGGATCCCCCTCGAACATAGAAAGACCATCCCACAAGCCCTCATTACCAGCAGACTGGACTATAGCAACGCACTTTACACCGGAATCAACAAGAAACTCATCCGCAAACTACAAAACATCCAGAGCGCCGCCGCCAGACTGGTCCTCGACCTACCTCGACACTGCCACATCTCGCAACACCTGCATACACTGCACTGGCTTCTCACAGAGAAAAGAATCTCCTTCAAGATCCTCACTCATGCACACAAAGCCCTCCACAACACCAGACTAGCCTACCTGAACCAGCGACTCAACCTCTACGTAACCCCACAGGACCCTACGCTCAGCCCAGCACTCTCTCGCAGAAGTACACCGCATCAGGAAAACCAGAACAGGAGGATGCTCCTTTTCCTACCTCGAACGCCCTTCCTCTCCACATCCGACAAACTACCTCCCTCCTCAGCTTCACAAAGGAACTGAAGACATGGCTTTTTTAACAACCACCGGCAAAAGCTACACCTCCCCCACTGCACCATGAGACCCTAACGGGTGAGTAGTTGTGCTTTACAAGCATTGATTGATTGAACCCTCTTACACAACAGGATAAGCTGGGACAGCCCCTGGGCAGACCTCGTCCACTGACCAGACTCACACTCCATCCCTGGATGAAGCCCTCAGTGAAGATGATGACACTCCTGGACTTGTGGACATGGAGGATGGTCCTGGCACATCTGGACAACCTGGTCAGACGGCAACAGTGAGTCTCACTGTGCCCACAACAACACCTCCCAACCCTGTTGCGTCAACATCACAAGCAACAACGCGCACCCCGAACCTGTGTACCTAGCACCTTCCCAACCATCACGTGCCCCCCAGTCCTGGATCCTGAGGTGCGACCCAACACTCCTGACACTGAGGGTCCAGGACCCAGTTGGAGAGTACACCCTGTACCAAAGGCACAGGCTCATGGTGGTAGGGTATGTGGGAGGGATGCCGTGGGCCAGAGGAGTGAGGCCACTGGGGCTGCTGTTGACCAGGATACCATCAGCCATGTCTGGGGTCTATCAGGAGTCCCAATGAATGATGGGCCAGGTCTTAACTGAACTCTGGGAAATTAAGTAACTGAACTCTGGGAAATTAAGTAGCTGCAGAGGGACATGATCCATGACATGGATGACCACAATTCAAACATAGGCAACTTAACAGGGGCACTGAGGGACATCCACACAACCCTGAGCTGTGCTGTGCAACCACCATCTACCCCTTCCTGTGGACCAAATAACTCAAAGCCAGGTACATCTGCAGCAGTCACAGGAAGGAAGGACCTGCCACAGGCACAACCAGTCTTGGACACCCCTGCCTCTGCAACAGCTGATCTCCCACCCTAGAAAGCGGGGACATCCATGCAAGAATCCAGGAAGGTGCGGATGGCAAGATACCCAACACTGCCAGCAAGAAATCTCTTCCTTAATGTCCTCCTTTGTGTGTCACACCTACACTCTGTGGACTGATCCTGAACCACATTCCAGTTTCAATGGGAGGAGTACTCTGGACTTTAGACTTCCAATGGTGCGGCATCTACTCCATTGTTTTATTTACCATGACTGACCCCTTCACTCTACATTTTTGTTTCTTTCTGTCCCAAATTATTTTTCTGTATTAGCATTGTTATAAATTCACTCATCACAAACTCATTGTCTGCTGTATTAGAATTCACATTTAGCTATGCAGACTATGTGAGCCATACAATGAAGATACAAGCTACTTGTGCAAGCAGGAATATGTTGCATGTACGATGTATCCAGCTCAGGATTACAACCATTACACACCAACACATATATACAAGTGTCTTGTTTCAAAAGAGATTTTATTACATTGTTTCAGCACATAGACTGTCTAGATGTCAGAAACATAGAAATGAAAACATCACCATATCCGACTGTGTAAGCCACAAAATACACTGGTACAGACCACCAAAACATTGTAGTAATGGACATATCAGACATTGACCTGTTAAATAGGCGAAAATTGATATAGTTGATGTCATAAGCTGGAGCCTTATCCCCTAGCTCTCAAAGGTAAACTCACCTCATATAATGCAACATCCAGACAGTTGGCAATACAACTGTCCCTGATCACAGGGTCATTACAATCCAGTGCTACTGCATCTGGTGGTATGACATAAACAAATACCAGTATTGTTCCACAGACACTTTGGTCTACAATGATGAAACACATTAACAGCTACAAACAATTCAGACAAAAAGAGTGCTTAGCCAATGTGAAGGGGAACTGACGTGATTTTGGCCTACAACAACATTTTTGATGACCACATGATGACACACATGAAGCATCATGGCCACCACACAGCAACAAACAAGTCCAACGGAGTCTTCTGCACTTCCATCCTATCACTATGCAAGCCGTCTTGGCACAGTTCTTATACACTCAAAGTCTGTGAAATACATTCCCAGGAAAAATCCATGTCTACTTTGTATCAGCACAATATACCTGCCAATGTCACAACTCTGAAATGCCCAAATGAAGATGTCATTATGAAAGTACCTGAACAAAGAACAAAACAAGGAGTAAAATTATGAGACCATACATATGGCACAAGTCACATAGACATTTGGAAAACAAAGTTAATTAGAAAAATCTGAGCCAAACAAAGCAATATCATCAAAATATGAAGGTGTCAAACGCTTCCTCATCAAACACCCTTTAACAGAATTTGTCTGAGCATCAGCTCCCTATTTCCAAAAATATAATCTGCACATTATCACAAATAGTTCATTGTACATTCAAAGTAATAACATCTCATGAGATACTTATACTCATGAGAAGAAGCTATTGATGAGATCTTGTCACAAGTCAGCTTCTTCCTCTTCACCACTATCATCTTCATTTGACATTTCAGGATTCTCACCCGGTGGCACTGCGGGCTCCCTCTCCTCTGGGATGTAAGGGATATTCCTCTGCAGGGCAATGCTATGGAGCATGCAGCATGCCATTTTGATCTGACACACCTTACTGGGTGAGTAGAGAGCCCAAAAGCCTGCCCCACTGCTCGCCGTGTTCTTCCATGGGCCTCATTGAAGTGGACTTTATCTGGCATAGTTGGAATCCTCAGTGGTGTCAACAACCAAGGACTGAGACATAAGTGCCACAATGAGTCACTCACTTCATGAATGTAGCACCTGACATTGCACACAGAGAATCAGGACATCCCTGCCCTCTCTGGTTGCAGTTGTGACATCAGTTGGGGTATGGTGCTGTTCTGCATTACAAAGAAATCGTGCACTGAACCTAGAAAACAGGCACAGACATTTGAGATGTAGATATCTGAGAAACGGACAACTTGCATGTTGATAGAAGGGAAGTGCTTCCTGTTGCAATAGACTTGTTCAGTGGCCTGCGGTGGCACCAAGGCAATATGTGTGCCATCAATGGCTCCGACCACATGTGGGAGTCGACCAAAACCATAGATGTCAGCCTTCACATTGGCTAAAGCCTCACATCTGGGCAACATGATGTAGCTGTCAATGTGTTTCATCATTGCTGATAATATGTCTCTTAAAACACCACTAAACATGGGTTGGGACATACCACCAGATATGGCCACTGTATAGTGGAAGGACTCTGTGGACACGAAGTATTATACTACCATGACTTTAACTATGGGTGGTATGCATGTTGGATTGGTGTTTTCAGGCATCAGATCTGGCTCCAATTGATGCAATAAATCCACAATAGTTTGCCTTTTAAGACTGAACTATTTGATGGTGTGACGTTTTTCTATTGTTTGAAGGTCTGTCAATGGACGGTATACTGGAGCTGGTCGCCACCTCCCTCTCCCAGGGTACCTATTTGTGAACTTAAATGAATTGGAGCATTAGTCACTGTGTCCACACCAATATACAAGATGAATAGGACCAAAGTATTGTGATAAAACATTACTGACTGGAAAAACATTGCACCAATTACACATCAAAGCTGTCTACTACTCAAGGGCCAAGTGTGAGCCCCACCGTTGTCTACACATGTGTCAACAACATGGACTTGGGCATCACCCAACTACCTGCTGCTCATGTGTCCCTTGAAATATAAGTCTGTTCTGACTGCCAAAATTATTGTCAACTCTGGTAGATAGTTCATTGTAGTAATATGCTATCTGTGACCAGCAACACAATACATTGGTGATTGTGTATGAGAACCTACACAACAAGGCTGCTTTAGATTGTTTGTGATGATCAAACACATATATTGATGTTGTGACGCATTTAACAGTGCCCAGTGCTATAGTTACAACCGCCAAAATGGCGGATGCCTGACCTAGTTCACTGGACATTAGGAGCCACCGGCGGAAGTTGACCGTGCAGTTCCAACCACAGCAGATACAGCCATAGGCTAAGGTTAGTACTCCACATTTTGCTAAATCACTCACTTGACTCCTGACACTGCTGCCTTCAACACCTCCACCACTTCAGCTGCTGTGTGCTGTCTCTGGGAGCAATCATCCCACAACAAGCAGGTGAAAGGGCCCCTGCCTTCTCTCTTGAGGAGCTGGAGAGGCTTGTTGAGCAGGTAAGAACCTCATAGGCATATTTGACTCTGTTCAACAGCATCCTTTCCTTCCTCATAGACTACTATGTGCCTCTGAGTGCCAGCGAGTGAGACATTTCCGGTGCCTGTTGTCACATTTTATATTCTGTACATGGGATGTGCATGGTGCTGGTAGTGGAGACAAGAACTCCATGTATTTCACATTGCCATTGTGTTGTGTGATATGCCCTAGATCCTCCTTCTGTCGCATTCATATATCTAGGCAAGAAGAATTTACAGCCATACAATGACATGTCTTTCTGTTTGATGGTTGTAAATGTAAAACAACATGTATGTGCATTACAGCATGACCTGTGTATGTAAACTGTTTTAGTCATTTGAGGATGTCATTAGCACTGTGTATAGCCTCACAGATCACTCGGCCCACATCTGGCCTTGCCAAACTGTTGTATGGGAATCATGTAAAAATCACTGTGCCCTTCAGAGTGCCACACAACTCTGGACCCACATAGAGGACAGGCACAGGATGTACTGCCATGCATGTAAGTAATGTGAGTTTTACGTAAGTTATGTATGCTCAGCCTGCAGAGACTAGGGCCTGTCAAATGTTTCTCACATTATGGGACAAAAACCAGACTGGGGTGGAGTTACTCTGGCTATGCAACTGTACTACTCACTGTAGACCTGCAGATCCTTGGATGTTGCCAAAATGAGACTTCAGTGGCGAAACTTGGCCTGAGGGTTTTTGTACATTGACTAAAGTAGGAATGGATCCTGACGTACCTTCCTGACCTAAAACATATTTGCGCTGAGCCTCATTGTTCATGTGTGATAGGTCCCTAACTCCCACAGCTCTGTTGTCACCTTTCCATAAGTCATGTAAGTATATGACAGATGTATTATACAAGTGAGAAACCTACAGTGCATTAAGTTGGGTGACTCAGGGGGAGGGCTTGACATGTGACTCATTATCTTGGTTACATGGAACCAATCAGACCAAATAAACCTTAGTATGTTGGATGCCATCTCTGTAGGATTGCCACATTTGCTAAAAGGTGTGTTCTGTGCTTCAAGTACATACCACACAAACCCACTCTGTAGTGGTATGAGATTACATTGCGCTGCTCACTTGTTCGCACATGCACAGGGAAGAGACTTTACGTGCCACCCATGGCAGTCCTTTCATGTCACATTAGTCTTAGGGTGTGGTCTGTGCTATGGTAGTTACCTGTAGGGACTGTATGAAGTGAGTCAATGTGGTTGGATGTCCAGTCAGGTCCAAGGAGTTGACCCTTCAGAGAGTTACAATGGTGTGCTGTGTTTCATTGTGGCTCACATCACAGCACATGTTGCTTGTACCTGGGCTATCTGATGTAGCTAGGCTTATGTAGTCAGTGTAAGGCATGTGATTTACACTTGTGTTGTGTTGATAGTTATAAAGATTTTGTGCTTGGTGTTTTTCAAATGTGTGTGACACAACCAGTTAGCCAAAAAACTGGAATTGTAACTTTTTCATTTGTCTATTGCATCCATACAGGTCAACGCCCATCAGAAGAAAGGGATTTGAAGAGCTATTGCCCTGAAGGTACGGACCCTGGAGGTCCATTGCCGGCAGAGTGCCTACTGTCACAGAAGGTGAAGATCACGGAGGTCCAGTTGGGGCTGTCCTCCCAACGTGGACGGGGCGCACGCCAGAGCCTGGCCCCTCTGATGGCCTGCATTCTGGCAGTGGACTACCCTGAGCTTGATGGGGATTTGAGAGGAGCACAGCAGCTTTGGGGGGGGGAGTCCTGGGTATATTCCTGCCTGTGACATTGCCAAGTTGATATTTTAGAGTCTGCCATCTTCCCCTGCAGTTTGGAGATAGGTCTTGTGTGACACACAATGAGTAATTGTTTGTGTAGGTATGGAAGTTGGTGCATGCTGATGTGCCTTGCCTATTGGCCCCGTGACCTAGGACACAACAATGTACAGTCCACAACCAATTTACTCTCCAGGGCCAGCACATGGCTGAGGACAGTGATCAATCAGGTCATATTGTTTGTTGCTGTGTGTCATTTGTACCCAACAGTCCACTTGTCTTCAGTGTGTCATCCCCAACAACATACAACATGAGATAATAGACAACTGTACTCAGCCATGTGTCTGCTCAAGTAAGTATATTGGCATCCGTCCCCACCGACCACTGGTCTTAAGTGTGTCACAAGTGCTTGTGCCTCACTACTGTCTCTCATGTGAAGGTGGCCATCATACATGTGACAGAGCATACATTGTCCTTTGGGTGCAGTCACACTTTCCCTTGATAAATAGTGACTGTCCATTGACATGATTTTGGCAACATCATTGTAGGAACTGGACATATGTGATGGGCCTACAGTTCATGTGGTGCCACAGACAGCAGTGTGTCACCATTGTTTGGTGGCTCACACATACCCTCATCTGTCACTCAGTGTAATTTGGCATTGTACAATTGTTGAAACAATGAAGGAAATGACAGGTAGGACTACAGTTTTTGCGCACAATGTACATTTCCATGCCATTGAGGTAGAATCAGTTGGTGAAGCTTAGCATATGTTAAATGGTGAAGGTCCATTACCTAACTGTTGACATGCATCAGGGAGTGGCTTGCAGGAATGTGGGAATCATATGTGGTTGTGTACACTCATTCATCCAAAGGAATCTGTGTTTTATGACAAAAAGGGACAGTGATGTGCCTTCCCATTGAACATCATCTTAAGGGCCTTCTACAGGCAGTGGAGAATCCTTGCGCCTCTACATAATTCAATGGACTATTGGCTTTCACTCATACTATCTAAGTGGAGTATTATCTGCAGTACCAATCAAGAAAGGTGATTTCCCTGGTGCTAGATGATTCATTGTGGTGTGGATATTTGTAGACAAATCTCCCAGTCAGTGTGGCCAAATTGTCTCCAGAGTATTTTTCTGTGCAAGATGTGTTATCTATCAGAGCAACATTGGTACAACTTCCATGAGTCTATTTAGACAATTTACATATTGTGAAGTTACCATTGGGGATTTTGAACAGTGTCACATAGGTGTTTCCCTGTCATCTTCTTCTGTCTACTGTACTTTTTGCTGGAACATAGCTGGATTATTTGGGCATCATTTCATCATGATGTGGTATTCGGTATATGAAGATTAGCTGGATACATGATCTTGTGTGGGATCTGTTAGAATGAACTTGGCATTGCCATACTATTTTGTGACAACAGGTTACTGAGGGATGCTACATAAGCCAAACCATTCATGGTGATAAGATATCCTACTTGCTCCACGGGTATTGTGATGGCACCACTTCGTCCTTGCTATTGGAGTTGTCTGTGATTCTGATTTTCATGTGGGCAACTGTTCACAGTTCATGTAGCATGCATGCATATGGTGTTGCAAATGTTGGGGCCACGTTTCTGAAGCTTGTGGCTGGGGGCTAATGTACATTATAGTAATGTTTGGTAATCAAATCAGTTGTTCAAATGGTAATCAAAGCAGATTTTCAAGTCTTTTCAGGCACATGTAGTGACCCTATTTGTCTTTGTAATTTCAGCATCAGCACAGGCAAGCAGAGGAGACAGGGCCAAAACCAGTGGGGAAGTAGCTGGCCATGGTATCTCCAGTCAAGAAACATCAGACACGGAGGGACCTCGTAGCTCAGAGGTTGAGGGGAGTGCCACAGAGGACACAGGATCCCCATCTTCACCTTCAGATTCTTCTTCCAGTGGCCACTTCCTAGTGATGGCGGATCCATCAGGATGTGTACCTATTCCATCCTTGTCCACTACCCCCAATTCTATCTCCGCCCTCCCTGTTGCTCCCCACATAGGTGGCCGTGCCTGCTCACCCAAGAGGGTGGGCATCTCCTTCGCCCCAGGCACTTCACCCCTGTACCCATTGCCCCTGCTGCCCTGAGTGAGGAGGCTATTGACCTCCTAAGGAGTAGGTCGGTGAGTCAGACTGCCATTCTGAATGCCATCCATGTGCAGGGCACTAAGCTTCAGCAGGTGGTTACGTACCTGGAAGGCAGTCATAGTTCCATATCTAGCCGACAGGGATCTCTTCATGCTCTGGTCTCCTCGCTGATGGCAGCCTTCCACTCCCACAATCCTCCTTTCCACCTGCTACCTCTTCCCCATCCATTTTCTCTCTTCCCCTACCTGTCTCACGGACACACACACATCCGCATGCATCCACTTCAACAAACACAAGCAGCACACATAAGCATAGGCACCACAAGACACACCGCCATGAAAGCACCCAACAGTCACTTACACAGACCACCATTCCCATAGACACCACCCTCACCCCCACTGACCTACACACCATACCCACCATACCCATAGACACCACCCCAACACCTGCAGACACCCACACCACATCCACCATAACATCAGACACCACCCCACTCCCACACACCATGCACACCGTACTCCCAGACACCACCACAACACCCAAAGACACACACACCACACAGGCACCATACCACCAGACACCATCCCAACACCCACAGACACACAACACATACACACCATACCCCCAGACACCACCCATCACACTCACCATACCCCCAGACACCACCCCAACACCCACTGGCATAGTCACCACACACCATACCCCCGACACCACCCTAACACCCAAAGACACAGCCACCACTCCCACCTTAGCCATCACCTCCACCACACAGCCCCCAAAGAAATGCAAACACCCACATTCACACATGCAACAGACCCCACCCAAACCCAAGCATGCCTCAGACACACACATACCAGCAGCAACAGCCCCCAAAGTCAAGACAAGCACTCCCTTAACCTCCCAACCCCAATCCCTTTTTCAAACATTGCCTGTTTTCCCAAAGAAAGTTTGATGTTTGACCTTTCCCTTCCCTCTGTGAAACCCCCCTTCCAAAACCAAAAGGACCCCGCCCTCATCCCAACCCATCCCCTCCATGTCGAAGTCCTCCCCATCCATGTCAAAGTCCTCTCCATCACACCTACCTCTGCCCACCCTATAACCAGCCATACCCTACGCACCCAAAGAAGAAGCCCACCCCTCCCAAAGTTAAGCCCACCCCTCTGAAAAACAAAATCACCCATTCTAAATTGACCCCACCCCACCCAAGGAGGATCATTGAGGTGCCTGGCATGCACACTTGATGCCCCTTCCTGTGGAGGTTCCTATTTCAGTGAGTCAAATTGTGGTGCACAGCAGTGCGCATGGACTTCTATTTGTGGAATGACCATTGGCCTTAACACATATTTAAAATTGTTTTTAATAAACCAAGCTGTTTTGGGGAGTAAACATTTGTTCTGCCATTACTTTTCTACATTTTTGCTGTTCCTGAGTAATTTGTGATGTATGCCTACAGTTGTGTTTGATTCACCCCGATTGCTGATCCATTTGTTGTGATTGGCAAGATCTGTCTTTGGGACCAATGCTGGTGTCACCCAGGACAAGGGGAGATGTTCAATGGATGGATATGTGGGTGATAATCCAATTAGGGTGTCATTGCATTGTGTGTTGTTTGATATGGTAAATATTTTATCTTGGCTTGGCCAAAGTGAACATGTATTGGGTTAGATTTGTCTCCCTGATGTAGGTTGGACATTCGAATTGTGTTTGTCCACACATGGACAGTGTTCAGTTGTGCTACCTCCCCATACATTTAACTGACTGTGTGTCCATTTTCATGTGTGCACCTTCCAGCTACTTAACATACATGTGTGACCCATGCTATTGCTGTTGTAGTTGCTTTCTTGACTTGCACTTACACATTTGGCATATAGGCATGTCACTTGGTTATGCTATTGGTTGTCCTTGTGATACATAAAGGCCAAGTTCCTGTGAAAATAGTGTTTTAGGGACATGTGCAAAGTGAAATGTGTCCCATGGCATCATCCTTCCTTGGGTCTCCCTGATGCCACGATCTCTATTCTGAAGGTATTGTTTACATTGTTAGTTTTGTATATTTGTCTCCTAAAATATTGTGCATCCCATTTACCATCCATTGTCTTGCAATGTGGGTGAGATGTGAGGGTCCATTACAGGGATGTTGCATGGAAAGGGGTGTTTGGGTTCAATGACACATCCATACATATGTGTCCTCAATATCATGACAGGCCATGGCATATGAGCAATGTGAGGGTGCCATTTCATTTAGTAGGTGTGATATTGATTTGATGTTGCGGTTGTGTGACATAATGTTATGTACACTTCACTGTCCCTGAAACTGGGATGTGCAAACCTGTGGTTTGTGGAGTGTGGCGGTGGAATGTCAGTGACCTACACAAAAGGGGCGTCATGGGGCTGTGATTGGGTAATACCTTGTGTACATCTCTGCCCCGGGACACACAAGATTATACTTGGTCCACGTAGCACAGTCCCCATACCTGGTCGACGGCGGCATTTCAATTTGTGACGGTGTTTGGGGAAGGACATAGATGTTTTGTCTTATCGTAGCTTACGTCCACGATGGGCTTGATTTTGGGCTCCATCGATCAGCAGCAGCAGTGGCAGAATGTAAAAGATCAGCTCCATGGCAGCACAAGATGTGTGATGTCGCTTACAGGTGATTTCATGCCTTATATGCCTCAGTTTCTGCCAACTGGAGTGTGTGGTTGGACCACCACAGTCAAGTCAGCAGAAGGCAGCATCATAATCTGTCCGGCGGAAAGGCTGGCTCCGACAGCCTCATTGGCTTATCTCGCAGCTGCGGCGGTCTATGCTGCCTGGTGGTGCTGGCAGGACCACTGCAATTTTTTGTTTATTAAACTACAAGCACTGTAATACGGTGGTCTGACCACCAACCTGAAGGTGGTCAGACCACCGCTACCACCATGGCAGTCCACTGACCACCAAACTCTTAATCAGTTCCTATGTTCTGTATATGTTTTCACTATGATCGCCCACAGTAATTGCTCTGCATAAGGTTGAGTAGTAATTTACACAACTCCAGTAAGTCCTTGGTTCAGTATTCCTATTCTGACAATAAATACACTTGTTATATTTTGATAGCATGTTTCCATGTTTTGATATAGCATTCACTGCTAATTACATGTTTTCCTTGGTCCTGAAGTGCTTGAATCTATTGCAGCAAAAATATATAAAATATATTAATGCATTGCTTTAAGAAATAAAAATCTGTGTTGCTGCTGAATTTATTTAAAAAAAACAAAATGTAGATTATTTAAAGTTACATCTGAAAAAGACAATTATTTGCTGCAAACAAATCTGTTAATTCAGTGGGTTTTAATGTTTACTGTGGTTATTGAAATATTTACCTTGTTTGGTGTCGGGGTATGATAATTATTTTTTATGTTATGTTCAATTGGGTCATTTTGTAGAGATGGTTGGTCTCATGAAATCTTAGAAAATTGTATTTTAAAAAATAATACCCTGGTACAGATAATACAAAATGTTAGTTTGGCTGTTGAAAGAAAATATGGAAGTTTATCCATTCTAAATAGTATGTTGAATGCATTCTATTTTTATTACCTGGTTCATTACTTGTTTTATATAGCATTGTACCTATTTTTGAAAATACCTAATTAAGACAGTATTATTTAGGATTTTATTTTTTAAAATATTTACCTTCATTAGCATGTTTTTTCTTTTGAATGCCATTCAAATTGAATAAAACAGTCACCTTTTAAAAAAGTGGTCAACAATGCTCAGATATTAAAAAATTGTATTTTTAATTAAAATTTAGAGATCATAAATGACAGTAATTACCTAGAAAATATTTTTTATGAAGGGTATCTATAAATTTTTCTGGCTTTACAGATGGCAAATTCTTATTGTTGTTGCCAGCAAGATAGTATTATTACTCAAAGTTCTCAAAAGGAAAAATATTTTTTTTAGAATACTAGTAACTATAGTATACTAGAGTGTTTATGCTTATCTATGGGCCTGATTATGAGTTTGGCAGTCAGACCACCAGTCCGCCGTGGTGGAGGTCCCAAGTACATAGTCGATTGGCAGTCTTTCACAGCTGGAACTGCCGACCGCGATGACAGAGTGTGTACAGCCAGCAAAGTGGAGAACTGCAATGTTAGTAATACGTACTCCATCGCCGCCAGAGAAGCAGGTTCCCGCCGAGCAGATTACAGAATCAAAGTGGCACTGGTGGTCCCCTGTTGGCGGTCACTAAGTACTCAGCATAGCACCTTAACAGTGGCCATTGGATGGAGACAAATACAACACACCTGATGTTGATCTGCAAAGTGGATATACCTGCACATCACACTATAAAACACACCCCATTCAAGACCATGGTCCTTTGCCACTCCACTGCAGCACAGTCATTTGGACACAGCATTTTGGTGAGAGAAGGCAGGTCTATTCTTTTTACCCATCACTACTACTACTCACCACACTGCAAGAGCTCTTTCTTTCTCATCCCTTTGTGTAGTTTTTTGTTGCACTGTCACTGACTTTAATTTGGGGATATGTTACAGCCAAAAAACCCATGCTTTTCAGAGGCAGAGTTGACAGTCATGGTGGATGAAATCATAAGACTAGAGCCACGATTGTTTGGAGTCCAAGTTCAAATTGCCACTTCTAGTCGGAAAAAAGGGAATTGTGGACCAGAATACCAGACAGGGTGAGTGCAGTAGGTACCACCGTGCACACACAGGAGGGAATTAGGAAGAGGTGAAACAACATGAGGGGGGAGGTGCATTCCCTTGCCTCCAAGCAACACAGGGAGGCCAATAGGGGTGGTGGTGGTCCTCCGAGCAACCCAATCAGATGGTTCCTGTGGGAGGATAAGGCCTTGGCCATCCTGCTTCCTGAAGGCTTGGTAGAAATACCTGGGGCAGGAGACTCTAGTAAGTTACATCTCACTAATTGTCACCAAATCTCAATGTTCTGTCTGCTCCCAATCTAGCTTTTGCCAATGTGCTGTCTACCTAGTTTCCTACCATACAATCTACAAAGTAACAGAGAGGTTGTCTAATCATTGTCAATATGTATTGTTACAGATAAGATCACATGTATCAATTACGATCACATTCCAATTGCTGCAATGGATCCTGTAAGTGTAGTCCCACAAAAAATCTAATTTCAGGACCCATTATATGTGCCAATTGGAAACTAGATGGTTCATCCCAAATGCAGTTTGTGAACAGGAATGTTATACTAACGATGTTGTAATTGTTAGCAAGTAGACATGTAAATTACTATAACTTCCATAAGGCCTTGTTTTTGCAAATTCAAACATAACAAAAATGTGATTTTGAACACTCTGACTTGTCTGATATATCACAACTGATGTCCTTTTTACATGGAGTGAGCAATCGACTGGCAGTGCTCTACTCAGAGACATTTCTGCCTACTTTGCTTTATGTTGTCCATGTCTTCCCAACTGAAAGAATTGATGGAATGAGTGACATCATACCAAGTGTGTGTGTCAAAGTTTTGCAAGGAATTAAGGCCCTCATTAATTAGCTGTCAACTCATACAGGTAAGACAATTCTGATAGTCACCTCCTGGAAAACACAGTCCATTACAAAATATGTGAGCAAAACAAAGCAACACAAACATACTTACCATGTGTCATAACCTTGTTCAACAAACACCTTCCAAATGGATTAACCAGAGCTTGTCCTCCATGATATTTTCCCATAACATACTCCTCCCATCATCACTATAAAAGTTGTTGTTACAGTCCAAGTCATGACAAGTTAACAAAATACTTACACTAATGAGAAGAAATTACTGATGAGATATTTTGACACAAGTCAGCTCCTTCCTCCTCGCTACTATCATCATCATGTGGCATTCTAGTATCCTCACCCAGTGCACTTCAGGCTTTCTGTCCTCTGCAATATGAGAGATGTTACATCGCAGGATTAGGTTGTGGAGCATGCAGCAGGCCACAGTGATCTGACACACCTTCCCCAGTGAGTAGAGAAGTGCTCCTCCACTTTTGTGCAGACAGCGGAATCTGGCTTTCAGGAGCACAAAAGCCCACTCCACTGGCTGCCTTGTCCTTCTGTGGGTCTCATTGAAGCAGACTTCCCCAGGCATAGTAGGATTCCTCAGCAGGGCCAACAAATATGGCCGGTTGGGATAGGCTGAGTCTCCTAGATGGAAGACAGTCTGAGGTGCAACAATAAGTTTCACAGTTCCTGTTTTTACTGCCTGACATTACCCACACAAAGTTAGCTCAGATCCTACTTACCAACAAGCCAAGCCCTCTCCAGTTGTAGTTGCGACATCAGCTGGGATACGTTGCTGAACCACATGACAAAGGAAACATGGGCAGATCCAGAGACGAGGGGACAGATGTTGGAAATGTACAAACCAGCCAAGCAGACAACTTGGATGTTGATAGAATAGAAGTTCTTCCTGTTTTGGTAAACTTGTTCCCTGTTATGTGGTGGTACTAAGGCATCATGGGTGCCATCAATGTCTCCAACAACATGTGGTATCCTAGCAACTCCGTAGAATATAGCCTTTACATTGGTTAAATCCTCACGCTTGGGGAACTGGATGTAGCTGTTCAGGTGCCTCCTTACACAGGGAGAGAGATGATAGATGAGTCCTCCACACTTCCTCCAAACGTCGAAACAACACACACAAAAGGTGTGGAGGAAACAAACTTACTCCATACGACCTCAGTCACTATGATTGTAACCCTGTCACTAATTGGCGTCTCTCTTCAACACTGTTGTGTTGATTAGCGGGCAGGGAATTCCCTCTTATGGAAGAGGTTGTCTCACACACTTAATCTTATCATGCTTCATCACTGACCACCTCTACCCAACCTGCTAGGACAGTGCCACCAGGGCAGACTCAAACCTCTCGGTGAACTGCACCAAGAGGGAGTTTTTACATAAAGCTTGCTTGATAATAGTGGGGTCCAGGTCAGCTAAAAGTACCTAGTGGACTACCAGTGAATTTTACCTTTAATAATGGTGTCCGATGGTATGGTTAAAAACATATGTCAACGGTAACCATGAGTATAATGACCCAACCCGTCCTATAAAAAGCCAGCATGTTTCTGCCCTCACACTGAGCCTAACCTGGTCTGGGGAATTCTTCAGGCCTACAGATCCCTAGTCAAGCATGAGTGAGCAGGCACCTATCCTACCTCACAGGGGAAAAAAATTATATCCACACACGCAAGTCCTACCTGAGTGGCGATGTAGTCTTTTAGATACCCTGGATTATAGGGTTACTGGTCTCTGGTCTAGGGCTAGAACGATGTCCCTTGTAGTCACTCATTCATCAAAGGTAGCATTGTTCTGGTGCACCTAATCTATTCCACTCCTAGCCGCTGAACACCTGTCCTGGTGTCTCATCATTGCTGAAAACACATCCCTTAGCACATGACAGAACATTGGTTGCGACATACCATCACATATTGCCCATGTGTATTGAAATGAACATGTTGCCAGGAAACGCAATACTGCCATCACTTTCACAATTGGCGTTACAGATGTGGGACTGGTGTTTTGAGGCAGGAAATCAGGCTACAACTGATGATATAAATCCAGTATTGTTTGCCTATTCAATCAAAACATGCTGATGATGTCCTTTTCTTCCATTGTGTGAAGGTCTGAAAATGGGTTGTACACAGGAGGCTGTCATCTTCTCCCTCTCCCCGGGTATCTATGTGTGAATTGTAAACAGTATATGAATGTTGGTCACATGTGAAGAGTAAGCCAAAACTGTGACAGTACATCACTGTTTCAGATTTCAAAACAGGCATTTCTATCTAAATTGTATATTGTGCAATATCCATCACCAATCCACATTATTGCCTTGACATGTTGTTTGTCCATTGATGTGTAAATTATACATCACTGATGTATTATTTGCATCTTTTCATATCTTTAAAAAAATTGGGATTAGAGAAAATACTGTCAACGGTGGTGAAGAGTGCACTGGGCTAATCAAGCCTAAAAGCACACTAACGCACCAGACAGTTGAAAAGTTTAATGAAAATATTTTTCAATGGTCATTTACTTGTTGACAGATATAACCCCTCATTTGTAGTGGTGGTGATGTAGTTAACAGTCTCTACTACAGCATGTTCAGCCACTGAAACAGTGGATGCCTGGCCTCACATATTGGAAATTGTGCGTCTGACGCCGCCAGCGTGTTGGCCGTGCAGTGGGCGATTAAGTGCACGACAGACACAGCCATAGGCTAACGTTGGTGATTGTGGTAGTCGAGGGCCAATGGCTATGCCTGTAAATGCTGACAACCACGTACATCGTGTACATGTACGCCGGAGTTTGGAAAAAAACTCACTTGCCTCCTGACACTGCTGCTATCAAGACTTTCTCCATTTTAACTCCAGGAGCAATCATGGCAGGCCAAGCTGGTGAGAGGGCCCATGCCTTCTCAGCAGAGGAGCTGGAGCTGTTGGCAGATGAGGTCCTTTCCCTGTATGGCCAGCTCTATGGCTCACCAGAGGAACAGGTAACTCCCTCCCAGCACCTCATTAATCCCGTTGTTCTTAACTTGGGACTAAGACGGATAGCCAACTTAATTATTTTACGTCCTCTGTTATACTGGGTGAGGCTATGGATTGTCCCGGAATTGGTTGTATATAAGGTTTCACTTTTAGAACTGTTAAAATGTTCAAATTCTGTTTCTATCCCATGGGTTAAACATGTATCCAGCTGGTTCTGTATATTGGGTCTAGAAGATTTTTGGGAGAATCCACACAAACTTGAGAAATCCCATGTAAAAGTATTGAAGGGTGCCTATTGGTCCTATGTACGGAATGCCTATATTAGCCATAAATCTCAAGGCCGTCTAACTAATATTTTTATTGATTTTAAATGGTGCCCTCATTTCGAACTATATTTAGATATAATACCTGACCTATTAGGCAAATGACTATATGCCAGATTTCGCTTTGGGATATTACCATTAAAGACCTTGACGAGCAGATGGGGATCTAATGCCACATCTGATATTTGCCCTGTGTGTGGTACTACCCCAGAAACAGTAGAACATTTTATGTTTTTCTGTCCCGCATACTCATCCCCCAGGTCCAAGTGGATCCGCAAAATTTGCTGAGAAATGAAGATAAGGAAATGTGTTTTAGCCTTGAGGTTTTTAAAAAGCCACAGCTCCAATGTTTTAATTTATGGTGTAAGTAAGTTTTTAGTGGCAGCGTGGCATATACGTAATTTTTACATTAATAATTACTTTTAACAGGATTTACAGATTGGGAAATTGGGGCTTTTTATCGTTAGATATTGGCTGAGGATGGAACTGTATTATCTTACTTATGATGCTATTTATCTTTGTATTGTATTGCTTTGATGGTCTGTTGATCGAATAAAGCTTGTTGTTGATGTGACAGGTAACTCTCTCACATGCATATGTTTTCATGTTTTACTCCCTAATGCTTCTCTCCACAGGCCACATTGTGCCTCTTGGTCAAAGTGTTCAGTCTGATTACTTGTGTAAAGTATTCTGGTCCCTACATAGGATAATAATGTCAAGAATTGGCCAGCACTATACATTCTGTACTGAGCATCAGCATTGAATGTGAGAAGTGTGTTAACCCTTATATTACATTTGTGGTGAATGTAGACATATATGCATGTATAGCTTTCATGGTTCCTGTGACTAATTTATTATTCAGAGCATGCTAACTCTGCAAATACATGTCTGGCCCTTTCTGCATGAGTTGTGAATGTATCCTGGACTAAACTGTTGAGAATGGTGTTAGATAGGTGTAAGTTCCCACCTATCATTCAGTGTAGATCAAGTCTCAAATATATGTTGTCTGTGAACTACCAAAATCTCACAGACACCTTCAGAGTACCACACAGCATTGAGCACACACATGGAATTACCTCAAGTTGCAAAATTATATTTTTAAATGCTTGAAATGTGATGTTCATGTGGGATTGGTATGCTCTGTCTGCAGTCAGCAAGGCCTGAGTTTGAGTTGTGCCCAGTCATTACCCTGGGCCAGTCTGGGGCAAGGTTGTGTGGCAATACAACTGATGCCAAGAGTATTTTCCCAGTAGATCTGTGAATCCTTCTATGAGCACTGAAAGAGTTTGAACACACATTAGTAGCCCTGATTGCTTTTACAGGGAATACATTTGGAATGGTGACCTGATATTGCATTCCATTGATCCACGTTGGCAATGTGTAACATTTCATGATGACAATCCCCTTACACATACAGGTCTGAATTCTATTTTCCATAAGTAAAGATTGCACTTAACAGGCAAATTGCACATGTTACACATTTACAGTGCAGATATTTTTGGGGTTAGAAGTGGTTTGATATATGTATCAACACCTTGTCAGCATCCATTCACACCAAAGAAAACAATGGAATGTCGATACATACTACACAAGCAAGCTCAAACAGATGTAGTATGATATTACGTTAAGTTGTCCGCATGTCTAGATATCAGCACAGAGGGAGCTATCACAGGTCATAATGGAAGGGCTGTCATGAGTGTCCAAGACTTAGGATGTAGTCTGTACTATGCTTCCAAGTTGTATGGACCTTATGCATCATGTTAATGGGCCTGGATGTAAAGGTGTCTGAACAATAAAGCAGAAATAGTGTGCTGTTCTTAAGCTCAAAATGGTGTGTCATGTTTCATAGTGGCCACCATCACAGTATGTATATGATGGCCCAGGGCTACATGATGTTAGTGTGTGGGCTTAGTCAGTGACATGACCAGAGATGAGGTTGGTCAGCAGATGACTACCCAGTTTTATATTCATGTCTTTGTAGTGTGCAACATGTGGAAACCAAACATGTTATGTTTTGACTTTTGATTTTGGCTTGTACTAGTTGTAGACAAACTGTATGTCACCAAAAAACAATAGCCAAATAATTGCAGTGACATACGGTTCTTTCCTCTCTTGTGTCCATATAGGTCAATGCTCATCAGAAGCGGTCCATCTGGAAAGCCAAAGGTGCAAAGCCTGGGGGGTCTATCGTCAACAGAGTGTTCAATGCAGGAAGTGGTGGGAGGACCTGAGACGAGGACCCACAAGATCACTGAGTTCTAGTTGGGGAAGTCTTCCCAACAAGGATGGGGTGTGCACAGGCAGTTGACACTCCTAATGGCCCACATACTGGTGGTGGCCTATACTGAGCTTGATAGGCAGTTGAGGGCCCAATAGCAGCCACAAGGGGGTGAGTCCTGGCCAGAGATGTCAATGTTATCCTACAATTTGTTTTTTTTCAGGTAGCCATTTGCCCAAAAACGTTGTGGGTGTGCAATGTCCAACACACAGGAAGAGTTCTGGATTGTGTAGGTCTGGTAGTAGGTGCACGATGATGTGCTTTGCCTAATGTTTTTATGACCAAGAGGCCAGCAGAGTCCAGTCCACAGTCAGTTGTCTGTTTATACCCGATACATGGCTGAGTAAACTCATATTCACCTCATGTTGTTTGATGTTCTTGGTGAAAGTTGTACCAGACAGACCACTTGTCTTCATTGTGTCAGGAGTGATGCTTCCTCATACTTCTCTCATGTAATAGGAGCCATATTACATGTGCCATAGCATCAGTGCACTTTCGCTGCAGTGACTGAACTGTACTTCTCATTGGTAAGTTGGGATTTTACAGTGACATGAGTGGCATCAGCATTAGTGCATACATGTAACACAGTGTACCTTTCCGTGTTGTTGTTTCATCTGTAATACTGTTCAAGGTACATTCACTGACTGGTGACATACATCAGGGAGTGATATGTAACAATGTTGGGATCATATGTGAGTGCCTGAACTCAGTTTTACAGGGCCATTGGTGCTTCATATACCAAATGGTGCAGTGTTGCACCATCCCATCAAGACTGAAGTGTGTCCACCTCTTCATGTTATTGATATTCACTGACATACAACAAACATCAAAGGTACATAAGCTTTTAGGAATGCAAACTGAGAATAGTGTTGTCACCAGTACCAAGCCTGATTGTGGGTGTTCATAATACCATATGTACTATTATGATATGTGTGTTTGTAGTAGATATCTCCCAATGCCTAGGCCATGATTCTCTTCAGCCTACTTTTCTATGCTACACGTGATAGGTAGTTGAGCTACCTCAGTACAGCTTTCATTTTACTATCTTAAAATTGGACATATGATGAAGTATTAGTAGAAAAATGACATCAGTGTGAACTGAGCCGTTGTATGTGACATGATTTCTGCCCTAGCACTTAGTGCATCTACGTTGCTGAATGACTTGACCATCATGACATCAGGATGTTGTTTCAGGGAAATGAGCATTATGGTGAATCTGGGGCTTGTGTGGATACTGTGTAGATTTTTTTGTTAGCCATCATATCTTGTGCCATCAGTTCAGAATGGTATGCTACAAGGGCCAAAGTACACAAGGTGGTCAACTGTTCAACTATATACATGAGGAGGGAGTGTTGATAAATGAATTCATTGTATAGGTCTTTGGGGGGTTATGATATCACTGTGACAAAGTATTCTTTGCTAATCCAGCATGCATGCATGTGCCCCTGGTAATGCTGATATCCATGTAATGAGCCATGCTGCTGCAGTAGTCTGTGCCCTTCTGTAATCTTTTGTGTTTGAATCTGATGGTCAGGTGTGTTTATGCCGATACAATCAACTATTTTAATGTGTCATTTCAGGTGCATCCAGAGCAAGCGAAAGTGAAAGTGCCAACTTTGTTGGGGAAGCATCTGGCCACAGTGGTTGCAGCTAGGAATATCAAGACACTGAGGGACCCCTTGGCAGAGAGGGTGAGGGGAGTGCCACGGAGGACGCTAGCTTGAGCTCTTCATCTTCCTCCTCTTCCAGTGGACACTCCCGATCAGGATCACTACCATCTTCATCCATGTCTGCCACCACCAGCTCCATCAACACCCTCCCTGTTGCTCCCCATCCAGTTGGCTGGGCCTATTCTCCTAAGAGGGGGGGCACCTCCTTTGCTCCAGGTAGCTCAGACCCTGTCCCCCTGCTGCACATAGTGAGGAGTCTATTGGCCTCCTGAGAAATATCTCTGTGGGTCAGACTACCATTCTGAATGCCATCCAAGGGCAAGACAGCCATCTACAGCAGGTTAGTGGCCTACCTGGAAGGCATTCATAATGCAATGTCTGGCCTACAGAGATCTTTTCATGCTCTGGCTTCCTCCCTCTGTCCTGCATCCCATCCCCCCAATCTAGTGCCCCTTTCCCATACCAATTCCCTATTCCCTCACCTGTCTAAGACACACACACGCATTTACACTCACACGCCCATTTAGACCCAAGTAGCACATCCACACGTAAGCCAAAACACAAGGAAAAAAACAGGCACTCATCTAAATACACAGACACTACACACACCACCACCACAGGCTCCGTCACTGTCATTATCAACACACCCACCACTGACAACACCACATCCATTTACTCACACCACTCCCGATCACATCCACACATAGCACTCCCATATCTCAGACCCCAACTCCTGCACCCAAGACCACCTCTCCTACCTCCCAACCCACCCCTAGTATCCCCCGAGCTGCTATTTCCAGGTCCCAAGTTACCCCTTCCAAGACATTCTCCATCCCTTCCGCATCCCAGACACTGCCTCCTAAACATTGGTCCACCCCTTTCTATTTCCAACCCACCGCTTTCCATACCAACTCCTCCTGCAAACCCAAACGTCCCTTCCTAAATGAGATCTTTGAGGTGCCTGCCCTGCCCAATTGATGCCCCTTTGTGAGGAGATACCCTGGCAGTGTCTGATGAGGCATGTTTTGAGGCACAACACTGTGTACACCACATTGTGTTTGGATTGGCAATTGGCCTTTGGTTCACGATTTTTTTTTTTCAAATTAACAAATTAAAAATAGTTTATTGCTAGAACACATTTGACCTTGTTTTACTTTTTCCTAGCTACGTTTGAGGGTATATAAACATAACAACAGTTTGATTGTGACACACTCTCATTGTGTCTACACATTATGGCAGGTTATGGTCCACATATGTTTATGGTGTACTTTGTTATGGACATGCACAAATTGTAAGGATATGTGTTGGAGATAGACTTCTCTGGGCAATCATTCATCATTGTGGTGAGCACTTGCACTACCTAATTTCTGCGTTTTGCAACATTGGGATGTGGGATTGGAGGTGCGTTATTTTCCCCTTAATGGTGATTAATGTGACCAAGTTTGAATATGTTAATTTTGGGACCAGTGTAGGACTTACATAAGTTAAGGGCCACTGTTGCATGGATGTATATATGGGATGTATCCAGATTTGGCCAGACATTGTTTTGTGTGGTATTTCAGTAGTAAAGGGATCAGCTAGTGTTGTGCATTGTCAACTTCATTTGGCTTGTACCTCTCCCTATGGTATATGTTGGATATGTTTTGACTGTGTAAAGTTAGTCATTTATTTATCCACACCTGGAGGGTGGCTGGTTGTTATGGCTTATTGTCTTCTTTTTGTGACATGTGTCCATTGTTTTATGTGTGGCTTACACCTACTGTAGTTGTATGTTAGGAATGGAGTGTGTTTCTTCAAATAGCTTGCACTTCCACATTGCTCACACATGCATGGCACTTGGTGATGCTATTGGCTGTCCATGCTATACTTTAAGTCAGGGGGGCTATGCACAGCGATGTTTTGGGGCATGGGCAAAGTGGACTGTAGCCAAGGGACCCAGACTTTCAGGGGGCCCCCGGATTGAGGCAACCCTGTTCTACAGAGGGTATTTCCATGATGGGCTTGCATTACTTCTTAGGTGTTTTGTTTAGTATAGCATTTTACAAATGGGATTGTTTGATGTTCCTGATGTGTGAGAGTCTATTGTAGTAAATTAGCATAGAAGGTGTGTTTCAGTGTCATGCAACATCCCTACTCAAGTTTCTTGTCTATCAATACTGGACCTAGCCTGTGAGAAGCTGGAGGGTGTCACAGTGATTATTTGCTGTGATGTTAGTGAGGATCTGCTGTTGTGTTGCTGTAGTTTGGACACACATAACTATCCTGGTAAATTTTTTGGGCACACATTTAAAATGTAAAAGAGTGTCCTTGTGCAGTGTCAGTGAGCTGGCCAAAGAGGGCATCACAGAGGTGACTTGTGATCAAACATTATTAGCGGTTCCGGACAAGGCCCCACAAAGTAGTTTTGGTTCAGGGCCCCTATGAACTTTATATTACACCTGTCTGTGCATCTGTTAACTGGAAAGTAAATGGAAACAAGTGAGATGAGATATTACCATTAGTTGCGTCCATGACTGTGTGGGTTTTGGGCTCCATCAAGTAGCACCAGCAGCACCAGGATGTGTACGATCAGCTTCATTAAGGCAGAGGATGTGTGCAGGTGAGTGAAGGTGAGTTTTTGCCTTTTATCCCTCCTTTTTCGCCGGTTCAGATGTGGAGGTTTTGCCGCCACAGTCACATCAACGGCAAGGCGCATTGTGATTGGACTGGCAATGGAACTGGCGATCCACCCTCAGACATATGCATTAACCTCAACCGCAGTCTAAATTTCATGGTGGTGACAGCGGTGGCAAAGCGGTCTTTTGTATATGCACCTGTTTTACTCATAATTGGGTGGGCGGACCGCTGAGTTGGCAGTCGGAGAAAACCATGCCGTTTCGACTGCAGTGACCTTTCCTCCGAACTCGTAATCAGGCCGTATGTGTCGTTAGTTGCATGCTCCTCCCTATTCAGTCAGGTCAGGCAGAAGGAGCTATACTCCGTGTTCCCACTAGGCCATCTGTTTACCTCCCAAAATTGTGGACTGCGTCTTTCACAAGTTTTTGATGTGTTATCTTTAATTTCATTCAAAATCACTGTTAGAATCTACATTTTCTATTAACACGATATATGATTGAACCTGTATTTATTTTTAATGTAAAAAATTAAATGTAAGTGTACATGTTACATCCGTAAATGTCTGCCATCTTGGGATGTGTACTTTCAAAAAATTATTTGAAAACATGTATTTGTAATTTACAATTAATGTGTAAATTATACTCATTATATTTAGTGGGGAAAATGTGGAGTAAAAATACAAATGTGGAGTAAAGACTTATGTGGTAAAGCCATTTACCATTATTTTAAATGCAATCTTGTTGTAAAGGTATGCAGAGTAAATACTTTAGAGAAAAGACTAGAAGGGTAAAGGATTGTGGTTTAATGTCTGATAACTGATACTGTGTCTAGCCAAAAATCTCACATACTGAGCCAAGTAAATTCTAGAGAGAACAAGAGACAAGGGGAAGTCTTGTAGTGTCCTACACATAATGATGGTGCCAACAAAAAAGAAAGTTGAAAGAATAAATCAGGTTAGTGCAGAAGGAGATGATGGATTTGAGCTCATTGAGGCTGGTATAAGTGGCACCTCATTCCTCATTGTGATTTCAGGTAATGTAGCAGTGTGTTTTGGTCAATGGTATGAAAGGAGGCCAAGAGAGTGTTCATTTTATGGAACATGCGCCACTCCAATACATCACCGAAGAGAGGTGCATGATACAGGCCACCTAAGAGATGGACTGCATGCACACAACGCATGCCTTAACTTGTGCTGTCCGCAATGCTCAAACATCAATTTGCTAATAGGACGGAAAGAAAGAAAAGAGCTATCAAGAGTAAAACAGGGTGGGTAGCACAAGCTATTGTGTGTGTTGTGAATATTGGTGGCCACCACAGATGTTTTAACCAAAACCAGAACTCATTTTTAAATTTAGTCTTTTCAGTGAAATATACATGACTCACGAGAGAAGAAGCCTCGAGTGAGTCACGATGCCTCATCCCTCCCTCAACAATGGTAATAAATAGCTTATTATTCTATGTGCATAAGCAAATTTGGTTTATGCCATGATATTTTTTTATGTGTATTTTTAAGAAAAGTTCAATAACAAAAACCCTGATGATAGGAGTTACATTTGTGCAGTATGGTAAAATCACATTGAAGAGACCTCGTGAGTTTTAGGCAAGTTATTTCCCTGTGTAAAGCAATTGTTACATGCAGTCTTTGATGGAATAAAAAGTGATTTTCATGTTTCCATACTGCAAAAATAAACTTAACTTTGACATTTACACTATATTAATATATGTTAGAATGTGTGTTTATTAGTACAGTTGCTCCAAATAACCTGTTTTTTAGCCACATTTTTCTTCTCTGCCATGGTGTGGGTGTGTTTTTATATGTGTTTGAGTGTGTGTGTCTGTATGTCTACCCACACACACCTTTACATACACACATATATATTTAAAACCAAAGGTTAAGTGACGTTATTACTAGGTGTTCAAATGAGAGAAAACTAATGTTTAAAAAACAAAAATGCATGAAATTCGCTACTTATAGCTTGCTAAACTAATTCTATCTTGCCCCCCGCCAAGCACTGTTTATGACCTTACATATGACATAATTGGTGACATATTAAATGACATCATTAATGATATCACAAATGGTGTCATTGATGACATCACATATGACATTACCACTAACATCATAGTCATTTACAGCTTAAAGTTGCCGAGGGTACTCTTGTGGGTCCAAAGTATGGAAATAGCATAAGCCCTGCAGGCCAGTGTTAATTTGTGATTGAAAGTTGTATGGTGTACCTTTTACAAATCACTAACATTGTGGTTCAAATGTTACTCCATGTTAAAAAAGTTAAAAGCCAAGCGCTTGTGATGTGTGTTGCAGATTTATGTTTCAAAGTAGGTTGTAGCTTAAAGCCAAAGCCTTATATAAAACATCTGTAAGAAAAGTCAAAGCATTTGTTGTTAACTGTTGATAACTAGTTGATATCTGGGCAAGTGCCCATGTTAAATAGTTGTAATACAGTGCTATAAACAAATTCTGAATGGCAAGGAGATTTATAAGGAGTAGATGTTTATTTCCAGAACTTCGCTCAAGATTTTGAAGCATTGCAGATTGTTAAATAATGTAGGATGTATATGTGTCCCACTTAGAGGTGGCTTATCTCAAGGTGGCGAAAGTATGCCTCTATGGGTTGTATGCCATTGCACCTGTCTCAGGAATGTGTGCACAAAGGTTTTCCCATAAGTCCTGACATAACATGTTTATGCCCTGACAAATTAATACATGTCAAACTTTTGACGTAAAATTGTGTGTCGTGTAAAGCTTTAAGATGGTAATCCTGTTAAGGTGAATACAGAATTGGCCTCAGGTGTAGCGTGCTGCATTACTGCAAGTCAAAAAACCCTAAAGGGTGTTGTCACAATGAATGGATGATGTTATCATTGATATTATCAGTTTAGTCACTTGAGATGTCATACACAGTGCATGGTGGGGGTGCAAGTGATATTTAACTCAGTAAACTATAACTGGTAAAAATTTTTGTTCAAACATTAGATTGTATCTCATCTCAACACCTAACTATAACACTACTTTAACCTTTGCATTTTCAGATATTTTCTGCTTTGTTGTAGGCTAAGATCTGATTTCCATGCTTAACTATAGCATCACTTTAATCTTTGTTTTTTCTCAGAAAGATTCAGTATTTTTTATCATATTCAAACTTGGGTATACACTCAGGGCCTCATTCCGCCGTGGTTATTCTGGGTTTCCCGGTGGGCTGGCGGGCGACCGCTAGAAGGCCGCCCGCCAGCCCAGCGGGAAACACCCTTCCATGAGGATGCCGGCTCCGAATGGAGCCGGCGGAGTGGAAGGGGTGCGACGGGTGCAGTTGCACCCGTCGCGATTTTCAATGTCTGCATGGCAGACACTGAAAATCTTTGTGGGGCCCTGTTACGAGGGCCCCTGCAGTGCCCATGCCATTGGCCCAGGGGCCCCACGACACCCCATACAGCCATTCTCTTCCTGGCGGCCAAAACCGCCAGGAACAGGATGGCGGTATGGGGCTCGGAATCCCCATGGCGGCGCAGCAAGCTGCGCCATGGAGGATTCCCCAGGGCAGCGGGAAACCGGCGGTGCACCGCCGGTTTTCCGTTTCTGACCGCGGCTGTACCGCCGCGGTCAGAATGCCCATGGGAGCACCGCCAGCCTGTTGGCGGTGCTCCCGCGGTCGTCGCCCTGGTGGTTTTTACCGCCAGGGTCAGAATGACCCCCTCATTCTCTTCAGTCAACCTACATCCAACGCCCCTGCTGCACATGGACTACTGGCGTGTGCAGCCAGGGGTTGGCTGCAGGGCCTTATCTCCAGCTGACCCTGTGACTAGCACCGCTAAGGCTCAGCAACTCTGCGCTGTGCATGGCATTTAGCTGTGAGCAGGAGGGGATTGACAGCAGGGCCTGAACTCTGTCCAGGCCCTAAATCCAGCCCCACCACAGTCTTCGACCCACCCATGGAAGCCTAACCCGCATTTTCTTCTTTATTTTTCAAATGTGGTAATCCTGCAGTACAACCATGCAAGCTTCCACTCCATTGTTCTGCGGTACTGTTCAGACTTCCCTGGGGAAGCTTTCATGGTGCTGGAGAATGATGGGGTGGAAGCCCCCCCCCCCTCCATCACAGGATGGCTGCACTGGGTCCTGCAGGAGTACCATGGTACCTGTGGGCCAACATATCTTTTTATTTAACATCTGGGGAGTTCCACTGGGTCCCCATCACAAGAGCCTGTGGGTCATAGTGTCCTTATATTGCCCCATATGCTCTCTTTAAAAAACACATTTCCAAGACACGGGGACCAAGTCTCCAAATACTAGTCTGGAACATTTTCTACAGAGTTGCATCAAATCAATCATATCGCTCAGTAATGCGTTATGGGCACTAGTCCTGCAGCATCAAAAGGGCTGCAAGGGAAAAAGCTCCCTCCGTTAATCATAAGGCCTTTCCGTTCTTAATTTTCACTACTATGGGGCCAACTATCAAGATATGAGTAACTTGTTAACCTTTCATGCCAACTCTCAGCATCCCATTAAATGCTATTTGTTTTAAAACAGCTAAACTGATTTACACAAAATCACAAGCCTTCTGAATAAAGTCCAACTTCCTGGCAACTTTGTTTTAATTCTGTTCAACCATTTTTCTGTATTGGAGAGGAAAGTTTCCTATGGGAATTAACATTGGAAATCAAAGCTTTGGACCTTTTTTTCTTGACCTTTATGTTTAATGGATTAACAGATTAGTATGAAAATCTACATGAAGGAGCCAAGGTGGATGATGAACCTTTTTGAGATAGTTTAATTGGGATTCTTCAACTGGCACCAAACATGTTAGTGAAACAATAAAATGCTCTTCCCATGATAACTCTGACCTAACTATAATTACATAGTGGTGACAGCCACTGTGCTATTTATATTATCCATTTCAGATCCATTTCTATGAGCAAGAGCTAGTGTGGCACCCAGGAGCAGGATTGTTCTCTAGAAACTATCAAATTACAAAACGAAATGGTGTTTTAAAAAAAGGCAGGTAATAGCATGGCCATTGAGTTTCAGCAAGACACCTTCCACTTGTCCATTCCCTATCTCAAAACAAGATTCCTTATATACAACATCATAAAGTCCTTTGTGCTGTACCTGACCTCCTTGGTGTGATGTTCCCCCAAACGTTTTGCCTTCACCTCTCCTGTTTTCTGAATGTGTTTTTGTTGGCATTAGGGCTTTGTGCTCTTTACCACAGCTAACCAGTGATAACGATCCTGTGCTCTCTCTCTCAAACATGGTAATATTGGCCTACAACTGATTGACATATTTAATTTACTTATGAGACTCTGATAAATGGTACTGCATGGTACCCAGAGTCTGTACATTAAATGTCACTAGGAGGCCTGCAGCACTCATTGTTCCACCCCCAGAAGTAGCACTTTAAAACATGTCTCAGGCCTGCCACTTTAGCCTGTAGTGCAGTATAAAATACCATTTTGACCTGACAAAACAAACCTTTTGCCTTGCCTAAACCTTCCTTTTCAATACATATAAATCACTCTAAGGTAGGCCCTAACCCGCCACAGGGTAGGGAGCATTGTATTTAAAATGCAGAACAAGTGGGTTTGAGTTTTAAATGTCCTGGTTTTGAAAAATTGCATAATTCATTGTTCTCTACCGCTTGGCCTATCGCTCCAATTGGATAACATCGGGTTACCGTATTACATTTCATAAGTGGTAACATTTAATTGGAAGCAGGTAAAAATATCATATTTGGACTCAAATGAATTGTTATTTAAAATCCTTTTTAATGTTAAACTCAGATTTTAAGTCACAATTCTGAAAATGACACTTTCAGAAACCGGGCATTTTCTTGTCCTAACCATTTGTTGCCTGCTGTGTGTGTCCTGGAATATCTGCCTGTGAATGGCTCTGCTATTGGAGTGGATTCCTGCTAGGCAGTGAGGCAAAGGGGACTGGGTGTAGGCAGAATGGGACGGGCCATCCTGCCAGCATTGCTGGGGGTGGTGATGTTCCCTGTCTAACATTTCAAAGGGGTTGCCTCTAGCATACACAAGGGAACCTGACACTAGTCTTTAGTCACCCCCAGACTTCTTAGAGCCTTGGCAGGAGAAGGGAAGAACTTTCCAGAACAAGATGTGGGGGTAACCCAGGATGGCCACCAACTTCAAAGGCTGGCACATTTATAAATATTGGACTCTCAGAACACCTCTTTTGTACACTCCTGGACTTGTGGAAGACATCAGAAGGACTTCATGGATCTCCTAGAGGACCACAGTGCTGCTTGAAGGCTGCCTTGATGCTTGAAGGAGAACTGGAACATTTCCTTGAACACTGAACCACCAGAAGTGACTCCAAGGGCTGGTTGTCTGACCTCTGTGTGAGTTAAAGGGATATAACAAGCTCCAGAGACCTTTAACTCTGTACCAGGCCTCCCCTGGAGTGAGCTCTAACCGACCACGTGGTGCCCCACAGGTCCTGGACCCCTGGAACTAGTTTATGAGATGCTGTTTCAGTCTAACCCTGAAAGTTGGGACTATGAACATTTTTCACCAAAACGTGTCCTGAGAACTAACAGAAGACCAGGACCTACCTGCCAACCAATCCTCCCAGGGTGCATCACCAGTTCGCCTCACTTCATCGTAGCTCCTGAGTTCTTCTCCACAGCAGCAAATCCTGTTCAGAGAGACCTCTCAGCTATAGTATCCGGCATTGTGGTGCCCTCTTCGGCTACAGCCTGCATCTTTATCCCACTGGAGGTTCTTGACTTCCAAAAAGTTGTCTAATTCTAGAGGTAACAATCTTTGTAGGGCTGGATGACAAATGGCTCCCTATCAAGGACAATGTCCCCTTTGGCCTGGAAATCCAGCTTTTCCTGCTCTGAGTTGACGTCATGCTCAGTTTTCTCATCAATACTTTCATTGCAAATGTTGCAGTGATACTATCAATGATGTGATAGAAGAGTTAATGAGTGATGCATTATGGGGGGTAAATAGCAGTCCATGGGGAGGACATTATAGTTAGCTTAGGACGTGAGTTATAGTTACTTGAGATAATTGTAACTATAACTGGTGATTTTCTGTGGTTTTCAACGTTTAAAAAGTTACATTGTTACTGAACATTTCCTCTGACTATAAAGTTACATTATTCTTTGTTTTTTTCAGTGAATTTCTAGGGTTATGTAAAGTAGTATTTTATTATCATACATTAAGCCAGCCCCCTGCAGTGTATGGCCAAAGGCTAGACCCTGCAACTAGCCATCTGCAGGCAGCCAACCCCATGCTGCAGATGTCCAAAGGCTGTGCACAGCAGGTGGTTGGCCTCAGGGCTTGGCCTGCCACTAGAATCAGTGACATACCCTTAGCCGGCTGCAACCCACATGCTGGCATAGGGTGGCACTCAAGCCCAAGGTACCACATTCCATGGGGTCAAAACATATATATTCAGGGCCAAATTCAAATAAAAAGGGGGCCACATGGCCTCCTTCACCAAGCCTTTATCAATTCCAAGGAAACCAATTCCTTGGGTTCGAATTCTAAGGGGCAGACATATTATAAAGGGGAGGAAGGCCACATGTACGCCTCCCCTAAATAATTACCTATTTTAGCCCCGCGGGACTGGAACACCTCAGGAGGGAGTTAAAAAGAAGCACAGGAGCCTGCATTTCTTTTTTCTTTTTATATTTTGTTCCAAATTTGCAGCAGTATATATTTTGTTAATTGGCCCTAGGGGGGAGGCCAGCAGGCCTTGGGGGTCAGGGTATCCTTGCCCAGGCTCCTTTGCCTTCTATTGTGCTTTTTCTTAGGACTCGGGCTGAGTCCTGAGTCCTAATATGGTGGCCACCACTTCTTGGTTAATCTGGTGGCAGCCAATAAGATCTCAGGATGGGATCTGCTGGCTCAGCGGAGCCTCTATGATGCGATATATATACACTTTTTTCAACCTGTTTTCCCCAAATCTACAAACCAGATTTATACCATACCAGAAAATACACTCTTTCTGGACCAAGCTCTAGCATTCTGCCAAATTTGGTGTAAATCCATTCAGTGGTTTGGGCCGTAGCTGTGTCTCAAGTTTCTATGGAAAAATGAACAGGGAAACCTTATTTTGGGTTTTCCCCCATTTTACCTGGCCCCCGCTTAATGGATTACCCCAAAACTTTCCATGCCCAAACTAGTCAAAAAGTAGCACATTTTTGGGAAGTTTCATGGACATTTATCGAACAATGCCAAAGACATTATCAACACATAAAGACATTTCCTATAGAAACACGATCCTAACTATAACTACCCATTAGCAGTCACCACTAGGCAGTTATAGTTAGGTAAGCATTTCCATAAGCCAGCATTTATTATTTTACTAATAACTTTTGCGCCGTTTGAGCAATCTTCACAAAACGTTCCAAAAAATGGCAAATTCACTTCAGCTCCTTCCTGGAACGTTTCAGGGTGATCAGTAGAGTGGTCTGAGAAAAAAGGGGGAGCCCAAAAGCAAATTTTCCCATGCATTTTCCATAGACTTCTTTAGGCAGTACTAAAGCAAAAACTGCTAAACAGAATTACACCAAATTTAGCAGGAAGCAAGATCTTGGTCCGCAGATTATACTTTTAATGTTAATGTATAAATCAGTTTAGCAGTTTTGGGGAAAATAACATTTAAAAATATTAGTATATCTGGACCCCCAGAGTCGCTCAGGAGTATTGAGGTAACGCTAATTTAAAAATAAAGCATTCTGTTTGGCCCAGGGACCTTTTTTTCCTTTGGCCACCTCTCCTGACTCCCATGGAAGGTAGCGCTCTGTTTGGCTGCCAGCAACAAGGGAAACATTTTACTGGCAGCCATTACAGGACTCAGCAACTTAGGGGGTCATTCCGACCCTGGCGGTCCATGACCGGCAGGGCGGAGGGCAGCAGAAGCACCGCCAACAGGCTGGCGGTGCTTCCTGGGCTATTCTGACCGCGGCGGTAAAGCCGCGGTCAGAAAAGGGGAACCGGCGGTTTCCCGCCGGTTTTCCCCTGGCCCAGGGAATCCTCCATGGCGGCGCTGCTTGCAGCACCGCCACAGGGATTCCGACCCCCTTCCCGCCAGCCTGTTTCTGGCGGTCGCCAGAACCAGGATGGCGGGAACGGGTGTCGTGGGGCCCCCTCACAGGGCCCCATACAGATTTTCACTGTCTGCTTAGCAGACAGTGAAAATCGCGACGGGTGCCACTGCACCCGTCGCACCCCTGCAACTCCGCCGGCTCCATTCGGAGCCGGCTTCCTCGTTGCAGGGGCTTTCCCGCTGGGCCGGCGGACAGCCTTTTGGCGGTCGCCCGCCAGCCCAGCGGGAAAGTTGGAATGACCGCCGTGGTCTTTCGGCGGTAACCGCATGGCGGGCGGCGACCGCCGCCCGCCACGGTCAGAATGACCGCCTTAGTCTCCTATCCTGAAGTTAAAAAAAAAAAAGGGACTGCCCAGGACCAAAATAAAAAACTAATTGGCAAATTTTGCTACGATCCGGTGGGGGTTCCACTCGATTGTGGCAAAAAAATTGGAGTCTGCCATTTTATTATATAAAAATAGGCAGGGGCATCAGTAGGGTCCCATTCCCCAGCCCATTTAGGGCCCCATCCCCCAGGGCTGAATATATTTAAGGAGGGTGGCACGTGGCCCCCTCCCTGAGCCATTTTCAGCTACAGGGACCATATCCTGCAAGGCCCAATCCATTTATTAAGGGGAAGGGGTGCTTGCCATCCTCCTGGAGCTGTTTTGGGCTCTGGGGACCCCAACCTCCGGGGTCCAAAGTATTTATTGAGGTGAGGGGGGTGCACTGCCCCCTCCAAGCCTCAATAAGGCCCTGGGTATCCTATTCCCCAGAACCTTCACTTTAATTATAAGGGAGGGGGCATGTGCCCCCCTTTCCTGAGCCTTTAATGGCCCTGGGGACCCTATCACCCAGAGCTGGCTCACAGGGCAACATGTGTTTGCTCCTGTCTGGTGGGAGAATTTTTAAATCTCCCGCCAAATGAAAGTAAACATTAAGGGCCTGATTTAGATGTTGGCAGTAACGGTCCCGTTGTTGACCTTTCTACTAAAAAACCTGTCCGCCTCTCTGATGGTCCACCGCCATATTCATATGCAGTGTGCTGTGTAATATGTAATGTAGGGGGACACATATGGCTAAGGTAAAGTGTGTGTGTGTGTGTCACTTGCCCCTATTCCATAGCCCCTGCCATTGTACAAAGTCCATTGGATTCCATTGCTGTCTCCCCCCAGCAACAATTTGTTGCCAAACCTCTGCTTGCAGAGCTGTAGCATCTAGATATGGCAGATGGAACACCTTTGACTTGATGGTCTTCTCGGGTTTGCCACTTCGCTGCTTGACAGTACGTTCATACTAGTAAACCAAAACTGGTTTGTTAGCCATGCAAATATAAAACTGCATACACCGATGATACTGCAGCAAAGGTGACTTATTGTGATTTTGGCTGTCCCCAATGTGTTTCAGACATAGGCCCTCATTATGATTCGGCGGTCTTTTACTTAGACCGCTGAAGTCACGCCCGCCACATGACCAGCAGTGTTGGCGGTCTTCAGACCTCCATATTATGGCTGCTGGCTGCTCTCTGCCACTATTTGGTGGAGAAGCTGCCAGCAGCCATACTAGCGGTCGGAGGTCTAGTGGAGCTTGCTCTGTCACCACCACCATGTCACCACAACACCGCCCACTGTATTACTACATTGTAGACGGCGTAGCGGTGTTGTGTTGGCGGGGTGCTGGTGACGGAGCAGGGTCCATGGACCCCATTCCCTCCTGGACGACCACCAGGTAAGGTGATTGACCGACAGGGGAAGGGGGGTGTTGAGTGTTCTGTGCGTAAATGGGTGTGTGTGTGTATGAATGGAAGGGGGTGGGGGGTGTTGTGTGTGTGTGTGTGTGTGTGTGTGTGTGTGCAAGTGTCTGTGCCTGTGTGAATGCGTGTATGCAGGGGGTGAGGGGAGTATGTGTGTGCATATTCGGGGGGAGTATGTGTGCGTGTATGCAGGCGGTAGGGGGAGTGCCGTGGCCATGTGTGTGTGAATAAGTAAGCGTGGATGTGTGCATGTATATATGTATGTGTGGTGTGTGCGTGCATGGATGGGGGAGAGGGGTACAGTACAGGGGTGGGGTAGGAGGGTACAGTACGAGGATGGGGGCGTTGCTGCTTGGGGGGTAGGGCGCTTCTGATGGGGTCGGCAGGTGGGGGGGCTCCTACATGGAGAGGGGGTTGGGGAGTCCTGTAGTGGTGACAGGAATGAGTATTCCTGTCACCAGTATCCTTACCGCCAGGGATTTTGAGGCAGGGCTGTGGCCAGAGAATTCCTGCTGGTAAGGATGCTCAAAATACCATGGGCGGTGTTAGCTGGACTGCCAGGTCGAAGGTGGACAACTTTCAGCCGGGCGGTCCTACCACCCTGGCGGTACAGGTGGTGAACTGGCTGCAATGCAGCCAGTTCACTGCCCTTGTCATAATTTGGCAGTCCTGCACCACCACGCTATCGGCAGTCTGACCGCGACCGCCGGCGTGGCAGGGCTGGACCGCCAGAGCCATAATGACCCCATAGTCTTGCTCACAGTTATGTGTGCAAGACATCTCCTGAGTGCCTATAATTACTTTCAGTGCAACTAATGGAGATAACAACAGACTGCAACATGGGCTCCACCTTTCCACCGACACTTCCACATTCAGCGACAGATGTTTTTGAAAGAGGAGTAATTGTGGACTTGAATAAACCTAGATACTACAAATACCATAATATGTATAATCTCACGTATACCCAATAGACAGCCCCACACAACATACAGAAAGATCCACAAATAATCAATAGGCAATCCAACAAAGGAAGCAATAATGCAGTGTGGCCCAAGGTACTTTAATTGGAAGAAGGGTATAGGCAATTGAGTGACACAAGGTGTTATGAAAGGGTCAAACCAGAGAAGCTAAGGGAAGTCAGTAGAGAATAATGGACTAGGTAAGAAAAATGGGAAGATCAGGGTTTTATGGAGTGGGAGGAACACCAATTTGTGAAGTGTGTGTACCCCAAAACCTAAGTTCTTTATTTGACTCCAGACATTCTGAGAGATTTGGCATACCCACCAGGCAGGCCAATGGCATCATCAATAGGATTGTTACTTGAAAACACATTAAGGTACATAGATTTTGTTAGACTTGGCATCATTGGCATGGTCTCCCCTAACTTCTTGCCTCTATTTCCCAGGTTACTTCTGTATGCTGGACTCTGTTTTTGCTGTTTTGTTTTGCTCTGGACACTTTACCACTGCTGACCAGTGCTAAAGTGTAAGTGTTCCCTGAATAATTTATATGTGTACATTGGCTTATCCATGATTGGCATATTTGATTTACTAGTAAGTCCCTAGTAAAGTGCACTAGAGGTGCCCAGGACCTGTAAATCAAATGCTACTAGTGGGCCTGCAGCACTGGTTGCACCACCCACATTCGTAGCACTGTAAACATGGTTCAGACCTGCCACTGCAGTGTCTGTGAGTGCAGTTTTAATTGCCAATTCGACTTGGCAAGTGTACCAACTTGCCAGGTCTAAACTTTCCCTTTTCTTACATGTAAGACACTCCTAAGGTAGGCCAATGTGTAGCACCATGGGCAGGGTACAGTGTATGTTTAAGGTAGGACATATACTAATGTGTTTTATATGTCCTGACAGTGAAGTACTGCCAAATTCAGTTTTCACTGTTGCAAGGCCTATCTCCCTCATAGGTTAACATGGGGGCTGCCTTTGAATATGATTAAAGTGGGGATTTCCCTTTAGGAGCAGTTAGATATGGAGTTTGGGGTCTCTGAACTCACAATTTTAAAATACATCTTTTAGTGAAGTTAGTTTTTAGCTGGTGTGTTTGAAAATGGCACTTTTAGAAAGTAGGTATTTTCTTGCTTAAACTATTCTGTGACTCTGCTTGTTTGTGGATTCCCTGCCTGGGTCAGTTTGACAGTTGGGCTGTTTGCACCTCTCCTCTAGACTGTGACACAAAGGGAGCTGGGGTGGAGCCTGCATATCCTGATGAGCCATCTGGCTGAGGGGAGTGGAGGAGCGGTCACTTACACCTAAAAGGGCTGTGCCTGCCCTCACACAATGCAGTCTCCAACCCCCTGGTGTGTGACTGGGGCCTGGCCTGGGCAAGGCAGGATCTTGAAAACAACAGAGACTTCTCTTTGAAGTAGGCCTACTTCAAAAGCAGAAATGGGTATAAGAAGAGCACCCAAACCCCAGGAAATTAGATTACTTCTGAAACCAAGAGGAACCTTTGCCAAGGAGAAGAGTTTGAGAAGCTGGAGGAGGAGTACTGCCCCTTTGTCTGTGACTGTGCTTTGCTGGGTTGGCCTGCAGTAGCTGCTTCTACCTGAGAGAGGACAAATACTGACTTTTGTGTGACTTCCCACTGGTGAAGAATCTCCAAGGGCTGAAGTGAGCTTGCCTCCTGTTGTTGAAGTTTCAGGGACAACAAAGACGTCTCTCTGCCAGCACTTGGGCTTTCTGCTGCCAAGTGGTGCCCTAACCTGTCCTTGAGCCCTTAAAAGGTGCAGCTGGTGGAAAAGGACAGAAATCCATGCAAAGACTACCGTGCGGGGAAACTTTTGACACACCATCCGCTTTGCGGCAGAAAAACGACACGCCACCAGCCTCGCAGCTAAAATCGACGTTCCACCTGCATCGCAGCTGGGAGATCGACGCAACGTGGCTGGGGAAACGACATGCAACACCCGCAGCGGCTGCTGTTAACAACGCAAGCCCCACGCAGTGCAGTTTCTTGACACCGTGCGACCGGATTTCGACGCAACATCGCTGGGCACGGAAAATCAATGCAAAGCCTGCCCGGACCCGAAGTGCATCGCTCTCTTGCGGAGAGGAAAAATGATGCACGGCGACCCAACCGGAGGAAGAACGACGCAAGGTCTCGCTTGCAAGTGAGAAATCGACGCAGCGCTGGCCTTTTCCAATGCACACTCGCCCGTGCGGTGTTATTTTGACGCAACCCAGGTACTTTTTCATGCTAACAGTGTTCTCACTGTTTTCTAAAGGATTTAAGACCCTTATTCTTTAAAAATTCATAACTTGACTTGTGTATGTTGGATTTCTGTCATTTTAGTCTTGTTTGGTTTAGATATATTTTACCTATTTGTCTAAACCTGTGTGGTGTCATTTTGTAGTGTTTTCACTGAGTTACTGTGTGTGTTGGTACAAATACTTTAAACATTGCTTCTGAAGTTAAGCCTGCCTGCTAGTGCCAAGCTACCAAAGGGGTGAGAGGGGGTTAACTGAGGGTGATTCTCCTTACCCTGACTAGAGTGAGGGTCCTTACTTGGACAGGGGGTAACCTGACTTCTAACCAAAGATTCCATTTCAGATTTCTTTCTTTCTAAGACCATTTGTGGATAGCCTGCCCTCCTTTACACATCACAAGCCGGGCTTTCTAAGAATTATAAATGATTTTACTTTGGAGGAGTCACACGTGCAGTGTATATAGCAGTGTAGAGAATGATTTAGGAGTGGAAGCACATGGGTTTTTGCATGCACGCTCCCTGTCTTTGCTAATGCACGTGGCGATGATCCTGGATATGGTGATGTTCTGCCTTAGGCATAACTATTTTGTGTTTGACAGTAAATATTACAGACAAACCCAGGGTACCATGAAGGATACCCATTTCACATCCCAGCTATGTCAACCTTTTTATGGGGTGGTGAGAGGAGCAGGTAGCAATACAACAACCATGAAGGGCTTTGGGTTCACTACATCAACAACTTATTCATCATCTGGAATGGTCCAGAGGTGTCTGCTTTGGAGATTGTGAATGCATTAAATTGTAACAATTATAGTATACGATTTACAGGGTAGACAAGCAGACCAAGCAGAGATGTTAAGGTGGAGGTGTCACAGGAAAAATTGCATCAATCTTTATACAGGAAAGGTAAGGAGTAAAATACCTTACTACATGCTAATAGTGCACATCCCTATAATTTGATTAACAGAATTCCATATGGGGAATTATTACACGCCAAAATAAACTGTAGCTCTCTGGCCAGTTACAATAAAGAGAAGGTAATAATAACAATACAGTTCAGGGAAAGAAACTACAGTTATCAGGTGAAACAGGCAGCCATCACAAAAGGTGAAAAGCCAGAATTTATGTATTTATTATTATCCACATTGCAAAAAATAAACACAAGGAACAAGAAACAAGCATGAGATTCATTACAACTATCAACAATCAGGCTGCTCAGATGAGGGGGGATGTTGAAGAAGCATTGGCATGTACTCCATACCGATGAGTCAACTGCAAAGCATGTCTATGATTACCCTAAAATTACATTCAGAAGAAACAAGTCTTTGAAAGATAAATTAAGTAAGAATATGATTATTAAATAAGATGCTCAATCAAGCTTTCTATCCTGGCAGGACGTTTTTAAGTGTAATCCTTGTAAGGCCTGTCAGACTGGTACTAATATCAAGAATATCATTATGCCTAAAACTAATAAGGATTTTTTCATCAACAAAGATTTATCACGTGACTGAGATTATTGTATGCACTTTTCAAAGTGCCAATGTAATAAATCATTATAAATAGGCAACACAATCCATCCCCTTAGGAAAAGAATATTGGAGCCTCTCAGATCCATTAGGAATCAAGACACTCACTGCCCGTTGGCTTGTCATTCCTTTGACAAACATAACCAAAATACAGATTTGTTACATTTCTGTACACTAGACAGAGCCCCAAAAACCCCAAGAGGAGGGAATAGGATGTTAGAACTTCTAAGGTTGGAATTGAAGTATATTTTATAGTTTGATACCCTTTTTCAGAAGGTTTAAATTTGGATGAAGGAATGCCAGTCCACCTAGGGTAAAATAAACAGAGATATTTAAGTGTCTTGACTTCATAGTAAGGGAAACCAGAAGTTTGATTATTCCTGTTTTTAAATAATTTTAGAAAAGCATGTCTTTAAACTTGCACAGTTTGCTTCACACAGGTAAATGGAGATGTTACTCTCGACCAGTGATGGACGGCAGTTTTAGGAGGGAGTGGGGCGGGCGGGCAGGAAGCACACTCACACTCACACTCATTCTTTCACACACACACACGCACATCCATTAACAACACTCATCAAAATTCAAACATGCACGCACGCACCACACATTCATTTAAAAAGATCATAGATACACACACACACTTACCTTCAGCCTCGGAGGTCCCAGGAGGGCCAATGAGGCAAGGCAGCAGTCCCAACTTCGTCACAGAGTGGGATGGGGTCAGTGAGACTGCTTACCCCGCCCTACTCTGTGACGAGGTGTCACTGATTGACACTCGCTCTGGGCGCTTCAGGGCTTAAACCTGAAGCGCCCGAGTCGATGTTAATGGATGATGCTTCCCTCGTCACCCGGGGGAGGGCCTCAAGGCACCTTTGCTGAGCCGAGGAGGTAACGCTCACAGAGGCAGTGACCTCTTCATCCAAGCAAAGCTAAGTTCAGGCAGCCAGGAGTCTGCGCAAATCGCGCATGTCTGCTCCTGGCTGCCTGACCTGAACATGAAGAGTGTCTGTCAGGATGACTTTTGTTCACTCTTCATGAGGGGCAAAAGGTTGGGGGGCATGGCCCCTCCGCCCTAAAGGATGGGCCACGCCTGCTCACGACAGCTAAGGACAGAACATAGAGGTGCTTTGTATAAACATCTATCAAATATGTTTTGTGTTAGTGGAACAGAAGTCGAGTGGGATCAAGTGAGTGTGAGTGTCCATGAATTAATTATGTCTTGTCATTGTTTAAAAATTATTTTGGACTATGGATAGATGGAACGATTGCCTCGTTGCTACAGAGGTAGTGGACTGTTGTTATCAAGAAATTGGCTGCAATGTCAAGCCATAATTGGATGCATATTTACAGGTGGGGGCTGATACTCTGTCTACTGGGGTACAAGTTTTTGATTAGCGTATCACATTTCAAGCACCCAGGGAATGTCAGCCCAATGGGGCAAAAGTTGAGGTTGTATGGTCACCGATACAAATTTTTCTTCAAAATGGAGATCATATATGTTTCTATACAAATTTAGAAATATGTACAGACATTCTTTTATTAAACCATTTTTATGGAACTTTATTATGTGCAGTACACTGGCATGTTAGTCCATGCATACATTTTGAACATAATTACAGGCTTTATGCAACAAAGTCCCATAGATACGAACGCCCGTCTGTGGTGACTAGGTAGTTAAGGTAGTTAAGTTCCAATAACTCGACAAACACTTCTAACAGTTAACCTGACCAAAGACGTACTCAAAACGACATGCAGTTTATAATCACAAAACACAGACTGCTCTTAGGCTCCTCTGTGGCACGGAGCCTCCAGTGACAACCTATGATATGTGGCATAAGATACGTCGCCTCTAGGCCTTGGCTTTGTGAAGGGTGGTTAGGGGATGGGTGGAGGGTTTGCAATACTGAAATGGCACTAACAAGCTATTGCATCAAGTGTTTGGTTAGTCTGAGGGATGAAGCTGTCCGGCAGTCCTTAGAGGGCAGCCAGTAGGTTATTGCAGGCTGCCGCAACCAGTCACCTCCGCAGCTCACATGCTTCTTCGTGTCGGAATGAGGTAGCTTTAGCCCTGCCCCACTTAAGCCTCCACCTGCCAGGCCACCACACTTGGCCACCACACTTGGCAGCGTGTGAGTTTTCCAGCACATAGCAATGACTCAGCGTGCCATTAAATGTGCCAGGTCATTAAAATGATTCATAGCCCCCCAGTTGTATGGCATTTGTGAAGGCCTAGCAGGCTGCTAGCCATGCAGTTTAGGTCAATACAGCCTGTGACTCTGGTGAGGGTGTCCATAACTCCCAACCAAAGAACACAGGCCACCGACAGCCCCAAAACATGTGTAACATGTCTGCCCCAATTGTGTGACAGCATGGGTATTCCGATGCCACCTTAGGGTAGATTTTGTGAACCTTGGCCAGGTTGAAGTATGCCCTGCGCAGGATGTTGTGCAGTATGTATTGGAAGTGGGCATTGCTAGAGACCTTTCACAGGTACAGCATAATTCTATCCCAATCCTTCTGGGTCAATGTATGGCCAATGTCTCCCTCTCAAGTCTGCTTTAGTGTCTCTAGGGGTCCTGCAGTGTGTGGGACCCTAGTCAGCCAGGTAATCAACCAACGAACGGCACCCATTGTGTGAATCACTTGTACCAGTCAATGTGGGTTAGGTTCTGTGTCTGCTATACCCCAACCCCAGAAGTGCTCTAATTCTTGCATCAGCCCTGTAGGTCAGGAATTGACCACCAGGAGGCATGTATTGTCCAACAATTGGCCGAAGAGGAAGAGAGTCCGATCCTGGAACAGGTCACTCTGGATGTCCATCGCCGCCAATTCCCAGAGTTCTACTCCCTCCTAGCCAATCTGTTCTGGAAGTACCCATACAGATCAGAAGGGGATACCAGGGGCATACTGTCGCATCTCTGGCATGATCTATAGGGCCCTCTTGTAGCTGGTATATGCCACCCACAGAAGACCACCAGTGGGGTTGAGGAGCACCTCCCTAGAGAGAAATAATTTCTGTGCCAGTTTAATCACTCTCCTCTCAGGCACTAGTCCTAACTCCTCCAAGGTGTCTTCCTGCAAGGCAGCAGGCTGGCCATTGCAACTGCACCGCCAGGTAATAGTGCTCAAAGTTTTGGGTACCTAGCCCACCTATCTCCACCGGGAGCTGCAGTTTGGCCTGGGCTAGTCTGCACGTGCCTTTATTTCAGATGAGGCCACTGAGCATGGGGTACAGTGTTCGAATGTGCTGCGGGGAATGCCACTGGTAAGATAGTAAAATAATACAGTAGGCTTGGAGCATCCCCATTTTGGAGAGAGACATTTTGCCCTCTACCGGAGGGAGCACCGGAATGTGATTTGGGCACAACAGGAGGTGATCACCTTCATGAGATTTCAGTCCATGAGATATTGGGTCAAATAATAAATGTTAATTCACAAGTAATGGTAGGTGCTGGGCTACCAGCAAAGGACATGAGAATCCGCCACAACACGCTTTAATGGGCATTCTGGATGGATCAGAAACAAGTATGTCTTGGCCCAGCTTATCCCCAGTCCTGAAGCGGATCTGAAGGCATGTAGGATGCACACTATCTCATCAATGCCTCACCTGATGTCCTTTACATAAATTAGGACATTGTCAGCATATAAGGAGACTATGTGGATCATATCCCCCACTGGTATGCCCCACTCTCACCCGGATTGCCAGAGCCTCTGCGCATGGACTCATAAATCTCCAAAGCCAAGAGCAGGGGAAAAAGAGGGCAGCCCTGACAATGTCCCTCATGACTGGAATGGGGGCTGATATTCATTGCCCTATTTTAATCCTTGCTTTGGGTCCATGTAAAGAAGTCTTATTAGGCTCTGTAGTCTGCCTCTAATGCCCAACGCATCTAGCGTCGCATACATGTATCCCCAGTTTAAGGTGTCAAATGCTTTTTCTATGTCTAAGACCATGCATGCCACAATAGGCCAGTGTGTCGGGGTGTCCTCTAATAGCCAGTGAAGTCTGAAGATGTTGAGAATTGTGGATCTATTTTATATGAACCTGTTTTGATCTGAGTTGACTAGGTCCGCATATGATCATGAAGCTGCATTTTGATGACCTTACTCAGGATCTTATAAGAGCTGACCAGTATGAATAGTGGCCTATAGGAGTCAATCTTGACGGGTCACGTCCTTGCTTGTGGGAGAGAGACCAGCAGTGCCTCACAAAGGGTCAGATGTAGTCGTCCAGCAGGAAGGGTGGCTGTGTACAGTTCTAATAACTTGGGAAGAAGTGTTGGCTCATAAGCTTTATAGAACTCAATAGGCAGTCCATCTAATCCTGTTGTTTTACAGGTGTGGGAGTTTCGAATAACTCCTCAAAGTTCCTGTTCCATTAAGGGGGCATTTAGATACTCTCTCTGCTGTGGCTCTACAGCAGACTGTGTGACCGAGCCCTAGAACTTGTAAATCTGAGCTTTGCAGTATTTGGGGGAGGATTATAGAGTGCACGATAATGGGCACTAAATCCATTATATATTTTGTCCTGGATGGTGGTAACTACTGTCAGGGAGAATCGGGCAGTGTTCACAGGGGCAGTATCCATCGCACACCTCAGTAGCCATGCCAAAAGGCGGCCTGGACTTATCACCCTCTGCATGCATGTAATCCTGATATGCCTCATAGTCGTCCCATGGCAGTCTGTCCACCAGGCGGGCATGCCACTCTCTCTGACAGCCACGATGGCCGACACAGTGGCATCGCCTCATGCTTTATTCTTAAGTGTTTCCAGCATGCTTTCCAACTGTGTCAGCTCCAGATGGAAGGTGTCTCTCACACCCACCACAGTACAGAGGGATTGGCCTTGTATGAACGTCTTCAGGGCCTCCCACTCCACCAAGTGGTTGGTGACGGATGCCCAGTTGTTAGCCTTATAGTTTGTTATGGTGTTACCAGTTGATTGACAAAATGCAGGGTCCTCTAATGTCATGGGCTGCAAGTGCCAAGTCGGCACGGGTAGGAGAGGAGCTCTCCAGATTACATGGAGGAGTAGCAGGTTGTGGTCTCACAGAGATTTCCCTAGGTTTTCCACTGCTTTGACATTTAGTTGTATAGAGCTTTTGCATGGAATCTGGTCTAGGTGCACAAGAAGCTCATGTGGTGGTGAGTTATAACAGTATTTGATAGTTTCTGGATGCATTGTATGCCAGAAATCTGCCAGGGACCAGTGTGTTAGCCATTGGGACAGATATGATCAGCGCTTACTATGGGGGAGTGGGCAGCAAAGGATGTGAGCAGTCCAACTGGGGGTCCAAAACACAATAAAAGTCCACTCCAATGATCCAGGGCAGATGGGACCATCTCGTTAATAGTGATGACAGGCACGCTAGTGTTAGCGCGTCTGGTCCTTAATAAGTAAACTTACAAGGAGATGCGTATAGGCCGATTAACCTTCTGGATCGCATGGAGTAACCTGATCACATAGTGACTAGTGGCATCAGCAATCAATGTAAATCAATCAGTAACCACTAAGAGAATCATTAGTTAATCAACAATTATAATCATCATTCATGAATAACCACAACTCAATAAACCATTTAACAATTTTTATTTCCCTATTAATTACAATTCTAATACATTTGGTTAACTCAAACTTTACTTAATCAGCTCAATTTTAGGTTATTAGCAACCACCAATAACACAATCTAATCAAAACCTGAAGAAACATATGTTCGAATGCTTCAACATAATCCAATAAGAAGAATATAGCAGCATTAATAGTAGAGTTCAGCAAACCAGTCCGTCAATCATTTGTCACTGTCAAGTCACCCAAAAAACCCTTAACTAACCCAGATTGGCATCAGCATGTGGGACTTCATGCAAAACAATTTAGAAAAACGTGAATTTGGAAAAACATCTAGCTAAGAGGAAAATTATAAAAACAGCGCAGTTGGTCCCTAGAAGAAAAGGCACAAAGTTAGTCACATTTTCATAGCTACCTATCCACGGAATGGACCAGCAACAAAGTCAGTCTTCGTCTTCAGGTCATCAATAGATCAGCAACACATCAGGCTCTCAAAAGCATGAGCCCAATGACAGGATCTTGAACCGCGTCCCCTCGCACCTCCCGCATCTCATCTCTTTAGCCCCTTCTCATGACTTTTTATTAGAGTTTTCCAGTCATCCCCCTAATTCCTAAATGGTCATTCAATTGGCAGATATGACTCTAACCTATAATATTAATTTTTCAAATCTATGAGTTCTAATATTTTTTCCTTCACAGTTCACGGATTGGTCCACTGTACGATGTCTTCATCATCCGGCTCTTCAGGTATCGAAAATGTTGCATGTTCCCAGTGCTCCCATTGTTCAAGTCCTGGGAAAGTACATTTAGCCTACTCTACACATAATCGTATCCAATTGACTTCATCATCTCCTGTCCGTCGGAACATTTGCAGAAAATTCTAGCTAAGCAATTTTAACATGGGGTGGTTATGCACCGACTTCTCTGCAGTGTGCTAGAAATTCTGCTTTTTGTGTGAGGCCTAGAAAACAACTAGGCCATAGCTTCAGCTAAGTTAATTCTACAAATTAATGCAAACATAGGTTATACATTTCAATATGGCATATTACTATATTATTATTATATATTTTTATTATTTCACACATTTTTAGATATTTTAGTACAACTTTCGTATAAGTGGCTGACATACCCCGTGAGTACATTTTCAAACGTTCACATTATTTTCTCTACAATAAACTTCTCTACGAACTTTTCGTTAATCAAAACACATAAACATTTATTAATAATTTCTAATTAGCATATCTGCATCAACACTAGGAACTCCTGCTGCGCCACATTCAAGGTGCGAACACTCCTCAGCAAAACATTCCTATGATCCAGTTGTCCCTCTACAAAGACATAACGCCCCTCCAAGTCTGTTTCAAACACAGTATTGTTGAAGTGCACTTAGGTTTAAATCCATATAAGGGGTCCTTTTGGCCCAGCCTGAATATGTTGAGCTATTGCACTGGCTTCTCCATTGTTTCTGGTGAAAATCCTCGCCTTTGGCGACATGTGTCTCTTGGAAGAACATTATGTGGGCACCTCTTCTCCTGGCATATTGATGTACTGTATGGCACTTTTTTGACGCACCAATCTTTTGGACATTCAGGCCATCATTACAACCCTGGCGATTGGTGATAAAGTGGCTGTAATACCACAGGCTGTCGGTAAATACTGGCGGTAAATACTGCCAAATTATGACCATGGCGGAAAGAGCTCAGATAGACAGCCACTTTACCACAGCAACCGCCAGGGCAGAAACAACAGTCACTGCAGCAGCGTAAGACAATGTTTAGCCCACCATATTATGACAATCCAATCCACCACCTTTTCCGCAGTGGTGCCAACAACATCAAAAGCCTGGCGGAAACTGAGCTCAGAAGAAAAATGACTCACCTTTGGAGACACAGGGAACAAGCATGCCGCCATGGAACCCGAGCTGCAGATTTTTCCTATGATCTTCTACGTCCTGCTCCACCACGAACACCAATGACGGCTAATACGACCATGGTGAGTACAGCCGCTTAGCACACAGGGGAGGAGGGGAGGAAAAAGAGTGACACACACACGCACAACACCCCCCCACCCTCAATACCATACACATAATCAGATGCAATAATAAAACATATATAACTCGTACCCCTCAGGAATAATGCAAGGACAACACGAATAGATGAAAGTGAGTGTAATAATATAAATACATCAAAAATACGGACATCCAATCCAAAAGAATATACATATGCACAAATCAAAGGACACTGCCCAGTCCTCAATGTGCGTGGGCCACATCACAAAGTCCAAGGCCCCACTTGTCTCCTGCACCAACACGGAGAGAACACTGCAGGGGCATCAATTCAAAAATAGGCAGGCACCTCAGGGGGATGGAGAACGAGGGGCACCTCAGCCGGCAGATGGAACACCACCACTGGTCCTGGATGGGCCAACATGCCCGGTGCTTGGTCCTAGGGAGTGCAAAGCCACAGCCTCTCAAGTGGGTGGCTTGCCCATATGCTCTGAAGGGGCCAACATGCCCTGTGCTTGGTCCAGGGGAGTGCAAGGCCACAGTCTCTCAAGTGGGTGACTTGCCCACATGCTCTGGAGGGGCCAGCATGCCCTGTGCTTGGTCCTGGGGTGTGCAAGGCCACCGTCTCTCAAGTGGGTGACTTGCCCACATGCTCTGGAGTGGCCAACAGGCCCTGTGCTTGGTCCTGGGGAGTGCAAGGCCACAGTCTCTCAAGTGGGTGCCATACCAACTGGTTCTGGAGGGGGCAACGTGCCTTGTGATCTTCATCCTGGGGAGGATGGGGTGAGTGGGTGCCATACCCACTAGTTCTTATCCTGGGGAGTGCAAGGTCACAGTCTCTCAGCTGGGTGTCATACCCACAGGATTTGCAGTGGGCAGGCCGCACACCAGCCCATGGAGGCAGGTCTAAAGAATGTCCGCCGGCGGTGACGGCTGCTCAGTGGTGGCAGTGGTGCTGCTGCTGTTGGTTGTCGGGGGAAGCTCCAGCCCATCTCCTGCAGCCTCAGACAGCTGCTTATTGGTACTGCTGCTTGTGGTGGTTGTGGGGGGAAGCTCCAGACCATCTCCTGCAGCCTTGGATGGCTGCCCACTGGTGCTGCTGCTGGTTGTGGGGGGAAGCTCCAGCCCATCCCCTGCAGCCTTGGACGGCTGCCCACTGCTGGTGGCAGTGCTGCTGCTGCTGGTGGTGGTTGTGGGGGGAAGCTCTAGCCTATCCCCTGCAGCCTTGGATGGCTGCCCACTGGTGCTGCTGATGCTGCTGGTGGTTGTGGGGGGAAGCTCCAGCCCATCCCCTGCAGCCTCGGACGCCTGCCTACTGCTGGTGGCGGTGCTGCTGCTGATGGTGGTTGTAGGGGAAGCTGACCAACTTCCTTGAAGACAACAACCTACTCGACCCCTCTCAGTCCGGATTCCGAGCCAATCACAGCACAGAAACAGCCCTCATCTCAGTCACAGACGACATCAGAACTCTGATGGACAACGGAGAAACAGTCGCCCTCATCCTCCTCGACCTATCGGCTGCCTTCGACACCGTCTGCCACCGAACCCTAACATCCCGCCTGCGCTCCACCGGTTTCCAAGGACTGGCCCTGGACTGGATCACCTCTTTCCTCTCCAACCACTCCCAAAGAGTCTGCCTCCCTCCATTCCGCTCAGACCCCACCGAGATCATCTGCGGCGTCCCACAAGGCTCCTCGCTCAGCCCGACTCTCTTCAATGTCTACATGAGCCCCCTCGCCGACATCGTACGCAAACACAACATCATCATGACCTCCTACGCCGACGACACTCAGCTGATACTTTCCCTCACCAAGGACCCCACTGGCGCCAAGACCAACCTGCAAGATGGAATGAAAGACGTCGCAGAATGGATGAAACTCAGCCGTCTGAAACTGAACTCAGAAAAAACGGAAGTCCTCATCCTCGGAAACACCCCGTCCGCCTGGGACGACTCTTGGTGGCCCACGGCCCTATGCACCGCACCAATCCCCTCAGACCACGCACGCAACCTCGGATTCATCCTGGACCCGCTTCTCACCATGACCAAACAAGTCAACGCCGTATCATCTTCCTGCTTCCTCACTCTCCGCATGCTACGTAAGATCTTCCGCTGGATCCCCGCCGACACCAGAAAAACTGTGACCCACGCCCTCGTCACAAGCCGCCTGGACTACGGAAACACCCTATACGCAGGAACCACCGCTAAACTCCAGAAACGTCTGCAGCGAATACAAAACGCCTCCGCCCGCCTCGTCCTCGACATACCCCGCAACAGCCACATCTCCGCCCACCTGAGACACCTGCACTGGCTTCTCGTCAACAAAAGGATCACCTTCCGGCTCCTCACCCACGCACACAAAGCCCTCCACAACAAGGGACCCGAATACCTCAACCGTCGCCTCAGTTTCTACACGCCCACCCGTCAACTTCGCTCCGCCAACCTTGCACTCGCCGCCGTCCCTCGCATCCGCCGCACCACAGCAGGTGGGAAATCCTTCTCCTACCTGGCAGCCAAGACATGGAACTCCCTCCCCGCCAACCTCAGGACCACCCAGGACCACCCTGCATTCCGAAGGCAGCTCAAAACCTGGCTCTTCGAGCAGCAGTAACCCCCTCCCCCTAGCGCCTTGAGACCCTCACGGGTGAGTAGCGCGCTTTATAAATGTTTTTTGATGTGATTTGATTTGATTTCCAGCCCATCCCCTGCAGCCTCAGATGGCTGCCCACTGGTGCTGCTGCTGCTGGTGGTGGTTGTGGGGAGAAGCTCCAGCCCATCCCCTGCAGCCTTGGACGGCTGCACAACCATGGTTGGTGGTGGGGGCTCCGACTGAGTCCATGCACCAGGCCCCTTGTCCTTCTAGCCTGCTAGTGCAGGCCCCTTGCCCTTCCTGGCTGCTGGTGGGAATGGCTCCTTGCTCTTCAGGGCAGCAGCTGGTGCAGACCCCTTGCCCTTCCTGGCAGCAGCTGGGGATGGCTCCTTGCCCTTCCTGGTAGCAGCTGGGGATGGCTCCTTGCCCTTCCTGGCAGCAGCTGGGGATGGCTTCTTGCCCTTCCTGGCAGCAGCTGGAGATGGCGCCTTGCTCTTCTGAGCAGCACTTGGGGCTGGCACCCTTTCCGTGATGCTGGCTGGTGACCTGGATCGTTTAGCACCACGAGTTGCTGTGGACACTACTGGGCCCGTGGACTGGGTGGCTGAGGTGCTTGCCTGGGTTTTACCCACCATGGCCAGACGTGAAGGGCGGGGGGGAGGGGTATGGAAGAGGTCAATGGTGGAGAGGAAAAACGTCTTAGGGACATTGGGGTGGGAAGAGGGAGAAGGTTTGGGAGTGGAGGAAGAGGGAGTAGTTGTGGGAGGTGTCTGTCTGCTGTGTTTGGGTGCAGGTGCATGGGCTGGAGGCTGTTGTGAGGTGGATGGCTGAATGCTTGCATTTGTATGACTGGGGAGGGGGGCACAGAGTGGGAGAGGACATGTACATGGCTGTTGGGGAGGTGTCTGCCAGTGAGTTGTGTGTCCTGATAGGTGTGCTGGTGATGGCGGTAGTGGATGAGGATGTGGTGCCTGCAGGTGTGAGTGTAGCCGCAACTGGGAGGGAGGCGGAGGAGGAGGAGGAGGGAGACACAGTGGAGGCAGAGGATATTGGTATGTCTGCATCTGGATGGTGTTTGTGTGAGTGCCTATGGCATGAAGTGTGGTGCTTGTGTTTGCCTGAACCACTCTTGTGTGTTGTCTTGTGTGAATGCTGGTCTGCCTGTGTGCTTGGGATAGGTTAGGGTTGAGGGGAATGGGACTGGGTAGAGGAAGTTGGAGGGTGGAAACAGGGACAATGGCTGCCATCAGAGAGGAGGCCAGAGCCTGGATTGATCTCTGTTGGGCAGCCAAGCCAGTGTGAATGCCCTCCAGAAGTGCATGGTTTGTTGCATTTGGGCTGCCAGCCCCTGGATGGCATTCACAATGGTTGACTGCCCAACAGAGATGGATCTCAGGAGGTCAATAGCCTCCTCAACTGGGCAGCAGGGCTCACTGACGCAGGGCCTTTAGTGCCTGGGGTGAAGGAAATGCCCTCCTCCTGGGTAAATGGGCACAGGCAACTCAATGAGGGGCTTCTGGGAGGGCGGTGCTAGTATGGGGTGGCGGCTGTACCTGTAGCTGTCCACCACCAGCAGGGAGCTTCCATCGGAGGAGGTATCTGTGTCCGAACTGTCCCCTCCAGCCTCTGCCGTGGTGCTCCCCTCGCCCTCCATTCCACTGGTGCCCTCACCGTTGGTGGAATCTGCCTCCTGGGTCCTGTGGGATGCAGCTCTCTCCGTCGCCGGTGCCTCTGCTCCTCCACCAGATGATGCTAATGCACAGAAGGACAGGATGACAAAACAAAAAGGGGGGGAAGAGACAAAGGAAACACTTAGTCAATGGCTGCACCAACACCACCATTGGTGTACACAGCAACCTCACACACAGTGAATAGCCCTATGCACTATGCAGTGCACTACCAGTAACAATGCTAGTCACCAGGGCATGGGGAGGGACACATACCGCCAACTGCAACATACCTGGGATCCACACAGCCCTATCCAGTAGTGGATGCCTACTAGCTAGGTAGGAGGAATATCACATCAGAACCCTGCCCAACATGGAACCCACTCTGCGATGTCAGGCCTGGCCTAGGGGCGCCCACAGACACACATCCCCCACCCGGGTACCACCCTACTATGCTGAATTTGTAATGATGGGCATGTACTCACCCCCTTGTGGCTGCTGTGATGCCCTCAAGTGCCCTTCCAGCTCTGGATAGGCCACCACCAGTATGTGGGCCATCAGGGAGGCCAGGGTTCGATGGGCACCCCTTCCTCATTGGGAGGCCATCCCCATCTGGGCCTCCGCCGTCTTCCGTGCCCAGCGTCTCAGGTCCTCCGACAGTGGGTGCTCCACCTGCCGTAGACCTCCAGGGTCCACACGTCCTTGGCAATGACACACCATATAACCTTCTTTTGATGGGCGCTGACCTGCAGAGAAAATACACACAGGGAAAGGTATTAGTCAGACCGTCATGCTTGTTACACTCATGGCCCACCATACCCCTTCCCATCCCCATTTGCACAGACATGGCCTGGCACACAAGCTGCATGTCGCCCAGAGGACATCCACCAACGGGACATCCACCAACCCCCCCACATGAGGCCTTCACACACACACTCCATGCATTCATGCCACATGCATCGTGCTCACAGTGCACTCACCTGTTGGTCTGGAGGCCCATACAGAAGTCCATACTGGGGTAAAACCCCCTTCCACCAGTCGGGTTGACACCGTCGAGGTGAAGGCAGGGGCCCTTTCCCCAGTCACACAAGCCATGGTAGGTTCCAGACACAGGTCACAGCAGCACATGTAGTGTAGGTCCTCTCCTATTGAAGGTCAGGTAGCAAGTGAGTGAACAGAGAGAAAATAGCGGTGACGTCCGCGGCGGTGCATACTGTCACCGCCGGCGTACATCACAATTGGCCAATGTACCCCATAGGGGCCTATATTATCCAATGAGGCGTTGCACGATGGTTCCCGACCACCTCCAGCAACGGAGCATGTCAGCCGAATTACCTCACTTCCTCCTGTCTATCCACACAGGACAGGCAGACGCCATTTCAGGGGGAGGGGCGCCGGCCCTGGATTACAACTGCATCACAGTTCACAATTGTACATTCTGGACAAATGCCACATATACATTTCAAAATAACATCATGCATTGTACTGTTGTGGCTACGATGTACAGTTTATGACCGGCACCTCACTCTTTTTCCCCCTAGATTGCAACCGCTGCGGATGAATAGGAGATGGAGACATACCCCCATGTACAGACCCCTGGTGGACTTGGCAACAATGGAGGACAGGCACATTATCCTCACCTACAGACTTGACAGGGCCACAATCACGGAGCTGTGTGCCCAACTAGAGCCTGACCTGATATCTGCTATCCGTCACCCCACTGGAATCCCCCCTCTTGTGCAAGTTCTATCAGTGCTCCATTTCCTGGTAACTGGTTCTTTCCAAGTGACTGTGGGCTTGGCAGCAGGAATGTCACAGCCAATGTTCTCAATAGTGCTGAAAAGAGTGTTCTATGCCCTGATTAAACACATGTGCAGCTACATTGTTTTCCCCCAAGTGGATGATTTGGCCACAGTGAAGGCTGACTTCTATGCAATGGGACATATCCCCAGCATAATTGGGGCGGTTGATGGAACACATATTGCATTTGTTCCCCCCCACCCCTGCAAAATGAACAGGTCTTCAGAAATCAAGAGAGTTTTCATTCCATGAATGTCCAGATGGTGTGCCTGGTGGACCAATACATCTCCCACGTCAATGCGAAGTATCCTGGGTCCGTGCATGATGCCTTTATCCTGAGGAATAGCAGCATCCCAAATGTGATGGCCCAACTACAGAGGCACCATGTGTGGCTAATAAGTGAGCCCTGGTTCCTACCCACTGGATGTTGGTGTATGGGTATGGTGTGGGCCATAAGGGATAGTGTGTGGCTAAATGCTGTCCCCCGATATTTGCAGATGACTCTGGTTACCCAAACCTATTATGGCTACTGACCCCTGTGAGGAATCCCAGGACAAGGGCAGAGGAACGTTACAATAAGGCATATGGGCGAACAAGAAGGATTTTCAAACGTACCTTTGGCCTCCTGAAGGCCAGGTTTCGGTGCCTCCATCTAACAGGTGGATCCCTGTGCTACTCACCCAAGAAGGTGTGCCAGATAATCATGGTATGCTGCATGTTGCATAACCTTGCCTTGAGACACCATGTGCCTTTTCTGCAGGAGGTGGAGGCTGGAGATGGCCGTGTGGCAGCAGTGGAGCCTGTGGACAGTGAAGATTAGGATAAGGACAACAGAACTGCAATGATTCAACAATATTTCCAATGACACACAGTGTCAAAGACAGTGGTACTTCACATTTCATTGTCATTTTTTTGTTTAACATTGTCACTGGCAGGCTGTGATTTCCCACTTCTATCGCCACTCACCGTACCATTTGGTAAATCTTTTTGCAGATGTTGGTGCCCCACTATCGCTCCTGGTGTGTTCACTGCAGCCAACTACAGGTCTATCCTATGTGCACATTACTGCACAGTTAAATTAAAATGTTTGAACCTTGTTAAACGAATACATACATAACAAATGTAACATACTCCATACTTGTATTTTTACAAAGTGTGTTTATTTAAGTGCTAAGAAGTAGAGGGGCAAGTGTACTGAGCTGGGGTGATGATGAAGGAAAGTCCAAGGTATTGTTCCAGTCTATTTGTAGCACAGGTGCATTGTCCAAGAGGGCATAGGAAAGGGAGCAATGGCAGTTCAAGGTGGACAGGGTGACAGAGTTGGACACAAGGGTGACAATATGGAGAGTCTTATTTCTTGGTGGGTGTCTTGGCAATAGTCTTTGGCTTCTGCCTGGATCACAGGGAACATTTGCGGGGTGGTTCTCCTTCTGCAGGAGGAGGAGTGCTGATGGCCTGTTGGTCCTGTGGCAGGGCCTCCTGGCCACTAGCGGCAGCGGAGGTGGAAGATTGTTCAATTGTCTGGCTAGTGGCAGGGGCCCGCTTTTGTGAGGCTGCCTCCCTCATGATGTTGGCCATGTCTGCCAGCACCCCTGCAATGGAGACCAGGGTGGTGTTAATGGCCTGCAAGTCCTCCCTGATCCCCTGGTACTGTCCCTCCTGCAGCCGCCTGTTCTCCTGCACGTTGTCCAGGATCTGGCCCAGCATATCCTGGAAATGTTGGTATGCTCCCAGGATCTCAGTGAGTGCCTCCTGGAGAGTCGGTTCCCTGGGCCTCTCCTCGCCCTGGCGAACTGCACTCCTCCTAGCTTCCCTGTTGTCCTGTGCCTCTGTCCCTTGAACCGTGTGCCCACTGCCACTGACCCCTGGTCCCTGATTGTCTTGGGTATGAGGTGTGCCCTGAGGTCCCTGTAATGGTGGACACACTGCTGATTGACATATCCTGGGGACAGAGGTATGGAAATACTGGGTGGGTGCTGTGGTGGTGTTTCCAGATGGGAGAGGCTCTGTGGTGGTGTGTGACTGTGCCTGGGTAACCGACTGTCCGGAGGTCCCTGATGGGCCAGATTGGTCATCCAGATCCAGGCGAGCCGAGTCGCTGTCATCTCTGCGGGCCTCTTCTGTGGGAGTACTGGATATTGCTGGCACCTCTCTTCCGGTGACATTGGCTGGGATACCTGTGGGGATGTAAATGTAGTGTTGTTGTTTCTGTGTGTGACTTTTGTGCATGGGTGGGTTGATCTCCTAGGTTATATTTGCCCTGACATCTTTAACTTGTGTGAGTTGGTATGTGGTGGGCTAGCTGATTCTCTCCAGTGTGCATGCTTTAGTGATAGGTGTCCATGCAGGTCTGTGAGTGGTGTCCATGCATTGGTGGTGCATGCAGGGCTTGGCATTGGGATGGATGAGATGTGATGGTGGGGTGTGTGGGTAGTGGTGTAGTGATTGGAGTGAGGGTGGGGTATGTGATGGCATGCAGGTAGGCAGATAGGGGGATGATAGTAGTAGAGAGTTGACTTACCAGAGTCCAGTCCTCCTGCTACTCCTGCCAGGCCCTCAGGATGCATGATTGCCAAGACTTGCTCCTCCCATGTTGTTAATTGTGGGGGAGGAGGTGAGGGTCCTGCGTCAATCCTCTGTACAGCTAGTAGGTATCTTGCTGCAATGGAACACACCTTCCCCCATAGGTCGTTCTGCCTCTTCCTGATGTCGTCCCTTGTTCTGGGGTGCTGTCCCACAGCGTTGACCCTGTCCACGATCCTCTGCCATAGCGCCATCTTCCTAGCAATGGATATCTGCTGCACCTGTGCTCCAAATAGCTAAGGCTCTACCCGGATGATTTCCTCCACCATGAGCCGTAGCTCCTCCTCAGAGAATCTGGGGTGTCGTTGTGGTGCCATGGGTTTTGTGTGAGTACTGTGGGTGAGGGTGTGTAGGGTGATGTGTTGGGGTGTCTGTTATGAGGTGCGTGGGTGGTGTATAGGTGATGGTGGTGTGTGGCTCTGGTCTTGTCTGTGGTCTTGCTGTCTCTCTCTGGTGGCAATAGTTTGTAATGGTAAAGGGTTGTGGGATATATGGGTGGGTGTTTTATAGTGGTGTGGGTGCATGGGTGTGGTGTGTGTATGGGTGTCAGGTATGTGTTATTTAAATTGACCAATGTAGTGGTGTTTTGTTTGAGTGTGAATATTTTGAGCTCGGCAGTATGTACCGCCAATGGTTTACTGCCGCTGAATGTCCACTGTGGTGATTCGTGGATCATAATGTGGTGGGCGTTGTTCTGTTGGCGCAACAGTGAGGGTTTTGATACCGCCAGTTCATCACTGACCTTTGGTGTGGTGGACTTGTGTCTGTGACTGAATAGTGACGGATTGGTGTGTGTGTGTCATAAAGTGGTGAACAGATATACGCCGCCGCCGCGGTATGTTAGCGGCAGTCAGCATGGCGGTAAGTGGGATTTACCGCCAATGTCATAATGAGGGCCTCAGTATTAAAAACAATATCCTAGCCATGTTATAGTCCCAGTCCAGCAGGTGCTGGGAAAATGGAAGGGTTTGTGCTGTGACTGAAAGATGCGCTGGTGTGGGGGCAGGCCTGTGTATAACAACAAGTAAGCATATTGTGTGCCTCTGTAAGAGCAATAAACAAAACTCCCAACTCCAAGGAAGGCAAAGTAATGTCTAGCTGCCCAAACAGGTAACTTATGCCCCTAATCTCCTGGACCTTGAGGAATCCTGCTATAGCTTGCCGCACATTTCCTTGAGTGTAAAGGAGGTTGGCCCACCAGTAAGGGTAGGTGTGGGTGTAAGCAGTGTGTCACAAGGTGAAGGAGGGGTTTGATTTGAAATGACACTGTTGAGGTTAAGTGTGTCAAGCATCCCAAGCACCCTAGCTATAGATAGCCACACAAATATAAAGTGGTAGATCAGAACATCAGGGGGCAGGTGCCCCCCGAGCAGCAACCTCCCCTCAGGCCCAAAGCCAGAAAGCTGTGGTGCCCTACTCACATCCAGTTAGGCAGCCATCTATTGTTTGTGGCATAACAATGAGTAGACCAGCTGAGGCAGCACTGTGATCTGAGGCTCTCGACTCTGCAACTGATGATGCTTTACCTCTGTCATTGATGGAGTTGAGCGCTGGGCGGTTGCTTGCTGTGCCCAGTCTACCAAGAAAAATGGCAACAGGCCCATAGTTGCAATGCCAGTGGACAGCCATGTCTCAAAGAAAGCAACATGGTCTGACCCCTCAACGCCCTTCGGGAAGCCAACAATACGCAAGTTATTATTACGCAACCTGCCCTCTGCATTTTCTCCTCTGCTCTCCAGCACATGGACTCTGACTATAAGGTCCCTGACCTTTCCCTCAAGGACCACTGTAGTCAGTTGAAGGGTTTGGAGGGCAGTTTCCATTTAGGCAAATCGAGCAGATAGTTTCCATTAATTATGACGCAGCAGGCTCATTTCAACTTCCACTGCATCCTCTCTGCCTCCCAGGTCCTGTCTGGTGTTGGTGATGGCCATGAGGATTTTGTCAAGCTTGGTGTCCACGGGATCCAGCTGTTCCATGGAGGTGCCGGTCAGTGGCATGACGGCAAGAGCAGGCTCCTGGAAACTCCCTTGAGTATCCGTTTGAAGGCCCCGGGGGGGCTCCACTGGTTTCTCACCAATTTTCTCAACACAGGCCCTTATTTTGGGGGTGATCAGGAAAGGACCTCTGTTTCATTGGTGGGTTTCTCAAACACTGATGAATGTGGATCCATGGTACTTCTGGGTCCTGGCTAGACTTGTTTGTCCAGGCAGGTGCAGTCCAGGTACCAGTGGGGTCAGAAATTCCCATTGGAGGGCTTGACACCACAGCCTGAGGGATGGTACCACAAGTCTACCAGGACCTGCCTCACCCCCAAGCTCCAATGCCCAAGTCACTCTCCACTGGGGAGGGGGGCACGAGCAGTCCCACTGAAGAATTAATGTGGTTGGCCCACTCAGACAAAGGCAACTCCCTTCGCATCACCACTCTCCCTCCATCTCTGCTCTGACAGCTGCTCTTACTGCAGCACTTGTGGAGCTTCTTTTCACCACACACTGCTGTCCAGCACCATTGTGCAGTATCCCCAGGCACAACCAGGGGGTGAACAACCACCAGTAAAGAAAGCAGGGGAGTAATGGGGCTACAGTCTATTGCTGATTTCTGCCCCGTAGCAGAGCTGCAGAGGGGACATTGGTGGGGACTCAGCACCTTGAGCCACCTCTCAATTGGGCCTCTGGGCTCACCACCATGGCTGCTGCACAGCACAACTCCTCACCTGCTCCACACACAGCGACTGCCAAATGGGCCCAAGTAGACAGCGTTGCACCTTCCGCCCACTGGCAGTCAATGGAAGTGAGTTAAGCAATGCACAGGGCCTCGGGGGCCACAGCTCCCACCCACAATGTCCACTTGGGCAGCAGGCCTTAAGCCAATGCCTCCCTGGTCACAGGGCCCAAGAACAGTGACTACCCACAGGCAACCACTTGCCAACCATATAGTATGTGGTAGGTGCTTGCTTGGCATCTTCGCCCAGATGGGTCCGGATCTCAGGTCCCTCTAAGACCAACTCCCTTTGAGTAGCTGATTCACCCTGAGCACACGGCCAGGTTGGCTGCAGGACATAGCCTGTGAGCAGCCTACCCCCACACCATGCATGGCCTTCTAGCATGCACAGTGTGCAGCTGGTCTCAAAGATCTTGGCTGTACTCAGGCAGATTTATTGACTTTGTCAAAGAGTCACAACATCAAAATATAATAAGAGAGGCTATTGGCTTTATCAAGGTATAAGCATATCAATATATAAAGCAGATCTATCATCTTTCTCCAAAAATCATATGTTTCATCTAATGTATATTTCAATAATTTACACAATGCAGTGTTTATTGATATTGATTACTATAAAAAAAGTTAAATAAAGTTATATAATTAATAAAAAATATCTGTAAGTCCTTCTTTTAACATCGTTTTTAATATTACATTTTATGGGTGAAAATGTTAAAATATACAATCAGAGCCATATCTTTCTTTATTTTAAAAGAAATAAAAACATGTCTTGGAGTCTTTTTTTAAACATTTTTTGGCCTACAAAATGCAATCATAAAAACAACCACAAGAGGGCGTTGCACTCCAGATGAAAAGCATAGAGCTCCAGCTAGGAGTGCATTAAAAAATATGTTAAGTACTCCTGGTGTTAAGCTTTTTTCTTAATGTTGCTGAGGGGGCTGCAGGGCTCTGTGCAGCCCCTAACACATTGAAAAAGGCTTGTGATGTCCCTCCATATTCTAGAGACACCACCAAGCTAAATAAATTATAAAAAAAGCCATTGCAGGGCATTATTGGGCACCCCTTCAAGGAGCAGTGGATAATAAATTACCAGATCCTGTTTCTAATCTATTATTCATTTTGATAACCCAATGCCACACTGGGGCACCCTTTTTTCATATTCATTTGGAAGGGGGCACTCAGCCCCACTCCCTGAGTGTTTAGGGCCCTAGGGACTCCATTTCCTGGGGCTGTTTTCTTCACATAAAATGTGGACTCAGCCCCCCTCCCTGACCCTTTAGGGCCCTAGGGATCCCATCCCCAGGTCTTTTGTTTTTTAAAGGGCAGCCTCTATTGACTCTCTGAGTCAATAGAGACCCCAGGGAACCCGTCCTTCATAGCCTTACATGGGTGTCTTGGTGCCTAACCGGTGCACCCACAAGACTCTATGCTGGAGGCCACAGGGAAGCACTAGGGCCCCTGCAGCCCCACTAGCTCTCCCCATGGACCCATCCCCATCAGGCAAGAGCAGGTCACTGCTCCTGCTGTGCAGAAGCAATATGAGTTTCCATGCCCCCAAGAGCATAAGCAGGAACACACATGTCTGCTATCACCCAGCTGGAGGATTTTTAAAACTCCTGCCAGGAGGGAGCAGACAAACTTTCCTTGAGTGTGTTCCTGTGGGCAGGTAAACTACTGTGTCTCAGGAGTGAGACACAGTTAGTGAGCTGGCCCTGCAGGATGGGGTCCCTGGCTCGGGAGCCACATGCCCCCTCCTCTGTCTTTAGAATTTGGCCCTGTGGTTACCAGAGCACAGTAGAGACCCTGGAAAGGCAGAGGCATGCCTTCTCTCCTTTAAATGCATTCGGCCTCTGGGTTGGGGGTCCCTGGGCCCAAGAGCTGCTTTGGCATGGGAGCACCTCTCACACTCCTTTCCCCCATTTTACAGTGAAGACTGCCCTGGTCCATCCAAGGAGCTATTAATTAAAAAATTTAAAAATCACTTTTTTATGCTGTGATTCCACAGAAGTCATGCAGGATTTATTTATTTTTTTGTCCGCCCTCCACCACAAGGACTTGGGGGCAGAGTATCCCTACCAGGCCCCCTTATATCTTTTTTTTAAACTATGTCAAGACACGGACTAAGGGCCTGATTTATAGTTTGGGGGATTGGATACTCCGTTCTAAATATGACGAATATCACATCCATCATGTTACAATTCCATCATAGCCTATGGAAATTGTAATACAGCGGACAGGATATCCATTACATTTGTGATGGAGTAACCCCTACCCCAAGCTCTAAATCAGGCCTTAGGTCCCAGTGTCCTCTAATGGCTGTTATAACTTTTTTCCCATCTTGCGGCCAGCCAATCAAAGCACTTGCTCCCGCATTTGATAATACCCAAGGGGAAAAGTGCAGCCTAGGACAATCAGAATGCTGAGAATCTTTGAAAGCTGGGTTTGAGAGTTCCTTGAGCCCAATCTTCCAGATGTACAAACATTTTTTATCAATAATTTCTCAAAAACTACTTAACAGATATACATCAACTCACAAAAGGTATGCGTTCTGTATCAAGATCCTGCTTTCTATCAAATTTGGTGTAATTTCATTCAGCAGTAACGCTATAAAAAAAAAGTATATGGAAATTAGATATGGATTTTGTGTTTTGAGACCCCCCTTTTTTCTCAGCCCTTGCTTGATAGATCACCCCAAAACATTCCATTAAAAAAAATGCAATTAAAAACTAAATTTTAGAAAGTTTTCGGAGGATTCATCAAACAGTGCTAAAGTTATTAGCAAACCAAAAAAGGTATGAAAATGAAGGCCTAGCCAGAAGTAGCGTGTGACAGCTGCCATAGAGATATTGGTTATAACTTTGGCACAGTTTGACCAATCTCCATGAAGCGTTCCAAAAAGGTGCTACTTTTTGAATAGTTTGTGCATGGAAAGTGCCGGGATGATCCATCAAGCAGATAAAACACCAAATCCCCATTCACTTTCCATAGACTTCCTTGAAATTACACCAGACTTGGCTGGAAGCTAGATCTTGGTCTGCAGATTGTGCTTTTTGTAATTTGTTGCAAATCTGTTCAGTAGTTTTTAAGAAATTAAGGTTAAAATATAATTCTATATCTCGACGGTTGGGTCCGCGAGGAGCTAGAGAGAATCTTGTGGTAATGCCAATTTAAAAAAGAGCGTTCTGATTGGCCCAGGGAGCTTTATTTCCCTTGGGCCATCTCGCTTCCACCTACTGGGAGCAAACACACGTTTCCCTGCCTGCCCTGGTGCAGGCAATGAAACTACAATGTCCCAGGGCAGGTGGCCCACTTCCCTCACTGAATATGGCCCTGGGGATGGGCTCCCCTGAGCTTATAATTAATTAATTCAGCCCAGCAGTAGCAAAAAACCTGTGTGAAACATAATGAATACAAGTGGTCAACTGTCACCTGCACAGAGTTCCTCTTCAATACAAAGATTTATAACATGCTCAATATCACTACACCTCTAATACCTCTACACACCTATGGTGGACTAGGAGCACATGCGTTTTGCAAACACTTATACCGATTAGCTGGAAACAGGCCATACAAAATTAGATAGAAAAGTAATATGGTAGTTACCCGTCGCTATGTAAACTATAGAACAAATTAGCACACTCATTGGATGATGGCAACAATGATTTCATCAGAGATATCATCAATAATGTCTTCTGAGATGTAATCAGTGATGTCATAAATGATGTCATAGAATATGGCAGGAGATATGGAGTATGTGAGGTCATAAGCAGTCCATAGTGGTGTGACAAGTTAAAGTAAGCTCAGCTAATTATAACTGGTGAATCTCTATTTTTTTTAGTTTAAACGTTAATGTTGTCACTCTTTTAATCAGCCCTCAAACTATGTAGAGCTTTAACATTGTCACGGTTTCGAGGATTATGTGGCTTGAAGGAGCAAATTATGCAGTACACGTATCTAAATTATGTGACAAAAATGTATGCAGCATACTCTCTGACACTATTATTTTCATTACTTTGTGGGAGGAGGAACTATACTCATGAAACCTGCAAATTAAACAAATTATCCTTAACAAATAAGTATATGCTTCAGCTACAGAACTGAATATATCCATTGGCCCTCACCATTATCTATCTTGTTATCAATAATTTACTTCTGAAAGGTAAAAAAAAACTAAACGTTGTAGTTTGGTTCAGGGCTCATTATTAGCTGCACTCTGAATAAAACACTGTTTCAAGCTAAATATCACAAAATAAACATGTAATATAATGTTACATTGTCAGGAAGATGGTCCAGTATTGTCTTCTATTTATTACTTCTTTACCTTATCCATCCTTTATATCTTTTGTGTTTAGAGCAAGTTTGCATGCTTTGCACATTTTACATTTTATGCAACCATTATTTTTACCTCAGGCTTGTTCTAATCATTTTTTCGGTTCTTCAAAATGATTTCCAGTCATTAGATTTTCCAAGGCTGACATTTTTTTGTATGTTATTTTAGGACTTGACTCTATCTTCATCCTCCCAAATTAAATTGCAAGACTGTTAAAGGAACCTTCTGATTTGATTGCTTTCTTTTGAGTAGGGCAACATAAGTATATTTTTAACATTCTCTGGACACTCTATTAATTTCTGTTTCGTCTATGTGGTCAATGTTTCAGTTAGCTTCTTTTCGCTCTGTTGATTCTATTTTCAATTGATCTTTCTGAATATGGTTGTGGCAAAATCTTTTTGCATAGCTGGGGGAAAAGGAGATGCTCATAGGAGAAAAAAATAAAAGAAGAAGGCAAACAAATGACAAGAAGTAAAAGAAATAAAAGAATAATGTGCAACACAATTTACTTACTGTTTATGTAGTAGAACTTACATGTAATCTCAAATACTTGAGAAGCACTATTTGCAAACAAATATTAGCACACTTCCACGAAATTAACAATCATGACTACACATGCAGTGGCAAAACAATATGAAAATACCACACAGATGATTACTCAAGTGTGAAATACTATGATATTGTCACAGTCATAAAAATGAAAGAGGAGGTGACAGAGAACACGTCAAAACCTACATACATTACACGGTTGAAGACAAGAATCCCTCCTGGACTAAATGTGAATGAAGTATTACATTGTAATAAAAAAGAAAAGCAATAAATTATTTATGCTAGATGATAGGATGATGCATAAATGTAATACACCATATAAATATACCCACTAAGGGACTCATCTTAGCACTCTAGAAAACTATACAGTTCACTACAGCAAACATAGATATAGATAATAGAGTAAAATCTTGAATATTAAGTAACAGGCCGCGTGTGAAGAGAAATTGTATACATCAAAAACGTATGCCCACTAAGGGTGCAATCATATATTTCTATAAACTGAAAAGCTCATCAGAAATAAATATGATAAAAGGAAATTTCTGAAAATTGTATACACAAACTATTTGATTCACAGTAAATTTCAATGGGTTTGTGAAGTTTTGCAGATCTCAGAATTTACATTAAGGAATGACTGGGACAGAACTATTGAAGGAAAGGGAAAGGATATAAAAAGTAGTGATCAAATTCTGTATAGGTCAAAACACATTGATGATATTTTGTTTTTTTGTAAATTAATGAACTGTAATAATTTGCCTCTTTGTGTGCCACAGCTGATCAGGGAGATTTATGAAGAATATATAGTGAATGTTCATTGGCTTGGTACCATTGTTTGCGAAGATTATATGTAAATATATGTTTTCACTTAAAAGAAAACTACAGTTAAATGCAGTTATGGTTACAAATGTATGCTAAAAAGCATGAAAATTAGCAAATTATGATTAGCACCTTAAACCATAATTCACAATACAGTCATACAGATGCAGTGCTCATTACTTAACCTTTGATATAACAGATGCAATTGGCAATTGTGAGAAAAGGCCTCTTTTTGACATGATTAGCCTCCACTTTTTGCCTGGTATGTGACGTAGCCTAGAAGTTGTTACTGCTAACCAGGATCCCAGGGCCAGAGTTCTTTCCCTAAACTGTTGTGATGCATTGGCACAATTGGCAATACCTTTAGCTGCCACTATAAGTCCCCAGTAAGTGGCACCTAGATACACAGGACATGGGGTGCTAAGAGTAGGCCCCTGAGAGCAGCAGAACTAATTGTGCCACCCTCTAGGGCCCTGCATCCAGATGCACCCAGTCCTACCAGTGTAGACTGAGTGTTCTGGTGCACACCAAAGCTCAAACTCGACATAGCAAGCTGCCTGTGTGCCCTGTCCACTATACACTGCATACACTATGGGTAAGACATCCCATTAGCAGGTCTTCCAGCCCTAAGGCAGGGTGCACCATAATGTATGTGAGAGCATAGCTGCATGAGCAATATGCCCCCACTGTGTCCTTGCCAAACCTGGGACATAGTGAGTGAACAGAGCTGCCATTTTGATACATGTGCTGAACACTGGTCAATACGAGTTTCACAGCTACACGATGGCCACTCTGAACCCTGGGTTGTTTGGTATCAAGCAACTAAGAATGATAAATCCAAACTAGTACCAGTGTTGGATTTATTATAACATGTACAAGGGTTACCTTAGAGGTGCACTCTGCCAAAGCTAACTCCCATTGCATGGTTGGTGACTGGTCCAGACTAGCCTGCCACTGCCAGACACAAATCTGCCCCTCTGGGGTGAGGGCCTCTGCCCTCTGGAATGCACAGCAAAGCCCTTCCTGGTGGAGGTGCCAACACTCCCTCCCCCAGGAATGTGCACTGTCCTGTTGGCGAGCTTCAAATTGCTTACCGCCTTTAAAACTCACCTCCAGGTCTGCTGCTAGCAGCAAATGGCTGCCCTGTTACAAACCCCCACTTTTGGCCGGAGAAATGCTAGGAAATTCAAACAAAGGATAGGAGGAGTGGTCCTACCTGGCATGCTCCACTCCTAAGGTGTTGCATGTGAGGTGGACTCTCCATTTCATTTTCCTCCAGCTTTGACGGAAGGAAAATAGCCAATTAGATGTAGTGAAGGGACCTCTGCCCACCGGAAGTGGTCAATTAGTGGGTGTAGCCACCCTACGGTAGATAACCCATTGGTCATTACCAGGTTCCCCCTAAAATGGCCACTAAATACAGTGTTTAGTGGGCATTCCTAGACACAGAACTCAGATTCAATGGACAGAAGAAGACCAGCAACAAGAAGATCCAAGTCACGAGAACTGTGGATCTGCTGCAACAAAGAAAAGGCTACAAGCCCTGCCTGCTGCACCCAGGACCGAACAATCACTGCTGAGGAGCTGCTGGACCTCCAGGTTTCACAAAGTGCCAGAAAACTCCCTCCAGAGTGAAGGTACCACTCTAAATCCAAAAGGAACCAACAAGCCTGTGAGGCCCACTTCACTGACCGGATGCTAACTCCAGAACTGGGCACCGCACTTCGACCAAACTTCACACCAAAGACTGTGAGGACAAACCCTTCCAGTGTGCCAAGTTGGGTGGCACTGCACCCTCTAGCGGTTGAACCACATCAATACCCTGGGTATTAGTCACCTATCTTCAGACATCCAAAAAAACAGTTCATCCAGAACTGCAAAAGGACAAGGAGGAAGCCCCAAGGGACTTCAGAAACAACATGATCTTCCACCAGAGCACCCCCGTTATCCTGCAGTCGACCCTTAAACCCATTTACCTTCTGCTTCTAAGGGCATCCTTGTGCACAGCTCCTGGATCACCAATTTGCTCTGCACCCGGCTGCACTGTGCTCTACACTGAAGACCCAGCTGTGCCCAAGGGTCCCCCACCCCTTGCAACCTCGACACTCCAAGGGGACCCCCAGGATTCACCTTTAAACTTACATGTGCAGTGCTTTTCCAAGTGGTCCCTCGCAGTGGCACTGCACTAGCTCCAGAGACCTTTTCCTGCTGCTCCCACTGGAACTGGGAGCCTCCACAATGTCTCCAGCTGGCAGAGTATACCCACCGATGACCTCAACCAACCTGCAAAAGAGGAACTTGGTAACCCTACTGGTGATTTTACATGTATTTTTGGAGGTTATCCTCCATTGATTCCTATGGTGCGTGATTACGCACAAAAAGACTATTATTATTAAACTTCAAAAATTCATATCTCAAAAAGTACTTATCCGATTCTGATGATCTTCATCTTAAAATGTATATAAAAATCGGAAGTATTTTTATATATTGGTCTTGAGTTATTCCTTTAAGTGTGTGAGTTGCAAGATTGATGTTGTTAGTACAACAAATGTTTTGCACTTCTCCAAGATTGGCCTAACTGCTCAACCAAGCGACCATAAAAATTAGAGCATTAGGTGGTCTAATTTTTACTCCTGTAAGTCAACATGTGGTTGCCTGGACTCCCTGCACAGTGTCTAGCTTTGCACACTACATTGAGAGCCAGCCTCCTAAAGTAATGTCATAAATGATCTTACAGATAAGATGTCAGATTAAACATCACATTATCTTTAACAATATAAATGAGATAAGTATTAATATACCAGTAATAATTAATATTATTAATATTAATTGATTATGTGTTGTTATTCAGGGTCTGCTGTTAGTTAATGATGTGCTTTTAGGTGTTATTACTTAGTGATTTAAATATTTAGAGATCATAGAGACTGCATTTGGAGTACATGCTATGGTATAGATGGCTGCCTCATGATTAATGGAAAATGGAATTAACCGTAACTTGCAAATTTCAGTCTTTTCATATCTAGTGTATTCATAACCGCTCTGTAGTTTTCAAAGTGAATTTCTTAGATTTTTTAAGCATTATTTTAAGGTTATTACCAAACCTATACATATATTTACCATAACCTTGTGTTTTCAGTGAATTTCTGCATTTGCTTACCATATGCCACATGCAACTCGCTAACCATAGGTGGCCAACCACTTATTCTGACAGCCGCCAGGCATAAGTAGCAAAGATTGGCCACAGCAAAGACCCTGTATCCAACCTGCCATGGTCAGCTAATACCCGCTGCACATGACCTGTAGCCACTCGTAGCAGGAGTTGGCCTGCAGCCTTCCCCCCCAAATGTGGCCAACCCCTATTATGCTTGGCCTTCAGCAGTGCACAATGGTTGTTGGCCAACAGGCAGGTCCTGCAGCATGGGCTGTGCTGCCTCAGTGTGCACAACCTTTGGCCATGTGCAGCACGGGTTCGCTGCAGGACCTGACCTACTGCAAGGCCCTGTTTTTTTATGTTTAAAGGGTTCACTGACCCTATGGTCAGGTCCGCAGGCTCTTGCAAACTCTTGAACCCATGCTAGACCTCCCACGTGGCTTGCAAAACTGGCAGTGGGTTTGCTAACTCAACATGAGGTTCAACAATAATCCAAAACTACTTGCTATGGATTTGCAGGACTTGGGAGGCCAGCATATGGTCCACATCATACCCAGCCTCAGGTTCTGCGTTCCCAACAACAAAATCAGCATGTTTTACTATTTTGCAACTAAAATGGTTCCTCTTTAGGTCTTCCTTCCTGAGCTAAGGGATCAAGAAATGTTGCCACTGCTCCCTTTTGGTTCATTTATTTTTCTTTTTCAGATCAAGGGACCAAGTTCCTACACCATGCAATGGTGACCCCCAACATTGTTTCTTCAAGTTGTGGCCAGGCAAACAAACTGTTCTGGATTTGCTGATAGTGACTAAGTAGTTCTGGTTAGGTCACAGTTTATATTTATCAAAAGAAATTGTCTTGCTTATAATTTTGACACTTTCTGGAAAATATGTACAAAGGTTTCCAAAAATATCCTGTGGAGTGTCTTCAAATATTTCCGCACACAAGTTTAAAGTTAGTTCAATTGACATTTAATGAAGAGTGAAGGCACAAAGTAGAAGCTGCTAGAAAAATATGTAGAAACATATCCAACTGTCTGTAGGTTTGTACTTAACAACAAGCATTCTAACCTAGGACGTCAAGAGAACCAATGATTGCTGGCCTGTACCATGCCCTTCAAATGTGGCCAACCACCATGCAAGGTCTTCTGCAGTACTCAATGGTTATTGACCAGGTCCTGCAGCCTCAATGTGCACAGTCTCTGTAAGTGCACAGCAGGGGTTGGCTGCAGGGCATTACATACTGCATGTATTTTATGTTTTAAGGGTTCACTGGCCCTTTGGTGAGATCCATAGGCTCTTGCAAACTCTTGAACCCATATTAGACCCCACACTGTGCTTGCAAAACTGGCAATGGGTCTGATAACTCAACATGTGGTCCAACAGTAGGCTATTACTTCTTGCTATGAGTTTGTAGACCTCGGGTAGCCGGCAAATGAGCCACATACCCAGCCTCAGGGTCTGCATACCCGACAGCAAAATCAGCAATTTATTTCTATTTTGCAACTAACAAGGGTTCCTTTAGATCTCCCATCCTGAGCTAAGGAGTCATGGATGCTGCCACTGCTCCCTTTTGGTTCTTTTATTTTTATTCTTCAGAACCAGGGACCAAATTCCTACACTATGCAATGGTGACTCCATTGTTTTTCTTAAAGTAGTGGTGAGCCAATCAAACTGCTCCAGGTTTGCAGACAGTGACTCAATAGTTACAGTTAGGTCACCATTTCTATTTATTAAAAACTTGTGTTTTTGTTTTCACTATATTTTTGACACTTTCTGGAAAATATGCACCAAGCTTCACAAACACATCCTGTGAACTGTCTTCAAATATGTCCACACACAGACTCAGATTTAGTTCAATTGTTGTTTATTGAAGATTGAAGGCACAAAGTACAAGCTGCAAGAAAAAGATGCAGGAACATGTCCAACTCTCTGTAGGTTTGTATTTTACAACAAACATTCTAAACCAGAACATCACAAGACCAATGATAATAACTCTTAGAGTATAACCTATGGAATGTCCAGACAGCCAATGAGAGTGAGAATAGCATGTATCTCGTTATACACACAGCATGGCAAAACAAACACCAACTATAACATAGAACAAACAACGCCAACACAAAACAGAATGTAAACACACGTCCAAAATTCAATACCAATCAAATACACCAACAAACAAACAACCCACACTATCAAGACAAAAGTACAAAACAAAACCCAATTACTCCAGAAATCTATGAGTGATTTTCATAACACATCGACTTCTGTGCACCTGTAATTCTTGACTGGGCTGTGTCAACCCATCTTCAACTACCCCCTGACCAGGGGGAACAGATTTAGCCACATGAAATGCATTCCACTATTGACCACTCAACGTCCATACATTACCACATACTTCCAAGACTTGTGTGGGACCCCTAAATTTAGAGCACCTTTTTCTTAATAGCAAAGGTTTTAATGTGAACCCAGTCCCCAACACACACCTTCCTTGAACTCTTTATCCAGCACTACATTTTTTTTACATACACTCATGATCATATTGTGCAATGTTAGCATCCTCACTGGCATACTTAGCACTAAGACAAGAAGCCTGAACATCAGTCTTGTGGCCCATGACGTGCCCCTTCCATAAAGGCAAAAGATTCAACACAACCAACCTACCCTTCATCAATTCAAAAGGTATCTGGCCAGTCACTGAACAGGGTGTGGTGCAATTAGCCCACATAAGGCTGCTGATCACTTCTACACAATCAATATAGGATTTCATTGCACTTTGTATGAACTCTCGCAAACCCTTGTTGAATCTCTCCATGTTTCCAATAAATTGCAAGTAATATAATACAGTATGCAAATGGCTAATCCCATATTTATTCAAATAGTCTTGCATGGTGACTGATATGAACCAAATCCCATTGTTGGATAAGATTTCTGTGGGTACACCCTAAATGGCAAAGCCTCTTTGAAAAAACAAGACATAGATGACAGTGGGTTCAGCCACACAGTTGACCCCCTTCCAACTTAAAAGATGATTAATTATTACAATACAGTACCTTAAGTGATTAGGTAACACATTAGATGGGCCCAAACAAATCAATAGCGACCTTCTGCCACACTTTATCAGGACAGGGGCCCATTTTTAGAGAAGGAACCATGATAACAAGATGCTTGTCACTGCTTAAGCACTGACAACAATTGTGTCCTAGTTCATCAACATCACTATCCACCAGAAATTGCAATAAATTCTCAGTGTGGTGGAACTCGTGCCAAGATAACCAGCATGAGCCATTTCTAAAATCTTTTGCCTAAGTTCAGCTAGGGGAAAAATGTTGTTTACTCTTAACAAAATGCCATCTTCCACAGATAATCCAGATGCAGTTTTACAAAAATGTTGCAAATTGACATTCACCGATTTTTCACAAGGTCAGCACTTGGTCACAAAATTAATGACTTCCTGTAACTCTGTATCCTGCTGTAACATTTTCTGCACCACAGCTCCATGCTCTCACACACAACACAATCTTCAACTTTGGCTATGATACATTCCTCAATGTCTTCATCTTCAGAACCATGTACTTCAATAGGCAATCTCGAAAAACAATAGGCCTCAGTTTTTTTCCACTTGCAATGTGCAACACCTGAAAATGTAATTCCAGCAACTTAGCAGATACCTAGCCAATCGAGCAGTAGACTTCTCCATTTTCTCACCTAACAAGATATCATCATCAGTTCTCAAACAAAATGTCCTACCCCACAAATATGGCTTGAATTTCTTCACACCCCAAATACAGGCAGGCATTTCTTTTTCAATAAAAGAATACCTTGTTTCAATCTCTTTTAGTCTTCCTAAAGCAAAGCCCACTGTAACTTCTTTGCTGCCATCCCACTGGGACAACATAGCCCCCATTCCATAAGCACTGCATCCACAGTTACAAACATTTTGTGTTTCGCTGAATATGACTGCAGAGCTGGGGCAGACACAATACTGCACTTGATAACTTCAACATTTTCCTGATATAGGAATGACAAAATAAAGTCAGAATTACATTTGAGTAACATCCTCTAGCATTCAGTCAAATCAGAATAATTGCTTGTGAATTTAGAATAGAATTCTGACAAACCCAAAAATGATAGGTGTGGTTCTTTCACTATAGCATTCAATAATCTAGGATTGGGCTAGTGCCAAATATTCCACTTCATTCACACCAATAATACATTTGTCTTTTCTCAATGTGACACCATTTTCTGATAAAACCTCTAACACGCGCCTCAGAGCTCTGTCAGTGTCTGTAAAAATCAAAATGTCATCTTGGAAGAAAACAACATTGCTAATACCTTTAAACATATGTGCCATCTCTTTTTGGGAAAGCGATGCAGCTGAGACCAACACATATGACATTCTGCAAAATTGTAATATACCATCAGCAGTGACAAAAGCTCTGAGATAATGAAAACCAGCTACCAGATCTACCTGATGGTAGTCTGCCTTGAGATCTAATTTGGTAAACCACTTGGATTGTCCTACAGTTGTAATGAGATGCTCAGTGCGTGGCATATGGTGTTGTTTGAGAACCTGAGGTCAATACATAAATGTAATTCACCATTTTTTGTTTTAGCTACAGCTACTGGTGATAACCAAACTGTGGCATCTACGGCTTCAATAATGCCATATTTCTGCATCTTTCTCAAAGTGTGAGATAACTGTTCCCTCACACTCATTTGAACATTATGTGGCTTATGCTCCACTAGAACAAATCCATCTTTGACTCCAATGGTGGACACAACATTTTTGATTATCCCAATGTCACCACAACATACCTTCTCAAACTTTGTAAACCAATATTCCTTAGAGAGGGAAGATATTCACGCAATACAAAGACATTCTCCTAGAGTAAAAGGACACTTCATACCTGGTCTTCATACCTGGTCTGATTATCATCTCTAAACCAGTGTGGTGACACCAGTCCAACACATTGATCCCCTTAATGGCAACATAAACATTGCCTTTGATTTTCCTGTTTCAGAAGCCAATATCTGCCCAAAAATAGCCTTGAAAATTGAGCCTACTGCCTTCAAAAGTAGTTGTAATTCCATCCAGGAGCAAAAGTGCTTTATCTGTCCATTTTCCTGAAATTAATCAATGTCAATGATGATGTTTCTAGCACCTGAATCAATTAAAATGGGAACGACATATGTATCAATAGAAATGGTGCCATAAGGGTCTCTATAACATATTTTGTTGTCTATACTCCCAAAACCTTAAACCTCTATGGAGAACACGAATTTATTGATTTTACTTTCCGCAATCTCAGTATCATCAGTTAATCTTTGATACGCTCCTGACAGAGTTGCTTTTGCCACCTCTAAACACCTTGCCAAAGTGACCCACTTTATTACATTTTCAACACTCATGCCCCACTACCGGACACATAATTTGAAACTTTTGTAAATGATCCACACCTGAAACATTGTGGCTTAGTGCTACTACGTATTCCTCCACCTTTGCTACTCTTGGGTGGTACCATAATCAATTGATTTGTGTTGCTAATACTGACAACAAATACCTGTCTGTCATTGTATCACAAATGTTTTGGATCTTCCCGTGAGCACTTAACATTGTTGGCTATATCCACTGCTTCATCTAGACTCAGATGTTTACAAGCTAATAACTTTTCTTGTATTTTATTTGAGTGACTTCTTGACACGATCTGATCATGAATTACGTGGGACGTAAAACCTGGGACGTAAAGTTCTAGCACCTTCAGGGCTGTAACATAGTGTCAATTGACTCCAATGGGCCTTGTAGTTTTGATAAGAATATATGCCTGTGTACAACTAAGTTGACTTTACCTTCAAGATACGTTTCCAGTTGTTTCACTGCAATCTGGAATTCATCCATATCCACATTCTCCAAAGGTGCATATTCTGGTAAATTATCAAACAAATTTTGACCTTTAACCTGCCAAAAAAACAGCAAATTCCTTTTTCGATCTGGTTTAAACTTAATTCCTTCTATGGCACCTACATATGTATTAAAGGACCTGAGCCATAAGCGCCATTTTAAAGGAGGGTCACCAGGTTCTTGTAAGAAAGATGCTGGAGGTGTTACAGACTGCATCATAATGGGCAAATATGTAATACAGAAAACAACTAAAAACACAAAAGCTACCAGTATACTGGTTGAAATGATAGAACCAATAAAGAAATATTTGAGGATACAAACTAAAGAAATTAATAATGCAAAAATTGACCAAATATTCTTGCCAAGCAGAGAAGCGTACAGATCACTGAACACAAAGTTATTCACAAATGATGCCTATTAATAGAAGAATGCAGATCGCTGATGATGAAGTAGTCCCGTACCTGCAAAAACGTGCAGATCTTTGACAGTAGGAAAGCACAGTCATGAAAATGTTGTGGCATCGTTAGCAGCCCAACACATAATCCAGAAATTATGTTGCACTGTATAGCGCTAGGAAAACCCTGCTGAAAAATACTGACGGTGGGAAGGGGGGTGGGGAAACACAGCGAAGTTTGAAAAGTTCTACTACTTCCCAGGTAAGTGAAATATTCAAGGCGAAGCTCGAGCAGGAGCTCAAAAGCAGCATTTAGTTTCCAGCAGTATGCTCGAGATGGAGCTTGAGCGCATGAGAAATCTCCCCATCAGCTGAGATGCACAGGCCAACCACTAGCGCATGGAGCTGTCTGACTTTCAGTGCGAGCTACAGCTCGAGCATTTACGGTCACAGTTAAACATGCAACATTAAAAACATAAATACCTGTGGAAATCATGCAAAACCCACAGTCATATGTAGCGCTTCTGATTTTGACAAACACATGAACAAATGAAATGAAGCCTTCTCTCACCTCAAGGACATGAAAACAGTACTTTAAAGTTACCAGTAGTGCGCTGCCAAACGTGAAATGTCTTCAAATATGGCCACACACAAGATTTAGTTCAATGTCGATCATAGAAGATTGAAAACACAAAGTAAAAGCTGCTACAAAAGGGCCCAAGAACATATACAATGCCCTTCGGTTTGTACTTAACAACAAACATTCTAAACCAGAACATCAAGAGAACCTTAGATTATAACCTATGAAATGTCCAGTGAGCCAATGAGAGTGAGCATACCTTCATCTGATTTAGGTTGAGAATGGTAAGTTTCATGCAGGTCTAGTGTGGGGGGCAGAGTCGGCTTCAAAAAAGTGACCATTCACATTTTAACTCACAATAGGAATCTTTGCACTCCTGTCGAGAAAAAACACCTGAACTAAATTATATCAAACGTGGTATGAAAGTAGATTGGCCTGGGGTAAATATATTTGGTAGCTTTCAGGGTATTTGTGCTACAAAAATGTAGTGGAAGTGCTTGAACGAGTTTAAGTTGAAAATAAATTGAAGGTTGAACAGGTGGTTTTCTAGTAAGTTAAGTGCAATGCAGGCATTTCAGGGTATAATGAAGTCCAATAATGGCAGCAAGGTGTCAGGAAAAAGAGGGGTAAGCAGACAATGTGGGCTTGCTGAGGGAAGAAAGGATATTACAGAAGCTGCATAAGAATCCCTACGAGACTGTGGCAGATCAGTTTATGACTGGGGCACACAGACTTTTAGCCTTGGAATGTCAAGGGATTGGACTTCCAAGTCGCGAGTGGCAGTAGTGCTTTATAAACAGTTCACATCCCTAGGGAAAGTGCCTGCGAACTTAGCATGTTATATTGGCTCCTTAGCTTACCCTCTATTTCTTTCCCCATAGTACCCATCATTTGAGTTTCTTATTTCGCTTCTTGTTGAGTTCCATCTGCTTCCTAATTTAGTGCCTAAACGTTGACCTGTTTGTGAATTAAGCAGGGGTGGCCCCTCCACATGGGCAGAGGAGGGTCGACCCGCCAACAAAGTGCCCCCATAACAGAAAAATAAAATGGTAATAAACTTTGTTTATTATGATTTTATTTTTCAACGCCTCGTTCTGAACCGAGTGTCAGGGCTGGGCATGGTAATTGCTGCTGAGTGGCAGCAGGGAGCTGTGCACATGTTTAAAGTGTGCATGTCCCTTTGGCTGGCGATCTTGCGACCGCCAGCCACACATGCGCCCTTAAAACTTTAAGACATCTGGGTTAGAGAAGGCACAGTCCTCCAGCACTCTTGTGAGCGTTGAGAGCCTGCTCCCACTAATCCTGACGCTGGTTTCATGCTGCTTACCAGCATGAAACAAGCTTCAGGATTGGCAGTTTCCTGGTTCCAGTGACGTTGCCTGTTGTAGCTCTGAGACGGCGCCAGGAGAGAAGACCTACAGGTAGGTGCCTTTTTTTACTTTTATTTTTATTGTATGTACCCCCCCTCCTGCCTCCCACCCTATTGTTAAATACCAGCTGACCGGCATTGGAATTACGGTTTGGCTTTGTTTGCTTTGTTTGTCCCTTGTTTGTTGTTGGCTCATGTAGTTCACCTTTCTGATACCAGCTCCCTCTACATTGGCTTAACTTCACTGAAACCAACTATTATGAAGCCTATAAAAACTGAAATCATCTTTGTTATTACATTCCTTCTGATTTTGAACCATAGTAAATATGGGTTTGTTTTTCAGACCTATAGAATATGCTTGACGCAAACCTGCAAAAAGATTATCATTATTCCCCTGAAGTCTGAAAGACACGCACCAGACATGACCATGGCACTCCTGCACTCTCTTCTCTCTCTCGTTGCCATTCTCCCTTTCCTCCAGAGTAAGGTCCTATCTGTGGGCGAGCTACAGCTACATCCTGGGAGCAGGTGAACTGCCATCACACTCTGCAATTCAAAATATGTGCGATTCATGGCACAAAGGTAGAGGAGGGGGTCAAACCATTTTTGATTTGGCAAAAACTTTTCATTTCATAGATCTGCATTAAACTGGGCAGACACTTGGCATATTTAACTTACTTCTGAAATGTTTGATTTCAGATAAATCTGTCACAAATGATGTGGTTAAACTGGGAAAAGGTATTTGCAATCAACTGGACAGCCAATATGTATTTTGCCCTTTTTGGCATACGACTAAGGAGGTTGTTATGGCTCACACAAGAATCCTGCAGGATCGCAGCGACTCCAAAAGTGTTTTTTTTATGTGGTCGCCAAAAGAGGGAGATCCCTATTGGACCCCCACAAGTTCCAGGGCTCCCCCTATACTGCCCCCTTACAATTTGCTTTTTCATCTTCAGGACATGGGGACTGAGGTGGTCATTCCGAGTTTGGCGGTAACTGAACTGCCACGCCGGCGCGGTGCAGACCACCATATAATGAGTAAGGCGGTGAATCCAACGCAACACAGACAACCCACCGCCAGCACCACCACCGCTGATGAGCAGCATCCGGTGGCGGAAGCTGACTCCATGCAGGCAGAAACCTATGTCCTGCCCTCCATATTCCGAGTAACCCCTCCGCCAGGATATCGTGTGCGGCATTGCCGCCATGAAAATCCTGGCGGAAACAGTAAGTATAAAAGGAAACACCCACCTCCAGGCACAAAGACACTTCCGCGGCCGCCATGGCAAACGAACTGCTAGTCTTAACACCACTGTATCTCACCATACACCTTCAGGGGCACTGAAAATGACTAAGATGACAACTGTAAGTATACCTAGCACAGAGGGGAGGAAATGGCAGTAATATACTCTCACACAGATCACACATACCTCACACAGACAGCAAAGGCCACACATAGGCACACACAACACACGTCACTACCAAGTACCCAATACACACACAAAGCCAAGGAGATACGTGCCAAACATACGGCACAACGTACACCAACACCACCAACACACCCCATAACCACACAACGACAACTAGACCACAAACACCACAACATTGGTATAGACAGGCACATTGTGTGACACCACACCACACATACACACACACACCATGAATTCCATGTTGCATTGACACACAATCAATAGCTGTGAACACATATGCAAACAATCATATAGGTGACACAACACTTACAACCAACATACAAGGAAAACCACACATGCAGCACTATACATACACGCACACAACACCCCATACACTCACACAAGCAAGCAGTCACACACATCACAACATCCCCATGGCCCAAACCATCTATCCAGCTCATGCAACAACACAGACACAATCCACACACAGTCCTCACACACTTATGCACACAGATGTCACACCACCATGTAGAACAAAACCAGGACAAGCATCTCATCTTGCCAACCACAGCAATGTGTGCAGATGTATTCATATACAAAAGAAAGAAGCTATATGCCAAATGTGCCAATGGCAAGTCCAGTGTCCACAACTGCAGGACACATTGTCCATCAAACATCGGCCCAACTTTACTCCTGACTGCAAATAGGCCTCCACGTCATAGGGGCAGCAATGGGACAGGCAGGGACCTAGGGGGTGTGGGGGTGGTGGGGGAGGCTTGGATGTGGAAGGGGCACTGTTAGACTTTTTCATCCTTGGCGTGGTCTCCCTTAACTTTTTGCCTCTGTTTCCCAGGTTGTTGACGTGTGCTGGACTCTGATTTAGCTGTTATTGTTACTCTGGGCACTTTACCACTGCTAACCAGTGCTAACGTGCAAGTGCTCCTTTACAAAATGTGTATGTAATTGGCTTATCCATGATTGTCATATTTGATTTACTAGTAGGTCCCTAGTACAGTGCACTAGAGGTGCCCCGGGCCTTTAAATCAATTGCTACTAGTGGGCCTGCAGCACTGGTTGTGCCACCCACATAAGTAGCTCTCTAATCATGTCTCAGACCTGCCACTGCAGTGTCTGTGTGTGCAGTTTTAACTGTACAATTGACTTGGCACGTGTACCTACTTGCCAAGCCTAAACCTTTCCTTTTCTTACATGTCAGACACCCCTAAGGTACACCCTAGGTAGCCCCAAGGGCAGGGTGCAGTGGACGGTTAAGGTAGGACATATAGTAATGTGTTTTATATGTCCTAACAGTGAAATATTGTTAAATTCGTTTTTCACTGTTGCAAGGCCTGTCCCTCTCATAGGTTAAAATGGGGGCTACCTTTAAATCTGATTAAAGTGTAGATTCCCTTTGGGAGCAGATGGACATGTGGAGTTTGGAGTCTCTGAGCTCACAATTTAAAAATACATCTTTTAGTAGAGTTGAATTTAAGATTGTGTGTTTGAAAATACTACTTTTAGAAAGTGAGCATTTTCTTGCTTATACCATTTCTGTGACTCTGCCTGTTTGTGGATTCCCTGTTTGGGTCAGTTTGACAGTTGGGCTGGTTGCACCTCACACTAGACAGTGACACAAAGGGAGCTGGGGTGTAGTCTGCATTTCCTGATGAGCCATCTGTGCTGGGAGGGTGGGGAGGAGTGGTCACTGACACCTGAAAGGGCTGTGCCTGCCCTCACACAATGCAGTCACCAACCCCCTGGTGAGTGTCTGGGACCTGGCCTGGGCAAGGCAGGATTTCACATTCAAAAGAGACTTTACTTTGAAGTAGGCCTACTTCAAAGGAGAAATTGGGTATAAGAAGGGCACCCAAAACTACAGTCTTTAGAACACTTCTGGAAACCAAGAGAAACCTCTGCCTGGAGAAGAGCTGAAGAGCTGAGGAATAAGTGCTGCCCTGCCTGTGACTGTGCTTTGTGGAGCTATCCTGCAGTTGCTGCTTCTGCCAGAGTATGAGGGCAAAGACTGGACTTTGTGTGCCTTCCATCTTGTGAAGATCTCCAAGGGCTTGATTTAGAGCTTGCCTCCTGTTGTTTGAAGTCTCAGGGACAGCAAAGACTTCTCTCTGCCAGCACCTGGAGTATCTGGAGAGACTCCTACTGTACCCTGTGGTGCCTATCCAGTTCCTGGGACCCTGAAAGGAGAAGCTGGCAGCCTAAGAGGAAGAAATCCACGTACAGAAAGCTGTGCGGGGAAAAGATCGACGCAACTCTGATCTGCAGCTCAAAAATCGATGCGCCGCCGGCTTCGCGGCTGAAAATCAACGCTCGCCTGCAATGCGACCAAAGACTCGAAGCATGGAGCTGGAGAAACGGCACGCAGCATCTGTGACGGAGGCTAGTGAGATCGCAACCAGTGCTGCATGGTTTTCGGATCATCGTGCGGCTGGGTTTCCGACGCAAGTACTGTTGGGCGTGTAAAAACGACGCAAGACCTGCCCAGACCCGAGAGTGCTGACCGGATTGATGGATCACTCTCCTGCGGAGAGAAGAAATGAAGCGTCAAGACACGACAAAAGGAGAAACAATGCAAGGTCTCGTGAGTGAGTGAAATCAACGCATCGCAAGCCCTTTTTGACGTACACTCGCCCATGCGGGGTTATTTTTGACGCACCCAAGGTACATTTTCACGCTAACAGTGTTGCTGTGTATTTAAAACTACATGAAGACTCTTTTTGCTTTTTAATTGATAATTTGACTTGTGTATTGTGGATTTTTGGTCTTGTTTCATTCAGATAAATATTTTCTATTTTTCTAAACCTGTATTGTGTCATTTTTGGAGTGTTTTCATTAAGTTACTGTGTGTGTTGGTACAAATACTTTACACCTAGCACTCTGAAGTTAAGCCTACTGCTCGTGCCAAGCTACCAAGGGGGTAAGCAGGGGTTAGCTGAAGGTGATTCTCTTTTACCCTGACTAGAGTGAGGGTCCTTGCTTGGACAGGGAGTAACCTGACTGCCAACCAAAGACCCCATTTCTAACAGGCACATTTAGGTTTGGGCTTGGGAGGGGTGACTTTTGCACTGGGAGGGCTGGAATCCTTGCTGGTTGGAGGAGCAGGGGAAACACCAGAGGGGGCACCCAAGGAATGGGAGGTGGAAGGGCCTGAGAGGGGCAGGAGGGCACGCCCTTTACGGGGAAGACGGGGTGGGAAAGGAGTAGGGAAGAGGTCAAGGGTGGCAAGGACAACTTTCTTAGGTACACGGGCGGTCAAATGATTGAGGGTTAGGAGTGGAGGTAGAGGGAGTGCTTGTCTGACGTGTCTGTGTTCTGTACATGGATGCTGGTGTGTGCAATGTCTGTATGTGTGTGGTGGCTGAAAGTTGGGTGAGTGAGTGGGTACGTATGCATTTTTTGGGAGGGGGTTAGAGATGCAGGGAGAGGGAATTGGAGATGTTTTAGTGAATTTTGTGGTGGTGTGTGCAAGTGAGGTGTATGTACTGTAGGTGGCAGGGACAGTAGTCATGGTGAGTGCGGCTGTTGTGTGTGGGGGTGTGTGTCTGTGAGTCTGCTGTTGTGGTGATTGAGGGTATGACAGGAATGGTAGTAGGACCAGTGTGTGATGATGCAGTGCTGACAGATGTAAGTGGAGATGTGACTGCCAGGGAGGAGGTAGTGGGGGAAGTGTCTGTTGTTGTGTCTGCAGATGTGTGTTTTATGTGGGCATGCCTGTGTGAACGTTTGTGATGCCTATGACTGTCATTGCGCTCCTTGTCTGTTGTAGTGGGAATATGCTGGTCTGCAGGTGTGCTTTGGAAGGGTGTAGGGAGAGGGGTTGTGGATTGAGAACAGGTAGCTGGATGGGGGACGGAAGAAGAAGGGACAATGGCTGCTGTCAAAGTGGAGGCCAGAGCCTGAATCAATCTCTGGAGGCCAGACAAGGCACAGTGATAGCCTTCCAGGAACACCTTTGTCTGCTGCATCTGGGATGCCAGTCCCTGGATGGCATTCACGATCGTTGTCTGCCCCACAGAGATGGACCTCAGGAGGTCAATAGCCTCCTCATTGAGGGCAGCAGGGCTGACTGGGGCTGGGGCTGGCGCAGACGTGCCTGCAGCGAAGGAGCCGCCCACCCTCCTGGGTGAGTGGGCACGGGCAACTGGGTGGGGTGCTACAGGGAGGGCAGTGATGGTAAGGAGGGTGGTGGACAACAATGGTGTTGGTGTTGTCTCAGATGGTCCACCACTGCCATGGAGCCACCATCAGAGGAGGAATCTGAATCAGATGTGTTGGTAGCTCCAGTCTAACCCATGGTGCTCCCCTTGCGCTCTGTCCCACTGGTCCCCTCGGCTTCGCTGGTGCCCGTCAGCTGCTGCATCCCCTCTCGCCAGTGCCCTTCCTCCTCACCAGATGATGCTAATGCCCACCTGGATGGAGGGGGAGGGAGAAAAGGAGGGTGGGAGAAACAGAAAGGAGGAAATGGTGAGAACCCACACATCCACTTCACATACAAACAACGCAGATAACTATCCCTGCCTGCGAAACAATAGACCATTTAGCATTCATTTCCAAATAGAGTCATGTAAGCGATGTCCAAACTCATCTCAACCCTGCAGCCTAAACACCTGAATAAGACACCTACATTCCTATCAACTGCCAAAATGACTAATCCTAAAATCCAGCCCAGGAACATAACCAACACATGTCATCCATTACAGGATGATACAAATCTTAGCAGAGAGGGACTGAGGACACTAACTAACTGACAGGAATGTGTGGAGTACATGTGGTACAGAGGTCCATTGTTGTAGGAAGTGAAGCAATTTTAATCTTCACATAACATGCATCTCATTACCCATATACAGTGCCAATATGACCATCTCATACTAATACAGTACACGCAGAGATTGAGGATGCAGCCAGTGACATGATAGCATACTTGAGAGACCCATACCTACAGGTAAACGTGTGTTACAGTGCCACCACTTCTTATCCTACGTGGCTCAACATAGCGACCGTCACACACTCCTACATGATGGGTGTGACAACAATGACTGTACATTCCCTAAATCACATCTGACTACATTATTTCCAAGTCCAAGAATGGTGACAGTGCACAACCATGCAGTAGTCATCTGACAGTCAACACTTAACCCCTTGTGGCTGCTGTGCTGCCTTTAAGCACCCATTCACCTCAGGGTACACCACTGCCAGTATGTGGGCCATTAGAGGTGTCAGGGTCCGACGTGCACCCCTCCCATGTTGGGAGGCCATCCCCAGCTGGGACTCTGTGGTCTTCCGGGCCCAGCGTCACAGGTCCTCCCACCACTTCCTGCAGTGGGTGGTTCGCCATTAAGGGACCCACAGGGTCCACACTTCCTTGTTGATGGCTCGCCATAACCCTTTCTTCTAGTGGGTGCTGACGTGAATGGGAAACAGTGAGAAAAGGGGGGACATGATGTAAATAATACCAGTACAGCAGTAAGCTTTGGCGACACACAACAAACATGGACCATGCACAGTGCCAATATCCCACACATATCATGTGCATGCTACACGTCTGATCAGTCATGACATGTCAATGTGCACGCACATACATTGTCATACACCACCCAACATGTCTGACAAAAGATGTTGTACTGACCTTTTGCCTTGGAGCACCGTACAACCACTCCTTCTGGGGTAGGACCCCCTCCACCTTTTTCTAGCTCCTCCATTGAGAAGGCTGGGGACCTTTCCCCAGAAGTGCGTGCCATCATTGCTCTAAGAGACAGGACACAGCAGCACACAAAGTGGAGGTCTGTTCTGCCCGAATGCCAGGAGTCAAGTGAGCTGGCCCACACAAAATGGCGGTTACGACCCCAGCGGTCATGACCGTCACCGCCGTCGGTGATCGTCATTGGTCTCAGTCTCCCATAGACATCAATGTTAACCAATAAGGAGTTGCACGGCGGTTCAGACCACGCTCCACCATGATGCCTTCCGCTGGCAGAATGAAGTCACTTCCAGCTGTCCAATGCATGCCGGACACGCAGGTGCCAAATTAGTCTGTGACATTACTGTCCTGAGTTCACACAGTTTAACTACCTGCATGTCCTCACAAATACATACTTTAGGTCACACATTATGGATATTGATGCATGTCTGTTGACATTACCACACTTGTCACAACATTTGTCAGCATATATGAACATGTGGAAGGTGTATGTGTACATGTCCTGTATACGTCCATTCCCACAGGAATTATGTGACATTGTCTGGTTAGGAATGGAAGGTGGAGTAATGTGTATTCCCACAACTTTACAGGCATCTTGCATGACTAAAACCTCATGACTGTTATGTGTCATACTTGGTAGCCTACATAGTGGGAGGTTCACAGAGTGTTGTTTGTGTCCCCGCACAGACATCGCCACTTTGGAGTGATGAGGAATCCACCAATTCACCAGCCACTCAAAGATCTTGAAACCATGGAAGAGTGCCACATTATCATGACCTATTGACTAAACCATTTGTGCATCAAGAAACTGGTCGACCAGTTGAAGCCAGACCTCCTGCTGGGTTTGAGGAATCCCCATGCCATTCCTCCAACAGTCCAGGTGTTGGCAGTCCTGCATTTCCTTCTGAATGGCTCTTTTCAGGTCACAGTGGGACTGGCTGCAGGGTTTTCACAGCCCCAGTTTTGTAAGGTGTTGCAGGATGTGCCGGATGCCCTACTCGAGCATGTGCACAAGTACATTAGGCTCCCACTACCTCCACAATTTCCCACTATAAAAGCAGCCTTCTACAACATATCAAATGTCCCACATGTAATTGGAGCCATTGATGGGACTCACATTGCCTTGGTACCTTCGAGGATCAATGAACAGGTCTACAGACACCGGAAGACTAAATATTCGCTCAATGTACAAGTGGTGTGCCTTGCAGACGAATACATTACACATGTGAACGCTAAATTCCCTGGATCAGTACATGATTCCTACATCCTGAGGAACAGCAGTGTTCCTGCAATGATGTCACAGCTACAGGGAGAAAGAACCTGGCTCATAGGTATGTGTGCTGCTCTCCTTGTCAGACCTTTTTGCCCCTCACAACACAGTCAGCTCTCTGCCTAGCACTGTCACCTATGGTCATGTTCCGTTTTCCACACAGGTGACTCTGGATAACCCAACCTGCCCTGGCTCCTGACACCTGTGAGACATCCAACTACAATATGGGACAACAGGTGCAATGAGGCACATGGCCGGCGAGGCATGCGATTGAGCGGACCTTTGGTCTCTTGAAAGCTAGATTTTGCTGTCTTCATGTGTCTGGTAGTGCCCTACAGTACCGACCAGGGAAAGTCTGCAAGATAATTGTTGCATGCTGCATGCTCCATAATCTGGCCCTCAAAAGGCACATCCCACTGTTGGAGGTGGGGGACATTAATGCTGGAGAGGTGTTTGTGGCCGGTGACTGATGCTGAGTGGGAGGCTGACGAGGATGAGGCACATGACAACAGGACTGACAGGATTCGTCACTACTTTCATTGATGTACAGGTATGTATGCATTGCATTTCATCTGCACATGAGAAATGTATTGCTGAAGCCAATCTGTAGCCATCTTTCCTGTCCCACACCTGTGTGAATGCCTATGCAGGCCCTTACATATGGTGCATCATGGCTGCTGGGACACTCATCCTGTGTTTATGTGCAACTGCTATTGATGTAAAAGTGTGGATTTCATTCCTTACAACATTGTACCTCATTCCATTTATTTTCCTCTCTTTCGGTGACACCTCTGTTTGCAGTCTGCTTGCTGAGTTGCCAGTTGGCATAGTTGACAGTGGATGTTACAGCAATATGGATGTACTTACACACCTGCTGGAGTATCCCACTACATCTGTAACTTTGACATTATTATTGTGTAGACATGTGTATTCTTTTGTTGTCCTGTGAGAAAATTGCCATTACAACGAAGAGACATGCACCATGACTTGTGATAATTGGTGTTTATTAAGTGTTGACTATCACAGTTGTGAGGAGTGGGGTAATGCTCTATGTGATGATCAGAGTGGGTGGTACAGCTGTTTGGTTCACAGTTCCTTTATCCATTTGCCTTGGAAAAGATGTGACCTTGGTATTGGACAGCCAGCAGGGTTTAACAGTGGCACACAAGGGTGAGGGTTCAGAAGGGGGAGCACTTCCTGCTGGGGGTATTGTTCTTGGGCTGAGGTCCTGCAGGATATCTGGATGGGCAACCTCTTTTGCTGGGGGTTCCTCAGCTGCAGGGGTAGGGGTGCTGGTGGCCTGTGGGTACTCCTACTGGGCCTTCATTCCAGTAGCAGGTGCTGATGTTGAGGGCAGTGGTGTTGACTGACTACTGGATGGGGCCTGATGTTGGGTGGGGAATGTCCGCAGGATGTTATCGAGTTCCTTGAACTCCCCTAATATGGAGACCATGGTGGCACTGATTGCCTGCCACTGATGACTGACCTCCTGGTGGTATTCCCCCTGCAGCCTATGTGTATCCTGCAAGGTTGTGAGTGTCTGGACCATCTTGTTGTGGGTTTGTTGGTAGGCTCCCAGAACTCTGGAGACGGCCTCCTGGTCAGTCGTATCCTGTACCTGCCTCATCCCTTTGTCCACAATTGCCCACCCACTAGCCCTTGTCCCATGTGCCTGTGCCCCCTCCGACTGACACCAGGACCGTAATTGCCTTGTGTTTGCACCATTGACTCCTGCCCATGTCCTGTGGGGCACACTGATGATTGATGTGACCTTGGGACACAGGTGTGGGAAGGTGGGCTCTGCTGTGCACTGGCTGCCACAGGGGAGGTGGTTTGAGTTATGGGCAGGGTGAGGCTGGTGGTGGTGGACTGACAACTCATGCTTGATGGGTCAGGTTCATCATCCGAATCCAGACTTCCTGGGTAGTCCTCCCCTATTGGAACTGCTTCCAGGCATGGGCTTTCTGTCACTGGGCTCCTCTGCTGTGTATCAGTACTTGTGAGACCTGTGTAATGAGAGGTGTTGTGTCAGATGATGGTATTGTTGCAGTGACACATATGGTTGTATGCCGTCATTAACTGTATTTGCAGATCAGTAATGGCATTGACAGTTAACAGTCCACTGCTTGTGTTACTATCAGTGAAAAGTTGCAATTGGCCAGGCAAGGGTGGGGTGTGTTGCATTGTGGTAGTTGTGGTACTTGCTGCTGTGTGAGGTATACATGCACTAGGTGGGGCTGTGAGGGAATGGTGTGGTTGGGGAGCTGTGGCATGCAGAGGTGGGTATAGGGTCCATGGTAGGTTGGTGCACATTAGGGTAGTGTGAGGGTGTGAGAGGGCGGTGGGGGTACATACTGTGCACAGGAACATGGTGGCTGATGATTACAGTGGACTTACCAGTGTCCAGTCCAGTAGATATTCCCGTCAGCCCTTCCGAGTGTAGTATGACCAGGACCATCTCCTCCCATGGTGACATTTCTGGGGGAGGTGGTGTGGGCCCCCACCTGTCCTCAAGACAGCTACTTGATGCCTGTAAGCCATGGCCCGTACCTTCCCCCTAAGGTCGATCCACCTCTTCCTTATATCCTCCCTTGTGAGTGGATGGTTTCCCACTACATTCACTCTGTTGACTATCCTCTGCCATAAGTCACTCTTCCGGGCTATGGACATCTGCTCGACCTGTGCTCCAAACAGTTGTGGCTCCACTTAGACGATTTCTCCACCATTACCCTGAGTTCCTCTTCCGTGAATTTGGTTTTTTTGTGGTGCCATGGTGGTTGTGTTGAGGGTGGGGGTGTATGGTGTGCAGGGATTCTGGGTGTGCTGTTTGTAGTTGTGAATTTGTGTGGTGGTATGTGTGTGTGCTCTGTGGTGTTTGTGTGCAGTGGTGTGTTGTTTGATGCGTGCTCAGTATGATGGTGCCTGTGGTATCTAGGTGCAGTGCCTCCTTTCAGTGTGCTCTTATCTCGCTCTGTCATAGTTTCTAGTTGCAATGGGTTCTGGGTATGTGTGGGGGGGTGTTTTGTAGTGCTGTGGAAAGGTGTGTGTATGGGTCTCAGGTGTTGAGTATTAGTGTTGTCCACTCTGGTGCAGTGTTAGTGCGGTGGTGCCTTTTTTTTCCGCGGCGGTTTGGGCCGCCAATGGATTGTCACCGTGTTGGGATCTGCGATGCTGATTTGTGACTCGTAATTTGGCTGTTGGTATATTCTCTGTGTGGCGGTGATGGTGGTGCAGCCCCCTCCTTCACACCGTCGTTGGGCCGACGGTGTGTTTTTTTTCAGTCTATTTTTGGCGGTGTTGTGTGGGTTACTTGTAATGCAGTGGTCTTCACTCTGCCATCGCTGGCATTGTTTTGGCAGCCATTGAACTTTGGTCTTCGGTAATGACCGCCAAACTCCGAATGACCACCTGAGTCCCAATGTCCTGCAATGGCAGATGCAACATTTCTCTTCATTTTGTGGCTAGCCAATCAGGGTGTGACTTCCTGCAGGACTCGCAGAAGCCTCTTGCTCCCACAAGAGTGATGCAGCCAATGGGGAAAAAAGCATCCTCACCAATTGGATCACTCTATTTTTTGAAGTTCCATGCTTGTGGGACTCCTGCAGGACTTTTGCATACCGAACTCTCCAGATATCTATACATTTTTCTGCTTAATTTCGCAAAAACTATTGTGCGGATTTACACAAAATCAAATAAAACACACTTTCTCTGTAAGATCTAGTTTTCTGCCAAATTTGGTGTAAGTGTGTTCAGCTGTTTTGGCTGTAGCGCTAGCGCTGTTCAAAAATGCCAATGGAAACTGCATGAGGAAATTGCATTTTGGGATCCATCCTTTATTATTAGCTCCGCTTTACATATCAATTTAAAAACATTACTTAAGGTTTACCACTGTAGAAAAGATAGCTACAGTGCTAATCCTTATCAAATGTCTTAATATTTTTTGTAAATATGCAAATACATTTACACATAGCAATTCTCCCTTTAAATCAGGAAAATCAGGAAACATGCACTCCAGAAAGGCATTAAGGTGACCTGTGAGCAAGGCTATGTGGCAGAAACGCTTAGGGCTTTGTGCTTGCTTCTAAAATAAATCTGCATAACCTTAAAGACTTTCCAGAGTGTGCATTTCCTGATTTACAGGGAGAATTGATTTCTATATTGCACAGGGTACTTACACACCCTGAAATGTGACTGGCCTTCCAGGGGCAATCCAAGAGCATATATAAATATATAGAAACATATGAAATCCTTAAAAACTTAATGTGAGATAAGACCGCTAGCGAAGAAATAAATTCATAATTTAAATACAAAGTAAACATCCCTTCCCTGTCTGCACCACCACCTCTATAGAGGCCCAGGGGTGCCTGCCACTAGGTGCAGGAAAAAAATCTTCGTGTGGTGTCACACTCTCCCCCCAGCATAGGTTCAACCAATCAATCAACCAGGATTTATAAAGTGTGACTAATCACCTGACAGAGTATCCCGGTGCTTTCAGGTCCTGGAGTCTGATTCAAACAGCCAGGTTATGAGGGCCCTTTGTAATTCCGGGATTGAGATGGCGGTCCGGAGTTGCGTGGGGAGGTTGCACAAGGAAAGAGGGGAAAGCAAGGAGAAAGCAGTGGGAAAAAAAGGGAAAAGCAAGAAGGCACACAAAAAAACGGGGAAAAAGGGAAGGAGAAAGCAGTGAAACCGAGGGAAAAGCAAGGAAAAGGCACATAAGAAAATAGGGAAAAGGCAAGATGAAAGCAGTGAGGACGAAGGAAAAGTAAAGAGAATGCTCTAAGAAAAGGGGGGAAAAGCAAGGAGAAGAACAGCAGCAAGGACGATGTTCCAGCACTGGGAGAGGTGGGCCTGGTTACAATCAGCAAAGTTGCAGCCCTGTACAAAAATCTCCTCCAAAAAAATGCTCCATGTCAGGAGGGGGATTCCTTGGATCCACTGTCTCCCTCTGCCATGTCTGGGAGGGTGGGGGTTGACAAAAAGACAAAAAGCAGTGCAGAGGAAAAAAGGAAAAATTAAAGCACAATGGTAGGGAAAATAAGCGAAAACTGAAAACTAAGGCACCCCCGCCGCGGCCATTTGGAGATCCCCGCTGGGCCGGTGGGCGGAAACCTAGTTTCCGCCCGCCGGCCCAGCGGGGATCTCAGCCACAACACAGGTGCCAGCTCCAAATGGAGCCGGCGGTGTTGCGGCCGTGCCCTGGTGGATTACTACCGCCGGGGCCATTGTGGCGGGAAACCGCTGGCCCCAGCGGTGCGACCGCGGTGCTTCCGCCGCGGTAGTAATGACCTGCGAAGTACCGCCAGCCTGTTGGCGGTGCTTCCGTCATAACAGCCCTGGCGGTCCTGTACCGCCAGGGTTGTAATGATCCCCATAGTCAGAAAACAGAAGAGGTGGGAATGAAAAAGGCCAACTAGGATGTCCAGGGAAACAATAGGGCATAGGCAGGCAGTAGTCTAGAGTGCCATGCCTTAATCAAGATGGTGTCACACCAGGGCAACTTTCAAACTATTTTAGTGCAAAATGTGTCCTTACACAGAGACGTTTCAAGGCATTGGCAATGTGGGCAAGTGCCAGGGACTCTCACCTTCCAAGGAGCCCCCTCGGAAATGCAACTTTCTCTTTTTTTTTTGTGGCTCACCTCTATGTCTATGTCTTATCTGTCTATTTCCATATTTCAGCCTCTCTACCTACGTCTAACTCTGAGTTTCTCTCGCTTTTCCCAGTGGCATCTTAACGACTTTTGTGGGCCATGGAAAGACATATTTTAACTGTTTTTCTGCGAACCCCATTTCTGAGAGTTTGGCATCAGGCGGACTTCAATTAGTAGAAAATGAGCAATAAAATTACGAACAGGGTCCCCAAACTATGACTTGCACGGGGTCCCGAAAACTCTTACGACGACATTAGCCTCACATAATTTTTTGTTGTGCGGTGTCTAAAAGGCATAACTTCCAATAATGTGTAATTTTGCACAACATTTCAGGGTATTTCATGTAAGTTCCTTTGCGCGAGTTTTGCTCGATCTTAGAACAAACCATCGGGACATACATACGTGACGCTCTTGTTGGTGTAAAAGGTCATTTTATTAGAACAGGATTTAAACACAAACAATACTTTAAAACCTTTAACTGTATATCTTTTAAAGCAGACTTTAACTTTTACAAAACTCCCTCTCCTTCATTTTGTCCTCAAATGTTTTCCTTCAATTTTCCTGCCGTATGTGCTCCCTTATTCCGCCCATGCCTTCCTTGCCTATAGCCTACCCCTCCCCGCTCTGATGCTTCACCTCCTTGTTTTCCCCCTGGAAGGGTGGACAAGCCCGCACCTGGCTCTCCACCCTCCCCCATCTCCTGCTACCTCTTTACACTCACCTGTCCTAAATGACTGTTGACCCCCCCCTACCTGACATAACTAATATACCTAACTAAAAAAAAACTTCCTCCCCCTGTCTTCCTAGCTGGGTGGGTGGGTGGTACCTAAAATAAACCTTCTTCCCTCCTAGTCGGCGCGCAAAAGGGCCGACCCCACCCTCCACCCCCCTTATAAACCTACACTAGAACCCCGCCCCCACTTACCTCCTGTCCTATCGGGCGCCTTGCGCGCCACTTCCCCCGTCCCGAATCAACCCGCGGAGAGACTAGACTGCGTCTCTCTCTCCGCGGGTCCCCTCATCGGGACATACATACGTGACGCTCTTGTTGGTGTAAAAGGTCATTTTATTAGAACAGGATTTAAACACAAACAATACTTTAAAACCTTTAACTGTATATCTTTTAAAGCAGACTTTAACTTTTACAAAACTCCCTCTCCTTCATTTTGTCCTCAAATGTTTTCCTTCAATTTTCCTGCCGTATGTGCTGCCTTATTCCGCCCATGCCTTCCTTGCCTATAGCCTACCCCTCCCCGCTCTGATGCTTCACCTCCTTGTTTTCCCCCTGGAAGGGTGGACAAGCCCGCACCTGGCTCTCCACCCTCCCCCATCTCCTGCTACCTCTTTACACTCACCTGTCCTAAATGACTGTTGACCCCCCCTACCTGACATAACTAATATACCTAACTAAAAAAAAACTTCCTCCCCCTGTCTTCCTAGCTGGGTGGGTGGGTGGTACCTAAAATAAACCTTCTTCCCTCCTAGTCGGCGCGCAAAAGGGCCGACCCCACCCTCCACCCCCCTTATAAACCTACACTAGAACCCCGCCCCCACTTACCTCCTGTCCTATCGGGCGCCTTGCGCGCCACTTCCCCCGTCCCGAATCAACCCGCGGAGAGACTAGACTGCGTCTCTCTCTCCGCGGGTCCCCTCATTGGGCAGCATTGGACGTATAGATAGTGATATCCTAGCATAATATGAAATGACCTTATCATATGTGCAGCGTCATCCCAGAGGTCCACTCACTCACCTCGATGTCTACTCAGGAGATGGCTCTCAACGACAATTGTGATAACACGTCTCGCCTGCACCGTGGCCTCAGAATCTGTGTAGTACTGGCTACGACACTCCTCTAAGAAATGGACTGGTGCCTTAATTTCTAGTAACTAAAATGCATTTGAAAGGTGGTTAAGAACTGCTTGCTTTTGGTAGTTCCACCATTGCTGGTCACTCCACTTTCTGCAGTCTCCAGTAATACAGGCCTTTGCTAAAACTCTGCCCAAATACATCTCGAATAGATTAGGGATTAACTAAAAGGCGCTTTTAAACGGTGGAAAGTCTATGCGTGATAGACTGTCTAAGCGTAAACTCCAGGAATAAAAGAAATCGGAATGGGACAAAGTCTGCAGTGCATAAAACGAGAAGAAATGGAACGCGTGTGGTGACACTCGAGAAAACACAGCTCGTCTCGTTGGACAGGCTTTCTCTAAAGTGCGTATTATTTAGCGTGTGATAATTGTCCGTGGGGAGGAGACCGAGAGAGGCAGCGTGTTTCCTGGCAAAGGTTCTCACGTGTTTGTAGTATTTTCTCTGATCGCGCTCTGTTCCCATAGTCCCCAGTGGGTGTTTTCGTGCGGCTCCGCCGTGCCCGCTTTAGCCTCCACGCTGCAGCCCCCCCGGTGACTTGCTTGTCCCAGGGAGTGCTGCTGCTGCAGTGTGCGGTGTGAGCGGCGCACCACACCCCTGCAGCTGCTCCTCCTGCCCGGACCCTGCCACCAGCTGCAGGGTGCTCACTCCCACTCCCGTCCCGGCTATTGATCGCCCGCGCCCCCTCCTGACACCTCACTGAGGAGCAGCCCGCAGACGGGAGAAGGGAGCGCACACCTCTGCGGCACCGAGAGAGAGGGGACCGGCCTGGGGGGCGCCTGAGGCTGCGGGGGCAGAGGGAACACACGCAGGGGGTGGCAGGAGAGCAGCCGGGAGCGCATGGGACTGAGGAGGAGCCGGGCGACTACTGCAGAGGAGACTGCACGGGCTGCACTGAAGGTAAGGCGGGGAGAGGCTGCCAGCGCCAGCTCTGAGGAGAACAATGCAAGAGGTAGGGCGGAGGAGGGGGCGCCCGGCACGGGCAGGCTGCTGACCACCCGTGGCATCCTTAGCAATCCACCTCGCCTGCTTCACCTTACAACTACTTTATCTAACAGCCGCTGTCTACAGTACGTTAACTGTTTCTTTCACCACATCTACCCCTCATACTTTTCCCCTATGTGTTAAGCCCTCACTCGCCTCGTTTCTGATTTACCCTTTTGTCGACTTCTTATCTTTTAACCCCCTTACTGGCCTCGCACCTGGTTTACCACTTGCTGTCCCTTATCTCATTGCCCCTCGCATCCTCCATTTCACCCCTCCGTACTTTGTATTTGTTTCACCGCATTATCCACCTCTTCGCTAGCCGTGGAACTCTTCATCCGTGGCTGCTGCTGCACCCGCGGGTCTGCTGTCTCTGCTGGCTGTGGGGTTTCCCTTGGCGAGGTTATCTTACCGCATGCCTAACGTCACCTTAAAACATTATTAGGATGTCATTTAAACTCGTACCGAATTGTCTGTTTTACTCCTCAGCTAGCTAAATTTTACTACACACCGACCTGTCAGATTTAACTCCTCAAAGGTGTTGCTTTGTCCTTTACTCCTTACTGGTTGTCCGTTTTGTCACTTTGGTTTGCCCCGTACCTAGGTATTCCTTTTACTCCGTACTTAGATGTGTCTTTTCTCCTCATGCTGTCACCGGTCGCCGGCCTGTCTCATTTACCCATGCTTTGTTATTTCATTCCGTGCGCCTGCTTTACCGCTCACTTGGGTGTATGTACCCCATTCCGAGCAGTTTCTTTTACCTCGTTCCTACCCAGACTCTTTCACCTCGTATGCAGGTGTCACTTTTACCTACACCAGGGCGTCTCTCTACGCTTAAACCTCCATTCTCTGCACATAAAGCCCTATGAGCCGGGAGCGCAGTTTGCAACTCTGAGCCGCCCCGTGCCTGTGACACTGTGTCGTGACAGAGGATCACACGGCGTGTCCCCCGTCCAACGAGACAGTAACCGTGTCTGTCAAGGGCGCCTGGGAGAGAAGGGGACAGAGCCGGCATCAGCACAGGGTGCGCGCGCTGGAGATACAGGATGAGGACCGCCCCGGGGCACCTTACGTGAAGAAAATGGGGGGAGGGGTGGGTGATCACCGGCACTAGGTCACCCGGGCTCCGCCTGACGTCACGGAGCTGCCAGGGATTGCCCTGGGGCGCTACACCGCGGCAAGACATAGGCCTGTCTGCACAAGCCTGTGGCCCCGGGAGCTCACCCGTACAAAGCAGTGGCGACTTCCATTGTGTACGTACGTAGTGAGGCTAGGACCACACATGACACACGGAATTTAGCTTGAAGTGATGGTTGGAAAAGAAGATACCAGCAAAGCAGGTGCGATGTTAAGGACTGGGGTTGCGACGGGGCATGTAAAACAAAGGAGTTGTGAACTTTACGCAGATCACACCACACATTTTAGCACATTGAAAGCAGCCCGAAACCATTCCCGGGTGGGTGGTCCATCCTCACACTGCAAGGGTCCTGTCTGGACCACATACGGTGTTCTGAAAATAAAAAAGACGATTTCTAATGATAAAGCGAGTTGGGGACGTGTTTTCCCAATTGAAAATATTCAGGAACTTGATTTAAAGAAATAAAGATTTGGGTGGAGGCGAATGTAATTTTTCCTTTTTACCATCCTCGTCTGAGAATGCAATTCACATTTTTGAGTTATTCTTCAAGCCCGTTTTCTGTAGAAAAAGCCGTTTAAAGGAGTCTGAATAAAATAAACGCATACCCTCAAGAATGGCATCTCTTTGAGACAGCAAAATACCAAGTGGATTCAGTGACTGACCATAACCATGAGTATTGGGGTGGCAAGAAGTTGGTCTGACCTCTGTCTGTTCTATCTTGAACAGACAAAGTGGAGCACACGCATCAAATCTTGTATTTATCATAAGAAGACATGATAATATCTGAATTTCATTTATTTATGTTGGTCCCGCTGATGGTATCTAAAGCATTGAAACATTTCGTGTATACCACAGTGTGGGACCTCCTCCCTGCCAGCAGTAGTACCGCTCTATTTCGAAGTCTGTCGATAACGCAGTTACTTCTTTTAGGGACAGTATGGGGGCGAGGGGAAGACCGCCCCTTTAAAGGCCGCATAACTGATAATGGCACGCCGACCAGATTTCATGTGCTCGTCCTTCTATCTGCTGAGAAGTGGTAGTTTCTTCTTAAGTATTTTCATTCTTATGATGATTAAGTTAAAACGCACTCTTACAAATATCAAGGGTCAGCCTTAGAGAAGCTGACACCAATGAACAGCCTTCTCAAATATGTTTATATAAAATATCTAAAAATGAGCTGTGTACAAAGTTTCAAGCTTTTATTCAGTCACTTGTGTCCTGCACTCTGTGACCACAAGCGGCTCAAGGCTTTACGAGCCACAGTTCCTGTCTCTGTTTTCTGTCTCTTGATGGATATTGCGAATAATAATCTAAGGGCCGAAAAGGAAGGCGTTTGGGCCTTTTCTGAGGGCGACGATGGGGGATGGATGATGCCCATTGTTTTTGCACAGAGCAGCATCTGTCACCTCGGTCAATGTGTTGTAAGCAAGGGGCGTGAATCTTTGGTTGGGGACCTGTGTGACTGTCCCTCTTTTCATGTCTCCACGCTGCTGGTTTTGTCGAAGGGGGAGGGGCGAGATGGGGGTGGTTACACAAGGTTGAGCATCGAGAAATTGGTGTTTGCTCTCACTTGCTTTATGGTGCCCTCCTGAAATGGTACAGAGCTCGTGTGAACACTGGCACTGGCTGCCAGTGACCAGACAGCTCCCGGGCCTGCAGTGCGCTCTTAACTCTGTGGCTGCCAAGTTCAAACCCAGGGTTGCAGTAAGTTCCCCGTTTGCCGCAGCTCGGCCTGGCTGCGGCAAGCAGGGAACTTCTGCCGCCGCCACCCGCTGTACTTGGCAGAAAACGAGCAGGCAGAGAGAGCATGCTGCAGAACCCGGGAAAATCTGCTTATTCGGCCACAATATGAGAAAGCCGCCGGAGCAGGGGGGCTGAGTCATTCTGGAGCTGTCATTTGACAACTCTGTGTGGGCTAACAGACCGAGGAGAATGCAGACTGGCAGGGGAAGGGAAATCTCATTACGAAAAGCCGCGTGCGTCAGGGGAGCCCCGCTGATTGATAGCGTTCCCCACGTCCCCTCAGACGGGGTTAAGACGTGACCACGTCGTAGTGCGAAGTACGGTCCAGCGCCATTATCTTTGGTATCTGTGAGACTTGCACCTATCATCTATCTAATGTGTATTTGAGACAAGGAAGTAGCCAGAAAACTAAAGGTATTTCCTTACTTTGAACCAAAACTTCAATGGCACCAAGCAAGCAAAATAATTCATTATAACCAGTCTCAGAAGAGCTCTGTTGTGTTTTCCAACCAAGTATCGCTCCATTCATCCTTCCATCCACCCACTAATAGCCATCTTTTCACCTTCACATCCAGCCATCCATTCATTTTTCATCCATTATTCAGTCTTTCACAGTTCCATCCGTCCATCCAGACATCTACCAATCCAGATCAAACCTATTAATCTCCAAACCTATCCATCAAACCCGTCCATCCATCCCTTTCAGGCATCCATTCCTCCATCCACCCTTTCTCTCATCCTTCCAACCTTTCGCTCACCCACCCACCATTTTGCTCCATTCATCCATCCACCCATCTTCCCTTTCACTCACCGACCCATCCTTTCACTCAGTCATCCGTCCTTTCACTCATCTATCCACCTTTCCACCCATCCACTTATCCATTGATCCATTTCACTCAGCCATCCACTCTTTCACTCACTCAGCCATCTACCCCTTCACCCTTTCACTCAATCCATCCATCTGCTCATCCACCAAACCTTTCGCTCTCCCATCCTTTCTTTCACTCATCCATCCTTACACCAATCCTTTCACCCATTCATTCATCCATCTATACATCCACCCTTCCACTCCCCCACCTATCCTTTCACTCACTAATTCATCCATCCTTTTACTCTCCCACCTAACCTGGCACATTGATTATGAGCCTTTGCAACCTGAGTTGTGGACAGAAGAGGCCCATAAAGGACTTCACCCCTACTGTAGCTACTAAACAGGCGGATCACAGTGTCCCTTTTCAGACCTATCCATGATCTCCAAACCTATCCATCAAAACTATCATCCATCCATCCTTCCACTCCAACCCCCATTCACTCATTCATCCATCCACCCGTTCTCTTATCCATCCACCAACTCTTTCATTTATCCATCCATCCTGTCACTCAGCAATCCATCTATACTTCCACACAGCCATCAATCTTCCATTCATCCATCCATCCATCCACACTTTCACTCAGGCATCAATCCTTTCACTCATCGATCCACTGTTTCACCCATCCATTCTTTTACTCATACATCCTTTCCTCCATCCTTTTACTTACGGTGGACATCTCTCCACCCACCCTTTTACTCACTCACCCATCTATCCAGCCTTACACATCCATCCTTCCTTTCTCTCACATATCCATCCATCCATCCTTTCACTCACTTACCCACCCACCCTTTCACATTAATTATGAGACTTTGTCTGCCCAACTGCATACAGACGTGGTCCATTAAGAACTTCCCTCCCACTGTTGCTGGTAAAGCGGGGGAAGAGGGGCCGCCCCTGATTTGAGAGAGACAGCCCATATGTAAATCTCTGCATCTAGGGCATGGCCGACAAAGATGGCCACCGAGATGCATCTCTAAAGAGCTCCGCCCCTATGCCACTTAATCCTGCAACATCCTGCTCCTACAGACAAGCATTGCAGCTTGTCCAATCCTGCTTCACCTGCTGTCTCCCCCACCTACCGGTAAGGATTCATGGGGTGGTTTCAATGCTCCAAAACAGTCCTTGCGGGGATAGAGAACACGGCTTGCTGCTCAGGATGCGGCCGCATGGGCTGAGGCCCACATAGGCGGTGCATTAGGCTCCTGAAGCTTCCTCCAGAGCAGACGACCTTCTAGCACCCAATCGCAGACGCGCTGCCCGATCGCTTGGATTAGAGTCTGCTGCAGCTGCCGCTGGACCAACCACAACTGGGCCACCTAGGTGATATGCAGAGAGAAATCTCTCGCCCAGCGTGGGTCCTCCTGGGCCTGCTGTCCTTCCCTGCATAGCGACTGGGAGCGCACTTCGCTCGCCATGTGACAACACTTTGGCTGCCCTGCGGACCCCAGGCTACGTGGACTCAGGGCTGCCTTTGACTGGGCTGGTTATGTGTTGGGGTCCGGTTGCAGGTACTGTCGGGTCTGCAATGAGAGAAAAGCACCCATCGGCCTCCTGACCTGCTTCTTGCTGATCCTGCTGTGAACTGCCGGCCTGGTCTTACGGCCCCTGGACCATGGAGAGATAAGCCCTCCCCTGGGACAATTGAACCACCTCATCCTGCTGACTGGGACACCTTAGAGTGGAGGCAGTCTGGATTCCCCCTCCTCTGGGCCTTACTTACTGCATCACCGCTCCTGATGCCCTGGTGGAGGAGGGCCTGTGCAAACTGGGGGACTTCTTGACTTGACCACCACAAATGAGGCCTCTCTTTTGTGAGGACACTGACCTCAGACAGATGCAGAGCTTGAATCCATCCACATGGATGTTTCCCCGGACCCTGATGCCCTTCCCAGAGCCATGGAGCTTTGATTCCTCTTGTACCCGTAATTTGGTAGTGTCACGGGGAAGTGATCCACCTATGCCTGCGGGTTCCTTCAACACATTTTGCTACTTGCGGCGACTCTTGAGCCACTCTCATGGAGGACATACAGGGGTCCAGGGTGGCGCTCGAGGGCTAAATTGCAGGAGTCTCCATCAAAGTGAATCTGCTTCAGGCGGTTTTGTGCAAAGTGGCGGACAGAGTAGATCATGCAGAGTCTGACATTGCCTCTCTTCAGACAAGAGTACGACAACTTTAACAACAGGTGACTCAGTTGACGGTGGCCACTGGCACCCTGGAGCCCAGGTTGAGGATGTTGAGGGTTGTTCACATAGATTAAGCGGAAAAGAGATTCAAATATAATTTCATCAATATTAAAATAATGGAAACAGATGTAAATGTAATAACGGATGAAAATCAAGACACTAGAGGTGAGCAAGGAAAAGGCTCAGAAGGTACTCATAAAGAGAAGGACCACTTTTTTAGTGGAGGTGATCCACTAAGAAGAGAGAAAAGCATTAGAAGATCCATGAATTGAATTTTCGTGCTCTTCACGTTTTTGACTTGGATCTCGAGGGGATGAAAGATATTAAAGCACCTGGTGAGGATGAAAAAGCTTCAAAAACGAAGGGGCATATTTACAAGAAACTGGCCCATCAGTGCTGATGTGCCAGTTTTCTTGCATCGCCCCACATAACGACACCATGGATGCGCTGTATTTACAAAACGGCACGTCATGGCGCATGTTAGGCCAATAGCGTCAAAATATTTGATGCTATTGTGGATCTTTGCTTCACAACCATCAAAAATGTTGATGCCAGTGCAGCAAAGTGCAAGCAGGCCCATTGAATAAAACGGGTGAGTCATTTTAATGTCTGCTTTCAGTAGGCGTTAAAAATGATGCCAACAATGGCGCAGTGAAATCTTGTACATTTCAATGTGCCATTTTTGTGGACCTCCTAATCCTGAAATGCCCCCCCTTGAATGCATTATGCCTGGTGCAGGCATATTGTGGCATGCATTACGCCACTTTGTAAATATAGTGCAGTGCAAATTGCCTCCTTGAGCCACATTAGCGAAAACAAATGACACTAGTGTGGTGCAAGGAGGCTCTAGGGCCTTGTAAGTCTGGCCCTAAGCTTGTGAACCCCTTTGAGATGGAAACAGACGGTCCAACGTCTCAAGGATGTTTGTTTGATGATGATTTCATAAAGGAAATGGGCTAATATGTAAGTTTCTTGCATTCCTTACAAAAATCACAGTACGTCTTCAAAATAGTTTTCAATGACAGAGTTTTGCAAGGGCCTGGAGAACAAGGGGTCAGTTCCCCAGCCAAGGACTGGGCGTGCGCAAGGGCTTCTTGTCCTACAGAGGTAGTTCTGTGTATGGTAATGGTTTCAACTATTATAGCCTCAGTTCTTTGCAGGGAATCTTCCGGCATCTACAACGATCATATGGAAGATAAACTAGAGGTGAGAGGTGACAGAGGGGATCACCTTTTGGTAAGAAGAGGCTATTTAGACATCCCTAAAAGCTTTGGGTGGCAGACTAGCCTAAATGTATGGAAAATTGCAAAAAATGACACCAGATTCATGGGATCTGCAGATGTTTCAGGGGTACAGAATAGAGTTCTGAAGGAACCGAGACAAGAGTGTACCCTAAGTGGGATTCAGTTCTCAGGAGAAGAAAGATTGTTGTTGGAGAGTAAGTAGAATAATTATTTTTGAAAGGGACAGTTGCAGAGGTAAAAGATTAATTAATAGGCTTCATAAAAACATATTATTTGTGGGGAAAAAGGAGAAAGGAATGTGCTCAGTCATAAACCTAAAAGAACCGAACAATTGGGTGATATGCCGTCATTTCAAGATGGAAGGAATACATCTTTTAAGGAATATATTAAGAGCAAATGATTGGATGACAAGATTGGCCCTCACAAATGTTTATCTTACAGTTCCATTTTGGAGTCTGCACCAAAAATACATGCAATTCTGTTGAAAGGGAGTCCTTTGGAAGTTTAGTAGTCTACCATTTGGTCTGTCTTCAGCCCCTTGGTGCTTTACCAAGGGTTTACGACCAGTGATTTTGTGGTTAAGAACAAGGGGTGTCAGATTAACAATATAAAACTGGACAAAATTCTTATTAAGGCTCAAGCAAAGGGGGTGTTTGATTAAACTTTCATATTTAGCAAAAGGGCTGCAGGAGTATTTAGGCTTTGTGATTAACCTGGAAGAAATCCTGTTTGGAGTTGAGTGAGAAAACTCAGTTTCTAGGTTTCATGATGGACATGGAAAGGAAATTAAGGAAGGAAATAAAAAGGTTCTGGGAGATGAAAGATGTCACTTTGAGAATGCTGGCGAGGATTTGGGGTTTGTTGTCTTCAGACCGTTTTTCCAGGACCTCTACATTATTGAGCTCTGCAGAGATTGAAAATGAGGTATGTCAGGATGGGCTGAAATTATTCTCAAAAGTTATAGTGGAATGCAGAAGAAAAATAGGAGTTGGAATGGTGGTATCAGCAATATTCAGAGAGGAGACTGGAATAGAGTCAGATGTGAGTTGGAAAGATGGGGTGAGAGATGTGAAATTTTATGAGTGGGTGGTCTTTGAACAGATCAAGAGAAGAACTTGCATATCAATTGTTTGGAGTTGTTGGCAACTTATTTTGCAGTTTGGTGTTTTACAGAGGTCAAAATGAGATGTGTGATGTTACGCATGGACAATGTTTCTGCAGTGCATTATGTGAAAAAGATAGGGAGACCGTGTTCAAAGGCCCAGACAGCAATATCATCAAAATGGTTTGGCAGTTTTGGTTGATTTGGTTGGTTAAGCTGGGGGATAACTGTCATAGTGGAACATATTCCAGGGGTGTAAACAGATGACTGATTGGTTTTCAAGGAGTTTTCCAGGTGCAAGCAGTTGGATACTATGCCGGTATTGCTTATGATTCAGGGGGCATGGGCCCCTTTTGAATATATTTATTTATGAACAAGGCAAATAGTCAGCTCCCCAAACTTTTCAGTTGGAGGCCAGATCAAGAAACATGTGCATTTCTTCCAGACAGAGGGAGACTAATGTCTTATGCATTTACTCCGTTTGCTATCACCGCAAGATTACAAGTTCAAGCACGCAGACACAAGGAGACTTGTGGTTGTGACTCCAATGTTGAGATCACAAGCATGGTTTCTGGGGATGTTAGAGATGTTGGTCGACTTTCCATTGATTCTTGCTTTGTCTGAGGGACTGTTACCAGGTCCTCAAGGAGAGCATCACAAGTTAATAGTGCATGGATATCTAGCTCGGATGGCTTGGAGAATTGCAAGAGACAGTTGGAGAGGCCAGGACTTTTGGCAGAGGGTTTCAGAGTAATTTAAGAAACCTGGGCTCCTGGAATGAGATCATCATATAGACAGGCTGGGAGAAAATTGGTTTGTTGGTGTTTACAAAAATAATTTGATTCCATTTCAAGTTGTATAGTAAGTATTGTGAATTAGCTGATAGAATTTTTTGAGTAAAGCTTATCTTTTAAAACAGTGAATCTGTATAAATCGGCAATGAGAGTGGAACACTTTTTGGTGAATGTCTGTGGGACAAGATTTGATAGTTAAAAATGTCATGCATAGTATGAGGGTTGTTGCAAAATATTCTTCATTATGGGATGTCATCATTATATTCAGGGCTTCAGAAAGATGAGGAGACAATGTTGGTTTAGATTTGAAACAACACTAATAGAAATTATGTTGCTATGTTTAGGTTCCTTTAGAATAACTTCAGATAATAAATCTTTAGAAGTGACTAATAGAGCTTTCAATCCAAAAGACGCACGTTTTGTTAATAGAAAACCGGGGACAAACCAGAGAATTATATTTTATCCATATTTTCAGTAGAATGCACAATTGTGTGTGGTAAGATGTTTGAAAAGAATGAGAGAAGAACTGAATCACTGAGAGGAAGATTTTTTCTCAGCTATTGATTTCATATGAGACCTCACAATCCACTCTGTAATGCAACTCTAGCAAGATGAGTTAAGAAGGTCATGCGCAATGCAGATATTGATGTAAGTAGTTTTGGGGCACATTCAGTATGAGGAGCATCAATTTCAAAGGCATTTGTGGTGGGTAGAAATTTAAAGTATACTCTAGGTTCAGAAGATTGAGCAAATGAATCAATATTTAAAAGCTGTTACTTTAAATCTTTGAATAGTGCAATAGACGCTTATTTTTATTTCATATTAATGAGATATTGCAAGTGATGTCATAATATGAAGTTGCCAGAGGAGTTCTTGGCGGCATGGTTGTCAGAAGACTGCTCAGAGAATAACGTTTACAGTGTCTCCACACAACATATGAATTTAAAGAAGAAATCTTGTTCACACCTCAAAAAGGTGCAGGTGGCTGCTTGTTCCAGGGTGTTATTGGAATTCTTTCAGATTTAGTATAGTTTTTTTTTAGTTGCTGCTGTCAGTAGGAGCAATGAAAGGAGATTGCATAATCTTATCTTCTGTGCCTTTAATACATCCAGATTTTCTTCCCACCAGGCTGTTGAAAATCTATGTTATCCCACTACCAGTATCAAAGGGCTGTTGTTCCATAATTTTCTTGGTGCAGAAAGCAACAGTCTTGGACCTCCAGGAAATCAACAATTTCATATCCTATATGACATTCAAAATGATTACTCTGGGCTCAATCCTACTTCTTCTAAAGAAGGACAATTTCTTCTCATCAATACAGTTGACATTTATCTTCTTGCTTATGCCAGTGCACGCAGAGTCTCAGAGGTACCTCTGCTTTTGTATGAACGACAGTCACTTCCAGTTCAAAGTCCACCCATTTAGTCTGTCTTCAGCTCTAAGAGTTTTCATGAAGTTGCTTGCACAAGTGGTGTGCATCATTCATTCTGAAGGTAACAGAGTATTATCTTGATGATTGTCTTATTGCTTCTAATTTTCTTTGTAAGATACTGAGGGCCAGATGTACCAACTTTGGGAATACCACTTTCCTAATTGCAATTCTCGTTGAATCGCAATTAGGAAATCAAAAAAACTCCTCTGAGTTTCATTAACAATTACTAATGGGTCACAAATACACCTACATCATGAACATTAAAGAGGCAGGTCACAATATGCGACTCATTAGGAATCACATCCATCACAGGGATGGTGGGTGGCCTGCTGGGCTCAGCAGACCACAGTGTTTTTGAATGCCTTTTAATCAAGCAATCTTCTTCTTCTTTTTTTTTTTTAAATGCAGCACGTTTCCCTTAAAGCTAAACGGGATGTGTTTAAAAAATAAAAATAAAAAGTTTTCTTTTCATTTTTTAAGAGTAGGCAGTGGTCTGTGGGACTACCGCCTGCTCTTAAAAAAATATTTTTACAAACATTCACAAAGGAAGTAGTCCAACCCGAATCCTCATAGAGCTATCCAGTTCATTGGTGTCATACTCGACAAATCTTCAGGAGAGATTTTCTTACCCAACCAGAGGAGAATCAAGCTGCAGTCACTCCTAAGAATTCTGTTAGCATTACCTCAAGCCTCAGCAAGAGATTGATTAAGGTTTCAGGGGATATGTCTTCAGCCCTAGTTGTAGTCCCTTAGGTTCGGGCACATTTCTACCCTCTAGTTCTTCTCTTCCGGAGTCACTGGGCTCTGCGGTCTCAGGACTGCATTTGTGTCTGGATCTCCAATGGAGGATTCAAGCAGAATCTCTAACCTGTGGTTTCCCTTTTATCACTCCCTAAAGGTGATCACAACAGATGCCAGTGGAAGACGCTGTGGGCCACTCCAGGGGACACCAGGGCAAGTGGAGCCCTCAGTTCGTTTTAAAATCCTCAAATTGTAAGGAATTGAATGCAGTTAGACTGTCTCTTGAGCATTTTTCCCTAGATCTCCTCAGTCAGGCAGCCCTAAACTGGATGGACAATCAGGTGGTCATGGCCTTTATCGATCACCATGGAAAACAGGGTCTTCATACCTAGTGATCCTGACTCACCATATCTGCATTTGGGTATTGGGTCATCCATTTAGTTTATCTGCTGTATATCTTCAGAGGAAGGAGAATTTGCTTGCAAACTACCTGAGCCACACATTCCCATCACCTTGTACTTCATTCCAGGGTATTTTAACAGATAAGGGAGAAGTTCAGGTCTCCTTATTGGATCTCTTTGCTTCCAACGAGATCACTCAACTTCTCAACAGGTTCTCTCCAACCCCAAAATCAAGGGCAGTAGATGTTTTCTTCATTTCTTGCCCCCAAAGTTGTCTTTATGCCTTTACCCTGATTCAGCTAACTGCAAGGGTCCTTCAGAAAATAATAGCAGATTATACAGAAATACTGGTTAGAGGGAACTGGTTTTCACTCCTACCACGATTGTCGAGAACCACCAACTGGATGATTATTTTAGACCTATTTCCCCCATTGAGAGCAGTTTTAGACAAGTCTGTGTTAGCCCACCTTCATCTGGGGGGTGGCCCTTGTCTGAATCTACAGGCTGTAGGTTGCTCAGAAGATGTAACCTTGTCCATTCAAGAAAACAGATGTCCAGTCATTCCCAAACCTTATGCTAGACATTGGAAGTTGTTTGCTTCCTGGTGTTCTTCTAAATCTTTAAACCGACCAGCATGATATCCATAAAGGATCTTTGATTTTTTTAAAGATGGATTTGTATTAGGGGTGTGGGTATCAACCTTGCATCACCAGTGAGTGGCAATTACAGCATTCAGAAAAGGAAATATAAGGGAACAAGACACCATATTTTCTAGAATTCATCTGAGTTTTTCCCTAGTACGGCCAGTAATTCATTCCCTGGTGTATTCCAGGGATTTAACTTTAGCCAGGATATTCTTTTGAACCATTATCTATTTATCTAAAGTTTCTGTATTTTAAGATGCTATTTTTAGAAACTATATGCTGAGGGAAAGGAATAGGGCAATTGGAATAGGCCCATTATATTGTGATACTTTTCTTCAATTTCTTTCAGGCAAGGTCATTCTGAGACCAGATCCATTATTTATTCAGAAAATTCTTAATGATTTTCATGTGGCCCGGGATATTATTATTCACATCTTTTTTTGCAGCTCTTTCTTGTCCAGAGGAAAGACTTCACATCTTGGATACACGCAGAGACCTATCTATTTATGTTCAAGAACTTCTTTTAGGAAGGTTCAGACTCTGTTCATGACTTTCAGGACATTTGGTCTTGGCTTAAGACCATAGTCCGCTTCTCCGAGTAGATGCTTTAAACTGACAATCCTGTTAGGTTATAACAAAAAGGATGAGTCTCCTCCGTGTGCTGTGCCTGCCAGGTCAATCAGAGGTGTGTCGGCTTCCTGGGCTATATTGAAAGGGGCATAGGTGAAAGACATTTGTATGGCAGCCACTTGGTCCTCCCCTCACAATTTTACGACTCATTATTACCTTCAGGTTGGGAAAGGGCTTTGGCAAAGCAATTGTGATGCAGTTTTGTCATTATTCCTGAATTCTGGCACCTTGATTAAAATTGTCATGGCTTGCATTGCATTCTGAAATAAATGTATTTTCTGGTTGTGTTTACTGCTTGGGTATTGTAGAAAAGTGGATTGTTTTTTTGAGTTGGGAATTGCCCACCTCAAGGAATAACACTAACTTGTAAGGATGAACCCCAGATGAACCCCAAAAGTCAATAAATTAACCTGTCCTCAACCCCCGGTAGCTATGGCACAGAGCAGACAGGCTTAATTCACTTAGAGCAATGTGTAAAGTATGTGTGGTGTACCAAAACAGCAATAAAGTCACAACACAAAACAATTAAACATCCCAAACTGAATTAGAAGAATAGCGTAAATTAATATTTTACAAATTACACCAAACCAGCAAAAATCCAATAAGAGGAATGGGACATATGAATGTATAAAGATTTAAGACACAATAATAGCTCAGAAAAGCAATTAGCACCAATGATAGTCTATGCACGACCTATTCTGGAACCTAGGCATGATTTCAGGCCAACCGCAATGAAGCACAGTTCAAATTCACCAAACAGGGTCATCCTGGTCAAAGGTTTTACTTATCCCTATTTGTGGAGCTCATAAACCTCCAGCGGGGCAAGCCTGAAGCTGTATCTGATGAAGTTGCATCAAAATTGGAAACCCTTGCCTAGAAGTCCCACTGATACTCCAGTAGTCTTGGAAGTCCAAGCATTTTCTAAGTTTCAGCTTCTCAGGGTTTCTAGAGCATCTACTCTGGGTCACTTTCTAGACTTCCAGGAACTCAAGGACTGCACATAGGGACCAATACTTACTGTAGTATTGGCAACCTGTAGAGTTCAGTCCAGGTCCAGTTGTTACTAGTCAACTGGTTACTTCAGGACAAAGGCCTCATGCAGTTTGTTTTTGCAGCACACAAGAGGTCAGCCAGCTGACACTTGTGGGCTGATTTATGAAAAGTTAGTGCCGCCTTTGCGTCATTTTTTGACACAAAAGCGGCATAAACTTACAAAATATGATTATATTTTGTAAGTTTATACCGCTTTTGCATCAAAATGTGACACAAAGGCTGTGCTTTTGAACCATTATCTATTTATCTAAAGTTTCTGTATTATAATATAATTATATTTGGTAAGTTTACGTTGCTTTTGCGTCAAAAAATGAGGCAAAGGCGGTGCTAACTTTTCATAAATCAGGCCCTTGGAGTCCACTTTTCAGTCCTGGGAACACGTGGGGGCACGTCCAGCCCTTCAGGTCTCCACACAGGTCACGGAGAGCATATCCAGTATTCCTCTAAGCTTCCATATGTCCAGAAAGTGTTCTGAGGAGCTGTGGGTGAGATGCCACCTTTGTAGGTTACACTAGCCAGTGGGGATGACTCTTGCACACTCCCTAACCAATGGGAGAAAAGTTCTCAGGGGCAAGCCTCCCAAAGCTTGATGCACATCCTGTTTGCCTTACTGAAAAGTATCCCACATTACACCTTTCCAAGGGAAATTCAAAATGACACCACCTTTCTGCCTTTGGAGGGAGTTTGTGAGCATTTCAGGGGATGTGTTTTGGGAAATGTACAGTCCCCTCCTCCTAAGCTACGCCAAACTAGTTCTGGGACCAGCTTCCTCTCAAATTGGGACAGAACCAGGCTGACTAGCATGTGTCCGGGTATTGAAGGGTTTTCCCTTCCAAGGTCTCTCCTTACACTTAAGTTTGAATGAGCAAGCCTCACCTATGCCTTTATAAAGTTAATGAAAGTCCTAGGATCTCCCCAACTGGTCTTTTTGAGCTGAAAGGAATCACATGAACCAACCCAGACCATCCTGTCACCAGGGATTAGCCATTGTTCTGCCCCGGGAGCAGCTTTCACTCTTCATTAAGGCCAAGCAATAGCTGATCAGCTGCTGGCAGGGTAATGCAAATTAGTCTCTGGAAGCTTCAGGTAGGAAAAAAAAACTTTCTAAAAGTTACTTTTCCTACATTTGTATTACAAATTTAACATCAATGAATTTAAATTTTATTAAAAATTAATTTGATGACAAAGATAAAGTTGAGTTCACATTGCTGGTATTGCCAGGCTGGTCCTCAGTCACATAGATGATTTTCATGCTTTGGGGGTTGATGTTCTACCCTGCTCAGATTTCAGTCGAGAAGTAGTAGCTTCTAAAGAGCAGTACAGGCAGCACACGGGCCCCGGGGCACTGAACACTCCCCTGCTGAAATTAATTTTATTTATTTATTTTATCTGTTTCTGCCCACCGGCCCAGCGGGGAGGTCCAAATGCGGCTGGTGGGTTTCTGGCCACATGGGCGGCCGACTGGCGGTTCAGCCTTGGCGGTCGGCCTCGTCCGACCGCCAAAGTTGAAATGAGGTCCTCAGTCTTTTGCCAGGGCTAAAATTCCATTTTTAATACATATAAGCAAACCCCTAAGGTAGGCATCGTAAGGCAGGTAATTACAAAGAAGGACATTTTAAGTTTTACATGTCCTGGTAGTTAAAAACTCTCAATTAGTTTTACATTTTTTTAAGGCGACCTCTCCCGTAGCATAACATTGGGTTGCCTTATTACATTCATTTAGTTCTAACTTTTGATTGGGAAAGGTAGAAGTATCATGTTTGGTCGCAAAAGTATTATAATTTTAAATCATCTTTAAGGATAAAGTCAGATTTTAAGTTACAATTCTGAAAATGGCACATTTAGAAAGTTTACATTTTTTTCCCTAACCATGTGGTGCCTGCAGCCTGTGTCCTGGGCCACATGACTGTGAAAAGCTGGCAGCCGGCCTTTGTGCATTCCTCCCAGATAGTGAGACAACAGGGGACCAGGTGCTGGCAGGATTGGCTATCCTACCAGGGTGGAAGGGGCTGTGCCCCACTTACATTTCAAAGGGGCTGCCTTCAGCACACTCACAAAAAGCTTGACACCAGTCTGTTTTCACTCTAGACCTTTTGGAGCCTGGGGAAGGGAGGAATGTTCAATAACCAGATGGGGGGGGGTCTAGATGTTTCTCTCACTTCAAACAGGTATAACTATTGGACCCTCAGACCAACTCTTCAGTTCACCCTTGGACCTGTGGAGGATCCCAGAAGGACTGCCTTACACTTCAGAAGACTGCCCCACTCCTTGAAGCCTGCTTACCTCAGATGACTGCCCTGCTGCTGCCAGAGGACTGCCCAGCGGCTTTAGGCCTGCTTACCTCAGATGACTGCCGTACTGCTATGAGAGGACTGCCCTGCTGCTTGAAGCCTGCCTTATATTCTCAGAGGATTACCCTGCTGCTTGAAGCCTTCCTTGCTGCTTGAGCCCAGGACTACCATAGTGACTCCAAGGGCTAATTGATTGGTCTCCTGATCTGACATACAAGGACACAAAAAACTCCAACAGCTTTGAACCCATACCTGGACCCTGAAGTGAGGCCTGCCCTTCAAGTGGTTCCTTATCAGTCCTGGATCATTGAAAGCGCCCAAAGAGCCAAAAAACAAAACTTGTGACATTTTCCACTAAAAAGTGGTCAGAGAGCTAGCAGGAGACTGGGACTTTCCTGCTCACTAACCTGCCCAAAGTGCATCACCGGTTGACCTAACTTTGTGGCTTCTCCCGCAACATTCTCCATGGCAGCAGACCCTGTTTAGTGTCTCCTTTTTGGAAGGGTATCCAGCCTCATGAAGCCCTTGTTGGCTACAGCAAGCAGCTTTGTCTTGCTTGAGATTTTCGATTTCCAGTGGCTCCTCAACAACCAACCCTCCTCCTCAGAGACCACCAAATGACTTCCTCAGCTGATTTGTACAGTCTCAGACATTATCTCTAAAAATTCTTCTAAGTTCGAAGGTAAGCAGAGACCGGACCCAATCCACTGCGTGCCTCGGAACCGCTTTCCATTGCAGTCAGCCATAGCTTGTGACTTTGCCCCGTCTTGCTCGCCTTAGAGCTTTACTGCTTTACTGCTTTTCTGCCTAGCTACCCAAAGGTTAAGCACAGGTTAATCTAGTGACTTTTTGTGGTACACCCTGGCAGGGGTTGTGGTTGTTGCTTGAGGAGCATTTCCATCCACTTCAACCAAAAACCCATTTTCCAACATGAGGTCAACCAGAAAATGGGGTTGAATTTGCTAACTGGGGGTTTATTATGATGACTTCCTGTTTCTGATATTGGATAGGAAGAGGAAGTCAGCCATATTAGTAGTTTTCTTATTCCTGCTTTGTTATTGAAACCATTTCTGTGTTCAAAGATGATCTCTAACCCAGCAAGGACTGCGATGAGGAAGACCTGAACTTACAATAATGAAGGTTACTAGTAAATAATTGGGGTAATAGTCTTGAGGCAGAGCCCATAGGAGGAGACCTTGCAAACAAAGAGTGAGGTTGAAAAAAGAAGTTCTTGTGTGTGCGAGAGATAGAGAAAGAGAGAGCAAGAGAGAGAGAGAGAGAGAGAGATAGCAGGAGAACAGACCTTGGGCCTAATAAAAAAGAGAGGAACCAAGGCCAGATGGAACGAGAAGTTCTGCTGCCCGATGGATGTAGTTTGTGTGAGTTATGAATGATGGAACCCTCTTGGTTCCTGAAGGACTCCGTGGAACTGTGACGTAAGTGTTAGAATGTGGTGAAGTGAATGCAGGCTTTGAATGTTGAGTTTGCGGTTACACACAGATGAATAAAGGCATGTAATATACAGCTCCATCTGTGGCCTAGTTATTGGTGGGTACCGGGGCTGGGGAAGACGCTACAATTGATGATGAGTAACTTAAAGATTGACCGTGCTCTTCCAGAGAGTTTGCCATGGTTTATGCAAACTGCTCGTCCGTGCCACGAATGCCTCCGTCACAGCGCAGAGTCGATATTTGGAGTATGTGGAGGCAAAGCGCAACTCCAGCAGGTGTGAAGCATTCGAAGATAAAGAAAACTTTACTGAGACATCAACATATTGTTGGCTAAGAACCTGCTGGTGAAGCCATAAAGAGAGGTACTGCGCTACTAGGCATTCTAAAGCTTAACATCATATGGCATGATAACGCTAAAGGCGTATGCAGCCATGTTTTAAAAGAGTAGCAAATAGCGACAACAAATTGCAAGATAACACTGAAGTCAGAAGCGCTGCGAGGCAATGATCAACCAGGTGCTAGATAGTATAAAGAGACGACTAAAAGCAAAGCGATCCAGACACAAGAAATTATCATCTGCTTACCAGATCTGATTGAAGAGAGCAATCATACCGCAGCACTGGGAATTAGCCCAAGGAGAAGTGCCCAGGGTTGTGCTTACGAAGCCGTCCATGCCTAAAGAGCTGATCGGAGGAATCAAATGCTATTCTTCAATGGAGACCAAGAAAGAGGCCAGGTTTCCCGCAGTTATCAAAGATGACCCAGAGGCCAGCATGGCAAAAGGCCTCAGAGAAGGTGTGCATGAACACTTTAACCAAAACCATCAAGCGGAGTCAGAGAAAACTCCATCCTTAGTGTCAGCCAATCCCATAAACAGTTATGGTGCTGCGATCCTCCTGAAACCACCATTCATACAGCCAAAAAGCAGAATATTTGCAACAGATTGACTGCTCGGATAGAGAGATTTGATGATTTCATTGATGTGCAATAAGAAATAGATAGCAAGAGGATTATCATATACCTCAAGAATATTGCTAGTGAAGGTGGAAAAGAAACCATACAGAAAATGCTGCGAGCTGACAAAGTCTTATTAAATAAGCCTTGAATCTCAAGTTCAATACAATACTGAATGTAGATTATGAAAGGTACATTTTCAGTCAAGAACAACAGAGAGTTGGTGAAACCATAGGCTAAATTGTTGAGAGACTGGATACGCTCATTAAACACTGTAAGTTAAATTATTTTAATGATGAGGAAGCAATACGTCTCAGAGTTAAGTGATGGATGCCAGGCAGAAACACAATGGTGAAGGACACAAGGTGATGTCACCATGGACAAAATGTTGTGTGTTCAGGTGTGGATTGTCATTTTCACACAAAGGTAAATGGACAGATTTGTAAATCCTGTAGGAAGGAGAACCATTTTGTAATGGTTTGCAAGGTGAAGAAAAACGTAAATGCATCACGGTGAGAAGAAAAATGCCTGCCCGAATGTTCCAGAAGCAACATACGATGCAAACCCACAAGATCAAGTGACAACACCAACTTAGATAAATTGATACCAAGCAAGGTCGATACTGATGATTGTGCAGTGTTGATGTTTACCACAGAAAAATGTGAGCATGTTGGATAGCAGCATGTGCAGGAAAATACCATACTGCCATTGAGAGTTCTACTGGTCCAATGTCATGGGTTTCTCCCATAGTGATAGTACCCAGAAAGCACAGTGAAGGAGATGTACACATCTGTGTGGATCTGCATCAAGCAAACAAGGCAATTGAAAGTGAATGACATCTTGAAGTCTTCTCTCGCCTTGGATATCATCAGTTGGAACTCGAGGAGAATTGCAGGTACATTATAACCTTTTCTGCATATGTTGGTCCATTTCGATATAAAAGACTAAGGGGGTCATTACGACTCTGGCGGAAGGCGGTAATTTGGGGAAAGGTACTGCCAACAGGCTACCGGTTACTTTTCCCAAATTATGACATTGGCGGTTTGGCTCAAGCCAAACTGCCAATGTACCACTCTGTCTGCCAGGGTGGTAACAGCCTCCGGGCTGGAGACTTCGGTCTCCAGCCAGGCAGCTGTCACAATCCTACCCTCGGGATTATGAACCTACCTACCGCCATGGTTTTGGTGGCATATCTACCACCCCGAAAACCATGGCGGTAGGCACTATCCTTCCCTGGCACTGATAGGGGTCTCTCCTGCCCAGAGTCCTCCCCCTTCCTCTCCCGACCCCTCCGACATCCACACACCCACACGCACACACATACACACTCATACACACATACATACCCACACCCCACAACACACACTAACATACATTGTAGCACACATGCATTCACAACACACAACATACACGTAGACTCACATTAATTCATTCACGCATGCATTCCGCGCAACTCACACCTGCATGCATGCATACAAAAACAGACACACACACCCCCACACACGCACACAACGCCCCCACCCCCTCTCCTGTTGGAGAACCCGACTTGCCTGCTTGCAGGGAGTCCTCCGGCAGGAGACGAGATACGGCGCTGCTGGCAGCAGCAGCGTCTGACAGCAAAACACCACCAGGCCGTATCATGGTTCATGATACGGTAGGCGGTGTTTTGCTGGTGTGGCGCTGCTGCGGTGACACTGCAGTAGCATGCTTCGGCCCATTAAGTGGGCCTGGGAAACATGCTGCCACAGTGCAGTGCCAGTAATACCTCGGTCTCACTGTGTGCCATGCACAAGGCTGTGCATGGCACACAGTGGGCACCAACAGTGCACAATATGTGCACCCAGCCACACTGCTGCCACAATGAGCAGACCCACCCAGGGGCCCTGTTTAGGGCCTCTTCCTTGCCATTCCACCTAGCTTTTCATGGCAGGGTCCATCCATGATGTGTAATCCATGATCCTGGCAGTATCATCCATACGTAATCCATGATCCTGTCAGTGGTGGCGGGCTTGTGCCGGTCCGGCTGTCAGCATTCTAATCTGGTGATTGGATCACCAAGCATGTGACAGTCAGACCGCCACTGCAAATATGGTGATCCTAGAACCGCCATACTCGTATTCTGGCCCTATGCTTTGGTGTGACATCAGCTGCAGAGATTTTTCAGGATGTCATTCGACATATCATACAGCCTGTCATGAATGTTTTAACTACAGTGATGACCTATTAGTTTTCCGAGCTACACATATGGAGTACAATACAGCTCTCATGCAGGTGTGTCACTTGCTAGTTGATGCAAGCGAAATGTGAATTCAATAAAACAAATCTAAAATTATTTGGCCATATCCTTTCTGATGGGGGTGTGACACCTAACCCCGCTACATTGAAAGCATTGTCAACTGCAAGTCCCACACAAGATGTTTCCATGTTACTTTCATTCCTCAGCATGGTCAGCTACTGTTCCAGATACATACAAGACTTTGCCACCGTGAATGCTACATCGAGAGATTTAACGAAAAAGAATGTTTCATTTCATTGGTAATGTGAATGCGAGCAAAGCTTTAAGACAATCAACCAAGCTATGAAAAATGCTACTGAAATGGCATATTTTGATCCAAAGCTCCATACAGAAGTTGTTGTTAACACTACCCCAGTCAGGTTAGGTGCAATCCTTGCATAGCACAGGAGACACCCAATTGTTCAAAGACGTCTTATGGGCTATGCAAGCAAATGTTTGTCCCAAACTGAATGTGCTTATTCACAACCTGAAAAAGAAAGCTTAGCAGTGGTAGGAGCTTGTGAACATTTCCACGTGTTTTTATACGGAAAGCCTTTTATGCTTGTGACAGATCATCAAGCATTGTTGACCATCTTTGGCAATCTAAAAGCCAAGGTGCCTCCTTGCATTTGCAAAAATTACAAGTACACAATTGCGCATCGCCCAGGGAAAGCTCAAAACCCTGCTGACTTCTTCAGAGTGCATATACAGTGCCCTTGTACCCCTTCCAAGACAGTTGAAGCCTGCATAAACTTCATTGTGAAATCAAACACACCAGCTGCCATATCAGAGCAATTTATCAATGCCATGAGTCAAGATATTGACATGTTAAAACTGAAAGACATTATTACACATCAGTCCCGGAACTAGCACAATTTACCTCTAGCCAGTGACAACGAATACCAGAAGTTTCAGAATGTCATAGATGAACTGTCCATGAGTCAAGGAGGCAATATTCTGAGAGGTTTGAGAATTGTTATTCTGGAGAAACTGCGACAACAAATAAATGAGGTGGCCCAAGAATAACATCGTGGAATAGTTCAGGATTTTGGCCAAACCTGACAGTGCACAGGCCAAATTTGAAATGTGTGTACATCCAATATTCAGGGATATTGATATGTTTTCCATATTGTAACTCAGGAGCAGTGCACTAATATTACTGCAAATAATTTCTGTGACGCCCTTCCATTTCTCATATGTGAGGTCCTGATTTGATCTAAAAGAAACTTTGTTATGGATGTTGCACAAAACGAACACATTTCTCTGCAAAATGTCTGTAATATAGTCTCATTCATCACCCACATTAAAAATAAATGAAATGAACACAGTATTTAAAACAATCTGTTTAAGAGTTATTAAAGGTTATTAGGGCAGGACCCTGCAGAACAAAGCTGGCTCTCTCAGGAGGCCTCCTGAAGGCTGGGGTCCTGGGGCAAAGTCCACTTTACCCATGCCTTAAGAAGTCTCTGAGTCTCTGAGAGAGAGAGAGAGACATAAAGGGCCTGATTTAGATCTGTGTGGCGGTGAATACTCCATCACAAATGTGACAGCTATCTTGTCTGCCGTATTATGATCCCTATAGAATATAATGTGATCATAATATGGTGGACAGGATATCCATCACGTTTGTGACGGGATATTCCCTTCCGCCGATCTAAATCAGGCCCAAAGTCCTGAGATTCATAGAAACAATAGTTGGACTGATAAGGCCAACACATATTCTCCAATACTCCTGATTTGGGTGCGAACTCCTTATTTCTAAACAAAAATGGCTTTATGCAAGCTTTCTTCAACTTAAAAATTCTTCTGTTTGAATTTAAGTTAACAGGGAAATTCAATTGCCTCGTTCTTTTCCTAACTCTCCCTCCTTTTCTGTTCCCAAATGTGGGCATGCTTGTCGATGGCAAAGTGAATAAACTAGGGTCTGGCATAAGGAGAAGGGCTGCAGCCTGTCAAAGAGGAAGGATTCAGAGCCTGTGAGAGGGACCAAGACCTGAGTGCCTGACAGTGAAGAGGTTTGCAACCTCAAATGGAGGCAAGGCATGAGGCCTTGCTGTGAGAAACCAGGGAAGTGGGATAACTACCGTAAACGTGCAGGCACATGCTTGCTGTATTTCTTAAGCTATCCTACTATACAAGTATAACAAAGGAAGGCCTGTACTCGGATGGGCACTGGAGATTTCTCTACAATTTGTGAAGACAACATATTCGTAGATCTCAACTCATTTAAACCCTCTTTTCCAATAAACTCAGAAAAAAAGCCCTACATTTCAGCCATTTTGATCTTCTGCATCTATTTATAACACGTTTTGTATTCACTCTGCCTCCCTTTCTTCTTTTTGTCTTCAGCGTTTTAATAATATGTGTGAGGGCAGAAAAACACTGTCAGCAAAACCACATGATCCAATTAGTTTAAAACGCTAACCCATCTGGGGAAGATTTATATGAGTTCCTTTCATAGATAGTCTGTCAAGGCTACATTATTGGCAGCAACTGTTCTCAATTTACTTTATTGGCAGCCCTGTTCCTGCAGGCATCCATAAATGATTCCAATATTGGGAACAGGAAATAGGAATATCGTATTGCCCCTCCTAATACATTTACACTATTATTCGTTTAATAAAGCTGGCCTTTGATACCAACTGCTTATTTCATGCTGCTAGGACATGGCATTAATGTTCTCTGGCTTAAGATGGCAGAAACATACCTCTCTCTCGCTCCCGTGTCCGCTCGTATTTCTTTATAGAAAATAAAGTGCAAAATGGCGACTACAAATAGTTACCTTTATTTATCTATATGAATACTTTTTTGATCGTTCATAGCGTTTGCCGAATCTGCATGGCACTTTCCAAAAAGTTTCCATGTTTCCAAAATTGGTAATTTGAAATTTCTAACAGATAGTTAAAAAACGAGGAAAAGGTATCGAAGGGTTCCCAACAGTTGCATTTCCTTTCTTAGTCCCAAAGGAATCTATGCAGGAGCACACAGCAAAAAACAGCAAAAAAAACACTCAAAGTTGTTGTTTTTTTCTCAGACATGGACAAGAAAGCAGCATTTAGTCCAACTTTGTTTCTAAGATTGCTTTGATGTAAATCTATTTGCAGTCGCAATTCGGAAGGGGCATGTTGTGGACGTCCCTTCCGAATTGTGATTCTGTACCCAGTATATCAATGGAT